>NC_060120.1:584428829-585687162 GCF_021461395.2 Schistocerca americana
CCACGTGCAAGGTCGCAGGCGCTGTAAACAAGCACCAGCGCTTCTCTTCCTTAACGCCAATTAACGCGGAACACGCAAAATTAATTCGCTCTCCTACGACTCACCTGCCACGCGGACGGGCCATTAAACCGGGCTATTTCTTTTCAATTTACAGCGCCGCCGCTGAATACGAAATTTAACGCTCTATCTGTTCACCGGCAGATGGTAGCAGCCAGGGTCTCATAACAACCGAAAGCAATCAGCGGGGAGAGTTCAACCCGAAAATGGAGCCGCGCGACGTGTTAACTGCTCTCCCAGCCAGTTCAAAATTAATTCCCGGGTTGAGCCGCGCGGAGCCGCCGACCCGGTGCGAAAATACCCACGCGCCGGGGCGCGAGCCGCCGCTTTTACGGCCCTGGCCTACGTCTAATGAGGGATCGACTGGCAGCGAGAGAACTGCTTCCAGCAGGAGCTGCAGTTCTATATCGGGTTGCGAGTTTTTAATACCTGTAACCCTCCGCTAAAGGGAGTCGCCTTGCCTGGAGATCCTTTGTTCCGGTTTCAGATTGCAGTTCAGGATAACTGATGGACGATGTCCGTTGATGAGGACCATTTTCAGATGTTCACACTCAAATACGGCAGCGTAAATGTACACCTATGTCTTCATCTGCAGGGTGTCATAAAAAGAAGCCTGTGGTTTGGAACGTGACAATATCCACCAAAACAAGAAAAAAAGTATTCATTAAACAGGCTATCTAAAACAGCGTTCAAGCAGTAATGCAACTCTTTTTTTCTCAGTTTCGGTGGAAAAAATTTGGACTTTGTTGTGGGACATTGTGGAATAGCCATGATTCAGCCCCAATAGTTTGATAAGATTCCGATAGGTGGCGGTGCTTCATTTAGCCTTCAAAATGGCGTTTGTAAGGGAAGTGTGTTCCAAGCGGAGAGTTGTAATATAGCTTCTATCGGCGAAAATAGAACACAGCTGATATTCATAGATGCTTGTAGATTGTGTTTAGAGACCTGGCAGTGAATAAAAGCGTGGTGAGTCGTTGGGCGAGGCATCTGTCATCATCGCAGCAATGCAGCGCATATCTGTCCCATTCCCGCGTGCCGGCCGGCAGCACACAGCCGACAACTGTGACTCCTGCAACGTTGGGACGTGCGGACACTCTCATTCTGGGATATTTACGGATCACAATCAAACATCTCGCTGCACAACGTCTCTGTTGGTAGTTCTGATATTCTGCGAACCCTGGAGGAGCTCACAAAACTTCATTGAACAGTTCTTCCTCATACACCATACAGCCCTGATCTCGCACCTTTCCTCTTCCACCCGTTTGGTCCAACGAAGGATGTACGCTGCGGGAAGCAGTATGTGGATGATGGGGATGTTATTGATGCACCGACTTCGGCAGTATAGAGGTATCATGCGGGCATACAGGCCCTCAAAACAAGATGGCGTAAGATCGTCGCACTGAATTGAGATTAAGTTGACAAATAGGGTTTTGTAGCCAAGCGAATGGGGGATCATATGGTGTGTTAGAACCCTAAATAATACCAAACTTCCTACGGAAAAAAATTGTTGCATTAATTATAGAACACCCCTCTTCCATATCTTAAGTGTGTGAGCACTTGCTGATTTTTGCTACTGTGAAACACGTCTCTCCTACCGCAAGCCGTTTTCTATCAAGGAAGACCAACAGATAGCCCAAAAAATAATAAACAAAGGAGAACACATTATTCTCTTAGTGTGAAACAAAAGAGTGTCTACTGTAATCTGATTGCTACTACGTACAACCTGCACGTGTGAGCCATCGCTGCAGGTGGTGCTCAGTATGGTGTCAATTCATAGTAATGCATGCGTCCACCCGACGGCGTAGGGAATCACACACGCTCTTCATTAATGGGGCTTGCATACATAAAAGATTTCAACTGTCTCCACAACCAAAACTCCGGGGAACGAGCTAGTTAATGTACTGGGCATCCATGACCAAACCATTTCCCATTAAACGCCTGTGTGTGGTACATTAGGACGTATCGGAGAAAATAAGAAAACGGCCGTCTGCCTTTGTCATACGTGAACCTCATCTCCAGTCGTTGTTGGAATGGTATCTTCTTTAGCAGGACCAACAAGTCGTTTGAGAAGATTGTTTGGTTGGTTTGGAGGAGAGAACCAAACAGCGATGTCATCGGTCTCATCGGATTAGCGAAGGATACGGAAGGACATCGGCCGTGCCCTTTCAAAGGAACCATTCCAGCAATTGCCTGAAACGATTTAGAGAAATCACGGAAAACTCAAATCAGGATGACCGGACACGGGTTTGAACAGTCGTCCGCCTGAGCGCAAGTCCAGTATGCTACCCACTACGCCACCTCATTCCGTGTTTCATAAGAACTGACGATGTGTTGGACCAGTCAACCTATCTGGTACTATTTAAGGTTCTACTAATCTACTGCCAGCAATTCCTGTCCATATTTAACTGAAAATCGTCACTGAAACCTACCTTCTTTAACTGCGTGTGGATTTCCATATGACCACACCTGTTGCTTATGAAAATCGGCAATCACGTCTCTCGTGAAACCAGCCTGTGAACAGTATCATTGTTGTGAAAAGTGGATCTTCACCACAGCTTTGCAACAGTCATTGGTAGGACAGCATTCCTGTGGGCCTATCTTGTGGCCGAATTGTCTGGCGTAGTCGTTACATCGGTTGCAGTTGCTACAAAGGCAGGTTATCAAGATTTAAGTGAATTTGAACAGAGTCTCAGTCAGATTCATACAACTACATTAATGCGGTCTTGATACTGAAGTTCTCACAAGACACGTTCTGCGATAGGCCTATTGAGCTCTTACAGGGAATGGTAAGAATGGCTTGAGCTGTGAAAGATCCATACTCTTTAGAATTTTCTTTTAATAAACAACAAAATAAATTTTACAATGCATTTCGACAAATTTAAAAATGAAAGTTTTGTAATTTGCAACATTCGTTAATATTAACAGACTGATAGACTGTCTTTACCGTCCTATAAGATCATCAGATGACAAAAACAAACTGCAAACGGTTTAGGCAAGATATCTGTACAGTGCGAAAAGAGGCATTCGACTCTAAATATTGAAAAGTATGGTGTGAAGTCATCCACATGAGTACTAAAAAGTATCTGCCAAGTTTCAGTTACACGATAAATCACACAAATTAAAAGCTGCAAACTCAAAGAAACAGGAAGAGAGAGTCACGGATATAATACACGAATTGAGGTGGAAGACATTTAAGCAAAGGTGTTTTTCGTTGCGGGGAAGTTCTTACGAAATTTCAACCACCAACTTTCTCCTCAGAGTGTGAATGTATTTCGTTGGCACCCACTTACATAGAGAGAAATGATCATCATAACAAAAGAAGAAAAAACAGAGTTCGCAAGGAAAGATTCAAATGTTTGTTTTTCGCGGGCGCTGTTCGATAGTGCAAGGATAGAGAAGTATCTTAAAGGTGATTCGATGAACCCTCTGCCAGGCATTTTACTTTGAATTGCAGAATTACCATGTAGATGTAGATACAGTAGTGTTATAACCGTGATAACTCTTACACGAGGGCTTACCCTAAGTAATGGCATACACATAGTCTACCCGATAAGACATTTATAATTTTGCAACATTATTACCAGAGGTAACCAATAACGAAGCAGCTTGAAAAAAAATAACAAAAAGACTGAATTCCTTCACAAGTTTTGAAAACAATTGGGACATTGCACTTACAGTGGAATTATGACAATAACATTAACCAAAAGTAGTAAGGCTTCGAGCTCAATTACTGTAAGAACCAACCGGGTCGAGACACAAGTACTTCATCATAAAATATGGCGAGGCGTGTTTCATTTACACGTGCTCACATGACCTGGTAACAGACGCTATGCCAAACGTGGTTGACTCCGTACTACAGCACAAATACACTGAATAAACAACACACCGTTTTGAGAAACAGAAGTAATTTTATAACTGGCCTGAGCATGCACGCAATAACAACTAATTGCTCGAGCAGTGACCAGAAATGCATGTACACAAAAATTAGTCTGTTCTCTCCTATAAGTACACTATCGATCCTATCGGAAGATAGTAATTCGCACCAAGTGCTTAACCCTTCCCTGGGCACATTTTTCTGAGCCTATTACAGGTTTATAGCTCAGTGACTTGCCATGAACCACCTATGCTATACCATGCAAAAACAAAAGAATTTTAGGCACAAATTTTTTTGAAAATTTCTGTGGGAAGATGGCCTCCCACGAACCGCGAGATATACTATCAAATTTTTTGGAATATTTTTATTGTAAATATTGACACTGCAAAACAAAATAAAAATATACATCATTGCTATATTATATTTTACTTACAAAATATTAACAAAAATTCAATTACTGGATGTTATGGAACAGTCTGAAACATGGATCTACACACGAAGCAACATTGCAATTTGTGCGTGCTATTCTCGTTACTTTTTCTTCTTTTCTTGTACTGCACATATGACAACGTGTACACTTCACAATTTTCTTTGGCAGATGTTCGCCCACATTTGAAACTCTGAGTTCATAAGGAACACCAATCCTGTCTCCTTTTTTTGAAATGAATACAGGTGGACGTCCACTCGTTTCCTTTATGAGAATCCTGACAGTTATTCTCGTGGCAACTGTAAACGGAATGTTAGCTGCTCTCCGTTTCCTGTGACTACCACGTGCATTGTAAACGCATTCACGGTGGGTGCCACCATTTTAGAGATCGCCGTCCGACTTCATATCGTTCTCTCTTCTGGTCTAGGAGATCCACACCGCCCATTACACTGTTGCACAAACTTATGGCACTTGGACAAGCAATGCTACATATGGAAGCATCTCTTTCTTTTCTGGAAACGAATGTTATGCCCTTGGGAGATTTTGCTGTAGACAAAACTGTTACTGTCCTTGTGTCTTGCCACTTTATCGAACGACTGAATCTTTTATCTGCACCTTGAACGCGCCTCGTGAATGTTTGTCATTTTTCTTCATCATTTCTGAAAGACCTTTCCTGTTGACTCTAACAGTACCTACAGAATATATTCCATTATCCAGAAATATTTTCATTCGGGCGTACGAAGTGAAATAGTTGCCAAATGCAACAATACATTTACTATTTTTCAAAGATGAACACAATTCAAGTACAACCCTTTCACAAAGAGAAATACTGACAATATTGTCTTCCTCTTTTCCACAATAGCATCAGCCAGGCACCAGGCCTTGTGCCCTCTTTTTATAGGTTTCGTGGGCATATGTTGTTTTATGCTCGATCTACCCTTGAAAGGTATCATAGGTTCATAAACAGATAACCTGCCTGAATGATTATATTCCTCTAAGAAATTAGCGTTTCGGGCGTCAGTCAGGGACCTCACTTTATATAGTTTATCATATCCGTGAGAACCACTGCCTTAAAATTATCCTTCAGATGAAGGTTTTTTAAAAATTTTTGAACGGCTTTAGAGTCATCACTTTCGACACTGATTCAACATGCAGAAGGGTATCTGAACTCCAGTAATTTGAGAAATGTGGCAATTTGTGGATGCCCGTAATGATAAGCAGCCCATTAAATGCTTTTATTTCAGAGTCTGTCGTATCCACCCAGTTCCTTGTTCTTACAGGTATTTCAGAGCTCCGTCGAAAGTTGTGTCACTCTTGGGAAGCATACACGTTCCTTTGTACGACAATATTCTGAATGATATTTTCATTGAAGATCTCAAGAAAATACTCATATGGACTCTTCGTTTTTGAGAATACTTCCCTTGGCAATACTAAGCTTCCTCTAACAGAATCTATGTCTAAAACACTGAGGCAGTGTTTCATGCCAATCAGTTTTTTCGACTCTGCAGGAGGACCTGCGGAGACTGAACACACTCCATGAACTGAAACATTGGCTCCTACTCAAGGCATTTGTTGTTGAAAAGTAGCTGAAGATTGTGGGCGGATGCTCAGTTTATTATTTTCCTCATCTGTCGAAACATCGTCTGATTCGACGTTGGAAACTGACTCATTCTTAGGAAGTGAGAAAAGATATTCTGCTACAAGAAATACCTATACTAATTGAATACGCCTAATAACACTTCAGTAAACATGCCTATTGTATACACTAGAAGTTTGAAATAGTGACAGACGTATAGCCAACTTGGACCGTGGCAGCAAATGTTCCCACATGTTTACAACATATTTCTGATGTGTTAGTATCGACTATAAAATTTCTTTCGTGCGTTAACATGAAGAAAATTGCATAAAATATCGAATATAGGATTTGGGAGAAGAGACGTTTGTGGCACAACTTGACCAGAAGACGGGATCGGTTGGTAGGACATGTTCTGAGGCATCAAGGGATCACCAATTTAGTATTGGAGGGCGGCGTGGAGGGTAAAAATCATAGAGGGAGACCAAGAGATGAATACACTAAGCAGATTCAGAAGGATGTAGGTTGCAGTAGGTACTGGGAGATGAAGAAGCTTGCACAGGATAGAGTAGCATGGAGAGCTGCATAAACGTCTCTGGACTGAAGACCACAACAACAACAACATCAAATAAATACCATGGAGTTACATACAAATGCCACTGTCTGCAGATATACAAACAAAATCACGAAATCATATCAAAACGACGACTACTTGCCACCAGATTGAGCACAACAGACATATAATACTCCGTCAATTGTTGCCAGAGTGACTGCTGGCAGCGGCGGGAATTTTCACGTGTTTCTAATTCTAGTGTACAGATGGCAGAACCAGTTAAACGTGGGAATGTCAAGTCCTTTGGCCCCTGGAGGACACTAATGGATGTGGGAAGATATCTTCCCATCGCCCATGAAAGGGTTAAGCTGCATGCACGCTGGCGCGCCGGTGTAGGGCTGCGCAGAACGGCGCAGAGCTGCACAGAATGGAGGAGAGTATTCGTAGGTGCGCAACGATGTTCGAGTGAGTGTGCACGCGAGCTTCAGTATAAATGACAACGAGAAACGCCGTCCAAACAGAGCCGCGCACGAACGAGCCATTTCCTTTGATGTAACGACACAATGTGCAAATGGTTCGTTGTTGAGCAGAAAGGTGGAGCGACGCGGTTTGACGTCCACACAGGACGCGCTGCGCTTCCAAGAAAGGGGGTCCGGACGGCACGGGGCGTCCGGTGCAGACGTCAAATTGCGCCGCCCTGGGCCGCGAAAATACTCTGTAAACTACAGACCAGCACAGAACAACACACTTCCCGAAACTGTGCCTTTCCAGAACCGACAGGACAGACAGCTCTATTACAAACAGAGACGGGTCTGCCACAACTACACTCATGCTCATAAATTAGGGATAATTGCAGAATGTGGTGCCACACAACATCAATATGGGATATGATCACCATGCACACGTACACAGGTCGCTCTGAATCAGGTGGTCGAGCAGCTGCTGGGGTATAGGCTTCCATTCATGCACCAGTGCCTGTCGGAGCTCCTGGAGTGTCGTAGGGGTTTGAAGACGTGCAGCGAAGTGTCGACCGAGAGCATCCCAGACAAGCTCGATGGGGTGTAGGTCGGGAGAACAGGCAGGCCACCCCATTCACCTGATGTCTTCTGTTTCATGGTACTCCTGCACGATGACAGCTCGGTGGAGCCGTGCGTTATCATCCATCAGGAGGAAGCTGGGACCCACTGCACCCTTGAAAAGGCGGACATACTGGTGCAAAATGAAGTTCCGATACACAAGACCTGTTACAGTTCCTCTGTCAAAAACATGCAAGGGTGTACGTGCACCAATCATAATCCCACCCCACACCATCAAACCACGACCTCCATAAAGGTCCCATTCAAGGACATTAACAGGTTGGTATCTGGTTCCTGGTTCACGCCAGATGAAAACCCGGCGGGATCACTGTTCAGACTATACCTGGTCTGTGAACATAACCTGGGACAACTGTTCCAATGACAGTGTATTGTGACCTTGACACCAGGCTTTACGGGCTCTCCTGTGACCAGGCGCCAGTGGAATACACCTAGCAGGTCTCCGGGTGAATAAACCATGTGTGTTCAGTCGTCTGTAGACTTCGTGTCTGGAGACAACTGTTCCAGTGGCTGTGGTAAAGTCCCGAGCACGGCTACCTGCAGTACTCCGAGGCCGTCTGCGGGCACTGGTGGTGAGATATCGGTGTTCTTGTGGTGTTGTACACTGTGGACGTCCCGTACTGTAGCGCCTTGACACGTTTCCAGGCTTCTGGAATCGTTGCCGTAATCTTGAGATCACACTTTGTGGCACACAGCTGACCCTTGTTACGACCTGCTGTGTTTGACCAGCCTCCAGTCGCCCTAGTATTGTACCCCTCATAACGTCATCAATGTGTGTTCTTTGAGCCATTTTCAACACAGAGTCACCATTAGCATGTCTGAAAACGACTGCACACATACTCGCTGTGCCGCACTCTGCGTATGTGGACTGCTGCCAGCGCAACCGTGCGACGACCGCAGGTCAAATGCACCGCATGGTCATACCACGATTTAAACCCGCAAACCGCCCACCAGACCGTTGTTTCACAATCATTAATTTATGAGCATGAGTGTACAATGTTCGACTAGCATACTCTTCCTTGCGGTCGCCTAGCATGTGAGTGCAACGGCTCCTCAGTCCCTCCGTCAAATCATCCCTGCCCAGTGGCATTATTACTGTGATGTGCGGTCTTTTGTGGTGCCAAACTTTCTACCGTGCCTTCCTAGAGCAGGTACGAGAGACAGCCATATTACAGACTACACCGGGCGTGCCGTACTACGACAAACCGGCCAGCACACTCTTCTTAACGGCTGCCGACTCTACCACGACTGCCTAGGCGCACGGTAAGTCCATCCGCCTCGCTCATTCGGCACAACCTCCAGGTTCCTTGTGGTGTGTCCTCTTGTGCGGTGCGTAATGTTCTCTTGCTTGCAGCTACCGTGTGCTTCTCCTTGGCTCCGAAGGGCGCGGGTGTAGCGTTGCGCCTTCGGTTGCAGCTGTGGCGCCGACGCCGCTCTGGTCGAGGGGCCTTCTTACAGGGTGAAAATTATTGAACTATATACGCAAATTAGTTACAAACTACAGCGTGCACACACTTTATTCAACATGTAACGTCACTATAGGTATTCGGATTTAGGTTGTGACATGTTCGTTATGCCTGCTGACACGGGCGATGATGTGACACAGACGAATAGGGAAATTCTGCATGACCGCTGGAGCGTCGGAACATCGATGTTGCCGATGACTTCCTGACTGGTTGTTTTCAGATGAGTAATGGTTTTAGGGTTATTACTGTACACTGAGTCTTTAATATAGCCCCACAAAAAGGACTCGCAAGTGTTCAGATCCGGAGTATATGGCAGCCAATCGAAGCCCGTGCCAGAGGCCTGTGGGTAGCCCAGATCCAGAATTCGGTCCACAAGGACATCAAACACTCACTTGCTTCGATGGGGTCGAGCTCCGACTTGCATGAACCACATCTTGTCGAAATCAGGGTCACTTTGGATATTGGGAATGAAATCATCTTCCAAAATCTTCACGTACCGTTCTGCAGTCATCGTGCTATCAAGGAATATCGAACCGATTACTCCGTCACGGGACATTGCACACCACACAATCAAGCGTTGAGGGTGAAGAGACTTCTCGATCGCGAAATGTTGGTTCTCAGTCCCCCAAATGCTCCAGTTTTGCTTATTGACGAACCCATCCAAATGAAATTCGGATTCGACGCTAAGCCGAACGTAGTGCTCATACTAATTACCATCATGCCCCACGGCCAATCGTTCAGTTTGAACGTCCTAACGTAAACCGTTCAGACGTTATCATTATTTTATTTCATGTAGTTCAATATTTGTCACCCTGTGAATTATCGCAGACGGTTCGTCTAGTGTCATCACAGAGTTATTTTGAGGTTGCTACTGTTTCCGGACATAATCGTCAAGCGTGTAATCGAATAATAGTGTCTCTGTATCCATTTATGCTCAGAAGGAGAAAGTGTTGTACCTAGAGCGTAGTGTAGATAGGGACACATGAACTTGTACTGGCAGGTACCGGTACTCCAGCCTAGTTATTGATTTTAGAATCACACGAAGGAATGGGCACTACATTCGTAAAAGAGCAATTTTGACCCTTTATTACAGTCCTTGTTGTCGTTGTTAGGCATTAGGTTGTCTTTTGTGCAGAATTCGTAAACGTGTCGCGTTCTACACGTTTAAGTGCAGTATAATATCTTAAAGCTATTTGTGTTTTTCAGTACACTGAAGAGTAAAAGAAACTGGTCCACCTGCCTAATATCGTGTAGGATTCCCGAGCAAGCAGATGTGCCATAACACGACGTGGTATGGATTCGATTAATGTCTGAAGTAGTACTGCAGGGAAACGACACCATGAATCCTGCAGGGCTGTCCGTGCTGGGTCCATCGATTCATGAGGTTGTCTCCATGCCCGTACACGTCCTTCCATTGGATACAATTCGAAACGAGACTCGTCGACCAGGCAGCATGATTCCAGTCATCAACGGTCCAATGCCGGTGTTGACGCGCCCAAGAGAGGCGTAAAGCTTTGTGTCGTGGAGTAATAAAGGGTACACGATTGTGCCTTCGGATCCGAAAGCTCATATCGAGGATGTTTCGTTGAATGGTTCGTCGGCTGACACTTGTTGATAGCCCAGCATTGAAATATGCAGGAATTTGCGAAGGGTTGCTCTTCTGTCACGTTTAACGATTCTCTTCAGTTGTCGTTGGTCCCGTTCTCGCACGATCCTTTTCCGGAAGCAGCGATGTCGGAGATTTGATGTTTTACCAGATTCTTGATATTCAGGGTACACTCGTGAAATAGTCGTACGGGAAAGTCCCTACTTCATCGCAATCTCTGTAATGCTGTGTCCCATCACTTGTTCGCAGACTAGAACGCCACGTTGAAACAGTGGCGGATACAGAAACACCTCAAGGAGGGGGCGCTAAAGATGTCTTGAGCTACCTTTACTTTTACCGTAATAAAAAATAACCGAGTAACATGCAAAGTTTAGGAAAGTTTTATTTAAATTGATTACACACATACAGGGTGTTACAAAAAGGTACGGCCAAACTTTCAGGAAACATTCCTCACACACAAATAAAGAAAAGATGTTTTGTGGGCATGTGTCCGGAAACGCTTAATTTTCATGTTAGAGCTCATTTTAGTTTCGTCCACCTACGCTCAATGGAGCACGTTATCATGATTTCATACGGGATACTCTACTTGTGCTGCTAGACATCTGCCTTTACAAGTACGACACAACATGTGGTTCATGCACGATGGAGCTCCTGCACATTTCAGTCGAAGTGTTCGTACGCTTCTCAACAACAGATTCGGTGACCGATGGATTGATAGAGGCGGTCCAATTCCATGGCCTCCACGCTCTCCTGACCTCAACCCTCTTGACTTTAATTTATGGGGGCATTTGAAAGCTCTTGTCTGCGCAACCCCTGTACCAAATGTAGAGACTCTTCGTGCACGTACTGTGGACGGCTGTGATACAATACGCCATTCTCCAGGGCTGCATCAGCGCATCAGAGATTCCATGCAACGGAGGGTGGATGCATGTATCCTCGCTAACGGAGGACATTTTGAACATTTCCTGTAACAAAGTGTTTGAAGTCACGCTGGTACATTCTGTTGCTGTGTGTTTTCATTCCATGATTAATGTGATTTGAAGAGAAGTAATAAAATGAGCTCCAACTTGGAAAGTAAGCGTTTCCGGACACATGTCCACATAACATATTTTCTTTCTTTGTGTGTGAGGAATGTTTCCTGAAAGTTTGGCCGTACCTTTTGGTAACACCCTGTATACAAGACAATGCCATCTTATGATATAAAAAAGGTACAATTGTGATTCTCTTCCTTAAATGATGAATTCTATGCCCCTATTCTTCCTGGCAAATTGTTTAATTACATCGTCAATAGGAGAATCAATGTTAGGGTGAGTGTTCAACAGAGCTTAACCAGTAAGTCGATCCCTGTGTGCGAGATAGACACGTATAAAACACGATGACGCGGACGCGCGTGCTACATAGGAAAGTACAACTACTCGATAACTGGATTCATTCGAGTCGACTAACGAAAGAAACGAACGAATAGCGTGCGGGCTGACTGTCGGGGCGGTGACCCCCACCCCCCTCCTCCCCTCCACCCCATGTATATTTGCCACTGCGCTGAAATTCACTTAAATCTTGATAACCTACCATTGTAGCAGCAGTAACCTATCTAAAAGCTGCGTCAGACACTTGTCTTATATAGGCGTTGGTGACCACAGCGCCGTATTCTGCCTGTTTACATATCTTTGTACTTGAACACGCGTGCCTATACCAGTTTCTTTGGCGCTTGAGTGTAGATACAGAGATGCACAAGAATGACTTTAATCTACAATTAAAATTTAAAACAATTTCAGTGCATTTTCTTACATTAAAAGATAGAAGATGGCGGTACCAATCAGCTGCAATACACATACAGTTTAGGAGTTTAGGAGCGCTGTACATACGATCGAAATTAATCAAAAAAATTACAAGAACAATGTAAAAACATTTCACAAAATTCTACGATTAAAAGCAAGAAATTGGGTGGACGAAACTGGTGTCAACAAAGAGCTTGTTAGGAAGCGGCTTGCCTCAGTCGTTGACACAAGATTTTCTTACATTTGAGCATAACGTACATAAATTTTTGCAGTGCATCTGCATACATCAACAGCATAGCGCGGTAAAATACAGAATTCATGGTTTTTGACAGCATATATGTGTGGATCATATGTGTGCTCCCCTATGATCCACACCTGCCAACCAAGTGCTACAGATTTACACAGAATATGTCTATACTACTTAAAAGAGTCGGCGACCACCTCTTGAAATCAACAAAACGTATATATATTTATAAGCTATTTATTCACAATAAAAGGGCCCATGCGCCCTCCAAAACATATAACCGAGTCCACTACAAGAATACAACGAGAGAAGGTCGGGGACGGGATGGAATCAAGTACAGTGTTGTAAGGTGGCTCATTTCGAGTATAGATAAGTGTCCATGAGACATAGCGTACAATATAAGGATGATCATTCTAATTATTCGTAGCACCAAAGCATCACTTGTAACGACCATTACTGCAGAAATTATCGGCCTTCTCGTTATTAGCATAGTAGTGCCCTAAGACTGCTTGTAGTATCAAGAACCGTTTCTGACACCGTATTACCCGATGTTTAATAAGTAACAGAACGTTCACCGTATGTAAACAGCTGCGCATTATTCACAACGTGTTATATAGCGTATTATGATAAGAAGCCCCATATCGAGAACATGGTAAATACAATTGTACGTGTTTATGAAAAGTAACAGTTTATGGTGGTAACTGATACTGATAATATTACTTAGTTTTATTGAACTGAGTAAAGCGTTATATAATACCTGTAACCATCCAAGGTGTTCCAGTTGATATATCTGCTTTACCAGAAAATAATAACAATACGACAATTTTTCGTGTGACGTCACAGGAAACATTCGTGAAAGGTAAGGTTCCCGGTTACAGTTCCGCTCCGTCGGACAGTTTTAATCTGTCAGGTAGCTTCAGTACAGTGAACACTCAGTTGTACTATAACAGATTCATACCGTAAATATGCCCACTGTTCACATCTCAAGTTCGTAGCTAAACCATATCTCGGTGACAGCTTTGCTTGTAGGAGTGCTATTCCTGCAAGATATACAAAGAGAGGCACTGGCGAAACTGAACTTTTCAGAGCAGGTCATCGATCGCATCTGGATAGCTTTATCTGTAGGAGCATTTCCCGAAAAACAATCGCGGTCCAGCACACAGCTTTAATCCGTCGGGAAGTTTCAAAACACGAGATACTCTGCTCCATAGCCAACGAAAAATTTCGACTCTGAATCCTCCGAACGGTGATGGTACGGTCGGATTTCGGGGATATCCTTCTCGGACAGTCGACAAAAAGGGACAGCTCTTGTTTTGGGACGCGCCTTCCGAAAATAACGTAAAGGCTCGCACCCTTTTCAACGACTACGCCAGTTTTCCAGATTCGATCATGGAAGCGTGCGAAACGACTCTTTGGGTTGAAATCCTGATGGAGTATTAACTCATCCGACTACCAGCGCATGTTGACTTGTAAAAGATATGTTTGTTCGCAGAAGTGAATGAAACGCTGAGACAAGGACGTCTGATGGACAATACATTAAAGTTAACCCAATTGCGAAAACAAACAGTGAGATACAAGGCGGTTAAGAAAGTGCGTATATTAATACAATTAAAGTTCTAATGGTACAGCCAGTTTTAATAGGTAAGATATTTTAAGAGGTTTAGTTTAAGTTATAATGTGGAACTGACGTCTGCATGAGAAAAACACGCATATGTTGTTATAGAATACGACTTCCGAAGGAAAAATATTCACATAAAGTTTTACTCATACGGGTTTATTAAGTACTGTGCTGAGCGCACTCCATTCACTATAAAATGCAGTACCGCGCCCTCATAAAATTATTTGCTTTGGAGTTATGCTTTTTCCGTTCGAAGAGAAAAGACATAGTACTCGTTGTTCTGAACCGATGATAGCCAACGAGATTTCATCCAAATTTCGTGATGGTTTATGAGCTACATAGTCTTTCATTTACAGCAAATAAGAGATGGATTTCTGAATGCAAATGCGGCTTTACTTCACTTGAAGATCTACGGCGTTCCAAAACTGCGTTCCCAGACGCAGACACCCGAAGAATGTAGATGAACGACCGAAGATGTAAGCTGTATGAAATAACTGGCGCCATACACATTTAAAGAAAAGACTGTTCCTACTTTCACAGAAATAATTAACTAAGAAAAGGCTTTGTGCACGGTGGGGTGCCGCGTTTGCTGCATGCTGGTCCGACGAAAATGTACAAAAGAATTTCTCAGCTATGTCAGGAACGTTGATGAACTTCTTCTCAACAGAACGATTTTGCGAAGGCACGTCTATCATGCTCTCCATGCTACTGTAACATACGTCATCCTACTACGCGAAGTACTGGGTTGTTAAAGTGCAGCTACTCACAAAGGTTCGGTATGGACTGTAATCATCGTATGCCAGCGACATTTGGTAGATATTCTGAAGCGTTAATACAGAACCGAGTTACGCTGCAAAAATTAGTTCCAGTTTTTGCCACCAGATGCACATCTGGCGCTGTCAGTCCGAGAAAGAGTATAGAAGTGTTTCCGTATGTAATGGATTAATGGATTAGGAACGGGACTTGGACAGAAAACGTGAAACAAGTGAGTATCGCATATTGTTGATTTTATTATTAACTATCAGTTTTACAATTTGTTCAATAAGAGCACCGGAGACATCGACGAGATGCAACGGCGAAGGAACAGCACTCCCAGGACATGATTAGCTTTCATTGCTGTTATAAGAGTAGAGTAGTTTTAATCAACGAAACGAGGTTAAAAATGTTGTGACTTGGCAAGACAGCCAAGCCACTACGAGGTGAAGCCGAAAGGCACGCGTTAACGCTCACGCAGGCTGGCGTGAGGTCTGGAAAATGACAAGGTCTTTATAGTAGCAAAAATAGTACGTAGCTTCTGGAATACTTAACTTTAATCCGTAATTAGTGAACATCGGTCTGACGGTACATGCATCTCAAGATAAATAGCAAATGATAATGGCGCCTTGCTAGGTCGTAGCAAATGACGTAGCTGAAGGCTATACTAACTATCGTCTCGGCAAATGAGAGCGTAATTTGTCAGTGAACCATCCTAGCAAAGTCGGCTGTACAACTGGGGCGAGTGCTAGGAAGTCTCTCTAGACCTGCCGTGTGGCGGCGCTCGGTCTGCAATCACTGACAGTGGTGACACGCGGGTCCGACGTATACTACCGGACCGCGGCCGATTTAAAGGCTACCACCTAGCAAGTGTGGTGTCTGGCGGTGACACCACAAAAAAGTCATAAATCTGTCGCAACTGACTGCTGTCCTGCAGAAACCCTATTGCTTCAGGATAAAATCCAACATCTAACGAATGGAAACTCTAATGATTTCGTGTTTAATCTCTATAAATGAAACAATGCCATTTTTTTGGTAATGTCAGCAAGCAATAAAATCTCGGGATAACGGATCAAAGCCGTGAAGGACTGAAAGTAGCACCAAACTCAAATACTCCAGTTTTTCGACAAGTGATACAGATTATTCCTTTCTTATTCCCAAATGTCTTAAGCACATTGGAAGAACTTATAACAGTTTACTGGTGTCGACTTTTATACGTTATCAGTAGCAGTACCTTGTTACAAAATTTGTAATTCAAAATAGTTATCCAGCGTCTGTCTTGGTTACTTGAAATCAACCAATACGCGGACTTGATAACTACCTGATGTGTTACTTGAGTAACAAGATACTAGTTCTCATTGCAAATCACATTAGTCTCAACGGGAAAACTGATAGACATTCACCTTATACGATCAAGACAATTGTGAATGTGAAAAGTATTGTTAGAGGTTCGAGACTGAATCTGCAAAAACGAAACCCTTTTAGGATAGCTTCCTTGTCCGTCCCACTGTCTATCTGTTTGTCTGGGTGCCCGACTGTGAAGAACCCTTTTTCTCAGGAACGATTTTTTTGTATAAAATTCAGATGTATGTCGCACTTTAAGGTCTGTGGTCCCTTGGGAGTGTAAAAATTTTAAGCTTCTGAGTCAATGTACTCAAAAGATACCGCCATTATGTCACATATTTAGGTACTCAGAAACACGCTCATCGAAACCTATGGGGTACTTCCCGTTGACCTAGAATCATAAAATTTGGCAAGAAGCGAGGTTTCACCGTACAAATAAAGGTAGAAATCCAAAAATGTTAATTTGTAATTATATTACACAAAAAATATGTCTTTTTTTCATTTGTTACCCGACTTCAAACTTGAAATTAAAAAATGCTCGAAAAGTCTTGGACCGGTATCTTCCCAATCTCAAAATGTATAAACTGGCTATATAAGTAATTAAGTTTGCATGGAGCCCTCGGTGCGCGAGACCTGCTCACATCTGGCCACTTTTTTTTTTTTTTTTTTAATACGTCCTGTGCACCACATCCACAGTACCACGTTCCATTCAACGGTTTATTCCGACATCGTTTAATCGATCAGCATTCTTCCTCCTAACTGTTTGCTGTTTTATCTAACACATGATACTAATAAAATAATATCAGTCGCGTCTGAGTGATGTTACATACAAATCTGAAGTCACGACAGCTCATCCAGCTATTACGATATCAAAGTTACAGCTGTAAAATCACGCGTACGTTAACCACTTTTGTCTACGAAGCCGAGAACAGCCGATAACACACCGTGTGCAAGTCCCTCTGGACCTGCCTTCTACGCTTCACCGAAGTCCGCAACCACATCTCCGATAGCGAGTTCTGAACAACTCCCGAAATGTGTTAAATATTAAAGCACCTCAGCCCATCAGCAATGTGGCTGCAGAATGCTTGTCTTGCTTCGTGCCCACGAGCATTCTCAATGGTTAGTCCCCCTTTACACCTATTACTAACTCTCCACTCGGTGCTACTGCATAGCACAACAGTACTCGACACCGAATTTGGCTTGGTACGGTAGCCTTTTATGCTTTTATAAACAAACGCCAGATGACGATGTTAATACGTGACAACATTATTTTTGAAATCTTGCTTTCATTATTGTTAAAGAATAGCAACTCAGTAACTGGCCGCGTAGGTTTTGATAGTAAGAAAGGGCTATTTCTCCACTACGTGATCATAAGTATCCGGACACCTTTTAGTGGACATTAAGACGGGGTTTGTCCAGCCACCGCCTTTATCACCGCTTGAACCCTGCTGGAGACACTGGATGATGTGTCTGAAAAGATAGTGATGTTGGTCGAGGGGGTTTGGAGCGAAATCGACGTTCTGTCTCATCCGAAAGATGTCCCTTTGAGATCAAGTCGGAGATTGGGGCTGGCCAGTCCATTTCACGTATATTGCCCAAAAACCATTGCCTCACAGATGCTGCTTTACATCAGAGTGCGTAGTAATATTGATACAAATAATCATCGTCTCTGAACTGTTTCTCTATTGTACGCAGTACACATTGCTATCAATGACCTTCCGAATTTGGTGTTTTGTTAACCGTAATAAGGGTATCATATCCGAAACACAAAAACACCATCATACCGAAAATCAACCTCTTATGGACTTTACTGCTAACACTACACTCGCCCGCATCTCGTGGTCGTGCGGTAGCGTTCTCGCTTCCCACGCCCGGGTTCCCGGGTTCGATTCCCGGCGGGGTCAGGGATTTTCTCTGCCTCTTGATGGCTGGGTGTTGTGTGCTGTCCTTAGGTTAGCTAGGTTTAAGTAGTTGTAGGGGACTTATGACCACAGCAGTTGAGTCCCATAGTGCTCAGAGCCATTTGAACCTTTTTGAACACTATACTCGATGGCAGGTGACGTTCTCCATGCATTCGTGAAACCCAAACCTTCCATCGGATTGCCACACGGTATAGCATGGTCCTTCACTCCAAATCAATCGATTCCAGTGATCCACCGTCCAGTGGTGCCAGTCTTTACACCACCTCAACTGTTGTTTATCACTGACAACAGAAAGTTGTGACTTACGAGGAGCTGCTCGATCACTGTACCACATTCTTTTTAGCTCGTAAGCACAGTCCTCAAGCTAGCTGGACTGTTGCTAGTATTTGCAAAGCATGAGCGCGGGATTAGCCGAGCGGTCTAGACGCTGCAGTCATGGACTGTGGAGCTGGTCCCGGCGAAGGTTCGAGTCCTCCCTCGGGCATGGGTGTGTGTGTTTGTCATTAGGATAATTTAGGTTAAGTAGTGCGTAAGCTTAGAGACTGATGATCTTAGCAGGTAAGTCCCTTAAGATTTCACACACATCTGAACATATCAAGGAGGAGATATGCGTACCATCACGTTTCCGACTTTCATAAGGGTCGGATTGTAGCCTTTCGCGATTGTGGTTTATCGCATCGCGACATTTTTTTGCAAAGCATGAATTACACCATCTGCTGACCATCTGCTGATTTCGCTCCATGTTTACAACCACCTTCCGCAATACTCTACGGTCACATTCCATCAGTATATGAATCTCCGCGGTCTTAGTGTAGCTTTTGTCTTTCATGGCGTTTGCACTTCACAATCACGTCTATAGACGTCAACATTCGCAGCTTCTGAATGGCTGAAATGTCGAAGTCAATGGGCACTCCTTACCGACCAGTTACTGCTTCTCCAATGAGAATGTAATATTTCCCGCCACCTTTTTTACAAGTAGGTTCGCCTCTCGTGACATCTGGTAGTGAATTTGGCATTACGCAGGAGTCTGTGGGTAGTTTTGATCAGATAGTGTAACTGATTTCGCGGATTTTTGTCGTAGTCAAGCTTTCGTCTGCGATAAACTTCATTAAGGTCCCAGAGAATAGCTATCTCCAAAGAAAGCCGATACCATGTGTGACTTGAATGAATGAGATCACCATGTGACACTGCGAGTCAGAAGCGACCTCAGGTATGGTGACAGCAACAGCACATTTGAGTTTACATAAACATTTATCTGTGCAAAACATCAGTTGTTGACAGATTCCACACAATTTAACGGAAGCGCGAAACAGGTTCGCGTTAGGTGGAAAAAGGAATGCTCAAACAGTCCAGTCGAGGAAACGTAAAATCCGTGCACAATGTTCTAACATTGTATATATTCATACGAGCTGAAAATAAGTTCGTAAATGGTTCAAATGGCTCTGAGCACTATGGGACTTAACTTCTCAGGTCATCAGTCCCCCAGAACTTTGAACTACTTAAACGTAACTAACCTAAGGACAAATGGCTCTGAGCACTATGGGACTTGAGGTCATCAGTCCCCTAGAACTTAGAACTACTTAAGCCTAACTAACCTAAGGACATCACACACATTCATGCCCGAGGCAGGATTCGAACCTGCGACCGTAGCGGTCGCGCGGTTCCAGACTAAAGCGCCTAGAACCGCTCGGCCACACCGGCCGGCTGAAAATAAGTAGCAATCAAATGTTTGGGTACTCCGAGATGAATTAAAATCAACAAAAATGTTTCGTTCGCCTGTTTCTTTGTTTGGTTCAAATGGCTCTGAGCACTATGGGACTCAACTGCTGAGGTCATTAGTCCCCTAGAACTTAGAACTAGTTAAACCTAACTAACCTAAGGACATCACAAACATCCATGCCCGAGGCAGGATTCGAACCTGCAACCGTAGCGGTCTTGCGGTTCCAGACTGCAGCGCCTTTAACCGCACGGCCACTTCGGCCGGCTTTGTTTGTTTACTCTCCACATGTGGCGACCATTGCTTTACTAGATCGAAGGATAGCTAATCCTGAATGGTATGTAAAAGAAATTGTTTGCCAGAAGTTATCGACAAATTCAGTCAAAAGTATCGAAAATACCACTTCGTTGTGCAGAATCGAACTAGTTGAGCAACTGATTATCTGACGGAAAAGAACATCTTATTAACTTCACTGCTGGTATTCATCTTATTTATCTAGTAACGAAATATGTTTGCTACGTGTACGTCCAACAAAACATATGGATTGTGATTTTTATTACCTCGACCGGCTGCTGTTGAAATCTTCCAAATACAAGTTCATCAGATTCTCAACTCAGGGTGGAAATAATATTGGCAGAATTACTTCTAATGCCTGCAAAAGCACATAAATTTTAAAATCGGACAATTTGAGAAACGAAAAAACTATTTGTAACAAAAAATGTTTTTATGCTTTCGCAACAACCAGAAAGGATTAAGCGACGCCACGAGCAATCCTACAGAGATTGTCATAAAAGGAGCTGCACCCAGACCGATCCACTGTAAACTGGATGGGTATGTTTCATACCATCAGCTATGCCAATTACTGTTTTTCACGGTCATCCGTGCACTCGAGGAGCGTGGGTGGAGTCGTGGCGTAGTGCCCATCGGTTAACATAAGACGCCACAAACGGCAGTCCCGGCCAGTACGATATTAAACAGTGTCAGCGTCACTAGAGTATCTTCTGAACGTGCACTATGACCAGGCGACGTGTTCGACAGCGAGCTGCCCAGGTAGACGAGATCGACAAGGGCAGCATCGTGGGACTGCGGGAGGCCGGTCGTACGGACACAACCAATTGTCTGTTGTCGGCAGTAACGGGTACAGGAAGGCAAGCATGGACGACATGGGGGATCTGGACTTTTGACCCGCATCACAAGGAGAGAAGACTGACGGATTGCCCGCCACGTGCGAACAGATCCGACGACAACGATAGCGGCCGTCAGTGGGCGTAATGCCCTCTCTGAAATATCCAGTAAGTGCCAGTACCATTGACGGCGGCTGTATGACGGAACTCTCGCCACACGGCGATTATTACGACCCCTGCCAATCACACACACGCAACATCACTCGTCTGGTGTCGGCAGCGGTGGACGTGGGGCTCTGTGCACTGGCAGTGGGTCATGTTTGTGACGAGTCCCGCTTCTGCCTTGAAGGCGACGATCTCCGGATTTGTGTGAGGAGGCGCAGTGGAGAGTGCCGTGGGGAGCGGTTTGTGCTCATCACACGACTCGCCAGCTTGGGGTGATGGTGGAGAAAGCGATATCCTGCTGTGCCCTTTCACCGTTAGTGTTCCTAACTAGCTCTGTGACATCTACACGGTACGTAGAGTGGATCCTGCAACCAGTGGCTCTGCCGTTCGTGATCGTCTAGGCCCATGCCCTCTTTCAACAGGACAACGCTCGTCCTCATACCGCCGCCACCTCCCGAGCGTGTCTTGTGGCTGTGGATACTCTTCCATGGCCAGCCGCATCGCTCCATCTCTCCCTAATCGAGAACGTGTGGGATGCCATGGAGCGTGTTCTCAAGACGACTCCTCCACCCGCCAGTCAGCGGGAACTGTGCGCTCTGGTGCAAGTGGCATGAGATGCAGTATCTAAGAACTCCATCCGAGACCTGTACAGCTCCATGCCACGACCTCTAGAGGCTTGTATACACAATCAAGACGGCCTGACGCCATACTAACACGTACGTTACGTTGCGACGTCATAGTAACACATACGTCAGGGTGGTGTGTAGCGCAATAAAAGTTGTCCCTTAGAAGTTGAAAGTGTAATCATTTCGTACGTGTGGTAGCATCTAACTGCTTGCGAAGAATTATGGCAATTCAGTTCGTCCTTCTAGATGCAACTCGTTTTATGAGAGTCAGTGCATAGTACTCCGTGCATTTAACTTTTTTCAGGTTCCACTGTATGCTCATATGCGTTAAAAAATGCCCAACAATGGCAAACACTCCCATGCACTTTGGGACGTCTTTCAAAAATTCCGCTGAAGCTCAAACACTACCAAGGGTGTCGATCAGTGACTTAATGCGCATATATAAATCATGGAAGAATACCAACTTCTCCAACAAACCGTCCCCAAAGAGTTGCGGAATACAAGTTAGAGGGTTTAAAAGCATCCAACTAACGCTATGATCACGTTTGTTACTGTGAATCAAGACATACGTGGACAATGTCAAGCCAGGAAAGAAACGTCATTCAAAGCAGTGGACAGCAATAGGTGATCCTTCTTTAAATAACAAGAGTTACATTTCATTTTCCGAAAACGTAATGGCCAGTTTCTGTTTGAGATGTAGGTCGCGTCGTATTATAGGGCCATAACTCAAGGTGTCTGCGACTGCCGTAAATGGACTTCGCCAGAGTATTTAATAGCACTGGAGCAATGCCACATGAACTCTAAAGCCCTTCTCTGCTGCCCATATAATACGAGCGTAATTTAATCATTCGCATGGCTGGACGTAGAGAGCTGAGGGTCATTATAGGTCGTAGTTTATATTCGCAGATTAGTGTTATAAGAGATTCAAAATGGTTCTTCTTATTAATTACCTATAACATTACAATTTGTATGAAGTTGTATGAAGAGGACCGGCCGGAGTGGCCGTGCGGTTCTAGGCGCTACAGTCTAGAACCGAGCGACCGCTATGGTCGCAGGTTCGAATCCTGCCTCGGGCATGGATGTGTGTGATGTCCTTAGGTTAGTTTCGTTTAATTAGTTCTAAGTTCTAGGCGACTGATGACCTCAGAAGTTAAGTCGTATCGTGCTCAGAGCCATGTGAACCATTTTTTTGTATGAAGAGGAAATTAAAGTGAGGTGCAGAAGAGCCAAATGCAATTAAGGAAAATATTCGAAAAATTTGAAAAAAGCGAACAGCTTAAATGAAACCAAGCATTTGTGCGACTGCACCTGCCGCCAGTAACAAGGGAAAAGTAGTTGGTTGCCCTCAAAACATTTAAAAAGCGGCAATAAATACCGTAATTAAAGTGTACAAAACACTACAATCGTAAGAAAAACCTATTTTTAAATTTAATCAAACAATGGAAAATCCAGGATGGAATGTAACAGTTTTACAGAAGGAAAGTTGCTACTCGCCCTATAGCGAAGATGCTCAGTCGCGATAGGCACAACAAAAAGATTCACACAATTATAGCTTTCGGCTATTAAGGCCTTTGCCATCAGTAGACACACATACACACACGCACACACACAATCACGCAAACGCAACTTGCACACTCGTCTGCAGTCTCAGATTGCTGAACCCACACTGAAAGTTGCGTTTGCGTGAGTGTGTGTGTGTGTGTGTGTGTGTGTGCATGTGTGTATATTGCTGACAAAGGCCTTAATAGCCGAAAGCTATAATTGTGTGAATCTTTTTGTTGTGCCTACCGCGACTCAGAATCTCCGCTGTATGGTGTGTAACAACTTTCCTTCTGTAACATTGTTATTTTTAACTTTATGTTGATCACGATCGAAGAGAAATCAAGACACGTTCGACTTAGCGAAAGCGTTCTACAATGTAAAATGGTACAAGATTATCGAAATTCTGAGAAAAATATTGTGGACTGTCGTATATTTTCTCTGATGAATAGTGCCTGCAACTATTTGCTTATTGGAATTACCCAAGCTCTGAAATTCCGTGAAAACTTATTTTCGTATTGTCCAGGCAGCCGCATTTAGCGTTGGCATTAACGACAAATGAACAGAGCGAGCCTCTGTTTGGCCAGACTTGGCTTAATTAATACTAGCGGGGCGTTCTCGCGCCTTGTACAGCCCCGGCCATAGCGAGCTGGAATGTCGTCCCTCACCTCACGGCACCCCTGGGAGGACTACAGCGCTTCGCTGAAATTACGGACAAATAATTTATAGTCCAGGACAAATTACGCCTTGGTGCTACTATGAGTTGCCATACAATCAAGGTCCGTAATAACTTTAAGAGACTGTGAAATGCTTCCAAATCTGGGTTTAGTCAATGGAGAAATAGCTAGACACGTACAGTCATAAAGTATATAATTTACATCACATTTTTTGGTATATGAGAACAGAGAGAATCTGATTAGAATACGCGAGAGACTCTATTGTTTGAGCCACAGATTAGTCTGATCCTATAGAGTATAGAACGTTTTCCAATGGTTTTCGCTCCAAAATCTTAAATACGGCTGCAATTTCAACAACTGTGTGACAGTAAACTTGGAGAGATTGAAGAAATCAGCCAACCAGTTGCACATAAAGTTTTATTGGAACCCCTGACCTATGTTTCGACAATTTTAAAACATTCGTCTACAGTGTAATGGACCCTAAAAATTACATTAAAGGTCACAAAAATATTTTAAACACAACAAAGTAGCAACTATAACCAAAAGATCGTATGATAACGGGACTCACTTGTTACATCGGATGCTGATTGAGTACAATGAATAAATGTAAACACCGTTTGTCCTATTCGACATCCCTCTTAATAACACAAATAATCACAAACCATACCTTAGGATTGCAGGACTATAGTATTACAGGTATGCGGATCAGATGTCAAGTGTAGTGGCCCATTAACATAAGGCTCTTGTCGACGTAAAAGATGAGTTTTTTACATGCCAACTGGATTACAGCAGTATGTATACGACAAACAACAAAAGACACTCCTCAAATGTAGAGGCTCTAGTGCTACTGTAAGTTAGTTGTTACGATGGCTGAATGTGTGGGTGTAAGAAATGCACGTAGATTGTATTGAACAGATTATGTAAAAACACTAGAAAAAGAAAGAAAAATCGTGACCCGTTTAGGGCCACTGTTAATCTAAAACGATATAATTTTAACCAAATATGAAAGTGCTAAGAAAAAGTGAATGTTGTAGCTGTCGTGTAACAGCTTCCGACAGCAATAACATTTCACCGTGCATGCAGTAAGATTTTCGTTAAAAGTAGTAAATGCTGTAAAGAGGGGAGAGATTTACTAGAGTTATTAATCGCTAAAATGGAGAAACTTCTGTTACATTTAAAGAAGCTTATAGACAATAGCTTATCTAGAGGAACATTGCAACATTTCGCCCTGAACATAGTAAATTGTGGTATGAAAAATAATAAATACTTAAACAAAGAAGGGTATTATAAACTACATTTTCTTAAAAAACTGATCGCTAAAAGGAAGAAATTTCTGTTTAGTTTACAAACAGTAGAATATAATGGAGTGACATTGCAACGACATTTCGCCGTGCTTGTAGTAAACAGCACTATTAAAAGAAACAAATACTGTAAGGAAGAACGAGGCGGTACCATAAAGTAAAATTTGTTGAATGCTGATTACAAAAATGAGGCCACTTCTGTTTATCATAAAAGAAGTTCACAAATGCCATATGAAGCAGAACAGCTCAATGGCTTTTGTCATATGAGACACGCGTGTAGAGAACACACAAACAAAAGCCATGAACTACGACTATGATTGTACCTGTGGCATGAAAAAGGTTTACAGAAATATAATAGACCAACACTCAATGACATTCCCCGTGTATGTAATGCATAGTACTATTAAACGCTAATATACTGCATAGCAGGGTGTAACATGAACAAAATTTTTTGTTAGAAGGTAATTGCTAGAACGGGGAAACTTAAGACAAGCATTGAAGAAGTTTACAAACAAATTGCAAAGTCAGATTAGGATCAAAATATTAACATAATATGTAAAGTAGGATAAGAATAATCCTACATACATGTAAAATCTGTGATACGGATGAAACTTTATTACATTTTGTAACGAGAAAGTGTTTTGAGGAAAAGGGCCTCATCGCTGAAGCCAGCGGCGACCGGTAAACACGTGCTCTGTTGCTGTGAGCAGTGGCTAAAAGCCATCCAGGAAGTTCTTAGTTGCCCGCTGCAACTGATCATTCAAGGCGTTATCATCTCAACATGAACTTAAAATATTCAAACATGCAGCTAAAAGAGATGCTTTCACATTCCATTTTCATATGCACATTTAAATTGGTTTGAATTTATATCATTTTAGACAAACAGTGGCCTTATAAAGGACACGATTTTCCTTCCTTCTTCTGTTGGATTTCTATGATCTACTCAAGGCAATCTACGCTCACACATTTAGAGCCCTCTGCAGCTAGCTTTTCTCGGCGCTAGAGCCTGTACATTTGAGTAGTTGTCGTTCGCTGTTTGTCGTATACATACTGCAGCACTCCAGTTGGTATCATTGTGCTCCGTTGTTCACAAGTCAGCTTTTACGTCGACAAGAGCCTTATTTTAATAGGCCACTACGCTTGGCATTTGATCTGCACATCTGTGATACTATAGCGCTGCAGTCCTAAGGTATGGCTTGAGATTAGTTGTGTTCTTAAGATGGATGTCGAATATAAGAAGAGCTCTTTGGCTTTATTCATTGTACTGAATCAGCATCAGCATCTATATACGGCCCACACTTGTGCTATTGACTGTACCTGTCGTCCCTCATACAAAACATGAACGTGTCAAAAAGAGAAAACGAATAAGAAACAATCTGTACAGCTCATAATTACAATATCAAATAGTAGACTACTCTAACATCCTATCACAGTGAAAATATTAGAAACTGTTGATTCTAAAACTACAATATACAGTGAACCTTTGTGCTTGTGACAGACTGAATTTAATACCCCTTGAAAGTGTTCTAACAAAAAAATAAGAAATAATCTACACAGCTCACAATTACCTTGAGAGGCACCCCCATGCCTTGCTCATACTGTGGCATCAAGCAGTCAGGCCTGCAAGATGAGTGGTCTGCCAAGCGAGTGGATTCATTCTTATTTATCGAGTAACATGAACTCTCGTAGTCACAATTAAGTTACAAATTATCCCCCTATATGAATAATACGCAACGGAAACGCACATCTGACTATCAGTAGTTTACAGAACTCTGACTGTTCACTACGCACTGGCAATACCACAATTTCCTTTTGTCTTTTATTTAACGGCTTTTATCAACACGTGGCCAGCGCACTGAATATGAGTGGCGCACACATTATAAACTCGGGACATCATGACAACATACAATTTCAAGGAAAAGTCCACCAATCTTTTTCTTTTCACTATCTTATTTATTCCGATAAATTCTATAACCTAAACACACAAATTCTATAACCTACAAAAAAACACATGAGAAATTCCGCCCAGTGGGCATGGCTTTACATTGGTGATTCTCTACCTTATGGTCTCGTAATTATTTAACGCTACAGTGCACTTGCTGGATAGGATGGTGGATCTTTTACTATATCTCACACTTCGACTCTCACAATCATCATCACGAAACTTTCCTCCAAATCGAGTGGTACAGAAGGAACAAGCATAACCCACTAATCTTTTGAAACTACCTTGCTACTCTCCCATGCAAACCACACATACCCAAACTACATGACATACACCACACTACAACATGGAATACAGTACAATAAATAGTCACAACACTATCACTTTCAGCTTTCCCACTTCTATTACTATTTATCCCAGTTTCACGCGACACTGCCCCACTTCGTAATTCTACTTTCCTACTATGAACTCTGGAGATATATGCACGTCTTCCTGTGCAATGCAAGCCAAGTGGTGTTGCTGGATAGACGGCCGACTCACCTTGCTTCTCTCTCAGAGTTTGAATCTAGCGTCACACGGAATCATATCACGCAAAGTAATATTATGAACATATTCATCACACACGCGAGCCCTCAACTGATACCATGGACGAGTACTTCTCTTTATCCTTTGACTCATACACAGATTGAGACTCACACAGTACTCACCACATGGAAGTACTCGTCTCTAATTTCAAGTCCTGTACATGCCATTTCTTAAATATTACAACTTATAGTACACACGCTAGTAATTCAGCTTAATTTAAGCACACGGAAGTATTTCAACTTATTGCTACACGTGGTTTCATTGTGACCGTTGGTCACTTCCGAAGATTACTACGATCCCATTAATATTACCTGCCTGACATTTAATTCTCCCCACAAAAGTTCCCGAAATAGAGAAATTATTATTTCAAACTACTCTTAAATATTGCTCATGCATACCATGTCTCCACTCTTTTGTCTTTACGGAGCACACCTAAGACAGGTCTTAACAGCACAATATCCAGCGGCAGAGTGCTGAAACATGGCCGTTCTTCAGGTTCTCTCCTACCTCTGCCGAAGTGGGGGAGCACCTTGCTACCGTATTGGTCAGCCACATTTCGGGTGCTCAAAGCTCAGGTTAATTTCATCTCTTTGGTCCCACCAAAGGTGGCCAAAGGATCATCTCAAAGATGATCATATATTCACATTCACTATCTGCTGTTAGCAGACGACCATACATTCATTCACTTCACAGATCTCCCCAAACTGGATGTAGGGATTTATTGTGAGGGAGTGCACATGTGATCAATTAAATAAATAAATTGTCATTCTTTCCCACACTGGTATCTGGCTTCGCTGTATTAATTGAAATTGAGTTATTTTACAAAAAAATGTGTTGTTCTGAAAAAAATAATGAAGTATGTTGTACCTATTTTCAATGTCGGGCGGTACTGTACCCTTTCACCACCGGCTACCCATGCGGAAAAAAATGGCACGGTACTATCCTTGCAATGCGAGGGTAGTTCCGAACATTTTTTTTTAAGAAAGCTGTATCAGAACAAACGCAGCAAGTCATCAAAATAACCGGGAGGAGACCTTAGCCCCTATTGACCTTAAATAGACGACCAAATGCTGTTACTTTACCAAATTATTGACACAGTTGTTGCATTATTGTACTCTCCACAATCCGGAGTAACGTACACATACAAATTTACAACAATCCACATGACAAATAAAACATTACATCATACAAATAAAAAATAATGTTGAGATAAAAATTTGCTTAGTTACTGGGATCTTCGTTATTTTTATGAGTAATCCGGACTTCACTAATTCTATGACAAATAAAAAAAATAGTAATTGTACTCATGAAATTTTAAATAGCTCACCGTCCAAACACAGAACAAGTAATCTGACATTCATAAATTGCGTTGTAATAATCTTTACACGGCAATGTCTAAATACAAAACAAAATCAACAAAAGAAAAAAATTGCGTACACTAGTTACATGTAGAAGTCAGGCTCCATATCAGTACTCTAAAATACACATCAAACCTACAGAGAAATAAAACTGAGAGAAAAAACAATGAAATATACCACAAGTTGCATACTGGTTACGTAATATAGTCAACCTAAGACATCATGTCATACCTCATTAACTATCATCACTTAAGCAATTGGCACCACTACTCGACTGTGAGTTTAACCTTATCCTTGTCCACCAGTACAAATACCTGCTGCTGAGCTAGTCAGTCCATCAACTTTGATCAATACACCCAGTAAATAGTTAGCAGTAAGAGCTTGAATCCACCAGTAGCTCTTGTATCTTACTCTACTGCTCATTTCTCTGTTGTTACACATTTAGACGACAAGAACTTACATTTCGACTAGCCTTCGTTACACTATAATGTGAAATATCACCACTGTGATAATGCAAATAAGTGGCTTCAGTCAACACACCAACAAGATCATTACTGTCCATGACATCAAAATGCATCAGTTAATTCCGCTATTTGTTGTGCAATGCAAACTCTTGTCCCCTGTGACAACCTTACTGATCAATGCAACAAGAGCCGCTACTTTAGTATTATGCCACTGGCTAATAATTAAAGTATCATTGTACCAAATATTCTAATAAACATGCTATGTGAACTGGTAACCCAGAACAAACTAAAAAACACTAACTATTCTAAACACAAATGTTAATGAAATACAATTACACTTGCTGTCCCTTCAGGAATGAAACATATAAAAAAATTACACAATTACAAGTACAAATACATTATTCCCTATCTTGTGAGTCACACGGAATCATTTCATTCTGTGATTTTCTTGTGGTCATAAAAGTTGCTGACAGGTTCCCTAGAAACACTGTCTCAGTGTCAAAGCTCTCCCATGGTTACCCGAACGAAAGTCTTTAGGTCACTCAAATTGGCATTTTGAACACATGAAACACAAATGTCATAGTCACTCTCAGAGTACCATCCACACGAATCTGGTCGTCCAGAAATGGCCCTACAACTACTATCACCCACGGTTCTGTCATTTCAGTTCATGGTGTAATTAAAAGTCGTAAGTTCCAACATACAGCACTTATTCCCGCACTAATTAAAGAAATGTCTCCTACTACAAATGCAAATGTCAATGTCCCACTTTAGTTTCTTGCGTTCATACAATAATTAGTCACCAAATGAAAACTGTCCTCTTTAAGTATACCAAGCGTCCCACATGCAATTCACAAAGCACACTTAACAAGTCACTGCCAAAAGTTTATGGATCCCACCATTCAGTGGTCAAGACAAAACAAAACGGTCGTCCTGTCTGCTAAAGACAAAATCTTTTCCACCACTCACAACGTGGAAACACCAGTCCTTCACTTTCCACCTTATGGAGACATATGAGCAGTCATCTTGCTTCACGGCTCCACAGTCCAGTACTAGTTAATAGTTGCTGGTAACAAATGCCCGCCGGACTCTGCCCCCTGTTGTTCATTCTGCCGTGATGCCACTGCGCGAGTCGTTGAGCAGAAGAAACCACCCGCTGTTGCCCCCGCGGGATACTTTCCCTAGTCATAAGTGTGGCGGAACTTGTGAATGGCCAGTGGTACGTGCGTGTCGCCCCAGGCCATTGACCTGCTGTTGTGGGTGCGTGGAGTGTACCCCGACCGGCAGTGGAGTGGGGAGTGCCGCGGTTCTATCGCCTCTCCCATGGCGACGTCAGCTCGCCCCCTGCCTTCTTATGCAGGTACGGGCGCGTTCTGCATGAGCACCTCGGCGTTACGACACCCAATCAGTCAGACCCTTCCGTGCATCTCGCAACATTATGGACAAAAGGATATTCTTACAGTATTTAAATACTCATTGAGTACATGTATGATCTATTAGGTTCATTGGTAATAAAAGAATCTTTGTTCTAAAAAACATAAAATCATACACCCTAGTTTTCTACACATACAACATCAACATTTATCCCTTTTCTATATACAGCCCACACTTGTGCTATTTATTGTACCTGTCATCCCTCATACAAAACATGAAAGTGTAAAAAAAAACAAAAGGAATAAGAAACAATCTATACAGCTCATAATTACAACATCAAATAGTAGACTACTCTAACATCCTATCACAGTGAAAATATTAGAAACTGTTTATTCTAAAACTACAATATACAGTGAACCTTTGTGCTTGTGACAGACTGAAATTAATACCCTTAGAAAGTGTTCTAACAAAAAAATAAGAAATAATCTATACAGCTCAAAATTACCCACCACATGTTATTAAATAGTAAACTACTTTAACATCCTAACACCATAAACATTTTAGAAACTGATGACTCTAAATCTACAACATACAATGCACCTTTGTGCTTGTGACAGACTGAAATTAGTATCTCTTTATACATTTTACATTTTATTATATATAACAACATTTCTAGGACACGTATGTACCATCCACATATCAGATCCTGACCTGCCTTCGACGTTCATCCCAATCAAACAATAAAACATAATAATGTTTTAGTTATGGATCGGTAGCATCCCCTTTACAGGAGTGTGCGCATTGATCACACTACTGTACGACTCTCACTCACCAGACATCACATTTTCCTTCTCATTCAACACATTAATACACTAACAGAATAGGTCTAGAAGTCAGCTAACCTTAACACCACCACACTCAAGACAACATACCATACCTTTGCTCCCTTATACTCAACCACATAACACATGAAGCTGTTTCGGAGATAGCTTTCCAGTCCCCGAAATCGTCCTTTCACTCTGGCATCTCTCTCCGTCGGCTTACCTCTGCATTCACTTTACCGATTATTCATCCTGCTAAATATCAACTTAGAACTGCGACATTTCATCTAAGAACAAAAAATACACAAATTATTCATCCTGCAAAATAACTGTACACATTCTTGGTACCGTTTTGATTAGTTATACTGGTACCAGGCTTCAACAACAACAACAACAAAAAATTTTTTTTTTTCATATAGCAAATGCTATGGTAAGAATTAGATTTACACTTATATTACATCTTAAGTCAGTATTCCACAACGTTCACCATCTGGATCTCATGCTCCCTTTATGTCCTTTCACGTTGTGCAGTTGTCCTCATCTCTTCATTCGTATTTCGGCTCTCCGTCCGTCCATTACTCCATCATTTCCTGGTCTTCCTTCGCCATTCGCATCAATCTCGATTGCAGCATACACAGGCCTCTCTGTAACATACATCTAAGACATCTCCACATTATTAATTCTACTCACCTTCATTTACCACTGTTCCATCACGTCGAATCTCTCTTTATTAATCACACTGCTTCACGTTGCTTCTCTCCATAAATATCACCTTTATCCACTACTATTTATCACGTCACTTCTCTATCTACCATCTTTATCCACTCATTAATCATCACGTCGTTTCTGCTTGATCCTTATTCATATGACAAAAAATACGTACATACCCCACTCTGTCGACTCCTGTTCATGACTCATTCGACCGGTCTATTCCGTCATACTTCCTGACATCCCGCCTGAAAATTCTTATGTTCGAATTGACCCTGCACAACGTTACACACCACAAATAAATACACTGACTATCTACCATAAATTGCCTACTTTCGGTCTATCCTTAACTTTTCCATAATTTGATGTTAGAAATATGATGAAGCCCACGCGATTGTTTTCCCTTGATCGTCTCAATCAGTACAGCATTTTCATGGACTATCTGCCTCACTCTGAATGGTCCACTGTACACAGTAAGGGATTTGCTAGTTAGGAATCTGTGCTTGCATGAAAATTAAATGTGTGCAGAGAATATACAAGCTGCGAGTAATGGGCAGCCCAAGTATTAGAAACTTAGGTGCTAGTGGCCTCTTTCCCTAACACCCGATTCCGAACAACCATACACAGAACTTCATTATAACTGTCACCACGACAATGACATGCTACCGATCAGATGGCAGCTAATCTAAAAACTTCGATCACAATGTTGACTTTTTACATTACGTGCTAAGTACCTGCAACAGTCAAATTGCACTAATTAAACTGGACTCATTGGCATTAACCTAACATTTTTTACAACTGAGTTTTGAGGAAACAGTCCTTTTATTTTAGTGTTACAAATAAAAATTTGCAAATTTTGCTCTGAGAGATCAGCCTAACAGATTCCATTACTGGTATTTTTTTTTTGTGATCAGAAGTATGGTATTTGCACTCCTACATATCAGTAGAGTATGTCTGCTACATAGACAATTTTCAGTGCCAGTGGCAAGTGTTTTAAGGCAAGATGCTAAGGGCTGATATGTTGGATTAGTTTCTCCTATCCTTCAATCCATTTTGACAAGACTGAAATGCCAGAATTCCATGCTCTCCTGTCATTCTGATAGTTTCTGCCGTTCCTATCCCCGACACTGTCTGACCTATGAGTCGTGTCTCCGTTCACAATGTTGCTCTCATTACCAAGTTCCTGTAACAAGTGCTGAAATGACGAAGAATCGTCTAAGCCTCTGCCTGCTATCACTATATCTCTGCCCCATTTCACTGGCAACTTCGTTATACAGATCCTAAAGAGCTCCTCAGGTTCGTATGGCACATCCAAATACCTATTTCGTCTCAGCATTTCCTGATAGCACGCCACAGGATCTCTTATACCACCTTCGTTACAATTTTGCATCATCAATATGCTTTGATTAACCTGGTCCTGCTTACTTTTCGACCAGAATTCATTGAAAAACTTGTCACAAAATATCTTGTAGCTACTACAGTCTTTAATAACTTCCTGCATTTTCGCTCTAGCCTCGTCCCTCAAATGGTTACACACAAATTTCATTTTTAGGAGCGGTCCCCACGATGAAGGTAATGAATCTTGAAATTGAGACAGCCACAGGCATGGATGCTGGTAATTATCAGGATCCAGAAAACAATGTGCATTTGTACCGACACGAAGTGCCTCCTACATTCTTCTTCCGCATTTGTGTTTTCCGACCTTGGACTATACCCAGTTGGGTTTGCCACCTGTTTTATCCGACACAACAGTTCTTCTAACTATCTGAGTTCGTCTTCCTCTTTCTGCCTATTTTCGTTTTTTGAATTTATCTCACCCTCCCTCTGCAGTCTACCTGGTGCTGTTTCATCTTCGCTTCTGCACGCTAATTGCAACTGTGCTAGTTCTTCCCTATGTTTCCTATTTGTTTCTAATTGTGCCTCTTTAAAATGTAATAGTGATTGTATCTCCTCCTGGTCGGCATAAACCTCTCGCTGTGTACTGTCAGAGCCTGTTTCGCCTCTTATACTGATCTTTTCTACATCTGCGCTAATCGTATTCATTCTGACCACTACCTCCGCAACTTCATCCCTGTGTTTATTTAGCTCCACTTCCTGCCGGGTGACTTGAGCTTCCACGCTGTCTAATGCCCCTTGTTTATCTGCAAGTAAGTCCTCCACTATCTCTTTGATTTGCTCATCTGACAACACGTCCCTACGTTCTGTAATATCACTCTCTATTGCGCTTATTCGTACCTCCAAATTATTGGCTTTTTCTTTCACAGCATCACATACTTGCTTCAAGGCATCCAGATTCTTCTCCCCCTCATCTATCCGATTATTAACTGTGGACAGACGCTCATCGATAACTGTGTGTAGCTTCCTCATTGCCTCTTTATTTCCCCTATCTATTGCCTCCAATCTTTCCTTAGTCTCCCTACCTCTCTCCTTATTATCTTTATCCATCGCTTCCAATCTTTCCTTATTTGCCTCCAATCTTTCCTTATTATCTCTATTCATCGCTTCCAATCTTTCCTTATTATCTCTATCCATCCTCTGTAAAAACTGCAGTAGCACATTGTCATTTGCTACTTTCGGTGAGCTCACCTCGTTCGCCTGAGAAACCGTAGCTTCGTCAAGGGTAGCTTCACTTTCACTGCATACCTGACCTAGTCCCGGCTCGCCCGCGTCGTCGGGAAAAGCCCCCGTTTGTGGACAAAGCCCGCCGCATAAAGGATCACCTAGCCGCGGTCCGCTGAACAATTCAGCCCCTTCCGAGTGTTTGCCGTTCTCGCTCATTAACCCATGGTCGACAGCTACTTCCTGTCGCACTGCTACGTTCACGCCAGAATCACTATTCTCCATGGTGACTACACTTTTCGACTGCAACCTAGTTACTATGGACATTACGCAAAAAAGTATACAACGATCTTCCAGCCTTAGACGACGTAGTAGGCGATTCCATAAAAAAAATAAAAGATCCTCACCAATCCAGAAAGAAATTGAAAACAAAAAAATTTTACTTCTTAGCGCTATCACAATACATTCCATAAAAAAAAATCTTAACAGCCAACCCTAACAGCAGAATCCTGGCAGCGTCGAAATTATGAGAGGCACCCACATGCCTTGCTCATACTGTGGCATCAAGCAGTCAGGCCTGCAAGATGAGTGGTCTGCCAAGCGAGTGGATTCATTCTTATTTATCGAGTAACATGAACTCTCGTACTCACAATTAAGTTGCAAATTATCCCCCTATATGAATAATACGCAACGGAAACGCACATCTGACTATCAGTAGTTTACAGAACTCTGACTGTTCACTACGCACTGGCAATACCACAATTTCCTTTTGTCTTTTATTTAACGGCTTTTATCAACACGTGGCCAGTGCACTGAATATGAATGGCGCACACATTATAAATTCGGGATATCATGACAACATACAATTTGAAGGAAAAATCCACCAATCTTTTTCTTTTCACTATCTTATTATTCCGATAAATTCTATAACCTAAACACACAAATTCTATAACCTACAACAATAACACATGAGAAATTCCGCCCAGTGGGCATGGCTTTACATTGGTGATTCTCTACCTTATGGTCTCATAATTATTTAACGCTACAGTGCACTTTCTGGATAGGATGGTGGATATTTTATTATATCTCACACTTCGACTCTCACAATTATCATCATGAAACTTTCCTCCAAATCGAGTGGTACAGAAGGAACAAGCATAACCCACTAATCTTTTGAAACTACCTTGCTGCTCTCCCATGCAAACCACACATACCCAAATTACATGACATACACCACACTACAACATGAAATACAACACAGGGAACAGTCACAACATTATCACTTTCAGCCTTCCCACTTCAATTAGTATTTATCCCAGTTTCACATGACACTGCCCTACTTCGTGATTTTAAATTCCTACTATGAACTCTGGAGATATATGCACGTCTTCCTGTGCAATTCAAGCCTAGTGGCATTGCTGGATAGACGGCTGACTCACCTTGCTTCTCTCTCAGGGTTTGAATCAAGCGTCACACGGAATCATATCACGCAAAGTAATATTATGAACATATTCATCACACACGCAAGTCCTCAACTGATACCATGGACGAGTACTTCTCTTTATCCTTTGTCTCATACACAGATTGAGACTCACACAGTACTCACCACGTGGAAGTACTCGTCTCTAATTTCAAGTCCTGCACATGCCATTTCTTAAATATTACAACTTATAGTACACACGCTAGTAATTCAGCTTAACTTAAGCACACGGAAGTATTTCAACTTATTGCTACACGTGGTTTCATTGTGACCGTTGGTCACTTCCGAAGATTACTACGATCCCATTAATATTACCTGCCTGACATTTAATTCTCCCCACAAAAGTTCCCGAAATAGAGAAATTATTATTTCAAACTACTCTTAAATATTGCACATGCATACCATGTCTCCACTCTTTAGTCTTTATGGAGCACACCTAAGACAGGTCTTAACAGCACAAGATCCAGCGGCAGAGTGCTGAAACATGGCCGTTCTTCAGGTTCTCTCCTACCTCTGCCGAAGTGGGGGAGCACCTTGCTACCGTATTGGTCAGCCACATTTCAGGCGCTCAAAGCTCAGGTCAATTTCATCTCTTTGGTCCCACCAAAGGTGGCCAAAGGATCGTCTCAAAGATGATCATATATTGGCATTCACTATCTGCAGTTAGCAGACGACCATACATTCATTCATTTCACAGATCTCACCAAACTGGATGTAGGGATTTATTTTGTGGAAGTGCACATGTGATCAATTAAATAAATAAATTGTCATTCTTTCCCACACTGGTATCCGGCTTCACTGTATTAATTGAAATTTAGTTATTTTACAAAAAAACGTGTTGTTCTGACAAAAATAATGAAGTATGTTGTACCTATTTTCAATGTCAGGCGGTACTGTACCCTTTCATATTATTCTTGGCTCGTTCGGGACCAACACATTTGGCTATGGCCCTACATTACCAGTAGCACTAGCAACGTGCTTCGCGAATAGCGTCCAAACTCGGTTACTGTTTGTATGTGTTATCACTGTGGTCCCACTAACTATGCCTCTCAACATCGACTCTGGTAACCGCATGCTGCTTAGTACATATCTCAATGCGTTATTATTTTTAATTATTATTCTATCGATGGGATTGTGGAAACTTTACGTCTATTACCATTAGGGAAAAAGTGTACATCGAAACCGAGAATTTCACAATTAGCGGTGTCGGAATGAATCAGGCAGAACATTATCTGTCAGAGGGATAACACGCGTTACGTGAAACAGTGCACAGGACTGATGAGGTGTTTATACTGTATGCGCTGTCCACCAGACAGGGACTAGTTGCCAGTGGAGTAACGCGCCCGTGACGGACTCCAATGTACATGCGCACACGTGTTGAATTTTCTCATTGTAAACCTCTAAACCAGGGTGGCAGAAGTGTGGCATGCACAAACGATCAATATGTGGATACGCTTCTGGTTCTTGGTGCATCTAATAACAAGGCTGGTATTGCCGCTCGTAATTATGCTGCTAGATATCCTCGTCGACGCCATCCAGATAAAGATGTGTTTCGTCGTCTGGAGCTGCGCCTTCGGGAAACAGGTTCTCTCCTTCCACCATCGCGTGAAAAGGTCGTACACGGACTCGCCATACTCCAGCTACTGAGGAAGCTGTTCTGGAGGTCATACACAAAGAACATCAGCGAATTACACAAAGCGTAGCAAGGCAGCTGTGTCTCTCGCAACGCGCGGTCGTCAACGTGTTGCACGACCATGGGCTGCACCCCTGTCATTATGCTTTCACACAACACCTGCATCCTGCAGATCGCCATCAGCGGATGCAATTCTGTGAATGTGTAAGTAGGCTGCTTAGGTTTTTATATTGGTAACGCCACGTAGCGCTCTGGATAAAAATCACTGGCTGTGCTGCGTGCAGTCTGCGGCTGGTTTGCATTGTTGTTTGGTATTGTAGTGTTGGGCAGCTGGATGTTAACAGCGTGTAGCGTCGCGCAGTTGGAGGTGAGCCGCCAGCAGTGGTGGACGTGGGGAGTGAGATGGCGGAGTTTTGAGAGCGGATGATCTGGATGTGTGACCATCAGAGACAGTAAATTTGTAAGACTGGATGTCATGAACTGATACATATATATATTATGACTTTTGAACACTATTAAGGTAAATACATTGTTTGGTCTCTATCAAAATCTTTCATTTGCTAACTATGCCTATCAGTAGTTACTGCCTTCAGTAATTTGAATCTTTTATTTAGCTGGCAGTAATGGCGCTCGCTGTATTGCAGTAGTTCGAGTAACGAAGATTTTTGTGAGGTAGGTGATTTGTGAAAGGTATAGGTTAATGTCAGCAGGGCCATTCTCTTGTAGGGATTTTTTGAAAGTCAGACTGCGTTGCGCTAAAAATATTGTGTGTCAGTTTAGTGTTGATCAGAATAGGTAAAGAGCGAAATGTCTGAGTACGTTCAGTTCTGCTCAGCTGTTTGAGAAACAAATAACGTAAGGGGTTTACCAGCATTGTAATTCAATAATTTTTCTAAGGGGACGTTTCAAATGGTTTCAACAACAGGACGCCAACTGAGACTTCGTGAATACCGCAATATGGTAGCATGAAGTAGCGTTCACTTTTTAGGGTGTCTTCAATATGCACAATGCCCACCATTGGTGTGAGGTTAACCCACACGTCACCCGTTACCATAGATATGAAGTTCGCTTTGGTATCAACGTCTGGGCCGGAATATTGAGCGACAGGTGATTGGGCCCCTATATGTTGCCCAACCGGTTGACTGCACGAAGGTATCGTGCAACTCTCTCAGATTATCTGCTTGATGTGCTGGAAGATGTTCCACGACATGTGCAGCAGAGGATATGGTTCCAGCATGATGATGCACCTCCACACTCTGGAATTAATATGCGACGGTATTTCGACAGAACATTTCCTGGGAAATGCCTCGGACGTGAAGTTCGAGTTGTATATCCACCACGTTCACCTGACCTATATCCCCTGGATTTCTTCCTGTGGTGACACCTGAAGGAGCACGTGTACTCTACTCCTCCGACGAATGTGGAAGAATTGGTAGCACGTGATCATGCTGCTCTTGTTACTGTGGACCAGATTTGCTGCGAAGGGTCCAGACTGTATGATCCGGCGGCTTGCGCAATGCTTGGACGTGCAGGGAGGTCGCTTTGAGCATCTGTTGTTCTGACGACAACATATTCTCTTGTGTAGGTCATGTGGTCATTAATATGGACATTATTACTGTCACTGATTGCAAATGTGCGACATCTGAGCGCTCATATTACATGTAGTATAAATGACAGATAGATATTGTGTTATTGTACTGTGGTAACATCTTTAGCATCTCGAAATTGATATTGTTTTTGTAGTTACTCTGTCCTATTTGAACAGTCTATTTCTTGTTTGTCTAACCACATATCTGTTACGTTCAGAGTTACAAAATGTAAATTTAGGATAGATGTGACCTAAGAAACGGTGTATATTACAGTATGAAATGTCGGAATGAGATTAGCAAATAAAAAACGTGCCCCAACCCAGGATCGAACCATTGACCTACTTCATGCTAACCCAAAATTCTATCCACGGCACCAACTGTTCGACACGACTTATATGTGCTAACAGAGATAGTTACCATATATTTGGCTACAGTGTATCCAGATTGCCACTCTGTATCGTCGTCTTTCTGCCGAATGTAATTGCCGGACGAAATTTTGCGAGGGACATTTTTTATCGCTGACATGTGAGGAGTCGTGCTGCGAAGCCCGAGCGCACTAATTTCGCTTCATCCTGTACAGAGATGAGGCACCATTCTCAAGAGATGTAATAGTAAGTTAGCACAATACGCACGTGAGAGGAGACATAAATCCTTGACCTGTGAGAGGAGAATCATCAGGATCGCTTCAGTATCTGTGTATGCGCATGGACTGTCGGTGATCGACTCATCAAATCACACACATTACGAAACAGATTAACAGGTGTGTATCATCGATTTCTGCTTGATGAATTACCAGCGATGTTGGAGAACGTTACCCTTGCAGAATGATAAGGGCTGTTGTGTATGCACGACAGGGCAACACACCATTTTCTGCGGATTGTGCGGCAGTACCTCAACGCAACGTTTCATGGGCGAAGGTTTCGTCAAGGGTGCCCGTTCATTGGACCCGAGTAAGTTGGATTTCTAGCTATGAAGACTTGTAAAAGCGTTGGTGTACGTCTACGTCTACGTGATTACTCTGCTATTCACAATAAAGTGCCTGGCAGAGGGTTCAATGAACCACCTTCAAGCTGTCTCTCTACCGTTCCACTCTCAAACGGCACGAGGGAACAACGAGCACTTAAATTTTTCTGTGCGAGCCCTGATTTTTCTTATTTTATCGTGATGATCATTTCTTCCTATGTAGGTGGGTGCCAACAGAATGCTTTCGCAATCGGAGGAGAAATCTGGTGATTGAAATTTCATGAGAAGATCTGGTCGCAACGAAAAACGCCTTTGTTTTAATGATTGCCACTCCAATTCACGTATCATGTCTGTGACTCTGTCTCCCCTATTTCGCGATAATACAAAACGAGCTGCCCTTCTTTGTACTTTTTCGGTGTCATCCGTCAGTTCCACCCGATGTGGATCCCACACCGCACAGCAATACTCCGGAATAGGGCGGACAAGCGTGGTGTAAGCAGTCTCTTTATTGAGTGTTCTGCCAATAAATCGCAGTCTTTGGTTTGCTCTACCCACAATTATTATCTATGTGATAGTTCCAATTTAGGTTATTTGTCCCCAGAATGAGATTTTCACTCTGCAGCGGAGTGTGCGCTGATATGAAACTTCTTGGCAGATTAAAACTGTGTGCCCGACCGAGACTCGAACTCAGGACCTTTGCCTTTCGCGGGCAAGTGCTCTACCATCTGAGCTACCGAAGCACGACTCACGCCCGGTCCTCACACCTTTTTTTGTAATTCTACTTTTTTTTTGTAATTGTAATCCCTAAGTATTTAGTCGAATTTACAGCCTTCAGATTTGTGTGACTTATCGCGTAATCGAAATTTAGCTGATTTCTTTTAGTACTCATGTGAATAACTTCGCACTTCTCTTTATTCAGGGTCAATTGCCACTTTTCGCACCATACAGATATCTTATCTAAATCATTTTAAGTCGTTTTGATCATCTGATGACTTTACAAGACGGTAAATGACAACATCATCTGCAAACAATCTAAGACGGCTGCACAGATTGTCTCCTACGTCGTTAATATAGATCAGGAACAATAGAGGGTCTATAACACTTCCTTGGGGAACGCCGAATATTACTTCTGTTTTATTCGATGACTTTCCGTATATTATTACGAACTGTGACCTTTCTCACAGGGAATCACGCACCCAGTCGCACAACTGAGGCGATAATCCGTAGGCACGCAGATTCATTAGAAGACGCTTGTGAGGAACGGTGCAGAAAGCCTTCTGGAAATCTAAAAATATGGAGTCAATTTGACAACCCCTTATGACTTATTACTTCATGAGTATAAAGAGCTAGTTGTGTTTCACAAGAACGATATTTTCTGAAACCGTGCTGACAATGTGCCAGTAAATCGTTTTCTTCGAGGTACTTCATAATGTTCAAATACAGTATATGTTCTAAAACCTGGCCAAGAGAGGTATATAGTATGATACATAGGCCTTAATTTGAGGAAGAACTTCCTGGGAATGCGCACAGCATTGTATGGTTGTGAAACAAGAACAGTGGGAAAAGTGGAACAGCGAAGAATCTAAGCATTTGAGATGTGGTACTACAGAAGGATGTTGAAAATTAGTTGGACTGATAAGGTAAGAAATGAGGGGGTTTTCCGCAGAATCAAGCAAGGTATTCAGGATATGGAAAACACTGACTAAAAGAAGGGAGAGGGGATAAGACATCTGTTATGACATCAGGGAATGACTTCCGTGGTACTAGGGAGGTGTGAAGGGTAAAAACTATAGAGAAAGACAGAGATCGGAATGCATCCAGTAAATAATCGAGGACGAAGGTTGCAGGTGCTCCTGAATTCGTGGCGGGCCGCATGAAACCAATTATAATAGAGAAGAATAGTGTTTTGTTGGTGTACTACATTCCCTTACGATTCTTGCAGATGAATGTTGGTGTGACCTACGCTTTTTGCTTTATGTGTTACACTTTAGATCTCTGCAGATGCCTACACCTAGATATTGGTCTTATGCTGTGATTTATGACTGTGGAGTGGATTGTCTGAGTTTGACCCTTTGAGGGCTGTATAAATGTATTAAATGCTAGCGATACAGAAGTGTAATTTTAAAGCGGGATGAACATGTTTTTCACTGACTCAAAAGAAAAATATAGAAACAGAAGACAATATACACAATGTGGGACAAGAACCAGAATGGGTATAGTCGAAGATAAAGATGCAGTGGCGGTCGTTATATGTGTAATTAAAACAAGTCAAAACGCGAGTTTATACACCGACCTAACAAAATGTGTGCCTGGAAACACTTAGTTGCTGTTTAACAACAGCAGGCGCAAATTTGAACAGACTCATAGGGAACTGTGAAAGTATTGATGTTGGTTGGCCGGCCGCGAAGCCAATTTGTGGCGGGAGTGTGGGAGGGCCTTTATACGCACCGATGAGGAAGAGCTGTCGATAATACGAAACAGCCGATGTAGTCGATCTCTGCAGCAGTCGATGTATCGCATTCCATACGCGGCCAAGAGGCTAGGCATCCCAATACATGCCGGGAAAGGGGCGGGCAGTACTTTTTTGTCTATTTTTGGCCTACTGCTATATATCATAGGGAAGGAAGTACCATGGCGTGTTGGATTGCTAGTGCGTAATTGGATTCCTAGTGCTCTCAATAACCATAAAGTATTTTTCATACAGGACTAACATCTTTCACTAACGACGCAGTATTATACGGGATTGTATCGGCACTGGGCGATATGACGGAATTATAGAACGACTTTTATAGTATTTACGCTTGGAATTGTAAATGGCAGTTGTCTTTAAATATAAAAAAGGAGGCTGATAACCACAATAAAGAATGCTGCGGCAGAGAACGCTATAGTAAAGAACATCATAATAAAGAATAACATGTCACTGCACTTGTGATCGTAGCATTAACTTGAGCAAAGATTTGATCTGAATTTCTGTTGTGTATGTACGGGGTATGGATTTCGTGTGTAGCACATCTTCTCTGTCTTTTCATTGGGATTGCACATAGGGAGCTACTCGTGATTGCCGTTGATCTAGTCCCGCGTCACATGGGATGCACAATTAAACTTCTGAAACTTGAAGTTGAATCGAATGGTTTGTGGCGTCAGGGCCGCTAAGTGGGAAAGCGTGGTCTCAGCACGTCGAAGGCAACACACCTGATACCGGCGGCATAGAAGCAGAGGCGCATTTAGGGGTGACCGTTACTGGGTGTGGAAATCCCTCAAGAGTGTACATAATGCAGCTGCTTTGCTATAAAACAGTAAACTACCTGCTTGTTCCCACGTACTCTGCAGGGGGCAATACGGCTTGGAGATCCCTCAAATGCACACAGAATGCAGCTCCTTTCCCACAAAAAGTAAACTAAATGCCTCTTCCCTGTGTACTACATTATTTAATGACGTTCTTCATTTTGTTATTTGTGATCATGACGTATTAGCTACACGCCTCAAGTGTTTCCAAACAAACTAACGGCGTGCCGTCCCAGATGTGCATCGTGTTTAATGAAATCTCTAAATTCTAATCCTTTTCAGACTGTTTGTGGTCTGAAACTTCCTGGCAGATTAAAACCGTGTGCCCGACCAAGACTCGAATTCGGGACCTTTGCCTTTCGCAGGCAAGTGCTCTACCATGGTAGAGCACTTGCCCGTGAAAGGCAAAGGTCCCGAGTTCGAGTCTCGGTCGGGCACACAGTTTTAATCTGCCAGGAAGTTTCATATCAGCGCACACTCCGCTGCAGAGTGAAAATCTCATTCTGGAAACATCCCCCAGGCTGTGGCCAAGCCATGTCTCTGCTATATCCTTTCTTTCAGGAGTACTAGTTCTGCAAGGTTCGCAGGAGACCTTCTGTAAAGTTTGGAAGGTAGGAGACGAGATACTGGCAGAAGTAAAGTTGTGAGTACCGGGCGTGAGTCGTGCTTCGGTAGCTCTGATGGTAGAGCACTTGCCCGCGAAAGGCAAAGGTCCCGAGTTCGAGTCTCGGTTGGGCACACAGTTTTAATCTGCCAGTAAGTTTCATATCAGCGCACACTCCACTGCAGTGTGAAAATCTCATTCTGTTTGTGGACTGTTTGTTATAGAGGGTATGGTAGGATTGCAACGTCAACTAACAGCGAGTTCTGTGTGCCGTCTTTAGTGTCACAACTTGTCGGTGACACTTGATACCTGTAATTGTCTACACAAAGTATGTACAAGTCGTTTTATATGTTGTATCTTGCTATCAAGTCTTCGAGTAACGCACCTGTGAAACGGTTTGTGTTCACGGAACCCAGGGATATATGGTACTGTATGGCGTTAACGTTTATTTTGAAAGATGCATGTGGGGCCTGAAGATGTCGTAGTGGAATGTCGAAATTGGTTGTCGTGAAAATAAAATAACATCTTAGTTACACAGCTGCTGGAGAGTTTCATTAATATTGAAAATTAATTAAATGTTTCGATGCTAAAAAGCTAAGGCTACATTTACATACTGACAGAAATTAATTTTATCTGAAAAACGTATTATAAATTTAAATTATACGCTGGAGACTAAGGAAGCACTTTCGAGTCTCACGACAAAAGCTTAGTAAATTACTTGGACATTTCGAAGACACTTTTAAGAGAGAATAGATTGGTATATTATTATTAAACCGTGTGTAGAATTTATGTGCCTTCTAGCAGCAATTTGGTGATTGCTATAGATGACTGATTGACAGAAAGTTTATCGCAGTCGACATTCTTTACAATTATGTTTTCCTTTTCACGCTGTCGAGAGCTGAAAGTGCAAACAAATGGAAATGAAGATTACCGGTCAACAGAGGGGCAAAATCACACACGCCAAGAATTTTATTACCAGTTAGTCTGAACCGTTATTGTTTTTTGCTACTTTTCTATGTCTTGTGACACATTCAACTTGTGGTTTCTTTTCTTTCTCTTCTGTCTCCTTCATTTCACAATGATAGTAATAGTAGTATTGTACTTATTTCATGAAAATTTCCACCATCTTGACTTGTATTAAGGGTAAGTTTAAGTTGATTGCTCGAGCTCGTTTCCTTTTTTCACAGGCGTATTTATTTTATACTTTCTTATAATGTTTCTATACACACTTCAAAAACAGTGTTGCATCACCTCGGTTCCGAGAGTTCCGGAACCTGTACAGAAAATTGGAATAGGGATCAACATAAATATCATTTCCGCCCCTTTTATTGCTCATGAAAACCGCACATTGCATGTTCTACCACCATACAGCGAACCTTCAGAGGTGGTGGTACAGGTTGCCGTACACACCAGTACCTCTAATATCGAGTAGCGCGTCCTCTTGCATTGATGTATCCCCGTATTCGTCGTGGCATACTATCCACAAGTTCATCAAGGCACTGTTGGTCCAGACTGTCCCACTCCTCAACGGTGATTAGACGTAGATCCCTCAGAGTAGTTGGTGGGTCACGTCGTTCGTAAACAGCCCTTTTCAATTTGTCCCAGGCACTTTCGATGGGATTCATGTCTGGAGAACACGCTGGCCACTCTAGTCAAGCGATGTCGTTATCCTGAAGGAAGCCACTCACAACATGTGCACGATGGGGGTGAGAATTGTCGTCCATAAAGACGAATGCCTCGCCAATATGCTGCGGATATGTTGCACTATCGGCCAGAGTATGGCATTCACGTATCGCACAGCCCCTACGGCGCCTTCCAAGACCACCAGCGGCGTACGTCGGCCCCACATATGCCACCCCAAAGCAGCAGGGAACCTCCACCTTGCTACCTTGCTACAATCGCTGGACAGTGTGTCCAAGGCGTTCCGCCCGGCTGGTCTGCCTTCAAACACGTCTCTGACGATTGTCTGGTTGAAGGCATATGCGACACTCATCAATGAAGAGACCGTGATGCCAGTCCTGAGCGGTCATTCGGCATGTTGTTGGGCCCATCTGTACCATGGTGTCGTGGTTGCAAAGATGGACCTCGCCATGGACGTCGGGAGTGAAGTTGTGCATCATGCAGCCTATTGCGCACAGTTTGAGTCGTAATACGACGTCCTGTGCCAGCACGAAAAGCATTATTCAACACTGTGGCTTTGCTGTCACGGTTCCTGCGAGCCACAATCCGTAGGTAGCGGTCATCCACTGCCGTAATAGCCCTTGTGCGGTCTGAGCGAGGCAAGTCATCGACAGTTCCCCTGTCTCTCTGCATCTCCTCCATGTCCGAACATGAGACGCTGAGACGCTGAGACACTTCTCTAATCGAGAGCCCTTCCTGGCACAAAATAACAATGCGGACGCGATCAAATCGCGCTATTGACCGTCTAGGCATGGTTGAACGACAGACAACATGAGCCGTGTACCTCACTCCTGGTGCAATGACTGGAACTAATCGGCTGTCGGAACCCCTCCGTCTAATAGGCACTGTTCATGCATAGTTCTTTACATCTTTGGACGGGTTTAGTGACGTCTATCTTCAGGGGTTCTGGGAACCGGAGTGATGTAAAACTTTTTTGATGTGTGTATAAGCCATCCAGTAACAGTGAAAACCATGGGAGGATTATCTAGTATATGTGTTCAGTTGCCTTAAAGTGTAGCTCTCATGTTCAGTAGTGGATCTTGGCTGAATTCCAGTTTGCGTTCTAAAATGCTTCCATGGGCCGTGGGGAACTCAAGTCACAGGCAATTCCTGTTTCCTATGTGCATCATTGGTATTCCAAAAAGTACTGATGATCATTCCTTAATAAATACGTACACATCTATGTATTTACAGTGAGGCCGTTGTCAACAGCGAGCAGCAAATCCGAAATAAGCACTCTTAATATTAAATTATCCATTGAAAGCGTCATGTAGTTTCAGCTTCACTCACAATTTGTGCAAAATTTCGTCTAAAATCAAAGACAATTAAATCATTTGTCATATATACTTTGCAGAAACTACACTGACTAATAAAATTCGAGTTTCCTATGCGATAACTACAAAAAAAAACTATAAGCATCCTATTAAAGGACCAGTGGTGGACATTTGGGGCTTGAAGCACAATTAGGTAGTGATACTGAAAGAGACGAATACGGGAAATCAGTAGCAGCGAGGGCGAATGGAATGCTTCAGTGTGTTGGAAGGATTCTGGGAAAGTGAAATTTATCTGTAAATCAAACTACATGGAAGCCACGCGTGTGACAAATTTCTTGCGAAATCAGAGAGGTAATATTAATTTAGAAACATGTCACTACAATCCCTAACACTGTGTAAAATAGATTTTCAGAGAAATTTAGTTAGGGCCTGTGGAAGAAAGTTTGCGTTGTTCTCTCGAAATGATGTGTAAATTTAGATAACTGATATTCCAGAAACTTTGTACAACGTTTATACCGCCTCCGTTGCATATCATGTATATGTACTAAGAGAATAAAGAAATTACTGTGCGTATAGAAGCATGTAGACACCGGTTCCGTCACTCCGCACAGGAATGGAATGAGACAGAAAGTGCAGAATATATTTATGAATTACCAATCGCCATGCACTTTGCAGTGGCTTGTGGAGCATACAGGGTATTTCAGGGTGAATTTTAGCTGGATGTAGCATAAATTAATCCGAATAGAATCTTTCATATAACGTGTGTCCAATTTTGTTGGTAACAGAGATACAGTAGCCAGACAAAAATACTGAAACACCGCGAGAAATACGTGCTTGAACATAAATGCAGACGCTAGGCAAGCCTGCAGGTTGTGCTGCTGTATTTGACCAAGGACGGCGCCAGTGAAATGCTCTCAGTATGTTGCAAGTGTCACTCGCCGTCAGAACAGTGTTTTGTGTAGTTGTGAGCAGGGCTTAATTTCGTCCTGAACGGCGTTCCAACAACACTCCGGGCTTTTTTTTAACTCAGTGGAACATATCAGAACCGCAGGTTTAAAACAGTATAACTGTATTAAATCGCAACGTCACTATAAATTGGCGCTGTGCCGATGGCAGTGAACCTGACAATGGGAGACCAACGTGATGCGATGGGCAGGGGCGCGAGGCGCGGTACTGCATGTGCGTGTGTGTGTGTGTGTGTGTCTGTGTGTGTGTGTGTGTATGTGTGTGTGTGTGTGTGTGTGCAGTAAGATAGGTTGAGCTTCGTTCCGAAGCTGTGATCTGTACATAAAGCTGTCCTTTGTGTCGACTGTCTTTTGTTTATGACTGCTACCATCTCAGCGATCTAATAGCATGGGTTCAGTCTGGAACCGCGAGACCTCTCCGGTCGCAGGTTCGAATCCTGCCTCGGGCGTGGATGTGTGTGATGTCCTTAGGTTAATTAGGTTTAAGTAGTTCTAAGTTCTAGGGGACTGATGACCTCAGATGTTAAGTCCCGTAGTGCTCAGAGCCATTTGAGCCATTAATAGCATGGGGAGGTCTCGTGTTACGTGTATGAATAAGAAATAAACATAGTAAGGAGTGTTTGAATATGAACGTCTCTCTAGTGTGTTTTCACGAATTCTTGTTACTAACGTGTCGCAATTTATGCCATGGTTGCTGACCAACTCGTGCGCGCGGCGCAAGCATCCTTTGTCATCCTTTCGAGGCGATACGTGAACATTTTTCTTCTCCCATCCCTTTGCCGTGGCGTTCAAGGACTTATCACTCCTATTATGAAACTTACAAACGACGAAATCTGACTGAAGAATATTATGTACCGACTTTACCCATAGCAGCGCCGCATCAGCTGGGGAGGAGAGGAAGATGATCGTGGCAGCCGCGGGGTAAGGAGCGGAGAGAGGGGTGAATGTTTACGTCTTGCATTGCTGCCAAATAAGACGCCACGCACAGCTTAGCTGTTATGGTACAAATAGTACATGGAATTGATGTTTCGCGAAGACGTACTATAGAGACGTCGACGTTCAAATATGTTGCTAATTTGTAGCAGTGAATATTAACTTAAATCAATCCAGTTGTAATACAACTCAACGACTGGAAGACAAATCACATTGAAAGCTTTTACTAAATATTTATCCCTGCGTCTCAAGTCAAATCGTGCTTTGATCTTCCTAACTCTTCTTCTGGAAATCGGAATTGTGCGTGACCACAATGGGTCAGGTTTATCTTCACCGTCATTCTTCGCTAGATACTTTATTAACCACATGTTTACCGACCAGCTACAGTGCAACTGTTTGAACGTTGCAACTGGCAGCGATACTAAATCTTCGTGTTTTATTGTTATCATTATAACAAATTAAGTTTTAAAAACTTGAATTTCAGAACAGCATTTTGCAAAAAATTATTTTTCATTTTAAATTTTACGCAATCCCTCAGAAACCCAAGATTTTAATGTTTACGGTTGGGAGGGGGAGGAGGGGTTGTATGGTTGAAGAGGTTCGTTCTGGTACCTAAAATTTTAGAAATTATGTAATGGTTTTGAGTGAATTATGTCAGAGCGAAGTGAATTCGAACGTTGGTGGTTGGTGTTCATATGGTGGGTGCTTCCTTACCCATGGTAGTCGAATTTTTTGGTGTTTCAGGAGGCACCATTCTGATGATTAATCGCATACAGGAAAAAAAGTGGAAAAATATCATCCGCTCAGTCACAGAGCGTAAGAAAACGAATAATTGTGACGGAAAGTCATTGAAGAGGATTTTGATGAAAAATAAGAAGTAAATAGCTGCAAAAGACACCAGAGAACTGCATGTCTCAATCGCGAACCTTGTCAGCAGAAAATAATACGAAGAGAACTCCAGAAGCTGGGGACAGAAGGACCAGCTGGAATTCGAAAACCACTCATCAGTGATGCAGATGCCTGTAACAGGAATACGTGGTGCCGACGCCATAAAACCTGGATTGTGCAGCAGTGGAGTAACCTCGTTGCTCAAGGTTTCTAACGTAAGTGGAATATGGTGTGCGTTCGGTGATGATGTGGGCAGCTATGTCATGGTGTGCTGTGGGCCCTGTGGTACTCTGCAAGGTTACATTATTGCCAAGGATTGGGTGAGCATTTGGGCTAATCAAGTACATCCGATGGTATTATGTTTGTTCCCGAATGGTAATGCTGTGTTCCATGGCGACAGGGGCCATGTTCACAAAGATCACACCGTCCAGGACTGGTTTTGTCAGCACAGGGATGAATTGTAGCATCTCCCCTATCGCCCACAATGACCAGATCTCAAAGTTATTGGACCATTGTGGTCTGATCTGGAGAGAAGGATGCGTGATCGCTAACCAGCTTCATCATCGTTGCCTGATCGTGCCACTGTTTCACAGGAAGAATATCTCGGATTCCCTTTAAAACCATAAAGAACTTTTATTTATTCATTCCGAGACTACTGGAAGTTATTTTTAATGCTAAAAGTTCTCCTACGCCGAATTAGGCTACATCCATATGGTTACTATGCAATTCATGCTTAAGTTCCTGGAAGAGGGTTCAACGAACCATTTTCATGATACTCCTCTACCATTCCACTCTTGAATGGCGCATGGGAAAAATGAACAGCTAAATATATCCGTTCGAGCTCTGATTTCTCCTATTTTATTATGATGATCATTTGTCTCGACGTAGGTGGCTATCAACAAAATATTTTCGCATTCGGAAGCGTATGTTGGTGATTGGAATTTCGTAAATAGATCTCGCTTTTGTTTCAGTGGCACTCTCATCCCTATTTCGCGACAACAGCTGCCCTTCTTTGCACTTTTTCGATGTCCTCCGTCAATCCTATCTGGTAAGGATCCCATACCGCGCAGCAGTATTCCAGCAGAGGATGGACAAGTTTAATGTAGGCTGTCTCTTTAGCGGGTTTGCCGCATCTTCTAAGTGTTCTGCCAACAAAGCGCTATCTTTGTTTCACCTTCCCCACAATATTATCTATGTGGTATTTCCAATTTAAGATGCTCGTAACTGTAATTACTAGGTATTTAGTGGAATTGACAGCCCTTAGATTTGTGCGATTTATGTTATATCCAAAATTCATCGAATTTCGTTTAGTACCCATGTGGATGACCTCGCACTTTTCTTTGTTTAGTGCCAATTGCCACTTTTCGCACCATACAGAAATTCTCTATAGATCATTTTGTAATTGGAATTGATCGTCTGATCATATTACTAGAAGGAAATTACAATGTCATCTACCAACAGTCTAGGGGGGCTGCTCAGATTATCACCTAGATCATTTATGTGGCTTGGGAATGTGTTGTGTTTTTGGTGTAACCATATTTTTGCCTATCCCTGTACAATTGGTGCTAGAGATGAGCTTTCCTTTAGCATGTTAGTACTCCAACTTCATTAGTTCACTTATTGATCGCCATTTTTATTATGAATTTCAAGCTGTGATATATTGCTCTAGTTGAGATTACAGATTTTTTCAAATGTAATCATTAATGTGATTCGTTGACTGCAACATTACTAACTGACAGTCTGCTGAGAAGCTGTTTCAATAACCAGCATTCTATACGAGCAAACCAATCATCATTTTGCCCCATGTTCCTCACGCGTTAAGTAATTGGGCTAAGCGCGGCCCTGTTTAGAAAGAACAGCTCAAAAATGTCAGAGGTACAAGCCGCAAATGTCTGCCTTCACACCCAACAGCCAACTCGCTGCATATAATAAACTGCAGCTGCGGTGTGGCCGAGCGGTTCTAGGTGCTTCAGTCTGGAACCGCGCAACCGCTACGGTCGCAGGTTCGAATCCTGCCTCGGCCATGGATGCATGTGGTATCCTTAGGTTAGTTAGATTTAAGTAGTTCTAAGTTCTAGGGGACTGATGACCTCAGATGTTAAGTCCCATAGTTCTCAGAGCCATTTGAACCATTTTTTGCAGCTGTGATCCTGCAGTCAAATAGTCTATGCATTGGCTAGAATTGTGAATTAGTCAAATAAACTGAAATATAAAATGGAACATAACTGAATAATTGACAGAGTTCTTCTACAGCGTCTGTAATTGATGTAGACAACACCAGAGAATTATGCTGAATAATGTTTATTCAGGAGGTAAATCTCAAATAATCAGAAAATCGTTCTACGATAACCAGTTATAATACAGACAGAAATTAACCTTATTAAATGCAGTAAAGTTTGTTGAGAGCATTAGGAGAGTGGTAGCAACATCCCCAAGCCAAACAGTCATCAAAGACACGCGAAATATTAAGTCAATTTTGTGATCACCACAGATGAAATACGCGCCAGCACAAAATAATTCAGTATCCAGTATGACGATTTACGATTAATACACTAGATATAACGAGTAGTAACTCATACTCTGTCTGTTTTCTGTTCCGTAATGGAAGCGTAAACACTGAAATTCTGCACTGGAACATACGCAGAACTCGTGAAAATTACAATTTCTTCAAAAGTTAAAGCACTGTAGTGGCCGCTCACCGCTTGGAGCCTATCACCGTTACGCCCGAATTAAACAGGTTACAACAGGCAAGTCTGCTTTCGTTCAGAACTAACATACTAGTGTTTTCAAAAATGAAGTATTGTAGAGGCCGTTCACTGCCCAGAATCAGTCACCTACACGACCGAGTAACTATCGAAAAGTGTCCTCAGTAACTCCCTTGAGCGCAATATTCAATAAGTGCCTGTCTCCATTTGACTCAAATAGGGGTCCGCTGCTGCCCACTCCTCCATTACCTGAAGCCCGTACGCAAAAAGTATATTGCGCTTACGTTCCATAGACATAATTTCGACTCAGCTTCGCCAATATCCGCTCTAAACTAATGTATTAAAAATATTTAAATAAAAATATGTTATGCACATTGTCATACACAGGCCATTTACAATAAATATAATTAAAGTTTTGTTCATAAACAAATAAGCTAGCATTCTTACACAGTGCACTAACTTCAAATACGAATTAAAAGGCATTAAATAATATTTAGACATTTATTTATGTCTCCTTGGTAGAAGCGTCGTTTGGCACTCTTCTGAGCCGTGGTGCCAGCTAAAACATACAGGTGACATTTTCTAAAATTACCTTGGTTCATTTATATCGACTGTAAGCATATTTAAATAACGCTACAGGCAGAAATAGAAACATATTTCTTAAACAACTACACAATTATGACAAGATATGAGGTATTCATGCTGCTTTCAGTTGCTGTGTTATTATGAAGGATACTACGTTCTGATAATCATTTACATAATGAAAAGAATATAAATATGTAATAAGTACTTACTAAAATAGATACAGATATGTTGTTCCCACGGTAGTGATGGGACAGCCGACAATTTTTAGCAACCGATACGGCAGGCCATTGGTTTTTCGTTCAATCGTTTTTTCGGTCCAATGAAACAACCGAACGAATTTATATGACAGCTATATGAATGGTTTCACTCACTGACCCCGTGTAAGTAGGTTCCACTCAATGCGATACAATCGACTGACAGAAGTCCCGACGGTTGCGGCCGTTACATGAATGTCTTTACTCAGTCTCCGGGTTTGAGTGATTTTATTTACATCCTTTTTCGGCCTTTTTGGCTATACATGAGCAGTGATTTTGGTTGACACCTTTTTTTACAGACAAATATAGTATCTTATTTCAAGTAGATGTCAATAAAACGTAATTTCTACTAATAAAGTATTTTCAAAATGTAATTACTTACTTAAATACGAATTTTCGTCCTTGTGCCATTAAATTTCAGTTTTTCGTTGGTTTTGAAAGTTTAATATCTGGTACTACACTGTAAATTTATGTATATTTAAACGAAAAATCGCTTTAATTCGTTTTATCAAGTCGGCTTCTTGTCTGCTTGTTCGGTACAAATTTTGAAATGGATTTTGAGCTGACTTCCCGAAAAGCTAGACATTTGAAACTTTCAACTTAGCTCGGAACAGGACGACTATGGAGTATCATCTCGCTTTCTGGCGGAGAGTGCTTGGCGTACTACTGCTCTTTCCCTGTTTTCCTGTTCCAGTCACACAGTTAAGAATGATTGCTGCTAAGCTTCCGTGTGAACTCGATTCTCTCTAATTTTTATATTGGTGGTCTTTTCGCGGACTGAGCTAGAAAGAAGCTGAAATAAACCTGAAACTTACCTCATGTCTCTGTTGTTATCTTAGCGAAATATTTGAAATCAATTCAAAAATTTCGCACTCAGAAGACTAAAAGCAGCAAATAACTATTTTAATAAAAACATTTTAATACAACACGTATTTAAAACGGAATAAACAGTATTAAGCAATCTCTACGAGCCCCATACAGATTCCTTGCACCACACACATAGTCCTGGAAATTTATCTTTGTGAATTTTTAATGGCTATGACAATACTTGTAAAACTGAAACTGGAAAACCTAACGTGCATGCAGCAGATAATAGTAAGGAGTGTAGAGAGCGACTGTCACTGAGAAAAATCACAAAACAGTTAATATCATATGAAGTGCAATAAAATTGTTAGCGATTTAGGTGAACTATTCATGCGTCAGTGACCTATAGCGTGTGTCCCAAGTTTTTAGTTTGAAATTTTAAGAGTACTCTCATAGCTATTAATAATTCACAAGCGAAAATTTTCAGGACTGTGTGTAAGACGTTAGGAATCTATGTGGGGCTTGAAGAAATTATTTAATACACTTTTGCCAGTTTTAAAAACGTGTCACATTAAACGGTTTTGTCCTTAAATAATTATTTTTAAGTTAAATTTATTGAACCCCTATCTCTCTGTTCCTGCTGTTTAGCACCTAACACGGATAATGCTTTTTCGTTAAATGGTGAGGTGATGTGAACATGAACCACATAAGATGGAAAGTTCTTAATTGGTGACACGATCAGATTCAATTTAAGCACATACCTTCACTTGTGGGAAGTATTTTTTCGCGAAAACTCTTGCCATCATTCGTTAATTTCCTTTGAATTTCTTTGGTTAATATAGTTTCACAATATGAAACATCCTTGAAGATATTATGTATAGCATTTAATTTATTTTGAGGATCACGTCTTAGTCAGTCATATGACTTCTCCCATTCACACATATTACTCTGAAGGAAACAAAAGAAAAATTCGGAGTAGGAATTAAAATCCATGGAGAAGAAATAAAAACTTTGAGGTTCGCAGATGACGTTGTAATTCTGTCAGAGACAGCAAAGGACCTGGAAGCGCAGCTGAACGGAATGGACAGTGTCTTGAAAGGAGGATATAAGATGAACATCAACAACAGCAAAACGAGGATAATGGAATGTAGTCAAATTAAATCGGGTGATGCTGAGGGAATTAGATTAGGAAATGAGACACTTCAAGTAGTAAATGAGTTTTGGTATTTAGGGAGCAACATAACTGATGTTGGTCGAAGTAGAGGATATAAAATGTAGACTGCCAATGGCAAGGAAAGCGTTTCTGAAGAGGAGAAATTTGTTAACATCGAGTATAGTGTCAGGAAGTCGTTTCTGAAAGTATTAGTATGGAGTGTAGCCATGTATGGTAGTGAAGCGTGGACGATAGATAGTTTAGACAAGAAGAAAATAGAAGATTTCGAAATGTGGTGCTACAGAAGAATGCTGAAGATTAGATGGGTAGATCACATAACTAATGAGGAGGTATTGAATAGAATTGGGGAGAAGAGGAGTATGTGGCACAACTTGACAAGAAGAAGGGACCGGTTGGTAGGACATGTTCTGAGGCATCAAGGGATCACAAATTTAGCATTGGAGGGCAGCGTGGAGGGTAAAAATCGTAGAGGGAGACCAAGAGGTGAATACACTAAACAAATTCAGAAGGTAGGTACTGGGAGATGAAGGAGCTTGCACAGGATAGAGTAGCATGGAGAGCTGCATCAAACCTGTCTCTGGACTGAAGACCACAACAAAAACAACTCTGATTCATATGTAAATATATTTACGTCATAGTTATGGGTTCTTTGTTTTCATTATTCTTTTTGTATACCAGAATCTCTTCCAGTCTTATTTGTTTCTATTCAAAATGTACAAATTAACGACATATTTTTAATATTTTTCAAACTTTTTAGCTTCTTACAACAGTCGGAACACAACTATCTGTATTTGATTATGCATTCCTGTACCAGTTTTTTTGGTACTTTAGTGTTTAAGTCTTTCTGAGTGACATCGTTCCTGCATCTCTTTCATTACATTTCGGTTGTCTGTACACGCTTTGAATCTAATATTTTCCATGGTGTCCATAGCTCTGAGTCTCGTGTCAACGGAGGGGCAGCCACTTTGCCTGATATTTAATGCACTTATTCTGTATGTCATTTTTCACTTAACTTTCATCGCAAGGTAAGAATTTACAATGCAGCACTTGTTCTAAAAGAAGACCTGTTTTGTGATGCACATGGAATGTTCCTTTAAAAGTTCTAATTTTAATATTTTTTTTGTGAAATATTGAAAGTTTAATTGTACCATACCATTTTCATCTAAGTAATCTATTGAACTTTCCAGATCAGTTTCGCTCATTTCCAAAATTACTTGTTCGTCAGTGAAACAGTTTCTAAAAGATTCTGAAGATGACAAAAAATCGAAGTAATGGAAGATAGACTTTGCAGTTCAGCATAAATAGAAGTGATACGCGTAGGTAAGAAGTGGTCGTGGGTCGCAGAAATGCAAGTCGCAGAAGTGGAAAGCACTTGGCCGTGGCTGTACTTTTTCAACGCCCAGCGACGATGCAGGGCCCAGCGGGCGTACCGCGCATGTCACTCACAGGCGCGCCATTCATCTGTCATAAGGGGGGGAGGGGGAGAGGGAAGGGGGCGCGGTTCGCTGCAAGATCGCTAGCTGACGTGTTCACCAGGAGCAGCAACACACTGTGCGCCGAACGAGGGGAGAGAGGTACATCTCCAATACTACACGGGCAAGAACGAACAGGATGGCACACATCAAAGGCCGCTCAGTCAAAAGAATTGTTCCCACATTGGCGGCGTTTCATTTTGTCTAGAAATGGAAGAATCTATACTTCACGAATTATTGCTCGATTGGAAAGCAGACATTGTCGTTTGTTTGTGACAAGAAACAAGTACAGACTTGGACACGAACGCGGAAACCTATCGTTCCCGTGCGCTCTCCGGGCGCTGTTAACGGACCATCCCATAAAACATGATCAACATAGCGCATTCTCTGCAAAGAGATAAATTCTCAGTTACATCTTTGAGGCTTTAATGAAGCCGGATGCCACCACATACGACGCCCGCAGGCATCCGAGTACGACCAGTTGTCACACCTAAACAACACAGCGTGAAGTCATCGAAGAATGGACAAATTGTATTCCTGGATTATCTTCATAAAGGACAGCTCGTTGTCTTCCAAAAGTTTGCAAAAACTCAGTCGGTATTACCGTACTGTTACGACTACGTAAGAGACGATGTGCTAACTTCTCCTTTTTATTGTGCTTATCTATTTCCCCTTTCTACTACTGAATACATGGTCCGCATGTGTTCGAGAATTTACTCCTCGACTATCGGGTAGTTATTTTTACGGCCAGACAGCCTGTCTGTTGATATTCTGTAAGCTCTAATATCTGCACACGGTATGAAAAATCAGGTCACCATACAAAATAAAAATTGGAAGCAATAGAGGAAACTGAATGGACTATTTTTTACTTCAAATCTGCATCGTCAGCACTAACGACCGTCACTCACACGTCGTCACGAAATAAAACCCTCTGCACCCGGTGTCATCGACGAAGCGAGTAAAACACTGAATTAAAAAAAATACTAGTTTGCTGTTACGGTATATCTGCCACGTTACTGGACGTTAGAGTGACCAGGAGAAAAAAAATTGCAAGTTTTTCCAGAGAAAAGATAGAAGAATGTACACTACATTGACCCACCTAGGTGTTGAAAAAGGCAGGCTTAAAACATCTACAAACTAGAATATGTTAGTTGTGTATCCTCATACACTATGTGATCAAAAGTATCCGGTCACCCCAAAAAACATACGATTTTCATATAAGCTGCACTGTGCTGCTACCTACAGCCAGGTACTACATATCAGCGACCAGTAGTCATTAGACATCGTGAGACAGCAGAACGGGGCGCTCCGTGGAACTCACGGACTTCGAACGTGGTCAGGTGATTGCGTGTCACTTGCCTCATACGTTTCTAAACGAGATATCCACACTCCTAAACACCTCTAGGTCCACTGTTTCCGATGTGATTGCGAAGTGGAAACGTGAAGGGACACGTACAGCACAAAAGCATACAGGCCGACCTCATCTGTTGACTGACAAAGATCGCCGACAGTTGAAGGGGGTCGAAATGTGTAATAGGCAGACATCTATCAAGACCATCACACAGGAATTCCAAACTGCATCAGGATCCTCTGCAAGCACCATGACAGTTAGGCGGTAGGTGAGAAAACTTGCATTTCATCGTCGAGCGGCTGCTCATAAGCAACACATCACGTCGGTAAATGTCAAACGACGCCTCGCTTGGTGTAAGGAGCATAAACATTGGACCATTGAACAGTGGGAAAACGTTGTGTGGAGTGACGAATCGCGGCACTCGATGTGGCGATCCGATGGTAGAGTGTGGATATGGCGAGTGTCCGGTGAACGTCATCTGCCAACGTGTGTAATGCCAACAGTAAGATTCGGAGGGGTGGTGTTACGATGTGGTTGTGTTTTCCTTGGAGGGGGCTTGCACTCCTTGTTGTTTTGCGTGGAACAATCACAGCACAGAGCTACATTGATTTTTTAAGCACCTTATTGCTTCCCACTATTGTAAAGCAATTCGCGGATGGCGAATGCATCTTTCAACACGATGGAGCACCTGTTCATAATGCACGACCTGTGGCGGAGTGGTTACACGAGAATCACTCCCTGTAATGGACTGGCTTGCACAGAGTCCTGACTTGAAACGTATATAACACATCTTTGGGGCCGGACAGTTTGGCCGAGCGGTTCTAGGCGCTTCAGTCTGGAACCGCGCGACCGCTACGGTCGCAGGTTCGAATCCTGCCTCGGGCATGGATGTGTGTGATGTCCTTAGGTTAGTTAAGTTTAAGTAGTTCTAAGTGTAGGGGACTGATGACATATTGTGAGTCCCATAGGGCTCAGAGTCATTTGAACCATTTGAACACCTTTGGGATGTTTTGGTACACCTACGTCGTGTCAGGCCTCACCGACCGACATCGATACCTCTCCTCAGTGCAGCAGTCTGTGAATAATGAGCTGCCAATCCCCAAGAAGCCTTCCAGCACTTGACTGAACGTATGCCTGAGAGTGGAAGCTGTCATCAAGGCTAAGAGTGGGACAACACCATACAGAATTCCAGCATTACCGATGGAGGGCGACACGAACTTTTAAGTCATTTTCAGCCAGGTGTCCTGATACTTTTGATCACATAGTGTATGTCACTAACGCACTCTGTCGACATTTTTATTTAGCAATTCTGTTTCATCTACGATTGCCTTCTCCAGTCAACATTCCCCGCACAGAGGATGCAACAATCTCAGGAACAGCAGTGTCTTTCGAGTCTTTAAAGAAGACAGTGCTTTATAGGCTACGGTGTTCTCACAGTTGGGGCGTCGAAGTACCTTTTTCGTTCGCCTCCGTAACTGAGTGGTGAGAGAGTGAAATTAGTTTGCGAAAAATCCATGTTCAGTTCCCATAACTACCAGTGATTTTTCCTTGCTTGGACGACTGGAAAGAGATGCACTTAGTCTTGTGATGCAAAGTGAAGAAGTATTTGAATGAGAAGTAGTGGCTCCAAGGTTTGGTGCACTGACAACGGCCTTTGCTGACCACATGCTCCTCCACGCCCGATTCGAATGACACTAAACTACATGAAAGCTGCAATTAAATTTATTCCACCTGAGATACATGGAATTCCGTCAAGTGTCGATGGAAGTGGAGTGCACTATTTATTCTGAATCACTTTTGGACAAAGCATTTTTAATAGGGAGCTTCCAAGACGGTAACTTTAAATGTGGCAGTAAACTATAAAATATTATAAGATGTGACTGTCACTGTGTACTACATACTATACTGAAAAGGAACTTTAGTAAAATAAACACGGTATACATCATACACTTGTCACACCTCGTAATAGGACCAAATAAAATATTGGACACGCTATGAACTTGAGAGTCACAAAGGAGAAACTATTTCGAAATTAAAACCATTTTATAGAGAGTTGCCATATGTGCCTTGAAGTGATTAGAGGTGTTGGATATACATACCAATTACTGCACGCTGATGATTCTGTGGAAGGACGCTCTGCATCCATATGTTAGCTGAAAGACGTGGCTGTACAAGGAACGAATATAAACGATAATTGTGCCAACACACAACCAGATGACGTAAATTATGCTCTCCTCAACGTGCTTTGTACAAACGACGTACATTTTGGGGACCACCTTTTAAAGAAAAAAAAACCATCACCTATTTGGGAAACGAGCACAACAGAGGTGTTTCGGAAGAACAAATATGACGTTCTCTCTTGTTTCCGGTGTCGAGTAATGTGAAGCTCTAACACCATCGATTCCAGCAGTACATGATATGAACTGCCTGTTGGCTGGAGATAAAGGCACGTGTGGTACGTCATTATTCCCTTGCTGTGTTCAGAATTTGACTCAATAACGCTTACATACTTACATCACTATTAAGTCTGTTGCATCCTAGGTTAATGAAATGCTTTCTACTTCTACTGTTTTGGGCGATCTTGTCAATGATTCTTGCGAAGGGACACAATTGGCTTGATTTAGTTTTCAGTAAACTTGTTACTCTTGGCTATTCATAGTATCGTTGTCAAACAACATGTGGCGGATGCCAGTTGATTAGTATAATAGAGATACTGTCGGTCACGAAACAATTTACAGGCATTTGAGATTGCATACCTTCCGCAGCAACGATACAGCGGTGAATGCTCTCCTCATTTGTTCACAGATCACAGCCTTTCTTTGGCCGAGATACAAAATTATAAATCAATAGGAAAACCCACTAAACTTTCAGGGAGCAGTGCTGGCTGTCATTGAGACGATCTGAAGAGAGACAATAGACAATGCAGATGCTTAAGTTTTGCTACGTCCTGAGTCATGTCATAAACAAGTTTGTAAAAATCAAGTTTTAAAACAAATCTGTGCAGCTACAGTTTGCGTGCCGATATATACTAAAAAAATAAATAATGCAGCTCGAAAGACTTTTGCAAACTGGTCACAAATTCATATTCGTGCAGGCATCTACAAAAAATGAAAAGCTTTGGCAGATGATGGATGAATGTGTGACGCTGCACCGCAATTTTACCGCGCGCAACTGGCAACCGAAGTAAACAGTGGACGTGTCGATATCAGGGCATGAAGTCCTTGCCAATTTCATTCCGTGTTCTCAGCTGGACAGCAACTATGCCTCGCAGACAGGCGCGTCAACAATTCATGCAGAAGTCAGCTTTTGAGAGAGAACGCATCGTTAAGCTCAAAGTAGACGTTTGGAGAAGTCAGCGAATCGCTCGAAGTTTGAATAGGAGCGATGTCACTATTCGACGATGGTAGGAATGGGTAACCCATGGCCGAACACAGCGTCAAGAAGGAAGCAGTCGACCAAGAGGGACGACAGGACGTCAGAGCCGATCAGTCGTCTGAGACATAGTGAGAAACGGATTCATCATTATCATCGATCCGACGTCCTATGGTGCTTCAGTGGTCACAGGGACCATCAATAGGTGGCTCACAGAAGGGCGGCTGAGCTCACGGACCACCTTGCGCTAACACTGACTTCCGTAGACCAACAGTCCATTTGCAGTGCGGTGCAAATATTCGGCCTCGAATCTCATAGACTAGAGCAGAATTGTCTTGAGTGATGCGTCCCTCTTCGTAATCATTTTATTATTAAAGTTAATATTCATATACAGGGTGTTACAAAAAGGTACGGCCAAACTTTCAGGAAACATTCCTCACACACAACGAAAGAAAATATGTTATGTGGACATGTGTCCGGAAACGCTTACATTCCATGTTAGAGCTCATTTTAATACTTCTCTTCAAATCACATTAATCATGGAATAGAAACACACAGCAACAGAACGTACCAGCGTGACTTCAAACACTGTGTTACAGGAAATGTCCAAAATGCCCTCCGTTAGCGAGGATACATGCATCCACCCTCCGTCGCATGAAATCCCTGATGCGCTGATGCAGCCCTGGAGAATGGCGTTTTGTATCACAGCCGTCCACAATACGAGCACGAAGAGTCTCTACATTTGGTACCGGGATTGCGTAGACAAGAGCTTTCAAATGCCCCCATAAATTAAAGTCAAGAGGGTTGAGGTCAGGAGAGCGTGGAGGCTATGGAATTGGCGCGCCTCTACCAATCCATCGGTCACCGAATCTGTTGTTGAGAAGCGTACGAACACTTCGACTGAAATGTGCAGGAGCTCCATCGTGCATGAACCACATGTTGTGTCGTACTTCTAAAGGCACATGTTCTAGCAGCACAGGTAGAGTATCCCGTATAAAATCATGATAACGTGCTCCATTGAGCGTAGGTAGAAGAACATGGGGCCCAATCAAGACATCACCAACAATGCCTTCCCAAACGTTCACAGAAAATCTGTGTTGATAACGTGATTGCACAATTGCGTGCGGATTCTCGTCAGCCCACACATGTTGATTGTGAAAATTTACAATTTGGTCACGTTGTAATGAAGCCTCATCCGTAAAGAGAACATTTGCACTGAAATGAGGATTGACACATTGTTTGATGAACCATTCGCAGAAGTGTACCCATGGAGGTCAATCAGCTGATGATAGTGCCTGCACACACTGTACATGGTACGGAAACAACTGGTTCTCCCGTAGCACTCTCCATACAGTGACGTGGTCAACGTTACCTTGTACAGCAGCAACTTCTCTGACGCTGAGATTAGGGTTATCGTCAACTGCACGAAGAATTGCCTCGTCCATTGCAGGTGTCCTCGTCGTTCTAGGTCTTCCCCAGTCGCGAGTCATAGGCTGGAATGTTCCGTGCTCCCTAAAACGCCGATCAATTACTTCGAACGTCTTCCTGTCGGGACACCTTCGTGCTAGAAATCTGTCTCGATTCAAACGTACCGCGCCACGGCTGTTGCCCCGTGCTAATCCATACATCAAATGGGCATCTGCCAACTCAGCATTTGTAAACATTGCACTGACTGCAAAACCACGTTTGTGATGAACGCTAACCTGTTGATGCTACGTACTGATGTGCTTGATGCTAGTACTGTAGAGCAATGAGTCGCACGTCAACACAAGCACCGAAGTCAACATTACCGTCCTTCAATTGGGCCAACTGGCGGTGAATCGACGAAACTAAAATGAGCTCTAACACGGAAATTAAGCGTTTCCGGACACATGTCCACATAACATCTTTTCTTTACTTGTGTGTGAGGAATGTTTCCTGAAAGTTTGGCCGTACCTTTTTGTAACACCCTGTATAAAAATTAAGTATTATGAGGTTAGTGTCTGATCAACAACTGTGTAAGCTGTAAATAGGTTTAGTTTAATGTTGCAAACTTATCGCAGAAATACACGCATTTACACAGTTTACAATGTGACAATGTTACGACAGTTGTCAAACGAACGCATCTTGTCCTCAGAAAGTGAAATAATCCTAAACCCAACAATGGTAAATTTTAACTAGAAGTTTCTATACAACATTATTCTCATGACTACATCATGATGTTAGCCATTACTATGATAAATCATCCGATTCTGGTTCAAAGTTCGGTACTATTTAGGATGACAATCAAGTCTACGGAGGATGGTTAGTTTTGTGACAAGTTGAGCAAAAGATTACCCAAGGTCGCTTGAGCTTGCAGTGGACACAAGCTGGTCAACCGACAAGTTCACACCTCTGCTGCGATGGGCTGTCGTCTGCATGGCTGCTCTCGCCATTCATATAAAACCTAATTAAGAGTTTGCTGACTTTTTTCAGCAGAAATTCTCCTTATTTTTCTCGTGATGCGAGGGAACATGCACTCCTTCCCTGTCTTGGAATATGGCGTATGCATGCAAATGGCTGGAGCAGCTTGCATATTAAAATGCCCTCTCAGTCCTCGCAAGGACAATTAATTAACTGGGCGGTTCGTTTCTGCTCAGTGGGAGCTCAACGATGCAGCAACTGATACCAAGCTGGTTGTCAGCTGCAGCGAGCGCAGTGTTCAAACAAAAAAAATGGTTCAAATGGCTCTGAGTACTATGGGACTTAACTTCTAAGGTCATCAGTCCCCTAGAACTTAGAACTACTTAAACCTAACTAACCTAAGGACATCACACACATCCATGCCCAAGGCAGGATTCGAACCTGCGACCGTAGCGGTCACGCGGTTCCAGACTGTAGCGCCTTTAACTGCTTGGCGACACCGGCCGGCAGTATTCACTCATATTTCTCCTCTGCGCTGTACAGAGCGTTATGCGCTCCGTTCTGCACTTGACGCCAGTTCAGAGAAGAGTCCCCGAAAATTTCGCTCTTCTTTCTCTTAGCCGAACTCTCTCGCCACCTGGGTTCTTTCCTTCTACACATCTTGGCTGTTTTCGACCAATAGGAGCGTTCCTCTTATCTTGTGGGAACTCTCTCTATCAATCGCAAGGGCCCTACCATTGAACTACGTCGAAATCTCAGCACTTTATTCTTTCCTACGTCCTTTCCGCCAGTTGGACATTTCGTGCACGCTCACTTGTGTACCATTCGCTGTTCATATGATCAAGCGCATCACTGGTTTTGTTCGTATCCATTTTGAATTCTGAAACAGTTTTCTAAAGTTTCTTTCTGTCCTACTTCTGGCCGCCCGTTATTCGCTCTGCAGTATGCGTCACATGTCCGGTCGCCGATTCCCACCACAGGACGCCCACCTTAAGAGCTTTCTGTAATGCCTACCGGAGTGCGGCCTTTGCATCTGCCCATGCTGGCTTCCACACAAAACGTTTCGTCTCGGTGCTTGTTTCACCTTCTGCTCACTGACATGGGTTACATAGGAGTGGTGTGTTAACACCGTCGATTGAGTTTCATCTCTTTTGCACTACATACTTATAGGCAAATCTGCTCATTACTGCCGAAGTAAGTTAGGTGGCATATTCACCTTCCTGTTACACATAGTCGAAATTTACCTTTATCATATAAAGCTTTAATTTCGAAACATCCACATGCGGCAGTCCAAGTAAGATTTCTCAGTAACTTCGCATACGAAAGAAGGAAAAGGAAATTACCCTGAAACGAGAATGTACAGTTCATACTCCACTCCATTTTGCACTTTATCTGACACTATATGCCAGAGAAAGTACTCGAACCAACTATGAATTGGCACTACCGATTGTCTGAGTTCAGTTTTTGACAGTTTGCCATTTGCGCATAGGAGGATGTCAATTAACTTTAAAATTTATATTGCGCACGCGACAGATACACGTAAAAAAAGTATCTACATGAATTTCTGTGAGTATGGCACGTATAATTTTCTTCTAATTAAAAGTAATTAGATGAAAAGTGAACAAATAATAAAGCTCGTCTTATGCAGTGTACAAAGTATTTACGGAAAAATATTCACCTTCTTTGCATGTGTATTTACACACATTTTCCATTCGTAATAGCAGCTTCATTCGCAAAATTAAAGTTGTTATCAATACAAATGCTGCTCAGAATTTCAAAGAACATTTATAGACTATACCTTGTGGCAGATGTTAACCCTCTGTCTTGTTTACCTCATAAATAGCTCACAAAACCAGTTATAGTATGGCTCACAATTTAGCGATGAATCCTAAAATAAATACATTGTCATATTTTTGCATCCACTGTGTCTTTCGAGTCCAACAGGATCAAGGTGTTGGTGACAAAAAGCAAACGTAAAGCCAGCTGTTTTTCACATACACAAGATATTGCAGGAAGTAAATGTTCTGAATTTTTTCACTTAAGGGATGACAGAGGTGGCAAATTTATGGTTCAAAGCAACATGGGACTTAACATCTGAGGTCATCAGTCCCCTAGACTTAGAACTACTTAAACCTTACTAACCTAAGGACATCACACACATCCATGCCCCAGGCAGGATTCGAACCCGCGACCATAGTGGTCATGCAGTTCCAGACCGTAGCGCCTAGAACTGCTCGGTCACACGGCCGGCTTCGAGGAGCCTCTCTAATACTGACAGTGGCGACGCAGTACGTCGCCCAAAATACAGTTAGAAAATGATTAGAAATCTGCTGAAAACTATCAGCGAAGGTGCTTTTGGAAGCACTAAGGGCACATTTACATGAATGTGTTTCGAAATGTAATGCAGACTGTTGAGAGTGTTGTTTGCCTCTTCTAGTCTAAATAGAACTGGCAACAGCAATTCACATCCAGAGATGTAGTAAAGGCGGATTACAGTGCGAAATGCCAATGAATTTGTAGCAGTTTTGATTCGTATCGCCTTCTGCTCGTCAATCAGTAAGTTTGGCACATGGTTCAAATGGCTCTGAGCACTATGGGACTTAACTTCTAAGGTCATCAGTCCCCTAGAACTTAGAACTACTTAAACCTAACTAACCTAAAGACATCACACACATCCATGCCCGAGGCAGGATTCGAACCTGCGACCGTAGCGGTCGCGCGGTTCCAGACTGAGGTGCCTATAACCGCTCGGCCACACTGGCCGGCGTTTGGCACATGTTAAGATCATTTTCATAGGTCAGTCGTTATGAAATGAGGGGTTCACACTGTTTCCGCTGATCCCTATTTCTATGATACCAGTCTCAGTCATAGAGATTTTACCAGCACACGCCTCATACAAAAACACGCATTTTTTAATCATTATCATTCAGATATTAGTCAATGAAACGAAATATTATGTTGCACATTTGGAAGTACAGTTACAAATGAAATTACTTTTTCTTCTTCGCCTAATCCAGGATTACGCTTTATGGCCTCTTCTGGCTTTCCAAACCCCTTTTTCCAGTTAGATTGTTCGAGCATACCTGAAGTGACATATGCATCGCAAACTCTTTGCAATCCTGTTTTCGTTGGATTACTTTTTCGGTTAATGTGTTTGCCCCAAACCTTTCCATATTTCTTCACTTCTTGTGTTGTCTTCTCTTGTGCAGCCTTTCACTGACCTAAGGAACTCCACTCCTGAAGTTTCCAGTTGTGTTACGTCTTTTTGGCTTAATGTCCAACTTCCTGCTCCGTTTAGTACTATGGGTAGTTTCCCTTCATTGAGGTTTCTCTACTCGTTGTACCCTTCAGTGTTATTTCTGAACCAGATGAGTTTTGATAGATATTAATAACTTATTTAGGTTTCATCAAAAGTTATGTAACCTCCTAAATGCTGGAAATGAGACGCCTGCTCTGTTGTTATGTTGCTGACGGTTATCTTAGTCCTTATTGAGCATTGTCCTAGAAAGTTCTTGTTTTTGTTGTCGGTATTACACGGTTATAACTTAGGTTTGTATTGTCTAAGCGAGCGAGGTGGTTAGGGGTTTCAGTGGTTAGCACAATGGACTCGCATTCGCGAAAAACGCGTCAAAGCCTCGACTGGCCATCCTGATTAAGATTATCTGTGAAATTGCTAAATCGCTTCAGGCAAATGCCAAGGTGGTTCCTTCGAAAAGGACAAAGCCGATTTCCTTTCCTCCCTTCACTAATCCCATCTTGTACTAATTTCTAATTATCTCGTTGTCGAAGGGACGTTAAACACTAATATCTTCCTCCTCCTCCTCCTATTGTTTAATTTATGTACAGCTATTTGCAATTTGTCTTCACTGTCCTTATGATTACCCGACCTTCCGCAAAAACCATTGAATTTAAAAATTTATTTGTCCAAATTCTCATACTCTAAAGGTATTTTGTCGTTCATCCGTTTCCTGACCAGGTCGTTGATGACCATGTTGAACAGCGTAAATGACGTACTACAGCCTTGCCTTAGTCTCTGCCTTATCTCTAATAATGACGTCAGCTTTTTGGCAGTACCTATTCTTATTTTGGTCTTTTTGTGTAAACCTTGGCATACTTCTCTCAGTTGCCTAGGGAAATGTCTTATCTTTTACTGACCAGGGTTTTTTTCTTCGGAAGTGGTCAAATGCTTTTTCACAGTCGATATATGCTAGATGTGTCTCTAAATTTAATTCTCACCTTCTCTGTGAAAATATCGTCGACAGAGGGTCTTCTTGTACAGACATCTGCTTCCTATTCTAATAACACTGAATGAGAAATGTTTCGAAACTTTCCCTGATTATTTTGCAACATATCTTATAAGAAGTATTCAGAAAATTGATTCCCCTGTAATTATTTCAATTATCTCTGTTGCCTTCTTTAAATGGTAAAAGAGTTTTAGCGCATTTGCATTATTCTGGTCTTCCAACACATGTTATGGAGATGGAGCGTTCTAATTTTGCATCACATCGGTTCCGAGAGTTCCGGAACCTTACTGAAAATTGGAATAGAGATCAACATAAACATCATTTCCACCACTTTTATTGCTAATTAAAACCACACATTGCATGTTGTACCACCATACAGCGAGACCTTCAGAGGTGGTGGTCCAGACTGCTGTACACACCGGTACCTCTAATACCCAGCAACACGTCATATTACATTGATGTATGCCTGTATTCATAATGGCATACTATCCCCGAGTTCATCAAGGCACAGTTGGTCCAGATTTTCCCATTCCTTAACGCCGATTCGGCGTAAATTGCTCAGGATGGTTGGTGGGTCACGCCGTCCATAAACAGACCGTTTCAATCTATCCCAGGCATGTTCGATAGGGTTCATGTCTGGGGAACATACTGACCACTCTAGTCGAGCGATGTCGTTATCCTGAGGGAAGTCATACACAAGATGTGCATGATGGGTGCGCGAATTGTCGTCCATAAAGACGAATGCCTCGCCAGTATGCTGCGGTATGGTTGCAATGTCGGTCATAGGATGGCATTCACGTATCGTACAGCCGTTACGGCGCCTTCCATCACCACCAGCGGCGTACGTCGGCCCCACAAAATGTAACCCTAAAAGAGCAGGGAACCTCCACCTTGCTGCACTCGTTGGACAGTGTGTCTATTGCGTTCAGTCTGACTCTGTTGCCTCCAAACACGTCTCCGACGATTTTCTGGTTGAAGGCATATGCGACACTCATCGGTCAAGAGAACGTGATACCAATCCTGAGTGGTTCATTCACATGTCGTTGGGTTCATCTGTACCGGTTTCATTGTGTCGTGGTTGCAAAAATGGACCTCGCCATGGACGTCGGGAGTGAAGCTGCGCATCATGTAGCCTATTGCACATAGGTTGAGTCTTAACACGACGTCCTGTGGCTGTACGAAAAGCATTATTCAACATGGTGACGATGCTGTCAGGGCCGGCCGGTGTGGCCGTGCGGTTCTAAGCGCGTCAGTTTGGAACCGCGTGACCGCTACGGTCGCAGGTTCGAATCCTGCCTCGGGCATGGATGTGTGTGATGTCCTTAGGTTAGTTAGGTTTAAGTAGTTCTAAGTTCTAGGGGACTGATGACCTCAGTAGTTAAGTCCCATAGTGCTCAGAGCCATTTGAACCACTTTTGATGCCGTCAGGGTTCCTGCAAGCCACAATCTGTAGGTAGCGGTCATCCACTGCAGTAGTTGCCCTTGGGCGGCCTGAGCAAGGCATGTTATCGACAGTTCCCGTCTCTCTGTATCTCCTCCATGTCCGAACAACATCGCTTTGGTTCACTCCGAGACGCCTGGACACTTCCGTTGTTGAGAGCCCTTCCTGGCACAAAGTAGAAATGAGGACGCGATCTAACCGCGGTATTGGCCATCTAGGCATGGTTGAACTACAGACGGCCATGTACCTCCTTCCTGGTGGAATGACTGGAACTGATCGGCTGTCTTACCCCCTAATATGCGCTGCTCATGCATGGTTGTTTACATTTTTGGGCGAGGTTAGTGTCATCTCTGAACAGTGAAAGGTACTGTATCTGTGATACAATATTCGCAGCCAACGTCTATCTTCAGGAGTTCTGGGAACCGGGGTGCTGCAAAACTTTTTTTGATGTGTGTGTTATCAGTGCTCAGTTAATTCCATGGAATACAGGTGTTTTTCTTTGTTTTATTGAATGCCTGTTTAAGTTCTGTGTAATCTATTTGATCTATCCCTTCGTCTGCTTTTTGTTCTGTTGGCTCTTCTGCATCTGGGTTATACCTTAATTTCTTGTAGTGATTTATCCATTACTCTGTTGGAATTATATTTACCGTATATTAGCAGTGTCTTCGTCGGTTCGTTTCAGCTGCCTGTTATATCAGATAAGCAAATAGTGAAGTTTTGCGATAGCTACCATTTATTATTTACTCTCACGAGTTTGGTGCCCATTTGCAAGCCTTGAGAAGGCCGCGGTCAACATGAATCACACGTAGTACTTTGCTGTCCCGACTGTTGTCCGCAACCGGTGCTTTAATTACGGCTCTGACATGATGGTCGCGGCGCCCGAGGCTGCACACACGTGCCGTGTGTGGTGTCGCGCTGGTGGTGCACATACCGCAGCGGGCCTGGGAGAGCTGGCGGGGCCGCCCTGGCGGTGCTTGCGGCTGACGTAGCGGTAATTAACAGCGCGGACACCTGGCGGGCTGCCACCCCACACCCGCCAGCAGCCAGGGCTGCCAACCTGCCGACCGTCCACTTAAACTTTATTCCCACTATAGTTCACTTTTATGTCCTCACCCGCAGCGCTGTAAAATCCTTTCCATCCTTCGTTCACTTTTCGTGCTCTCTCTGAGCATTAACGAAAACTACATTTAAAGCAGGGCATCCCCAATTGTATCTTTACATTGTCGCCCCCTCTGATATGGAATGTCATCATTTTTCTTTGATGACTTAAATCGTACTGACGGGGAGAACACGCAAGTGCCATCACCTGTTTCGACTTATCCGTAGATACTTGACCGTTACTGAAAGAACGACGGTCAAAGTTTGAGGTATTTTCGAGGTAATTCATATGCCTCTTACTGCGCGCTGTCCTCAAACGAAATGGTGGCCCGGTGATTAGCTTGGCGGCTTCTTAATTTTGCGACCCATATTCCAAACCCGATTATTGTTTGTATTTACTTTGTTGCATTTCATTGTTTAATATTTTCATTTATCTGTCCATGCCTGTATAAGGTTACTACATGAATGATTCTTATCAAATGCCGGCCGGAGAGGCCGAGCGGTTCTAGGCGCTACAGTCTGGAGCCGCGCGACCGCTACAGTCGCAGGTTCGAATCCTGCCTCGGGCATGGATGTGTGTGATGTCCTTAGGTTAGTTAGGTTTAAGTAGTCCTAATTTCTAGGGAACTGATGACCGCAGAAGTTAAGTCCCATAGTGCTCAGAGCCATTTGAACCATTTTTTTCTTATCAAATTAGGGGATACGAAGGCACTACATTAACTGTAAACTTGAACTTGGTTTCACAATTGGTGCCCCATATTTATTATATATACATTTGTGTTTGGTATGTTGAACGATCAATACCTTTTTAAATTCTCGTATTCTGATAATTCATTCTCATACGAATTCTTATAATAATTTTTATATTTTATTCATATGTTTATTTTTCGAGAATATCTGGTTCGTTTTCTCGGATGATACCGATAGCAGAAACATTTTAAACACAGATATCCCGAATATTACAAGCACTATGCGAAGGAAGGTATGCCACAGTAAGATTTCTTCGTATGAATCACTCAAGAAAGAAACGTCGTTGACGATGGTGAAGATTTCGCGCGTTGCTAATAATTTCGCGACAAACCACAAATAATAGATAACTTTTCCGAAAACTGGCGTCTGCAGTTGATTAAAACTAAGATACACAACAAGAATTTCACTGCAGACAATTCCAAATAATTTTCTCGATTATTTCATTGATTTACTATTTTTTTAGTTAATTCATCTGACGTACAGTAAGTATAAGAATAAGGACAACCTACATTAATATACACCGGGAAACATTTGTGTAGTGTCCTTCTACAGATATGAACACATAAATGAAAAACAAAAATAAATGTAACAATCAGGTTTCGAACTTGGGGCGCAATTAGGAAGCTGCGATGGTAACCGCTGTGCCACCGTCTAAAATTATCACCTGGTAAAAGGCACAAAAAGTACCTCGAAAATACCTTGACAACTTTGACCGTCGTATTTTCAGAAATGGTCGAGTAACTATATGTAAGCCAAGATACGTGTTCACTTATTTTTACCCCTTTTCCACTGAGTGAAGTTTCTAAGAAATCGGGTTAACCTTGCTGTGCGCTCCTCATGAGACATAACGAAATGACATTTACGTTGCAATTTTCATGACATGTAATGCCTTTTGTGAACATTTCACACCAGAAATTCTTGCGGAGTTTAACTGGCCACTTTCTGTTTTGAGATGCGAGCTTCCTCAGTGTTTAAAATAGTCTGTTCATGTGTTTTTCCCGGTTAGGTGCCACACCAAAGTCAGCAACCCGCATTGGTACCACAGACATCAGAGATGTCTCGCATGCTGTCCGCAACAACGAATGAGGGGCGCTCCTCAAGACACACCCTCTCTAAACACCACAGCGCTGTCACACAGAGGTGGAGATGAGGATGGGCTCGCTTAGCCCAGTTCGTGACCTTCGATGAAGCAGTCAACATCAGTTAGAACACCAGTGTTACTACGTTAGTTACAGATGGTACTATATTTTTATGAATGTTGTACTTCTAGAGAAGAGTTTGCAACTGTGTGCGTCAAGGGATGCTTTACTCTTAAAAGACAGTTGTAAATATTCGACACACTCCTGTGATAATTCATTGTAGAAAGTTAAGTAAATCTTTTTTTCCTTTTTTGTAATAAAGTGAAGAACCGGTAGGGCTTTTAACACAAGATACACTGAAGAGCCAAAGAAACTGGTACACCTGCCTTAATATCATGTAGGGCCCCGGCTTAGGTTAGGTTAGGTTAGGTTCGGCAAGCACACAGAAGTGCCGCAACACGACGTGGCGCTAACTCTAATAATGTCTCAAGTAGTGCAGATGGCACCCAATTGAAAACATTTTGTTTAATTTCTGTTCTATTTGTGTGTTGCGAGAAATTAACTGCATTTCATGCTGTACAAAAAAACACGCTGGTTGTGAACAAACTTCGTATGAAAGTATATACACGAAAAATTGAGCCCGCATCTCGTGGTCGTGCGGTAGCGTTCTCGCTTCCCACGCCCGGGTTCCCGGGTTCGATTCCCGGCGGGGTCAGGGATTTTCTCTGCCTCGTGATGGCTTGGTGTTGTGTGTTGTCCTTAGGTTAGTTAGGTTTAAGTAGTTCTAAGTTCTAGGGGACTGATGACCATAGATGTTAAGTCCCATAGTGCTCAGAGCCATTTGAACGAAAAATTGATAGCTTACACTTTATCAATAGATTGCTGAGATGTTGATTACTGCGTTTCTCTCGTTGTTTCAGGAAGTCCCAGACATTTTCCATGACATTATGATCTAATTTAGGGCCTCCCTCAAAATGTGACAGGGTGCTTGAGTGTTCGTGAAACCTGAAAAGTATGTATTCAGTCTTGTGACACGATTGTTGTGATCAAAAATGGTTCAAATGGCTCTGAGCACTATGGGACTTAACATCTGAGGTCATCCGTCTCCTAGACTTAAAACTACTTAAACCTAACTAACCTAAGACACCACACACCTCCATGCCCTAGGCAGGATTCGAACCTGCGACCGTAGCAGCAGCACGGTTCCAGACTGAAGCGCCTAGAACCGCTCGGCCACACCGGCCTGCTGACTGTTGTCATCTTGGAAGACTGACTTTCCCACTTCATACCGTTCATGAACATGCAGAAGTAAGGGTAACACCTTGTGACAGACTGTTGAAATAAACACTGTTGTTGATCATTACGTTAACCTGAGTGAGTGGCTCCAACTCATGGTTCGAAAAATATCTCCCTCCCCCCCCACCCTAAATACATCACAGAACCACCTCTGACTGGAACTGTACCCCCAGAAACACTGTGGGCTAAATGCCTGATTTGACTGTCAGTACACTCGACGCCTTGGATCATTTGAAAAGAGGGAAAATGACGAACCTCTTAGACCACTCTACACGCGTTTCTTTCTGTGTCGTTTGCCTCATTGATGAGGTGCAGCAGCTTCTATGAATAACGGCCATTGTAGCATACTCGTTTCAAAATATTGATCACGTAATACCCAGCTATAAGATGATGATTATGATGATTGGGGTGAGGGGGGCTCGACTTCATGGTCATCAGCACCCTGACGAAAAACTCAACATGAAATCTCATTGGAGGGGGGGGGGGGGGGGGGAGGGGACGAAGGCTGCCCCCACACGCGGAGTTTAGGTATGAGGCCTGACAGTTCACAAAATTTCACCACTCTGTTCAAATGGTTCAAATGGCTCTGAGCACTATGGGACTTAACATCTATGGTCATCAGTCCCCTACAACTTAGAACTACTCAAACCTAACTAACCTAAGGACATCACACACATCCATGCCCGAGGCAGGATTCGAACCTGCGACCGTAGCGGTCACGCGGTTCCAGACTGAAGCGCCTAGAACCGCAAGGCCACACCGGCCGGCCACCACTCTGTTAACACTAGTATTGGTACCTGCGGCGATGGTGGGCAGATCTCCAGCGAGACTTGGGGATGCCCTCTTATCAGTATACAGGACACACGTAGCCACAATAAGCTGAACTGAAGCGGCACGCCACAAACTTCTCAGAATGGTGGATCCTCACACCAGAAGAGAAAGTTATGTGTGAAAGGGCTATGTCCGATGCGCAGTCTGGTAAGTAAAACCTCCTTCCGGTGACGAGGCTGACATGAAGTCTGCCAAGCCTTTGTGGTCGATTTGAGCGATCGCAGTTTGTTGTCTCACACATGCTACTATTCAGTCTCCCACTGATGCATGAAGCATATGTCAGAAAATGAGATAATGGTGTGCAACAGGATGGGACATTGGACAGCACCATCCAACATGCTTCCTTGGCAGCTTTGTCAGCGATGTCATTATCCTGTATCCCAACACAATCAGGTACCCGGTAAAAGATCACCTCCTTGCCACGGCGTTGGAGCCGCTGTAAGGAGTCATGGATGAGCTGAATCAGCGAGTATACTGAATACATTTGATGACGTGCTTGCAGTGCACTAAGAGAGTCGGAACAGACAAGAAAATTTGTATGGTGATCTCTGGGAACCCTCTTCATTGCCATCAGAATGCCATATTACTCCGCTTCATAATTTGTAAATTGTTCTGGTAGATGCACTTTAAAAACCCAATCAGGGAAAACCACAGAACAACCGTGAGTATAACTAACGAAAAATCTGTGGTACATACTTAAAATAGACGAAAGCAGAGTTATAAGAACCATATCCGGAGTACAACTTTTCGTGTACTGCGTCAAACTTAAAATCACTTTGGGCCTCTGAAGACACTAAGGCGGCAGTGTGTTCCGTCCCTGGGTGTGTAGTTTCATGCCCAAGAGATCCAGATTCTTGAGACAGCCCGTACCACGTATACCAAATGGCTGGGTCGCTTGGGGCCGATTCCCGAACAGTAGTTCGAAGGTGGGTTGGATCACGGAACTAAATGACAATGACTGAGGGACCTCTGAGATTTTCAGCACCTGTCGAGCCAAAAGTGGTGGTTCACCATCCTCTGCACACAGACGCTGAACTGGGCTGGTCCAAAAGGCTCCAGCCCTCATAGTGGACAGCATCTAACATCTGGAGTTAGGAAGGAGGGGCCGATCTGCCATAGTCTAAGCGTGATCGAACAAATGCACTATAAAACTGGAGTCGGGACCTGTCAGGTCCTCATGTTTTTCCGCCAAGGCATTTCAAAACGCTCAGCAAAGGAGGCCCTTTGTTCGTAGGTCTTTCCAGTGTGGGAGCCATGTTAATTTCGAGTCAAATAATAAAGCCAAAAAGAGCACAGTGCTTTGAAAACGTAAAATATGGTCCCCCATTCTAAGGTCTGGTCGGTTAAAACTCCGACGAGCACGATTAAAATTGATACACATAGTCTTCTCAGGCGAGAACCGAAAACCAGTTGTCTGGGCCCACGTTTCCAGCCTCCTAATGGTCAGGTGTAGCTGCCTCATCGTCGTCGTTACATCAGAGGAAGAGTAGAAGATTGCGAAGTCAACCACAAACAAAGAGCATTTGACTGGGATCCTGACGGCGGAGGAAATGCCATTGATAGCGATGGCAAACAATGTGACACTCAGAACACTGCCCTGGGGCATACCATTCTCCTGAACAAGGCAATCAGACGTGGCATCTCCAATGCAATAGCGAAAAGGCCTGTCCTCGAGAAAGGATTGGGTCAGAAGCAGCAGGCGTCCACGTAGTCTCCACTCATGAAGTTAGCGAAGGATATTGTACCTCCAAGTAGTGTCATATGATTTTTCGAGGTCAAAAACACACAAACTAAGTGGTTTCGGCGTAAGAAGGACACCCATATCGTCGTCTACAGTAGAATTAAGTTGTCAAGAGTGGAACGGTAGCGCTTGAAACCGCAATGGGAGTGGCTCAGACGATCTCGGGAATCGAACAGCCAGACGAGGTGTTGGTTGACCATGCGTTCAAGCGTCTTACCCATACAACTGGTAAGGGCGACACTCCGATAACTGTTAGGGGCGCTACGATCCTTGCCTGGTTTCCAGAATGGAATTAATATTGCCTCCTTTCAAGTCGTGGGGTACTGTCCATCAAACCAGATGTGATTGAAACAAGAGAGGAGCTGACATTCCGCTTCAGGGCAGAGATGACGAAGCATGGTATAATGGATCTCATCAGGTCATGGAGCAGTGTCTCTGGCTGCAGATAAAGCTGATTCCAGTTCCCACATGGAGAATGGAAGGTTGTAGACTTTGTCATTAGGCGAGAAGAAATTGAGCTTTCTCATCTCTGCAGTCCGACAGAATACTTGAACAGCAGGAGCTTGTCTGGAGGACTCAGTAACAGTAAAGAAGTCTACAGCTAAAACGTGAGCCATGTCTTCAGGTGTGTCCACCGAATACCCCATTATTTGACAAGGCCATAAGGGGATGTGGACCACCCTTGCCTGAAATCCGTCTTATTGAATCCCTAACATGTGCAGCAGAAGTGGACCGATTAAAGGAAGTCGTGAATTTCCTCCAGGAAGCCCTCTTCTGTTCTTTGATCATTCGCCTTACATGTGCTCTCGCAGACCTGAAGGCATGAAGACTGGCTGTATTTGGACACCGTTTGAAGTTCCGCAGAGCTGTCTGTCTGGCCGTGATTGCCAATCGACAGTCGTCATTCCATTTTGGTACAGGCTGTCATATGAGATGGTTACTAGACCAGGGGATGGACTCTGGGGCAGCACTTTGGATCTCATGAGTGATATGGGCTACCACCTCTTGTGCACTATCCTTTCGTTCAAAAATAGCCTGTCAACTGTACTGTAACCAATTTGCCCTTTGTATCAGCCATCTGTTTGGTCTCGTGCTGGGCAACGTCCTAGGCGGCAGACGAATCTACACTCTGAATTGGTCACTAGAATGTAAATCTGGAGCCACTTCCCACTGAACTGAGTCTTCAATAGCTGAGGAACAAAAACAAAGATCAGTAGCTGAAAAATACCCTATAGCTGTGGAAAAGTGAGTCATCTGACCCACATTCAGAAAGCAGATAGTCTCAGAAGGGACGAGTCGCTCGATCATCCGAGCCTGGAGCAAGCAGTAGCTGAGCCCCACAGCATATTGTGGGCATTGAAGTCCTCCACAAGGAGGAATGGGCGTGGGAGTGCCTGAAAGAGATCTGCCAGTGTGTCTGCATCCAAAGTGCCATTGGGGGGACGGGGGGGGGGGGGGGTGCAGGTATAAGGAACACTCTGTGATAGTAAAGGGTGCATGGTCGTGGTAAGAGGGACAGGAGAGAAGTGGCATCTGTCATCAAGGAAAATAGCCACTCCACCTTTAGCCCTGTCTCCAGTAGTATCATCTTTCCTGTATATGTGGTAGCCCCATAATGCGGGTATGTCTGTGACTTTAAGATGTGTCTCTTGTAAGCAGATGCCCAAAGTTTTATCTTGGACCAGCAGCTGCAATTCTTCCAAATGTGAGCGATATTCATTCAAATTCCACTGTAACACAGAAGTCCCTGTGGAAGCTATTGGTTGGCGATGGTGGGTCTTTTCTTTCTCCCTCGGAGGTGGTGATTTCCCAGGGATGTCAGGGGGAAAGTTAGCCGGTTACATCTCCCTGGTTCCTCGAATTGGAAGTCCATATCCCCATGAGCATAGTCGCCATCAGAAAGTGAGACTTCATCGATCCGAAAGGTTACCTAACTCTTTCTTGGACTTTTAACTGCTTTTTGAAAGACATTTTTCTTTACTGACAGGAAGAGGCGGCTGCCTGGGTTGAGGGGATGACGCAGTTGGCATCTGATGTTGGAGAGTGCTATGTGGCTTAGGCGGTAAGCCTACTGCTGATGGCTTCCGAATGACACCAGTTGCAAGTGGAGTGTTTCCCCCACAGGTACATCGACAAGTGCATGTACTCATACTGGTATCTGTAGTCTGAGTTTTTGTGGAGGCTTCACACTTAGCCATTGGTTTCTTAAGGGCTGATGCAAAAGAAGTAGCTAAAACCAGTGGTTGCATGGCTTTGTAAACCTTTTTAGCTTCACTATAGGGTATGCATCTCTACTTTCAACTCTTGAATTTTCTTTTCCTAGCTGTAAACCCCACACTTTCTGCTGCACATTGGGTGATCGCCAGAGCAGTTTACGCATTTCAGCGGAACTGTCCAAGAAGTCCCTGACTCATGACCGGAGCCTACACAATTGCCACACACAGCCTTCCCATTACATCCCATAGTGGTAAGGCCAAATCTTTGACATTTATAGCACTGCATGGGGTTGGGAACAAATGGGCGAACCTTAAGGCAGATAAAGCCAGCAAGGATATGTTCTGGTAATTAGGAAGTACTAAACGTTAGAATAAACATTGCCAATTTTTCCAATTTTCCATTGACTCTCCTCATATAACTCTGCACCTGTATGATGCACACAGTCTTCCACTCTCCACTTAACTCCACAGGATCCACCTCCATTATATCAGAGCATGTAACCACACCCTTACTGTAGTTATGGGTGTTATGTAATTCAGCCTTGACTGAGTGGTCACCTAAGGCCTTACATCCCAGCTGCTTAGATATTTGGTTGGAATTAGCAGTTTCAACTAAAAGCATTCCATTATGAAGTCGTTTGACCCTTTTCAGAGACCCAGAAATACCTTCCAATTGCTTGTGAATGTAGACAGGGAGTATCTTCTCAAAGCTTCCCCCATTTTGCTTGATTGCAACTAATTCCCTGTTACTATTACTCTGAGGCTTCTTTTTGGGAGGACTGACCAACCGAGCTCTCTGAGCACTGAATATAGGTGCTGCCTGACGGTACACGCATCCCATCAGCAGTAGTAACTTCATGAGACAGTTCCATAAGAATCCAATGAGATGCTAGGGAAACAACTGTTGACCCAGGCATTGCCCTGCATGCCTGAGCAAGCCTAATACAACTGGGAGGGGGGGGGGGGGGGTGTGCTGATACCCCAGAGGTTGACTGCTAAAGACTATTTTATCTCAACAGCCATTCACCTCCTCAGCATGTAGCACATCTTGAGGTTGAGAGGGTTTTATAGAGATCTGTACCTTCCTCACAGTCCAGGCAATGAAGCCACAACCCCCGTTTTCCAAAACACCCACCGCTGCGCCGCATGGTGGTCGTTGAAGTATAACCAGAGCTTACAGTGACAGAGGACTCGGGGCACTTACCAGTCCCCAGCTCAGGAACCCAAAGGTCGCCAAGCCCGTACTCAGCAAACAAATGCTGAGCCTCTGAGGGATCCAGCTATAAGAAACTCTTCCTAGAGCAGCTGAGAAGCCAGCAGTGGGAAGAGGAAAATGCGGTGTGAGGTACCAATAACAGATGGTTTATTCGGTATGCGTTGTCTTGAGAGACACCACATAAATTGTGGTCCTTCTAAACGATTGGTTGCGGTGTCTGGAAGTGAATGATAAACTTCTGCTATTAATATTAGAAAAATTAAACAGTGAATTTACTTGTATTTCATATAAAAGCATCTCTCAATAGTATGATATCATTCCATTATTCCAGAAGTGTTAATTACCAGAAAAATAATAAACAACTGCTAAACGAAAACGCAGACAAAGCAGTTATGAGATCTACAGATCGCGGCTAGCTTGGATGACGAGTGAGGTGGTTTGACTTTCAGATCGGCAGTCTCTGAGTATAGACATGTTGTCCACTGCGGTTGGTATCGTTTAAGACTTAATTATCAATCTCTGGTTTTTGGCATGTAATTGAAAACTAGTTTGATAGTAATTATGCAGACATGCAGTTCATTGTTTTGTTTATTCTCCGTGAAAGTGTGAAGAATCGAAATAATGTATAATTCATAAAATGGCCTATAATTGTACAGTTTCTTATACTCTGCTAATAATAAGTGAGTGGGATCATGTTTAAATAAACCTGTTCAAAATTTAATTATTTATACAATACCAGTCCCTCGCTAACAGTTTTTTTACAGCTTGAAGATACCAGTCCCTCGCTAACAGTTTTTTTACAGCTTGAAGATAACGGATGCACGACCTACTTGCTGTTTTCTGCACAGGGGGACAACAACCGGAGGCTGTAGGTTGGTGAAAATTATTGAGAACATTGTCATTTCACACAAGTGGTGAAAGCAACTAGGCACCTCACGTGTGCTACAGTCTCAGTATAAACAAGATCAATGACACATCATCTGGGCTAAACCATGGAGGTATGAAGGAAGGAAATTTTCGAGGGATAGGATTTATCATACACGCATAAATCCCTTTCATTATCTCCATCTTTCACTTGCCACAGTCACGTGCAGGCCTTTTCGCAGTTCAGATATGTTTCACATTGATACACCTACAAACTGGGCAACTTTATTTAACATATGTTTTTGATCAAGTCCAAAAATGATTACTTCCCTCTGCTATTCTGTTATGTCTCTATGTTGAACAAACTTCCTTCACTGATTCCATTTAACCAACTGACACTTATACACCACTTCAGTGGTAAATGTACTCAGGACCGACTGGTACCAGTTCTGCCCCAACGAAGGTGCTCTGAAGTGACCAGTGTGCTCTTTTAATCTGGTGATTAATGTACCCCACAGTGAAATTAGTTTGTGGTTGGCTTCCTAACGTCAGCCAGCCAGTTTGCATTATCAGGATATGATATCACCACTCTCACACATCTACGTATTAACATGTAAGATGCGATTGAAAATATGAATTAGTTGCGTCCACAGCTGCGTTTATTAGTTGTCTGTATTAGACATCCGAAGAAAATGAGAAGGCTTCACACTTCTTAAAGATTTAGGTGAAATTAACTGTCGGAAAAATATTTTTCTGAAGGTCGATAACAGTTTATCGTCTGTCGAACGAAGCAGTAACTCACTATCACTACTACTAATATTTTTCATGGGAATTTCCCAAGCATTATATTTTTCTTATTACTTTTCTCTTAAGTCTGGGCTGTATTTAAAATCGTAAGTGCGTCTTTACCCAACAATTTTTTTTTATTACGTTGTCTGGTTAATAGCCTTCGGTCCGCAGTCTGATTTATTGCTGCTCTTTGCGCTTCTCTGTCGACTGCAAGCCTCTTCATCTCTGCACAACTAATGCAACTTACATCGATTAAAGCCTGCTTACACTGAAGCGTCCGTCTTGCACCTGAACTGTAACACCTCGTCCCGTTGTCCCCACTCCTTCCTGGAGTGCCAAATTTATGATGAATTCTTGATGTTTCCAGAAGTGACGTATCAAACGATTCTTTCTTTTAGTAAAGTTGTCATAAATCTCTTTTGTCTTCAATTTGATTCAGTGTCTCCCCGTTAGTTATTCGATGTTCCCGTGTAATCAGCATTGTTCTGTAGCACCGTATTTCGAAAGATTCTATGCTCTTCTTGTCTGAAGTGTTGACCGTCCGCATTAAACCTTCCGTAAAAGCTAAATTCCAGACAAACACTTCCAGGAAAGACATCCTAACACTTTTATTTATATGTAGTGTCATTAAAATTCTCTTTTTCAGGAATACGTTTACTGCTATTCTTATCTAGCATTTCGTATCTTCTCTACTTAGGCCACCATCAGCTATTTTTCTGCCCAAATAGCAAAACGTTTCTACTATTTTCAGCGTCTGATTCTCTAAACTAATTCCTCGTCACTTCTTCATTTAATTCGATTACAGGCCATTGCTTTTGTTGATGTCCGTCTTACAGCCCCTTTTCAAGACGTTATCGATTCTGTTCAACCGCTCTACGAAGCGCTTTATCGTCTCTAACAGAACAACATGTCTGACAGCAACCTCAATGTTTTTATTTCTTCTCACTGCACTGAAATACTATTTCCAAATAGACTTGGCTCCTCTCCTGCTTCCTCAGTGTGCAGATTCAATAACATCGGGGATAAGCTACACACATCTGTCACCCCCTTCTCAGCTACTGTTTTCTTTTAATTTCCTTTGGCTATTATAGCTGCAGTTCGGTTTTCGTACTAGTTGTAAACAACTTTTCACTGTTTTTTTTTTTTTCATTGCTACGTTCAGAGTTTTAAATGGCATGTTCCAATCAAAACCGTTAAAAACGAGCAGCCTTGTTAAGGATGAATTTTTCAGGTACCAGTGGATGGCGCTAACTGTGGAACTTCCAGATAAATTGTAACTGCATGCCAGACAGACTAAATTACTACACCTGGCCTTTCGGATCAAATTTAATTACAAGTCTTAAGGAAAAAACCGGATTCAGTCAGTGACTAGAACTGACTGGTGGGTACAACAGACTTACGTAGGCTGTGACCGGCCACTTCTCGTCTCTTCGCTGAGCGAATTTCCAAAAGCCCGCCCACGTCGCGGTCCACGGTCCCCGGGCCTTTGTGACGCGCGCGTTCCCGCTACGCGGCGTAATTGCACCGCGGTCAGCGATGGGAGTTTTGATAGCCGGCCAGCGACCACTCTCTGCAGTACTGCATTAGCGATATGGGTTTCAGAAAGGGTCGCCAGCCTCGCTTTACCCCCACGAGATAAGGTTAATAGAATCACCACTCTGTCACTAGCAACCACCGGCCTGTAGCAAACTGGTAGCTTTCACGTAAATTCCAAGATCCGGCCTTTTGGATTGGAAATGTGAAGCGCTAAACGTCTGCATTCACACTCCAATTTACTTCCTGCAACGAACTCTAATTCTCGACAAAGGAAGTCTCGGGAAATTTCCTGTCAGATTAAAAGTGCCCGTTGGACCGGGACTCGAAACCGTGACACTCTTTCACGCGGCAACAAAGCCCCGACCGTCACACAGATTTAATCTACCATCAAGTTTCAGATCAGCGTACACTCCGCTGCAGAGTAAAAAATCTATTTTGGAACGTCACGGGATGATATTTTATTGTTATGGTCATTTGTCTCGAGATATTTCCGCCAAATAGCCAGCTGAGAATATATATACATTAAAAAAAAGTATCTTTCTGAAACACGTGAACCGACAGACATAATACGAAATGTACAGTCATCGATTTGTCAAAGGATCTTCTGGAAAGGTAGAAAAACAAGTTGTAGATATTACCATGAAATGAACACCCTTAGCTGCTTACAGGCGTTGACATACATCAACGGGAACAGATGAAAATGTGTGCTCCGATCAGGACTCGAACCCGGGATCTCCTGCTTACATGGCAGACGCTCTATCCATCTGAGCCACCGAGGACATAGAGCATAGCGCCACTGCTGGGATTCATCTCTGGCACGCCTCCCGTGAAACCCACATTCTCAACGTATTGTCCCGCACTACATTCGTAGTGCCCCCGCCCATTACACTCATTACTCGCGGCGCGTTGCCGATTCCCGTAACAGTTCGGGCACTGTTTGTGCATTCGCACAGAAGAAGAAGACGGACAAGTGACCGGTGAGCCTTAACTACATATATACTAAGATGGTATCTGTTCTTTCGGACATGTCCGAAAGAACAGATACCATCTTAGTATATATATGTTCTATAACTGAGCAGCAGTTTTACAGTTATTTATTTATTTTCACAGATTTAAATCTCCATCAGGTAGATCTATATAGATAATATGGCATGCCTGGATTGTGTTCCGACTTTTAGGTAAGCTGTGGCACGGTCTCCAGCGGTCACAGTCTCCTTTCTCTACCGTGACTCATCACATATCCACGGAAACGCCAAAAAAACTGGTATAGGAACGCGTATTCAAATACAGAGGTACGTGAACAGCAGAATACGGCGCTGCGATCGGCAGTGCCCATATAAGACAAGTGTCCGGCGCAGCTATTAGATCGGTTACTGCTATTACAATGGCAGCTTAACATTTAAGTGAGTTTGAATCTTGTGTTATCAACAAGTGTCAAAGTGCGAACCATTCAACGAAACGTCATCGCTATGGGCTTTCGGAGCCGAAGGCCCACTCGTGTATCCCTGATGACAGCACTACACAAGGTTTTACGCCTCGCCTGTGCCCATCTACATCTACATCATATTCCGCAAGCCACCTAATGGTGGGTGGATTATGGAACTTTCGGTACCACTATCTGATCGCTCCAACTGTGTTCCACTCGCGAAGGAAGCGTGGGACAATGATTGTCGTTAAACCTCTGTATTGGCTCTAATTTCTCGAATTTTCTCTTTGTGGTCAGCACGCGAGATGTATGTGGATGGCAGTAATATGTTGTCCAACTCCTTCTGAAAAGTGCTGTCCCGAAATTTCAATAGTAAATATCTCCATGATGCATAACACCTCTCTTGTAACATCTTCCAGTGGTGTTGGTTCAGCATCTCTGTAACACTCTCTCGCCAACTAAACGATCCCGTGACGAAACGCTCCGCTCTTCGCTGGATCTTCTCTGTCTCCTCTACCAGTCCAACCTGAAATTAATCCCAGATAGGTGACCAAGCGCCTTATAAGCCACGTCAACACCGACAAATAGGACTCTTGATGAATGGAAACATGTTGCCTGCTCGGACGGGTCTTGTTTCAAATTGTATTGAGCGGATGGACGTGTGCGGGTGTGGAGACAGCTTCATGAATCCATGGACCGTGAATGTCAGCAGCGAACTGTTCAAGCTGGTGAAGTCTCTATAATGGCGTGCGGCGTGTGCAGTTGGAGTGATGTGGGACACCTGATACGCCTAGATACAACTCTGACAGGTGATGCGTACGTAAGCATCCTCTCCGATCACCTGCGTCCGTTCATGTTCATTGTGCATTCCTACGGACTTTGGCAATTCCAGGAGGACAATGCGACACCCCACACGTCCAGAATTACTGTAGAGTGGCTCCAGGAACACTCTTCTGAATTTAAACTCTTCCGCTGGCCACCAGACATGAACATTATTGAACATACCTGGGATACCTTGCAACATGCTGTTCAGAAGAGATCTCCACCCTCTTGTACTCTTTCGGATTTATGGACAGCCCTGCAGAATTCATGGTGTCAGTTTCCTCTAGAACTACTCCAGGCATTGTATGTATGTATGTGTGTATTTATTGAACTGGGGACCTAGAAACAATGGGTACCACTGAGGCCGTAGCCCTCAGTGGTACCCAACCCCTCAACAGTCTACAGCAGTCCACTCACCCCACCGCCGCCCAACTCCTAACCCAGGGTTATTGTGCGATTTGGAACCCAGTGGAGTCCCTGGGAACATCTCATTCCAGATGTGTGTAGCCCCATTGTTTGCTTGGTAGAGTAATGGTGGTGTATGAGTATGTGGAGACAGTGTTTGCGCAGCACTCGCCGACATAGTGTAACTGAGGCAGAATAACGGGAACCCGCCCGCATTGGCCGAGGCAGATGGAAAACCACCCTAAAAATCATCCACAGGCTGGCCGGCACACCGGACCTCGACATTAATCCACTGGGTGGATTCGTGCCAGGGACCAGCACGCCTTCCCACTCGGGAAGCAGTGCGCTAGACCACATGGTTAGCCAGGCAGGTACTCCAGGCATTAGTCGAGTCCATGCCACGTCATGTTCCAGCATTTCTGTGTGCCTGTGGGTGTCCTACTCGATATTAGCCAAGTGCACCAGTTTCTTTCTATCTTCAGTGTATACCATAACACTTAGCAAACACTCTTCTTGGAGCAGTGTTTTGAAGATAAACATTACCAGATAAGAAATCGGTAACGAACTAATTCGATTATGCATCCTTATCAGTGTATTTCAACGTTTGTGTGATGAACATAATCTAGACGCTAACTTTCCAGCTTGTAAGTAGGCTGTTTATGTTTTCTCTATGTAAGTAGGCTGTTTATGTTTTCTTATTGGCAACGTTACGTAGCGCTCAATATGAAAATCACTGGCTGTGCTGTGTGCAGTCTGTGGCTGCTTTGCATTGTTGTAATACTCGCCATTGTAGTGTTAGGCAGCTGGCTGTGAACAACGCGTAGCGTTGCGCAGTTGGAGGTGAGCCGCCAGCAGTGGTGGATGTGGGGAGAGAGATGGCGGAGTTTTGTAATTTGTCATGAACTGCTATATTTATATATGATGATATCAAGGTAAATACATCGTTTGTTCTCTATTAATATCTTTCATTTGCCAACTATCCCTATGAGTAGTTAGTGCCTTCCATAGTTTGAATCTTTTATTTAGCTGGCAGTAGTGGCGCTCGCTGTATTGCAGTAGCTTGAGCAGCGAAGATTTTTGTGAGGTAAGTGATTTGTGAAAGGTATAGTTTAATGTTAGTCAGGGCCATTCTTTTGTAGGGAATTTTGAAAGTCAGATTGCGTTGCGCTAACAAAATATTGTGTGTCAGGTTAAGCACAGTCCTGTAAAATTGTTCAAAGGGGACATTTCATATGTCGACCCTTAGCCGTGGATACCTCACTGGAATCTTCTGATTTTTCTTGTAGTTTGTGTAATTAGTGTAGATTTTGTTTATTGCTAGCGCGTAATTGTAGAGGGAATCTCCTTTGTAGTTGTAGCCTTTCATTGTTGTACAGTAAAACAGTTGTGGCATGCATGTAGATTTGCACCAAGTATTTCGCAGCTGCGCTGGCAATTAAGTAGACATTATTTCCATTGCTATGTTATTTTATTTTGCTCTTCAAATTGTGCTTTTCTGTGTTATCGTGTGAAATATTGTGACAATTATGGCGTGTGAAAAACGTAATACTAGGCTCCAAAGTAAACTGAGAAATGACAGTGAAGACGAAGGCAGTGTGTTAGCGCCGCAGAGTAATGAATTAACTAATGTTCAAAGTAGTAATTTGGTAATTGCGCATAGGGAAATGGAGCGGGCGGCAAACAATGGTGTAGACAGTGAAACAGGTAGTGAACAGGGAAGCGTTATCGATCGATTGGTCGGCAACAGCTCGCCTCAGGAATCGGGAATGACAGAACACAATATCGCAAATACTGTAGATTCAGGTTTTGGGTCATCACCGTTTTCTCAAATAAGTCAAGACACATTTTCTGCTTGTCAAAATGTGAATGTTGCCGGTGCAAATGCACTGCCGAAAAGCGTAGAGAAACAGATTCCAGACACTAATACATTATTATTGCAATTAATGCAACAAATGGAACAAAATCAGAGACAAATGGGACAAAATCTTAAAAAGTTAGACACAGTGGAACAAAATCTTAAAAAGTTAGACACAATGGAACAACACCAGAGACAAACACAGCAACAGTTAGACGCAATGGAACAAAATCTTCACACCACGCTTGAACAAACACGTGAAGATTTAACTACTGAGTTACATAACATTCAATCGAAATGTCAAGAAGTCTGTAATGACGTAAAAACACAAATTTGTGAGCATTTTCAACCTATTTTTTCGCGGCATGAAAATGCATTACAGAATCACGAAGCAGCCATAAAAGAACTGCAAACCATTGTTCATGAAAATCATGAGACCTTGTGGGCTAAAATTGACTCAGTTGCATCTACCGATTCGGTTACGCAACTTGCAAAAACTCAGGAAAACTTTAAGGACACAGTAGATATTCTGAAACTTGGTTCAGAAAAACACACTGAAGAAATAAGTACACTATCGGAGAAAGTAGCCGAACTTTCGGTTCAGGTCACTAACTTATCTACAAAGGTAGATGATGATCTGAATGACACAAGACCCGTAGCCTTCACTGACACAGAAGAGTATGAACAAATCAGAAAATTCAAACAAAATCAGAATCAAATTAATACTCAACACCAAAGAGAAATCCGGGAAGTACAAGATCAACTGACACAGGTAATACAAGAATTACGTATTTCAGAGGACACTCGCGCTCCAACACGGGAAGAGGGACTTAGAAACACGGAAAAGCCGCAAAATAATAACACAGGGCATTTCGGAAGTTATGAAAGAAATTGGCAATGTGCACCGAATTTTGAGATGGAACGGCCGACACGACCTAACAATGACCGATATGCGACTCGCCGACATGACGATTTTCACTATAAGCTGTTCATTACTACACGAAAATTCAAAACATTTAAGAATTCTGGCAACGACATTCATCCACAAGCATGGCTCCATCAATTCTCTCATTGTTTTCCTCCCAACTGGTCGTTGGAACACAGATTAGAATTTATGTGTGGCTACTTAGAGAATGAACCAGCTGTAAGAATGCGATCGGTCATTCACGATTGCCACAGTGAAGGAGAATTTTACCATGCCTTCCTCTCAGCGTATTGGTCTCAAGCCACACAAGACCGCGTAAAACATGGTATCATAATGATGAAACATTTCGAACAATCTGAATTCTCCAGTCTTGTGAAATATTTTGAAGACATGTTGCACAAGAATCAGTACCTGTCAAACCCATACAGCCCCTCAGAACTCATCCGCATTTGCTTAATCAAATTACCTGAACATTTACGGCATATTATTTTAGCAGGACGTTGCAAAGACGACATTGAAGCTTTTCAGGGACTGTTACAAGAACTGGAAAGTGACACTGACAATCGCGGAACGCAGGAGCACAATAATTACAGATTACATCAGTCGCAATTCCGCGATGAAAGAAATAATAACTGGACGCGACAAGGCTATTCTTACAACGCAAATCGTGACCAAAACAGACACCACCCATATGACAACCGCTGGCAGAGTAATAATAGTTACAGAGAAAGATCGCATTTCCGTAGTAACGACTATCACAGAGACAATCAGAGAAACAGACAATATGGTAATCAGAACTATTATTATCAAGGGAGACAGAATAATTTCAGACGCAACAGTTCAGCGCGCAGTTACGATTCAGGGAGAAATTCTCCACCACGTGACCGACACGAAAGAAACTGTGTAAACTACCGACAAAACGACAGACCTGAATTCCATCAGAACTGGCGAGCTTTAAACAGAGCTGGGCCCTCTCGGCAAGGCGAATTTGTGGAAGTTAGGCCTCCTAATCCCAGTAACGACGCGCGCCAACAAAGGAACAGACAATGACCCGCACCGCAGGCAGCCACCTGCGCCGGCTGGCTCAGAGAAAAATGACATAGACGCTAACCTTAAGAAAAATTCCAGTATTGTTTAACGACGTATACCACACGATAATTGCGTTGAAGTTGAAACTCTGCGTACTAGGAAGAGTAAAGGTTTACACTGACTTTCACATGTAAAACCGTTTATTGAAAGATAATCTGCTCTTTAACTTAGTCTTTGTCATAAAATTTTTCGCTTCACATTACTAATATGCTTTGTCAGATTTAGAATCTGTTAACATGTAACAATGTTTGAAGTGAAATATCCAGTCTAGAACCTAGGGAAATTTTTAAACAGAAATTACGAATGCATTGTTATAGTGAACAGACGTCACAGCGTTATTGTGTGTGTACATTCTTGCTTATTAGTTGCACGATTATGGAACGACTATAAGGCTCACATACTTAGAACATTTACCAGTACTGCTAATGAGATTTTAATGCAACATTTTGGTTTATTTGAAAATACATTCTGAATTTAAAGTGCTTTCTGAGAGATACCAGATGACACAGAGGTTAGTTTATGTGACAGCTACACGATTTTTATCACGACGCTACTAATGAGTGACAATTTACAATGTTGCTTTTGCGGTGTATCTGTTTTATATCTGCACAGTTTTCTGAATTCTTCTGGAAAGAAAAACATGTTTTAGTAGTAACTTTTGTGGTATAGTAACAATGAGACAGCCTTTTTCGTGGCACAACATTACGTTACTGTACAGTACTTTCTTCATTACGCCAATAAGCATAATAACTACGATATCTATACGCAAAGCATTTCACTTTTGTTTATCATGAGGTAGGTACATTGGCTTCTGCAGAACTTAGCTTTCGGAGGACGATAACTACGACACTTCCACAGAGATTATGTTGCAACAAGACGCACATTTAGCGCTACAGGACACGCATTTGAGTGATTAATTTTGTACTTTAAAAATTTATTTTTTAAGATATTTGAAGTACAATGATACGAAGTTTTTCCATGATACATTTCATTCCATTGCTGTAATCTGTAACACCTGAGGGTATAATTACATTAATCCTCAGGGGGGTACACGCCTACTTTGTGTACCATGTGTTTGGCAAGCACAAGGAACCCTAGCTAATATGGTATTTGCTTATACAACTTTACACATCGGTACCATATTTCTCTAACACACAAATTATACAGCTATCTGATCATTTAACTGAGAGAGACAAACATTTATTTTACTACATCAGTGACACATGTTTACGCAATTACACAGTTGGATAACTTCACACTTATGAAACTGTATTTTGTCTGTACTTTGTAAACTGTTCATATTTTTCGGAACCATTGTGATACTATGAGAGCTTTGAATGATGTATTTGGTATGAGATCATGATTTTTAAAGTACGTTTGAGGTAGATGACACTATTTAAATGAGCAGAGAATTCTTTTTAGGCTTAGAAATTATTGGAGGAAGTTACGACGATTTTGAGATTTGACTGAAGTTTTATGATGTTATTATTACGACGACGATGTGTATTATGTTGTTGAGGAATGTTTATTATGCTACGTATTTCTCGCGATGAAATATTGAAGAAGTGTCGACGAATATGTATATGTATAATGAGGTAAGGAATAATGAGTAGTGTTTAGGGACTCTGATTTATGAAAAGGATGTTGGAAACCAAAAAACGTACTTTAAGAGTTATGAAATGTGTGACTGTATCACAATGCTGACGAATATTTTTTTTGGACACTTATATTTATAGGATTTTGTTTCTACAGATTTGCAACGCTAATTCTTGACCTGTGAAATATTTTTATATGAGACTGCAACGGTAGCAGAAACTGCTGTCGTAAATATTTCCGTACGAAAGTTAAGTGACCACCTGCACGTAATGTGTCGCGGGCACCCAGCTGTGTAAGACGCCTGGAGAAAAAGCCATTATTGCGAGCCCTTTTCAGCGGCACAGGTAGAACAAAAAAAAAAGGGAGGCCATTATCCTGGCCATTGCCATTCCTTTAGAGAAAGCATCGCAAATCCGACACGCTGATTACTTGGAAACATATCGTACTTTCTGATATTTACTGAAATGCCTAATAAAATGACAAGAAATATTTTTACATCTGCACACCTGATTATGACAAGCGTCTTTCTATGAGAGTTGAGAGAATTTCTACTAACTTATGAAATGTCACATGACTACTGAATGATATTTTTATGCTTTGCTTTTCATAGTTGCTTATTTCATTTGATATCTGGTTTCCAGCTGTGTTGCAGCATTGCTTTTATAAAATGAAATGCATTTGCTAATGTGAACACTTTCTGTCAACAGATCTATTAAATAATTATTTTATAATCCACATTCTTTAAAAAAAGGAGCACTTGGAAAGGAAAGAACAATAAGAAGGAACTAGTAACAGTAACACATAATTTTCTTTTCAAGTACATGGTAATATTTCTTTTACAATCAGTTGTTGTGGTGCACCACTTTAATTACATAGACATTAAGATGTGAATATACATTTCCCTTATCTGCATTGTTATCTTTAGTGTACTATTTTTTCTGCTTGAGCTATGTCATGTTTAGATATAAGCTGCTGTTTGCCAGGCATAGTGCTACTGAACTTTAATTTGTGTTACTCTGCTAAGCCAGATTTATTTTTTGTTTGCTGCATTGCCTCATATTAATTGTAATGTTGAATTGCTTGGTAATTTAGATTTACTGTAGCTTGCTTTGCGATTTTCCATTTTTTTTATTGCTGTTTATATTAATTGTTTTATGTGCTGCTGCATTGCCTCGTTCCTTAGTTTAGTATCTGAGCTCAGTAGATTTAAGTTAGCTTAAGAGGGGGTAGACTATATAAGAACCTAACTATGGAGAATAGGGAAAGAATGCTTTGAAAGTTATATGAAAACGATTTGGGCCTAAATGAGTATTGCACAATGAGCCATATTTCTTTTGAAAGAAATATGCTTAGAATACAGAAAACAGGTTTAGGTAGGATTTTCTTGGAAATAAATGTTGAGGTGAGAAATGTGTGAACATATAAATACAGAAAGCATGCTTAGATAGAATTTTTTTGGTGGAAACAAAGGATGAAATAAGAGGAAAGATATATGAAGTTTTGGGTTGGACTGCAGTACCAAATGTGACACTGAAAACGAACCCTGTCCTTTCCTATTGGTGTTATCCCACTATGTGTTTGTGTACCCTTGTGTATTTGTTTTCTTCCTGTCTCTGTGTAGTTTCATAGAATTTTTTCTTCTTTTAATATTAAGCTACATTCACTATGATGAGGAATACTGTTATCCTCAAATACAATTGGCATTAATAATGTGTTATTTACTTTGTAAAGATGTTAGACATTATTAATTCTGTTCTGTTTAATGCTCATGTGTGAAGTTGATGTTTCAAAAGTTATTGTGATCCTTTATGTATGTACTCATGTCATAATTCCACTGATGTATATGTTTATTTCTATTCTTTTGTAAAGCCTGTACTACAAATGTTATCTGTATTATTATGTTCTTTAATGATGTATTTTGTACCTTTGTAATTCTATTTTCATGTTGTAAATTTATAATTGTACAGACACCAGTTCTTCCAATTAAGTTACATTTCACTGCACACGTTTCTGTTGGTCATAGTATATGGACAATATGTGAGAAGTAGGGACTGTTAGTGTTTGCACGTGTGTTAATAATTCAGCAAGGGACTGGATAACAGCATTGCTGGTTCTAAGGACAATTTCAAAAACTTTGTGAGTGCACAAGTGGTGGTTTATGGACTTGCTATATTCTCCGCAAGACTCTTCGATGGTGATTGTGCACCTGCACAGTCGCAACAGATGGCTGCTGGCTGTCTCTTCAAGGACTACAGTGGGTCTACATCTTTGATGATCCATCAATACCATTATTTCTACAAGGACTGCAGTGGGTCTGCACCTCTGGTGGCCCACCAATACCGTAATCTCTACCAGGACTACAGTGGGTCTGCTCTGTGATGACCTACCTACCAATATTCTTCCAAACTTCGAATGACTCTGCTGTGGGTTTGCTCTGTTGTGGTCCATTACCTGTATGTATGTCAAGAGTCAGCACTGTCTTTCCGTTGGAAGGACAACACTACTTCTTCAAGACTGCATGGAAATCCACTACTTCTGTGTGCAATTTCTTTTACTAATGAGACTTTGTGAAAAAAACCCTGTAATTACTGTTATGATGAATGATCAGGACTATCTTTATGGACTGTGAGATAATTTTAGCTTTTGACCAACATTGTATCAATAAGTGTGTGCATTTGATTTCTTTGTTATTGTAATTATGAAAAATTTTATCAAATCATTATTGGCCACTGCCCAAAAAAAAATTTGTAAAATTTTTTTGTGGGGAGCATGGGGGCTATGTAACTAGGCTGTTTATGTTTTCTCTATGTAAGTAGGCTGTTTATGTTTTCTTATTGGCAACGTTACGTAGCGCTCAATATGAAAATCACTGGCTGTGCTGTGTGCAGTCTGTGGCTGCTTTGCATTGTTGTAATACTCGCCATTGTAGTGTTAGGCAGCTGGCTGTGAACAACGCGTAGCGTTGCGCAGTTGGAGGTGAGCTGCCAGCAGTGGTGGATGTGGGGAGAGAGATGGCGGAGTTTTGTAATTTGTCATGAACTGCTATATTTATATATGATGATATCAAGGTAAATACATCGTTTGTTCTCTATTAATATCTTTCATTTGCCAACTATCCCTATGAGTAGTTAGTGCCTTCCATAGTTTGAATCTTTTATTTAGCTGGCAGTAGTGGCGCTCGCTGTATTGCAGTAGCTTGAGCAGCGAAGATTTTTGTGAGGTAAGTGATTTGTGAAAGGTATAGTTTAATGTTAGTCAGGGCCATTCTTTTGTAGGGAATTTTGAAAGTCAGATTGCGTTGCGCTAACAAAATATTGTGTGTCAGGTTAAGCATAGTCCTGTAAAATTGTTCAAAGGGGACGTTTCAAGCTTTTATTGAAGTTTACATTGTGCGGCAAAACCCATAATCCAGGTTTTGCCCCGCACTTTAAGGAAAGAAAAAGAGCCACAAGAAAAAGGACCACAACACGAATCATCAGTGGCTGAGAGATTTCAAGATAATACCCCTCAAGCCAATGTGCTCTAAGACAAAGTTCTCAGTCTTCTACAACCGACAAGTTCCCAGAATCATAGGTCTTCGGAAAAGACATTGTACAGATTGGTTTGCATTGCTGGAACTTCTGATATGACATGGTCACTTTCTATGTCACAGAACTTCTAATGCCTCCACCAAAGATTGACTTGGTAGAAAGTGCAAAGAAAATCACTATTCTAAAAAGTGCAAAACTGTAATACTGACTTCCTATCCATACAAAAATTATGTGGAATGTAAAGATAAATCAAGAGAAAGAAAGAAAAAAACGAAAAACGAAACAAACTTTTTATAAGGAAAACCATAAGAGCCAAGACGTAAAAAAGCAGAAAACTATAGGTGGAAAGACAAGACTGGCTCAAACTAAATTGAAAACAGAAGAAAACCGAGACAGAGTGAGAGAGGACAAGTTACTATCTCATTTATTTTTCGCTTTTGGAGAATTATTAAAGATTCATTACAACCTGACACCCCTTGAGCGAGACTCTAGGAAGTTAACGGCCTGAGCACACATTGATGGAGTCTGGTAGGGTGCTAAATGTATGAGTTATTTTTATGGTTCTTAGCTCATGGAAACGGCATGTTGGGAGTTGAAAGCGATTGGAGGCGAGTCCATCCCTTAGTAAATCTTGCTGGACAGGCCCACAGCCATACAGGGCAGACAGGGCAGCCCCTCATCGATAAAGATCTCCAGCAGAACATTGTCACGATACCTGCCATGACGCCAGCAGAAGTCTGGGCTGGGGCAACGGTCTGTAGCAACGTGTCTACACAGTTGAGTCATAAACTGGGCGTTGTGTGCAGCGGCATGGGTAGTAAAAATTCACTTGTTTTCGTGTTCAGTGATATTGCAAGTAGGCCAGTGAACCACTTCCTCAGTTGTATGAGAAAAATCCGATGTCTGAGAAACATTTAGAGATAGAATCTTTATTACACCTTACAGCTAGGACTAAGAGCTCCAAGGTACAGCCGATTTAAATAAAGGTCTATAAGATTGTATCTGTTCGCTTGTTGCCATGGGAAGCAACACAACTTTGGAGAAAATCATCTTCCCCTATGTGAAAACTTAAAGCCAATAATTGGCGGTTTTTTTTCTTTTCAGAGACGCAGGTTTCTTAACTCTTGCCCTGGTTCGACGTGAGTTTGTGCTGTCATATGCGAGGAGACATATAGCGCCTCTAGAGTCCCGTGATTGGCTCAAGATTGCGTGAAGGCGGTGTCGTTCGTGCACTTTGACTGAAAACGGAATTTTTTTTCTGGAAAGGTGTGAAGCACTCGGGTGCAGGGCATAAGTCTGATAAGCACTTCTGGTCGAGGCTGTGGCATGTGTGGTTGGTACCTGGGACCCGTACTGAGACTGACTTGACTTGTGAGTACTTTAGACTGGAGAGCCTGCGGTGAAGTTCTTACTGTACCGACAGTGTGACTTCAGACGTCTCTGACTACTCGTTTGCTAAGCGCACACGTATTCACTTTTGGTTTACCAGTCTTGACGTTTGGTATCCTTGTGCGCTCTGTCGTATAAGTGAGCCAAATTGGTCCTTGGTATGTCCAGCAAACGTGTGTCACACAGTGTGATTTCAGGGCTCTGGTAGAGAGTAAATTGTGATCCGCCTGCCTGTCGCTAGACCGTGAGATTTTCGCTTTTCTTTCGTGACCGCGATCGATTCACAGGTGCTGCCTCCACGTCCACCTCTGCCACACACATCTCGCGAGCTGCAAGTTACGAGGGCAGTTCAATAAGTAATGCAACACATTTTTTTCTGAAACAGGGGTTGTTTTATTCAGCATTGAAATACACCAGGTCATTCCCCAATCTTTTAGCTACACAACACTATTTTTCAACGCAATCTCCATTCAATGCTACGGCCTTACGCCACCTTGAAATGAGGGCCTGTATGCCTGCACGGTACCATTCCACTGGTCGATGTTGGAGCCAACGTCGTACTGCATCAATAACTTCTCCATCATCCGCATAGTGGCTCCCACGGATTGCGTCCTTCATTGGGCCAAACATATGGAAATCCGACGGTGCGAGATTGGGGCTGTAGGGTGCATGAGGAAGAACAGTCCACTGAAGTTTTGTGAGTTCCTCTCGGGTGCGAAGACTTGTGTGAGGTCTTGCGTTGTCATGAAGAAGGAGAAGTTCGTTCAGATTTTTGTGCCTACGAACACGCTGAAGTCGTTTCTTCAATTTCTGAAGAGTAGCACAGTACACTTCAGAGTTGATCGTTTGACCATGGGGAAGGACATCGAACAGAATAACCCCTTCAGCGTCCCAGAAGACTGTAACCATGACTTTACCGGCTGAGGGTATGGCTTTAAACTTTTTCTTGGTAGGGGAGTGGGTGTGGCGCCACTTCATTGATTGCCGTTTTGTTTCAGGTTCGAAGTGATGAGCCCATGTTTCATCGCCTGTAACAATCTTTGACAAGAAATTGTCACCCTCAGCCACATGATGAGCAAGCAATTCCGCACAGATGGTTCTCCTTTGCTCTTTATGGTGTTCGGTTAGCCAACGAGGAACCCAGCGGGAACAAACCTTTGAATATCCCAACTGGTGAACAATTGTGACAGCACTACCAACAGAGATGTCAAGTTGGGCACTGAGTTGTTTGATGGTGATCCGTCGATCATCTCGAACGAGTGTGTTCGCACGCTCCGCCATTGCAGGAGTCACAGCTGTGCACGGTCGGCCCGCACGCGGGAGATCAGACAGTCTTGCTTGACCTTGCGGCGATGATGACACACGCTTTGCCCAACGACTCACCGTGCTTTTGTCTACTGCCAGATCACCGTAGACATTCTGCAAGCGCCTATGAATATCTGAGATGCCCTGGTTTTCCGCCAAAAGAAACTCGATCACTGCCCGTTGTTTGCAATGCACATCCGTTACAGACGCCATTTTAACAGCTCCGTACAGCGCTGCCACCTGTCGGAAGTCAATGAAACTATACGAGACAAAGCGGGAATGTTTGAAAATATGCCACAAGAAATTTCCGGATTTTTCAACCAAAATTGGCCGAGAAAAAAAATGTGTTGCATTACTTATTGAACTGCCCTCGTACATCGCCGCATGAAGCGAACAGGGTAATGTACTGCCGCCCCGGCATTGTCGGAGCGTATAGATCTCAACCGCCACTTGCTCTGCTCTCAGTTGAACCTATGTAGGGAAACTACAGCAGATTTGATCGATCATAGTCTGCTCAGCGTCGTATCAATTCAGACTGCGTTATCCCCATTTTTAGGGCTAGCGTACTTGACTCACTCAAATAGTTATACAGTCTCTGCCACCCAGGATCCTTGTCTTGTGTAGTCTTAAACCACATGTTTGTTGTTTACGTGTTTAGTACAATTTATGTCGGTTTTTTGTTTCTTGGAAAAATAGATGTTGTTAGAACACTATAATTTGCCTGCACCTTCTCAGTCATTTAAACAGTCCTCCGAGTTAATTTTCATTGTGGCATCCCATGCCAGGATCTCGGATTGATGGCACCTTCTGTGACAGTCAGATAGCAGATAGTATTGCCTAGTGAAGTTCCTGTTCCCCATGTTTAATGTGGCGCGCTGGGTAGAGTGGATTCGCGTTGATGGCGCTTAGACATAATACTAATCCTTAATTATGTATGTGTGTATTTTCATGTCGTGGTTGTGACTTCATTGTCACTTGATTCATTGTTTTTGATGGCGAACGGCAGTGTGCTGATTTGTTAGAACAGAGTGGGATTGTCGTTTGTGACCGTAGACAAGTGTGCTCTAATTTGAATTCGTTGTCAGGAACTAGGAATCAGTAGCTCACGGGAGCGTAATTCAGAGCAGAATCTGTGTAGCATAGGAATGTGTAGTGTTTAAATTCGTTTGGGTCAGAATTAGATTGCATGCTTACAAGAAGCAAGGCACATTTGCTACAGAGTAGCCGAAGTAAATGTGTTTTGTTAACCATGGATCCACGTCAGATTATTAGCGGCGACAAGGCAGATATTACAGGGACTCTCAGGTAAATGCAGTTGCAGACCGGGCAGAAATGTCGAATATAGGATCTGCAGAGTATGACTACATCTTTCAGCCAGGTAACGAAAGTGAATGGGAGACCGCAGCAGAACGAAATATAGGCGCTGCTAGTACGAGAAGCACCATCAGTGAGACTGGCAGACCAGAATCAGGAACGAAATGTCACAGAATAATTGAACCTCGTTCATCTAGTCCTGGAGGTGTTAGCGATGGCTCTCAGTTTGAGGCTCTCATGCAATTCAGACAAGAGGCAGAAAGGAACAGACAGCAAGAGGCATAAAGCAAGAGGCAAGAGGCACAAAGCAAGATGCAAGAGGCATAGAAAAAGAGACGGGAGGAAGAGGACGAAAGACACAAATTAGTCATAAGAATGGTAGATGGAATCAAGGAAGAGATCGCAGTAATCCAATAAGAGCAAGAGAATCTCAAGAAAACGACACTAGAAACGCTTGAGATCGCGGACCAGGCGAACTGCGACGCCAAAACAGCGAGATTGGTAGCGGAACTAGCACGAAAAGAGGCATCAGTGGACAAAGATCAAATTAAACTGGCAAGAAGTGAAATGTGTAAGACAAAAAAGGCACTTCCAACTCTCCAAACTCCATCCAAAAAGAAAAAAAAGTTCAAGAAACGCAAGAAAAAATGTGTGAGGCTGCGAGGCGAATCGAACAGATAGACATCAAACAGGCCGAAATCTCTTAAGTTAAAAATCAGCAGACCCGAGTCGTCGCGCAACAAAACGAGTTGGCTAAAGACGTTCAGCAGGCACATGAGCGTGTCGCGGAATTGCAAACACAATCTCGCCATTACAGCGCTATCGAGAGCATCATAGAAGTGAAGAAAATGTTTTGCGACTCTCCGAACCACTATATGAGGACACACCCCCTGCACATTGGCGAATGCAGCAGGAATATGCTTCTGCCGCGGCGGAACGTGTAATAGAAAATGCTCCGACGTAACACGCAGCATCTCAGAGACAGAGCCAGAAAGCACTTGTACACGTCTACGGAGGTCAGAGGCGTTATTACGTGAATCTGACAACACGAGGGAATACCATAACAGTGCACGAGGATCGTTGGAGCACGGATACATGGGATCACGCGCTGCAGACGAGAGGGAAAATTCGTATGGTGGATGCGTCGAACCTTTCGACCACAAACTTTTCTTGACCATTCAGAATTTTCAGGTCTACAAGGACGCAAACAATGCATTACATCCAAAGACCTGGATGGTACAGTACGATCACGTGCTACCAGAATTTTGGCCACTGAAGTAGAAGCTCCAGTTAATCTGTGGTTTCTATGAAGGATCGATTGCAGAACATACTCGCGGAGTTGCGGAGAGTTGTCGCTCCCACCAAGAATTAAAGGACGCATTCCTTAACACATATTGGTCGCAAGACACAAGAGAGTATAAAACAGGAGATCATGTTAGGAAAGGACTTAGAGGCGTCAGGATGCCGCAGTCCTGTCAAATTCTTCGAATCCCTGCTCAAGAAGAACCGATTCTTGGATCAACCATACAGTCGCAAGGAACTTATAAGGCACTGCTACATTAAATTACCTCTACGTTACCAGCAACTGCTCATCGGTAGATGCAGCGATTCAGTCGAAGCTTTCAAGAGTGCGCTGTGCGAACTCGAGTACGTGAATGAAATTCACAGCTCGCGGGAAAGAAGTAAAAATTATGACCGTAACTGGCCACATTCGCCAGAGAGGTATGACAATGGACGAAATGGGGAAAAACATCGATCGAATCGAAACCAAAATTCAAACTTCAATGGGAAAACCAGCCATCATGGGAAAACAAAAGAAGACGAGGAAATTATAATCATAACAATTACCACAACTACCGACGAAACGAACACGAGAGAGCAACAGAACTCGAACCAAGGTCAACAGGATTCTACGGACCAACTGCAAAGCAATAGCACGACATACAACGGTCAAGGTCAGTGGAAGGGCCAACGTAGCGAATATGTATAACTGAGGCCACCTCACCCGTCGCAGGTGTCACACAGAGAAAATTCGAACAGGAATTGATACACGGCCGCTACGGACTCAGCACAAAACAATGCCGCAGAAACTATCGGAACGAGCGATATTAAACTTTTTGAGTACAAAGATACAAGAGAACGGCAACAGGAAAAGAAGGTGCAGTATGTAAATAGTCTCCATGGTTGAAATGTTAAACGTAATTTAATGTTGATATTGTGTAATTTTTCATTTATTCTATTTCGGTGTTATTTTGTTTGTTTGTCATTTCCATTAGTTTTCAGAATGAGTCCTTGTTGAACATGGTCAAATGAGTTGCATACTTGTGACATCTTCACGCCTGCGTTCACTGGCAGGTGGCAGATTGAATTCAAATTCCGTTGCACATTATATCTCAGCAACGTTTGACACTTTTTGTGGCATACCAAACCAGGCATGTTGCAATACTGAGTTATTTCTTTGGACTTCACAGTTGTTGTCTGATTTCCTCTCACAGAAGAGCAAGATCTGTTGTAATTTGACAGCAATCGAGCATCGTACTCTGTCATAGCATTCTCACAGAAGAGCCTTCACAAGTATCACCATGGCTCATGAAACTTTTTCTGTTTACTTTCCGTGGTCACTTGTACACTGCCCAAGGGACGGATATACGGCACTTTAAGTTTCTTCGTGGTGTCAAGACGGTAAATCGTGTCACAGAGCTTGTGTGCTTCGACTTTCGGACGTGTTTCGTATGGTATTGGCGGTCTACGCTTTGGATGCGTGTCGACACTAACGCTCCGTGTTTTAGGAGCCATCGCCTGTCGTGCGATGTAGCCCGTCTCGTGGTGGAATTTTGCCAGCTTCATGTGAGCGCCATCGGCCAAATATTGCGTATGGGCAATTAGCACGGACAAGTGCAAGTCACAGTAGAAAGGCGAACCCCAAAATCAGGAAAGAGGAAGCAGAAACGAAATGATGGACCATGGATGAAAAAAAAATGTATATATCGCGCGGTATGCTTGTGTTTCATTTCAGCAGCAGCGATCCTGACAAAGGGGACAGGTAGCATCCTTTTACTACGCAAAATTACGTGTACACAATCATAAAATGCCACTACAAAGATTTCAGGCAAGTCAACAGCACCTGAGTGAGTAGACGCACTTCCTGACCACTTCAGAGTCAGCAGAGAAATGTTTATCAGAAGTCTGTGACATAGCAGTGACCCCTGGGACTAACGTAATTCAAACTACTCACAGCAATGTTTTCATGTACTCTTGCTGGCTTGTAGCTAAAAATAAACGTTGTGTGATTAGGGCCTCCCATCGGGTAGACCATTCGCCGGGTGCTAGTCTTTTGATTTGACGCCACTTCAGCGACTTGCGCGTCTATGATGATGAAATGATGATGATTAGGACAACACAACACCCAGTCCCTGAGTGGAGAAAATATCTGACCCCGCCGGGAATAGAACCCAGACCCTTAAAATTGATATTTTGTTGTGTTGACCACTCAGCTACCACGGGCGGACGGCTTGCAGCTTCATGTGAGTGAACGACCACTGGAATGAACGAGGTCAATCTAGGATGGCTTAAGCCATGGGCAATCCTGATCGGCAAAGTTACCATTTTTCACATCTATATCGGTTATCAGGATAAGATTCTCTTATTTTCAATGATTTCCTCTGGTTCATGTCACACTAAACAATATTGGAGTGAGACACTACCCTTACAGAAATCAACGGCAGGTAGATGGCAGTCAGAGAGGACAAGTTACTCTCTCACCTATTTTCTGCGTATGGAAAATTATTAAATATTTCATTACAACCTGATGTCCCTCGAGCTAGACTCTAGAAAGTTAATGGCGTGAGCAGACATTGATGGAGTCTGGCAGGGCGCTAAAAGCATGAGGCATTTTTATGGTTCTTAGCTGATAGAAATGACATGTTGGGAGTTGAAAGCAATTGGCGGCGAGCCCATCCCTTAGTAAATGTTTCCGGACAAGCCCACAGCAATACAGGGCAGATAGGGCAGCCCCTATCAAGACCGCTGTCCAGCAGAACAATGCCGCGATACCTGCCGTGGCGCCATTGAAAACCTGGGTGGGGGGCAACAGTCTGGAGGAATGAGTGGAGTCGTAAACTGGGCATTGTGTGCAGAGCCACCTGTAATAAAAATTCATCTGATTTCACGTTCGCCTATAGTGCAAATAAGCCAGTGAACCACTTCCCGGCCACCTCGGTTGTATAAGGAAAATCTGGTGTCTGAGAAACGTTTAGATATAGAATCATTATTACACCTCATAGGTGGAACTAACAAGTTCCAAGGCACATGCAATTTAGATAAAGATCTTTAAGATTGTATTTGTTCACTTGTTTCCATGGGAAGCAACATGACTTCAGAGAAAATCATCTTTCCCTGTGTGAAAACTTAAAAAGCCAGTAATTGACGGTTTCTTTTTCTTTTCAGAGATGTAGGTCTCTTAACTCTTGCCCTGGTTTGACATGAGTTTTTGCTGTCGTGTGTCGCGCCTCTAGAGCCCTGTGATGGGCTCAAGATGGGGCGAAAGCAGTGCCATTCATGCACTTTGTGGAAAAACGGACTTTTTTCTGGAGAGGTGTGAAGCACTCAGATGCGGGACATTGGTCCTTGGTACGACCAGTGAACAGCTGTGTCACACACTGAAATCTACCATGATTCAGGGCTCTGGTAGAGAGTAAATTGGGATCCGCGTGCCTGATCACTAGACCGTGAGATTTTTGCATTTCTTTCATAACCGCAATCGATTCACAGATGTTGCCTCCACGTCTCACCTCTGCCGCACACATCTCGTCAGCTGCCAGCTACGTCGCTGCATGAAGCCAACAGGGTAACATACTGCCACTCCGGCATTGTCAGGGGGTACTGATCTCAATCGCCTCTTACTCTCAGCTGCACCTATGTAAAGAAACTACAGTAGATTTGATCAATCAAAGTCTGCTCAGCGTCGGATCAATTCAGATTGCGTTATCCACATTTTTTAGGGCCAGAGTATTTGAATCACTCAACTAGTTACACAGTCTCTGCTAGCTAGGATCCTTGTACACTGTAGTCTTAAACCACTTGTTAGTTTTTTACAGTATTCAGTCAATAACTCGTTTAGCGTAATTTATGTCTGTTTTTGTTTCTTGGAAAAACTAATGTTGTTAGAACAATAAAATTATGCCTACACTTTGTCAATCAGTTAAGCAGTTCTCTCCAGGTTAACTTTCAGAAGGATGTATATTTTGTAATAGGCTGCTTCATCGGAGAAGAGATGGGCATTATCCTGTCTTGTCATTGCTGGCCTCATTAAAATTGTACCTTGTGAGGTAACGGGAGAGTTGAGGTGCCCTGAAATATTCTAAGTTCGGAGTTGGCGTGGCGGAGTTGGCTCGTCAGCAACCGCATGGTGCCGAATGTTAGCCGGAGCAAGAGGGGTAGCCCCAGCTCATGGTTCAGTCTGACTGCATGGCTGGGAATTCCATGTTGATGCTGTGTTGTGGGATGGTCGTTGTGACAATGAAGGAGATCTGTATGCTGTGGAGTGCCAAAGATGGCGGACTTTGTGAAACCATAATGGCAGACATTTCACGGCTCATGAAATAATAGCCAGACTAATCATGATACCTTAAGAAGAAACATGTACATTACCATTATCTGCACGACGATTCTGATGGTGTAAACAAATTTTCAATATCTGAATTACTTTAAAGCTTAGTATCTGACTGTAAATTATACAAGAAACACTCATCAACGAATTTCCAAAATCTAAGCAGTTCATCCGATTTTGTGGATCGACGTGTCTTTAGAAAGCTGTTAGCGTAAACCCAAATTGGTATGACTTACGGGCATGTAAGTTATTGGAGGTCAAAGTGGCCAATTTCTATTGAACTCATCAGGCCGTAAGTACTCCACAGTTACACGAATAAACGGTTGCAGTATACTTATAAATATATTTATTCGTCTGTGTCTTTGTTTGTATCCGATATATACTATTCATAAAGAAACTTGTCAAATATTTACTGTGTTTCAGAAAGCACAGAGACATTAGGCTACTGGCCTGCTTTTGTTTCTGTTCCTTTGATATATGTTTGATTTGTGTATGGATTTAATAATGTGTGTTAGGGCGTGTTTGTGGTCCAGCTAGAGGAATATTTATTTAATTTCAAGTTATTGAAATGTAAATCCAGTATTATGTATGTGTTTTAATATGTTTGTGAGTATGCATTGGCTTGGAGAAATGGCGGGAGTGCTCTAGCCAATCACAGCGCTCGTTAATGGGGAGACTGGATGGAAGTGGGGGAGGAGTGCTGGACGGGGAGCAGCGAGGGACAGTCGTGAGAAATACTAGGAGAGTGGAGCAGTTTGCGCGTGGTCGCGGGAGATAGAAATATTTCGTAGTGCCGACTTGTGCAGTTGTGAGATTTCCGTGGCTTCTGCAGTGAAGACGTAGTATGTGTGAATATCTTGCGAGCTATGTCGTTGTTCATAACTTATTACGTGAAAGAGGAATCTGTTGTTTCCCTGTTATTCAACCTACATTTTATGTAATTGCTAGACCATCGAAACTAATAAGTATTTTACAGTAATAAATGGCATTCTTAAAGGTACTTCTGCTATCGTACTCATCATTTAAAGTCGTTAAAGTAGAACCTGCAGATTTTATATAATTGCAATCTTTCATTCATAAATTTCTATGTTACATTCAAAATTCGCAATTGCCGAGTGATATGAACCTTCAACCATTAGATTCATGTGTATATTCATATTGTATACTGTAGACTCACTAGTATATGGCTTGTAATGCAGCAACTACATATTCCAGCCCATAGACAACGAAACCAGCCAGAACGTTTCATATTTCAACTCTGAGTCCGAGGGAACGTAGTTGAGGGTCACCATACACAATTGTATTTTTTGAAAGCCAGCAACCTGTGCTGAGGAGCAAGACATGTTCTTCGTCTGCCATTTCTGTTCTTAGCAATTTTACTTTTTGTTATGACCAATTATTGAAAATTTAGGCTATATTACTACAATATTTTGAATAATTTAAAGTTCTTGGTAAAAAATCACTTTGGTATTGAAAATAGGTTTATAGTATCCCTTGATAACATGTTTAAGGATTTCTGTGTGTCTTCCTGTACTTTTTTTTTTGCAGTGCAATAGAACTTTTTTCTTGTTTTCAAGTTTTTTCATCCATTTAAACTGGTACACCACTTTACCTCACAGGTGGGCAAAACCAGGTACCCAACGAGGTTATTACTCTTTATGCTGAGATTTTTTTTTTTTCAACTAAATCCGGTCTCCTGTAGTTTTGTTGAATATACAAGAGATATGAATAACATTAATTTTACAAACTTATTGGTCACTATAAATAATTTACATGAATTAAAATTAATGTATCAATGTTCCCTACTTTCCCCTAATGGAAAATTGGCACGAGAGGTGGATGCGCCAACATAAAAGGAAGGTGGGAGTACAGAATTCCGTTGCCAGTAGAGAAGCAGCAACAGGTCAATGGGTCAGTCAGGAGAACTTAGTGACCTCGAAAGTCGACTAGTCACTGGACGTCAACTGAGTAACAAAACTATCAGGGACTTTCAATCTTTCTAAAGTTACCGTAGTCAACCGTCCGTGTCGTGACTGTGAAACTGAAAGGCGAAACGAAGACCAGGAAGACCTAATACACTGACGGACAGAGACCATGAAGCACTTCGGAACGTGGTTGCTAAAAATCGCACGAAATCAGCGTAATGCATCACTCGTGAGTCACAAAGTGCTACCAGCACTCTAGCTAGTAAAATGACCGGACGTAGGGAGTTAAATAATGGGGTACAACGGTAGAGCAGCTCATCATAAGCCACACATTTCTGTTATCAGTGCTAAGCGACGCGTGAGGTTGTGTGAAGAGCCACGACACTGGACAGTGGATAAATGTAGACGATTGGTTTGGAGTGATGAATCTCTCCATACCCTATGGCAATCCGTTGGAAGTTTTTGGGTTTGGTGAATGCCTGCAGAATGTTGTCTGCCATCATGTGTAGTGCCAACAATGAAGTGTGATATGGGGTAATTTATAGTGATTAGGGAGTGGTCCCCGTATTTCGCTTAGGAAAACACTGAATGCGGAAGGATATGAACACATTTTGTGGCGTTTTATGCTGCGTGCAGGAGAGGAACAATACACAGGCGATGGGTCATTGCGTTAGTGTGACAATGCAATCTGCCCTCAAACAGTATCTTTGAGAAAATGTCTTTTGGTCTCTACGAAATGGATTTGTCTGCTGAGACTCGTAACCTGAATCCAGTGGAATACCTCGGTGATAACTTACAACGTCGCGACAGACTCCAGGGTCCAAGATCACCACCTTCTCTGGTTGCGGCTGTTGAGGAGGAAAAGGGTGCCATTCCACCATAGACATTCAGACATCTCATTAAATTTGTCCCCATCAAAGTTCAAGGCGAAGGGTGCACACATCCCAATTAATGCTCACTACTAGGTGTGAGAACAGTTTTGATCAGATAGTGTGAATATTGACCTACTGACGTGTAGTCATGATGTAACATTCAATAAGTACAGTCAAGTTATCATAACTAATTTAGTAATTATTATAGTGTGCTTAGTAAATAACAGCTTAGATCAACTAACAAAACATGGGTGTCGACATTGCTTCAGAATCAATAATCCGACAAAGCAGTAATAGACTACATCATCAATAGTTACCAATCAGTGATACAGGATAGACCAGTAGAAATAGAAAAACTGAAAATTTCCATTAACTAGAGAAGACATTGAAATCATATCTAGAGGCTTAACCCAAACTCCGTTATGAGCAGAGACCACTAGTCTAGATTTCTCACCGAACGGATCGGAACAACACTCACCCGATATATACAGACTTGCTCGAACGGAAAATGCAGAACTTCAACGAAAAATAAAACATCCTAAAGCAAAATCAGTCTCATATCGCTAAGAAAGAGAAAGAAAGATTATTTGAAAAAATTGTAAAAATTTGCCTATAAACCTCATCCAGGTCCCGCCGGATATGTCATCCAACCCCCACGAGGTTACGGAATCGACTTTCTGATCTTGCTGGTTCCGAGCAACACCGCAAAATAGTTTACCATATACGCCTTCCTCTGGTTGTGGAGAGCTTGGCTTGTTTATTGCCCACGAACTTTTTCATTGGTTTTAGCCTCCTGTGCGGGTAATAACAACCGTCTATTAACTGGTGCCATCCGGCTAGTGAAATAGTTCCAGTGACGTCACAGAGAACCGTCTCTTTACTCCATGCAGTGGAAGCTACCCTAAAGCCGGATTCGCGAAAAAATTCTTTCATCCCCTAAGGCTGCCAATTACGGGAGCATCGCACCTCCAGTGCCGTTCGAAGCCTTTGAAAATCGCGTAGTCTGCCACCCGCACAGCAATTGAGGGACCCAATATTACTCTTGCTTGGTGTTGCTTCTCAGGCTAGAAAACGTAAGTTGTATAGGGAGTTAAAATAAGAGAACGTGATACTAAATGGACAGTCTAACTTGAAATGATGTAAAGAGAACTGTTGCTTTACAGTAAATAAACAGACTAGAAGAAAAGTGATAACTTCCGCCGGCCAGGGTGTCCGAGAGGTTCTAGGCGCTACAGTCTAGAACCACGCGACCGCTACGGTCGCAGGTTCGAATCTTGCCTCGGGCATGCATCTGTGTGGCGTCCTTAGGTTGGTTATGTTTAAGTAGTTCTAAGTTATAGGGGACTGATGACCTCAGATGTTAAGTCCCATAGTACTCAGAGCCATTTGAACCATTTGAGAACTTCCTCATGTGGACCGTTACCTACTTAATATGTCACAGATTTCCTTGTATTTATTAGGAAGTAATTGGCAGGAAAGTTTCTGTGCACCTATTTCCGTAACAAAAATAAACATTATGTAATGCTACTGTTTTCAGAATGAAAACAGTCTTAATCATATTTAATATTAACATTGATAGAACTTCCATTCAACAGACCGTCATCAGACAACGATAAAAAATAAAAAGGTTCCTAAGACAAAGTAACAACTCGTTCAATATTGATATTGTTGGCGTTTTCGGTTATACGTCCTCATCAGACAATCTTAAAAGGTAGAAAGGGCCGTGAGTCAGAAAGTATCAGCACAATAATGACACAATACAATGAGAAATAAGTCTTATACGTCTTACATTCAAGACAGCGGCGAGGTGGTCTCAACGAAATACTGATGTGGAATTTGATTTAGTGTAGTAAGACGTATCCATTACAAATGAAAAAGCATACAAATTCATAAACGTTTTTCGATTTTCAAAGTAAAAAACCAATTTAAACAGAGTGGCGATGAAGTATTACCACTAAAGCATCGACGAATGTGGAAACACCACCATCGTAGCTTGCTGAGCCACAGAAAAACAATGATGTTTAGTGGTCCGCATGGCGTCTTCAGTCTACAGCAGCTTGAGCAAAAGATCTTTGCATTACTGTCTCTGTGAGGATGGACGCCACTGTTTCCATGGTGATGGGCATCGACACTACTGGTCTCTGTGGGATGCAGAAACTGATAAAGTGTTGTGTTGAGTTCTGGATTTTTAGGTTGTGAATTGGAATCGCTTAGTGATATGGTTATCTGAGCACTTGCAAAAACTAAGGCAGGCAAAAGTAATTCTTAAGAGAACACTTAACATGAAAGTTCAGTTAAAATTTATAGGTAATTCTTTTCATATTTTTTCATTCGCCATTACTCACCCAATCACAATCAATCACCCGGAAGGAAAAGCTGAAGACATATTTCTTATAACCTAATATGAAACCGGGAAGTTCGGTGAACGGCGGACAGAAAGAGCCCTAAAAGTAAGGTTGACTAATCACTCCCAAAAAAAGATTTCCACAAATTACCGCAATCATAACGGATAAAAGTTTTCCTCACGAAAAAGCTGATTTGTTTGTACATAAAACGTTATTAGTTAGCCGTGAAAAACATTATTCCTCACCGACAGTCACTCTTTGTTCCATTGCCGGTGGACGTGAAGGCTTGCATCGATGTTGCTGGGAGTAGGAGAACTTGCACTGTGCAACAATAGACACTGCACAACCTCCCTTGGGTACTGCATTTGCTAGTTCACTACCCCGGATCACCACAGGCCTTGGTAACAGGCAGGGCAAAACATCACGAATTCACTAGAATTTCTAGGAGACGTAGGGTAACGTAAATAGTTACAATAACCTCCCTGCTGGGAACTAATTAGAATTTAATTTCCCGTCCATGATGAGATCGTTCCAGTCAGACCAAAAGAAGTAGTAGGGTACAAGTGAGGAAGGAAGTCTATCGTAACTTTTTTTTAGATATTAATATCAGCGGGGAAAGGCAAGGAAAATCTGAAACTCGACGGGCTGTAGGGGATTAGAGCTACGCTCCAGCAGAATTCAAGTGCAGCGCCCGAGCTACAGGCTTCCCAACTCGGTCTCTGCTGGCGTACCCACGGAGCGGCTTGCAGGGCATTCAGGCAGTCTGATAAGAGTAGATGTTAGTAACTCAAATACGTTTCATTTGCTCCGGTTCCTTCAACATCGTGTATGCTTAAGCTCCAGAGAAAGAAAATGGTTGGGCAAATGGAGTCTTTCTTGCAACCTATAATTGAAACAGTGTGGAGTACGGTTAACGAACAGTAACTACTTCCCTTAAAAAAAAAAAAAAAAAAAAAAAAAAAAAAAAAAAAAACTGTAGCTTGTATTAGGTATGCGACGGCGCGGTGCCGGCCGCGTTGGCCGTGCGGTTCTAGGCGCTTCAGTCTGGAACCGCGTGACCGCTACGGTCACAGGTTCAAATCCTGCCCCGGGATGGATGTGTGTGATGTCCTTAGGTTAGTTAGGTGTTAGCAGTTCCAAGTTCTAGGGGACTGATGACCTCAGATGTTAAGTCCCATAGTGCTCAGAGCCATTTGACGGCGCGATGCGTTGCTGCTGTGAATAAAGTCCCACTCGCCTAGCGGTGACTCTCTTCTCACACCAGAAGTTCTGAATTTCACACTGTCCATCAAATCGAACTCTCTTCCACATTTTACGGTACTTCTCAAACATTCTGGTACCGAAACATAACAAAATTAATAATTTTCATCGGAGCACTGATCAGTAGGTCTGATCACTACGAGATCCAAGCCCCGACCCTATTAATCTATCTACACGAAAGAAGTTCCTAGTTCCCAAAATACGTGCGATGCAAATTTGCCTATTTTTGATTGGCAGAGAGCAGCCAGTCGGAAAGCAGTATCAAGCCCGCTCAATCCCGCACATATATACAGAACCAATCAAAATTTGTTACTGAATCAGAAACAGTAAATTAACAAATTTTGAAAACTCACAAATATAAAATTAATTCCCTCTTAACAAAACTATTTTACCGAAACCAATCTCATTTTCCCTGTACCATAAACTGACGAAGTTGTTTATAACGAATTCCTTGGTACGAATGAGTGACACGTCATTCTGGAACATTCCTCACGTGACCAATTACTTCAAAGTATAATATAAAAACTTTACATAAAACATAATTTCACATTCAGACTTTCACTTATTTTCATAACTAATCACAATTGTAGTAGTAATTAATAATAATTTGAAAACTAAAGGAATAGAACAGCAAATAAAAATGACAGTATTCTGACTGCAGCTCAAACAGTGTTCGTCAGCTAGTGACCCATATCCGAATGCACAGAAAAGACATACACTCGGGCATCTGACGCCACCTGTCCCGTGTGTGACTCTTACTGCACGCCTGTTCACAGCTATTATGTCCCAACTCAATAGGCACGATGTAAGACGCTGTGCCTTAGGTTGGTGGATAAGTTCGTACTTTTTGTTTTACGTGTTGATATTCCGGGTGCTATGAGTTCATATGTCAATTGTCTTTTTTTGTAGTCCAGTCTTGGTATTTGAGCTTACATATTGTCATCTGGAGATGATGAGTCCAGCTGTAGACGCTATAAAGTGGAGTGCCAAGTGGAGAGATCGGAATAGTTCCCACAAATTTCTTAGAGTTCAGTGGAGGCAGTTTTCTTTCGCTGTGTATGGAGACAACGCCATTGGACACAGAACCATACGAAAATGGTTTTCTCGTTTTGAGGAGGATCGTTTTTACATCAGTTACTCTCCGCATTCAGGATGACCTTCGGGGTTTGATGACCGTTCGAACGCATTAATGCGCAATTATTCTTTTCAGCTTATTAGAGAACCGGCCTATTTGATGAACAGTGATCTTTCCACCATCGTGCTATATTTCCATGCAACGGGAAAGGTTAAAAAATCGGGTGTATAGGTACTGTAAGCTCTAAGCCAAAATCACAAAAAAATCAGCTGATGGCCATAACTCCACCTGTGTTTGCTTATTAATACCCGTTTACCATCTGAATTTCTTCTTGGTGTAGCAATTTTAATGGGCAGTAGTGGTATGTTCAAAGTTCAAAGAAAACAGTCTTCAAAACAGGCAGGCCACAAACATCTCTAGAACGTGTTTGACTAAGATACAACAAGTAATTCAGGTTTACTTAAAAAGGAGTTAATTAAAAAGAAACAAACAAAGCTGCTATATACGAAGCCACCACGCGTCGGGTAAGTGTGATCCGGATGAACGGAGCCAAAGTTCCCGATACGCATCTAAAACGAGTAGAAACCCAAGTCATCAGATTACACGCTGGCAGCCTAGACAAAACAATAATGAAATCTCTCTAAAAGATAATAAGGTAACTGGCCGGTGCAACAGTCTCCACTTACACCTGATAGCAAAGAAATTCAGTGGCCAACCGAGATAAATTACGCCACGAGGCGAAAACGGTAAATATTTAACAGCCGCGCAGGACGGAAAACAAAGGTGGAAGATAGAAGCGAACGGTTGGCTGATGAACCTCACCTACGCAAACGCGGGCTTGGCTTCTAAGTATAACCCACCAAAATACACGCAACAAGATTTGTACCATTAACGCGCGTAGACTTGTCGGCTCCAAATAACTAAAGAAAGGGACTTGGCAGTTTAGTGCGTAACGTAGCAGGCAAAAATATATTTTGAACGTCATGAATAATGACCCATTGAACACAAAAGAAATATACAAAACTCCAATAATTTAAAAGATACAAGCAAATGACAACTCTTATGACGGTAACCAAATGGAAGCTATTATGTTTTGATGTAAGCGACACGATCCTCAAATCGCCTGGCCAGGCGCAGGAACAGTGGAGAACAACAGCAGGAGGCTGAGACGAATCCGATATACACTCCTGGAAATTGAAATAAGAACACCGTGAATTCATTGTCCCAGGAAGGGGAAAATTTATTGACACATTCCTGGGGTCAGATACATCACATGATCACACTGACAGAACCACAGGCACATAGACACAGGCAACAGAGCATGCACAATGTCGGCACTAGTACAGTGTATATCCACCTTTCGCAGCAATGCAGGCTGCTATTCTCCCATGGAGACGATCGTAGAGATGCTGGATGTAGTCCTGTGGAACGGCTTGCCATGCCATTTCCACCTGGCGCCTCAGTTGGACCAGCGTTCGTGCTGGACGTGCAGACCGCGTGAGACGACGCTTCATCCAGTCCCAAACATGCTCAATGGGGGACAGATCCGGAGATCTTGCTGGCCAGGGTAGTTGACTTACACCTTCTAGAGCACGTTGGGTGGCACGGGATACATGCGGACGTGCATTGTCCTGTTGGAACAGCAAGTTCCCTTGCCGGTCTAGGAATGGTAGAACGATGGGTTCGATGACGGTTTGGATGTACCGTGCACTATTCAGTGTCCCCTCGACGATCACCAGTGGTGTACGGCCAGTGTAGGAGATCGCTCCCCACACCATGATGCCGGGTGTTGGCCCTGTGTGCCTCGGTCGTATGCAGTCCTGATTGTGGCGCTCACCTGCACGGCGCCAAACACGCATACGACCATCATTGGAACCAAGGCAGAAGCGACTCTCATCGCTGAAGACGACACGTCTCCATTCGTCCCTCCATTTACGCCTGTCGCGACACCACTGGAGGCGGGCTGCACGATGTTGGGGCGTGAGCGGAAGACGGCCTAACGGTGTGCGGGACCGTAGCCCAGCTTCATGGAGACGGTTGCGAATGGTCCTCGCCGATACCCCAGGAGCAACAGTGTCCCTAATTTGCTGGGAAGTGCCGGTGCGGTCCCCTACGGCACTGCGTAGGATCCTACGGTCTTGGCGTGCATCCGTGCGTCGCTGCGGTCCGGTCCCAGGTCGACGGGCACGTGCACCTTCCGCCGACCACTGGCGACAACATCGATGTACTGTGGAGATCTCACGCCCCACGTGTTGAGCAATTCGGCGGTACGTCCACCCGGCCTCCCGCATGCCCACTATACGCCCTCGCTCAAAGTCCGTCAACTGCACATACGGTTCACGTCCACGTTGTCGCGGCATGCTACCAGTGTTAAAGACTGCGATGGAGCTCCGTATGCCACGGCAAACTGGCTGACACTGACGGCGGCGGTGCACAAATGCTGCGCAGCTAGCGCCATTCGACGGCCAACACCGCGGTTCCTGGTGTGTCCGCTGTGCCCTGCGTGTGATCATTGCTTGTACAGCCCTCTCGCAGTATCCGGAGCAAGTATGGTGGGTCTGACACACCGGTGTCAATGTGTTCTTTTTTCCATTTCCGGGAGTGTAGAAGTCCGTGCTGCTTCACTGTTCGCCTCTCCTGGAAAAAGGCCCTCAACGGCACTCGCGGCAAACGTGCCACGCCCCTTTACCTAATTTTTTTTTTTTTTTTTTTTCCACGAGATGTGGCCCGAGTTATCGATCGTGCAGCGGTTCAATGAAAGAAAATATAGTTTTAATGACTAATGTCTCTGTTATGCGAATCCGCTGTGTTTATTAAACTTATGGAAAAACGCTACAAACTTATACAGCAACCCAAGAGTTCTCTCTTCCATACTTGTATAAATCTTCAAAAAGCAACCGGACGAGCTCGTTGTTATAATCTCTCCCTCTTACATTCGTGACCTTTCTTAAAAGTCATGTCATTCTCAAGGTGTAGCTAATTAATCAGTCTCTAACAGACTTTCTTTGCAAAGCACCTATGGAGTGTAAGACTGAAACTGTTTCACACGAGAATCAAGCACTCGGTATTTTAGAGTATGGGTCGACATTGAGACCTGTATATCGCATACGAATACCGCGGACGATATCGGTGTATGACGTAGGGATCTCAGCGTTTAAATGGAGCCAGCCACACGGCGCGAGACATCATCTCTTAATCCTATAGCAACGACGTCTCCGATATTCCATGCACCCGCGAAAGCGGGCAGGGTTATGTTACAAACAGCACTCGAAAATTATCGGAAACGGCATACATGCTGAGTGCCGTTGCAAACTTGGCTCGCCACGTTTGTGAGACATACAGGTTAACTGAGATTTTAATAACTATCAGAAAAATACACCTGTGTCCTACATATATCGGCAAAGCAGAGGCAGTGCCGCTGCAATAAATCCGTGTAGAAAAGAAATGATTTTGTGAATATCCCAGATCTTCACATGTAACAAATATTTATTGTTTTTGGCATTTTTATTGTATTTATTCTCTCCTCTGTCTGCGTGTTGACGAGTGAAGTATTGATAGTAATGCAGCATCGGCTGTTTAAGCTGTGCCCAGCAATAAAAATAATCTCTGCCTGCCGTTAATATTTTCCGGATTATCGCTGCTGTTCGCGATTTACCCACGCTGGGCGCGAGATTTGAATTATAGTTGGTCGGCAGCATTCATGAGACGTGGACCCGTCGATATGTGTGTAACAGCGCAGTCATTAACAACAGCATCATCATTTATTGCACATAAACAGGCCATTTTGGTCCATGGTAGAAGACAAAAATATGCAACTACATAAACATAAAACGTAAAGAAATGATCAACACATCCAATCCACGAATCACGACTAAACAGAACAGTAATATCATAAAAATTGATTACATATGTTTGCGCATTTGCTTCTGTCTCGGGCATCCTCAGTCGTGGCTGTTGGGTCTGCTTCTTCCGGGGTCATTAAAGCTCTGTCTCTCCATGTCGTTCGCGGACGACCTCTTGGACGTCTACCACTTGGCTGATGTACAAATACTTTGTTAAGGACAATGTCCTCATCTCCGAGAGCATGTCCTGCCAACTGCTGTCTTCTTCTTGCAATCATTCTCTCAATATCAGCTTTCTTTTTAAACCACCGATGCAAATCTTCATTGTGCCTTCTTTCCCATCTTCCAGTTTCTGTATTGTGTGCCGGAACACACATTTTTTCTTAAAATCTTCCTCTCAGATGCAGGGATGCGTTCTTCCGTTGTCTATGTACTCGCCCATGTCTCACAACCATCGTTCATTACCTGCGCCACAAGTGATACTAAAAGGTGGCTACACTGAGCCACAGCGCCAGAGATTGCGCCGAAGAGTATTATTCAGCCGCCTCCACTGGCAGTGTTTGTTGAGATGTGGTGGTGGAGAGTGCTTATTGAGAAGTAGCAGTAAGCAGTGCTTGTTGAGATGTAGCAGTGGTGAGTCGTTGTTGAGAAGTTCCCATGGAAAGTGGTTGTTCAGATGTTGTCATGTTGTTTTGATGGGCTAGACATCAGATATTGTTGGTTTGGGGATGCTGTAATGATCAGAGTGTGCTTTTCGTCTATATATATGAAGGTAAAAAAATTCATTTTTTTTATTATTTCAATGTTTTAAACAATAATGCCTCTTGGTCACAGGTTCAGTCAACAAAGCATCTGGCTGGTGTTCTTGTATTAGACTGTATTTCTGGTTTCTATGTGCAGTTATAGTATTTCAGTTTTGTTTAATTAATTCAGTGTAAATGGTATTTAAAATATCTTGTCTTATTGAGGAAGAACTGTGCCAGATGTGTACGTTGAATCACACTTCCACACAGAGAACAGTTACATTTGTGTTTTGTTGTTTCGTAGGTTTTATAGTTGCTGGGGACTTAATTACTTAATTGTGTTAACGGAAGTTTTCTTTCGTTCTTTGTTGTTATTCTATGCAGTCAGATTGCGGAGTAATACTAGTCAGGGCCAACCGGTTACGAGACTTCGTAATCGTACAGTCAGCTACTAAAATTAAAAAGTATTTGCATTCCTTATATAATTAAGCCCCCATGCAATACATACAGCTTTACCTTTCTTTCTCTGGTCGCATGGCGTAACTTGTATAGGTGGTTCACGCTGTAGTACACCCGGTTCGCCTTTACTATTCTTTGTCGAATTTTCATCTATATCTCACTTTTATTACACAATATTGACCCCAGGTATTTGAATGTTTCGACGTTTTCAAAACTGTGACCGTCTGTACTTACGGCGTCCACATCGTTTTGAGATGCATCTGGTGCTGCCTCATACAGAATTCCGCCCACAATTGCCCCATCATCTGCAAATGCACTTCTAATCATTTCCATCGCGCTCTTGCGACCAACTGCACGTCTCAATTTTTCCAGGGCAGTGTTGAACAGAACTGGCGATAGAGGGGATACTTGATACTAGATTAATCATTCGTGCCAGGTTTCTTGGTTGAGTTAAAGTTATAGTGCGTCGTACTTTCTCGAAAGGAATTTCCTCGACATTTAGTATTTTCTATTACTGGTGTTAGTGCAAAAAAATTGGCAATCAAGAAGAAGTCAGTTACAAAAATGGTTCAAATGGCTCTGGGCACTATGGGACTTACATCCACGGTCACCAGTCCCCTAGAACTTAGAACTACTTAAACCTAACTAACCTAAGGACATCACACACATCCATGCCCAAGGCAGGATTCGAACCTGCGACCGTAGCAGTCGCGCGGTTCCGGACTGAGCGCCTAGAGCCGCGAGACCACCGCGGCCGGCTAAGTCTGTTACACACCATTAACTGTTCCATATTACAGCTCTCACTGTCCCATCATCGCCCAGTGAACAATAAATGTTCTTGGCAATTTTAAAATTGATATTATTGTAAATAGGGTATAGAAACTTAACCACACTCTTATGAAACGATAGAAGAGCTAGGAAATTGTGGAACAAAAGATGTTTAATTTGGTATTACCATGTTCACGAGATGAAAAAAGCCAAGAGCCTCCTCCCAAGCCGGCCAGGGTGGCCGAGCGGTTCTAGGCGCTACAGTCTGGAACCGCGCGACCGCTACGGTCGCAGGTTCGAATCCTGTCTCGAGAATGGATGTATGTGATGTCCTTAGGTTGGTTAGCTTTAAGTAGCTCTAAGTTCTAGGGGACTGATGACCTCAGAAGTTAAGTCCCATAGTGCTCAGAGCCATTTGAACCATTTTTGAACCTCCTCACAATATCGCGACGAACCTCCTTTCGTCCTGCGTACTACAGGAACTTGACGACGCATGGACTCAAAAACTCGTTGGTAGTCTCCTGCAGAAATGGTGAGACATGCTGCTAGCCGTCCACAATCGAAGAAGTGTTGTCGGTGCAGAGTTTTGCGTGCGAAATCACCTGACGATTCTGTCCGACAAATGTTCGATGGGAAACATGTCTGCAGAATCTAGGTGACCAAGCGATTCACTCGAATTTTTCTTCAGACCAGTCTCGAACGATTGTGGCCCGGCGACATGGCGCAATGTCCTCCATAAAAATGGCTTCGTTGTTTGGGAATACGAAGCCCACGCATGGCAGCAAATTGTCTCCAGTACCTGAACATAATCATTTCCAGTCAGTGATTGGTTTAATCGGATCAGAAGTCCCAGTCGATTCCATGTAAACACAGCCCACGCACTTATGGAGCCACCTTTAGTGTGCACACTTAGGTCCATGGCTTTGTGGGCTAAAAATGGCTCTGAGCACTATGTGAAGTAACTTCTGAGGTCATCAGTCACCTAGAACTTAGAACTAGTTAAACCTAACTAACCTAAGGACATCACACACATCCATGCCCGAGGCAGGATTCGAACCAGCAACCGTAGCGGTCGCGCGGTTCCAGACTGTAGCGCCTAGAACCGCTCGGCCACCCTGGCCGGCTGGCTTTGTCGGTCTGCGCCACACTCGAACCCTACATTCAGCTCTTACCACTGCAGTCGCTATTCATCACACCAGGGCACGATTTTCCAGTCGCCTAGGGCCTAACCGATATGGTCACTAGTCCAGGAGAAGCGCTGCTCGCATCGGGCACCTGCTGCCATAGCCATAACGCCAGATTCCGCCTCACTGTCCTAGTGGATACGTTCGTCGCGTGTCTCACATTGATTTCTGCGATTATCTCACGCAGTGTTGCCTGTCTAATAGTACTGACAACCTTATGCAAACGCCGCCGCTCTCCGTCGACCACTACGTTGTCCGTAGTGATAAGTAATGCCTGAGATTTAGTATTATTGGCACCCACGTGACGTTGTGGATGTCGGAATATTGAATTCCCTAACGACTTCCGAAACTAAATATCTCATGCGTCCAGCTCCAACTACCATTCCTCATCCAAAGTGTGTTAATTCCCATTGTGCGGCCACAATCACGTCGGAAACCTTTCCACATGAATCACCTGAGTACAAATGATAGCTCCGCCAATGCACTGCCATTTTGTACCATGTGTACGGAATATTACCGCCATCTGTGTATCCCATCACTTTTGTCACCTCAGTGTATTTATTCAAACACGGAGACCATTCGTACCCATAATGGTATACAGGCAAATCACAGTGAATTGGACCTGCTACTGCAGCTTAGAATTTATCAGAGCTGACGGTTCATGCAAACGTTTTTGTTAGTTCCCTCTGATACGTGTTAGGAACAATAACTCCTCTTTAGATACAAAGCCTACCAGACAAGTACATCCCACAGCACGTAGGGATGAAGAGACGCACAAGACATCTACATCTACATCCACATATATACTCCGCTAGCCACCAAGCGGTGTGTGGCGGAGGACACAATTCGCGCCAAAGTCATATTTCCCCCCTCTGTTCCACTCGCGGACCGCGAGAGGGAAAACGACTGTCTGGACGCCTAAGTATGAGCTCTAATTTCCCTTATCTTTGAATGATGATCATTGCGCGATTTGAAGGTTGGTGGTAATAATATATGCTCTACATCCTCGGCAAAAATCGGATTTCAGAATTTAGTGAGCAGTTCCTTACGCTTAGCTCGTCGTCTTTCTGCAAGTGCGTCCCACTTCAAACTTTCTATGAGATTTGTAACGCTCTCGCGATGGCTAAACGTACCAATCACGAATCTTGCCGCTCTTCTTTGGATCTTCTCAATCTCTTGAATCGGACCCAACTAGTAAGGGTCCCATACAGACGAACAATACTCTAAGACTGGACTAACTAACGTATTGTAAGCATTTTGCTTTGTTGGAGGACTGCATCGCTTCAGGATCCTACGAATAAACCGTAATCTAAAGTTCACCTTGCCCGTTACTTGTGTAACCTGATCATTCCATTTGAGATCATTTCGAATAGTCACACGCAGATACTTGACGGATGTTACCGCTTCCAAAGACTGGGCGTTTATTTTGTACTCGTACATTAATGGGGATTTTCGCCTTGTTATACGCAGTAGGTTGCACTTACTAATATTGAAAGAGTCATTACACCATGCATTTATTTTATGCAAATCCTCATTGATTTTTCACAACATTCGTGTGATACTACTTCCTGTAGACTACAGCATCATCGGCAAACAGTCTAACGCCGCTATCAATATCATCAACCAGACCGTTTATGTATATCGTGAAAAGCAGCGAACCTATTACGCTGCCCTGGGGCACACCTGAAGTTACGCTTGTTTCTGTTGAAGTCACCCCATTCAGGACGACATGCTGCTCTCTGTGTGTTAGATAACTTTCTATCCAACTGCATACGTCATCGGATGGACAGTAAACGCGCATTTTTGGAGCAAGCGACAGTGCGGAACTGAGTCGAACGCCTTTCGAAAATCGAGAAATATGGCATCAACCTGGGAGCCGGTATCTAAAGCCTGTTGCATATCATGCACAAACTGGGCCAGCTGTGTCCCGCATGACGGCTGTTTACTAAAGCCGTGAGTGTTCAAGACCGCACCAACCGCCCCAACAAACAAAAGAACAGATACAGTTATTGACGAGAATAATGAGTAAATAAAAGATACGAAAACAGAAACTGGATAGGTCGTCTATCAGCGTGTGCAGGCAGACGGATGAATTAAGGCAAAAACTTGTTTAAATACGAGCAGTACAGGGAAAACGGCCCTAATGGAGACGAACTCGCCGGGCGGTCCCTCGGCGGGCGGCGTTGTTTCTTTCGGCCTCTGGCGGGATTGTTTACGCAGGGGATGCCCGGCTTTGCTGCCAAAGGTCGTTGTGTCAACAGCACGTCGGGCTGGCTTAATGGAGCCGCTTTGAGGCCGCTCGCCTCAGCCGCATCGACGGCGTGCCCCGCCGGCTAATCCATTACAAGCGCCGCACGGACGCTTATTACGGCCGACCGCAGCGCCTACTGTGACGTCACGCTGCGTGCCTGCGTACAGAACTCCCGTCAGCTACCGCACGCGACATTATCTGTTTACAATACGCAGCGTTCAGCGTGATATCCTTGTACTTACATCTAGATTTCTACTCTGAACCGGTAATACTGTGTTTGGAGATGGGTAATTTTTGCACCAGAACGATTTTCCTTCCCTCCTACCCCATTCTAAAACGGCGCACAAGAGAAGAGCCTGCACACTAGGGCTGGCGGTTATCGCTGAAACAACCTGTTTTCGGTAATATCGTTTTTTAACACCATTTTGACCAGACTATTAAAATCGCTCATACTAACCGGTGTCGGAAATAACCGATTTTTATTCCTATTATTTATTGTATTAAATGCAAAAATCGAATAAAGATTGGAACATTTTGACTTCTCCAGTTTTACGATAAACAAAATCAAAATATTGAGTTAAATAAGCAAATAGAAGAAAACTTAGTCCGTCCTCATTTTGCTGCTTTTCTCTAAAAGTGAAAAGCGGTTGACTACTACAAAAAAATTCTTCTACTGGTTCTAATTTTTTGAAACTTTGCTCAAAGTCATATTACAATCCTGGATGACACTACTATTTGGACATTACCTATAGTCAGCGTTAAAGAGTGAAAACTGTGTTTCTCGTGTGAATTTGTCCTTTCTCAAGGGCTAACAATAAGCAGGTAAATGCATGTTATTTAGCCACAGACAGCTGATCAGTTGCATTCTATTTTTATTGTAAACTACGACTGAACTGTTAAGTTTTAAGTTTTCTCCTTCTATCACGTCACAAATTCGTTGTTTTTCTTCCCGTTTTTAATCTTTTAAACCAAATGGAGCATTGTACTTCATTGATACTGCGCTTCATAAAAGCTTCCAGACAAGGAATGAAGGTGCCATTTTGTAACACAACTGACGTCCGAAGACGACAGTGAGAAACTGCCATATAGACAAGTTGGAACAAATCTTGCACACTGCATGTACACACGTACCATCCAATATGTCACACCACATGGTAACAGGTACATTATTGTCTCAGCAATGCTATATCAATTTTCATATCTTGTGTTTGTCACACGTTTCTGGCACCATTTTTATTAAATTATCACTGATCGCTTTTCCGATTTTCTATAATAACGCCATATTTCAAAGCAATGCAGATTTTAAAAATAAAAATTACTCGTTCCTTAAAAATGGTTTATTTAAAAACAAAACAATTCAGCGTTGTTGGAACGACTAATTAATATTTCGGCTTTTTACCAAGTTATTAGTAAAAAAAATAAGAACGCCGAGAGTAGACAAATATCAAAAACTACCGATTATTCAGAACTAAAATACAGGTATCGGTAGTGACAGATCTTCTATCCCTACTGTCACCTTCAGACGAACCCTTGTGAATATGAAGACACTATTCAAAATGTACGATAGACCGAGATCTGGCTATTACGCTGTCTAACCACGCAACGGGGACTGACTCAGAATTTCACTGTCCCTAATGAAATGGAATGAAAATTAGTAAATTCTTTTGGAAATTTTTGGTATGTTCCTATGGGACCAAACTGCTGAGGTCGTCGTTCCCTAGGCTTACACACTACTTAATTTAACTTAAACTAGCTTATGCTAAGGACATCACACACACTCATGCCCGAGGGAGGACTCTAACCTCCGACAGGGGAGCCGCGCGACCCGTGGCAAGACGCCTAACACCGCGCGACTAACCCACGCAGCGAAGATTAGTGCTTGATGTTCAGTCGAGGACTGTGTTACGAGGGTCGTGGTGCTACGCTTGGGGTAGGATGGTATCCAAATACGCCGCTAAATTCATCTGCTAAATTGTATCGTGGTGCAACACACAGTTCAGGGGATATGACGTCATAAACACTGAGATGCATGAGAAAATACCAAATCGTGCATGAAGTTTTTATACGATCACGTTTATTCTTTACTACTAAGACACTCCTACAGTCAAGTCAACTTAAGTAATTCCCTAATACATGGCAACACTTTTGACAGCTTTCATCTATGAAGCGCAAGCGGCTAAACAATAGCCGTCTACAGATCTAGGAAGAGGCGTTGCCATAGAGACGTTTACACAATCACGTTGTAGACATGCAAAGCAGCAGCAACCAGCGTACAGAAACTGTGCAGGATCAACTCTAACCTAGTCTACAACAGAAGCTCATGTAAAATTTGTTATCTAATGGAAAATTGATGAAATGAATACCTAAGGCATTACCGGGTTTGTCAGCTAGTTGCTGATAAAGCTTAAAATTCACACAGCTCGCTTATCGGTATAACTGAAATAAGTTGTAAGTACTCGCAACATATCCAATGGTGGGAAAAAAATTAGCAAAGACCGTATCATGAAGGAAGAAAGATAGAAACCGTGTTGACAAGATTCTAATACAATGCATCAATTAAAGTGAACTGCGCAGTTTTACAATACATAAGGAAAACTTGTCTTATGTCTTTGCACATCAAAACAACGCCAAAGATGGCACTGGAAGAAGGCAGAGAAGAGATACTGCCGAAGACAATGGTGCCACAACACAGAGTCGATATCACGAAAATAAAATCTTCAACAACGAAAGAAAATAATTTGTTACTTATCAAGCAGAAAATATATGCACCTCTTTTATCGTAACACGTAAGTGTAATTACAGATCTCCGTTCAGGAACGAAAATTCGAATCTTGCAACAAAAGAAAGTTTAATTATTCATATAAACATGTATGATTTTGAGCAGTAAACACACATTGCATTACTGTCATAATTCACTGTAATATTCTGTAATTTTTTTTTAAAAAGATATACAAATATTTTGCGTATTGACCCTGCTGATAAAACTTGTAGGTCTTAACCTAGCACTTGTAACTAGCTAGCGTTGGGCGACTCTTACGTCAGCATTCAGCTCTTTCCGTACGATTCCACGGAGCGCACTGTTATCATGTTGGAAATAATTTCTCGGTTGTTTGTACGTCGTAATTTGCTCTGGAACATCGGAAGTCGCTCTTTCTCGGCGAATCTTTTTCTGTTGCTCTGGAACACTGGAAGACGGTATTTTCTCATCCACATACATACGCATATCTTCTCGTGACAGCAGTTTTAACCCATTTTCGTGTACTTGTGTATGGAACCTTACTGGAAAACATACCATGCACACAAAAAAATTTCAAGAAGTTTCGCCTGTGCGAGTAGCGTTGACTGTGGCTATCATGTTTCCCGCATTATGTACGTTACACGCCATTTTAAAATCACTTCTAAATACACTTTCCAGTTTTCTTGTTACATTCATTTAATACAATCCTTGTAAATATTTAATTACAGAATAAAATTGGTCCACTTACCTGCTACCGCACATCCGTCACCACATCCTACTTTTTGGTTCAAATGGCTCTGAGCACTATGGGACTCAACTACTGAGGTCATTAGTCCCCTAGAACTTAGAACTAGTTAAACCTAACTAACCTAAGGACATCACAAACATCCATGCCCGAGGCAGGATTCGAACCTGCGACCGTAGCGGTCTTGCGGTTCCAGACTGCAGCGCCTTTAACCGCACGGCCACTTCGGCCGGCGCAGTAGTTTGAGTAACAAAGATTTTTGTGAGGTAAGTGATTCATGAAAGGTATAGGTTATTGTTAGTCAGGGCCATTCTTTTGTAGGGATTATTGAAAGCCAGATTGCGTTGCGCTAAAAAAATATCGTGTGTCAGTTTAGTGATGATCAGAGTAAGTAAAGAGAGAAATGTCTGAGTACATTCAGTTTTGCTCAGTTGTTTGAAAATCAGATAACGTAGAGGCTTTCCAGCACTGTCATTTATAAAAAATTTCTAAGGGGATGTTTCAGACCGGACACGGGATTGAAGCGTCGTCCTTCGAATGCGAGTCCAGTGTGATACAACCACTGCGCCACCCGCTCGGTCAGATTATATGACAAATGTTATCTAGATTCTAGATGATTGCTGATGTGTCGACAGAAGTGCCGACACAGTGTTATTTTGAGGGGGCCTTTATGCACGCTATAAGCTCACGCAGAATATCTTGAAGTCTGAAACAGGACGCTCAATGAATTGCTATAAAGAAAAGTACGTTGCTTTTGGAATACTTAACTTTAATCCATTCTTGTTGTATACATCGTTCTTGTTGAGACATGCTTTAGACGATAATTATCAATTGCTATGTAAGGCTAATGGCGCCTTGCTAGGTCGTAGCCATGGACTTAGCTGAAGGCTATTCTAACTATCTGCTCGGCTAATGAGCGATGCTTCGTCAGTGTAGTCGCTAGCAATGTCGTCCGTACAACTGGGGCGAGTGCTAGTCAGTCTTTCGAGACCCGCCTTGTGGTGGCGCTCGGTCTGCGATCCCTGACAGTGGCGACACGCGGGTCCGACATGTACTAATGGACCGCGGCCGATTTAAAGCTACCACCTAGCAAGTGTGGTGTCTGGCGGTGACACCACAATTGCTTTTGTTTGTGATCAGTATAACGTATTATGAGTTTCTCTGTATATCAGGCGCGTTTTTAATGTGAATATCGTTTTTTAATATGGTTGCTGCAGCGTTACTGTCGTCGTACTGCGCTTACTGGCGAAGTACCTTCCGATATTCCTACCCACTAACGTCATCACGGTAGCTTTGGTTTGCGTGGATCTTTATTTATACGGGTTTAAAAATGGCTCAACTGATTGAAAATGCCTCCTATTGCGAGATACATGCTGCTGTTCGCTTTTTATAGGCAAGAGGCGGAAAGCACACATATGCACGATGTTCTCCGTCATTAGCGATCAATCAATGCAGACAGTCAGCACATATCTATGAGAATACAGACGCCACCGGATTTCATCATCATCACAGGTTTTTCTCGCGTTTCAAGTGTTGGTAGTGAATCTGTGGCAGAACGCTTACGGCATCAGACTTTGTGCGCACGCTTTGTTCCAGACTTAGTGTCTGGAATGCATAAAACCAGTCGTTTAAACAGCGTGATCAATTTCCTCCAGAGGGACTGTGTTGAAGCGAATAAGTTTTTTAACCAAACTATCACTGGTGACCTAATATTTGTGGCTCACGTTACAGCAGAGTCAAAACACGAGTCCTTACAATGGAGGCATACAACATCCTCCAAGAAAGTGATATTCCAGCAAAAAATTCCAGCCTCAAAATCACGTACACTGTTTTAGAACAGGCAGGGAGTTTTGATTGTTGGTTTTTCGCTCTGGGGTAGCAGAATCATTTCAGACAGTTATTACGAAATCGTAAAGAAACTGTACTGGGAGATCCATAAGGAACGGCATGACATGGTCAGTAGAGGGGTCATTTTATTGCATCCACACACGCGTCCCCATGTGGGTCATCGCACTTAAGATCTTATCAGGTCTTATGGTTAAGGACAACATGCTCATCCCAGGTACAGTCACAGCCTAAGGTAACAGTCGCGACACTTCGTCTGGTTTTTGTTACCCATAGCGATAGCGGTGCGCCAAGCGGCCAGCAAGTGACACTTCTGAGTACGATATCATATGAGTGCGAATAATATCGTTTACATTGATTGATGATATAGTTTTTACAGTGGGTAACGTGTGTACTGCCGTAAAAATTGACAGTAACTAAAAATTATACCACATTTGCAATTCTTTAGTTTCCTAAGGACCACTGGGGGTATGGAAATGGAAATGTCGTGTGGCTAGGGCCTCCCGTCGGGTAGACCGTTCGCCTGGTGCAGGTCTTTCGATTTGACGCCACTTCGGCGACCTGCGCGTCGATGGGGATGAAATGATGATGATTAGGACAACACAATACCCAGTCCCTGAGCGGAGAAAATCTCCGACCCAGCCGGGAATCGACAGTAACAATGTTTCGGAACGTGGAAGAAACCAATACCACAATTGTTGTTACGTCTGAACCACAAACGGCAAAGCTCTTCAACATACACGCCTTTGAAGCAAACAACTTGCATTTACAGAAATGTTCGTCTACCAAAAATTCGAATTACGTGTAACCATTAGGCTCTTTTTTTTGTTTTGTTTCACATGTCAAAGAAAGGGCCTATCACAGTAAGAAGAAGCAATAACAGAAATAAACGCCTTCTATGCATGAAATATGTATTTTTATTCTCTCGCCGTCAGCGAAGTAAGTTGCAGATATGCGCATATTCGAAAACATTTCTTTATGAATAAGCTGTGTCGTATGTCATTGACTCAGTTAAATTCGGCTGTTTTTACACTTATTTCTTGATAACTGATGTTTATTGGTAGTATAGCAATGAGTGTAACTCAAAAATTTTACAATTATTTTTACTAGCAGAAGTAAAGCTGTGAGGAGGGGGCGTGAGTCGTCCTTGGGTACCTCAGATGGTAGAGCACTTGCCCGCGAAAGGCAAAGGACACGAGTTCGAGTTTCTGTCAGGCAGACAGTTGTAATCTGCCAGGAAGTTTCGTATGATGGCTCAAACGGCTCTGAGCACTATGGGACTGAACATCTGAGGTGATTAGTCCCCTAGAACTTAGAACTACTTAAACCTACCTAACCTAAGGACATCACATACATCCATGCCTGAGGCAGGATTCGAACCAGCGGCCGTAGTGGCTAGAGCCGCTCGGTCACACCGGCCAGCAATTTTTTTATGAGCGCACACTCCGCTGCAGAGTGAGAATCTCATTCTGGAATTATTTCATTAATTAAGTAGAAAAATAATAAAACTTCCATTATCTTTGCCGGCCGGTGTGGCTGCAGTCTGGAACCGCGCGACCGCTACGGTCGCAGGTTCGAATCCTGCCTTGGGGATGGATGTGTGTGATGTCCCTAGGTTAGTTAGGTTTAAGTAGTTCTAAGTTCTAGGGGACTGATGATCTCAGCAGTTAAGTCCCATAGTGCTCAGAGCCATTTGAACCATTTTTGAACCATTATCTTTCTGAGGCATGTCACTCTTTGCTTTCTCACCGCTTGGAGCGATATCATCGCTCCAGCTGTCAAACGCTAGCAAGTTTCACCCTGGAGCGAGTCGCGACTGCACACAGCATATTAGACTGTAGTATAACCTTGACCTAGCTCCTAGTGCCTGTCATTTCTTCTTGGACGTAAAGAAGCATCTTGCCAATCACTACTACGAAGAAGACCCTATGTTTGGAAACTTTCCATGCTTGGTTAAATTTTATTAATTGAAAAATGCTTAAAACTTTTGTAGGGGTAAACCAACAGTTGAATTCTCGTCATTGAATTCAGCCTCGGTTTTATGCAGAAGTTTGATAACACAAAGCACCAGCAAGAAAAGGAAATTGATTGAACAATATTGTAGTCATCGGTAAATTACGTGAAGCTGTGTGGTGCAATGGGGAAGAAGAATAGCATAGGACACACGAAGAAAAAACGCCAAGGTAACGTCTAAACCGGACGAAGTAGCAGTGCCTCTGTTATTAAGAAAGACGATGCAATGCACAGCTCTGAAGAAAAACAGGAAACGTATTCGCAGTTGTGAATATGAACCACCTTCGGCTGTATATTCAGATGACGACAATGAAAATTTGTACCGGACCGGGACTCTAAACCTGATCTCCCGCTTTACGCGAGCGGTCGCCTTTGAATATCCGTGCAAGAATCACAGCCAGATCCAAACTTCTATATGTCATCTTCCATGTGTCACAACCTGCATTAGTACATTACGTTCTCATCCGGTAAGCACGTATTTATTGAAAGTCGAGGATCTGCATGCAGCACGCATGTCTGAAGGGACATTGTATCGTCTTTCTCCATAATACAGGCAAAGCTACTTCGTATTTAGTCGCCTGTACCATGCCCTCGACTGTCAATAAGTAAGTCTATCGTGGACGGGAATACACGTAACGTTCGAGTTTAGGTTATGTCTCACAGACTACGGCATATGCAAGTTTGGGTCTGTCCGTGATTCGTGCACGGATAGCTGAAGCGGTGACTCGTTCCAGCTTGCATACAATTCACGTGGCGGACGAGCCACTGTGTCCGCAGTGCAATGTTATAGACACAGAGGAGCATCGCCTTCGGCGGACGTGTGGTGTTTGGTCAAAAAAATGATCGCGTTCCTCCTTCGGGTGGGGCCGCAAGCAATAGTACCACGGATACTACTTCTCCCAGATATGACATATTATCCCCAAATAAAGACAAACGCAGTGACTTGGATTCGAGGTTTGACTTAGCGTTATCTTTTCCGAGACGGCAGTAAGAATGTGCTCGACTTTTGGGCCTTACTACAAGAACATCACTCACAGCTTGTGAGACATCCGAGATATCGAACATATTACGCTAATTTTTTAGGGAGTGCTTTGCTTGATCCCCCACCCAGTTGGGGTGTCCCGGGTAGGAGAATATAATTATTGCCTATAAGTATCAGAAGAAGAAAGGACCAGGACAGTGGAGAGGATCCACCACCACACGTGAAGACGCACCCGACACAAACGCGAGGTATAACGGGATTAGCGAGGTACGCGCCCAAAAGAGGAACGTGGTCCGTTATTGTTTTGTACTGACAGAAGCAGGATATTTTTTCACTATTATGTGAAAAGAAAGTCCACTTATTTACGTTTCCCAGAAATATTTTATTTTATACAAGTCATCGTCTTACATATTAAAAAAATGCTAGAAGCAGTTTATGTTTGTTATTGTTACACCATTATGTAAAAAAAATCCACTTATTTACGTTTCCCAGAAATATTTTATTTTATAAAGATCATCGTCTTATTAAAAAAAAAGTGGTTAGCGCGCGGGAGCGTGCTATGATAAGACACGGGTTCGCGCATGGGTAGACGCAAACATTTTTTTTTTTTTTTTCCTCCTCATATATCCAACACGTTCTGAGACATTGTTATTCGTGTAAGTTAAAAAAAAAAGAAAAAGAAAAGCGGTTAAGGCGACCTCTCGATTAAAACAGGAAATCCTGGTTCGAGTTCCGATCCGGCATAAATTTTCATTGTCGTCTTCCCGATATACAGGCTAAGGTGGTTCATATTGGCAAACGCGAATACATTTCCTACAAACAGAACGGGTACGTTCGGGAAGGTTGAGGGCATGTGGACATGAGAGTGAACCACAGAAAATGATGTCGTGGTGCTGCAGATATAAGGTAGTTAAAAATTATGGACAGAATAGTGAGAGCAACAGATTGGCGTCACTGTTTAGTAAAAAAATTGTCGAACAAGCTCTATTTTGACAAAATGATGAACATAGTGAAATAATGCGGTGAAAGCAATGCTAATGTTTTATGATAGCAGTTGGTGCAGTAAAAGAAATTGGAAATAATAAGTGATAATTCAGAAGAAATAACTGTAGAACTGTTATTTCAATTAATCATTTACCCACGAATCAACGTTGGGAAAGATCGACGCTTGAAAGTAATTTAGAGCAGTTAATATACATGTGTAACAGAACACTTCTTCACAGTAGAAGATACATCAGAACATTGTTTCTGGATAAAGACTCGCGAATTTCAGTGATCAAAATTAAATTTTGCATTTCATCGCAGTCAGATTACAACGTGGGAACTGGTATAAAAATTCACCACACAAATAGACATTTAAAGAAATTCACACTTGAAAGTTGAAAAGTAGGAAGAATACAAGAGCAGACACGCTATACGGGGTGCATTCAAGTTCTAAGGCCTTCGATTTTTTTTCTAATTAACTACTCATCCGAAATCGATGAAACTGGCGTTACTTCTCGACGTAATCGCCCTGCAGACGTACACATTTTTCACAACGCTGGCGCCATGATTCCATGGCAGCGGCGAAGGCTTCTTTAGGAGTCTGTTTTGACCACTGGAAAATCGCTGAGGCAATAGCAGCACGGCTGGTGAATGTGCGACCACGGAGAGTGTCTTTCATTGTTGGAAAAAGCCAAAAGTCACTAGGAGCCAGGTCAGGTGAGTAGGGAGCATGAGGAATCACTTCAAAGTTGTTATCACGAAGAAACTGTTGCGTAGCTTTAGCTCGATGTGCAGGTGCGTTGTCTTAGTGAAACAGCACTCGCGCAGCCCTTCCCGGACGTTTTTGTTGCAGTGCAGGAAGGAATTTGTTCTTCAAAACATTTTCGTAGGATGCACCTGTTACCGTAGTGCACCTTGGAACGCAATGTGTAAGGATTACGCCCTCGCTGTCCCAGAACATGGACACCATCATTTTTTCAGCACTGGCGGTTACCCGAAATTTTTTTGGTGGCGGTGAATCTGTGTGCTTCCATTGAGCTGACTGGCGCTTTGTTTCTGGATTGAAAAATGGCATCCACGTCTCATCCATTGTCACAACCGACGAAAAGAAAGTCCCATTCATGCTGTCGTTGCGCGTCAACATTGCTTGGCAACATACCACACGGGCAGCCATGTGTTCGTCTGTCAGCATTCGTGGCACCCTCTTGGATGACACTTTTCGCATTTTCAGGTCGTCATGCAGGATTGTGTGCACAGAACCCACAGAAATGCCAACTCTGGAGGCAATCTGTTCAACAGTCATTCGGTGATCCCCCAAAACAATTCTCTCCACTTTCTCGATCATGTCGTCAGACCGGCTTGTGCGAGCCCGAGGTTGTTTCGTTTGGTGTCACATGATGTTCTGCCTTCATTAAACTGTCGCACTCACGAACGCACTTTCGACACATCCATAACTCCATCACCACATGTATCCTTCAACTGTCGATGAATTTCAATTGGTTTCACACCACGCAAATTCAGAAAACGAATGATTGCACGCTGTTCAAGTAATGAAAACGTCGCCATTTTAAGTATTTAAACAGTTATCATTCTCGCCGCTGGCGGTAAAATTCCATCTGCCGTACGGTGCTGCCATCTCTGGGACGTATCGACAATGAACGCGGCCTCATTTTCAAACAATTGCGCATGTTTCTATCTCTTTCCAGTCCGGAGAAAAAAAATCGGAGACCTTAGAACTTGAATGCACCTCGTACATTGCTCATCGTGCAGGATTTTGACAGAGACAATACAAACAGTTACAACGAAATAGTCATACTATAACGACGATTCGAAACGTCGTTACAGGACTGCTCAAAAATTCAGACAGCAGTTTTCTATGAGGAGGATTTCAGAAGCTAGTCACACGATACGGTAAGTGCTTTGAAAGAAATGGAAACTACCCTGATAAGTAGATTAATGTCACGGTTTTTATGTAAAAATAAAGTTGTTGTAATATTGTTTTGTATTTATTTCAGTTACTTTAAAAACACGACTCATTTGCTGTGTAACGCGTTTCTCCTTAGAGTCGTCAGGAGCATTTACTCTCTTGTTTCTGCAGATGTTTGCAATTTTTTTGCAACTTGTAGATCAGGGGTCTCCAAACTACGGCCCGCGGGCCGAAACAGGCCCGCGAGAGCCGGCAGACCGGCCCGCGTTAGCTGGCCAGACATCCCCGGTATCCGACCCGCCAAATACTTGAGGTGGTACCTATACTGCCAACAATTGAGTTTCGAGGCCTATCGCGACCAATACACCGCGACATTGGCTCTGCTACTCGCTACAAGACTACATAACTAAAATTATTGTTGCGCCGCTTGTAATAACAATGCGTTGACATACTCTACCTCTGTTACGTCTTGCAGTAATAGTGTTGCTAACAATTATTTTGAGATTTCGCTAACTTTGCAGGACGCTTTCGTGAAGAATGTCCAGTGACATATTTTTTTGTCGGTGAAATTCGCCAGAATAAAATACACCAGAATTTCGGTCAGGTACGTCCACCAATCAAAATTATGTAATTAAATAAAAATCGTAGTTCGTTTCAGTGCTAGCCATTCCCACAACCTTAGATTTTGCGATTTCATCTTTCCTTTAGCCTTACATTACGGTGATCATGGAGTGCTAGGGTGCTTTAATCCCACTAGGTAGATCTTGGCCCTTATGACGTCGTGGAGGAGCCAATGTGGCCTGCGGACTAGAAAGTTTGGAGACCCCTGTTGTAGATGGAGACAGTCGAAAGAAGTACTGCTCATAAGGTCTTTCGTACGACACCCAGACTCGATGGAATGCTTCAGTTTGTTTCCAGTTACGTGAAATTATTTTTATAGTTGAATTTTAGGTTCCCGTTGGACAGACTGGTCTCAACGTAGTCTAGCGCGATATTCGTTTTATCGATGTCGTTTAACACTAAAGAAGAGTAGTCAGTAACAGCAGCGACAGCGCCACCATGGCCCGTGCTGATTGCTACCATCATACAGAAGAGATGCTCAGTCGCTGCTGCGGAACTGATAATACATATCGATTAAACCAGGGCTTCACAACATACGTGCTCGCGGAGCAAGCTGTGAGCAGCAAGGCGTGAGCATGGAGCAGCGCGAGCACGCTGCCCCCACTACCGGACCAGAGCGGAGAGTGGGGAGAGTCACGTGGGGCACACAACAGCTGCCGCCAGTCAGTGTAAATCCGCGGCCACCTGCAGGAATATCACTTACGAATTATTACTGTGACAAATGAAACAAATAAAGGAGAATGTATACGTGCCACATAATTTTATTAGCTTAGTGTATGCCTCTACATTCGTATTAATTTGTGAACTGTTACACAATAAAAGGTGTCACTGAAGTGTGGGATTCTCTGTTATCTTGTACTTTTTGCCCTTTACAATTGCGTCGATGTTCGGAGTAATTGTTCTTGTGCATCATTGGCGCAGCGTGCAGTTTAAATTTCGATCAGACAATGCGTTTCTCAGGCGCGTCTTGTTACATTTCATTGCAGAGAACAGTTATTCACAAACATACATGGAACCGAACATTGATATTATTGTAGCCGCCAGTTTGTGCAAATGAGGAAATCTATCCTGAGGGAAGTGTCTGTAGAATTCCAAAATGTTTTTCTTGTTCTGAAATTTGTCTCTGTATTCTCTGTCAGACTGCAGGTCAATAATTTCTAGTTGCAGCTGAGGACGAATCTCTTCAACATTCGCTGAATATGGAGAGAAGAACAGATCAGAATCACTGCCTAGTGCTGTCAGATCTTGAAAACGTTGATCAAATTCTTCCTTAAGGGCAACTAAACTATGTGAATAACGTTCACAGTCTTTGTGAACATCTTGCATGGATGATAATTTAGGAAAATGAGCTAGATTTCCTGTTTCCAGCTGACTCACCCGAAGTGTCAATTTCATTTTAAAAGCTCGTATTCGATCTATGAAATGAGTAATTAGCAGATCTTTACCTTGTAGTGAAATGTTCAAAGCATTCAGATGGCTAGTTAAATCTGCTAAGAACGCGAGATCACATTTCCATGAAGGCTCTTTCAATTCAGGAACAGCCGGCCGTGGTGGTCTAGTGGTTCTAGGCGCCCAGTCCGGAAACGCGGGACTGCTACGGTCGCAGGTTCGAATCCGGCCTCGGGCATGGATGTGTGTGATGTCCTTAGGTTAGTTAGGTTTAAGTAGTTCTAAGTTCTAGGGGACTGATGACCACAGAAGTTAAGTCCCATAGTGCTCAGAGCCATTTGAACCCATTTTGAATTCAGGAACACACATGTTATTTATTTCCATGAACATATTTATCTCATCTAATAGGCAAAAATTCGATTTAATAATTCGCCACGACTAAGCCAGCGGACCTCGCTGTAATAAGGCAGGCTACCATACTGGCTTTCTACATCCTCAAGAAAGCTTTTAAATTGTCTGTGTTGTAGCCCACGCTTCCTTATATAATTGGTTGTACGAACAACAACACTCATCACATTTTTTAGAGTGGTACTCTTTGCACATAAGTTTTCCTGGTGGATCACACAGTGAACGCCCCTTATTTCATTCGGACGGTCAGTTGTTGCATTTTCTCCTTCAACAGCGCAACGAAACCTAATTTTTTCCCTGTCATCGCTGGTGCACCGTCTGTGGACACTGAAACTAAAGAATTCCACGACAATCCTATATTTTCAACACTTTCTTCAACACTACTTAAAATATCACCTCCGGTTGTAGTGTTCTTCATGGCTACTACAACGAGGAGATCCTTCCTCAACTGAAGATCTCTATTAACACCTCTAATAAATATGGAAAGCTGCGCTGTTCCAGCCAACGATGAGCTCCTCCCTCACCTGAAGATCTCTATTAACATCCCTAATAAATATGGCAAGCTGCGCTGTTCCAGTGTTATCAACACTTTCGTCCAGAGCTAGAGAATACGCCATAAAATCTTTATAGATATTTGCAAGCTGGCTCTGGACGTCGTCTGCCATGTCCTGTATGCGATGCATAATGGTCATGTCAGATAATGGCACAATCAGAAACTGTTCAACTTGAGATGGACACAAATGTTCCACTGCAACTACCAAACATCTTTTATTAAATCGCCATCAGTGAAGGGGCGCAGGGATTTTGCTAAAAACAAAGCAATTTTGTAGCTCACTCTGAGAGGTGCCTCAGTTGATTTTTCTTCGTCATCCAGATCTTCTTCAGATAGCTTCCTTTTAAGTTTAATATCCTCCTGCGCACGATCTGGTCCATCACATTTTCCACTTCCGTAGTCTTTCGCGTGGTACGACATATACCGTCGCTGCAAACTAAATTTCCTAAAAGAATTAAGCGTTTTGTGACATACTAAACATTTTGCAACACCATCTTTTTCTGTAAACAGATACAGTTCCTCCCAATGGGGGTTGAACTGCAAAAGCATGGTTGGGGTTACACAACGGCGACTTGACATGATTCTTAACCAGCGAAGTGACTTAGAGCTGATCGTAGTACTTTTAACGTTACACAGTCGGCGCGAATTCAATAGGCACGCTGCGGTCCTATTCATACGTGCGCGCGCATTTCCCCTCCCTCCCTACTCCGCGACCTAGCACCTGCTCGCGAGCACGTGCCTGAGCAGACGCGAGTACTCGCGCTCAAAACCGGCCAGTTGTTAAGCCCTGGATTAAACAAATATCTCTCTACACTAATTTGAGGCCGCTCTATCAACTGAACACCTAAAATTACGATTTAAAATTGATTTTGTTTGTAACTGCAAACAAACCGACGCTTTCCATCGACGTTGAGCGTCGTGTGTGAAACGTGGCGAGCAGGATTTGCTTGGGCTAACTCCAGCAAAACCCTGAAAAAAATTAAACTGTAACTATCTGCCGAATCACCAGAGAAGATGCGCCTGCCGACCCATGTAGATGATTGGGGGTAGCCTGCCGTCTGCCCGAAACTGGTTGTTTGTAATAAAGTGGTGTATCATTGTTTTGTACTAATTAGACGAAAATGTTTATAAGCTGTAAGTCACTACCTTCTATCAATAAATTACATGTAACAATCTCATGAACCATAAGAGAATCCTTCGACTACAGTACTTGCCATCGATTTTGAAATAGCTTACAAAGGAAATCGTTGGTGAATATATGTTTGTCAAGATGACAAGTGGATATATCTGTAACAAAAAAATAACTGTGCAAACCAGTATACGGTTAGCTGCGATGTTGGTGACGAGACGCTAACAGGGAGTATCGCAAGAGCGTTAAGCCGTCGGCACTCGGACCGTGCATCCGAACGTTGAGCGTTGAGCGTGCCGAGTTTCTGACGTCATAGCGTGGAATAGCACGTTCGGGAGTCTTTCGGAACCTACAGAGCAATATCTGGCACGTCAGATATTCTCAACGTGCCACTGAGCGTTGACCAATCAGATGGCACAACGCCACCTACGTCACACGCCCGTCGTCTCCCTCCAACACAGAGTTGTGAGGCGCCATATTGGCATTATTTTCAAGCCTATATGTACATATGCCGTTTCTGAGCAACAGCAAACTGAGAATGTGGTGTCACCGCCAGACACCACACTTGCTAGGTGGTAGCCTTTAAATCGGCCGCGGTCCGTTAGTATACGTCGGACTCGCGTGTCGCCACTATCAGTGATTGCAGACCGAGCGCCGCCACACGGCAGGTCTAGAGAGACTTCCTAGCACTCGCCCCAGTTGTACAGCCGACTTTGCTAGCGATGGTTCACTGACAAAATACGCTCTCATTTGCCGAGACGATAGTTAGCATAGCCTTCAGCTACGTCATTTGCTACAACCTAGCAAGGCGCCATTACCAGTTACTATTGACGCTGTAAAACATGTACCGTCAAGAGCGATGTTCACCACTTATGAATTAAAGTTAAGTATTCCAACAGCTACGTCCTTTTTTTGCTAAAGTCTAACTTCCTTGTCCTGTTCCAGACCTCACGCCAGCCTGCGTGAGCTAAAACGCGTGCCTTTCGGCTTCCTCTCATAGTGGGTTGGCTCTCTTGCCAATCCATAACAGAGAATCACTGGAAAACCCGTTGTTAGTTGTGTGATTCATGCCAATAAAATAATGAGAAACATCGTATTCGTGGCAAAAGAATTATTGTAACTTGCGTACTATGAGAGTAGGCTATTTGAAGGCAGCGACACACTGAAGATCCACCCAAAACATATTGTTCTTGGTACAATTTGTTATAATTAAATTTCAATTAGTAACATATCTACGATAAGGTTTACTGCAACGGGTAACATACTTTGATTACTTGCAATCGGGTGTGTTGTTGGTTTAGTAGCCGGCACGGTAGCTCAGCATGTTCGGTCAGAGAGCCGATTGGCCTCTGTAATAAAAAACTGAGTGGAAGGATCAACCACCGAACTTCAGGAGGATGTCTTGCGAAAAAAAAAAAAAAAAAAAAAAGCGTATTTCGTAGCGTCACTGTCTTGTGTTGGTTTGATAGTTGGAGCGGAGGTTCGCGTCTTGACTCTCCTAAATTTTATTGCCTAACATTCCCGTTTTTGTTAGGTTCTGATACTTTATTAGTTTCATATAAGTATATACTATAATATTTGATGTTATGTAAATATAAGTTCACCTTTTTTTGAGGGGGTGACTTTGTTCGATTGGCTTAATCTACAGGACAGCTTGCGCTACTTGTATAAAGATACTTTGCTCCTTTTTCTTTTACACTTCGTAATTCACACGTTGCAAAGTTTCTGCTACTGGGTAGGAACAGTGATCAAGTAAGACTGACCTTGGGGTTTTACTAAAATGTGGGAATGATGAAATAATGTTTATCTTATGCGGAGAAGTATTCCACATTTGTACCGCACTGTAATGGAACTTCTATAAGCCCCTGTCCTTATTGATTGGACGCGGTACTATCCTTTTCGTGGACGATGGAGGAAATGTGCGTTTTAATAGAGATAACGTGGGAATTTTACGCTTGCCCGTTGAGTAAATAGTGTGATTTACGAACTAGAAACATCTCTCAACTGCCGCTGGAGTGCATTGTTGTCGCGTTGGGGCCCACGTACCGTATGCACAAGTCGCATCGTTCCTGAGCGTTCAGCAGCACGTTGAACTTGGCACGCTCGACGTTAACGTTCGACGGCACGGTCCGTGTGCCTACGGCTTGCCGTCAACGTTGAGCGAGCTAAGTTCCACGTGCTGCTGAACGCTCAGAAATGATGCGACTTGTGCGTACGGTACGTGGGCCCCAACGTGGTATAAGCGACCACAACGCACTCCAGCGGCAGTTGCGGGATGTTTCTAGTTCGTAAATCACACTAAACGGGCGCGCGTAAAATTCCCACGTTAGCTCTATTAAAACGTGCATTTCCTCCATCGTCCAAGGAAAGAAAGTACCAAGTCCATCAGTAAGGACACAGGCTTATGAAAGTTCTATTAGCAATACTTTTCCACATAAGATAAACATTATTTCATCATTCCCACATTTTAGTAAAACCCTAAGGTCAGTCTTACTTGATCACTGTTCCTACCCAGCAGCAGAATCTTTGCAACATGTGAATTACGAAGCGTAAAAGAAAAAGGAGCAAACTGTCTTTATACAAGTAGCGCAAGCTGTCCTGTAGATTAAGCCAATCGAACAAAGTCATCCCTCAAAGAAACGTGAACTTATATTTACATAACATCAAATATTATAATATATACTTGTATTAAACTAATAATAAAGTATCAGAACCCAATAAAAACGCAAATGTTAGGAAAAAAAATAGTTTTGAAGTGCCGAGACGCGAACCACCATTCCAATATGTAACTTCTTCCATACAAAACAATCAACGCTACTCATTACGCTAAACCAACAGCAACCCACGGAAGACCAAGCACATCCTCTTACCCGTTGCTGAAAACCTAAATCGTAGATATATTACTAACTCAAACTTAATCATAACAAATTGTACCAAGAACAATGCGTTTTGGGCGGATCTTCAGTGTGCCGCTGCCTTCAGGTAGAGTACTCTCATAATACTGCAGTTACAATAATTCTTTTGCCACGAATATGATGTTTATCATTATTTTAAAGGAACGAATCACACAGTTGACACCGGGTTATCCAGTGATTCTCAATTTGCTGGTGCTCAAAAACGGCAAATATACGTACAGGCTTGAAATTAATGCCAATATGGCGCTCACAACTCTGTACTTAAAGGAAGACGGCGTGAGTGTGACATAGGTGGCGTTGTGCCATCTCATTGGTCAACGCTCAGACGCACGCTCAGAATATCTGACATGTTAGATATTGCTCTGTGTGTTCGGAAAGACTCCTGAACGTCCTATTCCACGCTATGACGTCAGAAACTCGGCACGAAAACGCTCAACGTTCGGACGCACGGTCCGTGTGCCGACGGCTGTTAGGCTCAGCTGTGGCGCGTGAAGGACTGGTGGCGCCGCGCGCTACGCGGTGGCCGCTGCGGGTACTCACATGCGGCGAGGATGAGCGGCACGAGGCGGGCTGCGGCGGCGGCGGCGGCGGCGGCCTGCATCCCGCTGGCGGCTCTGGCGCAGCCGGCGTCACGCGCCGCAGGGCTGTGCGCGCATCCTCCCTACCGGCGGCGCGGCTGGCGGCTGGCTTCTGCAACACAACACCGCCCGTCAGCTGCAAGCGGAAGAGTAAACCGTTTATGACAGCGGCGTCTCGACTTCAGTACCGAAGAAAGGAAATAAGAGTAATCCGCTGAATTTCAGACCCATATCGCTAACGTCGATTTGCAGTAGGATTTCGAAGCATATACTGCGTTCGAACACTATGAATCACCTCGACGGAAACGATTTTTTGATAACACGGATTCAGAAAATATCCTTCTTCCGAAATTCAACCACCCCTTAATTCTCACAAAGTAATGGGTGCCATCGACAACTCGCCAGGGTAGCCGAGAGCACTAACGCGCTGCCCTCTGGACTCGGGAAGGCGCACCGGCCCCAGATCGAATCCGCCCGGCGGCTAAACGACGAGGATCGGTTTGCTGGCCAGTCTGGATGTGGTTTTTAGGCGGTTTTCCACATCCCACTAGGTGAATACCGGGCTGGTCCCCACATCTCGCTTCAGTTACACAGCTCGCAGACATCTGCACACCTTCGCACTATTCCATGGATTACACTTGGCGTAAATAGTTGGGGTTCACTAATTACTTCCTCGGGGATAAAGGGTGGCAACAGAAAGGGCATCTGGCCACACATTAAAATTAAGCCACATCCGATCAACCAGCAGACCCCACAAGTCGGGATGAATGCTTGGAAAGAGAGAATGTGTGCTATCGACAAGGGAGTCGAATTGATTCCATATTTTTCAGTTTCCAGAAGGATTTTGACACCGTTCCTCAGAAGCGACTTCTAATGAAATAGCATGCCTCTGGAGTATTGTCTCAGTCGTGCGATAGGATTCATGATTTTCATGCCAGAAAGGTCACAGTTGGTATTAACTGACAGAAAGTCATCGAATAAAACAAAAGTAATATCTGGCTTTCCCCAAGGAAGTGTTATACGTCCTCTGTTGTTCCTGATCTCCATAACCAACTTGGGAGACAGTCTGAGCAGTCCTAGATTGTTTGCAGATGATGCTGTAATTTACCACCAAGTAATATCATCAGATGATATAAACTAATTGCAAAATGATTTGGGCAAGATACGTGCATGGTGCGAAAAATGGCAACTGACTCTAAAAAATGAAAAGTGTGAGGTCGTCCACATGAGAAATAAATGAAATCTGCTAAATTTCGGTTTCTAGGATAAATCACACAAACCTAAAGGCAGTAAATTCAACTAAATACTTAGGTATTACAGTTGCAAATAACTTGAGATCGAACGATCACACAGATAATATTGCGTGGAAAGCAAACCAAAGACTGTGGTATATTCTCAGAGCACTCAGAAAACGCAACAGGCCTACGAAACAGACTGCTTAACCTAACTTTCTCAACTCTTTTCTAGAGTGCAATCCGCGTCAGATAGAATTGATGGCGGGCATGAAAAAGTTCAAAGAAGATCAGTTCGTTTAGTATCATCATGAATTAGGAGTGAGAGTGCCACAAATGTGCAATGTGTAATGGGGTGGTAATCACTAAAGCAAAGGCGATTTTCGTTACGGGAGGATCTTCTCATGAAATTTCAATCGCCAGTTTTATCATCAGGGTGTTAAAATATTTTGTTGGTGCCCACCTACACCATCATCACAATAAAATAAGAGAAGTCAGAGCTCGCAGATTTAAGCGTTCGTTTTTCATGTGCACTGTTGGAGACTAGAATCGTAGAGAAATATCCTGAAGCTGTTTCGAGGAAGCCTCTACCGGGCACTTACTCGTGAATTTCAGACCAATCATGTAGACGTAGATGTAGTTGTTCCAGTCACTATACTGGCGTTTATGTTGCGAAGTTGATTCTCTATAGCCTGCCCGGCTGTAGCAAAACATGACCGAGAAAGTTGGAAGAGTTTTTGAGGTTGGCGTCGAGGAGCAAACTGAGGGAACGTCAGTTAATGAGGCTACAGAGAGTCGGAGTTGGCTGTATAAATGCCAAACCAACAACACTCACTAGACCACCCTCCCGACAGCAAATGTGAGTCTTTACTCTGGCACCTCCGAACTCACTCCAATTAGCAGTCGCTTCAATTATACATTTACGTTAGAATAGGTAACGAATATTCGTAATATGGTGCAATATGTCGCAAGACCAATAGTGTGGGCAGAAGGACGCATGGACGTTCCAACGAGGCATTTTGATGTGGCACGGCTTAACCCACCTGATAATAATGTCCTTGCTTGTTTGCTACTTACAAGAGCGTATGCTGAGAAGTAATGTTTCCAAACTACTTACAAATATGGAAACTCTTAAAGCTTTTTAAATGAAACAAACGTTATTAACATTCTACACCTTCAATCTTCATGTTGTGAGGATTTCGTATGCTTTCTGCTATTCTAAATAATTCACTTTTACTATACTGAGACAAAGATGAATGAGTGCACTGCATGAGTAGTGAATAAGATCCGTGACTCTGTGTTTAAGTTTATGAATGAGTGCACTGCATGAGTAGTGAATAAGATCCGTGACTCTGTGTTTAAGTTTATCTATGGTTTTCTTGCTCACCTGTCAGTTGTGCAGTGCTGGGCCATTCTTATTTCAGACATAGTATCGAGCAGTTGAATTTTCAGACGAAAAGATTTGATACTTGTGATTTTGGGGGAAATTATCTGAAATGCTTTATTATGGAAATGAAAACTTGTTTGCAAAAATATGTTATTGATTCTATGGATCGAGAAGATGTTTGGAAGAATATTTCAAAGTAACCGAGGAAATATTTGTTTGGCAGAACTATTAATTCAAGGAAATCCTTGTCCCTTAGATATCTAATAGTAGTCATGATTAGTCTTAATTTGAGCTCTTTGTTTCCATTGCGTCACAAGTAGCGCAGTTAGTTTAAAAACCTATAATTTTTATGAGTATTAAGATAATTTTGTAATTGTTCGATTCTTCTTATGATCTACAGATGCTGCATTTGCCTTCGGAACGTCAGTACACCAGACACAAAACAGCATGCTGAGCGTGAGGTAAGCTACTTTTATTTCAAGTGGTACTACCTTTACATTCTTGTGAACTAACACTACACAGTCAGAATTTTCAGGTTTAGTGTTTATTAAGCAGATTAATTTACAGTCAACAGTGTTAGAATATCAAACAAAAATTTTATACCGACTTGAGGAGTATTTCATTTTGTGGACATTTCAAGTCGGACTTCACACATCATGTTACGCATCACCAGTTTTCGTCCGAAGTGCTTGGCGAGTTCATTCATTTGTTCGAAAGGGGATGTTGGGCACTGTCTTGCCACCTCTCGGCGAGTCGTTGATGGCAGCATCGAGGGGCACGCTCTGCAGTCTTTCTCAATCGATTTTACAGAAAGTATACAGTAAAATAATTTCGTTTCTGCTTTACTTGTAGCTTTATATCTCAGGTTTATTATGACGTGCCCATCGTTTTCGTTCATGGTCGTAGGTTCAAATGGCTCTAAGCACTATGGGACTTAACATTTGAGGTCATTAGTCCCCTAGACTTATAACTACTTAAACCTAACTAAGGACAACACACACATCCACGCCCGAGGCAGGATTCGAACCTGTGATCGTAGCAGCACCTACAACCGCTCGTCCACAGCGGCCGGCTCGTGGTCATAGCTATTGTGATATTTACATAGAACTAAGATACTGAGAAAAATTTGAAAAAGGTTGCAATGAAAAATAGGGATCGCTATGATTTTGCGTTTGCTGCATGTTACGTAATATGTTACTGCATATGAAATTTAGCTAACATATTAAATTTGTCTTTAGACTTGGGTGGAGTCTATCTGTCAACAATCTCAAGAAAACTGATCTGACGTAGCACACTTATTTGCGATCTCGCTTCGCCAGTGGTAAAGCCAGAGTAAAATATCGATAACATTGCTCATATTTCGTAAACGGTTTGAGGTATCAAAATGAGATTTTCGCAAATGATAGCACACAAAGAGGAGAGCATGTTTTGAATGGTAATTGTGCAAAATTTCATCTACCGTGTTATTCCACTAAGTACAGACTTTTCCGATGAGAGAATGTAGTTTTTAAGGGTCATCGATAGCTAGTGAAACGAGAAATGTTATGGGTTTTCGAACACCACAAGGAAAGACATTACACGTTTATTTTCTACCGAGGATATGCTTTTTCATAAAATACTGACCTTACTTTTCCTCAGTTCCTCAATAAATATAATAAATCACTGTTTCGTAATTCTCTCACAGTTGCGTCTGTACAACATGTTAGCGAGATGAGACTGTGTAAATTCCGTTGTGCCTTGGCGAAATAAGCAAATTTTAACATGGCAACGAGGGAGATATGTAAGTTTTACTCAAAATTCGTCATTGTGACATTTCTCTGAAAGTTATGAATCTTTAAAAAGCCATGCGAAAAGAAATCATAGCATTTTCGGCGAAACTAATTTTAGATGCTAGCTAAAGCAGTGGTGACAGATCCTTTGAATAGTCACCATGCAAATGTGAGACTGTAGGGGCCATGCCAATATCTACAAAAAATGTGAGTGTAGTCTTCAGTTTAGAACAGCGCTTCCCCTCCAACGCTCGGCATTTCCCCTGCAGCGCCTGCCCATAGCCACCACCACTACTGCTCTCCCCACACATGCCCTGCCATTTGCACGTGTATCGGCCTTGGTACACTGTGCGGACTAATTTCAGTATTGTGTTACAGTTAAATAGTTTGCATTAAGTACACTATTTGAATATTGTGGAATTTAACTAGATTTACTTTCATTATTTCAAATTCATCACTTCATTTAGATTAAAAATTTTTCGTGTCACTGTTCACATGTGCAACACATGTCCATCCAGCAGTCAGCAGCTGAATAGGTCACCTAAAGCACACGTTACAAAGGACAAAGTTTCTTGAAAAAAAGAATATTCAGCCTTTTCATCTATAGATAAATTTTGATAAAAAGCTTACAATGTCTATATATTTGTTTCTCAGTATAGGCATCCAGGCGACAGATACTTTTCTGCCAACGAGGGACCAGTTTGTTAACAGCATCACTGTAGATCGTTTGGCATTGTCGACGGAGCCACAACCTTAGCTCTGCTTGCGCCACTTCACCACTATCAAAGTGAAGTTCCCGAAGGTGTTTTTTAAATTTTGGAAACAGATAAAAATCGGATGGGCCAGGTTGAGAGTGAATGAAGAATAATTAATGACAGTGAACTCAAGGCGTAGAACTGTTGACGATAACGACGTGTTAGTGTATGGTCTGGCCTGGCACTGTCATGTTGAAGGAAAGGGTGCTCCATGTGTGAACGAACTGTTTCTCACGCACCGAGATATTCATGTAACACACCGTCCACCGCCATGCTACATGTAACAATTCGGAGCCATGTACCGGCAGAGGGCTGTAAAAATGTAAACATGAAAAGCAAAGATGTAGAATGTTAAAACGTTGGTTTCGTTTAAAAACTCTAAGTGTTGTCATGTAAAAAATGGGAGATATTACTTTTCAACACACCCTCATAATAATACAAAATTTCGTCTGCTGTGATTGGCTGAAAAGTTCGAGTCAGAAGCAGCAACTCTCTGTTCTTTGCTGGTAGTGCCACTCCGGTAGTGAAGGCTACAGTGGATAGTCTTATCTGTGGGGGTTCTCATCAATAGTTGTAAAATGGTATTAATTGTCTTTGTTTGAACAGGGTGGTTGAGCCGTGGCAGCTTTAATTTCGGCAGGCATGGATTCCGCTGAAGTCTCTAACTACTCTGGTCGCCGATATCGATCTGATCACAGTCGGGATACAGGGTCTTTGGTCGAGGCATGTGTCCCCTGTTTGGTGGACCCTGGTACCGGCAGTTAGCTGGAGGGCACATCCATGGCAAGTTGTTGCTTTTGGGGGACTACTGCTGTCTGGTTTCTATTGCCTTCTGCAGCCTCATGCCGTTGATCATTGCTGATTCTTCCGTCTTCTGAGGCAATTTGCCACTCCAAGTAGGCCTACAACAGTCTGCCCTGAACCTCCGTCCGCTCGTCTTTGATAAGGCCGTTATCAGCATGAGGGTGACATCTTACGCTGGAAGCCTTCGGCAGCCAAAAATGATTATCAATCGAAATTTAAGCAATGCCAGGTTTCGAATGTGGGACCGAGGACAGTTTGATTACTAATCACGGGTGCATTATCCTGCAGAGTACCCACGGCTGCCCAAAGCATTAGCAAACTCCCGGCATATGCCACTCTTGGGACTTAGACTCGGACAAAAGTTCGAAATGGTGTGAAACAATACTCAGCCTACCAAATGCCTTTATTCCACTGCTTCAGAGTAATTTTAATTCACAACATTTGTATTGGTTTGAAATATTGCGTTATTATATGAAGTGGGAGACGCGGTCAGTGTTATTTTAATAACAATGTTGACAGAAGAGAGCCATAGTCCAGGCTCAATGGGTACGGCACCACGTCTTCGTGTCACGATCATTTCCATCAGTGTCCGCCCCCGGTAGCTGAGTGGTCAGCGCGACAGAATGTCAATCCTAAGGGCCCGGGTTCGATTCCCGGCTGGGTCGGAGATTTTCTCTGCTCAGGGAGTGGGTGTTGTGTTGTCCTAATCATCATCATTTCATCCCCATCGACGTGCAAGTCGCCGAAGTGGCGTCAAATCGAAAGACTTGAACCAGGCGAACGGTCTTCCCGACGGGAGGCCCTTGTCACACGACATTGAATTTCCATCGGTCATGAATGATCTTGTAATTCCTGCTCACCCTGCACTTCTCCGTTTATGGAGCTCGCCACGTTTTGTTTTGATGCTGACAGGGTTCAAATGTTTCAAATGGTTCCAAGCACTATGGAACTTAACATCTGAGGTCATCAGTCCCCTAGACTTAGAACTACTTAAACCTAACGAACCTAAGGACGTCACACACATCCCTACCCGAGGCAGGATTCAAACCTGCGACCGCAGCAGCAGCGCGGTTCCGGACTGAAGCGGCTAGAACGGCTCGGTCACAGTTGCAGTCTGATAGGGTTCGCGTGTGACATTCAGTGTTGCAGTGACTTTTGCAGTTGTAGTCCTCTTATTTTTAGTCACAACCCTCTTCAGTAACCGTTTGTCATAACCACGAAGCTCACACGTTGTCAGCGTTGTGGCTTAGCGAATGACGTTTTTCTGCTTTTCCCGTATGTGGTACAAATATTCCATACTTTGCCTCTAGAAACACTTCCGGTACCTTGTCTATGGAAGCAGACACCATACGGGAACCAACAAGTGGCCCACGTTCGAATTCACTTAGCTGCGACATGATGCTCTCAGGAAGTACACAAAACACTGTTCTGACCACGATAAGGCTTGCAACATACTGAGGTCAATGCGCAGCTGTGGTTCGTGGTCAAATACAACAGCGCAACCTTCTTTTGTGTTTGTCGTTGTGTACATCGCGGTGTCTCCATATTTTTGTCCCACCCTTGTATACGCATAGTTGCTGTTCTGGCGTTTTCCAAAATTTATTTACAATGATCTGCCTCAGCCTTGTATCGACTATAACGAGTGTACGGATCTCACATTACACCACGTCCAGCGAGACGAGTGATTTGCCAAAGACTGCTCTATATGCCTCCCCTTCCTGTAATCTCGGGTGAACTGAAATGACGCATAAGAGCCTTGATCGCGGTTACTTCAGATACGCTCGCAGAGGTATGGACGAGTTTAACAATCGTCTAGATCTGCAAAAGGTAATTAACAACTTTGATCCTAAACATATTTGCAATAAGTCCCTCGATGTTACATGGGCTTGCATGTGAAAGATCTACTCCCGTAACCTAGGACTGTTCTCTTGAAAATGAAACCTTTGTAGTCCTATGTGTAAGTTAAAATTCCTCTCAAGTTTCATTTGTCGGGAAGGTTAACCAAAGACTGCGTTTTATTGGCAAGACACGTAGAAAATGTAACAGATCTACTAAGGAGACTGCCTACACTACGCTTGTCCGTCCTCTTTTAGAATACTGCTGCGCGTTGTGGGATCCTTACCAGATAGGACTGACGGAGTTCATCGAAAAAGTTCAAAGAAAGGCAGCACGTTTTGTATTATCACGAAATATGGGAGAGAGTGTCGCAGAAATGATACAGGATTGGGGCTGGACATCATTAAAAGAAAGGCGTTTTTCGTTGCAACGGAATCTTCTCACGAAATTCCAATCACCAACTTTCTCCTCCGAATGTGAAAATATTTTGTTGACACCGACCTACATAGGTAGGAACGATCACCAACATAAAATAAAGGAAATCAGAGCTCGTACGGAAAGATATAGGTGTTTATTCTTTCCGCGCGCTGTACGAGGTTGGAATAATAGAGAATTGTGAAGGTGGTTCGCGAACCCTCTGCCAGGCACTTAAATGTGATTTGCAGAGTATCCATGTAGATGTAGATGCTGATATAGTCTTCTCATGTCGGACATATTTTTCTGAAACATCCTGTATTATCTGTCGCAGGTAGCTTAACAGGTTTATCGCACAAAGCATTGCTTCCCTGTAGCAATACTTGGCCGCGCAGTGGTCGCTGTCCTGCCTGAGATTTTTTTCCGCTCTCCCAGAGAGAGCCAACTGGCAGAAGCCCGAGCGGGAAGGCTGAGACGGGCGGCCGCCCCTCGCACAATGGACCGGAATGTGGTCGTAGCGCCTGGCCGGCGCCAGCCGCCGAACGACGTGGCCGAGCTCCCAGATATCAGGCCGGCGGTTTACTGCCTCACACACACAGCCGCGCAAGACCTCGTCACGTTACAAGGCGCTGGAGCAGCACAAATGGTCCAGAGAAGGACGCACGGCGCTGTAAGCTCCCCGCCAGATTACGTCTCTCCAGATTTCCGAAAGGCGTTCGACGGTGTACCACATCGCCAGCTGCTAAGAGAAGTACGAACATTCGGAGTGTTTCCTTTCCTATGTTCGACTAGTAGTTTACTAATAAAAGGCCTACTTTTTAATTCAAGGTCCGACCGCTAGCGAAATGGAAACTGCAGAGAAAATCAAAAATATTTCCAACATTAGCTACACCTTCTAGCTATTTCTCTACATAGACGCCTCCCCGACTTAGACGTTTCTCATAGCGTGGTAACAACTTCCCAATATATACGTTTTCTTCAGTGCCTGGCGGGGCACAATTTGACTGAAATTTTTCGTAATTAGAGATAATACCCTCTTCACAGATGGAAGTCGCCTGTGATTCCGTCATTCCTTTCGCTGGTCTGCAGTTCTTTGTCTGTTCCAAAATACTGTCCTCACAGCCAGCAGTTCATGTGAGTTAAGAGATGAATATCGGAGGGAGCCAAGTCCGGGCTGTATGGTAAGTGATAAAAATCTTCCTACCGAAAACTCTCTAGGAGTGTCGCTGTAACACCTGCAGTATGCGTCCGAGGGTTGTCATGAAGAAGGACAATATCTCATGGCGGCATTCCACTTCGCTTGTTCTGAATTGCTCTTTGTAGACGAGTTTCTCGAATCGTCTGATCCACTCGCTGAACAAGAGTGCCGGTTGACAATTGCTTCTTTCTATAACCGCCTGTATCATGAACGTCTGTACGTCCAGCTCCGAAGTTCCTGCATCATTGCCGCACTTTACTGCCATGCATCACAGTTACGTTATGTGGGTTGCATAAAATCAGGCATAAAACTCAGCATGAAGAAATCCATTGACGCCACACACTTCACACCAGGTGAATGTTCGGCAAATACGAAAGGAACTTCGGGTATACTCTAAGGAAGCGTAATAGAATATTTACTGTTGAAACATCCTAGCAGATAAAAACTGTATGCCGGACCGATACTCGAACGGGAGACTTTGCCTTTCACAGGCAACTACGCTACTGACTTTTTCTAAAATTTGCAAGAGGGAGATTTTATATCTCGTTTTGTTCGTTATTGTTCGTTTTATTTGTTGGGCGCGGACGTCCAATGACGCTTATTCTAGTTCATCGTTGATCCATTAGTTCAGTTTTTTAATTAGAGAGGGCAGCTAACCCTGTGTCCTAACACGCCGGCGTGAGATATCCAAGCATATTGAATGAACGCCTCACCTCCTTTCTTCCAAACTTCACAGAATTTCTCCAGCATACGATGCTTCATTAGCACTTCTGGAAGAAAGGATACTGCGGATATTTAGTTTTGCCACATCCTAGTGGATTGTTTGCAGAATAAATTTGCACCCTGCAGCGGAGTGCAGGCTGAGATGTAATTTACTCCAAGATCACAACTGTGTACCAGTCCTCGATACGATTCGAGAACCTTCCCCTTTCGCACACAAGTGCTCTGCCGGCTGAGCGACCCATGCAAGACTCACAAGCCGTCCTCGCAACAAGGAAAATGTGCCAGGTCCGAATACCGGCCCAGCAGACAGTTTCAGTCTCCCAGGAAGTTTCAAATGCCCCGTGGTCTAGGGTTGCCCCAGTTGGGCAGCATTGATTAAGTTACATCAATAATTTAGTGAACTCGAACAGCAAATCAGTCTGGCTTTCGCAGCCGTGCAGTGCAAACGTGCTGTTTTCTTCCGCCTGCGGAAGGTACATGGACGTTGTTGTTTACTTTCAGTGGCCGTTACTTATGTGTCACTTACGTAGACTAGAACCATGGCCATTCGTTCTCGAAAATCCACACTATGATTCATTTTCTTTAAGTGGGGCAGGACGTCAAACGAGCCGACTTGGAGCAGGGGAGGCACCACCGGACATTTTATTTTCTACTGTCTGTACTTTTACAAATAAATTCATAAAACTTTATCAGCATGACTAGGAAGGATTCAGGATTCACACTCATAGCAGTGGGAGTGCAAAAACATAACAAAATAATTTTTTTATAGATATGAAATTTCATCATTTTTTTCACTTACTGTTGGCTGCATTTGTTGCTATAGGTACATTTTTCTTCACAAGTAAGAGAGATTCTTTGGTGAATTTTGCACAGCATACAAATCATACTTACAGATGTATGAAAGTCTAGAATTTTCCAAATCTATTAAAAACTGAGGTAAAAATTTAGACAATTATCTACAAAATTTAATTTTTTTCTAAACGTAAAGTTTAAAACGTAACAGCTCATTCATTTTTTCATAAATTAAAGAGATTCTAGAGTTTCAGACACCTGTAAGTATGGTTTGTATGCTGTGCAAAATTCGTCGAACAGTCTCTCTTACTTATGAAGAAAAGTGTACCTACAGCAACAAATGCAGCCAATAGTAAGTGAAAAAATGATGAAATTTCACATGTAAAGAAAATTATTTCGTTATGTTTTGAACTTCCGCTGCTACGACTGTGAATCCTGAACCTTCCTGGTCATGCTGACAAAGGTTTATGAATTTACTTGTAAAAGTATAGACAGTGGAAATTAAAAAGTTCTGTGGTGCCTCTCCTGCTCCAAGTCGACCCGTTTGGCGTCCTACCCCCCTTAATGACTACTCCGGACCTAAGGCCTTGGAATTGGAACATAGTTAAGATCCCACCTTCCGACATTTTGGGCATCCATTTGTCCATCTTAAGCAGTACAGTGTACGTCAATGTCGTCAATGACGCAGTACGCAAAAGAATACTTCGTGACACCAAACATGGACTACCCTTTTGCCACGGCAACGGCAATATCGGTGCGGTCACTGTCGACTACTCAGGCTTCGGCATGAGCACCATAAGAGCTTTAGAATTACTATTCGAGCTTCTGCACTGTAGGAGCTTTCGCACGACTATTGGAGCTCCCAGCGGAAGAAATCATCGTGGCTCTCCACCCTATGGTGCTATATATAGCCACGTTGCCGGGCGCTGGGAGCAGTCCCAGACGCACTCCGTTCTTAACGGCGTACGACAGATCACCATCTGTCTCTGTTGCTACGTGTCTTACTTGCAAGTAAACTGGTGCCGTGCGGTCTTTATATACTACGGCCAACCCAAGACTTGTTCCGAATGCGAGAAAGAGGGCCACCTAAGGTCTGAGGACAATTTCCGGCTGCTTTTGCTGCTACCGTAACGCCTCCAACTCCGACGACGGTTTTACCACCCACGGACGCATAGATGCTCTCTCCTTCTCCTGCCGCCGTCGTCGGTCGGACCACGTACTGGTGTTCCTTCGAGCTGCCACGGTTAAGGCCGACGTTGACGCATCACGCTCACAACATGACGCTACTCCGGCGCCATTCCCAACTGCAACGACTTCCGATCCCCTCCCGGCCGATGATACGGACATCCCATCGTTCATAGTCCCTGTGACGGCCTTCCTGCCAGACGACCGCGATTCCCTCCCGTCTTCCGACACAGAGGGATCGACACGCAAACAACGTTCACCTAAACGGCGCCAGAGGAAGTGTCGTACGGTTTCGGAACGAGACAGCTCACCTCCCACTGACGCTGCAGAGGCCGTCCGGCCCGACGAGGCCTCGGCGAACATGCACGACGACAATAATGACGACAACGCGACACCGGCTCAGGCTGTGCCGGTACCTACTCTTCCAGCTCACCCAGGTGCACCTGAAACAATGGACTCCACCGTTACGACTATGGCCGAGACGTCCTCCGTTCAGACGGACGAGGTGGAACATAAGTACGCCACAAGAATAGCGCCCTCGGTGGCGTGGAGTGACGACGTCGGCCATGGTCCGAACCACACGCTGTTGACGGAGTGACTACAGACGAAAATCTAGTTACGCCGAAGACAACGCCGTCATGTGGCATACAGCACGGCTGGCTACTCTTCACCCACTGTTGATGTAGTTCCCCTCCACGTCGTGGCATGACTCCAAATGTACCGAATAGCAACGATCAACACTACCAGTATTAGCTCCTGCGTGAAAATTCAACTGCTGTAAGAAATGATATGGGCATCGGACGTCGACATCGCACTACTACAGGGAGTAGTACACTTGGCCACACATCTGGACTTCGCCGGACATAATTATCCTTCTCGTGGTGACCACCTGGGCATTCTGATGGCTGACATGCCATCCTTCCGTCCGCCAGAGGCATGGCAATCACGGTCATGGGAAAGCGTATTGTCTCATTTACGCTCTATCAGGCTCCACTTCGAGATTCTACAGAGTACACTTCTATTCAGAAGAAATCACCCCGTTATTTCTTGGGCGCTGTGACCATTACTTGCTTGGCCGTGATTTTAGTTCTGTCCTACACCCGAAGGATCAAATTCCCCACTACAACACCTGTCAAGAACTGCGCCTTGTCGTCCGTGATCTGTTGCTCCACGACACTTGGGAAGTTGGGCACGGCGGCGCTCCTCGACATACTTACCGTACGGGCCACTCCACGAACCACCTTGACAGGATTTACATCTCTCTAGAACTCACCCTGCACTCCAAGGTGCAGAACTTCGGCCCTTTGCGTTTTCGGATCACTGTGCCTGAATCTACAATATTCTTCTCCCGCAACAAGTGGTCCGGCGCAGTCCTGCACTGCACCCCGCACCTCCACCATTCTGGCTGTCTTCAACGCGTTACTGTGACATGGGCCACCTGTGAACGTCGCATACCTAACTGCACACAGCCTTGACTTGGTGGCTGGAATGTACCAGACCTCCCATTCGACGTACCTCGATTCAGTATGGCAAGGAAGCAGTTGCATGGCGCCGACACTCTGGCAACTATTTCTGTGCCGTTTTCCATGAGCTGCACCCCCAGCCACCCACCCGTGAAACCAAGAGGGAACGCAGCAGAATTAAGGCACAAATTGTAATGCTGACGCACAGTAGATAGCAGGGGGCGGTGGTGCGGACTTGATGTGAATTCAGCGGAACAGGAACACCTCACCATGCATCACATAGCCTCCAATAGGAATCATCGACGACAAAGACTCATCACCGGCATCTATACCTGTAGCGTCCAACATGTCATTTGCCTGGTCGAAATCGTCGATGCCTTTGTAGACGACTACCGCACAACATACCAGGAGGAGACTACCAACACCCACACCGAGGAGTTTGTTTTACCACACGCTACTCCCACCCTCTCTGACAACGAGGCGGACGAGCTGATGGAGCCGGTTACATGCGACGAAATCCATGATACAGGTAATGAAGGTGCTTTGAATAATTCACCTCGCATTGAAGAATTGCCGATAGAATTTCATTGTGCCTTCCTTGCGCTAATGGTGTCGCGGTGGACGACAATGTTTCATCAACTGTTGACGATCAGCAACGCCGTACGGCCATCCTTTCTCACCCGAACTATTATACGCATCCACAAACCGACACCGGGTGTGATGGCAGTACATTACTGCACCCCAAACTCTGCTTAACGCAGAATATACCATTTTTGCACGACTCCTGGCGATGTGTTGTTGCTAGATGCTGCCTAGCATTCTATGCCCAGAACAGAAAACTCCAAGTGGCTCAGTTAATATAAAAACGGTCACAGAGGGTTTCCGTGATTAAATCGATTGTGATTGGTAGAGGGTATTTCTACAAAGTGAGAGGAACGCTCCTGTTGTTCGAAACAGCCGTGACGTGAAAAAGGAACCCAACTGAAGGGAGGCAGTTCTGTCACAGGTAGCACAAGAGAAAAATTTTGTGTGGGACTCATTTGAACTGGCAATCAAGTGCAGAAAAGAGCGCTTAACACAGAGAAGAAACTGGTGTGGACACTGCGTTCACAGCAGCTGCACTCCAGCTAAAATTAGCTGTAACAACGTTTAGCTCCAATTGTGGAGAAAAGAACCAGCCAAATTAGTTAATTGTTCTTGCGAGAACTGAGAGGGCACTATAATATGCATGCTGCTCCAACCATGTGCGTGCATATCGCCACATAATAAGACTAGGGCTGAGTACATGTTTTCTCGCATAATGAGAAACATAGTGAAAGTTTCTGCAGGAAACTTCAGCAAAGGCCAGATCAGTTTTGTAGGAATTTCAGTGGGAGAGAGTGGCTTTGCAGACAGCAGCTTGTTGCAGCTTAAGGTAAATACCGCGTACAGAGGCATAAACTTTGTTGGTTCGCCAGCTTGCGTCCACTGTAAACTCGAGCAGCCTTGGGTAATCTTGCGCTCAAATTTGTCACTTGACTAACCATCCACCATAGACTTGATTGTCATCCTAAATAGTACCAAACTTTGAACCGGAATCGGACGATTTTCATAGTACTGACCAACATCATAACGTATGTGTAGGAGCAATTTTGTAAAGAAACGTCAAATTAAACTTTCATATTATCGTGCTTAGCATTAATGTAAAGAAACTTCCAATTAAACATTCATAATATTGTGCTTAAAATTAATGTTCTTTCAGAGAGTTGTTGTGTGTAAACTTATTTCACTTTTTGATGTTGGCAAGATGCGTTATCCATTGCGCTGTTTTTATGTTGTTTCACTTTTTGATGTTGGCAAGATGCGTTATCCATTGCGCTGTTTTTATGTTGACGAGTTCAAAAGTGTGTGAAAAGCTGTAATTTTGGAGAGAAATATTATGACATTAAACGTGTCATGTCACCTGACGCAGTTGTTCTCAATTCAAGACTAAGCAAGCAAAAACAAAACGCCCGCAACGTTGCACCCTGATTGGGGTCAATGGCGGTGTGGCGGGACAAGTGATCATTAGCGGGTGAATAAGGCAGGGTTGCTCAGTTTCGGCACTACTCAATACCACAACCCAGGATCCACTCATCGGGAGCCTGACGACCCACCTTTCCGGTCTCACTTTGCGGTGTCGTGCGTATGTGGACGACCTCCTCCTCTTAGTCCGCTCACGCAATGAAACACAGGTGATATTTGGTTTGATTTCAACATACGGAACTACAGCGGCAGTAACGTGAATGTGATTAAATCCTCGGCGATGCCCAGTGGACACAGCTCTCACACGACGACTTAGCACCCGTCCCGTGGCTACAGAAACCACGACACGTTTATGTCATTCTCACCTCCACCGTGCGCTGCTCCGCTGCCAACAATTATCGGCACGCTCTCCAAATTACCCGCACTGCAGCACGACAAAATCTCCTCCGCCGACTCGATTATTTATAACGCGTTTAATACCTAAATCAACATGTAGCGTCTAGAATGGTCCACAACGCACAGGTACCCCCTCTGGAGTCAACCATTGGACGCAGCGTCCAGGCCGCGTTCGGATACTTTCTTACGGCCGGTATGCTCTTTAAGGTCCGTTACGAAACGCTCCCCCTCCCCCCTTGAGCGGGGAGCTTCGGCCTTGTCAACGTGCGACTCCGAGCGGCGTCTCTGTACATGTCCACCACTCACAAGCAGCAGAAAGGGAACAACGTCCTAGGCGCAGCTTGCTGAAAATTCTCATGCCTGCAACCATGTCCCTGACAATACCAGTAAGCTACATCACGCACTATCTGGCGCACATTTCTGATTTCATCGTCGACTTCAGTTATGCGCACACTCACTTACCGAGCACGAGCCTTCCGCGAACCAAAGATTTCTACACCCCACTGCTTCGTTACATATCCAGCACCAATGCCGAACTGAAACATCCATCGACGTGGTGGCACACGGTTTGCTGTCATGTCCACCAGTGTTCACTTCCCTCCAACGTCCGGGCAACAAGGTACCATGTCACATGTGGAAAATTCGCCAACAGATCAACGCGTACGCGCAATCGAATTGTCAGACACTCCGCTTTTTTCAATTTTCCACTGCCACGTCATGGGTGTCGATGTCCACCATCTGACTTGTGGTGCCACCACTGACGCCTGGAAACTGGGTCGACAGTTTGCTACCTCCTACCTTCACGTTCCGCCACATTGAAACGACCCATGGACTTTTACCCATCCTGAGGATGCTTAATTCCCCGCCACCAAGAATCATGCGATTGTAAGGGTCAAGGAATGGATGATCACTTACTTGGATACTGATGTCGATAAATCACGCCTTGACTTCTGACACTACCTGCAAACCCCTCACAATGAGCACCGATCACACTACTGCGCATTTTTTGCCAGTTACCTTTGCGCGATCTTTACGTCACCCTCCGCCCCCTCAGCTGGATGTTGCCACACGCAGATGACACTCCCGCATCCCCTCCCCTATCCCCTCCTGACATCTGAGACTACAATATGATATCGTATTCCACAGCGGTGTAGGCGCATGGACACGCGCCTCTTCCCTTTATGCACTATATCGGAGCACGCTGGTGCTGGTCATTGCCCCAACTCCACTGCCCCCTCCTCCTTGGCTTCTGCCCTCCTTTCGGGTGCTTCTTCCCAGTAGTCGAGCCGGAGACACCGCGGCGTCACATGTTGACCCCTGCCTATTCTGCCTCTACGCCCCATCTGCCGAGCAGGGGTATTCCTGCAAGTCTTATCGTATCCCTGCAGCTTACTCCCTCTTTGTCAACGGCCTCACACCTCTCTCTTAGCTTACTTTCGGCATTATTGTTAGTTTTTCACTCTCACCTTGTTCGTAATGTTTGCACGCCTTGTTCGAGTGTAAGGTCTCATGTTGGCTCCGCTGGAAGGATGGCATTTCTGTCGTATTTATGCTTATTCAAATAAAGCGTGTTGGTTTACGTAATCTATTAAAAAAAAAACTGGAGGGAAGAAGTTCAGAGACGGAAACCGGGAGGTATCGAGGATAGGCATCGGGGCAGGAACTGACCACTCTACTTCCTGGAAAAAAAGTGATAAATTTAAAAAAAGTGGATAGGCTATGAAAAAGGATAGTGGTGAAAAGAGGGTAGCGTCTTTGACTAGGGATCAGAACGATCTCGTCAGGAATGAGCAACGGCATATGGATGAAGAAGGCACTGGAAACCACTGCATTAAAGACACATCATGCGTATCCACAGCACATGTGGCCTATAATTGAAAAAGTGTCATCATGATCTCTCCATCGGCAAAAGATTCCTCAATAGTGGCTCTGAGCACTATGGGACAGGTCACCAGTCCCCTAGAACGTAGAACTACTTAAACCTAACTAACCTAAGGACATCACACACATCCATGCCCGAGGCTGGATTCGAACCTGCGACCGTAGCGGTCGGTGGTTCCAGACTGTAGCACCTAGAACCGCTCAGCCACAAAGGCCGGCATTCCTCAATAGTCCCCCTTTTGGATCTCTGGGAGGAGACTGCCTAGAAGGAGGTGAACATCAGAAAAGAATTGAATAACCAACAAAAGGATAACGTTCTACGAGTCGAGGCGTGTAACGTCAGAAGTTAGAATGTGGTAGCGAAGCTAAAAAATCTGAAAATGGGAAATGCTATGGCTCAATGTACATATAATGGGCGTCACTGTGGTGAAATGAAAAGAAGACAAGAATTTCAGGTCAGATGAGTACAGGGTATATCAACGGCAGAAGAAAATGGTATGACGGGAGCAGGATTCGTTACGAGTAGGAAGATATGCCAGAAGGTGAGTTACTGTGACCAGTTCAGTGATTCGTTGGCTCTCGCCAGAATAGACAGCAAACAAACACCGATAATGACAGTCCCGAGCCAAAAATGAAGAGAGAGAGAGCAGTGTATCAGAATATTGAACAAGTAATTCACTGCGTAAAAGGAAATGAAAATCTAATAGTCATGGGGGACTGGAATATGGCTGTAGGGGAAAGAATAGAGGAAGGTGTTACTGTAGAACAAGGGCTTGATTGTAGGAATGAGAGAGAAGAAGGACTAATTGAGTTGTGCAATAAATTTTACCTAGTAATAGCGAATACGCTGTTGAAAAATTAAAAGAGGTATGCTTAGAAATGGTCCGAGATACAGGAAGATTTCAGTTAGCTTACCTCATGGTCAGGCAGAAATTCCGAAATCAGATACTGAATTGTAAGGCGTGCCGGGGAGTAAATATAGACTCAGCTCACAATTCAGTAGAGATGAAGAGTAGGCAAAAGTTTAAGAGATCAGTCAGGAAGAATCAGTGCGCAAAGTGAGGTACGGAAGTAGTACGGAATGAAGACATACGCTTGAAGTTCTCTAGGGTTATACATACTACCGTAAGGAACACGTCAAAAGAGACAGTCCAGATGAAAAGGAATGGACGTCTGTAATAGGGGCTATCACAGAAGTAGAAAGAAAAACATAGGTAAAAAGAAGGTAAATGAGAAGAAACCTTAGGTATCAGAAGAAATACTTTCGTTGATCGATGAAAGAAGGAAATACAAAAATGGTCCGGGAAATTCAGGAATACAAGTCACTTAGTAATGAAATAAGTGCGAAGTGCAGGGAAGCCATAGCGAATGACTTCATGAAAAATCGAGAAACAAATGATTTTCGGAAGGACTGACTCAGCATATAGAAAAGTCAAAACTACCTTTGATGTAAATAAAAGGAACGGTGATAACATTATGAGTACAATATAAATTCCCCTATTAAATACAGAGGATAGAGCGGATTGGTTGAAACAGTGCACTGAGTGTCTCTATGAGGGGGAGAACTTGTCTGATGACGTGATAGAAGAAGATACGGGAGTCATTAGGGAAGAGATAGGGGATCCAGTATTAGAATCAGAATTTAGAACAGTTTCACAAAACTTACAATCAAATAAGGCAGAAGGGACAGATAACATTCCTCGGAATTTCTAAAATCATTGGGGGGGGGGGGGGGGGGGGAGTGTGGCAACAAAACAACTATTCACCTTGGTATGTAGAATGTACAGGGCTGACGATATACCGTCAGACTTTCGAAAAAACATCATCCACACAATTCCGAAGACTGGAAGAACGGATATGTTGCATGGGGGCTTAATTATTATTAAATTTGAAAATCATTTTTTTATTTTTCGTAGCTGTCTGTCCGATTACGCAAGTCTCGTAAACGGTTGGCCCTGACTAGTATTATTACGCTATCTGACTGCATAGAACAACAACAAAGAATGAAATGAAAATTTTCGTTAACACAATTAATTAATTAAGTCCCCAGCAACTATAAAACCTACGAAACTAAAGCACAAGTATAACTGTTCTGTGTGTGGAAGTATGACTCAACGTACACATCTGACACGGTTCTTCTTCAATAAGACAAGAAATTTTAAATATCATTTATACTGAAGTAATTATAAAATAGAAATACTATAATTTCGTAAGGAAAGCAGAATTACACTCTAATTCAAGAACACAAGCCAGATGCTTTGTTGACTGAACCTGTAATGACGCATTATTTAAGACACTGAGATAATAAAAAGAAAAGGAATTTTTTTGTCTTTTACCTTCATATATTGACGAAAAGCACTCTAATCATTACAATATATCTCCACACCGACTTGCTACTACGACATCGCAGCAAGCACTTACTACCACGAGTTCTCTACAAGCACTTTTCACTAGCACATCTCAACAAGCACTGACTCCCACGAGTTCTCAACAAGCACTTCCTACTACGAGTTCTCCCCAAGCACTGCCAGTGGAGGCGGCTGAATAATACTCTTTGGCGCAATCTCTGGCGCTGTGGCTCAGTGTAGCCACCTTTCAATGTCTGAAAATTATCGCTCAATCAGCTCATGCATCCGATTTGCTTATAAGAATAATACAAGAAAGAATTCTTAGGTGGCGACTGACCTTGTGCTTGACAATGGGAGCAAGACTAAAGAAGAATCAAGACACGTTGACAGGACTTGTCGACCTGGAGAAAGCGTTCAACAGTGTCAGATGGCGTAAGATATTCGAAACTTTGAGAAAAGTAGGTGTAAGCTACAGTGAAAGACGGGTAATAAACATTATGTACAAGAGCCAAAAGAAATAGTAACTGGTTGACTAAGAACGAAGTGCTCGGATTAAAAATGGGTGTAAGACTGGGATTCAGTCTTTCGCCTCTGATTTTCAATCTACACATCGAAGAAGCAATGACGGAAACAAACGAAATTTCAAGAGTGGAATTAAAATTCAAGGTTAAACGATATCAAGTGTAAGATTCCCCGGTGACATTGCTATCCTGAGTGAAAGTTAAAAAGAATTACAGGATCTGCTGAACGGAAGGAACAGTCTAATGAGTGCACAATGAGGACTGAGAGTAAATCAGAGAAAGAAGAAAGAAATGAGAAGTAGCAGAGATGAGAACAGAGAGTGACTTAACATCAGGGTTGGTGGTCATGGAGTAGGAGTAGATGAAGTTAAGGAATTATGCCACCTAGGCAGCAAAATAACCAATGACGGACGGATCAAGGAGAACTTACAATGCAGACTAGCAAGAACAAATAGGACGCTCCTGGCAAAGAGAAGTCTACTAGAAACAACCATAGGCCTCAATTTGAAGAAGAAATTTCTGGAAATGTACTTTTGGAACACAGCATTTATGGGAGTGCAACATGGACGGTGGGAAAACCGGAAAGAAAGAGAATCGCAGCAGCTGAGATGTGGTGTTAGAGAAGAATGTTAAAAATTAGGTTAACTGATAAGGTAAGGAATGAGGAGGTCCTCCGGAGAATCGGCGAGGAAAAGGGTATGTGGGAAACACTGACAAGAAGAAGGGACAGGTTGGTAGGGCGTTTGTTAAGATATCACGGGATAACTTCCTTCGTACTAGAGGGAGCTGTAGAGGGTAGAAACGGTAGAGGAGTCTGGAATACACCCAGCAAATAACTGAGGACGTAGGCTGCAAATGCTACTCTGAGTTGTAGAGGATGGCACAGGAGAGCAATTCGTACCGGGCCGCGTCAATCCAGTCAGAAGACTGATGACTCAAAAAACGATGTCTCATATCAGCACACACTACACTGCAGAGTGAAAATTCATTGTAGACATCTAATTTTGCCAAGTTAAGTGAACTATTTATCTTATAGTATTATGAGCTCTGTATGACTGTTCGCTGACAATGCTGTTGTCTACAGGAAAATATCGTCGTTGGGCAGCCGTAAAGACTTAGGCACTATTTACACTGGATGTAAATTATGATAAATGCTAGATAATTCCCACAACGAAGAGAAAGAACACGATAGTGCCCTATTACGGGATTAATCATAATGTCTAGAGAATGAGGCACTTGACGTTTAGGGGTAATACTAAGAAACAATATGAGATGGGACGAAAACACAAAATCAATATTAGGGAAGGCGATTTGAGTATTTAGATTTGTTAAAAGGATTCTGGGAAAGGGCAGGGCATGTGTCACGGACATCATATACAAAACACTAAACCGATCAATTCCAGAGTTCAAAAATGGTTCAATTGGCTCTGAGCACTAAGGGACTTAAATTCTGAGGTCATCAGTGCCCTAGAACTTAGAACTACTTAAACCTAACTAACCTAAGGACATCACACGTATCCATGCCCGAGACAGGATTCGAACCTGCGACCGTAGCGGTCACGCGGTTCCAGACTATAGTGCCTAGAACCGCTCGGCCACTCCGGCCGGCAATTCCAGAGTGATGTTCAAGCGTTTGAAGTCCTTATGGCAAGAGGCATGGCAAAAGACATTGAACGAATTCAGGAGACGCGCTGCTACGGTCGTAACAGTTTGAATTAGCTTAATCAAAGGAGTGACACACATGTTAGAGAAATTTAAATTCGAATATTCGCAAGAAAAGTGACGCTACCCTGCTTTGTAACTTTAGATAAATTATATACCTATATTCTAGCAAGACCGTGCGACCACTCTGCTGCCATCAACACACACTGTAAAAAAGAAAAAAAAAGACGCACCACGAAGCTATCATCCGAATTGGACGACAGTCGACAGATATACTGTACAAGTACAGGCAAAGTAATTATTACAATTTCAGAAAAATTGAATCAGTTAGTCAAGAGAAAGAGCTACACAAATTGACACAGTGAAAAATGCGTTGGTCCACCTCTGAGTGCACCCTGAAAAATGGCAACAACGCATGGCGACTCGGATGGTCACCCATCCAAGTGCTGGTCACGCCCGACAGCGCTTAACTTTGGTGATCTGACGAGAACCGGTGTATCCACTGCGGCAAGGCCGTTGCCTCAGCAACACATACAACAACTTTACTATCAATCAGTGCCATGCCAAATACCCGCTCGTATACGGGGCACAGGTGGACCAACACGTCACTGAATTGCTCAATTTGTGAAGCTCTTTCTCCTCAATAAATCATCCAATTTTTTGACATTGTAATCATTTGTTTGTCTCTATATGTACATCACTTCTGTCGATTTCTGTTCCATTCGTATAATTCGTTCGTTTTGTATGTCTCTTTTCTTCATTTCTTTTTTTTTCATTCTTAGAGTGTATATTCAGCGGAGCGATCACGAGAATAAGATGAGAGATATTAGGACATGTAGAGAAGCAATTACGAACAACTTAAACTGAAACCATAATACAGAAAATGTGGTGATGAAAGCGAATCAGAGATTGCCTTTTGTTGGTAGAAGATGCAATGAATCTACTAAACAGACTGCCTACACTACGCTTGTCCGTCCTCTTCTGGAGATTGCTGAGCGATATGTGATCCTTACAGGTAGAATGGATGGAGGACGTTCTTAAAGTCCAAACATGGGCAGCTCGTTGTGTATTATCATGAAATGGAGAGATTGGTGCGGATATGGAAAGTGAGCTGAGGTGGCGCTCATTAAAACAAAGACCTTTTTTTTGTAGAGAGATCTTTTCACGAAGTTATAGTCACCAACTTTCTCCTCCGAATGCCAGGATATCTTGTATCTCACCTACAGAAAGAGGAGTGATGATCGTAATACAGATCCAGGTACTGATTTTTCGCAAGCGCTGTTCGAGAGCGGAACGGTCTAGAAACAGTCTGAAAGTGGTTCTCTGAATTGTGCTTTAAACCTGAAACTCGCAGCACGTCCTCCTTCTTGCCAAATCGAGCAGTCTGCATCAGCGCCACCATCAGGCCCTCTCCTGGATGCAAGAGCTCTTGTCGCGTTGAAACGATCTAAAAGCCATCGGCGACGCTGGCGGTCAGAATGAATCGTGACCGAGTTGGGCGGCGGCCGAGGTTTTTGAAGTATGGACAGTGGAGCAGGAGATGCGGCGACAATAAATAGAACCTATAGTCGTAGTGCCAATGGCTGACGAGTCGTGGGGCTGCGCTGGGCTAGAAGGGTGTTGGTCTGACTCGTCTCAGTCTTGCGTAGCATTCCGAAGGTGGTAATGTGGCCGCAATGGGTCATGGAGGTGAGGGGGCCTATGCAAGGAGTCTGTGAAGGGCCAAGAACAGGAAGACTTCTCCAAAGCAGGTGCGTCCGGGGACCGCTTTCAGGACTTCACTAATGGTCAGTGCGTGGCTGCAATATGGACAGAAGCAACATAGTAGGGCAGTTTGTGTCTTTTCCCCGGGCGGCAGAACATCGATTGCAGTGGAGCCACGGAAAGCGAATTTCGCATTAGAAGATGATGCTTTAGTGACCGACAGCGAGATTTCGACGGCTGAGTGATGCAGCATGGTGTACAGTGAAGCCCGCTGAGGCAGTAAAGCAGCCTCTTCTCACAGACAGAGTGTAGCGTTGCCAGGGCAACAGGTGGTTGCCTGATGAGGCGGCGTGCTGCGTGTTCCAGAGGCGGCGCTGACTGCACGGTCGATGGCGCCTCACAACAGTGACGTGTGACCATACAGGCAGTCACGGACGTGGACATTGTTTGGCCACACAGGCGATGCCACACAGGAAGAGTATTTGCCTACACAGGTGACAGACAGGAACAGGTAGACGGCAGCTGCATGAACGGTGGACCTATACGGTCATCAGCCAACAGTAATTGGAAATGAGCCAGCAGGTGGCAAACCAGTTGTTAGGCACCAAGTTAGACTCAGTGCGGACAGCAGCCCCGCAGCTGGTGAAAGTATTGTCTGGCGGTGGCAGCTTGCTGACCCAGCTCGAATCGTAGGCTAGTGTAGATCTACCCTACCAGCTGGTTCCTAGTGGTGTTTGCGTAATGCTTGTCTAGAGTCGTGGTAGATATGACAGACTGGACCTCTATTGTTTCTGAAAAGGTATCAGTATTTCTCTCTAAATCAGAACAAGATCGAGGCTCAAGGTGTGTGCATTGAGCAACAGTGATATCATTGCTCCCGCTTTGTCGTAGTGTCAGAAGCTTACCAGGCATGACAGTGCTTTAATGGTGTAGCAACGTCTACTTTCAGAAGCTCCGGGTGGCGACTTCTGCACAGTCTGCGCACTGAACACCTCTACTTACGCAACGACACCTGCTCAATTTTGAGGTTTCTTGCACAACCTCCCGTTTGATGTGTTTTTGCTCCGACGGTCACAGAGGTCCGTTGCTTCACCAGAATTGCAATACGTGTCCCTACTTTGGCATATAAAGTCCACCAGACCACAGATCAGCCACATCTCTGGACAGTGTTTGACTAATAAGTACGATACATTCATTGTTTCATTATTCAAGTTTTCTTTAAACCATACGGTACACTGACTGATTACTTAACAAATGCTTACTTTCTAACGCTAACTGATGTACTGTAAATTCAGATCGGTGAGCGATTTTCCGCCTAAAATAGATACTATGTGCACAAAATACACTCAGCACCACAGCGGCTCCAGAAACTAAGACACTCATCGTTAAAACTTTGCGGCGTTGATCATTATGGTACTGCTACACCTGCTGGGGTATCTGTTCCACGGTAATGTCTCCATTTTGAGCCGCTACAAGGTAAATGAACTTCCCTCGTTTTCCGCCCTTATACATCACTAACTGAATCACCAATTAACAAATGCACAAAATAAATTAATAAAATAATTACTTTATTTATAGGTGTAATCTTCAACCACTGCAGTACACATTTTTCAGAATACAATTTTGAAGGCGGAATTTTATTCTGAAAAACAATAAAATAATAATGCAAAACTCGCCTGTCATAACAAATTCCCTTAATCGAAGCCTCTTTAACAGTAAAAGGTCCGCGGCAGTTCTTGTCGTCTCTCCAGTGGCTTCATAATGCACTGTTCTGTTATATGTCTTGGAACTTTTGGAGCTTCGTCTTTGCAACCGAAGTACGCCTCAAGTTTTCCAGAAAATCCATCCCTAAAACACGCAACCCATATCCAGTACTACCAGTACCCTCTACCACAGACTCCCGTATTGCCCATACTTTAATGCTAATTGCAGTTATCCTTGCTTAGTTACTACATCTCGTATTTTGAATCTCAATGACTTTGCTGACTGTTTACGTGGCTCGCCTTTCACCAGTAGTGAACCTTGTGGCAGTACGTTATTGGTGACAGCTTTCCCCAGCATGAACGATGGCAGCCGGCCGGAGTGGCCGAGCGGTTCTAGTCGCTACAGTCTGGAACCGCGCGACCGCTACGGTCGCAGGTTCGAATCCTGCCTCGGGCATGGATGTGTGTGATGTCCTTAGGTTAGTTAGGTTTAAGTAGTTCTAAGTTCTAGGGGACTGATGACCTCAGAAGTTAAGTCCCATAGTGCTCAGAGCCATTTGAACCATTTGAACGATGGCACACCGAGTTCTACTGCAGGCTGCCGAAGATCAGTTTTTACAAACGCTTCCTTTTTACCTCTACTACATATTACATTGCAATTATCATCACTAGTATTACAAGCGCTTTCCCTCTTTATTCTCTTATCCCCTTCCCCTTTCTGCGGGAACGTCACCATAACTGGTGGCGACCAATCTCGTGCGCAAGTTCCCACTACATGTGTATAAACCACCTCATTGGCCACTACACATGCAGCATAATAAACATCAGTAACTGCTTCCAATCACTCTTTCGCATGATGTACAATAAAATTACCATTAGTAGCTACACTCCGAATGGCACAAAAATCAGTGGGACTTGTACTTCTCTATATATACCCATACAGGAATATACATCATCCGGGCTCCACAGCCACATATTAACCACTAGTGCGGTAGATTTCACTGTTGATATTCATATTTTGTACTGTATCCCTGGTCTTGAGGTAGCCTCTTTGGCTTGTAGCCAAAATGTCCTCTATCACACTTTCGAACTTCGCCACTGCTCAATTTTTTAATAAAAATCATCAGAAGTGGTGGCCGAGTCACTCTCATTCTGCCGAACGGACTTGTCAAAGAGGGCGGAGGAGGCGGCAGAGGTTCAGGGCACTCTCTTTTCTTTAGAGCTGTAAAGTGTCCCTAAAAGGCAAAAAAATCAGCAATGATCAATGGAAAATAGATGAAGAAGGCAAAGGAAACCACTGCAATGAAGACACATGACATGTGTCCACCAGACATTTTTTCCTGAAACTGAAAAACCGCCATGATGGTCTCTATACTGGCAAAAGACTCCGGAAAAGTCCCCCATTCTGATCTCCGGGAGGGGCCTGCCAAGTGGGAGGTATCCTTGAGAAAAAGATTGAATAATTAACAAGACGAGGCTTGGAATGTCAGAAGTTTGAACGTGCTGTGAATGTTACCAAATCTAAAAGACCCTATCTAGAAATCGTGGGCGTTACTGGAGTGAAATGGGAAAAAGACAAGGATTTCTGGCCAGACGAGTATAGGTTAATACCAACAGAACCAGAAAATGCTATTATGGGAGTAGGATTCGTTACGAATATGAAGGTACAGTAGTGAGCACTTTACTGTGAACAGTTCAGTGATAGGGTTGTTCTCATTAGAATCGAAAACAAACCAACACCGACAACAATAGTTTAGGTATACACATCGAAGTCGCAAGACGAAGATGAAGAGATAGTGAAAGTATATGAGGATATTGAGCGGATAATTCAGTACGTAAATGGAGATAAAAATCTAATAACGGGAGATTGAAATGCAGTTGTAGGGGGTTACGAGAGAATATGGGCTTTGTAGAAGGAATCACGGAGGAGCAAAACTAGTTGAGTTCTGCAATAATTTTCGGATGGAAATAGCGAATACTCTGTTCAAGCATCATGAGAGTAAGAGACATACTTGAAAAGGCCTGGAGTAGCAGGAAGATTCCAGTTAGATTACATCATGGTCAGGCAGATATCCCGTAATTAGATACTAGATTTCAAGGCGAACCCAGGGGTGGTTATAGATCCAAATCGCAATTTAGTAATGATGAAGAGTAGGCTGAAATTTAAGAGACTAGTCAGGAAGAATCAATGCCCAAAAGGATCTGGAGACGGAAGTACTAAGGAATGAGGTTCCCTGACGCTATAGATACGCCGATAACACTGGTTAACAAATATAATTTTTTTTCTGCATTTGGTTTGTAAATGGGTAGCTTTACTTAATTTTGGGATGCTGAATACGCTGGTAAAATCAATTTTTCTCTATGACGTCACATTTCCTAGATACACAGCATAATAAAAATTGGTAATAGCGAAAACTGACACTATTAAGGCAGACAGAAATACACATTCAGAACGCTTGAAATCAGTACTATTTTATATTTATATATGGGCATGATACCAATAAAATGTCCAAATTAGTTCACACCTTCTATCGTCTTTGGTTTTTGAAAAATGCGACGATGGAGCTCATCTTTTGTTTGCCGTTTCATCACACTCCCTAACAAGACCCCAGCAGTAGTCACCCATCATCGAAGGGTTCCAATGGCCCTAGTAACCGTGTTACATGGTAAGAATGTCTCGGTGAAAGCGTTCACCATGTTCATCGCTTACGGCCCCCAAATTTTCCCGGAAGAAATCAAGGTGATAATGTAAAAATTGAACTTTAAGCAACATTCTAGAACCTTAAAGTTTTTCAACAGTTCATTCACAATGGTAACAGAGTTTTAGTCTTTTGTGTTACCCAAAAAGCCATTCATAATTGCTTTGAAGGAAGACCAAGCAGCTATTTGGATATCTGTGAGTTTGGTATCAAAGGTTGATCTTTCAGCAATTTTCTTATTTGTGGTCCAATAAATGTACCCTCGTTCAGCTTTGCCTCACTTAATTTGGGACACTTTCCTTTTAAGTGATCGAAGGCCTCACCTTCTTTATCCAGAGCTTTTACAAAGTTCTTGATAAGGCTCAGTTTGATATGAAGGGGAGGCAAAATGATTTTATCGGGCTGAACCGATGGTGTATTGTTGGCATTTACGTTTCCAGGAACATATGACTTCCTTATAGATCATTCCTTGACTGTATAGTGGTTCTTGGTGTCACGGCTGTCCCAAAGGCGCGAAAAGCAGCAGTATTGAATCCAGCCTGTAAACCTGTAAGGAGTGCAACAACTTTTAAATCACAGCAAAGCTGCCATTCATGATCCTTATATTTGATTGCCTCTAGCAGCAAAGCCATGGTTCCTTAAGTTTCTTTCATGTCTACTGCGTAAGCCAAAGGTGCTGATGAAAAAGCATTGCCATTTCTAGTAATACTGCTTTCAAGCTGGTTTTACTGGAGTCAATAAATAGTCGCCACTTCTGTGGATTACGTTGTACACCTAGCACCATCGTAAGACCATTGACATCTCTACATACACACATTGAATTCTGCATATCGAAACATTGAGCGAAAGAAGCACCTCTTGATCTGAAACAGGAAATTTTTGTCCTTGGAGCTAGAAGGTGCCGCTGTTGCAGTCTCTACCCCAAGAGTTCAGCTTGCTGTTTCGAAAGTTTTAGATCGCGAACCAAATCGTTCAGTTCCTTTTGACAAAAAAGCTGAGGCGAAGTGTTATGACACATGTTCAATACTTTACGATTCACTTGACATGGTGTCTGATTACGCGGCTTTCAAGTTACAGACAGGAATAGGCAACCCGTCATCATGGGGCACTGGCAAATGCACGGAAGATTCATTTGGATACTTTACGCTGCAATCATGGACTGTGCGGCTGGTCCCTGCGGAGGTTCGAGTCCTCCCTCGGGCATGGGTGTGTGTGTTTGTCCTTAAGATAATTTAGGTTAAATAGTGTGTAAGCTTAGGGAATGATGACCGTAGCAGTTAAGTCCCATAAGATTTCACACACATTTGAACATTTCTTTTTTGATATTTTATTTTGTGTCTAGTTTTGCTTGAATGTCCCGAAATATTTTTCAGACAGAAGTAACTGTCTGAATAATGGTCATTAGGCTCACATCACACCATCGGAACAGCGAATGGCATGGTTCGGCGTTTTCCTTTCAACCACCCGGTTAAGGTTGTAGTCCAGACTATGCAGGCAATATGAGCTGCTAAATTTTTATCTTCATCACCAACAGGACAATCAAGATGCAATTTATATGCCTTCTTAACCAAATCAGTGATTGGTTTTCTTTTGGCTTTTGGAGTGAACTTCCTGCACACATAACAAAAGTTGTCGGGGTGGTTTAGACAGCAACGATATTTACTAGTTGTCATTTTTCTTAGTGTCAGTTTTAAACAAAAAACGTTTGCACTATCTTTCACAGGAAACACTCACTGGCGATCCCTTTCACACAACTGGATTACCACACCAACTATTTACTGACGATTTGTAGATCCTCTAGCTCTCCTCCGCAAATCAAAAATAAACAATTAAACTTCAAAGCAGAAGAACAGCAAAAAGCGAAATACTGAATACGAAAAATAAGAAAACCTTTAAAAACCGAAAACGGTACGTGCTAGAACATTTTGAAAGGTATATTTGGATTCTACACACCAAAATACATACTAGTTGATGTATCACATGCCAGATGCAAAATGGCTGTTGACTTGTGTACTGAATAACGCAGTAGGTAGCTCAGTTGAAGAAGAATGGACATCTACAAAAGGACGGTCACAGAACTTGGAGAGAAAAACGTAGGAACCAGGAAGGTAACTGCGCTGAAACTGTGGGTAGAAGAAATTTAAAATCATTGGGAGAAGTGGAAACAAACCGATTATTCACGTTGGTGGGTAGAATGTATGAGACTGGAGATAAACCATCAAACTTTCGGAAAAACAACATCCACGCTATTCCCAAGGTTGCAAGAATAGACAAGTGCGAGAATTATCGCACAATCACGTTAATAGCTCATTCGTCCAAGTGGCTAACAAGAATAACATAAAGAAGAATGGAAAAGAAAATTGAGGATTGTTAGATGGCGTTCAGTTTGGCTTTGGGAAAGGTTTAGCCACGAGTGAGGTAAGTCTGACGTTGCAGATGATAATGGAACCAGGGCTCAAGTAAAATCAAAACACGTTCATAGGATTTGTCGACCTGTAACAAGCGTTCAGCAACGTCAAATGGTGCAAGATATTCCAAATTCTGAGAAGAACAGGGGTAAGCTATAGGCAAAGGCGGGTAACACGCAATAAATACAACAAAAAAGAGGGAGCAATAGAAGTGGCAGAGCAAAGAGGATGTGCACGAATTAAAAAAGGGTTTAAGACGCGGATGTAGTCTTCTGCCCCTGCTGTTTAATCTACACGTCGAAGAAGCAATAATAGAAATGAAAGAATGGTTCAAGAGTGGGATTAAAATTCTAGTTCTAAGGATATCAATGTCAAAATTCGCTGATGACATTGCTATCCTCAATAAATGTGGCGAATTATATAATCTGTTGAATGTAATGATCAGTGTAATGAGTATAGAATATGGATTGAGAGCAAATAGAAGAAAGGCGAAAGTTATGGAAGTAACAGAAATGAGAGCACCTATAAACTTAGCATCAGAACTGGTGAACACGAAACAGATGAAGTTAAGGAATTCTGGTATCTAGGCAGCAAAATAACGCATGAGGGAGGCAGGCAGAAGGACATAAAAACTATATTAGTACTGGTAAAAAGAGTACCAGTTGCCTGGCCACGGGAAGTCTACTAGTTTCAAACGTGGGTCCTAATGGAAGAAATTTCTGAGAATCACCGTTTGGAGCGCGGCATGTGAAAGGTGTGTGTGTGCTAATTTTTGTAGGAATTTTTCTTGTTTTGGATGTCTGAAATCGTGTTCGCAATATCTGAATCGCTTAGATATGCGCGTCCATCCTCGACAGCGATTCTGCGCCGCACAGAGATTAGTCAGAGGTGATATTTGCTCAGTGCCGATGAGGGCCAAATTTATCGATTGATGGCAAGGAGAGAAGATTAGATAGTTAGTTGAGCTTTGGTGTTAGATGTGAACAATCGAGTTTTGTTTTAGTAGCAGCAAGGGACAAATAATGCAGATTTTTTGAATTATATTACGAATCAGTAGAAGACTTATACCGGAAAAGAAAAAGTATTGATTTTATATTGCTACGATCATATTTGTGATGAATGGATTACAGGTAACGATAAAGTTTTTTTTATTTACGGCAGCCGTTTAGTAATGCAGCATTCTTGGTCGTCAGACGTCCAGTTCATGAATCTTTTTGTTTTTGATTTCTTGTTAAGATTTATCGATCATTGAGAGAGAAATGGATTTAAGAATAAGATTTTGGAATTTAGTTCAACGAGAAATTATAAATGTGAAGTTCAAAATTTATGATTCTTGGATTATAATTACGTAATTTCAGAGAAACCTTAATTATTCTTGAAATTTCATTAAATGTTATTAAGACAAAGGAAATGAAATTGAAATTGAATTTGTTTAAACAAGAGTCATTGTCCACATCCCAAGAGTCAATTAATTTTCAATCTATTTAACAACCATTATAAAAAAAAATCATGAACGAAGAATGATAGCAATGTTTCTAGAATACGCTTTGCCCATCTGTGTACCTCTGTAGTTAGATTTCGCAGCTCTGTTATCGAGACGCGCTGTAGTTTCAAAAGCAGTTTGACACAGGTAATACAAACTGTGTAGAGAACACATTCTCCTTTTAACTAAATTCCACAGGGACCAACTTTAGTTTCAAAATAGTCATTTTTCTTTTATCAAGATTCATATTCAGATTTTGTGATTACAATAAGTTTGCCGGCCGCTGTGACCGTGCGGTTCTAGGCGCTTCAGTCTGGAAACGCGTGACCGCTACGGTCGCAGGTTCGAATCCTGCCTTGGGCATGGATGTGTGTGATGTCCTTAGGTTAGTTAGGTTTAAGTAATTCTAAGTTCTAGGGGACTGATGACCACAGATGTTAAGTCTCGTAGTGCTCAGAGCCATTTGAACCATTTGAACAATAAGTTTCAGAGAGGACATGATTTTCTTAAGATTACACAGTTACATAATTCTATGCATTCTCGCAGTTGAATTTTTGTCACCAACAGTTAGTGTGAAGGTACCTATAGTTTCGGACACACTTTCAGATTGACTTTCAATCACTAAAACTAATCGAAATAGATAACTACACAGTGTATGACAGTGAGACAGGGACTGTGGGAAAACCGGAACAGAAGAGAATACAAACATTTGAGATGTGTTGCTACAGAAGAATGTTGAAAATTAGGTGTCCATTATAATTATCCGGGCTGTTATGCCGTGGTCGATTGATGAATTCTGTGTCGATTCCCAACGTTTCGTCTCCGACTGCGGGAGACATCTTCAAGGGGGTCCGTAGCTCAGTGGAAGGTCCAACACACCCACTGGCTCGCTACTGACTGCCGCTAAATTCCGTGTCCGCGCGCTCCCACACCGCGGCGTGACGTCACGTGTTTTGAAAATGTCAGTGCAATTGGCCGCTGTCCGTCCCCGTCGGTCGCCGTTGCCATCACCCAGTAGTGGGTGGGTGGTACACATCTTCTTTAACACCGGCATCCATATGCCGTTTAATTTCACACCTTCCTCCTTACGGTTGAAATTATTAGGGTGTTTAGCGATTTCGATTGCCTCCCTGTAGAGCCTTTCGGAATATCCGCTTGTGGCAGCTAGTACTTGCGTCTCCTCGAAACGAATATTGTGGTTCCCTGGCTGGAAAGCATGCTCCGCAACAGCTGACTGTTCCGTTTATCCTCTTCTGCAATTTCCCTTATGCTTTTCCAAACGCTTAGAAACAGTTCTTTTAGTGGTACCCACATAAACATCACCACAGCTGCATGGGATCCTATACACTCCAGCTTTTTACAGTGGTTTGCGAGCGTCCTTGCCAGGCTTAAGGTATTCCTGTATCTACCTGGTGGGCTCGTAAATTACGGTAATATTCCGCTTCGTCAAGATCCTCCCTATTCTTTCCGTTACATTTTTAACAAACGGCAGGAAAACCTTAGATTTTGCAGTAGCCTGTACGTTAGTATGATTTCTGCGTGGGTGCCTCAACGCACGTTTTATTTCGGCGGACGAATATCCGTTCTTCATTAGTGCTTTGTGGAGATGTTCCATCTCAGCATCGGGCAACTCAGGTTCACAAATATTTCCAGCTCTGTCCGCTAACGTCTTGATAATACCCGGTTCTGTTGCGGGTGGTGGTTCGAATCCCGGTGCAAATAACGGTCCGTGTGCGTGGGTTTGCGGTATACTGAGTGGCCCAAACTACCATTTTCGTTTCTAAAAACAAGCACATCGAGGAAATGTAGTTTGCCGTCTACCTCCTCTTCCATTGTAAACTGAATTCTCGAGTTTATACTGTTCAGATGTTCGTGGAACCGGCTTAGTTCCTCCCTACCATGTCTCCACAGCACAAACGTGTCATCCACGTATCGGAACCATACTTTTGATTTTTTGCTGGCAGTACCTAAGGCCTGTTCTTCGAATTTCTCCATAAAGAAGTTTGCACTTACGGGACTTAGGCGGCTTCCCATAGCCACGCCATCCGTTTGCTCATAAAACTGTTCATTCCACTTGAAGTATGTGGTCGTCAAACAACACTTAAACAATTCTGAAATATCGGCAGGAAAAATTCGATCCAGCTGTTCCAATATATCATTAAGTGGAACCATGGTAAACAGCGATACCACATCGAAGCTGACCAATATGTCCTCCGGCTGGACCACTATGCCATTCAATCTGCTGATGAAATGTGCCGAATTCTTTATATAAGAGTCCGAACGGCCCACATGTAGTTTTAGCAGCGTAGTCAAAAACTTGGCTAACGAGTAGGTGGGCGAACCAATGGCACTTAGTATCGGTCTTAACGGTACATTTTCTTTATGAACTTTGGGCAATCCATAAAGCCTCGGTGGTAGAGCAACCGAATTGCAGAGACCTTTCTGTACACTCTCTTCAATGGAGGACTTTTTTATTAACCGCGACACAGTTCTGAGAACGCTGTTAGTGGGGTCCTTATTCAGCTTCCTATATGCTTGCGGATCCAATAGATCAGTAATTTTACTCCGATAGTCGGCCACATCCATAACCACCGTTGCGCTTCCTTTGTCAGCTGGGAGAACCAAAATACTATCGTCGTCATTCAGGAGTGCATTGATGCAAATTAGGTGCATTGATAAGGTAAGGAATGAGGAAGTTCTCCACAGAATCGGTGAGGAAAGTAATTATGGAAAACACAGACAAGAGGGAACAGATGATGGGACAGCTGTGAAAACATCAGGAAAAAACTTCCTTACTATTAGAAGGAGCTCCATAGCGTAAACACTAGAGGTAGACTGAGACTGGAATACATCCAACAAATTACTGAGGACGTAGGTTGCAAGTGGTACTCTGAGGCAACTATGTTGGCACGGGAGACGAATTCGTGGCTGGCAGTATCAAACAAGATTGAAGACAAACGATTCACAAAAAAAAAAAAAAAAAAAAAAAAAAAAAAAAAAAAAAAAAAAAAAAAAAAATGCCCACGTGGCGATCCACACACCATTTCGTCTCAGAATGGAACACATTTACTTCGTCTGGCAATATAATCTACTTAGACTGCGAATTTTCGGAAAATATTGGAGCTGGTAACCTTATATAATATCCTGTAGCTTCCCCAGTCTTAACGAGCTCTCGCCGGCCGTGAAGGCCTGAAGGATGTCTACCAGCCGCCGTGTCATCATTTGCCTTTTGGCGTAATGCGGATGCAGTTTGTGAGGGCAGGTGGTCAGCACATCGCTCTGCGGGTCGTTTTGTATACATTCCAGACCGTGGAGCCTCTACTGCTCGGTCAAGCAGCTTCTCAGTTGGCGTCACGAGGCTGAGTGCATCCAGTACCAATCCTCACAGCAAAGGAACACCCCATGGTGGTACTTGGATTACAACCCACGTCCTCCTCACGAAAGCCATGTATGCTGATCGAGCGACGGACTTCTCCAATATTCACTTTCGCGCCAATACTACCCTTTCTTAATCTTTCCATCATCTCCTTATGCCTAACATAACTTGTCCATGCATGAACAGTCTCTCCCGTGCGTCCTGGCCACTTCTCTGTTTCTCCTCCGTAAAATTCTCAGCACACTTAACGCGGCCAGTGGTAGTTGACCGTATTGTAGAAGCAGTAAACAAGACGAAAGCCTCTGCCCTCTTATAGCCTTTAATTGTTTGACCGTACCTGCATTGACTGCTCTAAATCCAGCTAATTGAACTGCTAAAGCTTGCAACATCATCTCAGCGGTAACAACTCGAACATTGTGGAGCCTCTATCGAACAAACAAATATCAGATGATAGGAGAAAATATCAGGGTGACGAGAAGGACGTTTGAATTCGGCACTATCGTAGCACTTCTTATTCTAACTTAATTTCTCCGTCATAATGGCTGCTCATGGTTAATACCTAACTACAAGTGCTAACTACAAACCTGGCGCAAACTAACATTGATGGTTTCATACCTTCAGAACTCTGAGATTCCTTGCCAGAACTCACATATGAAACGAAACTTAAGCATCTACACTGTCCACGCACAGTGATGTGACCACCTGCGAAGAGCGTGGAAAACCTTTTCGAACATGGACCGTCGCGAGACGTGCAGAAAAAGAGTCACTGAGGTTCTGGAAAATATGAAGCCATACCGACTCCACTAGCGTTGCCAGCTGTGCTGCGTTTCTCGGTTGACAGTCCATGACTCGAACAGTCCGATAGAGTTGGTAACACATATTCTCGACTGGGTTTTAATTCGTTGAGTTTGGAGGCCAAAAAGTGCGGTAAACTCATCCTGTTGCTCTCAGAACCACGCACGTACACTGCCAAGTATGGCATGTTGCATTGTCCTGCTGATAAATGCCATCGTGCCGAGGAGAAACAAACTGAATGTACTGGTGGAAATGGTCACCAGGGTCAGGTGCATCCTTGTGTTGTTCCATTGTGCCCTCCAAAATGACAAGAGCACACAGGAAATGCCACGAAAAACATTCCGCAGACCATAACGCTCCCTCTTCCGTCCTGAACCCTTTCGAAGATGGTTGGAGGGTGCTGGCTGTCAGAGGTTTCACGCCGTACGTGCATACGGCCGTCTGTCCAATGGGGCATGAAATGTGATTCATCTGAAAACGCCACATGTTGCCACTCACTGGAAGTCAAATTGCAGTACTGGCGTGTAAAACCCAGTCTTCATCGCCAATGAACGGCGGTCAGCGTGGGTGCATGAACCAGGCACCTGCTGTGGAGGTCCATACGGAACAACATTCGCTAAACGGTCGTTGGGCAGACAATTTTCGTTGGCGCTCGGCTCATTTGGGTGGTCAGTTTCTCAACAGTTGCACGTCTATTCGCTCGTACGCATCTCCTTAGCCGTCGTTCACTCCTGTTCGTCTACGACCCGTGGTGAATCACAACAGCCTCGTCCCAGTTTTGTCCCAGTTTCTATCATGCACAGTGTACTTTAACCACGGTAGCAAATGGGTCGATGAAAGACTTAGTCGTTTCACAAATACGTCAACCCATGGCCTGAAATCCAACGATCATGACCTTATGGATGACAGATAAAACGCTTAGTTTCCGTATTACGTCGACGACTGCAGTGTTCTGAGCGTCTCGCCTACATGTTTTATACACCCTACACAGCCAGCCTGCCACTTACCAGCTGTGAGTGTTCATTGCACGTTGACGGCAAACACAGGCGGTTGTCACATTAATGTGATTGTACCGTGGAGTAGAAGACCGACTAATTCAAGAAGAGACTTGGAGGGAGAAACAAGTGCTGCTTGTAGGGGTCGGGGGTGAATGACTGTTACGATGGGTGGTGGAGGTGGACTGGTTGTAGTCGAATGAGCCTTAGGCGTGGCTGCAGTGGTACACCAAGTGGTTACCATGTGATCCAACGATCTCCGTCATGAAAACAGCAATGTTAAATTTTCCTTTTATTCCGTAACAAACTACAACAGTCGTGGCTGTACTAGAAGGCAGCGAACGTGCCTCAAGGCGCCGACGAAGAATGCTGAGGTAGCAAGCAGCCTCTTCTCACAGCCGGTGTGCTCAGCACTGCAGAGGCGGCGCTGACTCGGTCGCCGTTACTGGCGGATTCAAGTAGTCGAGGCGACTGGCAGGAATACGCAGCTCGGTGCGAGGTGCGTCGAGGTGTTCATAAGCAAACATCGTAGTCGATGCCGGTTCACAGCGGTGACTTGTGTCCATACAGGCAATGACATACCTCCTACCCAGGAGGAGACGGACAGGAAAAACTGTATACCACTGACACAAACTGTGGACATTTGGAGTTGGCGGGTGGTGGCTAGACAGCAGGTGACCCACCATTTGGTAGGAACCAAGATCGTAGCATTTATCAGGGACAGCAGAGCCTCAGTTAGTGGAGACAAGTCTGGTGTTGGCAGCTTGTTGACCCATCTCAAATCGCAAACGAGCTTAGATGTACCCTCGGTTCTGGCTGCTACTTCTCTAAAACTGGTGGTAAATATTCAGTCCCCATCCATTACTGTTTATAAAATGGTATTAGTTTTTCTCCCTCACTCACAACAAGATCAAGGCGCAAGGCATGACCCACTGAGCAACCGTGACATCATTTCCCCACCTTCCCTGTCATGTGAGAAACTTCGCAGCCCTAGTTCTGTTGTAATGGAGCAACCTCGGTTAGCGACTTCTGCAATGCCACCGCAATGAATAATTCTTGCTCAAGAACATCTATTATTGAGATTTCCTGCGCCAGCCCTCAAATGAAGTCTTTTTGCTGTGACGGGAACAGGAATCTGCTGCTTCGCCGTACAGGACCATGGAGCAACAGAGCTGTATTTCTGATGAAACAGGTGTGCTGTGAATATTGGTAAGTTAATAGGTAATCCCTTTGGAATTGTTGGATTTTCTGACGGTTCTCTATTTATTTTTGAGGGAAACCTAAGGTTGTACAGTATGCACGAAGTAATTACGAAACTTCTACACAAGGCAGAGCAAGTTGCTCTTGATATTTGATGAGACTTTCGCGTAATGTAAAAGAAAAATATGTAAAACGATATGATGAACAGCCAAACATAAGGTAGAGGTTCACGAGTAGATAGTGCCATCAAAGGTAACATCAGTGATGCAAAACTCAAAAACCTTTGTTTCAGTTTCAAACTCAACACCATCAATGGCCGCGTGTTCTAATGAATAAGTCAGTAAATAAAAGCCAAAAGTATGGCTGTACTTCCACATCATCCGCAGCCAGCGATGGAAGCCGACGCATCCGTATTGTGATAAATCTGTTAGCTGTAAAGTATCTACGGTTTGAACGATGTAACGACTTCTGTCGTCAGCAATACGCAAATTTATGATTTTGTTAGCACGTACAGTAAGACTAAGATGAACAAGATAACGACAGAAATAATCTCAGAAAATCTCGTGCACAAATCAATATAAGATTTTAAATCGATTTCGGATGTAATTTGTGTATATTTCTACCTTTCTTACCAGAATTTAGTTGTATATCAAAGAAGTACTATATCTTGTTGCGCTGTCATCGCTAGTGAAAAGTAGCGTCTTTTTAAAATCAATTTAACGAACACCTTCGCAGCGCAACGACATCGATGACGTAAGCACATTTCTCTCGTAGTCTACCATTTTCATATCAAGAATAAATTGTGCTCACGCACCGTACCTAACGTGCTGAATGTTGTGCAATTTCGAAGAATTATTGAGCTACCCATAGGCGTTCACAAGATGAGGCACTCAAAATTGCCTACAGCGACGAGAAATACTGTATCATTAGCAAGGTATCACTAAGTTCACTGAAAATTATGCCGATTGCTTGGCACGGCTGCAGTTTGGGTAATTACCTGCAATCAAGTTGTATATGAACCTTTACACACCTTTGGCGAAATAATGTCATCACTTCTTCTGTTGCAACCTTCTTCAGTTCTTAGATGGAAACGTTCCCAAGTGTCAGTAAACGGCTTCGATGAAACTTGGCGGGCGTATAGATGAGGTAACATAGTGCAATAAGAATTTTTTGTTTGTCCCCAGTTTCACAATAAGACTCAGTTTTTACAGCTTCTAACACACAATTCACCAAAACCTGACGTTTTAATTTCACAGAATGGGCATATTCTTAGTGAATGTGAACAGTTCAAATTTCTAGGTGTTCAGATTGATAGTAAGCTTCGTGGAAAGCCCACGCTCAGGGTCTTGTTCAAAGACTTAATGCTGCCATTTTTACTATTCGAACGGTATCTGAAGTGAGTGATCCTACGACACGAAAATTAGTCTACTGTGCTTATTTTCATTCTGTTGTGGGGTATGGTATTATATTTTGGGGTAACTCTTCCTATTCGAAAAGAATATTTTTGGCTCAGAAACCGGCGGTTCGGGCAATAAGTGGAGTAAGTTCACGAACCTCTTGTCGACCCCTGTTCGCGAGTCTGGGTATTTTGACATTGGCCTCACAATATATGTATTCCTTAGTGTCATTTCTTGTTAACAATATTAGCTTATTTCCAAGAATAAGCAGCTTTCACTCAGTTAATACTCGGCAGACGTCAAACCTTGGATCGGACTTCCTTAAGTCCTGTGCAGAAAGGTGTGCAGTATAATGCTGCATCCATTTTCAGTAAGCTACAACTCGAATTCAAGAACCTTAGCAGTAATCCACGCGCTTTCAAATCGAAACAGAAGTTTCATCATGGGTCACGCCTTCTATTCTGTTGAGGAGTTCCTTGAGAGATTAAGCTGATTTGTGTTGTATTGCTGTTTGAACTTATGGACTGACTTTTTTCGGGTTCAGAAACATCTATTTTTATCTGTTATTACTTTTATGTTGTAATTTTATGTAGTGACACGTTCCATGACGCTGCAGATTTGCTCCTCAATTTGGTCTTACGGAACTTGACGTGTACATAAATAAATAAATTAAACAACATTTCGTTCTCATTTGTCTTTCCAAAGCTCTTCACAGACTGTGAGGCGAAGGTCTTTCTGGTCTTGATTCATGAGCCTTTGGATAAACTTGGCTGCAACACAATGCGTTCCAAGATGCTTGTCAGGATTTTATGACATGGTCCAACTGAAATGTTGCATTCTTGTGCACTCTCTAAAACAGTCAGTCTTCAATTGGTACGCACAATTTCGTTGACGTTCATAACATGGGCGTCGTTGGTAGAAGTCGAAGGACGTCCTGAAGGAGGGTCCTCTTTAACTTTCGTCCGGTCATTTTTAAACCGATCAACCATTCGTAATATTGAGCTTGACTCAAGCACTCGTCACCGTAGGCTTCCTACATCATTTGGTGTGTCTCTGTAAGGTTTTCTTGATTTTCACGCAAAATTTAACGCAGATGCGTTGCTCTTCTAACCCTGCCATCTCCAATGGATATTTTATATGAATGATAATATTGTTGATGCGATTGCTTGGAGAGTAGAATATGAAATCCGCAAACTGTGCGACACAACGTTTCACTCAATACAGCACTGAACGATAACTAACAGACAGACAACAATGAAAGTTCTGGTACTTACACACTAAACACAGGCATGTACAGGGATGCAAACCAAATTTCGCTCCAACACACAATTGGCGTGAAATTATGAATGTTCCGGAAGTTTTTGATCAGACGTCGTATATTACGTGAAGCAATTTCGTTCATCGGGTAAGAAACGTTATGTTTTAAGCATTTCTTTAAAAACTATTGTTATTGGATTTTCTATCATTATAATGAGTTACTTAGAAATTTCAATCAGAATACACGTAAAAGCTGAGAGCCATGACTGTAAAACATAAAATAACAATTTAAAATACAAATCAAATATAAATAAAATAAATAATTAGAATAATAATAAACGTTTAGTTACTTAAATTAAGAATGTTGAAAATACTCCGACAACACACTGTGTACAGGTTGTTTTCCAGAAACGGTACAGAAAACGGCTTTATTACCCGTGGATGTTCGTTGTTTGAAAGCTTCATTGATATATGTTGTAAAAACGTTTTCATTTTCCAAAATTAATTAATGGTGGTTGGGTGTTTTGCAAAATTTCTAATTATTACAAAAGCTGATTATACAGTTTTCGAGAACATTAACTGCATATGAACTTTTATATAAAAACGGTTTTTTATATATCATCGTTTCGAAGGTATTTCCTCTAAGACTAAATTGCCAAATTACCTTTCGGGATGTTTTTTCCTCCTTAAAAGTGCGATTGCGAACAAATTTCCGTATTGCACTATTTTACCTCCTCTCTACGCACGGCAAGTTCCGTCAAGATCATTGAGTGACACCTGAGAATGTTCCCTCGTTAGCGAGCTACAGATAGGCGCACGGACTGCGTCGCAGATACCCTATACATAAAAATGCCGGAAGTACACGTCTCAGTAATCCGCCGTGGCAGAGAAGAAGTTCGTTTGCGTTTTTGTGGCGACGGACACGCTAAAGCCGTTCCTTCAGTTTCACAACTGTGTGCCGCCGGCCGGCACGCTGGAGATCGGAAAGGTTTGAGCGTCCTTGTTGCGATTATTGTCTCTCTTTTGTTCATTGCCAGGTCTCCGTAAACGTTCTGCTAGCGGCTATGAATATCTGTGATGCTCTGCTTTTCCAACAAAAGAAACTCAATGACAGCTCTCTGGTTGGAACGCGTCTTCGTTACGGACGCCATTTTGAGGGCTACTTACAGCACCGCCACCTACCAGAACGTCATGAAACTGTAGGGGCTGAAGTGGGAATATTCCACGGTGTCCGACAACAACCGAAATTGGTTTCAGACTGTTCAATGAATAACGTGGCATCATTATTTATATCAATAACATTTACCGTTTGGGCACCAAAGTTAAAAGTTAAAACTTAAAGTAGACAACTATCAATCTTTGAGATATTATAAGTTTTGCGTCCTTCTGTCAAATCTGCTACGTGTAGCAAGACACGTTTTCAGATTCACCGAAGCAGAGATACGAAAACTGACTAGCTTTGATTCTTGCCCCGTCTTGTAAAAATTTGTGCGGGCGACCATGAACCTACTGCCAAATGTCATCGAGATCCGTCTGCTGTAGAACGTCAGAATATATTCTGATTCAGAGCTCAAATGTGATGGCCGGCCACTGTGGCCGAGCGGTTGTAGGCGATTCAGTCCGGAACCGCGCTGCTGCTACAGTCGCAGGTTCGAATCCTGCCTCGGGGATGGATGTGTGTGATGTCCTTAGGTTAGTTAGGTTTAAGTAGTTCCATATTTCTTAAAGCCATTTGAACCAATCTGAATCAAACTTGATGAGGTATGTTAAACAAAGTGACTTCCTGGCAGCCAACAAGCAGAGACTTCGGAAACGTTGGTCAACTGAAGCCCAACTTACGCCCCAAGATGTGGAGACGGCAGTCGGGCAGAAACAGTATCTCCAGGGTTCCGAAAAGCATTTCATTCAATACCCCACCGACGCTTCTTAATAAAAGTACGCTACAGGTCACTGACATTGCAGTCAGGAATGATAGCAAATAAAGATTTATTAGTTATTGCGGTTATACAGTATACCGTAGGAGGAATGAAACACGATTAAATTTATTGGTGGTTTGGGAGTTAAACGGAGCATAATGTAGTATACAGAGATTGCATCTCTGCCAGCAACAACAGCCCTAATATGGACCGGCACTGACTCGAACTGTGCTCGTGTGAAAGATACAGGTACATCTCTCCTTGACACTTCAGCTTGTTGCTAAAGATGCAACCCACGACAAAATATTTTCCCATTTTCATAATTTTACTTGGAAAAAGTGTCGATTGCCATACCGTCTGTATCGGCGTACGTCACAAAAGAATGAACAACATGATGTCTTGCATTTTTTTTTTTTTTTGAAAGAAAACATCATAGTGGCCCCTAAGATGCAGCACAGCCACCAGCCTTAATCCGTCAGAAATGTGACAGATGCTATCCAAAGTACTGTACGTGCAACCTATAACTGATTGTGTTGTGAGCCGAATGACACCAAATAGTAACACGTGAAGGACTGGTCTTGTAATGATGATCAATGCCGTATGGCAACGGCAGTGCTGTATTATGCCAGCGCTGGGTCCGTAGCATATGTTAAGAAGAAGCTCGTGGTTTCGTTTAAACCTCAAAGTTTAGGATATAAAGTAAAACAGCACTTAATTAAGCTCTCAAAACGATATGTACATTTTCTTGGATGTTTATCCTCATGTAGACATTTAAAACGTAATTTTTTTAACTCCTTGAGAAAATAAAACACTACCATATAGCAATCACATTTTTAATACCAATTCACTTCACTGAACTTGTGCAAAATAATAAAATTAATGCTATGATTGAAATGAGGCTTTAAAGGAACACAAATTAAATTTAAGAGAAGAATTATATTTAAAAGCAAAGTAAAAGAAAAAAATAGAGACCGCAGTCATTTTGATTAAGATTTTATGAAAAATTATCTTTCTGTAACTACTAAACAAGCAACTTCTAGTGCATGTACCGAGAGCCTCAGTCGCAATATTATGGAACAATTGGGTAAACTCAAAGTTATTTTGAATGGTGCATTGTCTTACAAGAAACTGTTTTTGTCACATTTTCACACACGAGGTGAGTCCACAATGGTGAATGGCTACACGGTGTGAAACATAGCAGACAAACCTACGCACTGTCTGCGTGGAATCAAAAAGACAGTCTCACTCCTGGGGTCTCATCGCCGTATAAATAATTACTGTTTTCGAAATGAAAAGAATTATAACAGTAATACTTCATTATTAGATGAGACAACGATATCTGATAAGTTCATTGTTGCATATGCTGCACGTACAACCTACTTTTTTTTAAAAAAACTGAGTTGAGTATATAAACAAAACAAAAAGCTTACCTTATTCTTTGGTGCTTGGAGATTTCCTGTCGCCAAATTTCGCAGTCACTGGGTGAAAATATTTCTCGCTCTCTTAACATCTTTTACTATTTTCAAACAATAGTATTGTATCCTATGAATCCATAGCACCCCCCACCCCCCAAAGAAGTGACACAAAAGAGATGCAGGAACCGCGAAACTACAACATGTTATTTACAAAAGCCCACCAAGAAGAAACCAGTGATCACTCTAGATGGCTTTTATCAGAAGTAGTGTAAGAGAAGTAAATACACTGTAGAATGAATTAACGCCTTTGACAGTACACTTACAAAAATAAAGATGGTGTCAATGAATTACTTCCTGATTGGAAATCAGTAGAACACTGTTCTAATTGATTGGGTTAGTACTACTGTACCTGAGTCGGCCTAGTTCATCCCTGACTGTTGATGTGGTCTGTGTACAGAAGCTTCATGCACTTACCACAACCAATAAAGCAACGTGATTTTGTAAACGTTTCTATGGTAACGCCTCAGTGTTGTCAGAAGTTTTCGCCTGCAGCCATTATCTCTTGGCAGTTGAAAGCTGTCAACAGCGCAGCGAGCCTTCAGGGAGTTTCTTAAGCCGTTTCAACAGCAGTTCGGAAACCATTAGGAAATTACCACGTAAGTTTTGTGTTGTTGCCAACTTATGAGACATTACGTATGGTCTGGCGAGCGCTCACTTTTAGAAATGAGCTAAAACTGTTACTGCTCACTGTGGATTTGGACACCGCCTTCTTTACGTTGCACAATAGCTAGAATACCATCCACATATAACTCGAGAGTTTTATTTATATCCAGGTGCACGGCTCCCTAAGAAACGAGGTTCGTACAATTTGCTTGAGCTGTGCTGCGGCTAGCGTTGGTGTTGTTTGTAGGTTTCTGTCATCTGTTGGACGCTAGACCGTATCGTTTATTTGGCATGGTTGCGGTTGTTTGTCGTCTTCTCGCGTTGACTGGTGCCACTTGGTTTCGCAAGCATTTACTGTCCGCTAGAGGCAGCAACGGCGATTATCGATATGTAGTAACTGTGGCCCTATCTTTGAGGCGACATCGTGCTTATTCCGCGACGAGTCAGTGTGCTGTTCGTTTGGGGACTCAGGAGGAGCGAGGACCACGCAGTGCGAGAAAACGCCGGGACCATTGGCGACGCTCATGGACTGCCGGATCGAAGGCCTGTGGTCATGAGGGTGCACGACCTCGTCGTAGATCGGATCTTGCAAGTTTTAAGTTGAGTACATTTGGATTCTAATAGTGAAACCTCCACCATTATGAGATCTTGCGATTCTCCAGTGACTTGGTTCACGTTGCCGCTCATAGTGTTGCCGAGGTGAAGAGCAGCGAGTGGACGTGCTTGGGAAAGGCGGATCTGATTAGCTTTCCAGGACTTCTAATTATTGTTTATTGAGTTCAGTTTGTTACTATTAAGTTCAACCAGCTGTATTTTTCCTGCCTCGTGGCCGCTAACTCCCCCTGCCCTGGGGGTTAGTGTATGTAACGGCAGTGTACGTTTCCTCGCCTTGCCGCTGCTGTCTGGTGAGGCGTGTAGTTTTGACAGCTTTCGTGATTGTAGGTTGGTTGGCGATTCTTCTACTCTGGTGGTAGTGATTCCTTTTGTTCTGGGCGCTCTAAGCACAGTATTGTGCGGGCGGAGTCCAGACCGCCGGTTCTGGCTTTGGCGTATTTTTACATCTTTGCATTTGGTTTATTGGAGGTCAGGTAGCCTCAGTAAGATTACCATTAGTCATTCGTTAGACTGCCACTAGTCTGAGCTACCATCTTATGAAGTGAATGCAACCCTTGGCTGCCTATCTCATCGCTCACAGAAGAGTTTTTTGCCAGACCTACTCAGAGCTTGATTTCTGGTGCACCGTATGTGACTGGCCCTTGTGTTTTATTATTTTATTTGCTGTTTAGTGTACGTTTCTAAATCTTTTCATATAATTGCCATTCTTGGCGTTACAGCAGGTTTAAATGGTTATGCTACCAAGTTATCATCATTTTGTCTTGCCCGTTTGGTAATCATTTGCCTGTGTTTTTAAATTAAACTTTGCTATTGCATTGCTGTATTACAGTGTATTTGTTAAATGCTCTATAATTTCCGTTCTCGGCGTTATAGGCCTTCAGCCGTGACTGTGGTTATATGCATTAAAATTCTAATTGGGATGACATTGGCTTGCTTTTAAAACATTATTTGCTGTGTCTGTATTTTATGCTCATTTGGTAAATTGTTACGTACTGAAAGCACTATTAATTACACAGTTGTTTATTCCTCCATTGCCGGCCAGAGTGGCCGTGCGGTTCTAGCCGCTACAGTCTGGAGCCGAGCGAACGCTACGGTCGCAGGTTCGAATCCTGCCTCGGGCATGGGTGTGTGTGATGTCCTTAGGTTTGTTAGGTTTAATTAGTTCTAAGTTCTAGGCGACTGATGACCTCAGAAGTTAAGTAGCATAGTGCTCAGAGCCATATTCCTCCATTAATGAAGTGTGATGTATTTATTTATTGCTGAGTCTGGAATTACCGTTTTAAAACAAATGTGTGTAATTGCAAAAGGGAACCAACAGTAACTGATTAGGGCCCCGTCCACAATCGTCACCGCCTTCCTTGACGACCCAGGTTTCAACTAACTCTAGCTACTGGGCAACGAGCGTCACCATTGGAACCACGATTCTATACGCGGAACTGTGAGTCACCTAAAAAGACAGTCTGATGCCTTTCACGTGTTCGGCGTTGCCGTTGGGCTCATCACTGTCACTACACGACTGTCTGCTGCCGCGTCACGTGAAGCTGCAACACGCGTAACAGCAGTGCTTCAGTCGACGCTCAGTCCCAGAGGATACGTCTTGCTGCAAACAAGACCATTTTCTGATTCATTGCAAGTAACGTCACTCTACTATCCTACACGGCCTTGAAATTAGTCGCATGGGAGTGTTGAGACCCTGGATGGGCTGTGTATGGCTTTCCGCTTTTTCGCACGACACCCGTGAGATTTTGACTACCTTGGAAAGATTAATCTCGGCCTTAATAGACCATGACACTGCCGCTGTCGAATACAGACATGTGCTTGTAAAACTTTCTTTCTCTCACACACTATGTTATACGCATTCATCACAAACAATCAAATTCAAGTGCGGTTCTTCCATGAGAAATTCACCAGGCGCGCCAGGTACATATAGTCTGCGCCCGCGAGCTCGGCTCCAGTTCACCACCGGCAATGGAGGGTGAAGCTTTGACAATGCCAGCCACTCGTGCTGGCGAAACGTCAGAAAAATCATTAGATGAACGTCGGCCGAAGAACCCGAGACAGAAGCCAATAGGCAGTTTGTCAACAAGTGGCCACGAAAGCCTCAACAATTTTGTATCACTGCGTAATCTTTCTTTATTGCGTTACTACTAACTAATCTCTGCGGTTTCACTGAAATGCTAATTACTTCATGCCCATTGGACGTTTGTTGCGTAATGGCCAGAATTTTACGGTAATATGACATGTGCAAAAGTCATTTCCTTTGGTTTTTCTTGAATATCTCGAATACCGCCGCGCTAGTGAAAATTTTTCCCAGAACGATATTAAATTAGATTAAATTTCCTACAAAAAAGGCTTTTGCCTGTGGCTGCAAACAGAAAATCCAGCAGCACTCTTGGTGGAGGAAGTTGTCTTTGGCTTTGCCGGAAGAATGGTACAACAGCCATCCAGGATGACTAAGAATCATTTTCCCGTGTAGCATTGTAGAACAGTTTGCAGAGATTTACGTAGCATCTGGCCAGATGCTTGTCTTGCGTTTGTATCATTGCGAATTAATATCTGTATTTACTATAGCGTTCATCACACTTTGTGAAAAAATAAACTACCCAAGGATGTCAGCACTGTGCGACGGTAGTGATTCATAAGCCGAGCTGCGGAATGGGTTGATATAGGTTTTTGAAACAGCCGTAGCTGGTTTTGCGTCGGAGTGCGATAGAGAGAAAGCATTTTGCAAATCTATGAAGGAGGGAACTACATGACCTCAATCTGGAGGCCTACCTCCCCTCACGCATCTAACCAGCGCTCCTGACTTTCCATCCTGTTACTCTCTCAGAACAAAGTTTATTTCTTAATACGGTGCTACTGCATTTGGATGTGGAACTGACATTTAATATTTGTTCTTAACCCCTTTTATTCAAGAATATTCATTAATTTTTCAACACTAAAACTTTATTTTTAATAATCGGGGATTCTCCATCCACTGCAACACAGAAGCTAGAGAAAAAAATGAATAGGTTCTTTTCTTGCGGTAAATTAAATGTAGTTTAATTTTGTACTGGGAAACATTTTGGCCAGAATCTGCTGTTTCGAGATACACCAGAAAAACTAGGAAAAGTGACCTTTAAACGACCCCCAATCCCACGCTTGCAAGTCATTTGCCTGTATGTTATTCGTTGTGCATGTTATTTATTACACTTCCCTCTACCGCCGGCCGGGGTGACCAAGCGGTTAAAGGCGCTACACTCTGGAACCACGCGACCGCTATGTCGCAGGTTCGAATCCTGCCTCGGGCATGGATGTGTGTGATGTCCTTAGGTTAGTTAGGTTTAAGTAGTTCTAAGTTCTAGGGGACTGATGACCTTAGAAGTTAAGTCCCATAGTGCTCAGAGCCATTTGAACCATTTTTTTCCCCTCTACCACTGTACAAAAATTTCCAACCACACGGATGTATTTCTCAGTTGTTTTTTCGTTGTCTGGATTAGTAAGAAGGACTCAGCATTTTATTAGACATGGAGACTCATCGAAAATTATAGAGTGTAAGGGATCCGTGATCCCACGAACATAGATGCTAGTATCCGACGCCCAGGTCGATAGCAGACAGGAGTCATTGTCAAGCGCTGCAGGAGGCAGTGAGACGAGTGTCGAATGAGAAGTAGTACTAGTGTGTGTCGAGCGAGCAGTGGTGTTGGAGAGACGGGCAAGAATGGTGGTCGAGTGAGTTGTAAACGGTAAAATTCACCGGAGTATGACGAGTGAGCACGTCCCCCTGATCGTCGTGGGGTGGACCCTCAACGATACCTATTCGCGAGTGATATGAAACCAAAAGTGACAAGTGCCGAATTACGTGTTTCGCGTCAACCGCCTGCTTCCCCCTCCTCACAGCGGGTGTCACGCTCCACTGTTCCTTCCCCATCCCACCAGCAGGCGTTAAGCACTGCTGCCCCCTCTCCCACCCCGGTACAATCTCAGCAGCACCCTCTCCCCACCCCATCCTCTGTTCCCACCCACCTCGGTGACCTCATCACCAATGTTGTCGAGGCACTGACCTCGGCAATCTCCACCACATTCAACTCCCTCCTCCAAACCATCCCACACCAACTTGCCACCGCCCTCCCCCAGTCCATGTCCCCCATCACCACTACCACTCCCATTCCAACCAGTTATGGCTGTTAGACATCACGGATTGACAGCCATGATCTGGAATGCCAATGGTCTCCCCAAACAACAGGGCGAGTTCCGACAGTTCCTCCTTGATGAGGGGGTTGATATTTGCCTTGTTGCAGAGACACACCTCAAACCCGGTGTTTTTGTCCATGTAGCAAACTACTCCTGCTACAGGACAGACAGGCCCACCATCTATGGTGGCACGGCGGTGTACGTGCATAACTCCCTCCGCCACCACCTTATTCCCCTCCCCCCACTTAACACTGTGGAAGCCACTGGCGTTGTTGTCCACACGGTGAGGGGTCCCATCACGTTTGTGGCTCTCTATAGACCACCACGAAGCCTTCTTGAAACACTGGACTATGAAGCATTGCTGTCGCTCGGCAACAACGTCTTCGTTGGCGGTGACTTCAATGCCAAACACGCTGCCTGGAACAGTAGATTAACAAACACATCCGGTCGTCGACTCGTCCGGGTCGCTGAGCGGCATCATGCCCGCACCATCGGCCCGCATGACCCCACCATTTACCCTATTGGAGGACGTCCCCTAGATGTCTTAGACATCGCAGTGGTGAAAGGTCTACCCCACCCCACCACTGCAGCCACCCGCATCGCTCTAGCCTCTGACCACTGGCCGGTCATCTGTTCCATCGATCTCGTTGGAACCTCGACCGCGCCGAGTGAAGGCCTGAACATCCGCGGTATTGACTGGCAGTCCTACCAGAGACAGGTCGAAGCAGCCCTACCCACAATCCCTGCTACCAATCAAATGGACGCAGATTGTACCCTCATACACCTCACCACCATTGCCCTAGATGCTGCAACAGCACCGACCCCTCACCGTCTGCACCGGCCCCCAGACCATCTGCGTCCACTCCCTCCCCCCCCCCCCAGCATCCTTGCTCTCATCACAGAGAAAAATCGGACCATCCGAGAATGGCAGCTCACTCGGAACCCGGCAACCAAGCGCCTCATCAATAGACTACAGCGCCAAATCAAGGCTGCGGTGCAAGACCACTGCAATCAGGCATGGAAGAACAAAATCTCTGCCATTGACCTGAGTGATCCATCTGCTTGGCGGCTCACAAAAAGCCTTCTGAGAAGAGAGCAACGGATCCCCCCTCTCCAGGTCGGCAATGACTTTGTGTCCGAACCAGATGCCAAGGCTAACGCCTTGGCTGGTGTCTTCACACACAACTTCACCCCAGTCAATGACCCCGTTGACCCCGACCATATTCGCTTGGTAACGGCACGCCTCCCACAACTTCTTGCCATCCAGGACCCTGAGGATGAAATCACCCCCATCAATGAAGAGGAGGTTGAACTGCAATTGCGGTACCTCAAATCCAAGAAAGCTGGTGGCCCCGATAAGCTGACAAATGCCCTCCTCAAGCAGCTACCCCCAGCTACTATTCCCATCCTGACGGCCACCTTCAACAACATCCTCACAACCAGGCAATATCCCACTGCCTGGAAACATGCTGAAGTGGTCGCCATACCCAAGGCTGGGAAGGATCTTCGTTCCCCTGCCAGCTACTGCCCCATCAGCCTCTTGCCCGCCATCTCCAAGGTGTTCGAGAGGCTGTACCTTAAATGACTGCTCATCCACATTGCCCGAGAATGAGTCCTCCCTGATGAGCAGTTTGGCTTCAGGCAGGAACACGCAACCACTCACCAACTCCTGCGCCTTGTAGAAGAGGCACTGGACGCCATAGAACGTAGGGAGTACTTCAGGGCCATACTCCTCGACGTGTCCAGAGCGTTTGACTTGGTCTGGCACGAAGGGCTGCTCTACAAATTATTTTCCCTTGGCTTTCCAGTGTCCCATGTACAGCTAATAGCCACATACCTGGAAGGTCACACCTTCCATGTTAGGATCCCAGACGGGAAATCTACACGACGACGAATCAGGGCAGGAGTACCACAAGGCAGCGTACTTGGACCGCTACTCTACTCCCTCTTTACAGCCGATCTGCCCTCTGCGCCGAGGGTACATTTAGCTCTCTACACAGATGACACTACACTCTTCTCTCGTTCTCGGAGTGCGGCAGGTCTTCAACAGCGGCTCCATGGGGCTACAGATTCCCTAACCGATTGGGCTATGACCTGGCGTCTGGCATTTAATCCCTCCAAAACCCAAGCCCTTATCATCTGCCGATGCCATATTCCCATTCGGCTCCCTCAGGTGATGGTCCTTGGTACCCCAGTCCCCTGGACTCGTACTGCAAAGTACTTGGGTGTTACCCTGGACCAGCGCCTCACCTGGCGCCCCCACATCGATGACGTGCGTCGTAAGGCAATGGAGCGGCTATGCCTGCTCTACCCTCTCATCAATCCAACCTCTTCACTCCCCACACACCTTGCTGTTAGACTGTACACCTCCCTTGTTCGCCCCATCCTTGAATACGCGGTGGTGGTGTGGGGCAATGCTGCCCCCACCCACCTTCGCCGACTTCAAACTGTCCTGAACCGGGCTCTCCGGCGTGCCTTCCACCTCCCCTTCGACTTCCCAACCCAAGAGCTCCACATCCTGGCCAAAGTGCCGCTCCTTCGTACCCGCATCCTCTCCGCAGCCAACTCCTTTTACCAACAAACCCATCACTCTCCTAACCCCTTAATCCTTTCCCTGGGTACCTGTGTTCACCGTCTAGCCACCACTCGATGGCCTGACCTTTTATTCCGCCCCCCATGACTTCGCATGCACTAGCCACCTCATCTCATGACAATTACTCTCCCTCACATCATAGATCTTCCCCCCCCCCCCCCCCAACATGTCATGTCATTCACTCCCCTCAGCACGTCACCCCCCTTCCACCCACACTATCCCCAATGTTGGCCTAATCATGACAGGCCCTTCCTTTTTCCACTTCTTCATCTGTCACCCTCTGACTTCTTTCTCTTCCCCCCCCCCCCCCAACCACTTCAGGATTGACTGCCACCACCATCATGACTCCGCTATGAAGAAGAAGAGGCCAGGATAATGGCCTTTCGCTTTAACTAACTCTCACTATTCCTCCTCCTCTCCTTTATTCTGTAATTTGATCGTAATTCCCGGCTAGTCAATGGGCCGTTCGTTTTCCCCCACTCTTCTACTGTCCCTTCTACTGTCCTGTCTTCTTTCATTAAAAAAAAAACAAAAAAAACTTGCCTGTCAATTGGGCTATTCGTTTTCCCATTTCTTCCACTATCGCTCTGACTATCCTAGTACAAAAGCCAAGTAACGACCACAACCACCATGCCAACCCACATCCTCACCACATCATTTAAGAAGGCGAAGCGCCCTAAGCGCTAGAACTTCGTCCCCAGCAGAGGGTGCAGCCCTCAGTCATGTGCGTCTGCGTCTGCGACAACCGCGTCGGCCAGCAACAACCATGGATTGCAGTGAGGATTGTTGTGAATGTTAACCATCAGCATTGCGTGTGACAAAGTACTGAAAATCAACAACCAATAAAAAGATATAACTGTAATTAGATGTGTAAGGCGAAGGTAGCAACTGCCTCAGAATTTGTGTGATAGTAGGAAATATGTATCAGTTTGTACATCGATACCTTTGTGGTCCTTAATAATATACAGACTTTCAATCGTTCCACTGTTCAGTTGCAAAACAGCCGCATTCGGTTGAAATACCCCCAAAACCACAGCAAGAAAACAGATAGCCTTCATCCATTAAGCACACGGTCATATAATCATAATAATTAACTGTTTGGCGGCTTAGGTAAATTACACAAAACCCAATATAAGGAATTTTAATCGGGGGTGTTTCATCTTGGCTCCCGTGAAAAGGACAGTTGCAATCTTCGGATCCGAACAATGATTTATTAAGCACCATTTTTGGTTTCAGTGGAATGACTTTTGCAATTATCGGACAATTTTAGTGCAAAAATAATACGGTATTGTCGTTACCGTGACTAAAATTACAATATTCCAACTAGAAACGGTGTAATATAACAGTTATGGTGAAATTAGAAATCGTGGGAACGAAGCACATTGTTTAGAGAATATAGTGCAAAAGTGACAGAGGAACAGTAAACAATTTCTTTTTACAAGTTCAAGTGACAAAAGCAGTGTTAATGAACAATGTATTGAAGTATGGACACGAAAACCTGCATGAATTGCTGTAGAATTCATATTCTAAGAAGAGGCGCGTTTGTGCATAATCGCGACTGAACCAGCCAAAATTCCGTTACGAAAGTGTCAGGAACATGTTTTCAAGTGACTTTGTATCCGAGATTGTCTTTTGAACGGTGTAAATCGCTCAATTTGATGTGGACCCATAAACTGTTACCGCATTTGCGAGTGTTGACTGGCGCAATTGTTGGATGACGTCACTTAGACTCTGTGAGCGGCTAGCCAAAGCATCTGAAGCAGTGAAGCAATTCCACACGCCGCGACATCAAGAATTTAGACAGCGCAGATGTACCACACTGACCAGAGACTACAGCGGAGCCAAGTGGATGAAGTAGAAACAACGACGACGCGGAGTTCGACATCTAGTGGCGAACCTCCGAAGTATGTCTGCGCCACCTACCCGCCGATCAACGAAATACATGATAGCAGCTCCATCCCGTTGCCAACCACCGTACTACGAGACCGCGTCAGCGCGATTCGCCGCGAGCTTCGCTTTGCACACGGCACTACACACGAGCTACAGCAACGCATCGCCTGACAGCCGCCACGCCGGAGGAGCCAACGCCAACATGACTAGTAGCGCGACTTCAATCGTCAAAACATCGCGACTTCGACGAGCGCCGAGGGGTGAGTGAAGACGATTTGCTGGCGCAAGACTAATTAATCCTCAGAACGTGGGAGGAACTTCAAATTAAATTTGTCAGTTGTAGAAAATATAAAAACCGTAATTTTTTAACATTTCTTTGCGAATTTGCTCTGAAGCATGGTATGCTAATATGCTCGTGTTTTCGTGCTGTACAGCACAGAATAGTGTCTCATTTGCATTATTTATTGTAAACTACATGTTTATATGTCTGGGTTAACCGAATACAGAGAAGTATTATTTCGTTATTAGCTAATTAGTGAGTGTTTGGGTTACAAGGAGGATATTTTATTTTTCTTGTCTGTGCATAGCGAATAGTTGAGGATGGATCCTGAACTGAAAGAAAAGGTTGTGGAGGAGGTAGTTAGAAAAATAGAGATAGGGCAGGAGGACAAGGATGAGTCAGGAATTGGTAGTAGTGGAATGTCAATAGACAGCTCATTGGGTTATTCTACCATTTACCCTGAGACACCGGTAAAACCAACCAATTATAAAGGAACTGAGTCTAGAGGATGGAGAATTGTAGTCAGTAATAATTAAGATGCTCCAAGGAATCAACAAGCAGTTAGAAGAGATCTCCAAAGGAAATGAGGAAATCAAGAAAGAAAACAAAGAAATCAAAAAAAGTATAGCAGAGATGTCCCAAGAAAACCAAGAAAGCTTAAGGAAAGGACTGCAGGAATTCCAGGAACAGATGAGAATAACGCTTCAGGAGAGAGATGACAAGCTACAGGTGAAGATAGATCAACTCCAAGAAGAGATGAACGATATGAAGACAGAGATAATCGGAAAAGCTGAGGGAGATGTCCACGACATCAAATCTGAATTTGAAAGGAGAATGCAAAAAATTGAAACACATCAACACCAACAAATTAGTGATGTGGTACAAATACAACAGCAGTGCCATGTTAATATTGGTAAATTGGGAAACAGGCAAGTGAAATTGGAGGAGGATGCGGAACATATAGTCACAAATGAGATCAAACAGCTGCAGGAGGAAATCCAACAGCTAGAAACTAAAACCGAAGAGATTGATAGGAAGATAAATAGTGCCACCTTAACAGTAGGGGAGGGCAAGTTCGTTACATTAGTAAAGGCTGATAATAGGTATACCGAGACCAACACGGGGCAAAAATATAAACCCAAACGGGCATTGTATCCAATGATATTTACTAAGTGGTTACGAGGAGTTTTCCCAGCACACTTACGAGATTCAGATAAAATTCAGTTCGCAATAGACAGAATGGAAGGTGAAGCTTTCACCTGGGGAGTTAGGAAGAAGGAAGAAGTTACCTGCTACAGTCAATTTGAGGGAGAGTTTATAAAGAAATACTGGTTCAAAAGTCACCAATGTGCAACACTTGACGAGTTACTGCATCGCAAGTCCCTTAATACCTGGAGAGGTACCATGAGAGAATTGGCTGAGCATCTATGGGAGTTGAATGAAATATTGGAGCAGCCATTGAATGACGACATAACGATATCAGCAATTAAAAGGAGATTAAGTCGTAAGATGCAAGAAAACTTATCTGGAAGCCTGATTAAAGATAAAGATACTTTAATGGAAGTATTGGAGCAATTAGAGACTATTCGTGCACAGGAAAACAACCAGATGCATGATCAGAACCAAGGTGGAAATAATTACCGTCAAAGTCAGTTTAATGGCCCACCAAATTACAGACGTAGAGGTGGGGGTAATGGACATAGGAACCATGCCAATGGTCGGCAGTTTCACCACAATCAAGGGAGAGATGATGATGATAATGACAGGAATTATGAGAGGGGGGATGATAGACGAAGGGATTATGAGGTACGAATTGAAGAAAGTTAGGTGTAGGGAGCCAGCAAGTCTTTTGCTGGTATACCAAGTGGCGACTGGTACACTCCCAGTTGGGTGAGACTTAATTTCTTATTTCAAGTTCCACCCCTCTACCACCTTTCTCTATCCTTATATTAAGAAAGTTTGTGTGTAATAGTTAGAATTGGTAATGGTCGACCAAATAATACAGTCAGGAACCATGTTGCAAATTTATAGTTTATTTATAATTAGGACAAGTAATTGTTGTTGATGTAGAGTGTGAGATGTCAGAGAATCAATAAGTCAAAAATCAGCTTAGTGTCAGTACATTGCAGAATTAATAGTGCCAGAAGTAATGAAACTAGAACCAGATCAGGAAGCCAGTGTTTATAAAATGTGGTGTGAAGCTAATTGGTCAAATAGGAGTTTGTGTAATCTTATAGAGTTGTTTTATGAGGCATGAAAAGGTCAAACTGTTGTAAGAAAATTGAAGTAATGTATCAGCTAGAAATTAGGATGGATTATAAATAAACAAATACATGAGGAGATAGTTGCTCGAATAAATGATGTGAAATATGATGAACTGAGAGGCCAAGGAGCCTGGAGTAGCATTTTTATGTAATTATTGCAGCGAATATGGAGGGTGGATGGAGTTTGACAGATATACGTTTATTTGCAGTTGAAGTTTCTGTTAAGTTGAGGGAGTTATATGTAATGAAGTGTATTGAGTATGAGATGTTTGAAATATTGAAGTATATGGAGGAAAGATGTAGGTTGAAGATATATATTTATTTGCAGTTGAAGTTGCTATTAAGTCGAGGGAGTTATGTGCAATGAAATGTATGAAGTATGAGATGTTTGAAGTATTGAAGTTTGTCATTTAGCACATGAGCAACATCTGCTTGCAAGTTATTTGTAGGTATACATGTTAATCTGAAGTATGCTGAATAGAACAGAAAGTGCAACTCATGAGTAATGAGTAATTCATGAATCCAATTAGCTATCAAAGTCAAGTATGGTTGTACTTAAATCAAGCTTTAGAAGCAGAATTCTGGCACTGTATAACGAATAGTAAATCCATATAGCAGATTTGGATTAATGTCAGTATAATAGGAAATATTATATTTTTCAAGTGAGCATTAGCGATGGCAGTAAATGTTTGGCAAAATGAAATGATCAGTAATTTAAAATTTTCATTGGGTGACCATATCAGCTATAGCGATGCAAATAGTTATGTAAGACATATTTAGTGGTATAATCGAGCATTTAATATTATTGAATCAATTTGTAGAGGTATGAGGGATTGTAAAATAATTGCATAAGTCAAGATATAAATGGTTTATATTGTTATCATTTTCAATTTCGCTTGTGTTAAGGACTCAAATGAATAAGTTGTGAATTTCTTCCATAACTTTAATGTGTGTTGACCAAGAGAGTTATAAGTTGGAGTGATAGGAGTATGGACAGCACGAACCCCGCTGAAAGGACGACATACCAAAGGGGTAGCTGGCATTAAATTAATTTGTTTTTTTGTCTTTGCTGTAGCAAGATATAATAAATATGTAGTTAATGGCTCGTACAAACCTTTGAAGGTGAAGATTTTTGGTAATTGAATGTAAGACAAAATCTATAAAAATATTTACCATGCTATGTTAATTAAGATATATTGATGTTGTATAATGTTTCTGTAGGGGCAAAAAATGGCTCTGAGCACTATGGGACTCAACTGCTGTGGTCATAAGTCCCCTAGAACTTAGAACTACTTAAACCTAACTAACCTAAGGACATCACACACATCCATGCCCGAGGCAGGATTCGAACCTGCGACCGTAGCGGTCGTGCGGTTCCAGACTGAAGCGCCTTTAACCGCGCGGCCACTCCGGCCGGCTTCTGTAGGGGCAGTTTGCTACCGGAGTCAATAGGGTATTATTTGTGATACGATGTAACGTTCAGTATGTGAAGCAGAACTTATGTTCCTCATTTTCATTTATATGCTATGTGATAATTTTTTCCTATTATTCTTTTTCGCCTGTAACTACAAAGAATGTTTTTAGGGCGGGGATGTAAGGGATCCGTGATCCCACGAACATAGATGTTAGTATCCGACGCCCAGGTCGGTAGCAGACAGGAGTCGATTGTCAAGCACTGCAGGAGGCAGTGATACGAGTGTCGAATGAGAAGTAGTACTAGTGTGTGTCGAGCGAGCAGTGGTGTTGGAGAGACGGGCAAGAATGGTGGTCGAGTGAGTTGTAAACGGTAAAATTCACCGGAATATGACGAGTGAGCACGTCCCCCTGATCGTCGTGGGGTGGACCCTCATCGATACCGATTCGCGAGTGATATGAAACCAAAAGTGACAAGTGCCGAATTACGTGTTTCGCGTCAACCGCGTCGGCCAGCAACAGCCATGGATTGCAGTGAGGATTGTTGTGATTGTTAACCATCAGCATTGCGTGTGACAAAGTACTGAAAATCAACAACCAAGAAAAAGATATAACTGTAATTAGATGTGTAAGGCGAAGGTAGCAACTGCTTCAGAATTTATGTGTTAGTAGGAAATATATATCAGTTTGTACATCGCTACCTTTGTGGTCCTTAATAATAGACAGACTTTCAATCGTTCCACTATTCAGTTGCAAAACAGCCGCATTCGGTTGAAATACCCCCAAAACCACAGCAGGAAAACCGATAGCCTTCATCCATTAAGCACACGGTCATATAATCATAATAAATTTACTGTTTGGCGGCTTAGGTAAATCACACAAAACCCAATATAAGGAATTTTAATCGGGGTTTTTTCAAGAGGTTACTTAAGATGTGTCACAGACAAGTGATCCGGAATACGGCTGTTGATGTTGCATATTAGTGACCTAGGATACAATATTAACAGCAACTTTTTACAGGTGATACAGCTAACTGTAATGAAGTAGTGCCAGGTCCTAATAGGATATCAAAATTTGGTGACTTGCTTTAAATATTCGGAAACGTAAAAGTATGCTCTTCGCAAAGCCTTATGACTAGAACTGGAATCAGTAAACTTATACAAATGCCTCGGTGTAAGAATGTTTTCGGATGTGGAATGAAACGATCACTTACTCTAAATGTTCGTAAGTACAGTGCGCACATATTAACTTGGTCGCTACCTGCGCAGATGGCATGGAAGTGTAGGACACCGGAGTGGTGGTAAGGGACGTGTCACCGGTGGCCAGCAATCAGCCACCAGCGCAGAAGGGCTGCTGCAGTTCAACAGCTGATGCCTACCCACAAGCAGCAGTTGTAAGCTACCGCTAGACAGTCTACAAACGATCATGTTAACAGTACGAAGAGTAATTTGACAAGTCAGCCTTTACAATGAAATGAATAACTAAAGCTGCATACAGGCGTTGATTTAAGTCAACTGGACAATTGAAAATGTGTGCCCCGACCGGAACTCGAACCAGGGATCTCCTACTTACAAGGCAGATGCTCTATCCATCTGAGCCACAAAGCACACAGAGGATAGTGTGACTGCAGGGACTTATCCCTGGCACGCCTCCCGTGAGACCAAAATTCGCAACTTATTGTCTCGCACTATATTCATGGTGCCCCTGCCCATTATACTCATTACTCGCGGACTTACTGACGATTCCCGTAAGAGTTCGGGTACTGTTTGTGCACCCACACAGAAGAAGATGGTCCAATGGCCGGTGAGCCTTAACTATACATAAAATCAGCCATTTTTATTAAAAATACAATATATTCCAGAATTACAATGAAACTATAACGGAAGGAGGGGTTTATGTTTGCCTGGCATGTAAATCTATCTTTCTTTCTTTCTGTTCTTACTATGTTGAAATTAGCTTATTTTGCCAAACCACAGCGGGTTTTACACAAGTTTACGTCGCTAACATGCTAAGGCAGTTGCAATTTCACAGGATGCTGAAATTGTCTATGTTGATTGGTTTGTTGCACTCTCAACTGTGCGGTCGTCAGCACCCTTACAAAATCCCAATTGTTACACAGTCCAATTTTTTCACAGTCCACTCTAGACACTGCCACAATTGGTGATGATGAAGATGAAATGATCAGGACAACACAAACGCCCAGTCCCTGACAAATAAAATCCCAGACCCGGCCGGGAATCGAACCTGGGACTCCGTGATCCAGAGGCAACAACGCTAGCCATTAGATCACGAGCTGCAGGCAACAGTCTATTAATAAACAAACAATTCAGGACGCGCCACGTCAACAGTTTATGAGAAACTCATGCTCAGTACAAAAATTTGTAATTTCTTCACTTAAGTTGTTGCAAACCTAGACTAATTCATATTTCCTCTGCTGTCGATAGCCCTTAAAACCATTTCATTCTTTCATTGAAAAAAAGAATCTGCAGTTACTTCTGTATTGTGATAGATAAGATAATTTCACATGTTAACTACAAGAGAAAATACCCTCCCCTTTAAGTGCTATCATCTGCAAACACTTGTTTTGATATTTTGAACCGTTTCTGAGATATGAGGGATGTTACAATATTTCGTTTTCTTTCTGCTGTTTGCGAACACGAGTGGAAGTAAATGCGTTACATATAATATATTTTCTCGAGATTGGAGATAGGTAAGGATCTCATCTGAAGTTTAAAGCAAATTTCAATATTTTAACTAAATTTTGTAAGCAGTAATTTATGCATTTAACGCAAGCTCATAGAAATCCCTATTTTTCGTTGAAAACTTTTCAAATTTCACACAGCGGATTTCTTAATGTCAAAATATGACAATAGCTATGACCATTAACAAGCTGAGAGGCAGTTCATCAAACAGCTGACGAAATAGTCTGAGAGATGTGGGAGAATCGACACTTTTTTTTTACCGAATTGTTTGTTTAAATTCGTTTCAGGAAGACTGCAGCGCAGTCGACGTGCGCACACATCCGTTGCCCCAGTGTGGTGCAGTCGGCCAGCAGCCACGTCGAAGCTGGTTGAGAATGTTTCCTTCATAGCAGGCAAAATACACAGCTCGGTAGGCGACAGCAGACTGAGCCCGCCACCCCTTCTGAACAGCGGGGTGGACTCGCCCAGCGCTGAGAACGAGGTTGAGTTTCCTCACAGGGCCACGTTGTCTTGTGTCAGCCCTGAAGCAGGGGTCACAATTTGGTTCACTGCTAAGATACGGCGAACATGTAATCAACTACGAAGGAGATAGCTTACAAAACACTGGTGCGAACTGTCCTAGAATACTGATCAACCATGTGCGACCTATATCCAATACAGCTAAATGGGAAAAAGAACTATACAGGGAAGGACGGCGGAAATGGTCACAGGTTTCGTCGACGGAGATCCTCAAGTTGCTGATAAACCCAATCGGTAGAGCCTGAAGATAGGGCGAAACGTTCCTCCCGTCGGTTGCCCGGAGTGACGGCAGTCGGGACGCACGCACTCTTGGTGCGCGAGACACATTACGCCAAGTGCAGCTCCGTAGACGTTTGCTGACGAAGCCCGACTGATCCTATCCGCTGCTACACTGTTAAAGGCAACTTACATTAGAGTGTCCAGTTTCCCTTTGATACGCGGCACAGGGTAAAAAAATTGTCACTACATCTAATTTGTTTTCTGCTGGGCCCTCAGCACGTACTAGTACCGAGAACGTCATATTACATACATGCTTCCAAGTGTGTGCTGCTTTTTTATTGATACTTTATTAATTCCTTGTATGTCCATCACAACAAAGTCGCTTCGGTATTTTTGCCATTAGCAAATGAGGCTGCAATGATGGTAAAATTTTCCGTGAAAACGTACGATAAAAGTAGGTTACTTACGTTTATCGTATAACATACAGGACGTTTCCGTAAGAGCGTGCGAAACTGTGACAGGACACAAGAGAATGCTCCACTGAACAGTCTGAGGCAGGGAACCTGGGGTCGGAGAATCCAGCTTAAGGAGATAAGGAAGTAAACTTGTTTACCGCTAACTCTAGCATTAGTTTTCTAGCGTGCGTACCAACGTGCGTACGAATTTATACGTACTGTGCTGTTTATGTACGTGCACATTTTTTGTTTCTTATAAGGAAAGAAGGAGGACGAGCCTCTTTACTGGGAAGTCATGACGCAGGTTTTGTTTACTTTACTTGTCCATAAGGTGGCTCTGTTGTATCATATTTACATTGTCCCCTTGGCTGTTCGTGAGGGGAAGTGGATACAACATGATGGTGCACCGCCTCACTTCAGTGTGAATGTCCCCAATCAACTCATTGTAAGTGTTGCATTTCCTGGTCTCTGGACTGGGAGGTGCTATTCCATGGCCTGCGAGGTCACCTGACCTGAACCCCCTTTATTATATGAAGTAACTTCTGTATGAAACCTCGGTGGATACGGAGATGGAATTAGTTGCCAGAATAATTGCAGCTGCCTGTGATGTGATTCGAAACACACCCGCGATATTTGTCAAGGTACGTCAGAACATTGTTCGCCGATGTCATATTTGCAATGAGGTTGATGGTCGTCAGTTTCAGTACATTTTTAAGACACAATACAAATGGTACGTTCATTGTGTCAATGATGGTATTTGCATAACTGTAAGTAATGTAAATGAAAAAACGTATAAATAATGTGATTTTATTCCTATTACCTCCTTAAGCTGGCTTCTCTGACCCCAGGTTCCCTACCTCAAATTGTTCAGCGGAACATCCTCTATGTACAGTTAAATTTTTGCCCGCTCTTACCGAAGCGCCCTGTAGAATTATGTGGCTTGCTCATGTGTTAGTAGTTACTCAGATGATATGACGTATATTCTGTATTGTATCCTGCAACAGCTTTTTGATTATCTCTCAGTGCTACTGATCACCTTTAATAGCCTCAGGCCGGCCGGTGTGGTCGAGCGGTTCTAGGCGCTACAGTCTGGAACCGCGCGACCGCTACGGCCGCAGGTTCGAATCCTGCCTCCTGCATGGATGTATGTGATGTCCTTAGGTTAGTTAGGTTTAAGTAGTTCTAAGTTCTAGGGGACTGATGACCTCAGATCTTAAGTACCATAGTGCTCAGAGCCATTTGAGCCATTTAATAGCCTCAGCGTTTGTACAACAAAGGTAATGGCCTTGCCGCAGTGGATACACCGGTTCCCGTGAGATCACCGAAGTTAAGCGCTGTCGGGGGTGGTCGGCACTTGGATGGGTGACCATCCAGGCCACCATGCGCCATTGCCATTTTTCGGGGTGCACTCAGCCTCGTGATGACAATTGAGGAGCTACTCGACCGAATAGTAGCGTCTTCGGTCAAGAATACCATGATGACGACCAGGAGAGCGGTGTGCTGACCCCACGCCCCTCCTATCCTCATCCTCCATTGAGGATGACACGGAGGTCGGATGCTCCCGGTAGGCCACACTTGGCCTGAAGACGGATTGCAGCGTTTGTATAACACTTTCGTACGTTTGACCGTCTTCTCCGGTGATGCTTGTATGTTTAAAACGAATTTTATTCGTGGTAAATCAATGATAAAATGTACACAACAAAGATAGTACAACATTAATCTTTCGTTTCGGACACACAGATATTTGTGTTGAATATTCTGTTATCTTTTTCGAGTTGTGAAGTGTTGTAAATTTCTCCTTTGCTGCTTGGATCAGGTTCAAATTTTGTGGAATGGATTTGAAAGGTCCCTAGTGATTCCATCCTTAATACCAGAGCAAAAATTGCAGTCGCGCAACATTCCAAAGAGTTGCGATTACATTCAATGAGGTTGTAGTCCTACGATGTCATTAGAAAACGGTGGAATGGTCTTCGGGGTGTCAACAGTGCCAAAAGTTGTCAAGAAAGTCGTAATGTTGCTCATCGTACAGCAAACTGTCATTTTCGCCGCAGAAATTAAGGAATCAACGCCCTAAGGGAAGTGCTGTTTCCATTGTCCCCCTTTATGCAATCACCGTAAGGCTTTTCGTGTCGATACTCACCAACGGTGTGTTTGACTCGTTTTTCTAGGACACCCTTAATAAAATCACGTAATTTAAATGCCATGCACCAGGGTTTCTAACCTTCATGGCAGAGGCGTCCAAACAAGGCGTGAAATGTTGGTAAGACGAGGCGGGAGGACCTTCCCATTGTGTGACATGTTCACAATGGCATTGGGCAGAATCGTGTTTAATTTAGTGCCATTGTGACATCCTTAACCCATCTTACACCTCACGTTAACATCTGAGTTCTGCCTTTTTCCGCATATGACGACATATTTCTGTTCGAAGCGTTTCTGGGTCCTAGGGCGACGCAGCATGGCGCCAGGAATTTGCTCTTCCACAGAGGAAGGTCGTACGCAACTTAGAGCCATATTTAAAACTTCTGCAACGGAATCAGAGCCAATTACGGGGTTTCGTGAAAGTGACCCTTTGTGTTGCGCAGTGTGTATGCTTATAAATTACAACTGGTGCTGTGCAATACCAGAAGGAAGACTAGGAAGGCAATGCAACTGTAGATCTTAATAAATTCTGATGGGTCCCTGAAAAACAGACTGGCTTTGGTGTCCCAACAAAATCAGAAGTAATAATAAACCGTACTAGAATCAATCATGATGAAAGTGCGAACTGACTGTAAAAGTAGAAACTAACACGTCTCCAAAGTGTGACTGTGGAGCAGAAAGGTAGACAATCCGGCATGTAGTGCAGAGATGTTGCATGAAACAATATGAAGACAGTTCAGTACGACGGCTGGTTCAGATAACATTACATTATTTGAAACCGATATGTTTTTTACTAATCTTATTCTTAGTTAATGCTCTTCCTTTCTTTCTTTCTAGTTTTTAAGCCTGCTTCCTTCAGTACCCCCCCCCCCCCCCCCCCCCCTCAGTCAACCCTTCTTCTCCTTGGACGGCCAATATCTCTTTTACCAGCTGATAATTTAGGCTCTATTTCTTACGACTTTCACAATCTACTTTCCATCTATCCTATCTGTGTTCGTTCCATCCATGCTTTCACTTATGTGCCCACTCATTAATGGAGTCCATTTCACATTCTTTTCTATTGCTTTCACTTCTCATCTCACAATGTCCTCCCTTTAATCCTTCGTAGAATTTTCATTTCTGTGGTTTCCAAAAGTCTTTTTGTTCTTGATGTTTCCAGTCTTGTCTCGAAGTCATGTTCTAAATGCTTATAACAGATTTCCCTGTGTTCCTGTTTAAAACGATTGACTAGTTCAAAAATGTTCAAATGTGTGTGAAATCTTATGGGACTTAGCTGCTAAGGTCATCAGTCCCTAAGCTTACACACTACTTAACCTAAATTATCCTAAGCACAAACACACACACCCATGCCCGAGGGAGGATTCGAACCTCCACCAGGACCAGCCGCACTGTCCATGACTGCAGCGCCTTAGACCGCTCGGCTAATCCTGCGCGGCTAATTCTAGTGATTTTGTCTCATAACACTCTTGTGTTTTGAATGTTTTAGATTTCAGATAGACATATATCTTTTCTACACATTTCTTTAACCTCTTTGCAAAACCACTGTGCGCTGTTTGTTTTCTTCTCTTGCTTTTATAACGCTTGTACCTAGTGCATCTTGAGCTGGTGTTTCAATAGATTTTTGATGTTCTCCCAAGGCTGATCTACGTTATCCTCTGCATTAATGGGTTTCTCTTTTATTTTCTCTGCTAATCTTTTCTGATATAAGATTTTTGTAGATTCATTCCATAAGGACTCTATATTAAATTTTTCTTCTGTTAAGACCGGCCGTTTAGCAGTCTTCTTCCTTCCTACATGCAGTCTGATTTTTGCGATGAATAGATTGTGATCACTCCCTATGTTGGCAGAGTTTAAAGTTTCAACATCTAGCACTGACTGAGTCTGGATGTTCCTGTTTGCAACAATGTAATCTATTGTAGATTTATGACCTCTTGTGTTCTGAAAAGTGTATTTGCACTGCTCTTTGTGGTCATATAGGTATTATTTAGCCTAAGTTCAACTCTTGAGCGTAAGCTGATCATAATCTCACCATTATCGTTTAGAAAGGCTTCATTAAATCGTTGTTTAACCTCAAAGAAGACACTATTTCCAATACGAGGACTGAAACACCTATTACGACAGCAAGTTCGTCTGAAGGTATCAGATTGCTAATCTCTCGTAACTGCTCTCACAAAGCCTCTCTTTCTGTTCTACGTTTTCAATCCTTTGGGCTGTAGATAATGTTCAGTTTGTGATGAGCAGAGTTCAGTTTTAGTAAAACTATTCTCTCAGGGATGTACTGGCACTCCTCAATAAGATCTTCGTATTTCTTATGGAGAAGTATCGCTACTCCTGCTTTCACTCTTGTCTCCTTCTCAACTCCGCTATATTCCTTCTGCGCTTTGCCTATCCTTTTTGTCTCTTGGATACTATGTATTGTGATTTCAGAATGTTTCAATTCCTCTATAAGCTCTTTATCTCTGTTATTAAAGGATTTTATGTTCCATCACGATATTCTCACAATTTTTTTTTCCATCTCTTAGACCTGTTCCTAGCCTTGGTCGTAATATTTGTAGTCTGTCCTTTCCGAAGCGCAGTACTGGTACTCTGAACAGTGACTTACTTCCAGGAGGTCGCTGGCCTGGCTGTCGGTGGGCGTGTTTCCAAGATTTTCCTTTCGCTAGCCTGTCTTCTTTCAATACAGCTCAGGACTCCAACCTGCCCTACCAGCCTTTGTTGTGGAGTTCTGTCATCTCCTACCCTTTGGTGCTCTCGCACCGTTAATCCAACAAGGCAGCAGGGTGCACTGAGTTTTTCTTCCTTTAGCCTATGGTGATCCATCACCGTATGGTACAAGCCAGCAGCTCTAAAGATCTGAGTGGACGACGGAAAACGAAACACTGCCTGGGCAAACGAAATTTAATTCCGTTAGGCTCGAAAGAAAGAGAAATTGGCCAAGAGGGGGATAGGTAACGAAAATGGAGTTTGAGACAAGGAAGTGGCCGTAATTCCGACTCAACTCAGTGCCCCACTGTCGGTAATCCGTGTACACCCAAGATGGGAGCTCTTTAAGGCGCGTGGAAGTGGGCACCAGTGACGTCACAGCCAGCAGAGCGGATATACAGGATGTTAAGAAACAGTTTGGAACGCTTGTAAGTGTGTTACAGATTAGGTTGTGCTGAGAAATAACTGTTAAGAAAACAATTCTATTCGTTGCTCCGTTTCCGAGTTAATTAGCATTGCTGTAAGCTAATCGGGCTACTGTGCGCGCAAATTCAAGCTGCCCGGCAGAGACGGTGTCGCAAAACGTATTCTTTGGTGTTTTCTTGATACCGAACACGACAGCGATACAAAAATTGGATATGGGAGGGTAGTAAGGACTGAACCCGAGCCAAAGGCTAAGCACGCTCCTGCACTATTCAAATGGTCCAAATGGCTCTGAGCACTATGGGACTTAACTTCTGAGGTCATCTGTCCCCTAGAACTTAGAACTACTTAAACCTAACTAACCTAAGGACATCACACACATCCATGCCCGAGGCAGGATTCGAACCTGCGACCGTAGCGGTCACGCGGTTCCAGACTGTAGCGCCTAGAACCGCTCGGCCACGCCTGCCGGCGCTCCTGCACTATTATATACGCTGTTAAGAACAACTAACACTAATTCTGTTTGGCAGACAACTTGAATATGCGTATGCAACGGCCTGACTGGCTAACGTCAATGATAATTAACACGGAAACGGCACTGTTTATCGATTTTTTCCTAATTATTTAAGACTGCTTCTGACCACCCTGTATAACGACGAGGCCACGACACCTCGATACAAGGATGGAAACAAGTTAAACACGGCATAATTGCAGAAGCAGCCCAAAAAATGAGTTAATGGTATACGAAATATCTGAAAAACTTAAATGAGGATGACTATACTTGGATCTGAACTCCAGTCCATGAAATTGGTGGTACAGTTTCTTAATCATTGCATCAGTTAGCTCGCTCAGCAATACTGAAAAGGTGACTGTTGCAGTACAATGTTTTCAGAGCACTGCTGGTGTCATCTGAACACGATGTCAGTCTGTGTAAACGTGTATTTCGTGTTTTCGTCCTCGTTTTTCATCGGGGAGTTGAACGGGATAGCGATGCGAAGCTGAGCTGCGCTCTTCCAGCCATCCAATTACGCCTGACCTTGGACGTGGCACCGTAGATGCTGATAAATGAAACGCGGGCATCGAGAAAATTAATGAATGCGTAATATGACGATTTAAAAGCCCTTTGAAGGCACGCTCACCTGGCGTTACATGAATATGAATAATTGAGGCTCGTTAATGTGGAGCAATCTGTGTGATGAAATAATAATGCGCGATTAGCTTTTTGCTGGCAACCTGTTTGTGATGACAAATTAAACGGTATAAATGACGATTTCAGCCGGCGGGTGTGAAGCCGCGTGTGCCATTGAGGGATCAGGATGGCAGCCGCTTCCCCGCGTCGATGCGCTCGCGCAGTTTCCCCACCCCAACCCACTCATCCAACACCCACTCCGTCCCCCCTCCCCCCACACCGCCAACACCCTCCCTCTCAAATCCCACTCCACTAATGACGTAGACTTCGGCCTTGTCTTGTCTGTAAACACTTGTAATTAAAGACGCCTTTGTTATCGCTGTCGCGCGAGATTTTAGCGCTGCTACCAACCGCAATACAAGGCCTAAAAAGTAAAATCCGGATAATTGCGAGCAGTACTCGCACACCGAAGGTTCCGCACAAACTTAATTACACGTATCGATAGTTCATCCATTCCGGGAAACGAGTATTTCGTCGATTTTTGCCTGTTAATTGTATCGATACTGGCAAGATATAAAAATATCTGACATGAATGGCAATATATTTTAATGACATTGACGTAGAAGCTTAAAATTTTTAACACCACCTACGTATGATAGACTTTAGTAGGTGATGTATGTTTCAAACATATATGCCTAAGCGTTCCTGAGAAAAGGGGGTCATAACAGACGGACAGACAGACAATAATATGGCAAAAATACTTGTTTCGAGTGATATAATTACAAATTAACAACAATTTTCGGATATTTTCCTCCGCTTGTACTGCGAAAGGTTGCTTCTTGCCGGATTTCGTGATTCTAGGTCAACGGGAAGTACCTGGCAGGTGTTGCTCAGTGAATTTGAGAGTAACAAAATATGTGACATGCATTAGCCGTATCTTTTGATTTCATTGACATAGAAGCTTAAATGTTTCACAACGCAAATGAACCACAGACCTTATTAAGCGACATTAATTTCTACTTGATACGTCTATCCATTCCTGAAAGAAGGGCTCTTAACAGTCGGGCACACAGACAAACTTACAGATAGACGGACAACAAAGCGACTCTCTAAAGTTTCCGTTTTCACCGACTGAGGTATGGAACTCTAAAAAGAGGTTGCTTGTATACTGAATATATTGCAACATGATGAAGAAACTGTCAGAAAGAAGTAAATATATTTCACAGTTGACAATAATGATACAATGAAGTGATTAATTGTTCAGAATAACAAAATATGACATGCTTGGAAAACTTTTATTGACAAAGTCGATACAGGCAACGATAGAAGCGTGTACTCTAGTGATTCCTAATTTTTGGGTCATTATTCCATAGAAAGAAAAACCAAAATATCACAAGGAAAAATAGCAGCTCGAGTTACAGTTGAGTGAATCGTCTCATCTACCTAAAAATTAATACTCGAATCTATGATCACTATTTCTTTAGACTCCAGAATTTTAAGATCATTTTAATCTACTTACATACCGCGCAAACCACTATACAGTGAAAGGTGGCTATATTATCGATATTATTTTCTACTCCACATGTCTCCAACGAGGGAAAAGAAACTGTCCAGATGTCTCTGCACATGCTCAAATTCCTATCATCCTTTTCTCATGACCCGCACTCGAGATATGCTATGCTGGTTTTATAACGGTCAGACATTCTTCTTCGAATACAAGTTCTTTAAATTTATCCATGAGGGTTTAGCGGCAACTACGAAGTCGTTTATTAAATTCCAAGAACATTTCTCTAACCACTGGGGAAAATACGCTAGAATCGACCGCACTAGAGTCTTGTATGCGATTTCGGCTACAGATGCATTGCATCTTCCCAGAATCCAGGGAAGTGATCTGTTAGTTATTTAATATATGCGATGCTAAGCAAAGGAGGCAAATGAAAGTCATACTCTATCGTAAATTCACCTAAGCTGCCACAAGAGCTATGGAAAACACACTGTCTTTCTTGGATGGGTCATGAGGTAAAAGATTATCGGTATTCAATAAAACATATTAATCTGATAGTTTATATTATTCACCATCCTCACTATTGGCCCGTTTATTGCTTGCATCTAACAACACTTTTAAAATGCAGCGGGCAGCTTCTTTACATTTAATATCTTAATCAAGGATACAGAATCACATCCAATTTTGTTAATGGTAATTTTATATTATTCTTCAAAACTGAATAATGATTTGGTGGAGGGTAGGGTGGGTGGGTGGATAACAGAGATGACGAAAGGAACGTACACTCGTTGATTCCGCAGAAATAAACATAGTGTTAACAATACCATCATGGAACCCAAAGCGTACTCAACAGAGACAATGATTACTACCAGAGGTGAAACACAACGTACTCAGAACATGTGGTCCTATATGCCACTAAACATACAAAGAAGAACCCTGTTGCAACCTCCGTAAAATCCAGAGAAAGTTAGTGACCTGCAACAGTTACATTTCTATGCATGTAAATATGCCTGGGACTTAATGAAGGGACACACTCAATTTCCGCAGATGAAGATCTATCCATGATTAATAATGATGTGCATACATAGAAAAACCCTGTTACAACCTCGAGAAAATCCAGAGAAATTTAGTGACGTGCAACATTTACATTTATACCTATACACATGAAAATATGCCAGGGAATTAGTAAAAGGACAGTCTCAATTTCTGCAGATGATCTGCCCATGATTAATAAGGATATGCTACACGCTTTGCCTGGAACACCTGTCGTTGAGAACACGAAGCCTCATACAGTGAAACACTAACAGTTTACGAAAGAAAAACTCTGCATAAGTTTGATACCACTCACGCCGTGATGATACAAACTTTTATTGTAAACTAACAACGAATTAACTTAAATCGCAAAACTGTCCAAGCAGTATGGATACAAACAGTTGCAAGTGGTCACTTTGTTTAATCATAAAGATATGTCCAAGTGATGCAAAATATTGTTATCTTTACGTAAAGAAAAGTGTTACCTTCTCAACACTCTTAATTTTTATATATGAATTTGCTCAAGACACTTTTTTTACCTATGTCTACAGTCACTTTCAGAACTCAAATTAATTGATTTAACACGATTAAATTTTGAATCGGTGGTGTGTCCATGTATCGCCACAATAAAATAAAAGCAGTAAATGGTTAGAGTAGTATGAATGAGCGTATTTAAGTTTCCAAAATTGACATTTTTATTCATAATTTTACAACTACAATCGAGTTGATAAATCTTACAAAAGAAATGACAAACATAAATCAGAAAAGTGATGGTGCTTGAGTGGCAAAGCACTCAATGGGGTGGGAACTATACAAATTATCCCCTGAATTAATCCCTCTTACAACGCAATCAGACTTTCTTTACATGAATCCACTGTGAGCCGAAATCTATTCAAATGGAATCATCTATGGCGAAGTACACCACAAACCATGGTTCACGGAGAACAGGGAGCTGTGAATATCATTTAACAACCCTGCACCAGTGCAGCCATGCTTCACCCTTTCACCTTGATTAAGGCAGCAGCAGAAAACGACACTCTGTAATGTTCTGATGCGTCCACAAAATAGTCATAAACCACAATACCAAATGTAATATTGGGGAGCAAGGAGATTATGACCTAAAACGCGAATATTAATTTGACCGACAGTGTAGTTAAAGTGAGAGAGTGGTGTACCACCTCAAAAAGTCACTGAGTTTTAAAGTTTCAAAAATGCGTAAATAATCTAAAATTCGGTGTCGTGCCTCTTGCAATTACACTTAATAAATCTATCTTAGACATTGGGAATAATTCAACTGTAGTACATAGCTGGGAAAATAGTCTCTTTGTCCTACTGCGCCGGCTGGGGTGGCCGATCGGTTATAGGCGCTACAGTCTGGAACCGCGCGAGCGCTACGGTCACAGGTTCGATCCTGCCTCGGGCATGGATATGTGTGATGTCCTTAGGTTAGTTAGGTTTAAGTAGTTCTGAGTTCTAGGGGACTGATGGCCTCAGATGTTAAGTCCCATAGTGCTCAGAGCCATTTGAACCATTCTGCTATTTAGCTGCCCTGATGGCCTAGCTATCTGCCTTTCCCCCTACAGTAAAGCAACCGGTAAAACTGCATTAGCAGACAACCGGTACTGGTTACCCTTTCGAAAACTCAGTCTGTCGTTTTAAACACACACAACAGCTTAAATGATACGACATTGAAATAAGTCAGGTTCACAACTGGCACTTAATATAGATTAGAAACATGTATTTATGTATGTTCACAATTTGCTCTTAAATAAATGGATCTATTTCCCACGAACTTGGAACACAACGCACTTACAGTCTCGAAAGACGTGTTGTGGCACTAAGATCCAACTGCCTATCTTAGGAGTTGGGAATTAAATACTCTGAGATGCACAGTGTGCCGAGAATACCAAACGGCTCTGAGCACTATGGGACTTAACGTCTGTGGTGATCAGTTCCCTAGACTAGAACTACTTAAACCTAACTAACCTAAGGACGTCACACACATCCACGCCCGAGGCAGGATTCGAACCTGCGACCGTAGCAGCAGCTCGGTTCCGGACTAAATCGCCTAGAATCGCTCGGTCACAGCGGCCGGCTGAGAATACGAAATTTCAGGTATTACCTCTCCACCACGTACAACGATAAATGTTCTACAGAATTCACGTATGGCAATCTGGGTGGCCAAATAATCGCTCGAATTGTCCAGAGCGTTGTAATATGAAGTCCATGAATGGCTGCAGATGGTATCCAAGTAGCCGGACATAACCATTTCCAGTTAATGATAGGTTCAGTTGGGCCAGAGGACCCAGTCAATTCCATGTAAACGGCAGCTCCCACCATTATGGAGTCACCATCAGCTGGCACAGTTCCTTGTTGACAACTTGGGTTCACGACTTCGCTCGGTCTGCGCCACACCCGAATCCTACCACCAGCTCTCACCAGCTGAAATCGGGTCTCATCTGACGAGGCCACGGTTTTCCAGTCGTCTAGGGTCCAACTGATATGGCCACGAGCCCAGGAGAGGCGCTGCAGGCGATGTCGTACTGTTAGCGAAGGCACTCGCATAGGTCGTCTGCTGCCATAGCCCATTAACTTTAAATTTCGCTGCACTTTCCTATCGGATATGTACATCTTACGTCCCACATTCATTTCTGCGGTTATTTCACAAAGTTTTGTTTGTCTGTTAGCACTGACAACTCTACGCAAACGCTCTCGGTCGTTATTTGAAGACCGTCGGCCAACGCATTGCATGTCGTGGAGAGGTAATGCTTGAAATTTGGTATTCTCCGCATACTGTGCATCTCGGAATATTGAATTCCCTAACGATCTCCGAAATGGAATCTTCCATGCGTATTTCTCCAACTCCAATTCTGCGTTCGAAGTCTGCTAATTTACATCGTGCGGCCATAATCACGTTGGAAACATTTCACATGTATCGCCTGGCTGCAAATGAGAGCTCCGCCAATACACTGCTCTTTTACATCTTCTGCACGCGATACCACCGCCATCTGTATATGTATATATCGCTATTTCATGACTTTTGTGACCTCTGTTTATACTGAGCCTCTTGCTATGTTACGTACCAAGTCCGATTCGCCAATGCGAACAAGATAGGCGTACTTGAGATATTTAATATTCACGTTCGCAGAATAATTAACCAAGCCACCTACTTCTAAATCGTAACATTTCGTGTTCCCAGTAGCTGGTTTGAAATCTCAGTGTAGCGCATATAGCAAAAAAAAAAAAAAAAAAAAAAAAAAAAAAAAAAAAAAAAAAAAAAAAAAAAAAGCGTTAGAATATGTAAATCACAGCACTTGTGATGCAATTTTTTGGACAAGTAATCTATAATACTATAGCAGTATTCTGCAGTTATCATTGTATATTGGATGTTAATAAACGAAATTGATTCTACAACCGATAAAACAGTGGCTGTAAGCTTATGGAACATTGAAACAGATATATTCTTGCCCAGATCAGCAGGTTTTGCTCATCTTTCTCTCTTCTCCTTTCTCCGTTCATTCATCTGTCATCTGTCTCTTCTCTCATATAATTGCTGTTTCATATTCGGTCTTAAATGCGAAATGCATATATCAGACTCAGAAAGGAAAAAAAATGCTATTCTATCAGTAGGATCCTCTTTAAAATGGTCGCAACGCAGGAAAATTACTAGATAGTTGGACCACCTCAGCTGGACAAGAGATGTGGCCCGAAAGCCGAATGGTTACCCTTCTAAGACGAGTTTTTGTGGTGAGCAACACAATGGTAAGAGGAAAGATGGATGATAAACGCTTCGCTTCAAGTGTGTAATCAGTTTTAGCCTGTCATTTCAAGTAGTATAACGTAAAATTGGAACCTACTGAACAGGGTTCTTCTAAATAATTGACCTATTTTCAAAACTTCGTATTTATTCAAGTAAAAATCCAAAATTAATAAGCTTTATACTAATGAAGAGAGGAAGTCTCAAAGTTTTTTTTTATAATGTTTGATATCAATTTAATAATTTGTGATTCATTAGTTTTAAATAATTGTTTAATAATTAGAAGTGTGTTAAATGTCATAAATGTGCAATGTGGCCAACGTTGGCTGCACAGCAAACATCGACGCGGTAGCCAAATTCGTCCCACACACGCGAAAGCGAATTTGCTGTTACTGAGTGCATGGCAGCAGTGATCCGGTTCCGCAGATCGTTCAGAGTGGTTGGTAGAGGCGGGATGTAAACAGCTTCCTTCACATAACCCGAACTCTATCGGCCGCTTCTGAAATCATTACCGCCCACCCTCCGCTGCTCGTTTAAAACTTAGAAACTTCCTATTTTCATTGGTATAATCCTTGTCCATTTTGGATCTGTACTTGAATACATACGATTTTTTGAAAATGAGTCCATCATTCAGAATAACGCTGTATAACAAAGGCAACGGCCTTGCCGCAGTGGATACACCGGTTCCCGTGAGATCACCGAAGTTAAGCGCTGTCGGGCGTGGCCGGCACTTGGATGGGTTACCATCCACCCGCCATGCGCTGTTGCAATTTTTTCGGGGTGCATTTAGCCTCGTGATGTCAATTGAGGAGCTACTCGACCGAATAGTAGCGGCTCCGGTCAAAGAAAACTATCATAACGACCGAGAGAGCGGTGTGCTGACCACACGCCTCTCCTATCCGCATCCTCAACTGAGGATGACACGGCGGTCGGATGGTCCCGATGGGCCAGTTGTGGCCTGAAGGCGGAGTGCTGTACAACAAATGATCACGCTAAATGACTTCACATGGTACACAAACATACAAGACTGAACTAAAAGTAGGACCCGAACAACCCATCTGCACCCCCAATGCGAATACTTCCTCCAGTGTTTAACCTGCCTGCAAGTCTTCTACACAAAAACTGAATTCATTTGATACGATAGAACCAATGAAAGGAAAAAGACAGTACTTGTTATGGAACTGTATGTAAGTTCATATTATTTTCGTACCTTTTCTCTTATTGATAATGACATTTTCACTAGAAATTTTAAATACATGAACTTCAGTCAAAAGTAATTTCATGTTCTTCCGAACACGTTTAAAATCATCGTCCGCAACAGCGAGAAATTAGTCACTTCAGTCACTGTCTATATCCTTATATCTGGGAAAATTCAAATATTTTAAAGTGTAGGACCCAATCCATACAACGACTCTGAAATTTGTGCAGTAAGACATCTTTCGTAATCGTACACACGATCAATAAAAGCCAAGGATAAAAATTTTTACCCTCAAATTTAAATAATTAAGATTACATCGATTAAGGATTTTTTGGAGGGGGAAATGTTGTTTAGAGAAAGCTATTTAAAATTTATTCTTAAATTTGAATATAAGTTGAATGCTTTTGAATATCATTACGGAAAGTGAAAATTTATCGATTTATAGTGTAATACAATGTCGCTAGCTCTTCTGTAAAAACGTAAAACAGAGGGTACTATTTTGAAGTACGGAATTTGGTATGCTGATGAATGAAAGAAAGCTACATGATCAACGATCATTTATGAATAAGTCTAAGATAATACACTACATTAAATTATGAGATAAATTTAGATCACAAATCCATTAACGTTCGTTCATAAATTTCTAACAAAAGGAGAAACTTACATATCTACATATCCTCCATCATTTAAGGGCCATAGTCGCCTAATAAAGACAGAAAATTTGTTTTTGTCTTTTAAGCAAGTTTTTATAGCGTCTTTGCATCAATAAGACTGGCCTTTTGTAGAATAACAAAGAAGAATGGATGCCATAATACAAACAAGCAAAAATAATGTTTACCTCTTATGGAGGAGCCGAAGTTTTCTTAACCGGTATATATTAGACACAAGATAGTCTGAAAGTACAAATATATCTAAATCACTGTGGCTCATCATACTGCGCTAGTGACCGTAGCGAGCGAGTCGGAAGGAATTCCTCACATTGGCCCGTCGGTTGCTCTCTTCCTTCTTGCACCACCAAATGCTGAGAAGAGCTTTAATGTTTTTATGACTCAGTATGCACACACATCTTTTTTACACTTCTTTTATGTCCCCAACGTGAAATAAATGCATTGGATTTTCTCACAAACCTTTCACGGCTTTAATATCGGCTTTTCTCTTGTATTCACACTGAACACACCCAAGAAGAAATGCCTTGCAAGCAGTCTCTCTTTTTTCATGCTTCTTCCAACGAACCACTATATTGTATTCACGTTCTCTTGCAATGATTTTAAATAATTTTGTGTGAATTCCCTACTTTTAATCATTTTGTAACATTTTTATCATTATGTTCCTGTACAGGGATGTATTACAGAGGCTATAATAAAATTCAGTTGATTATTTTATCCTTTTTGCGTCCATTTACATTTTTTCATTAGCTTGCAGTTCACTACACAAAAGTGAAACGTATTTGTAGCTCCTTTCACACTTCTTATGCTACTTCAGGACGATGTTACCGCACAAGAGCACCGTTAGAAAATAATCTGAAGGAATTTTTCACACTCTCGGGTGTTTGATGCTTGAGGTTTACTCCACGTTATGCGGGTGCCCCTGATGTTTGATAAAGGCAGAGATAGCGCGGGAACCTTCTTTACATGTCTTTAGACATTGATTTCTTATGTGTTTCCAGTTACGTGAGACTTTATATATAGACATAACATAAATGGTCCTCTAATCCTTCCTATAATAATTTACCCACAAATGTACCCTTAAGTGTCAGTGCATGACAAGATCCAATGTTCAAGGAGTTTTAATTACTGTCCGCATCTCTTGGTCGTGCGGTAGCGTTCTCGCTTCCCGCGCCGGGGTTCTCGGGTTCGGTTCCCGGCGGGGTCAGGGATTTTCTCTGCCTCGTGATGACTGGGTGTTGTGTGATGTCCTTAGGTCAGTTAGGTTTAAGTAGTTCTAAGTTCTAGGGGACTGATGACCATAGATGTTAAGTCACATAGTGCTCAGAGCCTTTTTTTTTTAATCACGGCTGCTCCAAAGAACATCTGCACCGTTCTGATTTTGCAGTATAATCACTAATTGCACGTGGTGAGTAAAATGAGTCCATGTATACTGTACACTAATGTCCCAAACCATTATCACCATCTGCTTAACAGCGCGTGGGCCAATGGTTCAAATGATTCAAATGGCTCAAATACTATGGGACTTAACATCTGAGGTCATCAGTCCCCTGGACTTAGAACTACTTTAACCTAACTAACCTAAGGACATCACAAACATCCATGCCCGAGGCAGGATTCAAACCTGCGACTGCAGCAGCGGCGCACCCCCGGACTGAAGCGCCTAGAACCACTCGGCCACAGCGGCCGGCCGTTGGCCAATCTTTGGAACACAATACAGCAATGATTCTACGTGGCATGGATTAGACAAGCACTTGGTAGGTTTCTGGAAGTATGTAGAATTATACAGGTTACGGAATTACAGGAAATTAGGGCTGTTGGTTTGTGGACGCGGAGTGTTCCAGGTGAGTTCCATCGGGTTGAAATCAATCGAATCTGGTGGCCAAGATACCCTTATGAGTTCACTGTTATATTCCTCTAACCACTACAGCACCATTCTGGCCTTGTGGGATGGAGAGTCATCCTGCTGGGATATATCACCACCGTCGGGGAAGACATCAAGCTTGCGGGGATGCAAGTGGCTCGCATTAATATTTATGAAGTCCACTGCTACCATGGTGCCTTAGATTACTACCACAGGACCCATGGAAGCATCGATGAATGTCCTCCACAGGCCTGCGTCTGTACATGTGTCGAACATCCGTTCGTCTCGATGATGGGGTATCCAATTTGGTGTAACAAAACGTGTGATTCCAATGCAGTCTTAATTGGCTATATCGCTGGGTCAGCATGGGAACATGTACGGTTCATCTGCTGTGACGCCCTATGTTCAAATATATGCGCTGAATAATTTGCTCCGAAATACTTGTGCCTGTACCAACATTACTTCTGCCGTGAGATATGTTCTACATGACAGAGTGGGCAAGCCCCCGACCTCCACATTCTGCAGTGAGCAGTGGACGTCCCATATGTAGTCCCCTACTCATTGTTCCATAGTCCTTCGACCTTCCATTGATGCTCACGAAAGTAGTAAGAAAACAACGGACTAGCCTCGCCTTGTCAGAGATACGCGTCCTCAGAGTTTAGACCATAACAATGTGCTATGTTAAATTCGCTTATCAGTGTATTTCGCCAATTGCGGCCCATATAATCGCTAGAACGATTCCCCATCTGACTCTGTTCTGCTTATATTCAGGGCTACCATAAGTGATCCATTTGTTTTCAAAGTTCTGTAACTTCCAAAAGTGCTACCTCTACAAATATGATAGATGCATTAATAGATCCATAAAATCTTCAAGTTTGCATTGTGCTCACCAGTTGACATTAAGAATGCAGTGGCTTAAAAAATGGTAAAAAAGAGTTTTTATGTGTTGGAATATGTGAGATGCTTACCTGTTAATCTGTTGGAACAGAACATCGTGTATTTAGAACGAATGGGAAAGAACCACCATGTGAAAAGAGCTTCGTGCGTTCGTATCACAATTTAGGGACACAGGTTGTCTCTATATAGTGATATGTAATCAGATGCAAGCGCAGAAAAACCATCGGTTCGCGCAAGTCACGAACTTGAAATACCCCAGCAAGCGATTGGCTTCCCCATTTCGCGACGGCGGTTACATTTCGAACCATACCTTCGCAGCTCGTGCGACAGTTAAAACAGGAAGATTACGTGGCCGGCACCCTCAGTTTTGCATCACTAAGCAGGAAGCACTTGAGGTTGAACACTTCGCCTTCAACTGATATTCAGCGACGAAGAAACCTTATTTATTTGTATAGGTCAATGGCTACAACAGAGAGTGAACAACCGAATATCCTCATGAAGCTGAGGCGCATGAAAGAGATTCGCCAAAGATTCTTTTTCCCCATGCAGCATCACAGCCGAAGCTGCATGGGCCATTTCTTCACTGTGAGAAGACTGCGACGGGTACCTCGTACCTTGATTTGTTGCAGTTTTCATTGCTTCTACATCTAACTGCTGAATCCTACTCATTGGAGCATCGATGTACGTCGCTACCTAAACGACAAACTCACCCGTCACTGGGCTGGGTGCAGTGATGAAAATGACGTGGCTCTGTTCGCTCGGCTAACCTAGGTCGCCTGACCTAACGTCTTGCGACTTTTTCCTTGTGTCTACGTACCCACACTGCCAAGGCCGAGAAGACTGGAAAGACTCAGAGAACGCATCAGTGATGCTGTGACGACCGCTGACAGTGTGTTGCTACGTAAGGTATGGAATGAACTTGACTACGCGTGCCGAGTGATCAGAGGGGCGCTCATAGAACATTTGTCGAGTGCAAAATGCAAACTTTGGTGAATCAACGGTTCTGTAGATGCATCATTCTTATATGTCTTATATGTGCGGGCAGTACTTTGGAAAACATATAACTCTGAAAACGAATGAATAATTTAAACTAGCGCTATACTTTCTTTAACCCGTCTCCCACCTCCCCTCTCTCTCTCTCTCTCTCTCTTTCTCTCTCTCTCTCTCTCTCTTTCTCCCTCTCCTATTCATTTAGTCGTTTCAGATCCTCCGTGACCCCATGAAATTAAACATGCCAATTTCTTCTGTCTTGCACTTCCTTCTGCAGACTTTCCAAGTTCAAATCCATTGGTTCTGAGATGCCACCGATCCATTTCATCCTTTACCGCCCTCTCCACCTCCCGCCTACGATCTTCCTGAGCATTAACGTCTTCTCCAGAGAAACGTGTCTTATGAAAATGTGCCAAAAGTAAGTCAGTTTTTTTCCAGTATTAAACCTACCAAGAGCACTCTGGTATTATTTGCAACAATACTGACATATCCGTTCTCTTTGCGGTTTATAGAACTGTGAGGAGTTTCCTTGAACAACACGATTCAAAGGTGCCTATTCAATTCCGTTCAGCCATTCTTACGTTCCAAGTCTCACAACCGTGCATTAAACGAGAAAGACCATAGCGCTTACGGATATTCGTTGTTAAAGTTATGTCCCTCGCCTTAAAACACTGTCAAGACTGGACATTGTCTTTCTCCCAAGTAACAAGTGGTAACAAGCGTCCGATGATTTCGTGAGTGCAGTCACCATCAGTAGAAATCTGCGAGCTCAGGTAATTGAACGCAGAAACTACTTCCACTTTTTCTTCTTCTGTATGCCATAAAGGACAGGCGTGGTTGCTATAGTTTTCGTTTCCTCGACATTCACCACTAGACCAATCTTTTCACTTGCTGCTTTCTCCTACAGTAAGAGGATCGTTAACTCTTCTTCAACTTATCCCATCACTATAATAACATACGCGTATCGAAAGCTATTTATATTTCCCCCCGACTATTTTAATTCCGGTTTCTTTTTCAACTAACCTGACGTTCCTGATAATGTGTTCTGCATTGCGACTGAAGAAATAAGGTGGCAATGTGCAGCCTCAACTTTGACCCGTTCAATTGCTCCATATGTGGTTGTCACTCCGTCACGTTCCCGCGTTTCATTTCATCTCGCGGTAGGCAGCATTCATAATGTTTTGCTTTGATGAGCGAATGTTCTTCACTTGCAAAAATTGGTATTTCTGCTCAAGCAGTCTACAGCGAGTGCTTCTTAATGTAACTGACCATTAGCGATTTCAAACACGAAGCTATTTTCGGAGCTGAATTACAAGATACACAAACTCGTATATACTCATCTTTAGAAGAAAGAGAACATCTTGAACGTCTAGAGATAGGACGTCCATATTCACTGGACGTACACATTAGTATATTCTGCAGAAATGATAAGGATTTCCGTCACCTCCGTTCAGAGTGCATCCTATCGCATGACAGGCACTGAATCCCCCATGGGTCCTAAGAATTGTTCCATGCCTGATGCCATCGACGCGTATAAGGCGCGAATGGCGTCCTGTGGTACAGCCATCCATGCTGCATTCACCTGGTTCCAAAGATCATCTATGGTGGTTGGCACTGGGTCACAGCGTTGCACCTGTAGTCTCACCATATCCCACACATTTCCGATTGGCAACAAGTCTGGTGATCTAGCGGACCAGAGCAAAAGGCTGACATCCTGTGACACCAAGAATGCACGTGTTCGTGCAGCAACATGTGGTCGTGCGTTGTCTTGCTGAAAAATGGTGTCTAGAATGTTGTGCAGAAAGGGTATGTCTAAGGGTCGCAGGACGTCATTCAGGTAGGTCATACTGGTCATAGTGCCATGGACACACTCATAGTGCCATGGACACACACCAACTGTGACTTGTGGTTCTACCCAGTAGTACTTCACACCAGCCGGCCGGTGTGGCCGTGCGGTTCTAGGCGCTACAGTCTGGAACCGAGCGACCGCTACGGTCGCAGGTTCGAATCCTGCCTCGGGCATGGATGTGTGTGATGTCCTTAGGTTAGTTAGGTTTAATTAGTTCTAAGTTGTAGGCGACTGTTGACCTCAGAAGTTAAGTCCCATAGTGCTCAGAGCCATTTGAACCAACTCCACACCATAAGGCCGTAAGTTGGCGCTGTATGCCTTGTGCGAATACAGTCACTGTGATGCCGCTACCCCTGACTGCGACGAACCAAAATTCGGCCGTTATTTTCATACAAACAGGACTTGAATTCGTCCGTAAACACTATCTGACGCCATTCCTGTCCCCATGACGTCGTTCCATACACCACTGCCGTCTAGCATCTTTCTGCACATTCGTCAAAGGTAGATGAAGAAATGGACGCCGCGCACGAAATCCATGCCATAATGGACGATGACGGACTGTCAGCCCTGATAGTCTACGATGCGTTACACTGTTCCACTGTTGCACCACAGCCGAGGAGGACGCAGATCTAACCTGCAGTGCCACTCTGATGAGGTGTAGATCTTCTAGAGGGGTGGTCTCGGTGGTGCAACCTGACCCATCTCGTTGTGTTTACGGCCTTCTGGGAACCTTTCGGCACACACCCGTTGCACTGGCGAAACACTTCGTCCCGCACGAACAGCAGTTTCTCTTGCCAATAATGCACTCTGTTTCAAATTCACTGATTTCACGTAATGGTTCCTGCATACGTCTGTGGGTCATCCTTCACATCTGCTCAAGTCACACTGGTCCATTACCTTCGGCTTACAGCGACAACGAGAGCTTCAGGCATATTTTACCGGCAGGTGATTTTGGGCAGTGATATCGATGTCGACCTTGACCCCGATGGCCGATATGGTTCAACTGCTAATTATGTCTGCAGAACATACTTAAGTACATGATCTGTCACTATGAACATCCTATCTCTAGTCGTTCAATGTGTCCTGTTTTTTCTAAACATGAGTCTTCATGCAACTTCTAAATTCGTTTGTAATAGTGAATTGTATATAGTGTGCGAAAGTGGTTACCCATGTTGTAATCTATGCATTACATTACATTGTAGTATTTGTACTATCGTTTTCAGTTTTTTTCTGCTCCACAAAAGCAAACTTCGTATTAACAAACTAAAGGCGTTCTCACAAGCTCAATATTTATTGCGCAGTTCTGAGTACAGCATACTACTGAATATTAAGAAATAATATTGAGCGTCTGAGAGCGGTATTGAATGTTTCCGCAGAGCTAAAATGTTAATGCTCGTTCAGTATATTGTATCGTGTATGGGCGATACTGAGCAACACACGGAGTTCCCACTGAGACCTCGTGATTTCTGGACATACGAACAACCGATACAACAACGCCATTTATCCTATGAATACATCAAGAAAGCAAGTGAGGAAGAGGATATTATTGTTTAACGTCCCGTCGACGGCGAGGTCATTAGAGACGGAGCACAAGTTCGGATTACGGAAGGATTGGGAAGGAAATCGGCCGTGCCCTTTCTAAGGAATCACCCGGCATTTGCCTTAAACGATTTAGGGAAATCACGGAAAACCTAAATGAGGATGGCCGGAGACGGGTTTGAACCGTCGTCCTCCCGAATGCGAGTCAAGTGTGCTAACCACCTCGCCACCGCGCTCGGTAAAGCCAGTGAAAGGAGTCACCTGCTGAGGTGCATTCAAGAGAGTAGTTTCACTGGATATTTGATATGTATTCAATAACTAGCTGTAAAATCATTCGACAGAGACGCTTAGGTGAAGTGAAATACCACTGCAACTGTCATCTCGAAGAATCGTGGCACTGCCAGTGGTACTCGTCTATTCAGCAACATATTTCTACGTCGTAACACGATGTTCTCATGAGGTGTTTTCTGATACTCTTCAGAAAACACCTGACGAAGACGCCGAGTTAAGACGTTGAAATATAGTGTTGGGAAATCGCTGACAACCGGCAGTACATCCCATTCTACGACATAGCAACGAATGGCCAGGAAAGTCTAAGAAATTATAACACGGAAATTGCTTAGTTGTTCGTTTCAGAAGGTTGAATTATTTACTGCAAAATACACAACAGCACTTGCTACCGATCTTGCACATTAATGTATCTTACTAATCTTTTCACTTTTATAGACCGTTTTCGGCATTACAGAAAGTGAAATCCGACAGTACATGAACACTACTTTTTCCGTCTATGTCAAGTGTAACAAAGCTCAATAGTTCATTGAAGGGTTCTTAGTTCATCCTCAAAAAATTCCGATAGTATGCCCTGTGTTGAACGCTTTCCAAGCTAGTTTCTCGCTCATCACTGCTTCCTCTTCCTTCACTTTCTGAAACACGTAACGACTGCAATAGCAACACCTGCGAGGTCTACATGACTAAGCGACATGTTCGCTGCGAAGACAAAGCTGTAACTGACGCATCTCGCACTTTCGCGCAATATATACTACCAATATTAATGTGCAACATTTACTGAGCCTGTAAAGGTTCCTTTACGTTTAAGGAACACAGTACAAACTCATCTCCGTCCCCCCCCCCCCCCCCCCCCCACTCCCTGCCGCATAGCCGATGTCGATGAATATCCTGTTGCCAGTAAACTGGGACGACGCGGGCAACGGATCAACAGAAATCTGGTTACTGGAAGATCCCATTAATGACTGTGGCTTACAGTTAAGCCTAGGCGATTACTAAAACGGACGTTAACATCGCCACCGGAGCGTCAGCCGCTGTAGGAGCAAAACATTCAGGTCACTGCAGCTGTGAGCACTATTATCACCCACAGGCACGTTTGTGATGACTGCCAATGTTATAAGACTTGCAGAAGACAGAGTAGTTGGTTTCACTGGGAGGTTTTCTCGCAAATCACGTCCTCTACCACTGTTACATTGTTTCTTTCCTTATTTTCTGAAGGAAAAGCAAAGTCAACAGACACCTCTTCTGTAACAAGTCGACGGAACTACAACAATAAGATGTGTAATGATTAATTGTTGTAAAGTGGGTAACGAAATAAGAACTTCAACTGCTCGATAAAAGAAGGAAGCACAAATATTTGAAATAAAAGTACAGCGTTACTCAGTCAGGATTTTTTTTTCTTTTTTTTTAAAAAACGGGGTGATAAGTTACAATACAGCATCACCGGTCTATTGCGGTCTAACTGTGTCGGTGAGGCAGTAAATTTCCACAGGGCAGTGACTGCGTCACTGCAATTCACTGAAGTAAATAACAAATAGAGGAAAGAAAAAGCGAAAGGGCTGCGAGAGAAATGTGAAGGAGTCGAAAAATAAATTGTCGCCGGAGGAACTGCTTCAGCATATAAAAAAGTCAAAACAACCTTCGGGGTAATTAAAAGCAAGTGCGTAACATTAAGAATGCAACGGGAACTCTGTTGTTAAGCGCAGAGGAGAGAGTGGATAGGTTGAAAGGTTACATTCAATACCTCTACGGCAAGAATGACTTCTCTGTTGTGATTGAGGAATAAATGAAAGTCGATGTGGAAGACTTGCGGATCTACACTCCTGGAAATGGAAAAAAGAACACATTGACACCGGTGTGTCAGACCCACCATACTTGCTCCAGACACTGCGAGAGGGCTGTACAAGCAATGATCACACGCACGGCACAGCGGACACACCAGGAACCGCGGTGTTGGCCGTCGAATGGCGCTAGCTGCGCAGCATTTGTGCACCACCGCCGTCAGTGTCAGCCAGTTTGCCGTGGCATACGGAGCTCCATCGCAGTCTTTAACACTGGTAGCATGCCGCGACAGCGTGGACGTGAACCGTATGTACAGTTGACGGACTTTGAGCGAGGGCGTATAGTGGGCATGCGGGAGGCCGGGTGGACGTACCGCCGAATTGCTCAACACTTGGGGCGTGAGGTCTCCACAGTACATCGATGTTGTCGCCAGTGGTCGGCGGAAGGTGCACGTGCCCGTCGACCTGGGACCGGACCGCAGCGACGCATGGATGCACGCCAAGACCGTAGGATCCTACGCAGTGCCGTAGGGGACCGCACCGCCACTTCCCAGCAAATTAGGGACACTGTTGCTCCTGGGGTATCGGCGAGGACCATTCGCAACCGTCTCCATGAAGCTGGCCTACGGTCCCGCACACCGTTAGGCCGTCTTCCGCTCACGCCCCAACATCGTGCAGCCCGCCTCCAGTGGTGTCGCGACAGGCGTGAATGGAGGGACGAATGGAGACGTGTCGTCTTCAGCGATGAGAGTCGCTTCTGCCTTGGTGCCAATGATGGTCGTATGCGTGTTTGGCGCCGTGCAGGTGAGCGCCACAATCAGGACTGTATACGACCGAGGCACACAGGGCCAACACCCGGCATCATGGTGTGGGGAGCGATCTCCTACACTGGCCGTACACCACTGGTGATCGTCGAGGGGACACTGAATAGTGCACGGTACATCCAAACCGTCATCGAACCCACCGTTCTACCATTCCTAGACCGGCAAGGGAACTTGCTGTTCCAACAGGACAATGCACGTCCGCATGTATCCCGTGCCACCCAACGTGCTCTAGAAGGTGTAAGTCAACTACCCTGGCCAGCAAGATCTCCGGATCTGTCCCCCATTGAGCATGTTTGGGACTGGATGAAGCGTCGTCTCACGCGGTCTGCACGTCCAGCACGAACGCTGGTCCAACTGAGGCGCCAGGTGGAAATGGCATGGCAAGCCGTTCCACAGGACTACATCCAGCATCTCTACGATCGTCTCCATGGGAGAATAGCAGCCTGCATTGCTGCGAAAGGTGGATATACACTGTACTAGTGCCGACATTGTGCATGCTCTGTTGCCTGTGTCTATGTGCCTGTGGTTCTGTCAGTGTGATCATGTGATGTATCTGACCCCAGGAATGTGTCAATAAAGTTTCCCCTTCCTGGGACAATGAATTCACGGTGTTCTTATTTCAGTTTCCAGGAGTGTATTAATGGAGTCAAAATTTAATGGTGCTTTGGAAGGTTTGAGATCAAATAAGGTGGAAGGAATACATAACATCCCTCCGGAATTTTTGAAGACGTGGGGGTAGTGACAACCAAACACCTATTCAGCTTAGTGTGTAGAACCTATGAGTCTGGAAACATACCATAATACATTAGGAAAAATGCCATTGACACAATCCTGGACATAGCAAGGGCAGATAAGTGCGATAACTATCGTAGAATCATTTTAATAGCACACGCATCCAAGAATAATAGCCAGATGAGTCGAAAAAAAACTGATCTCTTAGATGACGATCAGTTGGGCTTTAGGAAAAGTAACGGCATCAACAAGAGAGGCAGTTCTAACGTTATGACTGATAATGGAAGCTAGACTGGAGTAAAATCAAGATATGACACATAGTAGGATCTGTCGAACTGGAAAAAGCTTTCGGCAGTGTAAAATAGTGCAAGATGCTCGCAATTCTAAGAAAAACAGAATTAGACTATAGGAAAAAATGGATAATATGTGGTGTAAACAAGACCGAAGAGGTAACAATGAAAATGGAAGACCAAGAACGGAACTCGGATAAAAAATTGTACTGCAGGGATGCAGTCTTTCGCCCCTATTGTTCGATCTGCACACCGAAGAAGCAATGATAAAAACAAAGGAAAGCTTCAAGAGTGAGATAGTGAATGGATATCAGTAATAAAGTTCGCTGATGGTACTGATATTGTTAATGAAAGTGAAGACGTTTTGCAGAATGAGTTGAATGGAATGAAGATACTAAGGAATACAGAATGTAGGTTGATAGCAAAACCGCAGAAAGATGAATGAACTGAGGAGTAGAATAAACGGGATTAGCGATAAACTTAACATCAAAATTGATGACAACAAAGTACATGAGCTGAAGGAATTCTGCTACCTTGCAAAACATATAAAGCATGACGCACCAGGCAAGGAGGAAATGAAAAGCAGACCAGCACACTTAGGCCTTAATTTCAGGAATAATTTTTTTTTAAAAAATGTGTGTTTGGAGCGTAACGTTGTACGGTAATCATAATTTCTGAAAACGGCAAAAGAAGCGAATCGAAGGAGATGAGATGTTGAAAATTAACTGGACCAATAGGGAACGTAGAGGTCCTTCTCAGTTTCGACGAATAAAGGAACGTATAGAAAAACTGACAAGAAGAACAGACAGGATGATAGACATCAGTGAATAATTTCAGAGCCGTACGAACTAGCAGGACGGAGGATGTGCGATAACATGGATAAGCACAGCAGGAAATCTGGTGCTCCCATTTTTGAAGTAAGACGAGGACTTCATCTCCGAAAAACATTTGTTTGTTCTCACATTTTCACTTTGAGTGCTTCTGAAGCTCATTTATGTAAGATTAGCTTGTCCGTATGATAGGAGCTTGAGTCCCGTGGATTAAGTTGTTCCTAATATCAGTGGCTTGCGCACCCCTACTCTCGGATACACGAATATGAATTTAGTGTCATGAATACTGCGACAACTCGCTCGGTGTTAGAAGAGTAGGCATCTTCTGCGATCTGAAGCAAATAATTAGGAGGAAAGTTCGGAAACTGATAGTCACATATCTGGTGGGACTGAACAATGGAAACGTAACCTAAAAGCAATCTCAGAATGCCCTTGGAGGGAGGAAATGAACAAAACGTCTCGCCAGGGTTAATACTGCGGGCTCAGGAGCTGACAGTTCTTAAAGTTGTAAGTTTGTTCCTAGCGGAAATTCATAAATACCCTTCAGTTCAATTGAATTCAAGTCGGTATTGGGCGGGAAAGATTCATCCGATTTCACAATATATGTTCTACATGAAAGAAGATAAACATTTGTAGTGAGTTTTAGCTTAACGCCTCGAAACTAGAAGTTTACCTTAATGTCAGTTGTAAGCCAGCATTACCGGTAGGGGCCTCACCCGTTTCATTACCCACTGCGCGTCGATCTAGGTGGCCATAGGACCACAACAAAAGGTGATTTGGGTTCTCTGTTTTGGAAGTGAAGTTCAATTAAAGGTGTGTGACGTAGCTGTGGGTGAGAGAACGACACTGTTCGCGCACAGTACTGGCCTCACAGGTCACCCGACCTCACGGAATGAGTTTTTATGGCAGGTTTGTTAAAGACCCCGGTGGTGAGCGGCAACATCGCATAGCATTAGCAGTGAGTGCAGGAACCGTAGGCGTGCTCGCAGAAGTTTGGGACGATTTGACTAGTGTTTGGCTGTCTGTAGTCCATTGGAGAGGAGCTGGAACATTTGATAAATGAAAACTTTGATCCTAAAAGTAATCGTAAAAAGTATTCAAAAATTATACGTGCGTGCCCGTAAGAGATATACCCTAGTAAAATGATTTGGTTCTTCAGAAAATTAAAATTTTCTATTAGTAAGCGTAAGTTAAATGTTACTCGAAGTTTCTATCTAAGTTCTTTTAGAAGATCTGTTCTTATGGAATGGGATGTATCTTTCGAAACTTTCTGTACTTAACTGACTTCGACGCCTCTGTCTTACAAGAAAGAGTCCTTAAAATTCAGTCCCTTCTCCTGTTTGCAATTATCTGTCACTGTCAGACGCGTATTGGGGCTGAAAGTAACACTAAAACAACATTATATCTTGTGTAATAAGGGGATTGTGGGGCAAATTTAACCACTCAAAGTTGAAAGCTATGGAGTTACATCTGCCATCGTGGTGTACTTCCTACCAAGAGCGCATTGATTGTGGAGACTATAACACCTCCATTACGTTGTCGACAGTCAGTAAACTGCATCAAGATAATTGAAGTTACACTGTAACGAAAAGGAGTTACAGCATTCTGGTTTTCCCGTATGGTGAACCCGAAAGCACGTCCATGCGCTCCAAGTCTATGTCACATACTCGATACCTTTACTCAACCTAATTGCACCTTTGCTTACGAAGGCGTACCTGCGCCTGTGCATGTTCAATTACGTATATAAACTTGTTTTTGAAAAGGCCGACAGCCTCGTACTGTTACGCGTGGCAGAAAAAGGGAAAAGCCGAAAAAGACACAACTCTGAAACCAGTAATCACTGCCTTACAAGTCACTAGTAACCACTCTCACTCAAATAGCTGACTGATCTCAGATAACCTCCAGGGATTGGATTGTTTGGGGGAAGAGACCAAACAGCGAGGTCATCGGTCTCATCGGATTAGGGAAGGACGGGGAAGGAAGTCGGCCGTGCCCTTTCAAAGAAACCATCCCGGCATTTGCCTGGAGCGATTTAGGGAAATCACGGAAAACCTAAATCAGGATGGCCGGAAGCGGGATTGAACCGTCGTCCTCCCGAATGCGAGTCCAGTGTGCTAACCACTGCGCCACCTCGCTCGGTTAACCTCCAAGGTTCAGTCCTTGAACTGCGAATACACAGCGCTAACAATATCCGTTTAATCTGCTACTCTCTCTTTGCAAAGCCCTAAGTAACGTCACCAAGTGAATGAAAAGGTAAAAATGTAATAAGATGCTCGAGTTAAGAGCTTAAAGAATTGGAGTAACACGAAAATCAAATACTTCAGCTTCCACAGAGACGACACATTATCATATTAATCACCATCAAGAAATCTATGTCCTCGAACCGCAACTCCTCCAAGTATTAGGTCCTCGAAAATACGAAGTTACAGTGGAATAATAAGAACAGTTTGAATTAATCCCAGTATACCGAACTTTAAAGGTATGTCGCTATTCCACATTAAGTATTGGGAGAACAAAGTGAATTCATGCTTGTAATGCATTGTATTGTGTGTTAACCGGCGACCTAGAAACGACGGATAAGCTCCGTCCCCGCCGCAGCCGCCAGTGGTCCACAACCCCACGACGACTACCGCAGTCCACTTCACCCCTCCGCCGCCCCACACCGAACCCAGGGTTATTGTGCGGTTCGGCCCCCGGTGGACCCCCCAGGAAACGTCTCACACCAGACGAGTGTAACCCCTATGTTTGCGTGGTAGAGTAATGGTAGTGTACGCCTACGTGGAGAACTTGTTCGCGCAGCAATCGCCGACTTAGTGTAACTGAGGCGGAATTAGGGGAACTAGCCGGCATTCACCGAATAAACGCTTGAAATGCTTGAAAACCATCCACAGACTGGTTGGTTCACCAGACCTAGACACAAATCCGCCGGGTGGATTCGTGCCGGGGACCAGGTGATCCTTCCCGCCCGGAAAGCCGTGCGTTCAGACCTCACGGCCAACCGGGCGGGCGAAATCATGCATACTTTGTGCTAAGAAAAAGATATTATATTTAAACTTAGTTTGATGACCCGGGCCTTAAACTGTACTGAAGATACGTTACAGCACACATCACATTTTGATTTTAGTCTGAAACCAGAAATTTTTAAGTAAATGTTCGAAAATCCAAGTTCCCATTTTATGTTCTCCTCAGATGGACAAAAATAAAAGGTAAAGATAAATGTGTTACCAGCCCAGAGATTGGTCTGAACACCAGAGTGCTTCACAAGGTATGGTCCTATTAAAGATGTTACGACGTCGCCTTCCTCTGACCTTTAATCTCGCACTCAATCGTGCTGTAACTCAGCAGTTTTCGCATTAATAAACATTGTCAGAGATGAAAGAAGTAAAAAGTTACACAGAAAAACCCTGACCAGAAGATCGGACCGGAGACCTATGGATCTGTAGTCTGGCACACACCACTTCTTTTTACCTAGACAGCTGTACTGAGCACATGCTGCTTTCCTATGAGGAGGTATTGCTATGCTTTTCTTCGTTGTCATTGTTACTGATTTCTACTTGCTTCTGATACAGCAATTCGCTCTTTTAATTAAGAGAGACGGAGGCGATCTGGTGAGGTTAAATGACGAGAAGTGGTTGAAAGACCGTGAGAGGTGATTGGGGGAATCGGTCGATTTTATAATGTTGCTAGTCAGTACTTCCAGATTCCTGCTAACTGACATTCAGATCGACTATCCACTTACTAAGGAAACAAATAACCACATACATAGTTGTACATAGATTAACAAAAAAAATTGCCAATTTCAGTACAATAGAAAATTGAGGTGTGCAACGCTGTCATTTGGAGAGCGAACGCTCGACAACGGAAACTCTGGGACGTTACGGAGTGATGTGGCGAGACGCACTCTGTTTTGAAAGGTGAGAAGGTGCAGTATATGAGAACTGATGCAGGCGAGAGCCGCTCACGGGGAGGAAGCAGCTGCAGCTTTCTGCCAGCTAGCGGGCGACACTTTAAGAGTCTGGAATTGGTGGAACGAGTGGCCACGAAGGGAGACGGCTAACAGGATGACAGCAGATAGCCTGTATTGTCAGGGCATGTAGTGTTAAAGAGCCCATTCACAGCCTGTCCAGTCGGCCGACCTACCCACCAACCACAGCCGCGACCTGTCTCGACTGCTGTGCAGACTCTGGCAAGGCGGCGAAAGCTTGGCGGACCTTATCAGAGATGTAAGAATTCTCCTTCTAGCCTGCCTGCCCTGTCTGCGGTGCAACCATTAAAATGCAAGTCTATCAGCAGATCGGGTTTCGTAGGCACGGCCTGAACCTCAAAAGATATGCGAAGGGGAGGCGAAGAAGCTTATAGATGACAGTGTAGTGGGTGGTTGTGGGACCACTCATGGAAAAATTCCTGTATAGTTGGTGATAGATCTGCACCTTTTTTAGATTGAAGTCAGCTTATACGTACACTACTGGCGATTAAAATTGCTACACCATGAAGAGCACGTGCTACAGACGCGAAATTTAACCGACAGGAAGAAATTGCTGTGATATGCAAATTATTAGCTTTTCAGAGCATTCACACAAGGTTGCCGCCGGTGGCGACACCTACAACGTGCTGACATGAGGAAAGTTTCCAACCTATTTCTCATACACAAACAGCAGTTGACCGGCGTTGCCTGGTGAAACGTTGTTGTGATGCCTCGTGTAAGGAGGAGAAATGCGTACCATGACGTTTCCGACTTTCATAAAGATCGGACTGTAGCCTATCGAGATTGCAGTTTATCGTATCACGTCATTGTTGCTCGCGTTGGTCGAGATCCAATGACTGTTATCAGAACGTGCAATCGGTGGGTTCAGGATGGTAATACGGAACGCCGTGCTGGATTCCAACGGCCTCGTATCACTAGCAGTCGAGATGACAGGCATCTTATCCGCATGGCTGTAACGGATCGTGCAGCCACGTCTCGATCCCTGAGTCAACAGATGGGGACGTTTGCTAGACAACAACCATCTGCACGAACAGTTCGATGACGTTTGCAGAAGCATGGACTATCAGCTCAGAGACCATGGCTGCGGTTACCCTTGAACTGCATCACAGACCGGAGCGCCCGCGATGGTGTACTCAACGACGAACCTTGGTGCACTAATGGCAAAACGTCATTTTTTCGGATGAATCCAGGTTCTGTTTACAGCATCATGATGATCGCATCCGTGTTTGGCGACATCGCGGTGAACGCACATTGGAAGCATGTATTCGTCATCGGCATACTGGCGTATCACCCGTCGTGATGGTATGGGGTGCCATTGGTTACAAGTCTCGGTCACCTCTTGTTCGCATTGACAGCACTTTGAAAAGTGGACGTTACATTTCAGATGTGTTACGACCCGTGGCTCTACCCTTCATTCGATCCCTGCGAAACCCTACATTTCAGCAGGATAATGCACGACCGCATGTTGCAGGTACTGTACGGGCCTTTCTGGATACAGAAAATGTTCGACTGCTGCCCTGGTCAGCACATTCTCCAGATCTCTCACCAACTGAAAACGTCTGGTCAATGGTGGTCGAGCAACTGGCTCGTCACTAGACGCCAGTCACTACTCTTGATGAACTGTGGTATCGTGTTGAAGCTGCATGGGCAGCTGTAACTGTACATGCCATCCAAGCTCTGTTTGACTCAATGCCCAGGCGTATCAAGGTTCTGAGTATTGGTACTGATTTCTCAGGATCTATGCACCCAAATTGTGTAAAAATGTAATCACATCTCAGTTCTAGTACAATATATCTGCCCAATGAATACCCGTTTATCATCTGCATTTCTTCTTGGTGTAGCAATTTTAATAGCCAGTAGTGTATATCTGCTTAAAGGAAGCCCCTCTAACTAGGGAATTACGTTCAGAGGACGTCATGGTTTCAAGTAAAGAGGGAATTAGCATATTTCATCAAAATAGAAGAGGTATTAGAGAGAAAGCTAGTGAACTGCTTATAGGCGTTGACTTCGAAATTATTGGTATGTTGGAGCACCACTTAAATAATCTGACAATTCAGAGGCTTCCTTTACCAGGATACAGATCAGCTGGCTCTTTCTCAAGGAGTTCTTTCTGAAGTGGGGGAGTGGCCATGTACGTAAAAAACAGTATTCCATTTGAGTCCATAGACGTATCACGGCACTGCAATGAACAGTTATTTGAATGTTGTGCAGAGGCAGTTGAATTTAATGAAAATGAACTTCTCATTCTTGTTGTTTATAGGTTCCCTGACTCTGACTTTAGAGCATTTGTGCTCAAGCTAGAGAAGGTTCTTGAGTCACTTTATAGGAAGTACCAGAAATTAGTTATACGTGGTGGCTTCAATATTAATTTAGTATGTGACTGTGCAAGGAAAAGGATGTTGATAGATCTAAATCCATATGATCTGATGCAGACCGTGTGTTTTCCAACTAGGGTGCAGGGGAACAGTAGCACAGCCATAGACAATATTTTTATTCATTCTGCATTACTAGATGGACATTCTGTTAGTAAAAGCACTAACACTAAAAGGCTTTAGTACTCAAACAAATGTCACATATAGTTAAGAACTACGTAGGAAAGTTAATTCAATGACAATAGAGTTTTTTAAACCTCGTCAAGGAACAAGAGTGGCAGGATGTTTATAGTACCGATAATACAGATGACAAATATAAAGCTTTCCTTAACACATTTCTCATGCTCTTTGAGAGTTGCTTTCCATTAGCACATTCTAAACAGGATACAGCAGTAAAAAGCAGCCTGGGTGCAGACTAGTGGGATAAGGATATCATTTACTCGTATAACAAAGAGGGAATTATATCAAAATGTTAGAATTAGTCACAATCAAGCTACAGTAGCCCATTACAAACATTATTGCAAGGTGCTTAAAATATTATTAGGAAGACAAAGAATATGTGGTATGAGAAAAAGAATAGCTAATTCACAGGATAAAATGGAAACCATCTAGTCAGTTGTGAAGGAAGTGTCTGGTCAGCAACACAAAGTCGACGATATAAAGCCGGTTCGTAGTAAAAATATTTCTGTTACTGATAAATCAGATATATGTATAGTATTGAACAATCACTTTCTGAGCACTGCTGGTGAAGTGTTAGGTCTACAACTTTGCTTCCGTCGTTTTGCAATAGACGGCAGTAGCGGCAAGTGGGCTTCTAGTTGTTGGTCACAGGTGTAATACAATAAGCTTAGGCATCTGTAAACATAATGCCATAAAAATATTAGTCGATTTGTGATTGCATCATAAGGCTATTCTCGATTAAGTACGTCGACTTACCCATTTCTCACCATTTGCTGGAAGTTTTAATTTTCTGCTTTAACATGAAGAAATCTGCGGCTATGGCTCTTAAAAAGCTAGGTAACAAATAATCGTGAGGGAACGATTAGTGGAAGAACGTGCAGAGAATGTTTTCAACACATTAAGAACGGTGATTTTGATGTCGAAGACCGGCATGGCCGTGGAAGACAGAACGTTTTCGTAGCTACTGAAACAGACGAAGACAGTCACAGGACAGCATTATCGAAAGCAAATGATGCTTTCGAGCCCAGCACTGAAACACGAACGGCCACGATACAGCGATAGACAAGTAAAAAGTAATTTTGCAGCAGTTCGCTGTTCGACCCCATGTCGCAAAACCAGTATTCTCCATACGTTGCTCTCTCTGACTACAACCTTTTTCGATCAGTGGCTTACAGTGTGGCTGACGATAATTTCGATCATATGAACAAGTGCATAATTGAATCGATTCATGGATCCCCACAAAAGACACCCAGTTCTTCCGCCACGGGATTTGTATGCTATCCGAAAGATGGAAGAATGTAGTGGCCAGCGATGGGCAATACTATGAAACATAATTTTTTGTAAATTTTTCAGAATAAAGCCCCGAACTTTGAGAAAAAACGGCGGAAGCAAAGTTGTAGACCCAGTAAATAAAAATTTAGTTTCTACAGGGAATCATGCAACTCTCTTGGCAAATGCCTTACCGAGATTGACGTCTGAAATACTCCTCTGCGATACAGACAAGGGGTGGGATTGAGTCAATAATTGAATCACTGAAGACTAAGGACTCTCATGGATACCATGGAATGCGTATCAGGTTATTAAAGTGCTGTGCTGCACATGTTAGCCCTGTATTTAGCCATATTTGTAGTTTTTCCATTAAGAAGTGTCAGTTTCCTGAACAATTAAAGTACTCAGTAGTAAAGAAGCTTTATAAAAAGGGAGAAAGGGATAACGTAGATGGTTTTAGACCTATCTCTATGCCATCATTGTTTGCTAAAGTTATTGAAAAGGCTGTATATGTACGGATAATTGATCATTTCATATCACACAATTTGCTATCAGATATGCAGTTCGGGTTTAGAAGTCGTTTAACAACTGAAAATGCTATATTCTCTTTTCCCTGTGAGGTACTGGATGAGTTAAACAAAAGGTTTCGAACGCTTGGCATATTTTTTGATTTAACTAAGGTGTTTGATTGTATTTATCACAAAATATTGCTGCAGAAGTTGGACCATTACGGAAAATGGGGAGTAGCTCACAATTGGTTCACCTCTTACTTTAGCAACAGACAGCAAAACGTCATTATTCAGTGTTGAAGATGGCCCTGATGTGGGGTCTGAGTGGGGTACGGTCAAATGGGGGGTGCCCCAGGGATCAGTGCTGTGGCCATTCCTGTTCCTTATTTCTATAAATGATACGCCCTCCACTATTACGGCTGACTCTAAAATATTTCTGTTTATTGATGACACTAGCTTGGTAGTAAAGGATGTTGTGTGCAGCGCTGGCTCGGTTTCAAACAGTGTGGTTCACGACATAAGTTCATGGCTTGTAGAAAATAAAGTTACGCTAAATCACTGTAAGACTCAGTTTTTACATTTCCTAACACACAATTTAACAAAACCCGACGTTTTAACTTCACAGAATGGGCATACGGTTTGTGAATCTGAACAGTTCAAATTTCTAGGTGTCGAGATAGATAATAAGGTGTCGTGGAAAGCCCACGATCAGGTTCTTGTTCAAAGACTTAATGCTGCCATTTTTACTATTCGAACGGTATCTGAAGTGAGTGATCGTTATACACGAAAATCATGCTTATTTGTATTCTGTTGTGTCTTATGGTATCATATTTTGGGGTAACTCTTCGCATTCTAAAACGATATTTTTGGTTCAGAATCGGGCGGTTCGGGCAATAAATGGTGTAAGTTCGCAAACCTCTTGGCGACCCCTGTTCAGTAAAAAATGGCTCTGAGCACTACGGGACTCAACTTCTGAGGTCATCAGTCGCCTAGAACTTAAAACTAATTAAACCTAACTAACCTATGTACATCACACACATCCATGCCCGAGGCAGAATTCGAACCTGCGACCGTAGCGGTCGTGCGCTTTCAGGCTGTAGCGCCTAGCACCGCTCGGCCGTTCCGGCCAGCCCTGTTCAGTAGTCTGGGTGTTTTGACACTGGCCTCTCACTATACATATTCTTTACTATCGTTTCTTGTTAACAATATTAGCTTATTCCCAACAATAAGCACCTTACACTCAGTTAATACTGGCAGAAACCCGTCCTACATTTGGATTCGACTTCCTTAACTCTTGCGCAGAAACGTGTGCGACATACTGCTGCATCCATTTTCAATAAGCTACCACAATAATTCCAAAATCGTAGCAGTAATCCACGAACTTTCAAAAGGGAACTGAAGGATTTCCTCATGGGTCACTTCTTCCATTCTATTGAGGAGTTCCTTGAAAAATTAAGCTGATTCTTACGCTGTATTGTTGATTGCGTTCACTTAAACTTGTGGCTTGACTTTCTTTGGGTCCATAAGCATTCTATTTTTATATGTCATTACTTTTACGTTGTAATTTCATGTACTGACACGTTCCATAAACTTGGAGGTTTGTTCCTCAATTTGTTCCTGCGGTACTTGACAAGTAAATAAATAAAAATATATATAAAGTACATCTCCACGGATCACAGGGGTTGAGGCAAGAAAACGTATGCTGCCAAAAGCCTGGCAAGCTTCATGGAAGCCATTTAACCTGTTGCACCTGACAACAGGTTGCACAATCAGTCCAACGTAACTAGTCAGGTACGACCTTTGAGCAGGTAGTTTCACAGCAGCCCAGTTATCACAACGGTGGGCCAGCAAAATAAACGAACAGCAGGAAACTAAAAAGAAGTTAAAGAACAGCAGGAAACTAAAAAGAAGTTAAAGGATAGGGGAATATATGTATACTAGACACGAAGCCCAAGTCCGCCCCCGGTAGCTGAGTGGTCAGCGCGACAGACTGTCAATCCAAAGGGTCCGGGCTCGATTCCCGGCTGGGCCGGAGATTTTCTCCGCTCAGGGACTGGGTGTTGTGTTGTCCTAATCATCATCATTTCATCCCCATCGACGCACAAGTCGCCGAAGTGGCGTCAAATCGAAAGACTTGCACCCGGTGAGCGGTCTACCCGACGGGAGGCCCTCGTCACACGACATTTCATTTCATTTCACAAAGCCCAAATCCACCAGAGAAAATAATTTTGTGTTTGTGAGGCAGCTTCAAATAATCCTCAGGGTTCTCACAATGCAAATTGTGTAAAAACTTACTAAACATTCATTTGGGACCATATGTTATGACATCTTTGTAAATTTGATATACAGTCTCCTAACTCCATAAATGTTTTTGAAGAGGACGTCAACTAAGTGCCTGACAAATGTCTGGAAATGTATGTTAGGGACCTGAGACCATTAGCAGTATACAGGCTTTTTAACTGTAGGGCAAAAACTGATTGAAACAGGTAAAAATATGTCGCTCAGTGAATATTAAAAATCACATTCCGGTGGTACGAAACTTAATGCAAATAAATCTTACCAAGAATTAACAGTTTCTTCTTTCAGACAAGTTTCTTTAGCATAATATAAAATGAAAATCGAACTTCATGTTTGCTAAAATTCATTTGGGGAATTCAGAATGAATTACGAGGGGCGTTCAGAAAGTAAGCTCCGATCGGTCGCGAAATGAAAACGACTATGAAAATCCGATAAAGCTTTGCACAGATGTGTTGGGTAGTGTCTCTAGTATAACCCCAGTTAGCATCACGTCGCTCTTCTCATTTCTGATCTCGCAGTGAGTGCGTAAAGATGTCTAGAAAATAGTGTCTGCCGCCAAGTACGAGGGCCTGGTGAGAAATTTCGCCTGAAGCTATGCAGCTAACATTACATAACTGTCGTGCTGTTTCTTCTTCAAGAGAATTCTCAGCCGCATTCTGCAGGGGCAATGAAGATGCTCCTGCATCGTTTTCAAATGGAAATGTGAGATTACCCACAATACAGTCCGCAATTGTCTTCCCCTGAGTTTCATCTCTGGTCACATGAACCGCTGTCTTTGAAGACAACATTTTGACACAGACAACGAGGTGTAGGCCAGCGTGGAGAATTGGCGGAAAGCACTGGCGGCTGCCTTCTATGATGAGGCTATTGAAAAGTTGGTACAACGCTATGACAAAAGTCTAAGTCAGAACGGCGACTACGTAGAGAAGTAGCTGAAAGGTGTAGCTAATTGTTACAAGTAAACCATTTCTGATGTTCACTGTGGTTTCAATTTGGCAATCAATCGGAGCTTACTTTCTGAACAGGCCTCGTATTTCAACCACTTAAAATGAACTGAGCAAACCCGCAACACATACCTTGAAGAGTAATATAAACTGGTGGAATTTGAGTCATATTTGTGTCAAACACACTAAGGCTACAGAAATTAAACTCTGAAAACCTTATTTAAAATGGATTTATAGTATAATAGTCTTGTTCTGGTTCTTAGGTGTAAAAGATCTCGACTTTTTTCAGAGACTGTTCTGCTTACTGCAGGAAACATGTAAAGCATTGCAGGTGACCTGATGATTCATTTCACAGTCACGAAAAATATGGTGACCAGGAAGTATGCTAACATTTTAAAATGAACCAACGCATGGAATAATGTAGGTGAAGAAGTAAAATTTGACACGTAAGTTTTAGTGAAAGAAAGAGAAACGATTGCATGAACTGGCCAACAGATGACGCTGGACAAGAACACATCAGTGACACCGCCTGAGAACCATGCATAAAATGAACTTTAGTAAGAGAGGGCGTCAATAAACACCTGCTGGAAATACTGACATTTATGCAGGATGGCGTTCCACCGCATATTGCTACACTTGTCAAAAATCTCTTGCGCATATTGTTTGGTGTGGATCGCCTACGGAGTCGTCACGTCCGTCATGATTGGCCCTCAGTGTGTGTGATTATTGGTTGTGCGGTCACTTGAAGTCGCAAGTCTACGGAATCGTCTGACTCGTCAGAGCTGCTAAAAGACAGTATCCGACAGCAGTTTCTCACCATACTGATGTGCTGTACACTGCTGTTCCAAACATTGTCCCTCCACTACAGGTAATGTTGATGAGTGACGTCTGACATGTTGAGCAATTGTTATAAAGAACATTGTCTTTGCTAAAAATCAACTGCAATGCTAATTATTGCTTTTGTATCACATGAATCGCGATCTGGTTTTGTTTGAATAAACCTTGATATCATTTCAAGTGTGCGTCAATGTTTGCGTCACTAGCTACATTATTCCGTTAAGTATTGAATTTTCGAATGGTAACGGACTTTTGGATCACCTTGTACGTAAAATACGAACTATTACAGTTACAAGTAGGGCAAGAATACTAAAAGAAAAGAGGAAAATGATACGTAAAATTCTAACCAAGCGCCCTCTCGGCACACGAATAGCACATTAAAATAATGCACATGGCTGATTTATAAATTTTTATTGATATGAGAAATTAGTAACTTATAAACGCCTCAGACTATTTTTAAGAACCAGATATCCACAACGCTTGAACAACGTTATCGAAATAGATTTTCGTAATTTTTATTAATGAGCCAGAATGTTCATTCTGAGAATTAAAAACATATTTGAAAGTAAAATAAATTGTAAAGCAGTAAATGTAGTGGCAGTACCAGACAGTAGACTGCAGTAGCTCTCCAAGCTCACGTAAATTTCATCATGTGTAACAATAACTAGGTGCAAACAGGAATAAATTAACTGTCTCGCTAATTATAATGTAAATAATATGAAAATATTAAGCATCCCAGCTAAAAGCTAAGGTCACCACAGAAAAACTGGTAAAATTCTGGAATGAATTTTTATGTAATATGTGTAATAGCAATAATTTAAATATAAATGTGAGTTGCAAGTCAACAGACGGGGGCCATATTGGCTGCGATAGTTCACTTTAACATTGTTTTCGCAGAGAACGCGTGTATGGTTGAATGAGCGGAGAGTAGGTCGTCGATACAGATGATTGAAATTTTTCAGGCAGCATTCCGTGGACATGTAAAATTCTGTGCTGAAATTCTGAAAATATGGAAGAGTTTTAGCAGTGAGTCGTTGACTTTAACGGTGAATAGCTACACGTTTGAACTTGCAAATATTTTGAGTGCCCGGAATTTAGTTTGGATTTGTAAATTCTTAGACATTTAGTGTCTCAGACCGTAACTCTAAGAAGTTAAATGTTTGGACTTGCAAATATTTCGATAGCTAGCCTGGTCAACTTTCACTTTTGAGCTGAGGCGCTAGACTTATCAAATTTTTGACATTTACCTTCAAGATCCTTGGCACTGAACGTTAGCATGGAATACCGGACTTACGACTTTCGTAATTGTGGGGGCTCTGTCTGTCGTTGTATTGCTTTCACCACATTAAAGGTTTACTAAAACTTTATTATTAAATATTAACTAGCTGATGCTTGGAATATTTTTTACTTTTCACACTGGTCGGAAAAGGTCTGCAATTAATAATTATTGAGTAGTGAACAGAAATTTCTGTTGGCTTATGTAACAAGGCTCAGAGCATCCCACAGACAGCAACGAAACCAAGTAACATTACATCGGACACGCAGCGAAGCTCACTGACTTGCTAGAACACTTCTAGAGATTAAATCGAGGCAAGTATGTCTGAACTCCACGAGCAAAATTTTGTCCATGACGGCTGCTATTGATTTCCGTAGTTCATGTACAATGAAAGATTCTGAGTGGGGTGGATCTAACCACAAATACCTTTAAAAATAATTTTTTTCATCATCTTGAAGATATTCTCACTTGGTACAAGCTGACAATGCCAGTAATATGAAAGTCCTTAACAAGTGCTTGTGTCTGATAGTACTCTCACTCAGCAAGATTTAAAGGAATACACCGCCGATCTCTTTCATTAGCTTCTCATTACTTTTCTGGAAGTAACATAGCCTACATTACGTATGAATAGATATATAAAACTCATAAAGTGCCCTGAAGTAACATCCTACAAGCGCAGGAAAGAAAGTACATGCCCACCAATGTTTTCACGCGTAGCCACGAACGTACAGATCACAGCTGTACAGTCTCTCTGCTTTCAGCTTAATCGACGTTCTGTGACAAACGTTCATTCAAAGTGACAGCCGGAGATCGTGTTTCCGCTGAGAATTCACGCCTGTCAAATCGGACTGTTTCACATTTGTCATAGCAGCTCATACAAAATTCACCAGGCGACTGCATTGTCGGAAAACGCAGCTGTGTAATCTGATAGTCAGGACCTTAGACCAACCAATCAGCCAGCAGTTAATTAATCCCTTAAGACTATCCACTGGCACAGTGCTCTGCCACTCGTCCCATTCTTCTGGTCGTTGACAGCACATCTACATCTACATCTACGTCGATACTCCGCAATCCACTTTTCGACGCATGGCCTTTCTTGTTCGACTTTCAAATAGAACGAGGGACAAGCAACTGTCTGTATGACTACGTATGAGCCCCACTTCATGGGATCTCATCTTCGTGTTCATTACGCACAATGTATGTTGGAGGCAACAGAATCATTCTGCAGTCAGCTTCAGATACCGGTTATCTAAATTTTCTCGGTAGTGCTCCTCGAAAAGAACGTCGTCGTTCCTCCCGAAGTATCTCCGTAACTCTTGCGTGTTGTTCGAACCTACCATTAATAAAGCTAGCAGCCCGCCTTTGAATTGCTTCGCTGTCTTACCTTAATCAAACCTGGTAACGATCCCAAACACTCGAGCAGTACCTGAATAGGTCGCACTAGTGTCCTATATGCGGTCTCCTTTACAAATGAACCACACTTTCCCATTATTCTACCAATAAACCGAAGTCGACCATTCACCTTTCCTTTCACTATCATCGCATGCTCGTTGCATTTCTTATTGCTTCACAACGTTAGATCCAGATATTTAAACACCGTGACTGTGTCAAGCAGAACACTACTAATACTGTATCCGTTCATTAAAGGTTTATTTTTCCTACTCATCTGCATTAACTTACTTTTTTCTACATTTAGAGCTAGCTGCCATTTATCACACCAACTACAAATTTTGCCTATATCATCTTTTACTCTCCTAACGGTTACTCAACTTCAACAGCTTCCGTACATCACAGTGTTATCAGCAGACAAGAGCAGATTGCTATCCAACATGTCCATCACATCATTTATTTATGTAAAGAATAATAGCGGTTCTATCACACTTCGCTGGACCATTCCGGACGATACCCTTGTCTCTGATGAGCACTCACCGTCGAGGAAATCATGCTAGGTTCAGTAACTTAATAAGTCTTCGAGCCACTCACATATCTGTGAAGCTACTCTCTCTGCTCTACCTTCTTTAACGGATTGTAATGGGGCACCGTGTCAAATGCTTTCCGGGTGTCTGTGTTATGACAACACACGACTATTTGTAATTGCAGTGGCAGTAGCACTTTACAGCCGGTGGAACAGTGTCATTCCAATTGGAGACTAGCGCTGTGCCCCGTGTTGAATTTCAGACGTATGTTATTACTATTACCAACTCGGCTAGTACGAGGGCTATTCAAAAAGTAAGGAACGATAGGTCGCGAAATGGAAACCACAGTAAAAATCAAAACTATTTTATTTGCAACAGTTAGCTAAGACTTCCAGCTACTTATCTCGATAGTCGCCGATCCGACTTAGACGTTTGTCTTAGCGTTGTACCAACTTTCCAGTACCCTTGTTATAGAAGGCAGCTGCCAGTGCTTTCCTCCAATTCTCTGCACTGGGCTACAGCTCGTTGTCTGTGCCAAAGTGTTGTCTTTGTAGCCAGCGGTTCATGTGAGCAGAGATGAAACTCAGAGGGAGACAACTACGGGCTGTATTGTGGGTAATCAAACATTGGCAATTGAAAACGTTGCACGAGCATCTTCATTGCCCCTGCAAAATACGGCTGAGGATTGTCCTGAAGATGAAAACGCACGACATTTATGTAATGTTGGCTGCCTAGCTTCAGGTGAAATTTCTCACCAGGCCCTCGTACTTGGCGGGAGACACTATTGTTCAAGGTATCTTTATGTGCTCCCTGTGTGCTCAGAACTAAAAAAGAACGATGGAACGCTATCGACAGGCATACTAGAAACACTGCCCAATACATCTGTGCAAACCTTCATCGGATTTTAACTGTGGTTTCCATTTCGCGACCGGTCGTTCCTTATTTTCCGAATAGCCCACGTATTTGTAAGTGTCGCTGTAAAGCACAGTTTGTCTTTCAAACGCAGACGCGTTGACGTTTATAGTCAAAAAGTGTCAGTAGTTGGTCGCAGTAGAGATTGATATGGAAATGACCATACATGCGAGGAGCCAACAGACATCCAGCAGAACAGGACCGCACGCAAAGGGAAAATGCAAATGATCAAAGGAAGGTCTCAGCGGAAACCCCGCAGTACGAGGTATAGAGGGCACACACATACACTCAGGCAGGGAGACGAACTCCTCTCGTGGCAATAAAGGCAGATGTGCGACGCGGTGCTCTATCGTGCGGCCTGTGCCACTTGCAACTGCTCTTTCTGCAATCACGCATGTAGATTGTCCAGTGTCTGCCTGTAGTTGTCAGTCGTCTCAAATACGTAATCCTGTCGGTAACAAATTGTGCAGCGTCTCAGGCAAAGCAATGAAGTTGCGAAGCCACTGGTGCTACAGTCTGTGTGTGGACGGCGTTATTATGCTGTATATTGGACAGGCAAAGCTCAAATTGCAGATGGTGGAGCTGAAGAGCCTGTCCAACATGCGGTCACGCTGTTTGTTTGCTCGTGAGCAACACGAGAAGAGAGTCATCGGCATTCACAGCCATCATAGTGCGCAATGTTTTCCGAAAATCTAATTTCTACCGTTTCTGTTTAATATTATTTTGTTGGGAGTCAAAAACGAGTCAATGGTAAGCACTGTCGAAAAGATTAGCCTTTTCGGGTATGACATATAACAGGAAGTCATAGTTATCATTACGTTAGTAGAAAACTATATAGCACATGTATAAAAATTTGTGGATCGTAACACTGGCACACGCAGCAATGTTTCACACCACATTTCAGCCGGCAGTATCAGTAAACAATGCAGCTTCATCAAAGGTTGGAGGGCCGCCTCGTTTCGACACTGTATAAGATCCGCTTGCACCCTCCCCCTCTCCAGTCTACCACTCTCTCCTACACGGCCTCCCTCCCCCTCCCCCCTACACTCCTACGCACTCATGCGAGTTAAAACAATGCATGGAGAGAGTATCACAGTTTATGAACTACTAACGTTCTCTTCAGATAAACTATATCTATCACTGTTAGAACTACTGTGTCACTACAGCGTGCAATATGGTTGCGCTGAAGAAAGAGCCACGCATTTTACTTGTAATGAGATATTGTGATGGATATTATTGTAGCTCTGACGTTACCGTTAAGCCACTCGACTGCGAATTGTGTCTTGTATTGTGGTAATGCTGGACAGCTGTAAAGACATTTTGTTTAAAAGCTAAATTATCTCCTTTAACAGTTAAAATGACTTTATTTGTAACTCCATGATTTTTATTTCAGCCTTTGGCAATTTTCAATTGAAAAAATCTCGTACTTTCTTTATGAATGAATAATTTAACTGTTGGTTTCAAGGTTGTATTACCACGAAGTATAAACTAACATCGGCTGAGTGCATTATTTGACTGTCAGCTCTTGCGTGTTTACTCATGTGGTAACCTTGTATCACTAAAATGGGGACGATTCATAGTGATATGTCTGTAATGAACTGTTTTACGCTTCACAATTAATGAATTTGTACTGTTTCGTAGTGTCTAGGAACTAGAAGCATTCATAAGATGTTCTGAAATTAAAACAAAAGCTCAAAATCTGCCAGGAATCACAGCTACCAAAGGCATTGAATAAAATACGACTGTCCGGACCTCCGACTGCTCTCAGACCTCGTAATTGTTTGTATATGTTTACAACAGCCAACCTAGAAATTTTCCAGAAATTTCCCAACTGGTTTCCAATCCGCTACGAACACATGCTGTCACAGCTGGCTCGGGACCCAGACTGTAGTCATGACAAGAGGCATCTCGGCACGAAGTATTTGCAATATTCATAAGCTTTCCAAGCAATGGACTTGTGCAATTTCTGATTCATCTGCTTCATTGACAAATGTTGATATTAGCTAGTCGATAGTACAATAAGGTGTATTAAATCTCTGTTTTCTTGTTCTTTGTCAAACGTCTATCAGCATAGTAACAAAACTAAATTAACATAGGGAAAACGGGGAGAACTCCTTCCATCGTAACACTCAGTGGATAAACTGAGCTGCCAGTCATTACGAGTTGCTTACAGGTGAGGTTCCAGGTGCAGTATGGGCTTCTACTTGTAAGCATTCATTCAGATCGTTATGTGTCGTGTAAGACTGATTCGTAATTCGGTATAACATAGAGACTGTAATGTCGTATTTATCTACTAACACCGGGCAAGGTACTTGCAAGTAAAATACCTAGCCTGTACGGGAATGTACAAATGGATGTACGAGTACAGGCTGCATACACGTTTTTGAGGACGTGTGGAAGTTTGAGTCTTGCCATGAGCCGAGCTCGTATGATATAACGGTAGGCCGACTGCTCGCGACAAGCGGGAAGTCCGAGTTTGAGTCCGGGTTTGATACAAATTTTCATTATCATCATTCCATTCGCAATTGTGAATACATTTAATGTATTTCATAGTGGCTGTAATCGCGCAGTGCCTGTTCCTGTGGACATGCGTTAATGACCAAAATAACACAGAATCGTAATTCGAAATAACACAGGTACTGTGCTATCTTATCATATTTTCTTTGATCATCCAGTTACTGCTATTCGTGTTTTAACTTACACCGCCTAAGGTTCTGGCTCTATCCGTCCTTGTCATATCCTCCTTCCTTTAAGTTCTTACTCGAGTTGAAATTTTCAGTTATTGCTTGTTTTCTACGTTTCTCGTGCTACTCTTCAGTACGTACATCCCTAAATTTCTAAAGCAACTGGTGTTTCTGGTCCTTGATATCCTGGAGAGTGGGACTGGAACGCAGTCGATATCCGAGCTCGTCCCATACATTTAGTATCGGGAACATTGTCCTGTTGAAAATAGCACCACGATACTACAGCACAGGGGTGTCCATGACTAACGGTTGTGCCGTCCAAGTTCCATAAACCACCACGAGCCGTGATCTGAAGTCATACACAATGATTCCACACACTACGACGCCTCTGTGCCTCTCCAGCCCACTGACCGCCGCCTAGTTGTTGCCATACTCGCCAATGATGGCCATTCGGTGTAGTGCAGAACCGCAGTTAATCTCCAAACACAATGCGACGAGATTCATCAGCAGTCCATGCTTTCCAGCCATGGCACCACTCCAAACGCAACCGTTTGTGGTGTCGTGTTAAACGCAGCCTGCAAATGAGACAGTAATGCCTTAGACCCACTGCTGTAAATCTCCAATTAATGGTGCAATGGTGAGGGATGAGACAATGCTCGAGGGAGTCCATTATTATATTCTGTACTGATGCACTCAACGCCTACAAATTATTTCCGAAGATATGTTATGTGGAGAACAAAGTTGTTTCGGGAAGCCACGAGTCTATACTGATAATTAGAATTATATTAATACCGCCAGCTACTCACGGGCGTTGATATATATCAACGGGGAGAGGTGAAAATGTGTGCCCCGACCGGGGCTCGAATCCAGGATCTCCTGCTTACATGGCAGACGCTCTATCCATCTGAGCCACCGAGGACACAGAGGATAGTGTGACTGCACATTCTTACCTTGTATGTCCACAGACAACATTCGTAGTGTCCCACCTCAACACACTCATTACTCGCGGAAGACATCCTTACCAAGTCCCGTAAGAGTTGGGGGAATATGTGTGCATCCGCACAGAAGAAGTAGGTCATGGCCAGTACAGCCAGAACTATGTACTGATATGGATATGGTGTCTGTTCTTTCGGACGTGTCCATTTTTAATTAAGTCACATGACTTTTTTTTACAATTATTTACGTGTTGTTTACATACTTCTTGATTTTATCGCACTAAACAACGTCTCCATTATTTTACTTGTTATCACAGAAAACCACATATTTATTCAGTTTATTGAAAAGTACGCATAAAACAACTGTTGGAGAAATGAATATTATATCTTGAAAAATTATGGTATCTCTGTTGCAAGTAAATATGCATGTAAAACTAAATTCCAGGATTTAAACTAACACATACAGGTCGCCCTCGATAGGTACAAATCGATGTCTGCAAATTTACTTTCAGTCCTAACACTTTAGGTATTTTATTGGAGGTACAGAACTGTCATCATCACAATATCCTTGAAGTTCTCTCTTTGAATGATCTTATGCTAACAGAACTGTGATCACTGGATATTGCAAAATAGTCACTTTTATTTATCTAATTCTTGATCTACACTGAGGACCCAATGAAATTGGTACAGTCATGCGTATTTAAATACAAAGATACGTAAACAGACGGAATACGGCGGTCAGCAACGCCTATATAAGATAACAAATTTCTGACGCAGTTGTTAGATCGGTTACTGCTGCTACAATGGCAGGTTGTCAAGATTTAAGTGAGTTTAGTTTGAGCGTGTTACTATAATCGGCGCACAAGAGATGGGTTTCAGCATCTCCGACGTAGCGATGAAGTGGAGACTTTCCCGTACGACCATTTCTCTAGTGTACCGTGAATATCAAGAATGCGGTAAAACATCAAATCTCCGACACCGCTGCGGCCGGAAAAACATTCTGCAAGAACGGGACCAATGACGACTGAAGAAAATCGTTCAACGTGAGAGAAGTGCAACCCTTCCACACATTGCCGCAGATTTCAATGCTGGGCCATCAACAATTGTCAGCGTTCGAATCTTTCAACAAAACATCATCAATATGGGCTTTCGGAGGCGAAGGCCCACTCGTTTACCCTTGACGACTGCACGACACTAAGCTTTACACTTTGCCTGGGCCCGGCAACACCGTCATTTGACTAATGATGACTGGAAACATGTTGCCTGGTCGGTCGAGCCTCGTTCCAAATTGTTTCGAGATGATGGACGTGTGCACGTATGGATACAACCTCATGAATCCATGGAGCCTGCATGTCAGCAGGGGAGTGTTCAAGCTGCTGGAGGGTCTGAAATGGTGTGGGGTGTGTGCATCTGGAGTGATATGGGACCCCTGATACCTCTAGATACGTCTCTGACAGGTGACACGTACGTCAGCATCCTGCCTGATCACCTGCATCCATTCATGTTGTAAGAGGTCCGAGCAGATGTAATTTTATGCAAGAGGTCCGAGCAGATGTAATGCAGATGTAATTTTATGTAAGAGGTCCGAGCAGATGTAATTTCGATGTATTGCTCATGCGCTGCCTGCGATATGCAAGGTATAAGAGAATCGCTGACCAGAGAGCAGTGTTGACTGAGTACGAACTGTGTAGCTGTAGCAGTAAGTTGTTGCTAGTCTGCGCTAGTCTGCGCTTGTCTGCAATCTGCTCTGGTCTGGTATAGTGTACCGTGTTGGCTGGGCCGGTCACGGTGCAGCGATGCCGGAGCCTGAGTATTATTGTATAAGGTAAAAAGCAGCTCGCTCGGCCACCCCGGCCGGCTATTGAGCATATCTGGGATGCCTTCCAACGTGCTGTTCAAAAGAGATCTCGACCGCCTCGTAGGCTTACAAATTAAGGACAACCCTGCAGGATTCGTAGACTCAGTTCCCTCCAGCACTACATCAGACAATAGTCGAGTGCATGCCACGTCGTTTTACGGCACTTCTGCGTGCTCACTGTAGCCCTACGCGATATTAGGCAGGTGTACCAGTTTCTTTGGCTCTTTAATGTATACCACTGACATCTTCCTCCATCCTCCGATTACGGACATATTTCGTTCTGACTGAAGAAAGCAGGTACGTAGGAAGTGTGATCTAGGAGTTCCAAAATGCTCTCAGTAACATGTTCCAACAACAAACAAAGAAGTTGATAAAGTAAAAGGTAGCGAATGGTTGTAGGGTGGGCGAATTAGGCAGGTATTGGCAGTATAGTAGCATTCCGCCAGAAATGACCTCGGAAATCGAGTTCGAAAATTTTCGCGTGGTCTGAGGGTTACACCTCGAAAGTTAAAGGTTAATGACCTGCGGTGCACATATTTAAAAATTGGTGGACAATAGTGGAGCCGTATGTGTAACGCCTCGTGCCACCTCCGCCTGCGTAGCATCAGCCTACTTTGGAATAAAAGTTAGGTCGGGAGCAGCATGTGTTCGTCCAGAGCGTCTCCAGCGCGGGCGGCCGCCCCTCCCCGGCGCTGGGACGCCGGCCCTCGGTGTCGCCCATCCGATGTCGGCCCTCGGGCCCTCGGGCCCTCGCAGCGCCGCCCGCGATCGATGCCCGTGATGACCGTCCGCAGGCAGCGCCGCGCTAATCGCCGCCTCAAGTCTGACAGCCCCATCAGCGGCCGTCCGTCCTGGCGCCTGCCGCCTCTTCAGCCGCGCTGCTCAGCGTCGCCATTCAGCCAGGCGACCGAGCGACGTCGTCCCACACATCCGGAAGCCGTCGGGCAGCCGTCGATCACGTCTGTAGCCGTGAGTAACACCACCAGCATCCGACGACAAATATTGTCGATTCACTACCGAGCCTATAAAATTGCCTTTAAACGTCATTTTCGAGGACAGCGAAGAGGATAGTAACCTTTCAAATGTATCTTAGCGGTTACTACAACACTTGGTGTAACAACTGTCATGATATGACCAGCAGATGTTGCGTTATTTCGTGTTTCTCGAATGAGACAACATGTTTGAAATGATATTGGGATATTTCCAGAATGAGATTTTTACTCTGCAGCAGAGTGTGTGCTGATATGAAACTTCCAGACAGATTAAAACTGTGTGCTGGACCGAGACTCGAACTCGGGACCTTTGCCTTTCGCCGACAAGCGCTCTACCATCTGAGCTACCCAAGCTGGCGGAAGTAAAGCTGAGAGGAAGGGGCGTGAGTCGTGCTTGGGTAGCTCAGATAGAAGAGCACTTGCCCGCTAAAGGCAAAGGTCCCGAGTTCGAGTCGCGTGGGATATCTTTGATGGAGAAAAGGCCATGTAAGGATTATTGTGACTGCCGAAAAGGTAGTGAAAGTGTTGTGACTGGTAAATACACTGAAGAGCCAAAGAAACTGGCCCACCTGCCTAGTATCGTGTAGGGCCCTCGCGAGCACGATGAGCCGTTCTGGGGGCTACAGTCTGGAATCGCGTGACCGCTACGGTCGCAGGTTCGAATCCTGCCTCGGGCATCGATGTGTGTGACGTCCTTAGGTTAGGTAGGTTTAAGTGGTTCTAAGTTCTAGGGAACTGATGACCTCAGTAGTTAAGCCCCATAGTGCTCAGAGCCATTTGAACCATTTTTCAGCACGATGAAGTGCGGAAACACGACGTGGCATGGAGTCGACTAATGTCTGACGTAGTGCTGGAGGGAATTGACACCCCGAATCCTGCAAGACTGTCCATAAATCCGTAAGAATACGTGTCTGTGTCGATCTCTTCTGTGCAGTACGTTGCAAGGCATTCCAGATGTGCTCAATAATGTTCATGTCAAGGGAGTTTGGTGGCCAGCAGAAATGTTAAAACTCAGAAGAGTGTTTTGGAGACACTCTGTAACAATTCTGGACATGTGGGGTGTCTCACTGTACTGCTGTAATTGTCCAGTTCTGTTGGAATGCACAATCGACATGAATGGATGCAGGCAATACGTGTCACGTGTCAGAGTCGTATCTAGACGTATCAGGGGGCCCATATCACTCCAACTGCGCACGCCCCACACCATTACAGAGCCTCCACCAGCTTGAACAGTCCCATGCTGACATGCAGGCTCCATGGATTCATGAGGTTGTATCCATAGCTGTACACGTACATCCACTCGATACAATTTGAAACGAAGCCCGACCGACCAGGCAACATGTTTCCAGTCATCAACAGTCCAATGTCGGTGTTGTAGGGCCCAGGCGAAGCGTAAAGCTTAGTGTCGTGCAGTCATCAAGGGTAGATAGTACGACTGCAGGGATTTATCCCTTGTACGCTCACCGTGAGACCGACGTTCCCAACTTGATGTCCACACACTACATTCGTAGTGCCGCTGCCCATTACACTCATTACTCGCGGCAGACAATCTTACTGAGTCCCATAAGATTTCGGGCAATACGTGTGCATCCGCACAGAAGAAGGTCAATGGGCGGTTAGCCTTAACTATATGAAGATGGTATCTTCATATAGTAATGGGCAGGGGCACTACGAACGTAGTGTTTAGACATTAAGTTGGGAAGGTGTGTCTCACGGGAAGCGCGTAAGGGATGAATCCCTGCAGTCGCACTATGCTCTGTGCCCTCGGTGGCTCAGATGGATGTAGCGTCTGCCATGTAAGCAGGAGTCCTGGGTTCGAGTCCCAGTCGGGGCACGCATTATCAACTGTCCCCGTTGATGTATATCAACGCCTGTCGGCAGCGTAGGGTCTTGATTTAATTATTAAATCCATCGTGTTGATTTCTCTCTGGGCGGAAATCTTGAATCCAGTCGTAAATCTACCCAGATACTCGCTAAACTAATTTTTTTTTCTGTAAAAGGCATTACGGGACCGTGTCAAATGCCTTCCCAAAGTCAAGGTACGTGCCATCAACCTGAGCGGACCTCATGGAGGAACATATCCAGTAAATTAGACAGAGTCAGAGGTTCGTTAATTATTTTTATCAGAGTGTTTACACCCTACGAGAACCAGTAAGCTAAATCGTACCTACTTAATAAAACATCACTTATCACCACTGCTTAGTGAGCAACACCAATAAAGATGGATTTGCGACTTTCTTTTTCTTACGTTACAGTTACCATTTTATCTCTTTGCAAGGATATTCAGAATGGTGAATAAAGTCCGTTCAGAGGGTACTATGGTTAACCTACTTACTGCAGATAAGGTAGAATCTCAGCAAACACCAGAAGTAGTAAACAATTATAACATCTAGAGAGCAGATCATCTGCAACAGTGAAGTCGTCCCCCGAATCTCACATTTATGCAACTGTGCTACGCTATTGAATGTTTTACAGGTCGCTACTCGAAACAGGATTTTCGACGTTGGGCCATATAAAAGTATTACCACGTCCAGTGATGTATTTCGATGGAGTCTGGCCGAGCGTCAACAGCTACGTTGAAGGCGCGCGGTATACTCCTATGGTCTCGCACAACCGAAAGAAGAGGCGGTTATATGCCACGCCTGGAGGTAAATAAATTACCATACTAAACACGGACTATAATTGTTTTACCAAGTAAAAATTAATTTTGGAATGTAATTTCGAAGTTAATCAGATATAATCCATTGTGCTGACGGTTGAGGTAATTGAAATATTGACTTAGTCGTTCAAAAGAGGTCGTGCCTGCTGCTACAACGGCTAACGATACTTTGTGTGCTGTGTGGCATTGCTCGCACAATAACGGCAATATTTTCAAGTTTAAGACATACACACCATTTTAAAACTGTTAATTGCGGAAAAGGGACGAAGATGAGGGCTTAACGTTCCATCGACGCCAAGGCCATCTGAAAAGAAGGGGGAAAGAAATCGAGCGTGTTCTTTCATACAAATCATTCCAACATTCACAGTCAGCGCTGTAACGAAATCTCGGGAAACCTAGCGAGCGAAATGACGCATGGTTAGCATAGTGGCCTCGCGTTCGGGAGGACGACATTTCAAATCCAAATCCATCCAGATTCAGGTTTTCCGTGATTTCCCTAAATCGCTCCAGGCAAGTTCCGGGACTGTTTCTTTGAAAGGGCACTGCCGCTTTCCTTCCTCATACTTGAAACAGTCCCAGTTTGTGCTCCATCACTAATGACCTCGATGTCGATGGGACGTTACGCCGTAATCTATCTTCTTTTCCGGAAACGTAAATATGAACGGTTTGACAGAATCTGTTCCAGTGTCTTACTATTGTGTCATATCGTTCGCTCTATTAACTGCACAGAATCGTTCGAAACGAATTTCTGTGAGAAAATACAAATTTAACAACACCATATTTACACTTTCTTGAATCTATTAACGTTTCATTCATTCAGAACTTACACATGGGAGAAGTGTTTTGATATATCCGATTCACTGTTTAATATTTCTTAAATTTTAAGAACCTCTCTCACACCGGCCTGATTTAGCTTCACTGATCAGGATAGTAAAAACATGCGGATATTAAGGGAATTTTCATTGACAAAGCAGGCTTATCACATTCACACAGTTCAATACTGTTCTGTCCTGATTACATTAAGCTTAATTTAAATTCCATAAGGCAGTGAAGAAATTTCGAAGTCTCGGTGCGACGAAAATTGTGAGTCGATCTCCTGGAAACATTTGTAATAATTATTAACTTTCGGTGATCACATGGGGAAGACCGGAGATCTGCTGGTAAGACCGTGTTAGCCTATTTATTTGAAGTAACTGGATATCTTGAGCATTCAAAACGGCAGGTTCGTCCAGTGTAAATCAGACGTTCCCCACTGATCCCGTGCAACACAGCGTAGTAATCAGACACTGTCAATAATAATAATCCGTTAAATAATACGCGAACACACTTGCTTTAGTTTAGTTCATGTATTAAACTCCTTCCCATACAGAATCTCATCAAGATGGTGACTCGCTCAACAATACGTACATATAGATACTTCTTTTACGACTAATCGGCAAGAAGTTTTTATTCTTTTCATAAGAGAAAACATAGATAGCAGAGAAGCTATTCCATGGAGTAAATGGACGCTCCAAGGAATAACTGGGCTTGAAACTACTTTGCATTGATAATCGGTAAGATAAGAAGAGATATTTCGAGATATGTACTGAGTTATATAATTTATAAAATTTCTGAAAATATCGCGGAGAGACCGCTGCAAGAGACATTACAACTGGCTACCTCAATCTCATCGCGCTGTTCTAGAATCCTCCAGATTTTTTAAGATCATTGAGATGATACTAGAACCATTTCTTCAACAAAATCCTAAATGAATACGTGTGCCATCCTCTTCGACACAGATATTTCAGTTTATTTGTAACATCTTTGTTTCCGGGTGTTAACACAATACAACACGAAAAGTATAAGTACGTTTTCCACATTTGGTGTATTCTCATAACAAAGCAAAACACAAGAATCCAAAGTCAGTCAGTGTAGTAATAATTTTTTTTCTTAAATCTGAGAGTCGTGACGACATTATGAGATGTTTCATGAAAGAAATAATGTGTTTGGTGATATGTATGAGGACGTGACCGCTATGTCTTTTAATAGTAAAGTTGTCCCTTATCCACAACGCCTTTCTCGAAACGTTTCCTATTGGTGTTTCTTTAACATTTCAATGGTTCTGTTACGATGACTAAACAGGTCTGTTACGAATCGTGCAGCATTTTACTGCCTTTCCTCTATTGCTTCTTCTGCCAATACCACTTAGTAAGGTTTCACGACTAAAGTTTCTAAGCAACACATAAAAATTCATTTTCTTACTATCATCGTGTTGACGGGGTTGCCACAGATACATGCTTAGATTTGACATTTGTGGAAGTTGAAGCTGTGTGTTGCGGAAATTTTAGGTGTGTACATTTATTGACGTATCCGCTTAGTGCCAAGTAGGATCATGGCAGATTACTTAATTCGTTAACTGTCGGATATGAGTCTTTAGTACGGTTTCACTAACACAAGTAGACACGATGCAAGACAGTTATATAAAAGCGCGTTCTCAGAACGCGATCGAATCATTCAAGCTTTACTGCTGAAACTTCCTGGCAGATTAAAACTGTGTGCTGGACCTAGACTCGTACTCCGGACCTTTGCCTTTCGCGGGCAAGTGCTCTACCATCTGAGCTACCCAAGGGCGAGTCAGGCCCCGTCCTCACAGCTTTACTTTCGCCCGTACCTCGACTCCTACCTTCCAAACTTCACAGAAGATCTCCTGCGAATCTTGCAGAACTAGCACTCCTGGAAGAAAGGATATTGCGGAGACATGGCTTAGCCACAGCCTGGGGGATGTTTCCAGAATGAGATTTTCACCCTTCCTGGCAGGTAGAAGACGAGGTACTGGCGAAAGTAAAGCTGTGAGGAGGGGGCGTGACTCGTCCTTGGGTAGCTCAGACGGTAGAGCACTTGCACGCGAAAGGCGAAAGTCCAGAGTTCGAGTCTAGGTGCGGCACAGAGTCTTAATCTGCCAGGAATTTTCATATCGGCGCACACTCCACTGCAGAGTGAAAATCTCATCCTGGAAGCTTTACTGCTGTTAATTTATCACCTTCCATCAGGTGTCTATGGACACTCATAAGCTGAACCAACGATGTTTAAAATATTTAGTGTGCCCATGTATATTCGTACAGCTTCGTCGACGGCTAAGTGAATACGTACATTAGTACAGTGCGCTCAGTAACGCTAATAGGATTAGCTGTATTGACATAGCATGGACACGTGATCCTAGTTTGCTCTAGAACTTTTAGAACCAAACCGAGAGAAAACGTCCACAGAGTAAAAGACCGGTTGAGAAACGCAAGTCACAGTCTTTTGCCACATTCTATCAGATTTCGAATCATAAATTAATTCTGCGTGCTCTATGAAACCCATTGCTCCTCCAGCGTGGACAACAATAGCTCTTTCTGTGTGGGCTATGAGTCATTACAGCTGAACTTCTTCATGCTGGCAGCATTTTTTCGTTATATATATAGTCAGCTTTTTTCCGCGTATACCACTGGTTATTTGTCCCCTTTTCATTATTTCTGGTTGCACGCTTTGAAACAATGTCGAAACTTTCTATTACAATGCCTCTCTCATTTCTAAATTTTTTGAAACGATGTCCTAACTCTTTAAAAACTTTTCCGAGGTGTTTTCCTTCTCCATTGAAAATTTATCTCAGTTTCGGAAAATATATATGGCTTTCTCGACGCTGGGATTTTGTCCTTCTCCTCATCATACTGCAAAAATTTTCTTCTAGTAAGTGCTTTATCGAAGTCATCTAAGACGCCTTTGTGTTCTAGATGTTTCTATATTTTCCTCGAATACTTCTGTTTCCTTAAAGTTTTCAAAATTTATTTTTGTGTACTTCTGAGCTCCCTACCATTTTTGCTCCTGGCAAGATTTCTTTCTGTAGAGGTGTCGTTACCTGGTAACATTTTCAGCTTACAGTACAAGCTGTTTTTTACGTGACTATGTCCACTTCCACGACATCTTCCTCGTTTACAATTCTTAGGGGTTTACATGGTTATGGCTAACATCGCACTGCATTACTGTCGTTATTTCAAGTGGAACCCTGAATCACTTGATAGCATATCAACAACTGACCTGATTTTATTGAAAGTGCGATGCCTTTTCCTCAAACAACAATGTACTTGTTTTCCGTAACGTCACCACGTGTTTCCGATAACGGCCAAGTGAGACCGTTAGTCCGATCCACGAACGATAGCGGTTCGCGCATGTCGAGGCACGGACAAGGATTGCATTGTTGACGATTGCAAGCGACAGTTGCGGTACGCACATGCGCTTGCTTTCCGCTTGAAGAATGCGTGTGTCCTGAAAATTACGTATCCCACTTGCTTATGCAGAATGTATCACTTACCACCACTATGAGCGATGAAATTCACAACAAATGGAATCGAAATTGGCTGAACAACTCGCTAAGACCACGTTTAATGCTCGCATTGGCTGCGGTATTCACAGCAGAGCGCTCCGGACACTACTAAGCGCTCATTGTTTGTTGGAGAATACGTAACGTAGGTGCACAGAACGAGCCTAAAGTCGACCTTCATCGTTCGTGATTCCAACTATAGTGCGATGATATCGTGAGTAGGTAGCAGCTACAGCATATTTTGTTTACTCTAGGTTCCTTTTTATTCCATTCCTTTTCGCCACTTGTATACAATAATTTGTTTAGGACTTGTATTTATATAGAGACTTATTCGTATATACATGAGAAACTTAAGTTGCTGATGCTGAGTAAGTGTTCAAGGAAGAATACAGCGAAGTGTGGTGGGGGTGTCGGGATGTCGAACCCGGGACTCCAGATGGCCGAGCTGAAGCCAGGACCCACCGCCGTCTTTCGTCAGGGGGCCGAGCAAGTTAAACAGCGTCAAGGGGCAGTGTAGAGTCATACAGCGGTATCAGGAAGCATTTCTTTATTCATGTAGTTTACAATGCTTCACTGGGTGCAGCGGAGCGACGGTGTATCGCCCGCGCGCGAGTCCAGCCGACTCAGCAGCTCCTGGTATGCCGCCACTGTTGGTGCCGGCTGCAAGGCCGCTCAGCTGGAACTCAGCCGCTCTCGGCCGGTCGCTCTCGCCGAGGCTTAGCGGCTGGCGCCGCGCCGCTGCCCGCTATTTCCGGGACTGCTACAGTCCCCGGTCCTCGCCGCCCTCCACCCCATTTGGCCTGCTATGTCCGACCATGGGACGAAGGTGGTTGTACTGGTCACCTGTGGCCCTCGGCCGCTGCTGCTCCCAGGTCTGCTGGACTCAACCCGCGCCCTCCTGGATGCTGTGCCGCAACTTGCCGCTGGTGGTGCTTGCAGGTTGGCAACATCCGTCGCCGACTCTAGCGCTGTTGCAGCGCTGCCACACCTCCTGCAGCGCACGTCTCGGCCGGACCCCGGTACGCCAGGTGGGAAGCGAACGTGGCCCGTCCTGGGCCAACACCGACTCAGAGGAAGGCCTCGGCGCTTGTTGGTGACGTCACGTCAGCTGGGCACGGCGAACGCCAAGTCTGTTGCAGGCAGAAGCGCCTGGGCGTGCTTATCAGTATAAATCTCTTATTTTTGGACTAAGTGTTTGGTATTGTTTTGGATTCTGCAGCTTTATTTAGATGAAAGATTTTCTTACTATCGTAAAGCTACAAATGAAGATCATAGTTCTGTATTATTGAATCCTGTCGAAACAAACGCAGATCAATATGAGAAGATGCTTTGCCTCATTGCCAGCTTCGGAAATTTTACATTCTAGTAACTATATTTACTTGATCCGTTTTGTTGTCGAAACTTACCCCAACCCCCTTGCAATTAACTCGTTTATTTTATTTATTTATTTATTTTCGTTTGACATTGTCACTGGAAATGTGAACTAATTCACATGTGTAAATGTCCAACTCTTGCCAGTCATTAGATTACACTCGTTTTCAACGAAAGGAATTCTAAACAGGAAACAAAATAGCTTCATACATCGAAAATACTGCTGAGCTTAAACTTTTTTAAACATGCACATTAAAAAAGATAAATATTCCCCTCTTGAAACTGAAAGGAGAAACTTTATAAGACCAAAAATTTTATTTGATAAATCAAGTATCTCTCTTTTGCCTCTTCTTCTGTCCTCCACCCCCTCCCTCAACGTGTACAATCGCAAGATATTTCATTAACATTCAGTGCTCCTCACCCCATAGTCAACCAAGATACCTAAAGAAGAGCACCAATGTGTTTACAGTCTCTTGTAAAAGCAACCCAGTACAAACGTAACTTCCTCAGATTTACAAATAAGGTAAAGAAACACGAATTCTGTTGCTGCTGGACCACGAAGTTGTTTTTGCATGTCAGTCCTTAAAACAGGTGGAAATTTAAGTTCTGGAGTACATTATTTGTAAAGAAGTGTAACGAATTGCACAATTAATTGATTGCAGAAATCTCTCAGAACAATGTGTGTTGGTCAACTACCACCAATAGTTTCACATTTTCCTGTGTCAGAGAGGGAGACACCACCATTATGAGTATGCCTGCAACAGACCTGGCGTTCGCAGTGCCTAGCTGACGCGACGTCACCAACAAGCGCCGAGGCCTTCCTTTGAGTCGGTGTTGCCTGGGCCCACTGCAGACTGCTGTCACTGCCCTCCTTCAGGCTAAGTACCCCGCTGCCGTTCCGTCACTCCCTCGTGTTGCGTCCCCGGAGGCGGAATCCAACCCGAACAAGTACACAGAAATAAAGTAAGATATACGTGGAATATTTACAACATTGCTGCCAGACTGGCCCCTATGAGCGTAGACCAGCACAGGTCCGACCTGACTCTTGTCTGATCTGGCGCACACTCTCTTCCAAGGTAAAAGTACCTTACTATTTAAACTGCCTTTCCCCTCGCCTCTGACGTAGTGTCAGAGAGAGATAGAAACTATAGGTGAGATAAATTCCCAAACGTCAGCTATCTACAAGTCTCACCTTGACTCTGACCTAGTTCCTCGCCTCATATCGCAATAACTTCAAGCAACGCTGCAGTTTGCTGCCTCGCTGTTGCTTCACGCAAAGCAATTCGTACGCGCAATAGCGCCGTCGCAGCACCGCGCTCGTGAGTGCCATGTTTGCATTTCCTGGCCTACAAGCTGTCGACTGTTACAACACTCTGCCAGCGGCCCCATATTCAATCGTCCGACCGCGTGTTCATTGACTTTTAATAAAATATCCTTTCCTTCGACTAAGACTAGTACTAGCGCAGCAGAAGGCCACCAGTCTCCTTTAACCCTCCAGGATACAATCAGCGCACCCAGTCTGTCTGCGTATAGAATAAATTCTTTGTGCAAGTGTGAGAAAGTGTTCTAAATGTTTGTGTAGCATTTATCTGAGGTGCAACAAGGGAACCAACTCGGTATTGACCTAGTGGAATGTAGGGAAACGCCTAAAAACCACATCCAGCCTGGCCAGGACACAGATCGCTCCTTGCTATCCCACTGGCATTCCACATGTACCTAGAAACGGTCGCGTTGGCACGCGCGTCTACCCTGGCGATCCACAGAAATTTGTCTTAATTGTACGAGTCTAAGACGCAGATCTTAGTGCAGAACTTGAATTCTAGAGGACGGCCATCTAAATAAATACTGTAACATGAAAGTATGTCGAAATGGCTCAAACAGCCAGAATGTCCAATGTCCTGTAATTCAATAATTAACCATTTTAGGCGTAGTATCTCTTGGCACAAAAACGACATTTTTGTAACAAAACTTAACTTAATAAAACTGACAGTCAGAACGAAATAATGCAAACATTAGTTTTATGCACCATAGATCCCAGAAACAGCAACAGTTTGGTGTAAATAAAATCACTCTTAAAGTAATGGGCAACAGGTCTGCAGCTAATAACATACAGTAATTGGGACACTTCGACGGTAAAAACTCATAGATTTGTTGCATTATCAGACGATTGTTACATTATTGATGTGCCAAGAAAACACTGTTACCTTCGCTCTCTCTCTCTCTCTCTCTCTCTCTCTCTCTCCCTCTCTCTCTCTGTTCGTTTCAGAGTAGCACTTGCATCCTACGTCCCCAATTATCCGAATATCTTCCTTCCACTACAGTTACTACTCTCCACAGTTCCCTCTAGTAACACTGGAAATTATTCTTTGAGGCCTTAAGAAACGTCCAGTCTTCCTTCTCCTTGCCAATGTTTTCCTAATTTTCTTTTGTTCGTCGATTCCGTGGAGAATCCCTTCATTCCTTATCGTATCAGTCCACTTGATTTTCAGTTTTCTCCTGTAGCACCACGTCTCAAACGCTTCGATTCTCTTCCGTTCCGATTTCTCAGTCTCCGTCATTCGCTACGATGCAATGCTGTGCTCCAAACGTGCTCTCTCTGAAATTTCTTTATCAAATCGCTATTTTCGGTGCCAGGTGACTTCTCTTGGCCAGGAATGCCCTCTTTTTCTTCGCTTGTCTCTCCGCTTATCGCTCTTGCTTCGTCCGTCATGGATTATTTTGCTCCCTTACATTCATCTACTACGTGCCAAACCATTTTGATATTAAGTTTCCCACTATTCTCATTTCTGCTACTTCTCATTACTTTCGTCTTTCTTCGATTTGCTCTCACTCCATATTCTGTATTCATTAGATTGTTCATTCCATTCTACAGATCTTTTAACTTTTCTTCACTTCCATTCGGGATAACTATGGCATCAGCAAATTTTATCACTGATATCCTTGCACACTGAATTTGCATCACACTGTTGAACGTTTCTTTTATTCTCGTCATTGCTTCTTCGATGTACTCGTATAGACTGAACAATAGGTGTGAAGAACTACACTCATGTCTTGCACGCCTTTTACTCCGAGTACTTCCTCCTTGGTCTTCCACTGTTATTGTTCCATCCACGTTCTCGTTCATATTGTATATTACCCGTGTTTCCCTGTATCTCAGTCGTATTTCTTTCAGAATTTCGAATATCTTGCACCATTTCACACTGTTGTATTCCTTTTCTATGTCGTAAAATCCTATAAACGTGTCTTGATTTTTCTGCAGTCTTGCTTCCACTATCAAACACAGTCAGAACTGTCTCTCAGGTGCCTTTACGATTCCTTAAGCCAAACTGATCGTTGTCTAACAGATCCTCAACTTTCTTTCCCATTCTTCTGTATATTAATCTTCTCATCACGTTGGCTGCATCAGCTGTTCAGTTGATTGTGCTATAGTTTTCGCATCTATCTCCCCTTCCCGTCTGTTTGATTGGGTGGACGATATTTTTTAGAATGTCTGATGGCACGCCACTGGTCTCATTGATTCTACACGCCAACTTGCTCACAGTGCGAGATTTTATCATCAGTGAAAGACAATCCCTACGTTCTCCTACAGTGCACACTTTCAGGAAGATTTTACGCTACTGCAAAATGCTACTTAAGCAACGAATCGAAGTAACGGAAATTCTCAGCAGATTTACCTCGCAACGACTTCGGGATAAGGAGGCAGTGTCTCAGTCTCCCACACTACGGAATCCTATCAGCAGATGAGATGTCTAGACGATGCTGTTACTCCGCTGATAATCCGAGACGACTTTATCAGGATTTCACCGAGAAAGACTGAGTGCTAATGTGGAGTTAGCTCCATTACTGGAATGGAGTCGCAACATGATGCTGATTACCTGGTTGTTCCGTTAAATTAGATATCTTAATAATGTGCTGCTGCGTGTTTTGCCAAGTTTAGACTTCCATAATGGCGCTCCAATTACTTGCTACGCAAGTGGGACACAGCGGAACTGTGTAACGGCACCTACAAGCTTCATAGTACGTACAATGATGGCACAATTTGTATTACATAAGAAAATGCTTAGACTGTACACTAAATACTCAGCGCAAAACATCATTCTCGTGTAATCAACACCTAGATCTGGATACAAGTGAATATCAGCAGCAGGCGGCCATGGAGTCATTGTTAAATTTCATTTATTGTGGTATTTTCGGCCAACATTTTAACAATTATAATTGTATGTTCTTGTGCAGCGTTTCTTTGCAGGTAAAAATAACTGAAAGGAAATAATATTCCGTTCCACAGGTAAAAACAAAATGTCCGTTTCACATTTTTCAAGGCAAAGTGACTGAATTATACAATAAAGCACAAGAGCGATGTCGATACTGGGCATGTGCTATTGCTCGCCTGTTTAAAGGCATTTAATAAGTTTCATAAAAATACGTGCAAAAGATACGATACGAGGGCGTCATGAAAAGTATTGCCTCCGAATTTCTTATATGAAAACCCTCAAAAGGTTTTTAAATAAAACAAACTGTATTAATATTCTACATCTTTATTCTGAAAGTCTACATATTTATTCTAGCAACCAACACATTTCTCCTAACGAGTGAACATTTTGTTGATTTCTCTGTCTGCTGACTCAGCCCCAATCTCACCCTTGCTTTTGGAAATATATGAAAATTAGATGGAGGCTAGTCAGGAGTGTGTGAAGGGTGATCGACGACAATACATCGAACGCTCGTGTGGGATCTGGCATTGTCATGCTTAAGGAGAGGATGCTCCACAAGTGAGCTACCTGTTCAAATTCGAGCTTTCAGTTTTCTGAGGGTCTCCCAGTACCTTCTAGAGTTTACGGTGTGCCTATAGTCATGAATTCCAAATGCACCATACCTTCAACACCCCAGAACACTCTGAGCATGACATTGCTTGTTGATGGCATTGTCTTGAACCGAAAGATACAGGTCTTCGTTTCTTCCGCACGCTTTACGAGATTGGAGTAATAGAGAATTATTGTGAAGGTGACTCGACGAACCCTCTGCCAGCCACTTAAATGTGATTTGCAGACTACCCGCGTCGATGTAGATGTAGATGTAGATTTGTAGTCGATGACCCTTTGTGGCGGAATTCCATAGCTGATCACTTGTTTTCCTGGTCAAAATGGTGAACCCAGCTTTCGTCACCTGTCACAGTGTTGATGAGGAATCCATCATTACTACGCTCAAAACTCGAAGGAAATTGTTGACAGATTTCCACCCTTCTCTGTTTCACGACAGGAATGAGTATACGAGGCACCCGCCGTGCACACTGTTGTCTGTACAGCAATTCTGCAGTGATGACCTGTATACTCTCTTACTTACCTGAGAGCTGTGTCTGTGTTATCTGACGATTTTCTCTGATAATTTCATAAATCCATTTCCTATGAGTCTCTTCGTATGCCGTACTCTGTTGTCCACTCGGAGCTCTGTCACATACATTGACGTTAGCATCAGGGTCTCCTTCATTAGCCGGCCGAAGTGGCCGTGCGGTTAAAGGCGCTGCAGTCTGGAACCGCAAGACCGCTACGGTCGCAGGTTCGAATCCTGCCTCGGGCATGGATGTTTGTGACGTCCTTAGGTTAGTTAGGTTTAACTAGTTCTAAGTTCTAGGGGACTAATGACCTCAGCAATTGAGTCCCATAGTGCTCAGAGCCATCTCCTTCATTACAAGCACGAACAACCGAACAGATGTCGATAAAATCATCCTCTTTGGATTTCAATTGGAGGCACGTTTTCTGCAGTTAGAAACTCGATTACAGCACGCTGTTTCTCACGCACTGACATCGTTACGTTGCACTCCGACATGTTACCCGCTACAATTAGGAGCCTTCTCGCGGCTAACGGTTGCAACTTGCACCAGCGAAGTGAGAAAGTCGACTGAGTAATATGCATGGCATGTAATGCCTCAACCGATGTTGAGAACAGAATAAAAAAATTCAAAGGCATTACTCTTCAGCCTCGTACACTGACAGCTTTTCCTTTTTTTCTGTATATAATACAACATCTTACCATGCTGATAAATTACCGTAATTTGGGACATGGATGTGCCCTCTTACGGGATTAGGGAAATCGAGTCTGCCACGGATCGAATCCGCCTCACCGATTAACAACGCGGGTGGTGAGTCGGCCAGATTGGATGTGGTCTTTAGGCGTTTTACCTTATCCATGTAGGTGAATGACGGGTTGGCACTCTCGTCCCATATCATCTACACACCACACAAACGGTCAGAAAATTACGTCACACTTCAACGTATTCCAGACGGAGACAGATGGGGTACATAGATGCCGTCCCGAGGGGAGTGGGTGGCGTCAGAAAGGGCGTCCGGCCACCACCTGCCACGAGCATTGCTAACACCCATCTAACAAATGCCGACCCCGTAGAGAAATGGGAAAAGTGAAAAGAAGAGAAGGCGAAGAAGATAATTGTGGACACTTATTTAGTGAGATTTCACAGAATGGTAGTCAAATGGTTCAAATGGCTCTGAGCACTATGGGACTCAACTGTTGAGGTCATTAGTCCCCTAGAACTTAGAACTAGTTAAACCTAACTAACCTAAGGACATCACAAACATCCATGCCCGAGGCAGGATTCGAACCTGCGACCGTAGCGGTCTTGCGGTTCCAGACTGCAGCGCCTTTAACCGCACGGCCACTTCGGCCGGCGAATGGTAGTCGTCCTTTTTTTATTGCCCTGTATTAACCACACTTCCCAGCTTTAAATCAGTGTTGATTTTCAGAGCCCCTTCCTGATGCTTTGAGCCGGTTTCCCGTTGATGTTTTCCTGTTTCGTAACTTGTTGGACGCCTCCACATTTGCTCTTTGCCTAGTCCTCTTCTTCCTCGGAAGAACTGTCACCTCATTTGCGCACAGTCCGCCCCTGGTAGCTGAGAGGTGAGCGCGACGGAATGTCATACCTAACGGCCTGGGTTCGACCCCCGTTGGGTCGGAGATTATCTCCGCTCAGGGACTGGGTGTTGTGTTGTCCTTATCATCGTCATCTCATCCCCATCGACACGCAAGTCACCGAAGTGGGATCAACTCGAAAGTCTAGCACCCGGCGAACGGCCTACCCGACGGGGGGCTCTAGTCACACGACATTCGCGCACAGTTCTGCCATGCCGTACTTATACAACCTAAGTATTCGCTCTCATATGCCAACACTAAACTAATGGTATCAGACAGTTTCTGGGCTATGTACTACATTGTTGAGTACGCAATCTCTGGAATAATGTTACAGAAATTGTGCATCTTTCTGATGCTAAAGTTAATATCGACGCCAGCTAACATGGCTCTAGAAAACCCAACTCGTGCCTTTATACATAACGCCCTGAAACCCCTGATCAAAGAAATCAGATTAGAGGTGTTTCTTGACTTCTGGAAAGTATTTTACTCGGTATCGCACCAATGTTAATTAAACAATGCGAGTATGTCGGGTACCAAATAAAACTTGCGACTGAACTGTGGATTTCTTGGTAGGCTGGATGCAGAATCTTAACTTGGATGGACGATAATCACCAGAAGCATATGTAACCCCAGGCGTATTCCAGGGAAAGTCGTTGAACCCTTGTTGTTCATATTGTATAGTAATAGCCTGGCGGTTAATATTAGTAACATCAGACTCTTAGGAGATGATGCAGTTATTTGTAATGAGGTCCTTTCTGCAAAAAGTCGCAACAAGATTGTATCAAATCTTGATATGACATCAGAGAAATATAAAAGCTGATGACTTGTATTGAATGTCCACGATATAAAATTGTGCAATTCATTAAACGAAAAAAAAACGTTCTGTCTTATGGATAAATGTCAACTATTCACAATTACAATCAATATCTGTTTCAGATACCTGGATGTAACAATCTATGGGAGTATAAAGTCGAATTATTATATAGGCTCAGACATAGTAAAAGAGGGGAGAACTTCTGTTCTTTGGAAAGAATACTGGAAAATACAGTCGGTTTACAAAGGAGACTGCTTACAAATCACTTGTTCATCCCATGTTCGAATATTGCTCAGGTGTGTGGGACCCATACCAGAAAGGTCTAACAACGAATATTGAATGTGTTCAGAAAAGAGCCTCACGAACTTTCACAGGTTTGTTTCACCCATGGAAGAGCATCACAGATATGTTGAAAATCCTGTATTGGCAGACTCTTGAAGACAGATGCAAATTGCCTTCGGAAGCCTTGAACCAGCACAGTTACTTCCGCTCCATTTAGTATGTTCACAAGATACTAACTTGGTACCACTGGACGTTACATGAATAACCATTTACTTTTTTTATATTGACATACAACGGCCTTTGAGTTCAAGAAATTATCCATTTGTGTTTATTTTATATGTCGCACTCCTCTTTCTTCCTTCCATTTCCATTTCTGCAAGGAAACGGTGAAATAGGAAAGTTTAGGGCTAACCATGGACAATGGAAGTAGAATAAAGGTTGTACAAACATCACCTTCGCCAACAGCCTTGCAGCAGTGGTAACACCGGTTCCCGTCAGGTCACCGAAGTTAAGTGCTCTGAACTGGGCTAGCACTTGGATAGGTGACTATGCGGTCTGCTGAGTGCTGCTGGCAAGGGGTGCACTCAGCCCCTGTGAGAAAAGCTGAGGAGTTACTTGACTGAGAAGTAGCGGCTCTGGGTTCTCGTAAACTGACTTATGCCCACGAGAACAGTGTGCTGACCACGTGCCCCTCCATATTCGCATCCAATAGCGTCTGTGGGCTGAGGATGACACGACGGCCGGTCGGTACCATTCGGCATTCGGTCTTCATGGCCTGTTCGGAAGGAGTTTTAAACTTTAATTTTGCGGGAAAATTCAGCAAAGAGAAGTTACGAGGGCTACTGGGAAAGTAAGGTCCGTTAGGGCCCGAAATGAAAACCACATTGAATATCCGATGCATTTTTGCGCAGATGTGTTGGATAGTGTCCCTACTATGACTGTTGAAGGCGTCACGTCGAACTTTTCAGTTCTGGGCGCACAGTGAGCACGTAAAGACGTCTACAACAGCAGAGGCTCCCGCCAAGTACGAGGGCCTCTGAGAGATTTCGCCTGATTTCATGCAGCCCACATAACGTAACTGTAATGAGTTTCTTTCTTCATGACAATTAACAGTCGCACTCTGCAGGGGCAATGAAGATGATCCCGCAGCATTTTCGTCGGGAAGTGTTTGATCACCTAAAATTCAGCCCATAATTGGCTCCCCCCGAGTTTCATCTCTGCTCACATGAGCTGCTAGCTATGAAGACAACATTTTGGCACAGACAATTAGCTGCAGACCAGCATAGAGAACTGGCGGTTCACACAGGTGGCTGCCTTCTTTGGCAAGGGTACTGGAGAGTTAGTATAACACTACAACAAATGTCTAAGTTGGAGTAGCGGCTATGTAGAGAAGTAGCTGGAAGGCAAAGCTATTTCGTGCAAATAAAACATTTTTGATTTTCACAGTTATTTCCATTTCACAACCGATCGGACCTTAATTTCTGAAAAGCTCTCGTAATGCCAAAGATAAACAGAGTTAAAGTTAGAAGATGTCAGGCTAGTCATGGACATTGTGAAACCCACCCGGTTCACTGAGTTTGTTTGAAGAGCCGTTGTCCCTCTGGATACACTATATTGCAAGAGTTCTTCGGATAGCTGTACAGAATATGGACGTTCCGTCAGGGTTCCTCACGTAAGTTTAAAAAAGAAAGGTACTGGAATGTGCTGGTTATTCATAGAAAAAGACAATAGTTTGCCTTCAGCAGCACTGTAGTCAGACAAACTTGGGAGATGTATTAATTATATATATTTTGATGGTTTTGAAAGTAAAAAGGGGACTTAATCGTGACCATTTCAGGTCGAGCGTGGACCATCAGTTTTACGCTCTAATCATATTTGCATTGCCGTTGCAAAGTATTCTACCAGGTGTAAAATCTCATGATGTTGTTCGGATAGTATCAGTTTCATTGTTTACCGTAAAAATTAAGGGGTGGCCCATATGTTATCACCATTAGTCGACCTTTGGCCTAGTTATGTCCAAATCACATTTTCTGTTGGTTTTTATTACATTGCAAGTTTAATTAAGTGAATATGAGTGGATCTACACCAATTTTGTTGGGGAATGTTATTGATACTATAATGGTGTTTTTGCAAGTAGTGTACAACAACATGCTGCCAGCCATAAGTCGGGTGTTAGATTAACTTTGCCCAAATTACATTTTCGTGCTATCTTTCTTACACTGCAAGTTTGCTTAATGGAATACGAGTGAGGATATAACATTTTTGTGTGGGAATTTTATTGATTTCTCTGTTATTTCTTTGTAAGTAGCTTTCCCCCACATGTACCCGCAATTTGCCATATGGCAGTTTTACGTAGTACAAATCAATTATTTGAATGAGTCTGCAACACTACAACGGAGTGTGTCACGTATTTTTCGGCTAGTTGACTTCTCGAGCTTATAACAACTTTTTTTAGATAGATGTGTTAATGAATTTTGTCAGTAATTAGTGTTTACGAAAGTGTAATATATTTTAACAGGATAAGTAAGAATTATTTACTTGTACGTCTCGTTTGTTTTATTCTCCCCCTTGTGGCATTGTTTTATTCGGAACAAGGGACCGATGACCAAGCAGTTTAGTCCCTTCCCCCCTCTTTTAAACCAACCAACCAATTATTTACGTCAAATCATTGTAGTAAATACACTGGCCATGTCAAGGAAATTTTTACTGTATGAAGCTCTTGTATAAACTAGCATTGTAGGTACGAGGGTGAGCAGTCATAGAGGTGAAGGGAGAGAAGTGGTTACGAATCATCCGTGTGTGGAAACGACGTTTGTGTTGGAGCGAAAATGCTACACTGTTTTGGGTCAAAAATGTTGTAATATATGGCCAAGCAAATTATAAGCGGACGACCAAGTATATGGGCAAAGTATATGATCGCAAGACGATTTTGGAAGTAGGGACGAAATCTTATGGCCTAAATTTATCCCCGCTGCTCTCTAATCAAGAAGAACCTTTTGCCAGCAATGAATCTCAAATAAGCACTAGTTTGCACAACAAGAAACACATCGCAATGCAATATCCAACCAATATTTTGTAGCTGTGTAATTCACCTACCTGTGTCTTAGCACCTATCTGGAACGTTATAGCGTGTTTAGTCAAAAAACAAAGCTATCGAGAGTAACTTCATTGACGCGAACCGTTAGCCATCAGTAGGGTTACATACGAACCCTGTATCACGCAGGTGGCACCAGAATTTCATAACTGCGAGACCTCGTTCACTTTGTGTACCTTGCTGGAGTGTCAACAAGCGCGAAACGAAACGGCACCGTTTCATAAAGTTAGCAGGTCAGGCGGAAAACAGGACATCAGCGATTTGCGCGAACTGGGTAGCTGGCAGTAGCAGGTGCTTAGTAAAGTAATACGACTGAGAAGTATCATGTCACCTTGTTACGTGAAGTAAGGGGCGACGTTGGGTCAACACCATGCGATATTTCTCACTATAAATATTCCAGCGTTTGAGTTCAGAAGGAGTTGGTCAGAAGGATTGTGGCGCAAAGGCCCCGCGTACTCGATTCCCTGACACGGCATTAACGCTGGGTTTAAGTCTGTTGCAGATTTTCTGCTCGTACTAAATACCGCAACAGTCTCCGGAGAGATGTCTTTCTCTCCTTAAGCACCAATCACGACTTCCGCGCTGCTGACAGCTTCCAACGCAGATGGGAAGGCCTGGGGGGTCTTACGTGTCGACTTGGGCCAGGATACCAGTGTTCCTGACGCTTCAGTCGAGGCACGGGGCCTACCTGCGAGGCAGGCCAGGGTTGGCGCACTTCTCGACCACACGACAACAGGCATCGCGGTTCAGAAAGCAGGGATGAGTCACAGTTGCGGGAGGGGATCGAGGACCTCCTAGGCTGGCATGTGTAAGCCACATACGCACGCGCCACCGTCTCCGAGTGCGGAGTAACTGACAAGGGAACCTCCCCATCGCACCCCCTCAGATTTAGTTATAAGTTGGCACAGTGGATAGGCCTTGAAAAACTGAACACAGATCAATTGAGAAAACAGGAAGAAGTTGTGTGGAACTGTGAAAAAATAAACAAAATATACAAACGGAGTAGTTCATGGGAACATATCTAACATCAAGGACAGTACCATCGCTGGAGCGCCATAGTCTGGTGGTAACGTGAGCAGCTGCGGAATGAAAGGTCCTTGGTTCAAATCTTCCATTGAGTGAAAACTTTTATTTTTTATTTTCAGTTTATGTGAAAAACTCTTATGTTTTCACCACTTTTTTGGGAGTGATTATCACATCCACAAGAAAACCTAAATCGGGCAAGGTAGAAGAATCGCCAAGTGTACAAGTTAGGTGGGTCGACAACATATTCCTGTCATGTGGTGCACATGCCGTCACCAGTGTCGTATAGAATATATCAGATGTGTTTTCCTGTGGAGGAATCGGTTGACCTATGACCTTGCGATCAAATGTTTTCGGTTCCCATTGGAGAGGCACGTCCTTTCGTCTACTAATCGCACGGTTTTGCGATGCGGTCGCAAAACACAGACAATAAACTTATTACAGTGAACAGAGACGTCAATGAGCGAACGGACAGATAATAACTATGCAAAAATAAATAATGTAAAATATTCACTCCAGGGAAGAGTTGAACCAAGGACCTCTCATTCTGCAGCTGCTCACGCTACCACGGGACCACGGCGCTCCTGAGCTCAGATTGCGCATAATGTTGCATATGTGGCCCATGGACTACTCAGTTTGTATATTTTGCTTATTTTTTCACAGTTCCACACAACTTCTTCCTGTTTTCTCAATTGATCTGTGTTCAGTTTATCAAGGCCTATCCACTGTGCCAACTTATAACTAAATCTGAGGGGGGTGCGATGGGGAGGTTCCCTTGTGAGTAACTGCAGAGCGCTCACGGCGCACCCGGACAATCAGCGGCAGAGGACCGCCGTATCATCGATAAAGGGGACATGTATTGGCGGAAATAAAGAGTTAAAAGTCACTCTTCTTTTTTTTCGCCCACCGGCGTACACAGGTCACAACCAGCTACTCTTCCCTGAGGAACCGGCAAGTGGCGAACTGGGAGAATGGCTCCTGACACACCATCCATCCGCCACGCCTCTCAATAGTCGCCACCTGCATTAGGGTCCAATCCTTTCACCACGAATTCCGAGAAAGTCGCAAGTGAAGAAATAATCAAAAGAATCAAATCTAGTTAAACTCACAGAGATTCTCAGTGAAGTACTTAATGTGTTCAAAAACAGTGGTAACTATAGTGTTTCAGATACTGCTTCACTACAACTGCAGACAATCATCTTAAATGACAAGTGATGAAATTATTTTCTATGACAAAAGTTTACTGGCTTTCTTGGCGACAAAGTAGTTTTAGAATTTTATGTTGCATTTTGTAAATGATATTATGTGTGTGCATCTACGTAACGTTAGTACCGAAAAATAGTTGTTGCCACGTATGAAAGTTATTACGGCATTAAGCTGAGTCCCAATAACTTGCAAAGATAAAATTAATGAATGATAATCGATATTTGTCACGTTCAGGCTAGTTTTTAAATAGATAGCATTATCGTAAGATACGTAACGCAGTACAGTTTCCATTAAGTGTTGCTAGTCATTCCTTATTATTAGTGATAATTAAGGTAACTAACACCATTTGGAAAACTGAAGGTGGATGGGGAGGAAAGGAAGGGAAATGGGAGGAACTTTTGATGTCATCTGCTTCGGGGCTTTATGGAGAATCAGCGGCATTGAGTCAAAACGAGTACCTGATCGACATTAGACCCAGGATCTCCTGTTTACTTCGCAATTGCGTTACCGACATTGTGAGGACTATGTGGGCACGCCCCTCGGCCGGCCCTTATTCCCACCTAACCCCACCTATCCACAGTTCCCGTCCGCGTCCTCCATGCTCCAAAATTTGGGATTCTCACAGTAGATCGAATGTAATTGAGCATACGCACTGAAGGTGATAGATTCAATGCCCATTGAGGCGAATTCATTATATAAAGGCGTCGTGTAAGACACAAGCGTTGATATGACACCATTGCATTCCAAATCTATTTCTTGTGTGTCCATCTCACACGTGTCTTTCACATGTCAGTTAGAGGGTGTGAGTTTCGCCGAGTTGTTGCTTTATGTTCCTCACACGATATTTACATGATTTGTAAAGTCATTAGATTAATTTACGAAAGGTTAACTTTTGCTCCTTTTTGGACCTGGTAACTATTTTACTCCGTAATCTAAATTCACCCAAACGGTATTTTGACATTCAAAATTACGGCAGTAACAAACACCAGTGCGACAACGATCAGAGTGCAGCTATCTATATTCTATCGGTAAACACTGATCTTCGGGTTCGATGCCTTGTTTCCACCAACAGAGTAACATCAGGTACACGTGTCACTATAAAACACTGTGGATTAGGTACATTATAAGTTTTCTTGTGTTGAGAGTTCGATTCAATGAGTGTTAGTCAAGCTGCCCCCGTTTCACGTAAGATTTTTTATCAGCTTAGGGTGGTTTCTTAATAAGTGATCTACGATCTGATATTACGACCATTTGTGTTCAATTATCTGCTCGGCAATAAACATGCGATTACTGTGAAACCTTTTACACAAAGTCTCTGTTTATAAAGATGTGAAGTTTAATTAATACCACCGAACATGGTAATTTTACTTAGGTCGCCATTGTTCAGTCCACCCGTCCTGGTACAGTAGTATCATTCATGCGCCCGATACGCCAAGAATTAGCTTTGTAACTTCATATTGTGTATGGCTAATTAGCTGGAAGAACCGAGCGGGGTGGCGCTATGGTTAGCACACTGGGCTCGCATTCGGGAGGACGACACTTGATACCTACGTAATGCCATCCTGATTTTTGTTTTCCGTAATTTCCCTACGTCCCTTAAGGCAAATGCCGGATTGATTCCTTCGAAAGGGTACGGCAGCTTTCCTTTTCTAGTCCGAGCTCGTGCTCCGTCTCTAATAACCTCGTCGTCGACGGGACGTTAAACACTAATCTCCACCTCCTTTAAGTGGAAGGATATTCTGTATGATTTAACGTTAATTCATGGACTAAATGTATTCATTTTCTTGTTGCCCCTTTGTATGTAAGTCGTCGGAGTTTGTGGCCGGTGAAAACAGTTAATAGAAGTTTATTTTGTCGATCTCCTACCGTGAGGTCACAACCAGATCCCGTTGCTGAACCTCGTGTGACAGCGACGGTAGGAGGCCCAAGTTAATTTCACCCAATTCGTAACCACTGATGCTGTGGAATGGAACATTCAACCTAATTGTCAGTTAAATGTTAATATTTTCTACTTGTTTATGTCAAAATAAACATGAATTTTATAAAGGACTTCCTCTTTCACTGCCATTTTCCAATTCAATACTAATCCAGAGAGAATAATTGCCGTCCCTAGTAACTGCTGTGTTAACAAGGATACCAAAGAGTGTAGGAAACCAGAGGAATTAATTAGTCATTATAAAACAAGAAGGGACGTGCTCCATATGCTATACGTGGTGTTCTATGGTTACCTGCCATTCACTTGTTATCCATTGCATTCTTAACTATGTGCAACATCAGTTTGTATTAGGCTTACATACATACGTGTACTAGAAAGGTTTTTTTCGTTGGCATGAAAGTAGTGTGTGCTATTGACGATAGAACATAACATGCAGTAGGACAGAAGCACATCTGTCTTTGAATAATAGCCAAACTGTAAGCATATAACAAAAGAGGCGGTACCCATTGAGCTCATTTACAAAATTTCAGGAACCACAATTAAGAATGTAAAGACATTTTTCAGCCTTCTACGTATTTTTTCCAAGAGGCCAGTGAAGACAACACGCACAAAGACGCTCCACACGCAAATGGAACTGGAAGAATAACACATGGTACCACGCAAAAGAATCTTCTGCCAGGCTATAAACAATGCTCTGCAACGTATGTATGTAGATGCAAACGTTACATAGAAAAGTTTTGAAAATTGAGGTAGATACGGGATCGATACGTTAAATTCCTCAAACAGTACAGAAAAATAGTGAAGTTAATTTAATTTGCAGAATATGGATTGGTTGTAGATGCAGATGTTATATAGCACAGTTTTGAAAATTTAGTTAGGTCTGAGAACTTCCTCATATAGAACAGAAAAGTGGTGATATTAATTGACTCAGGTTAGACAGAAAATTCTGATTTTCTCGCACCGAATTCATTAAGTGTATCCGCTAAGGAACAGTTTCTTTTAAGAATACGCTTTAGGCCACATCAACTGTAACGCCGATTTATGCAACGGGAAGATCCACTGATGATTTCAAACGTTGCGATCAACGTCCATCGTGAGACTGAATGCAACCTGGCGGCATTATAGACGCGAGTTGAGGTAAACGAAGTTCGCAAACGGAGCAAAGAGGAATGAGGAATCGCTCTAGCGGGCATATGCGCTACAAACGGTGAAAAAATGACATAAGCTACTGTGGTATAGGACGGATTGTTACGATCCGGCGCCTGGGAATTAACATCTCACAAACGGCGAGGCTGCTTAGCTGGCCGTGATACTGTCTTGACCCACCCAAAGATGTAAACAACCATGCATGAGCAGCGCCTATTAGACAGATGGGCTCCGACGGCCGATAAGTTCCAGTCATTCCACCAGGAAGGAGGTACACGGCTTGTGTTGTCTGTAGTTCAACCATGACTAGACGATCAATACCGCGGTTAGATCGCGTCCACATTGTTACCTTGTGCCAGGAAGGGCTCTCAACAAGGGAAGTGTTCCAGAGTCTCGGATTGAACCAAAGCGATGTTGTTCGGACATGACGGAGATACAGAGACACAGGGACTGTCGATGACAAGCCTCGCTCAGGTCGCCAAAGTGCTACTACTGCAGTGGATGACCGCTACCTACGAATTATGGCTTCGGAGAAACCCTGACAGCAACGCTACCATGTTGAATAATGCTTTTTGTGCTGCCACAAGACGTCGTGTTATGACTCTAACAGTGCGCAGTAGTCTGCATTATGCACAACTTCACTCCCGACGTCCGTGGCGAGGTCCATCTTTGCAACAACGACACCATGCAGCGCGGCAGAGATGGGTCCAACAACCGCTCCCGATTGCCATCACGTTCTCTTCACCGATGAGTGTCACGTATGCCTTCAAACAGACAATCGTCGGAGAAGTGTTTAGAGGCTACACGGTCAGGGCTGAACGCCTTAGGCACACTGTCCAGCGAGTACAGCAAGGTGGAGGTTCTCTGGTGTTTTGGGGTGGCATTATGTGGGGCCGACGTACGCCGCTGGTGGTCATGGAAAGCGCCGTAACGGCTGTACGTGAATGTCATCCTCTGACCGATTGTGCAACCATATCGGCAGCATATTGGTGAGGCATTCGTCTTCATGGACGACAATTCGCGCCCCCATCGTGCACATTTTGTGAATTACTTCCTTCAGGATAACGACATCTCTCGACTAGAGTGGCCAGCGTGTTCTTCAGACATGAACCCTATCGAGCATGACTGTGATGGACTGACAAGGACTGTTTATGGACGACGTGACCCACCAACCACTCTGATGGATCTACGCCAAATCGCCGTTGAGGAGTGAGACAATCTGGGCGAATGGCGCCTTGATGAACTTGTGGGTAGTATGCCACGACGAATACAGGTATGCATCAATGCAAGAAGACGTGCTACTGACAAGGGAACCTCCCCATCGCCCCCCCTTCAGATTTAGTTATAAGTTGGCACAGTGGGTAGGCCTTGAAAAACTGAAGACAGATCAATTGAGAAAACAGGAAGAAGTTGTGTGGAACTGTGAAACAATAAGCAAAATATACAAACTGAGTAGTTCATGGGAAGATATACAAAATCTAGGACCCGGGGAACGCAGGAGCGCCGTGGTCTCGTGGTAACGTGAGCAGCTGCGGAACAAAAGGTCCTTGACTCAAATCTTCCATCGAGTGAGAAATTTAATTTTTTATTTTCAGTTTATGTGACAAACTCTTATGTTTTCATCACTTTTTTGGGAGTGATTATCACATCCACAAGAAAACCTAAATCGCGCAAGGTAGAAGAATCTTTTTACCCATTCGCCAAGTGTACAAGTTAGGTGGGTCGACAACATATTCCTGTCATGTGACGCACATGCCGTCACCAGTGTCGTATAGAATATGTCAGACGTGTTTTCCTGTGGAGGAATCGGTTAACCTATGACCTTGCGATCAAATGTTTTCGGTTCCCATTGGAGAGGCACGTCCTTTCGTCTACTAATCGCACGGTTTTGCGATGTGGTCGCAAAACACAGACACTAAACTTATTACAGTGAACAGAGACGTCAATGAACGAACGGACAGATAATAACTATGCAAAAATAGAGAAAATAAAATTTTCACTCTAGGGAAGATTTGAACCAAGGACCCCTCGTTCTGCAGCTGCTCACGCTACCACGGGACCACGGCGCTCCTGCACTATCATTGTCTATATTGTGGCTATTTGACCCGTGGACTACTCAGTTAGTATATTTTTCTTATTTCTTCACAGTTCCACGCAACTTCTTCCTGTTTTCTCGATTGATCTGTGTTCAGTTTATCAAGGCCTATCCACTGTGCCAACTTAAAACTAAATCTGAGGGGGGTGCGATGGGGAGGTTCCCTTGTGAGTATTATCTGGACCACCACCTCTGGAGGTCTCGCTGTATGGTGGTACAAGATGCAATGTTCGGTTTTCATGAGCAATAAAAAGGGCGGAAATGATGTTTATGTTGATCTGTATCCAATTTTCTGTACAGGTTCCGGAACTCTCGGTACCGAAGTGATGAAAAACTTTTTTTTTATGTGTTTATTATATACATCATAGAAGATAATATATTGGATGTCCACGGTTGATCATATAACGTGGAAGTCAGAGGCTCACCCCCTTTGTAAAACACGATAGGTGGAGATCTGTCGTAGATCTGACGACAGAATACAATGCAGATGCGGGCAATGTGTTTCGGAGCGTACCGTTCAGCACACATTGTTCAACATGGGGCTACGTTGCAGAGGAACCCTACATGTTTTTGCGGTATAGTCAGTAACGACTGCAGTGGGCACGGCATCATCGAGACTGGATAAACGTCCACGTCAAGAGCCCAGAATGGAGCTACAGTGGTTTTAGGTTGACCTGTTCGAAGACATCCGGCGCCACGTTCTTTCTAAACCCTAACAAGGCCTTGTTGAATCCATGCCACGCAGAATCCCTGCTGTACTGATACTGTATTAATCAGATGGTGATAACGTCTTCGTTTATCAGTGTAGTCCGACGAATCAGTGGTTAAGAAGCTGAAGGAAAGGGGTCCAAACCGTCATCCAGTCACCCTTTTCATTTATTAACGTGCCTGATTATACGCAGAATGGTGTACGCTGAGGGCGTGGTACCGCGCATCCGCTGCTACCCATACCGTCAACGTTGCGTTGCTCTCGCATGAGTCAGCTGTGCGAACAGCGTATTCATACACGCCACAGATCACTGTTTGGCACATTATTTGCAAATGAGCTGTGTAACTACGTTCATTATTCTGTCGCATTCCACTGCAAATAAAATGTGTCTGTTTGTATTTGGCTCCCGACGGCAATCAATACTACCTCTCTAAAATTTAGATTCTGCCAGCAGTCTTTTGCTATACGTAATCTGAAGAAAGTATGAGTGCTGTAGGTTCCAAAAATGGAAGAAGAAATTTTAGAATTTAATAAGACGTCAGCGCCGTGATCATTACCTACGGAACACAGGCTCTGATTGGAAATGGCTGTGGCCGAGCGGTTCTAGGCGCTACAGTCTGGAACCGCGCGACCGCTATGGTCGCAAATTCGAACCCTGCCTCGGACATGGATGTGTGTGATGTCTTTAGGTTAGTTAGGTTTAAGTAGTTCTAAGTTCTAGGGGACTGATGACCACAGCAGTTAAGTCCTATAGTGCTCAGAGCCATTTGAACCATTTGGAAATGGCTGAGGAGGGATAATATCTTATATGTTGCTGCAATCTTGTTTATAAGATGTAAAACTTGTATACTATGGCCACATCACAAATACTACAATCGTCCGCAGATGTAACTTTGAGAAGATTGTGCTTCTGACTGAAAATCTATCTGACCTTCGTTAATTCTTTATCATGCGGCTACAATATGTTATTTTAATTGTCACTCCACTGAAGAAATGGACGTAAATTAACTGGGACTTAAGCTATGAGGGCATAGTATCGTACGTCAAATTCCATTTCACCCATTTCTGTTACAATAAAAAAAAAAAAAAAACATTCAAATGGCTCTGAGCATAAGGACATCACACACATCCATGCCCGAGGCAGGATTCGAGCCTGCGACCGCAGCTGTCGCGCGCTTCCAGACTATAGCGCCTAGAACCGCTCGGCCATCACGGCCGGCCAACAATTACAATTACAATTCGTTTCTTCAAGCAGTATCTGATGATGACCACTGGCAGAAAATAGTTAGTTCCTTCGGGTGATTTTGCGATTTAATTTTGAAGTTTCTAGCTTCAACCTTAATATTCAGTTTAACTAGTATGCTTTGTGTATTCAGTGTGACTTTTCAACTACTAGTGAAACCTTTCAACTGCGTAGACTTTTCAAACGAGAGTTTTGAACTTTTGCATGTCTGTTAAACACCTAGACTTTAATATGACTGTACATGATCCAACTTTATGCTGAATAATGGCTATATGCAACTATTGCTTCTACTGTATATGAAGTTTCTGTGTTTAAAGTAACTACATGCATTGTTATGTGCGTTACATTCGGTACTTATGGACAATATGCATCTGACTTATATGATAACTATAATCATTGCTCAATACACCTTGTATGTAATCTCAATAACTGTTTCTCTAATGCGAACACTCACACACCCACTGAACTGAATCGGATCAGAATATATGTCGAACCAGTTATGGGTTCTCTGAGTGTAATCTGAACTAACAATCAATGTTCCCTAAGTGCCCAAGACAATGTTTACTTCTGGCCCCAATAATCATTTGGCTTACCAGTGTGACAGCGGATAATAGGTGATTGCAATGTAGCTGCTGAAAGAAATCACGCTGCTTTTGCCATTGCCAAAAATGTGGAGTGCAATGCAAGTGTACCAAGCTCCAATAGATTACAAATTAATAATTACGTCTTCCAAACTGCAATGCAAGACCGCATTACTTTTCTTTTAAAAACCTTTGAATAGCAAGTGGGATGTGGGGCTCAATGTCGAATCATTAAAAGTCTTTGAAGTACATTTGTGTATTCTTGGACCAGATTACAAAATGTGAACAGCTGTTCATTGCTAAGAACAAGTGCAATGACTTTGACTAACATAACTTTAGCAATCTTATGGTTTGAAACAGAGACTGTTTTACAGTGATAACTTTACAAGATAAGGGGTTGGGAATGATTTACAAAACCAGAACTAAAAATTGTTTCATGAACAAGACATCCAACGTTTGCAATTCTAGCGCACCCAAATACCTGGTCTGGTATTTACTTATCAGATTCCCACTACTGCAAAAGCATTTCGAAATTCGGCCTCCACACCAACGCACATCTGCATCCGGCCACGCTCGACACCGAAAACGATGTGTTTCCCCAAGCGGAGTTATTATTTAACAAATAAAGATATCTGGAAACCAAAGAAACTCCTGCCTTCAAGCACTCAGGAAAAGTGTTATTTGTGGACAGTTTCACATACAAAACTGCCACTTCTCGTAACGTAACAACCGTTCAATTTGTCTATACATAAGAATAAAGTGCTATTAACAAATAACACCTTGTGTTTACAGCTGATAAAAAATTAAAATATTCGCTTTGAATGTATAGCCGAATCTCTCACATAACACCTGAGAAAGAATTTAGGTAGCAGATGTCACACAATACACAATCTTAAAACATGTACCCCGTTTGATACATCGTGTTGGCGAGTGTCGTAGTTTGAAGTCAAATATGAATCTGTTACTATGACTGAGTGGAACACAACCAGGATTTTGATCATCTGCTGATTTAATCATGTTTTAATTATGAACGCTCTCTCTTTCTGTTATGTCAATAATCAATTACTTATATGTGCTGCAATGATCTGCTTGTTTATGATATCTATATGTTTTCTCACAGATCGCAAAATGTTCATTGCTGGAGGTAGGTAACTAATTGTCTGGACTTTTGAGGAATTGTCTTTGTGAATAAAATGGTCTGAAAGTACACAACTGCCCATTAAAATTGCTACACCAAGAAGAAATACAGATGATAAACGGGTATTCGTTGGACAAATATATTATACTAGAACTTACATTTGATAACATTTTCACGCAGTTTGGGTGCATAGATCCTGAGAAATCAGTACCCAGAACAATCACCTCTGGCTGTAATAACGGCCTTGATAGGCCTGGGCATTGAGTCAAACAGAGCTTGGATGGCGTGTACAGGTACAGCTGCCCATGCAGCTTCAACACGATACCACTGTTCATCAAGAGTAGTGACTGGCATATTGTGACGAGCCAGTTGCTCGGCCACCATTGACCAGACGTTTACGATTGGTGAGAGATCTGGAGAATGTGCTGGCCGGGGCAGCAGTCGAACATTTTCTGTATCCAGAAATGCCCGTACAGGACCTGCAACATGCGGTCGTGCATTATCCTGCTGAAATGAAGGTTTCGAAGGGATCGAATGAAGGGTAGAGCCACGGGTCGTAGCACATCGGACATGTAACGTCCACTGTTCAAAGTGCCGTCAATGCGAACATGAGGTGACCGAGACGTGTAACCAATGGCACCCCATACCATCACGCCGAGTGATACGCCAGTATGGCGATGACGAATATACGCTTCCAATGTGCGTTCACCACGATGTCACCAAACACGGATGCGACCATCATGATGCCGTAAACAGAACCTGGATTCATCCGAAAAAATGACGTTTTGCCATTCGTGCACCCAGGTTCGTTACTGAGTACACAACCGCAGGCGCTCCTGTCTGTGATGCAGCGTCAAGGGTAACCGCAGCCATTGTCTCCGAGCTCATAGTCCATGCTGCTGCAAACGTCGTCGAACTGTTCGTGCAGATGGTTGTTGTCTTGCAAACGTCCCCATCTGTTGACTCAGAGATCGAGACGTGGCATGCGGATAAGATGCCTGTCATCTCGACTGCTAGTGATACGAGGCCATAGGGATCCTGCGCGGCATTCCGTATTACCATCCTGAACCCACCGATTCCATATTCTGCTAACAGTCATTGGATCTCGACCAACGCGATCAGAAATATCGCGATACGATAAACCGCAATCGCGATAGGCTACAATCCGTCGTTCATCAAAGTCGGAAACGTGATGTTACGCATTTCTCCTCCTTACACGAGGCATCACAACAACGTTTCACCAGGCAACGCCGGTCAACTGCTGTTTGTGTATGAGAAATCGGTTGGAAACTTTCCTCATGTCAGCACGTTGTAGATGTCGCCACCGGCGCCAACCTTGTCTGAATACTCTGAAAAGCTAATCATTTGCATATCACAGCATCTTCTTTGTGTCGGTTAAATTAGTGCGTCATCTTCATGGTGTAGGAATTTTAATGGCCAGTAGTGTAAAACATTTTGGCAATATGCTTCTACATGCATGTAACTTTAGACACTCGTTATTTTTTTAATCATATACAGCTCCCTTGTACATCATTAATGATCAACTTAAGGCAAATACTGGGATGGCTCCATTCAATCTGACACAGTCGATTTCCCTACTTATTCTCCATCAGTCAGATGATGTGCTTCGTTTCTGGATACCTCTTCGCCGACGATACGTTATAAACTAATTGCCTTCATCTCCTTTCCAATGAAACACATGAATCTGTCATACATACTCCACAAGATACCTTATGTGTTTGTTGGAGGGTACTTCGGATGCTACCTTCTTCCTTTTCTCGATCCATTCGTGAATGGTGCGAGAGGAAGAAAAAGCAATTGCTAGCCTTTAGTATCAGGTAGTTTTACCATCATGAGATACGTTTTTGAAGTGGATGCTTTATACAAAACCTTTATGCGTCACACAACTCATCTCTTATAATGTCTGCCGTCAGAATTAAATGAGCAGTTCTGTCTCGTTCTAGCTAAACAAACTCGTGATGAAACTCAGTGCTTTAATTCTTAGCCGTATCTCATCTACTAATCAGCCTGTGTGTGGAGGTTCCCGGGTTAACGAACAATGTTCAAGAATCACTCGAACGCGGATTTATATACATTTCATCAAACTATATTAGACACATCATGGAACCTGTACATGACACCGAGTGGTTATAATTAAAGTGCAGTTGCTCACAGAGGTCCAGTGCGGGCTGTAATTATTGTATGACAGTGAAAATTGGTAGATATGCTAATGGGGAACCGATTTAAGCAAGAAAAATTTAGTTCCAATTACAGCTACCAGGTGCAAATCTGGCACTGTATAGTATCTTGTCGAAACCTCTGGTACTTATGTTGAACAAACTGTGTAAGCCGCTGTTAGTAATATAATCAACATTATACCCTTCTCAACTGTTTGACCTTCTCTGTTCACACCCAGCTCCTATCGTGCCGGTGTCCGATTAAGTTTAAAACCTCTTCGCAGCGCCTCATTGAATGGGAGGGTTTGTGTCACCGTCAACGGCGATGTGTTAGTCGAATGAGGACGTTAATCTGCTTTGGTAATATTTGAAGAGTATAGCAAGCACAATCGTTCACCTTCACTCTCTCTCGTGATAATTTCATAATATACACCATATCATAGACACATCCATTACGCACACCTACATTCAACAGATACACAAGAAACAACACTTACACATCGCCAGAAAGCGGATATTGCGATTGGAAGAAGAAAACACTTTCGACAACATAGTACAACTCCATGTTTCATCTCGTAACAACTATGGTTTTCGAAGTAAAACTTTATGTTTCTTTCACGACACTCTAAATTTCTTGAAAAAATACCGTAGTAAGAGTTTCGTTAACATTTTCCTTTCAAATTTGGCGCGAAAATAGGCCGCAAACGCTCTACGTATTATGGCCAAGGCATCGGACCGATCTAAGTTACGCGATGTTTTCGTGGAGGCGACCATCTCTGACTCATTCATCAAATTTTAGAGCAAACAATCTTTCCGAGCTTTCTAGTGAACTATCAACCAAGAAATATAACACCTTTGATTGTAGACGGACAAAAACTGATATGTTCCGTACAGCGAAATAATAGTTACAGTGCAAACTGTTACTTATCGAAAGACTGGATTCAAATTTTCGAAATGGAAACATTTGCTACCCTCAGTGAAAGAGAGGTATAATTATAGTTGATGAAAGGAATAATTAGTGTGATGGGAACGGAATATGTGTAAGGACTAACATAAAGAGTGACGAAACTAATGGGGAACGGTAGACGTGAACTTAGAAACAAACTTAACTTCAAAACTGGAAGCCACGAAATATACCGAGTGAAAGAATTCTGCTGCCTAGAAGGAAAAGTTAAGCATGGCAGCCGAACCAAGCAGGATACAAGGAAAAGAGAGCATTATTCGCCAAAAAACTCCACCTCTGTCAAACACTGGTCGTAATTTAAGGGAACGTTTCTGGGAATATAAGTTTGGAATACAGTAACGTATGGAAATAAATCGTGAACTTTGAGAAAACAGGAAAGAAAGGGGAACCGAAGCTTTAGAGAGACGATAGATAATTGGGTGAATAAGAAAGGTTCTTCATAGAATTTGCGGGAAAAGGTATGTGTGGGAAACACTGTTAAGGAGATTGGATAGGATGATAGAGCATATAAAAAAACATCAGGTAGTAACTTATTCTTCCTCTTCTTTTTCTTGGTCATTATCTCTTATCTTCAGGGGGTCGGCATGTTAATTACTGGATTTGGCAGTGTTAGTGGAAGAGGATGGTCGAACGCCTTTCTGCTGCTACTCCTTCCCGTCGGTACGGAATTGTTTTCGCCATCCCGATTTCAGCTGAGAAGAGCTGATGGTAGGATTCTAGTGAGGCACAGACCATGCGAAACCGTGGACCCAAAATATCAACAAAGCACTCCAAAGTTCGTGGCACGTCCATAATTGTGTGGGCTGTTTTTACACGGATTGGACTGGGTCCATGTGAAAGTGTGTGAACTTCTTCTAAGTGTTTGCGAATCATGTAACTGAGCCACGACGTGGGCAGCAGCTCTGTATTCAACTAATCGGACGTGGGAAACCTCCGAAGAAACACATGCAGGCTAGCCGGCACACCAAACTACGTCATTATTCCACGAGGCGGATTCTGTCCGGGGCAGACTCGTGTCCCCGAATCCCGGAAGCGATGCGTTAACGACTTCGGATACCCAGGCGTGTCTTCTTTTCCCGACACTGTACAGCCCTAAAATTGCCACCAGTAGCGATGAAAGGCGTCCGATGTCCGTCCTTGGTACCGGCCCAAAAGTTGACTGACTCACCTCACTAATCAACATGTCAGTCTGCATACACAATATTGTTCGCAGTAGACCCCTGGAGACGGTTGTCTGCTGTGGGCTCTCTACGAATCCCGGAAGCGGCGTGGCCAAGAGCGGATATCCGGGCCGGTCATCAGGAACGATCACGATTGGCACTAACAATACGTTAGAGAGTGAAAACTATAGCGGGATATGCAGCTTGACATGTACCAAACTAATAATTCAGAACGCTGGGTGTAAGTGAAGTGAAGAGTGGGGTATAGAATAGAAGTCGAGCCAGCGGAAGACCTAAAAAGCACACGTTTTGATTAAGATAGTGTTAATCGTAGCTTGCGTTCAGCAGTTGACTGTATGCGATGAGGTGACAAAGGTCGTGGAATACTTCTTAATATCGTGTCGGACCTCCTGTTGACCGGCGTAGTACAACAATTTCGACGTGGCATGCGATCAACAAGTCGTCGGAAGTCCACTGCAGAAATATTGCAGTCTGGAACCGCGGGACTGCTACGGTCGCAGGTTCGAATCCTGCCTCGGGCATGGATGTGTGTGATGTCCTTAGGTTAGTTAGGTTTAAGTAGTTCTAAGTTCTAGGGGACTGATGACCACAGAAGTTAAGTCCCATAGTGCTCAGATCCATTTGAACCATTTTTTGAACCAGAAATATTGGACAGTGCTAATTCTATAGCCGGCCGAAGTGGCCGTGCGGTTAAAGGCGCTGCAGTCTGGAACCGCAAGACCGCTACGGTCGCAGGTTCGAATCCTGCCTCGGGCATGGATGTTTGTGATGTCCTTAGGTTAGTTAGGTTTAACTAGTTCTAAGTTCTAGGGGACTAATGACCTCAGCAGTTGAGTCCCATAGTGCTCAGAGCCATTTGAACCATTTTTTGCTAATTCTATAGCCATCCGTAATTGCGAAAGTGTTGCCGACGTAAGATTTTGAGCACGAACTGACCTCTCGATTGTGCCTAATAAATGTTCGGTGGGACTTACGTCGGGTGATCTGAGTGGCTAAATCATGCGCCAGAATTGCCCAGAAAGTTTTTTCAAACAAATCGCGATCAATTGTGGCTCGGTGGCATGCCGCATTGTCATCCACAAAAATTCCATCGTCGTTTGAGAACATGAAGGCCATGAATGACTGAAAGTGGTCTTCAAGTAATAGAAAATAATCATTTCCAGTCAATTATCCATTCAATTGGACCAGAGGGCACAGTCCATCCCATGTAAACACAGGCCACACAATTACGGACGTAGCACCAGCTTGCGCAGGGTCTTGTTGATAACATGGGTCCATGGTATCGCGGGGTTTGCGTCACATTCAAATTGTACGTCACGAGTCCAGGAGAGGCATTGCAGACGATGTCGTGCTGCTAGCAAAGGCACTAGGTCAGTCGTCTGCTACCATAGTCGCTTAACGGGAAATTTCGCAGCACTGTCCAAATGGATACGTTCGTCGTACGTACCACCTTGATTTCGAAGACTATTTCGCGGAGTGTTGCTGGTCTGTTAGCACTGGTAACTTTAGACAAAGGCCGCACGGGATTAGCCGAGCGGTCTAAAGGGGCTGCAGTCATGGACTGTGAGGCTGGTCCCGGCGGAGAATGGAGTCCTCCCTCGGGCATGGGTGTGTGTGTTTGTCCTTAGGATAATTTAGGTTAAGTAGTGGGTAAGTTTAGGGACTGACGACCTTAGCAGTTAAGTCCCATAAAATTTCACGCACATTTGAACATTTAGACAAATGCCGCTCCTCTCTGGCGCTAAGTGAAGGCCATCGGCTATTGCGTTGCCCCTGGTGAGAGGCAATGTCTGAAATGTAGTATTCTCTGCACACTCGTGAAACTGTGGTTCTCGGAATATTGAATTCCCAAATGATTTTCGAAATGGAATGTCCCATGTGTCTAGCTCTAACGACCGTTATGCAATCATTTTCTGTTAATTCTCATTCTGCGGCCACAATGGATCACCTGAGTAGGAATGACAGCTCCGCCAATTCACTGCTCTTTTATATTTTGTGTACGTGATTCTACTGCCTTCTGCATATGTGCATATCGCTATTGCATGGCTTTCATTACCTCATTGCATATAAATGTATATCATATGGTACTAAAATTCGTAATTTAACTTATATCCCGTTGAGCAAAACGGACGCCTTTCTCGGTTTCCGTTGAAAACAGCCGAGATGAAACACAAACATGGAACAATTTATCTGGATGAAGTGAGTATCGAATGTAACACTGGACAGGAAGGATTACGCGGAGCATTAAGCTATTGATAGAGTGCCCTTGGGCGAGACTCCTCAATCGCAATGGGCGGAATCGAATTTAGTAATTTGCAGCGCCCGAGACCCACTACAGGGGATGAAATTATACAGAAAAACGCTTATCGCTTTGTAGCATTAGCCGGCCGCGCGCGCAGGGCTGGGATAATTAAAGCACATTTAATTCGTGCGCGGGGCGCCCGCAGCGACCGCATTATTAGCGGGTCCGCCCCCTGACGTCGCCTATCGGTTAATCAGGCCTGCATTATTCATCCCATACAGGCTGATACGGCCAGCCAGCCGCCGGATCGCAATTTGCTACGGCCCGCCGTATTGTCGAGCCGCGGGCGCAAATAAACTCATTTGCGAATTCTGGCTGCAGCTTAAATGTGGCGGCACTTCCATCCCGCGCTAGGCGACTCTCTGCAGTCGCCGGTCTGCGTGCGTCCCGATTTGCGATATGAGCACCAAGGCAATCGTCCCTTTCGCCGGAGGTAGGAAGATTCTGACGAATTCTTCCTGGCCACAGTAGCGTAGCTGAAACCAGAAGCAAGCCGAACTTCGTCGATGTGATCCAATGTGATCATAGAATTAAGAGACAATACTTATGTAGTTTCATTCGCCAAATTGGACTGGAGATAAAGATAATCAGTAATGACATGAGTCACTGAAATAGAAAAATAAAAAAAATAAAAAAACAAGCAAGTGCGAGTAGCCCACAGAGGGTTCCATACAAACTTAATTATTCATCTAGTGGATTAAAAATCTCAACAATTTTTGCCTATTATCTGTATTGATATTAACAACAAACAGGTCCCGAGAATTCCTAAACCTTATTAAAATCTCTACAGTAATTCCTCAGACTAGCCCAGACATATAAAAAGACGCGAGCAGGCGACTTTGGTTGTATGTAGAGAGAGAACATTTAATGAAATATTTTTATTTAGTTATAAAACATGGCTACAACTTACATTTTATGTTTGAATGCGGCAATATTGATCTATTATGCTTTTGAGGGCTGATGAATGCAATGTACACTGAAGAGCCAAAGAAAGTGGTACACCTACCTAATTTCGTGTAGGGCCCAAGTGAGCACTAAGAAGTGCCGCAATACGACGTGACGTGGACTCTATTAATGTCTGAAGTAGTGCTGCAGGGAACTGACACCATGAATCCTGCAGGGCTGTCCATAAATCCGTAAGAGTACGAGGAGATGTAGATCTCTTCTGAACAGCACGTTACATGGCATCCCGGATATGCTCAATCATGTTCACGTCTGGCGAGTTTGGTGGCCAGCGGAAGCGTTTAAAGTCAGAGGAGTGTTCCTGGAGCCACTCTGTAGCCATTTTGGACGTGTGGGGTGAGGCATTGTCCTGTTGGAATTGCCCAAGCCCGTCAGAATGCACAATGGACATGAATGGATGCAGGTGAAGGGACAGGATGCATACGTACGTGTGACCTGTCAGAGTCGTATTTGACTTATTAAGGGTCCAATACCACTCCAACTGTACGCGCTCCACACCATTACCGAGTCCTCTGCTGACATGTAGGGTCCATGGATTCATGAGGTTGTCTCCATACCCGTACACGTCTATCCACTCGATACAATTTGAAACGAGACTCGTCCGACCAGGCAACATGTTTCCAGTGATCAACAGTCGGATGTCGGCGTTGACGGGCGCAGGCTAGGCTCAAATGGTTCAAATGGCTCTGAGCACTATGGGACTTAACATCTGTGGTCATCAGTCCCCTAGAACTTAGAACTACTTAAACCTAACTAACCTAAGGACATCACACACATCCATGCCCGAGCCAGGATTCGAACCTGCGACCGTAGCGGTCACGCGGATCCAGACTGAAGTGCCTAGAACCGCACGGCCACACCGGCCGGCCAGCAGGCGAGGCGTAAGGCTTTGTGTCGTGCAGTCATTAAGGGTATATGAGTAGGCCTTCGACTCCAAAAGCCCATATCGATGATGTTTCGTTGAATGGTTTGCACACTGACACTTGTTGACGGCCCAACAATGAAATCTGCAGCAATTTGCTGGTAGGGTTTTTTGAAAGTTCTGTCGAAGTACACTGCTATACTATTGTGTCGGGACGCAATGAGTGTATAAAACTTCCTGGCAATTTAAAACTGAGTGCCGGACCGAGACTCGAACTCGGGACCTTTGCCTTTCGCGGGCCAGTGCTCTACCATCTTAGCTTCCCAAGCACGACTCACGCCTCGTCCTCACAGCTTTACTTCTACCAGTATCCCGTCTCCTACCTTCCAAACTTTACAGAAGCTCTCCTGCGAAATTTGCAGAACTAGCACTCCTGAAAGAAAGGATATTGCGGAGCCATGGCTTAGCCACAGCCTGGGGGATGTTTCCAGAATGAGATTTACACTCCTACAATAGCCTTAAGATGTTTATGGAGACCACTGGGCTATCTAAAACAGGATGGCAGGGTGTAAATTTTTAACCGCCGGCCTCTCAGATGCGATTTTAGTCTCTTAGACAATGTTACACCTCTCTCGGTCACACATTTGTGCTTTTATCGAGACTTTTTGATACAAAATAGAGCATGCGTCGGTGGTCTCTCTCTTCTTTATAGACGTATTTTGCTCGAAGGCTGTACAAACATATTTATTCTTATCACGATTCCAGTCCCATTTTTGACCGTGTTCTCTTACTCGGACAATCGCGATGCCGAGTGGTCACTAGACCCGAATCTTCATTTCTTTCACATAGTGATTTAAATCGTTGTCCCCGCAAATTTCTGATAATTTTTCAAAAAGTAACATCAACAAACCTAGGCAGAGTAGCAGGCACGTACAAAAAAAAAAAAAAAATGGCTCTGAGCACTATGAGACTTAACATCTATGGTCATCAGTCCCCTAGAACTTAGAACTACTTAAACCTAACTAACCTAAGGACATCACACACATCCATGTCCGAGGCAGGATTCGAACCTGCGACCGTAGCAGTCAGGCGGTTCCAGACTGAAGCGCCTAGAACCGCACGACCACACCGGCCGGCAATAACAGGTACAAGTGCCTGCTGCCAAACACCGATCTGCGTTCGCCTCGTATCTTGGTAAACGTTCTGGACTACAACAATAACAACAAAAACCATAACATGCCTTCTTGTTGCCTGTAGAGTCTCTGGCAGCCACCACGAGAAGTTCCAGGTCTGCTGCCAACAGAGAGCACTTCCACAACCACACTGGTTTTCACCAAAGAAGGTGAAGTAGATATTCTGGAATTAAAATCAAGAACTACTGCCAACACGAGTAACTTAGATGAAGAAATTCTTAGTGTAAAGTAGCAACACAACTCATTTAATACAGACAAGTTTTCCTGTCCACGTTACATGCTAATTAGATTACTCTCAGAATATGGTGATACAATACACCCGTAGTTAACAATCATAAACAACCTTTCGTTTGAGCCCCCCCCCCCCCTCCAAATTCTATAAGTCCCTCAAGATCCTCAAGCGCCATTTACTTCGCCTCACCTTCCATATATGCCTCCCATCTCTCATGCAGATCCTCTACAACCTGACTCCTTTCCCCCATCTGCTCCTATTCCTCGAACATATCCACATACTCTACACCTCGCACCTCCTTGATCCCCCTCATCCCCTGGTTGTTCCTCTCTAACCCCTGCCCTCTGCTGCGCCTTCACTGTTGTGTCCCCCTTACCATCCATCTCTACACCCATCATCTCCTATCCCAAGGTGGCTTCAGTCACCTCCCCCCCCCCCTCGATGCTGCCCTCACTCCCTCCATTTATCCCTCCTATCAACTCTGATCCTCACCTCCCCCTCCATTTCTCTGTCCTTTTCTTGGTCTCCCTCTTCCGCCCCCTTCCATCCTGTTTTTTCCCTGCCTACCCCCTCTCTCTGTTTCCCCTCTCTCCCCCGAGTCCTTTTGCATTTCTCTCCTCTGCCTCTCCCCATTCTCTCTCTTGTCTGCCCTGCCCCTCCCCCTTATGAGTCCTCTCCCTCCATCAGTTGCCGCCCCCTTTCGTTTTTCCTCTCCTGCCCCCTGTTTTCCCCTCATCTGTCCAGTCCACCCCCCATCTGCCCTTGGCTGTGGTGTGTCATCTTCGTGCCGACTTTTTAGTGCAGTGTTTCCAGTGATTGTTAAGTCTTATGCATCTTTTCCGAAGTGTTGCGAATGGACATCATACTGTCGTTGGGTGTGATTGTTGCATCTCTCGCGAACAGAAACCAGACTGTCACTGTGGTTTTTCATTGCCTGTCTACTATTTTACGTGTCTGCTTCCAGTGTATTTTATTAGCATCGCCCACCCTTTGTTTCATGATTTAATTTTCCACAATTTTCCGCCGTTTTAAATTTAAGTCACCGTTTTATCGCCTGCTCTTATTGCTTCTTATCTTCATATGTTTTCAAAAGAAGTAGGCTGAAGAGCAGCGTACTAAGCTCCTGCCAGCAAGCCTCCTTGGGGGGGGGGGGGGGGGGGGGGGGAATCGAAATTCAATAAAGGAAAAAAAAACAATTCGCTTGACGAACTATCCGTACTTAAAGACTGGAAACTTGCGCAGGTCACAGCAATACTCAAGAAAGGAAGGAAAAGTAACCCACTGAATTGTAGAGTTTTATCATTGACGTTGATTGGAGTAGGACTTTAGAAAATATGCTGTGTTCATACATGACAAATTGCGTCGGAGAAAACGAACTATTGACACACACGCAAGGATTCAGAAAATATCGTTCTTGTGCAACACAACGAACTCCATATTCTCACGAAGTAATGTGTGGTACTCGCCGTATAGCGGAGACGCTGAGTCGCGATAGACACAACAAAAAGATTCACACAACTATAGCTTTTGGCCATTAAGGCCTTTGTGAGCAATAGACACACATACACGCACGCACACAACCACTCACGCATACGCAACTTGCAGACACGTCTTACTTGGGTGCAAATTGCATTTGCGTGAGTGTGTGCGTGCGTGCATGTGTGTCTATTGCTGACAAAGGCCTTAATGGCCGAAAGATATAATTGTGTGAATCTTTTTGTTGTGCAAATCGCGACTCAGCATTTGTGCTATATGGTGAGTAGCAACTTTCCTTCTCTAATGTTCTTACATTCCATCCTGTATTTTCCATTGTTCGAAGTAATGTGTGGTGTCGATAGGGGATCTGAAATTGATTTCAAATTTCTGGAATTCCTAAAGGCTTTTAATACCTTTCTCAAAAGCGGCTTCTAATCAAATTATGTGCCTGTGGAGTGTCGTCTCAGTTGAGCGTTTGATTTGTGATCTCTTGTCAGAAAATTCAGAGTTCATAGTGACTGTCGTAAAATCATCGAGTAAAGCATAAGTGATATCTGACGTCCTCCAAGAAAGTGTTATTGACCCCCTGGTGTTTCTAGTCAACGTAAATGATTTAGGCGACTGCCTGCTCAGCCGTCTTCGATTGTTGGCAGATGATGCTGTCATTTATCGGTTTGTAAATTCTACAGTAGATCAAAACCAATTACAAAATGAGTTAGGCATGATATCTGTATGATATCAAAAATTGCAATGAATAGTGAAAAGTGTGAGGTCATCCACGCGAGAATTAAAAGTATTCCGTTTATACCATATGTTTTTGATTGGGGTCCGCCTTTAGCAAAAGACAATTTTATTTTTTGTTCCAGACATGTTTTACTGCAGTTGAAGCATCATCAGTGAGTTTTTTTTATTATGGTTGTTAATCATAAGGAATGTTCCTTAGTGTTTAAATACACATAAATATTAGTTTCTAAATCGTAATTACAGGTTTCTGAAGAGCGCATAAAGTTGTGTATTCATACCATCTTACCACATAGTGTGGTTTTCCTGCTGTATTACGTTCTTACAGTGATTGTTTTTCTTTACAGTTTGGGACCTGCAACTGTATACAACTGAATGCAGCAAAACATTTACACAAAAATTACGATTTCTAAACTGTTACGGCTATGCCTGAGATTAATAATTCATGTGAAAAGTTGTGTGTGTGTATCTATTTACGTTATGTTTCACTTACAGTTTCTTTTTTCGTAATCTTGTTCATTGGCAAGTTCTATGTATTGAGCTGTCACTGCAATGGAACTCTGTTCTCTGCCCTCAAGGAATTATTAGATAATACCAACCTATAGAAGTCCTCCACCCCCTCCCCCCCCCCCCCACACACACACACTTACACACAGACACTTAAAACTAAAAACAAATAAATATAATTATAATAATAATGATAAATCCTGAAACCTACTCTCTCCCTCCCTCCCTCTCTCTCTCTCTCTCTCTCTCTCTCTCTCTCCCTCTTTCGTTTCACACACATACACACACAAACACACACACACACACACACACACACACCTCTCTGAGAAATTCAAAACAACCGCCCATGACGCCTTCTACTGTTCCACTGTCCGCCATCTTGTTATTAGAACTGGTAAACAGTGACAGCGACAGCGACAGTGACAACTCAATACATGGAACTGACAATGAAGTAGACTACGAAAAAAGAAACCGTAAGTGAAACATAATGGAAATAGATACACACACACACACACACACACACACACACACACACACACACACAACCTTTTACATGAATTATTAATCTCAGGCATAGCCATAACAGTTTAGAAATCGTAATTTTTACGTAAATATTTTGCCTACATTAAGTTGGATATAGTTGCAGGTGACAAACTGTAAAGAAAAACAGTCACTGTAAAAACGTAATACAGCAGGAAAACCGCACCATGTAGTAAGAAGGTATGAATACACAATTTTATGTGCTCTTTAAAAACCTGTAATTACGATTTAGAAACTAATATTTATATGTATTTAAATAGCAAAGAACATTCCGTATGTTTAACAGCCATAATAAAAAAAAACTCTGATGATGCTGTAACTGCACTGAAACGTGTGGGGCAAAAAACAACATTGTGTGTTGCTAAGGGCGGACCCCACTCAAAAACATATGATATTCTTAAAGCAAACACAAACAAAAGGGCTTCAACATCTAGATGGTATTCCGCTAAATTTCGGTTACGCAGTAAATCACTCAAATCTAAAGACTGTCGGTTTAACTAAATAGGAAAACCAAAGACAGCGTTTTAATGGTAAAACCGGTTCGCGTCAGATTACCGAAATTAAGCGCTGTCTGGCTGAGCTAGCACTTCGGTGGGTGACCACCCGGTCTGCCGAGCGCTGTTGGCCGGCGAGGTGCACTGAGCCCTTGTGAGGCAAACTGAGGGGCTACTTGATTGAGAAGTAGCGGCTCCGGTCTCGGAAACTGACGTACGGCCGGGAGAGCAGTGTGCTGACCACATACCCTCCACATCCGTATCCAGCGTCGCCTGTGGTCTGAGGATGACTCGGCGACCGGACGGTACAGTTGGGCCTTGCAAGACCTGTTCGGACGGAGTTTAAAGACAGCGTTTTATTCGTAGAACATTCAGAAAACGCAATAAATGCAGTAAAAGGCTACCTACACTATGCTTTCCTGTCCGGTGCCAGAATCTGCTGTGCGGGATGGGATCCTTACCAGACAGGGTTGACGGTGTATATCGTAAAGTTCAAAGACATTTTGTATTACTGCGACACTGGGGAGAGGGTGTCACAGATATGATACGCAACTTTTTCGTTGGGGAGCAGCTGTACTGTTACACAAGACGGCGTGGAACTACCAGACATACAAAGATATTACATGTAACAGTTCATCGAGCATCTGTCCACGTTTCGATTTATAACACGGTCAGTGGCGTAGTTCCAGAGTGCACCACCAGCGTGCAAGGAAATCTAGATGTGGCATATAATAGTGCGATACGTGCGTTTTGTATCCTAAGAGGTCTGTTCGGAAAGGAAAATCTGATCGAATGGAAATCCTACGAGGCTTTGCATGGATGCATCGCACAGTGTCTCCAGTATGCCAGTCGATCGCGTCTTGCGCTTTTTTGTCTGTTCTGAGTGCATAATTTGCACGTAAAGGTGCCTAAAAAATTGTGTCTCTCGCCAGGTATGAATGCCTGCTTGATTTCATGCATCCCGCACAACGTAACTGTCATACGTTTCCTTCTTCGTGACAATTCTCGGCCGCACACTACAGAGGCGATGAGCACACCCCTGCAGCGTTTTCGATGGGAACTGATTGATCATCCACCATACAACCCAGACTTGGCTCCCTCTGATTTTTGTCTGTGCTCACAAGAAACGCTGTCTATGAACATAACATTTTGGCACAGAGTATTGGTAGAAAGCAGAGGAGGCTGCCTTCTGCGACGAAGATATTGGAAAGCTAACTGTTGCAAACAAAACATTTTTGATTTTCAGTGTGGTTTCCATTTCACGTTCGATCGGACCTCACTTTCCGTTGTGACGGTTCAGCGACGATTGCGTACGGAACATCGGATGAAAGATTCAACGGACAAAAGATTCCATGAATGGTACAGCATGTTCCATGAGACTGGATGCTTATGCGATGCGAAAAAGCAGGCCGACGAGAACATCAGCAGAGAAGAGCGATCATGTGTGGGAATCATTCATCAGGACCGCTACGAAATTCACGACACGTGCGAGCGGATATCCCCAGACACCTCAGTCGGCTTTTCGGTGCACTGTACGCAGACACCTGCATGTAAAACCATACCGGCTGCAGATGTTACTTGCACTGACTACTCCGGACAATCAGCTTCATTCTGACTTCTTCAGTGATATACAACGGCTACTGGAGAAAGGCGGTTTAAAACAGAAGTTAGTTTTCAGCCATGTAGCCACGTTTCAAGTGTTGGGGAAGAAGAATCATCTTAATGTTCGTATGTGGGGCACAGAACATCTACACTACATTGTGGAATATGTTCGTGATTCACCAACGGTTAAAATATTTTGCACCAGTTCCTCTTCAAAAGTTTATGGACCATTTTTCTTTGTGGAGAGGTCTGTGACTGGTTTTGTGTACTCGGACGCGCTACGGCAAGACAGTGGACACTTTATTTTTGTCGGCAGTTGTGGCCGAACAGTTCTAGGCGCTTCAGTCTGGAACTGCGCGGCCGCTACAGTCGCAGGTTTGAATCGTGCCTCGGGCATGGATGTGTGTGATATCCTTAGGTTAGTTAGGTTTAAGTAGTTCTAAGTCGAGGGGACTGATGACCTCAGATGTTAAGTCCCATAGTGCTCAGAGCCACTTGAATTTGAATTTTATTTTTACAGCAAGACGGTTCTCCACCGCACTTCCTTTCACACGTTCGTGGTTATGTCACTGCCAAAGTGGCTCCTGTTCTAAGATGGCCCCTACGGTTACGTGACTGAAGTCCATTAGTTTATTCTTTCACTGCTATGTCAAAGATCGTGTGAACCTGCTTGCATTGTCACTTAAACCTCTATTGTATGGCGTTGTCATTTGGTAACAAACCGTAAATTTTCGTATAATGTTAAGGGAACCTCTCGAATACTCATGATGTTGTTGTCTGACAACATATTCAGTCTGGCTGCATCGACCAAGACTATGTTTAGCGTCAAAATGTTGGTAGAACATCGATTCTCTTTGCTGAATGTCGGGTGTTCGTAAACAAACGCAAGAACAGCTAAAAGCGTGAATTATTTCTGGCACTTTGTTCACACAGTGTTACATTTTTATTGAAGTGTGTAAAATGATGCTTAATTGTAGCACAGGTTATATTTCCATGTCTTTATAGCTGAATTATTAATGAATAAACCAAAATTATATCAATCAAAATATCTGTGTTCAACCTTTCACACAGTATTTTTTTCGCTGAAATTGGTTTCCCCGAAAAGTCATACAATAGAGGATTAATTTGTGAAAATTGCAAAGAAGGATGATTAAAGCAGTCGCTGACAAGGACTATGACGTGTTGGGAGCTGTACGACGAGTGTCCGGCTATCCTGTTGACGTACGCCGCGTCACAAGTGGTGCCCGTATGGAGCACCTGTAATGAGAGGAAAAAAACTGGTTAGATTCTCTAGCCACTGACAGGTGTCATTTCTCTCTATGTCAATTAATTTTGCGCAGTCGTCGTATGATACCCCAGAAGCACTTACGAATAACGCAGCACTTCTGGGCAAGGGACACAATGTGTTTATACGGTCCCGTATCGACCAGCAGACTCTGTATACTAAATACTTTCTCCCGGGGGAATTCGAACGGCTGCTCGCAGGCTGTACTGCCATTACCGTGCTCGATAATGGGGGCCAGTAATCCTCGGATCTCGCTGTATAACGTAAATAAACGCGAAGCCGGTGACCTGCTAAAGGTGGACCGCAGCGAGGGCCGACTCTATGGCTCTCGGCAGATACCGAGCAGCGCGGCTGGGTAATTAGAGATTCGGCGAGATCACTCCAATATCCGCAGAGCAATAACTGACTTCCGCCGGATATCGGTCATCAATGCAGATCGAAATTAGCGAACATCTGGCTGCGCACTGAATACGAACGAAAATATCCGTTTTTAGCAACTAGCTTTTTCGACTTTTTCACGTTGCTTTTTTCTGAAGTTCATTTCCCACAGCCATCGCTTTTCTAAAAATAATTCTAATGAAAGGATGATATAGAGATATAAGTGTACTCGTTTGCGGATGCACGTTCGTGGCTACTTAAACCTGAATGCTAGACTGGATTTCGAGTCTCAGATGGTTTCAACTTCACGCTAAATGGCCTGCAGCATCGTACAAGAGTCTCTGTCAAATTTAAAAGTAACTAAAGGCTATATCATGTCTTCTGTCTGGAATAAACAAAGAAAAATGGTTGTGAAAGTTCACACAAGTACGTAAGTTGGTCTACTAACTTATTCTAGCGTTTGAGAACGGTGATATTGTACATTCGCTGAGATGTAAGTAGATGACTCCTAAGCGAAGATCATATCTGGAGAGAGTTCCATGCAGTATAACCTGCTCAGTTCATTCGGAATAGCTTAATGGCAAATTCTCACATTTAATCACGAACCTATCCTGCAAAATACCCGTTAGGGTCGTCAGCCCATAGTGAAAAAAAATCATTACATCTCTCCACGCAATTCGTATCTACTGGAGGAAATCTTGTTCTGTATGGATGTCATATTTTTAGCACTAGGACTGAAACTACCTCTCACTTAAAACAGAAAAGTCCGTCAAAGTTTCCTGCGTTTATAAAAGATACCAGCATTCTAATGAAAAATGCATAACTAGTACAAAGTTATGGGAAGTGCCATTACTAAGCTCAACAACCGGATGTTTGCCAAGTAACTCCCCACTGTACTTCATTGTTAGTGAAGTGAGTACTTTGAATCTAGATAATACACTCACAATAGACATGAGGTTTTGTATGATACGTTTGCATTTCCGTAAGTGAATTATAGTGCGTTTGTTAAATGTGTAAGAGAGACAAGAAAGCCCTATGTGGTTATGTGGTACGCATGCACAAATGTGTTGGGGGGCAGAACGCAAATCACTTTGACATGTAATGAAAATAGTTGGACATTGTTATAAGGAACTGTTAGTATCTGGCAGTTTCATCTGTTACCAATAACTTAAGTCATCAACACTGAGAAGTTTAGTAGGAATCCAGAAAATTGTGTCAAGAACTCCTCTAAAGTGACCTAACAATGTTTTACACGGAGAGCTGCCCTGATAAAAGAACTTCATTTTAGAAAAAAAGCACTGAGGTCTCAATGAGTCTAGCAGTTGTTCCCAGAATTTATATTGCTGAAATAGTTTTGGGGTGGTCTGATATTTAACAACGTGTAGCGCTCGTAAGAGGCTGTGTTTCGCATTAGAAACTTGTACAATGGACAATCCCGTTCGAGTGAGAAACTGTACGTTTTACGGCAAAGTAGCAGCGGTGTTCGAAATAACGGCGCGGAGAGGGATAAGTGCATTTTACATGTTTGGCACTCTTCTTTACAGGACAACGACGAGTGGCTCAATATATCTGGGTATGATGCATGATAAGATAGCTGTTAGCCGTATTTGGTGGTCTTGCGGAAATGCGATTGAATCCTAGTTAGGCAACGGAAAATTGCAGTCTGCCTTTATGTAGCCTGCATCTCTGAAGGAGTGAAGAGTCACCAGAAACGTCACATGGTTTGGATTTCACGTACCCCTCTTGGATAACTGGCATCCAATTGAAATGCTTGCACTTGGGCATTCAGCCACACAAAACTGTTTTTATATTACTAGCTGAGTACCTGGCGTTTCCCGGGTATTCCGGTCATCTATTTCCTGTCTCCGCCTTCCTTGTCTTTCTGCCCACCTCATCCTTCATCCTCTCATCTCCATCTCTTCCTCCCCCTCTCTCAGTCTCCCCCTACTCCCATTTCATATCCTCCTCTTTCATTTCTCTGTCCACCTCCTCTTCTTGCCTCTCTCCATTACCTCCTGTCTCCTTCCTCATTCCGTTTCCTCCTTCCCTCTCTCTGTTTGTCATGTCCTGCCCCTCTCTCCCTGTCTCTACTTTTCTCTTTCTATATCCATCTCTTCCTCTCCCCTCTCTCTGTCCATCTCCTCCTCTTCCCTTCCTCTGACCATTTCCTTCTCCCTTTTTGTTCATCTCCTCCTCTCCTTCTCTGTTCCTGTCAATACTTCCCCCTGCGGCTTTCCATTTCTTCGCTTCCCTTTCTCTGTCCATCTTTTCCTCTCCCCTCTGGTGTCCATTTCCCCATCCCTTCTCCCTGCCCATCTACTCCCTCCCACTCACCCACTCATGTCCATCACCTCCCTCTCCCTCCCTGTCTATCCATCTCGTCGTCTCCCATTTTCTCTCCCAGTTATCACGCTTATCAAAATTGGATGCTGCTAGTTCTTACTCCTACAGTATTTCTTTCCAGACCATAACAAACATGTGTACCAAAGTTTGGTTGAAACCGTTGCAGGGGTATAGGATGAGCTTTTTACCTGTAGCTTTGCCCACGTACACATATCTCATACACCGATCAACCAAAACATTATGACCAATGCGCACTGCGACGTTAGCAACAAAAGTATATAAGCGGAGCAGACGCGGACGGGAGATCACCCTAGCCAAGATATTGGCTCCAAATGGGGAAATTCATTGAGATAAGCGACTCTGACGAAGTGCAGATTATTATTACGAAGAGCCTGTGAACGAGTACCTCCAAAACAGCGAAGTTGATCGAACGTTCACGCGTCTTTGTCGTAAGGATCTACGGAAAGAAGTAGAAGGACAGTGAAACTACTAGTAAGCGCTAAATTGTTGGACGTCCACGACTCTTCACAGAACGTAGGGTTCGGATGCTTGTCTACTCCGTAAAGCAGGTTAGATGGTGATCTGGGGTATGGTTGGACGTCCACGACTCTTCACACAACGTAGGTTGAACGTCCACGACTCTTCACAGAACGTAGGGTTCGGATGCTTGTCTACTCCGTAAAGCAGGTTAGATGGTGATCTGGGGTATGGTTGGACGTCCACGACTCTTCACACAACGTAGGTTGAACGTCCACGACTCTTCACAGAACGTAGGGTTCGGATGCTTGTCTAGTCCGTAAAGCAGGTTAGATGGTGATCTGGGGCATGGTTGGACGTCCACGACTCTTCACACAACGTAGGTTGAACGTCCACGACGCTTCACAGAACATAGGGTTCGGATGCTTGTCTACTCCGTAAAGCAGGTTAGATGGTGATCTGGGGCATGGTTGGACGTCCACGACTCTTCACACAACGTAGGTTGAACGTCCACGACTCTTCACAGAACGTAGGGTTCGGATGCTTGTCTACTCCGTAAAGCAGGTTAGATGGTGATCTGGGGTATGGTTGGACGTCCACTACTCTTCACACAATGTAGGTTGAACGTGCACGACTCTTCACAGAACGTAGGGTTTGGATGCTTGTCTACTCCGTAAAGCAGGTTAGATGGTGATCTGGGGTATGGTTGGACGTCCACGACTCTTCACACAACGTAGGTTGAACGTCCACGACTCTTCACAGAACGTAGGGTTCAGATGCTTGTCTAGTCCGTAAAGCAGGTTAGATGGTGATCTGGGGCATGGTTGGACGTCCACGACTCTTCACACAACGTAGGTTGAACGTCCACGACTCTTCACAGAACGTAGGGTTCGGATGCTTGTCTACTCCGTAAAGCAGGTTAGATGGTGATCTGGGGTATGGTTGGACGTCCACGACTCTTCACACAACGTAGGTTGAACGTCCACGACTCTTCACAGAACGTAGGGTTCGGATGCTTGTCTACTCCGTAAAGCAGGTTAGATGGTGATCTGGGGTATGGTTGGACGTCCACGACTCTTCACACAACGTAGGTTGAACGTCCACGACTCTTCACAGAACGTAGGGTTCGGATGCTTGTCTACTCCGTAAAGCAGGTTAGATGGTGATCTGGGGTATGGTTGGACGTCCACGACTCTTCACACAACGTAGGTTGAACGTCCACGACTCTTCACAGAACGTAGGGTTCGGATGCTTGTCTACTCCGTAAAGCAGGTTAGATGGTGATCTGGGGTATGGTTGGACGTCCACGACTCTTCACACAACGTAGGTTGAACGTCCACGACTCTTCACAGAACGTAGGGTTCGGATGCTTGTCTACTCCGTAAAGCAGGTTAGATGGTGATCTGGGGTATGGTTGGACGTCCACGACTCTTCACACAACGTAGGTTGAACGTCCACGACTCTTCACAGAACGTAGGGTTCGGATGCTTGTCTACTCCGTAAAGCAGGTTAGATGGTGATCTGGGGTATGGTTGGACGTCCACTACTCTTCACACAATGTAGGTTGAACGTGCACGACTCTTCACAGAACGTAGGGTTTGGATGCTTGTCTACTCCGTAAAGCAGTTTAGATGGTGATCTGGGGTATGGTTGGACGTCCACGACTCTTCACACAACGTAGGTTGAACGTCCACGACTCTTCACAGAACGTAGGGTTCAGATCCTTGTCTAGTCCGTAAAGCAGGTTAGATGGTGATCTGGGGCATGGTTGGACGTCCACGACTCTTCACACAACGTAGGTTGAACGTCCACGACTCTTCACAGAACGTAGGGTTCGGATGCTTGTCTACTCCGTAAAGCAGGTTAGATGGTGATCTGGGGCATGGTTGGACGTCCACGACTCTTCACACAACGTAGGTTGAACGTCCACGACTCTTCACAGAACGTAGGGTTCGGATGCTTGTCTACTCCGTAAAGCAGGTTAGATGGTGATCTGGGGTATGGTTGGACGTCCACGACTCTTCACACAACGAAGGTTGAATGTCCACGACTCTTCACAGAACGTAGGGTTCGGATGCTTGTCTACTCCGTAAAGCAGGTTAGATGGTGATCTGGGGTATGGTTGGACGTCCACGACTCTTCACACAACGTAGGTTGAGCGTCCACGACTCTTCACAGAACGTAGGGTTCGGATGCTTGTCTACTCCGTAAAGCAGGTTAGATGGTGATCTGGGGTATGGTTGGACGTCCACGACTCTTCACACAACGTAGGTTGAACGTCCACGACTCTTCACAGAACGTAGGGTTCGGATGCTTGTCTACTCCGTAAAGTAGGTTAGATGGTGATCTAGGGCATCTCTGCCGAAAGAGCACAATGCTGGTGCACTCACAAGTGTTTCGGAGCATACCGTTCATCGTACATTGTTGAATATGGAGCTCCGAAGCAGACCATCAAATGGCTCTGAGCACTATGGGACTTAACAGCTGAGGTCATCAGTCCCCTAGAACTTACAACTACTTAAACCTAACTAACCTAAGGACATCACACACATCCATGCCCCAGGCAGGATTCGAACCTGCGACCGTAGCGGTCGCGCGGTTCCAGACTGTAGCGCCTAGAACCGCTCGGTCTCACCGGCCGGCAGCAGACCATCCCTACATGTCCATATGTTGGCCCTACGACATTGTCAGTTACGATTTCAGTGAGCACTGGACCATCGGGATTCGACCGTCAATCAGTGGAAAAGTTCGGCTCTTGGGTGAATCACATTTCTGCTACACTGAGTCTGATCACCTCCAGAGGCGCCGCCATCCAGGTGAATGGCGGCTCGAAAAATGCAGCGCGTCACGGACGCAGGCTGGAGGCAACAGTATTATGCTATGGGAGATATTCTCCTACGCTTTCATGGGACTGTGGTAGTAATCGAAGACGCACTGACAGCTGAGAACCACCTGCATCCCTTCTTGCTTGACGTCTTCCTCGACGCTGACGTCGTATTTTAGCAATATTTTTGTCCATGTCTCGGAGAGAGAACCATGCTACATTAGTTTGAGGGCCATTACAGAGAACTCGCATTGATGTCTCGGCGACCAAATTCGCCTGATGAAGTCCTGTGAACCCATCTGGGTCGCTATCGGGCGACACCATCGTGTACTCAAATCAGCGGCTCGTTATTGACTCGAATTACATGACCTATGCGTAGATCTCTAATACCACATACCTCCACAAACCTACCAACAAACTATCGGATCCCTGAAACACAGAATGCTGCTATATTCTTTGCAAATACGGAAAAGCAAATTATTAAGCAGGCGTTCAAAAGCATTTTGGTGAATCAATGTATATACACTCCTGGAAATTGAAATAAGAACACCGTGAATTCATTGTCCCAGGAAGGGGAAACTTTATTGACACATTCCTGGGGTCAGATACATCACATGATCACACTGACAGAACCACAGGCACATAGACACAGGCAACAGAGCATGCACAATGTCGGCACTAGTACAGTGTATATCCACCTTTCGCAGCAATGCAGGCTGCTATTCTCCCATGGAGACGATCGTAGAGATGCTGGATGTAGTCCTGTGGAACGGCTTGCCATGCCATTTCCACCTGGCGCCTCAGTTGGACCAGCGTTCGTGCTGGACGTGCAGACCGCGTGAGACGACGCTTCATCCAGTCCCAAACATGCTCAATGGGGGACAGATCCGGAGATCTTGCTGGCCAGGGTAGTTGACTTACACCTTCTAGAGCACGTTGGGTGGCACGGGATACATGCGGACGTGCATTGTCCTGTTGGAACAGCAAGTTCCCTTGCCGGTCTAGGAATGGTAGAACGATGGGTTCGATGACGGTTTGGATGTACCGTGCACTATTCAGTGTCCCCTCGACGATCACCAGTGGTGTACGGCCAGTGTAGGAGATCGATCCCCACACCATGATGCCGGGTGTTGGCCCTGTGTGCCTCGGTCGTATGCAGTCCTGATTGTGGCGCTCACCTGCACGGCGCCAAACACGAATACGACCATCATTGGCACCAAGGCAGAAGCAACTCTCATTGCTGAAGACGACACGTCTCCATTCGTCCCTCCATTCACGCCTGTCGCGACACCACTGGAGGCGGGCTGCACGATGTTGGGGCGTGAGCGGAAGACGGCCTAACGGTGTGCGGGACCGTAGCCCAGCTTCATGGAGACGGTTGCGAATGGTCCTCGCCGATACCCCAGGAGCAACAGTGTCCCTAATTTGCTGGGAAGTGGCGGTGCGGTCCCCTACGGCACTGCGTAGGATCCTACGGTCTTGGCGTGCATCCGTGCGTCGCTGCGGTCCGGTCCCAGGTCGACGGGCACGTGCACCTTCCGCCGACCACTGGCGACAACATCGATGTACTGTGGAGACCTCACGCCCCACGTGTTGAGCAATTCGGCGGTACGTCCACCCGGCCTCCCGCATGCCCACTATACGCCCTCGCTCAAAGTCCGTCAACTGCACATACGGTTCACGTCCACGCTGTCGCGGCATGCTACCAGTATTAAAGACTGCGATGGAGCTCCGTATGCCACGGCAAACTGGCTGACACTGACGGCGGCGGTGCACAAATGCTGCGCAGCTAGCGCCATTCGACGGCCAACACCGCGGTTCCTGGTGTGTCCGCTGTGCCGTGCGTGTGATCATTGCTTGTACAGCCCTCTCGCAGTGTCCGGAGCAAGTATGGTGGGTCTGACACACGGGTGTCAATGTGTTCTTTTTCCCATTTCCAGGAGTGTATTTCACACATATTTAACATATTCCACATCTAATTCTACACATATTTGACCCCTATCTATAGCGAATTTCGCTCTGCAGTTTCATGTTCATGAATCGTAATGTTTATGACCTTGGAGAAAATGACATTTTCCCAATGGAGTGCGTGACTGAAAATTTTGTAAATTTGTTTATAGACGCAATCACATTCTTATGACACAGTCATAACCAGTTTCGGCCATACAGTGACCATCTTCAGATTCTAAAGGCGGAGTACACTGAACACAGGTTCATGCGTTGTCAAACGTTGACAGTGCATGAATCCGTGTTCAGCGTATGCCGCCTTCAGAATCTGAGCCGGCCAGAGTGGCCGAGTGGTTTTAGGCGCTACGGTTTGGAACCGCGCGACCGCTACGGTCGCAGGTTCGAATCCTGCCTCGGGCATGGATGTGAGTGATGTCCTTAGGTTAGTTAGGTTTAAGTAGTTCTAAGTTCTAGGGGACTGATGACCTGAGAAGTTGAGTCCCATAGTACTCAGAGCCATTTTTTAGAATCTGAACACGGTCATTGTATGGCCGAAACCGGTTATGACTGTTCATAAGAATGTGATTGCGTCTATAAATAAACAAAAAATGTTTATGACTTTTGTATCAACTGAAGAAAATGCGTGCGCAATGTGTTTCTAATAGCGTTCATAATAACTAATTAATAAATTAAAACGTCATGCATGATGCGGCAGTTATTCACGCTTCTCGGTGTTTGTGACGTTATATCTCCTGACGTCTCTGTCGTACAATGATATGTTGCTAGTACATTCAGTGATATGTGTGAATACTGTCACCATTACAGTTAGTACTACAGACGTAACAAATCAACACATTATGTATCATGTGGCATTATTACTGCGTGAACAGATAAACTTTTTTGCTTTCACCTTTTTGTGGGGGACGTCAGCGAGAAAAAATGGATGGTAAATATTTGCAATTATGTGTAAAGTTTATTCCAAGTCACTAAGTGCTCTCATTCTCAAATAATGTATGACCAAAGCATGGCTGTTCGCGCGTCACGGGCTACACTGATTTTTTAACCCCACCCGTTCGATAGGTAAGTGGTTCTTACCCCCACCGCGACCCTTACCGGATAGTAGGTAATATGTGCAGCAAGTTCTGTTGCAATCTCTCCTGTGGTTTAGGAAGAGATGTGAAACCTACGTACGAATACATACTTATATACATACACACATACATACGAATGTACTTTTTTTTATACGACTAATGGATGTGGCTGGTAATTGCCGTGCGTGACATCGCTGCACGCCTCTACTTTAGTCCAGATGACGTATCCCCTAATTTCACTAAAAACGTCTCCTAGTTTGTCCACTCACAGATAGAAGCTTTGGCAAACTAGGATCTCAGAAATGGGGTTTTACCAACAGAAGCCAAAACTCTTAGAGGATGTGGAAGCAACAATGATCTCTCTGGTATGTTTTAATACCTAACTAAGTGACTTGACAATGAAAGCAGCAGAACCGAGCGTCGCAGTCACGTCTGTTCTAGTACTGCCCTTATATGCTGTGCTAAATCCTTCTGTTGTCCTGAAAACAAGAGACTAGTGAAAATTAAGCCACGTTTTGTCACCAGTAGTGATATTTTCTCACTCAGTACGCCACCAAACTCATCAAAGATTTCCTCTCTGCCAACAGTCATCTTGGTTGGAACAACTACTTCCCAATTCACATCTAATCGAAGTACGCTACTCGTAATATGAAGAGCTGCCCCCAAGCACATTTCACTTATCTCTGGTGCAGTCGGCATTTTTCATTGTTACTTCTGTAGCTGGTCCACATCCCTCCGGGTTCTAAGTTTCATGCCTCCGACCAGGACTACAGTCAGCTAGGAGTTTCTGATTCACGATTGCACTTGCTACTACAAAAAAAATGAATCTCGGTACACACAATCACTCCTTTACAAATTTCAAAAGGTTTACCAATAATATTGTTCAAAATCCAAGAGACAGAAGGTGGCACACTGCTCATTGGTAATAGTCTCAAACAAGGGAGTTAAGGGGGGGGGGCACAATTACGTAGTTAATATGGTGCCTCAATAACTTTAGCTTACTGGTCGCCCATTCCTGCAGTATGTAGTATACGCTCGAGGACCTCGCATTTCGACCTGAACACCTCAATCAGCTTGGTAAATCACCTTTGCCCTCCGAAAGACCGTCACACAAGCTACTTCCACTCAGCATACTTGTCCTTTCTTGTCGAGTGACCAGGTGGGTGTAAGCAGGAAATGTAATCTAATCTTAGCTGCAATAGGTCCAACTCCACAGAGAGAAGCAAAGATGGAAACGGAAATAATAGGGTCTAAAATTCATAAGCTAGAGAAACATTTTCCGACAAAACTAGTAGAGAAGCCGCAGCCTCCACAGTGTAGGCATTTCTCATAAAAGTCTGTCTCATAAAAGTCAGACATTTTGCAGCACCTGACAGAGGAACAGCAGCGCCCTCTTATTATGTCAGAAGCAACGTAGTAGGTGTTTTGCAGCATGCTCGTAAAGAAACATGGGATGCCAAAACTGAGCTACGAAAACTCGCAAAGTTCCGAGACGGATTGAATCAACGCGTATTCACTTGCAGGGGTATGCAGTGTATTCTCGGAGGACCTTACCTGCGTCTTGTTTAAAACTCGTGTTTTCTCTGCTATGCAAGTATTAAACCTCAGACCCACAAAAAAATAATTGTGTGATGCGTTCTTTCCACAACCAAGTAGTACAAAACGTTCTGATAACTTCCTCTAGTATCTCCGATGGTGAATAACAGACGATTCTTTTCAATACGCTTTAATGTAAATATGAGCTGCTAAAAAGCCTATATTCTAATGGAATCTATAAATTATAAATTTAATCGTAAATCTGATTAAAATTTGAAAACGCATGATCAAACACTATTTGTAATCACAGCACATCCGCAACTTACAGACATGAAGATGTCATTAAAGTCTGCAGTTTTTCATGAGTGATTTCACTAGCATTTCTTCTGAAGGCTATTTGGACGTAAGAGTTTGGAAAATGCATGTGAAGCTGCCATGAGTTGCCTTCACTGAGACTTCACTTCCCATCCCTTAGATTTTCCGCGACTATTTTTGGCCTCTGTGGTGCACAACGGTTTGCACCAAAATTAGCTGAAAAATCAAAGGCATTAACATGTGGCATTAATAATCGTCGGAACCAGACCTAGTCTGGGATTCGCTCCCCTAAGAAAAGTAGGCAGGAACCAAAAGCACTTAATACCTTTTAATCAGATTAAGAGCAGCCGACCAGTTGCAAAGGATAAAGTAATCTTTACCTAGGTTTCAATAGATATAAATCTATCTTCTTCAGAAGACGGCAGTATTACATTAATATGAAGCGATATGTCCTTATCGTTTTTACAAACGTCTGCCTAGTTTCATTAGTCAAATAAAAAATAGCCCTAAGAACAGGGTTTGTCAGATAAATAAAATAGGTACATGGAAGTTATTTATCTGACAAACCCTGTTCTTAGGGCTATGTTTTATTTGACTAATGAAACTAGGCGGATGTTTGTAAAAACTATAAGGACATATCGCTTCATATTAATGTAATACTGCCGTCTTCTGAAGAAGATAGATTTATATCTATTGAAACCTAGGTAAAGATTACTTTATCCTTTGCAACTGGTCGGCTGCTCTTAATCTGATTACGTGGAACCGTTGCTGTAGCGCAGCTATGTTTAAAGTACTAATACCTTTTAAATGAACTTCGACTTATCCACGACGAATCCAAGCGCTTCCACGCGTTAAATTGAGGTAATATACAGACCTGTGGCTCCGTAACGTTGAGACATATCGAAGTATCGACCTTGCTAGATCGGGATCGAGCAGTAGTTTTTCAGCTGTTTTTAGAGACATAAGCTAAGCAACCGGTCTATATAATCGATATCTGAGTGTTGCAGGGAGGGAGCAGAGGGAGCAGAGATGCAGAGAGGAGTTGCGGACAGAGCGGCGAGCACGAGCGTGGCGTGGCTGTCTGCAAGTAACTGTGGTCACCAAGAGGGGCAGAGGAGCTGTGGCGGCGGATGGACTTTTCAAAAAAATGGCTCTAAACACTATGGGACTTAACATCTGAGGTCATCAGACATCTAAGAATTACTTAAACCTAACTAACCTAAGGACATCACACACACCCATGCCCGAGGCAGGATTCGAACCTGAGACCGTAGTAGCATCACGGTTCCGGACTGAAGCAACTAGAACCGCTCGGCCACAGCAGTCGGCCTGGACTTTTCAGATGAACTACGTTTTTTGCCCCATCAGACAGATGGCAGTTGGCGTGTACTTTCTGGCACATCTGGTAGGTAACACCTTGTAACAATCGTCGAAAGGTTCACGCCAGAGGAGGGACCGTTATGCCTGATGCGCCCTGTCTTGGTGATCACAGTTACTTGCAGACAGCAATGCCACGCTTGTGCTCGCCGCTCTGGACCCAACTGCGGAGCTGACGTGGAAAGCGTTATGGTATTTTCCATGGCCTTCCGTAGGTGATCTCGTCATACTGGAAAGCACAATGGATCAGAACAGGTACGCATCTGTTACTGGGATCCGTGTCCGCCCCTAGATCCAGAGTCAGTAGTAGATATAAGAATAGGGAGAAACTTAACATCAATGTTGGTGATCACTAAACAGACCAATTCAGAAAATTCTGCTACCTTAGAAGCAACGATATTTTCAAGAATGTACGTCTGGAGCACAGCCCTTTAGGGCAGTGAATTAAGGACTGCAGGAAAACTGAAACAAAAGAGAATACAAGCATTTGAGATTTTGTGCTGCAGAATGACGAAAATTGAGTGTACTGATATGGTAAGAAATGAGGAGATTTTCCTCAGAATCGGCAAAGATGTGAAGACGTGGGAAACACCGACAAGAAGGAGGGACAAAATGATAGCACATGTGCTAAAACATCAGGGAGTAACTTCCACGATACTAGAGGGAGCCGTATAGGGGAATAACTACAGAGGAAGACAGAGGTTGGAATACATCCAACAAATAACAGAACGAAGAGTGCAAGTGCAACTCTCAGACGAAGAGATGGGCACAGGAGAGGAATTCGTGGCGGGACACGTTAAACTAGTCAAAGGACTAATGAGAGAGAGAGACAGACAGAGAGGTACAAGCAGTTGAAAATAATACGAATAAGAAGAAAATAGAATAGAAACTCACACTGATTAAAGCTCACACTTCATTATTAAAATGGGAGATCGCACAATAAGCAACAACACAGTTCTCGAAGATTTCCTTAAATTTTGAATCTTCATGCCATGAATCAGAATCGTATACGCGAGTAGTTAATACCTAAATTAATGTCATTCAGGAAATGTTGAGATACGAAATATACATAGCTCTTAGCATGAAGAATTTGATATACGCTTGCAAGACTTGCTTCTTCATCAGTTAACAAATAAGTTCATTTCAGATCGGTCATAAAATTTTCTGTGTGTATGCGTGTGTGATTCACGTCGACACCGAACTCCGGTTGGAGAAGGAAACATAGGTAAAATGAATATCCATCCACCCTCATTTGACAGCCTCAGGCTTTCTTTAGATGCGAGAAGAGATGAAAGTCAGTACCTCTTCCCACATCTAAGCAAATTAGTTGCTGAAAAAGAGTTTGATGAAGACGTTATCTGCAACATTACTTTCAGCAATGAAACTTCAGCGAAGGTACCTGCTGCTACGAAAGCCAATGAAAAAACTGCGTTAACCTTAAACGCCACTGCACCAAGAAAACAGTGATTTTGATCTAAAAGGGTACTATCAGGACAAACAGTTGTCTTTCGCAGTTAAAAATCAGGAGCAGAACTTTAATGGCCACCATCCGAGAAATCGCTATGAACACCAAGTACTTCATGGACTTATTCTTTCCAGCGCTGAATTTTTTTAAAAAAAAAAAAAAAAAAAAAAAGAGAGACAACAGTCTAATTTTAAGGTTTGAACGGTAAAAAAAAAAACAGGACTTATCTTTTGATAAACAAAAATGTCCCTTTATATCTGCCATTTAGTTTAAAATATGTTATCGTGTTACGTGCCAGCGTGCAGCAGGTGGGTCACAGTATACCCTTGCATCGGATGAAGTTGGAGGCTGTGCAGACCAGTGTGCCCTTTGGCTAGTTCAATGTGTGCTATGTGGTAGCCGCTGACGGCCTGCAAGCAAAGGGCTCAAACTAAGCATTCTGTGGAATGCGTGTAGTGAGTGGAAACGCACAGTACTGGGCGGGCTCCGAGCGTACTAAATGAGCCAGCCTGTTGCAGCGGTGCGCAATATGTGGTTCTGGTGTCGTTTACGTGGGTGTTTCCATGTGGCTAAGTCCGACACATACCAGATAACGTGAGCTGTAAGCGACTAGGGCGGCGTAATACATCATTAATAACCAAAAACCATTTGCCGAGTGGAACAGGACACGGGTAAGACACGAAGTGTAACAGAACAAATAAAGGGTATATCACAATTAATGGCGTAAACGTATACAGTTGAAAGCACGTGATACTAGAAGCAAAAATGTCTCAGTAAACATGGGCTCTAAAGCCCATACCTTCATCTTGAATACTGCGAAACAAGTCTCTTCGACTGCAAACACTTTGTTTTCCTTATTTCGTGAGGAGGTACTATGAAAAAAACAACAAGAAACAAATGTAAAGTTAACACGAACTCTTCAGAGGTATGAGCACTTATTCAGTACAAGAGATGTGTTTGGGAATAGCCGGCCGCGGTGGTCTAGCGGTTCTGGCGCTGCAGTCCGGAACCGCGGGACTGCTACGGTCGCAGGTTCGAATCCTGCCTCGGGCATGGGTGTGTGTGATGTCCTTAGGTTAGTTAGGTTTAAGTAGTTCTAAGTTCTAGGGGACTTATGACCTAAGATGTTGAGTCCCATAGTGCTCAGAGCCATTTGAACCATTTTTTTTGTTTGGGAATAGCGAATATGAACAAGTGTTCAAGGCTCTTAAATAATGCGTTTTAGAACCCGTGTTTACTGAGAATTTTGTGCTTCTGGTATCGTGTACTTTCAGGTGTATGAGTTCACGCCATTGATTATATGACACACTCTCTATGTTAGGCGTAATTGATAACTGTTTGCTACGCACAGCAGTATTGCAGGTGAAGTCTAAACGAACAAACTGTCAAAGGATATTTGCGCTCTGTCAATCCTGGAAGCAGCCTCTAACCGGCCTACAAGCTGCACATAAACTACAGCCTACGCACATCTTCCGAAATTTTGGCTAAAATCGTCCTTGAAGACTAAGAACCCCTTGATCTTGTACAACTGACGTTTAAGTAATTTTACTTAAAAATATCGTGCGTTTGAACTGTATAAAATTAACAATTAAATCGCTTATTTCTCAAGGGCAGTCAGTACAGATTTCGTTGAAATTCAGTAACAACTTTTTTGAAAAAAATCTAAATACCAGAAAAGCGAAGATTCATATTTATTGCTCAGTTATCTAATCCCGATCATAGCTTTCAAACGATCCAATTTAACATATACATTTCTGTTTTCAGCTTGCTTCTTTCCTTGACTAACATCAAACACTGTTCGCAACAATTTCAGTGAATATATTTTCATTACTGATGCGTAGCTAACAGGTCCGTAATTTTTCATGTCTTGTGTGTCCTGTTTTCCGTGAAACACAAATTTTGCAGCATCATTCGACTTTTGAAAACCTGTTTTTCTCCGCAAGTATTTTGCCCAACTTTTTTCTAAATCTTTAACCATTACAATTGAGACACAGTTGTCTCCTATCACTTTCCATTTTATACCTCGAAGAGCTACAATATTTCGTATCTCAACACCTTCGGAAAGTCATTATTTTTGATACTAACTACTCACATACATGTTTCTGATTCATCCCATGGTTTTCAAAATTTAAGGTAATCTCTGAGTGCTTGTAATTTTTTTTTCTCTCTGTTTTTACTTACTGTGCCATGTGCCATTTTGGCAATGAAATGTGAGCTTCAGCAAACGTAAGTTTCTCTTCTGTTTTCTTCATATTCGTACTATTTTCTACAGCTGTACATGCTCTCGTCGTCCTCAATTATATGTTGGATATGTTCCAACCTCTATCTTCCTCTATAATTTTTGGCCTCTACAGCTTCCTTTAATACCACGGAAATTATTTCCAAATGTTTTAACACATTTCCTATCATACTGTCCCTCCTTTTTTTTCACTGTTTCACTGTGTTCCTTTCTTTGCCGATTCTGAGGAATTTTCTCATTCCTTCCGTAACAGTACACCCAAGTTTCAACATGCTGCGGCACCACATCTAAAATCATTCGATTCTCTTCTGTTTCAATTTTCCATCACTCCTTAATTCACTGCCATAGAACGCAGTACTCAGAAATTTCTTTGCTTTCAAGATATCAGAATTCCTTGACTTGGTCTGCTTCGAGGTCACCCATTATGATATTAAGTTTCTCCCTATTCTCATTTCTGCTGCTTCACATTAGCTCTTTTTTTTTTTTTTTTTTTTTTTTGTTACTCCTGGTTAGTATTCTGTGCTCATTAGTAAAGTAGTAAAAGTGAAAAGTGTTTTACTACGTTATTTGTGAAAAAACTTGTTATAGTTAAAGTGTGCATCACAACACCTCAGTATTATGCGGAGTATGGAAGTACTTGCCACACGGAAACGTAAGTAAAAACGAGTATAGGCGAGAAAACATCGCGAAAAACTGAATTACATTCTAGAAGATAGGTTAACTCCCAGCAAAAAAAAAAAAAAGAGTTCTCATCAACATCGTTTGGTTGCAGATGACAAGCTACCTGTAGTAATTAACACACAAGTGATTCAGAAAATTCATGCACACTAAATGTAAAGGTATTTACAAAAAGAAACGATCTGTTGTTTGAAATAAAATGCACATAATTTTATAATCATTTAACAAAAATGTTCACATTGTAGAATTAATAAAAACGAAAACCCACTGATGATGGCACAGTGTTGCCGAAACATGTTTGGGTACTGAGAAAAACTGTGTTTTGCATAACTGACGGACCTCACATCCAACAATAAGAGGAATTGGTACGCTTAAAGAGGCAATAGAAACAAAACGTATGCTGCGAAGTATCTTGTATGATTCGGTGGACAGCGACCAATAGAGCGTGCACTGACACTAATACTACATTTCTGCTCATAGCCGGCTCTGGGGTACCTAACGGTACATTAATGATGTGTCGTTCTCTTCTCGTCTTGGGATAACACACAGCGACTGACAGAGCGGTCACAGACACTCCTACTCTTAGCCAGCTCTGGGGTAAGTGACGGTAGTACAAATGATAACGTCGTTCTCGTTACGAGTGGATTCTGGGATAGCACACAGCCGGCCGGAGTGGCCGCGCGGTTCTAGCGCTGCCGTTTGGAACCGCGAGACCGCTACGGTCGCAGGTTCGAATCCTGCCTCGGGCATGGATGTGTGTGATGTCCTTAGGTTAGTTAGGTTTAACTAGTTCTAAGTTCTAGGGGACTAATGACCTCAGCAGTTGAGTCCCATAGTGCTCAGAGCCATTTGATAGCACACAGAGAGACATTATTGTTTTTATCTGGCACCTATGTACATCTCTATATTGGCGTTCCGTGAGATGTAAGCGTTGAACAAGGCATTGGATGCGAGTGGCATAGTGAATCTTTTGGTGAATTTGATTGTGTTTTTACATGGAAATGTGTTTGCGGAAGTCTTTGGAGATTACCAGCACCTCTACTCACCCGACTATTGCCACGTCGGGATCTATTGCAGAAGAACGACGTTTAATTCTTTTACTAGTGCTACGCAAGCCGGCCGGAGTGGCCGTGCGGTTCTAGGCGCTGCAGCCTGGAGCCGAGCGACCGCTACGGCCGCAGATTCGAATCCTGCCTCGGGCATGGATGTGTGTGATGTCCTTAGGTTAGTTAGGTTTAAGTAGTTCTAAGTCCTAGGGGACTGATGACCTCAGAAATTAAGTCGCATAGTGCTCAGAGCCATCTGACAGCCATCTACTACGCAAATTCTAACCTTTATTGTTTCCGGAATGCATCGTTATTTCTGCAGGGAAGTGTGCACTGTTGTCCAATTTGCTACCACATTAAAACTGCACATTCAATCTGAGCCTGTACCCACGTCCTTTCTAATCGTCGAGAATGCTTTGAATGACTAACTTCCAAGGCCACCGCTCTGGAAGTTTCACAGCAGCGGACACACTGCTACAGAGTTAAACATTCATATTGCAAACAACCCCAACATCTTTTCTCCCATGATTACTACTGCAGGAAACCATGGATTATAGTTTCAGCATGCGTTAGATAGGGAAAATTAATTTTTTTTTGTCTATAACATGTTTTGAAACTTTATTTATTTTATGTCTGTATTACATATAATATTTGGACTATCATTAGACCTTTCAGTTAGTATTGTTTCGTGTCTATTCTCTTATTTATAGAAAACGGTATATATTAATATAAAACAAATATATCAACTCAGTCCGTCCCTTTATTGTGGTTTTTATCCCCATCTGTAGCAGGATGCCGAGTTTTTTCTGTGAAGCCGTTAACACGCGCTGTATGTCACTCGGCAGTTTCACACACTAGTAGATGTTTAAGCTCTTCGACGAGACATGACATTTATGCAAAGACAACATTATGCTGAAGCTAAACGATGGCCATAAAGAGGCTTCAAATACGCCTTGTCTCCTTACGGCTGAGCGCGCCGGGGCAAACGGACCACTCGAGACTGTTTTCATTGGCCATGGGTCGAGGAAGCCCTTCATCTGTCCGGAGACGACGGGCACACTGCTCCCAGAGGCTTCTCTGTGTATAAACACGCGCAGGAAAGCAGTCGACGGAACCGCCAAGCTGACCCTTCGCGAGAACGTCGTATGTCATCACACAGAGACAAATAAGATTTATTTACATTTTTGAGTGAAGTTCAGCAAACAGTCTGTTTAGTCTGACAGAGACAACGGTAATGTTGAGACGAAAGAAGTCATATAGCATAAAAGAAAGACAAATTAGAAGATGCTGCTGCAAGAAAATATATTTTTGTAAGGTCCGAGATTTTAAAAGCGCTCTGCAATAGCCGATGACGGAACTGTATGAACTAAATAACATTTCTCTGCAAGAGTGCTACAACTTATTAATTATCTTATCTACGGGAAGTCGGGAGAGGTGTGAAAGGTGTGAATAAGCTGAACTGTGTGTATCACGTAATAAGTACAGTAATATGATCAGTATAGGAAACATCCATATTTTTCACCGATGGTGGTTGATTATTATTATTATCCAAGGGAAGTCGAGAATTTGTAATAGAGCCATGGTTTTATGTAATATCTAATTAAGAAATTCGTACACAAATATGTGATCAGATATTGCTGAAATATGCAAATAAATGTGCAATGGAGAAATTATACGTAAAATATTTCTTTTTTTGCTAGAAAATACAAGCTCACAGGAACACTAGTAAAATATCTATCATAATTCTTAATCCGTTCACTTCTGTCACAAAGTACTAAAGCACAAGACTTGTCTCTTGCACAGGCTTTTAAGTGACACTGGAATGGGATGCACAGTTAATTCTAATATGTCCTTCCAAATGTTCTGTTGCCATGTGCAGTCTTCTGTCTGACAATACGTTTTTGTAAATAAAGAAAGGTCGTTCAACTTCGTAAGAAATCAACAGCGAACATTTCTACAGTGCTGTTGTGCTAGGAATGATATTGTCCGGGGGTTTCTATAATTTCTCTATTAAATAAGCCAGAAAAAATAACACGGTTTGGTTATCTACGGTTATTATTCAGCACAAATTGAAGTTTACTGGAAACTGCACTCAGTTCACCTGTAACGACACTGACTTCCCGAACTGCGTGTTCCACTGTTCACACAGCCTTTTGGTGAGCTATACCGGAAGTCTCCAGTTTCTTGATACTGCGGGCAATCCACCTGAAGTAATTTGCCATGTATGAAACCGAACTGAGCACTTTGGAATTGGTGAATGCTCACGAGGATTCACTCACAGGAAGTGCAGGATCAGAATTAAAGTTCTCCATCACTAACATCACAACTTCAAAACGATTATTGTTGAGAATCGCATCTTCAATCCATGATCTCTACCTTGTTGTCACATGCCCCATAGGCAGCGGGCGGTAGCAACTGCTTGTATCGTTGTACACGATAATGACATTTAAAGAAAACCTCCGTTCCTGATACCAGTGTACTTACTTCTGGGAATTGCTGTCTAGGTTCTACTGCAAAGAATGCGTCGCAAATATAGTACGTAAGTTTAGGTAAAATACACACATCATAAAAAGTTTTGTATCATTCCGGTTCCCAGAATTCCTGAAGACAGACGTTAACTGTGTATATTGTATCACAGACACAGTCTCTTTGACTGTTCAGAGACGTCACTAAACCCGCCCAAAGATGTAAAGAACCATGCATGAGCAGCGCCTATTAGACAGAGGGGGTCCGATCAGTTCCAGTTATTCCACCAGGAAGGAGGTACACGGCTTGTGTTGTCTGTAGTTCAACCATGCCTAGACGGTCAATACTGCGCTTCGATCGCGTCTGCATTGTTACTTTGTGCCAGGAAGGGCTCTCAACAAGAGAAATGTCCAGGCCTCTAGGAGTGAACGAAAGCGAAGTTGTTTGGACTTGGAGGAGATACAGAGAGACAGGAACTGTCGATGACATGCCTCGTTCATGTCACCGAAGGGCTACTGCTGCAGTGGACGGCCACTACCTACGGATTGTGGCTCGGAGGAACCCTGACAGCAACGCCACCATGTTGAACAATGCTTTTCGTGCAGCCACAGGACGTCGTAGTACGTCTCAAACTGTGCGCAATAGTCTGCATCATGCACAACTTCACTCCCGATGTCTATGGGGAGGTCCATCTTCGCAACCAAGTCATCATGCAGCGCGGTACAGCTGGACCCAACAACACGGCGAATGGACCGCTCAGGATTGGCATCACGTTCTCCTCACCGATGAGTGTCGCACATGCCTTCAGGCAACTTGGTCAGGCTGAACGTCTGAAGCCGGCCGAAGTGGCCGTGCGGTTAAAGGCGCTGCAGTCTGGAACCGCAAGACCGCTACAGTCGCAGGTTCGGACCCTGCCTCGGGCATGGATGTTTGTGATGTCCTTAGGTTAGTTAGGTTCAACTAGTTCTAAATTCTAGGGGACTAATGACCTCAGCAGTTGAGTCCCATAGTGCTCAGAGCCATTTGAACCATTTTGAACGTCTGAAGTAATTTGCCAAGCGAGTGCAGCAAGGTGGAGGTTCCCCGACGTTTTGGGGTGGCATTATGTGGGGCCGACGTTCGCCGCTGGTGGCCATGGAAGGCCTCGTAACTGCTGTACGATACGTGAATGCCATCCTCCGAACGATAGTGCCATCATATTTGCAGCATATTGGTGAGGCATTCGTCTTCATGGATGACTATTCGCGCCCCCATCGTACAGATCTTGTGAATGACTTCCTTCAGGATAACGACATCGCTCGACTAGAGTGGCCAGCATGTTCTCCATACATGAACCCTATCGAACATGCCTGGAATAGATTGAAAAGAGCTGTTTATGGACGACGTGACCCACGAACCACTGTGAGGTATCTACGCCGATTCGCCGTTGACGAGTAGTACAACCTGGATCAACAGTGCCTTGATGAACTTGTGGATAGTATGCCACGACGAATACAGGCATGTATCAATTGAAGAGGACGTGCTACTGGATATTAGAGATATTGGTGTGTACAGCAATCTGGACCACCAGCCCTGAAGGTCTCGCAGTATGGTGGTACATGAAATGTATAGTTTTTATTAGCAACAAAAAAGGCGGAAGTGATGTTGATGTTGATCTCTATTCTAATTTTCTGTACAGGTACCAGGACTCTCGGAACCTAGGTGGTGCAAACCTTTTTCTGATGTGTGTACATTAAGCGAGTTCCACGCTTTTGACATTTATGGCGCCGCATTTGTGTACATCAGTAGGAACCTCTGTTCTGTTACGTTATATGGCAATTCTTAAACTATTTGTCGCCTCCAAACTTTTATAATAAATTAAACAGGGTTTTGATGCCGCCTCAGGGTCCAATTTGTCCACAATTAGATTAGCGGTGAAACGGCCTACATTGCATCAGCAGAAATTCATTTAGGTGATCTGACAATGTCAACCCTGATTTTTTTCTAACATGTGAACATACTTTTTTCCTGAGTGAGAGGTTTCGTCGGGGATGTTACAGTTGCAATATTTCTGTAAGAGATCTTTTAAGCCGGCCGCTGTGGCCGAGCGGTTCTAGGAGCTTCGGTTCGGAACCGCGCTGGTGCTACGGTCGCAGGTTCGAATCCTGCCTCGGACATGGATGTGTGTGACGTCGTTAGGTTAGGTAGGTTTAAGTAGTTCTGAGTCTAGGGGACTGATGACGTCAAATGTTAAGTACCGTAGTGCTCAGTCATTTGAACCATTTAGATCTTTTGAACTCAGGTACCTGAAGTTTTTCCATCGTATGCTCCCTGCCTGCAACCAACGCCAAACACAGTTCTTCGTAAAATTCAATATTAGATGATGTAGACTGTCTTGCAAATGTGTAAGTGCAACCTGATTCTTTTAAGAAATTCTTTGTGTATTCTTAATGAGTAGATCGTAAAAGGTTGTCAATATGAGATTTCATCGTACATCCTATACGTTTATCACAAGTTTGGCAGAGGACTTTTTTACCATCAGAGGTTAAGTCTATTAAATCCACATTTTCAGCTTTGATGGCAACGAAGACGCAACCGTTGCCGTTGTTAACTTAAAAGCAACTGATTGTTACCCATTGTGAAGCATTTGAGAACAGAAAGAAAATTGTTTAAAGTATGTCCTGTATACTGATTCCCTTTTCTAGTCAGGTTGTGAAGCAAATGTTTTTTCTCCCCAATTCCATTCAGTACCTCCTCGTAAGTTACGTGATCTATCCATCTAAACCTCTGTATTCTTGTGTAGCACCATATTCCAGAAGCTTCTATCCTCTTCTTGTTTAAACTGTTTATCGTCCATATTTCACTTCCATACTTGGCTACACTTTAGACAAATTACCTTCGGAAAAGACATTCTTACACTGAAGTTTATATACGATGTTAACTAATTTCTCTGCTTCAGAAACGCCTTTCTTACCTTTGACAGTCTACTTTTTATATCCTCTCTTCTTTGGCTAACGTCACTTATTTTTCTGCCCAGATAACAAAACCTGTGTACTGCTTTAAGTGTCTCGTTTCTCAGTGTAATTTCCTTGGCATCACCTGACTACATTCGGCTATATTCCATCATACGTTTCTTGCTTTATTTGATGTTCAGCTTATATCTTCCTTTCAAGACGCTGTCCATTCCGTTCAACAGCTTTTCCAAGTCCTTTGCTGTCTCTGATAGAATTACAATGTCATCAGCAAACCGCAAAGCTTTTATTTTTTCTCCCTGAAGTTTAATTCCTACTACAAGTCATTCTTTGGTTTCCTTTGCTGCTTGCTCAATGTGCAGAATGAATAATATCAGGGATATGCTGCCACCCTGTTCACTCCCTTCTCAACCACTGCTTTCCTTCCACGTCCCTGGACTCTTATAAATCCCGACTGATTTCTCTACATGTAGTTCAGAATTTCAAAGAGAGTATTCCACTCAACATTGTCAAAAGCTGTATCTAAGTCCACAAATACTATAGAGGTAGGGTTGCCTTGCCTTAACCTATCTTCCAGACAAGTCCTAGAATTAAATTTCTGCGAAATCCAAACTGATTTTCCCCTAGATCGATTTCTACCAGTTTTCCCATTCTTCTGTAAACAATTCGTGGTAGTGTTTTGCTACTACGACTTATTAAATTGATCGTGCGGTAATTTTAACACCTGTCAGCATCTGATTTCTTTGTAATTTGAATTATTGCAATCTTCTTGAGGTCTGAGTGTATTTCGCCTATCTCATACATCTCGACACCAGATGGAAGAATTTTATCATGGCTGGCTCTTCTAGGGTTATCAGAAGTTCCGACGAAATGTCGTGTACTCCACGGACCTTGTTTCGCCACAGATCTTTCAGTGCTCTGCCAAATTCTTCTCGTAGTATCATATCTCCTATCTCATCTTCATACATCTCTCTTCCATTTCTGTAATATTGTCTTCAAGTTCATCTTCCTTGTATAGATCCCGTATTCATTCCTTTGATCTTTCAGCTTTCCCCTCTTTGAGCAATACTGGTTTTCCACCTGACCTCTCGATGTTCGTACAGTTGCTTGTCTTTTCCCTAAAAGTCTCTTCAGTTTTCCTGTAGACGGTACCTATTTTTCCACTAGTCAATTATATTTTCTCCTTGCATTAGCTAATTCGATATCTCCTGTGCTATCCAAGAATTTCTATTGGACCTTGCCTTTTTACCTTTTTGATCCTCTGCTACGTTCACTATTTCAATATATCCATATAAGTATAATTGCCACTGTGTCTTACTTCAATCTATCCATTTCGCATTTTATGTTTTCTAACCTACCTGCCCGATTACTGGCTCTAACATTCCACGTTCCGATCTATAGAACGACAGTTTTATTCTTTCCTAATGGCGACATCCTCCTGAATAGTTCCCGCCCGGAGATCCGAATGCCGGACTGCTTATCTCCGGAATATTTTACCCAAGAGGATGTCATCACCATTTAACCACACATTAGACTGCATGCCCTTGGGAGAAGTTAAGGCTATAGTTTTCTCTTGTTTTTAGCCGTTTTGGTTGGCGTTAGAAGGGCAGATCAGTCAGTCATCCACACTGTTGCCCCTACAACAGCTGAAAAGGCTGCCTCTCCTCTTCAGAAATCACACGTTTGTCTGGCCCCTCAACAGATACGCCACCGTTGTAGTTGCACCTACGGAAGAGCTATCTGCATTAATGAGGCACGCAAGCCTCCCCACCAACGGCAAGGGTTCGTCCGTGATTAAGTCCCATGAGTCTTATATTTTTAAAAGGGTCTCAGTTCATAACCAGTGATTTTGAATTTGCTTTTGCTTCAGATGCTGCGTTTGCAGCTTCAGAACCAACAATAAAATTGTATCAATCCGTCGGTGTATGTTGTACGGAATTCTAAAAAACAGTGTTACTTTCATAATGGTTTCTGTCAGTCACTCATGTCCTTTAAAGGTAAGGAGGCATCAATCGTGACTATGGGTGTCGGATTAAATTAACAAACTTACCGAACATTTCATGGGAAAACGAGGCCGGAGCCAAGGGTGACCGCAGCAAAACAGTAAACATCAAAATTAATATTTCTTATTGCCTTTTACAGCTTTCAAAAAGTTTTTATTATCTGTAATGTTTTCGTAAAACTCGTTGTAGGTTGTAGATTAAAATTACAACGAATGCATAATTCTGTTTTATCGTATCGATACTCTGCTACTAGCGTCAGATCATAATTGATTCATTTGACTGAAGACTCTTTCCACATACGTACTGCTGCATGGATCCGTCTTTATCTTCTTGACAATTTTTGTTAGGCTTTTCTGCTCCATATCAAAACGTTTTCCAGGAAAACGAGTTCTGACGTAGAACCTTGACTTCATTATTGTTCCCATGTTTTATTTAGTATATGCACCTCTTCGTATAAACTACCTAAATCAGTGATGTGAATGGAGTTCTAAAATTACCAGACTAGTCATAATTGGGAGCCGAGCATCGAAAAATTGGAGTCAGATTGTGACTCATGCCGCTTTGAAAATAAAGCTTAGACAGTGTCACTGACGATGCTGCATATCATTTAATGCTTTCTACTCGCAACCTAGATGGTAATACCAGAAATGTTCACAAGAAGAACAACATGCTGCACTTGTTTTGACTGTTGTGCATTGTTGTCTTTGTTACCACGAAATTAGACATGCATTGCATTATATGCTGGCAGTAGCGTTCACCGATTATTTGTAATACAACGAGGGCATTGAAAAGAATCTGACAAGAGTGCACTGAACTTCGTCTACTCTCAGACAGTCGCTCAGCTCACTATAAGGACCACATTCGCAGCAGATTTTTGTTCTGCCCCTTCGGTTCTGGGAAGTTCAACAATATTCGACATTAATTTCCCAGTGAGAGGATACAGGTTTTAAGCCCGTGATATGGGGTTCAGCTTTATAAAAATGAAACTAAGCAGACAGGCAAGACTGTTTACCATGCATTACTTCTCAGGACAAGGGTCATTCTTTTAAGTGTCCGTCCCCGGTAGCTGCATGGTCAGCATGACGGATTGTCAATCCTCCGGGCTCGGGTTCGATTCCCGGCCGGGTCGGGGAATTTTCTCCGCACAGAAACTGAGTGTTGTGCTGTCCTCATCATCATCCTATCATCCTCATCGGCTGCAGGTCGTTAAAGTGGCGTCAAATTGAAATACCGGCACCCGGCGAACGGTCAGCCCGATGGGTGTGCCCTAGCCATAAATTAAATAAATAAATTCTTGTAAGTTCGAAACCAGGTAAGTTTCTCGTTAGAGAAGTTGCTGATATTGAAATGACTTCAGGTCATGGTAGCAGCTGTACAAAAGAGAGATTAGAATTTCTGAAGAACTTTAAAATATTGGAAAATGAGAAAAAGTGACATTCTCCATCAATAGTTTTTCACACTCCGTTTTTGATTACACGAGGAAGGGCTGTATTACAGCTTCTAAAATGATACATGGACAGACTAATCACACTTTCCTCCTGGGTTTCCAACAGGATCTGTGGACTGTGCCAGGAAAACTGGCTTATCAGTCAGGAAAGGTTCCTATTAAGTCTAACACAGTGGTTTCCAACCCATGGCCCGCAGTATCAGTGCGATCCAAGAAAGGGCATCTATCGCACATTCGGTAAAAAAAAGCATTCCATAAAATTCCATTCATTTAAAGCTATGATAAACTGAAACATATTCCTAAATATGTGATGAAATACGAAGCCATAGATTTCGACCTGATGCAAGAATATGAAAATTTTTATATTTATGCGACGCCTCTTACAAACAATATAAATTCGTTGCCACAAGATTTTCAGATGGTGCAAAGATCTGCAGTCTCACATCCAACTAAAAGAAAAATCTGATTATGGCTCTTTGATGGAGTTTTATACGAATCACACCTGCCCAGAGTCAAATATCCCTTGGTGCACAGACATGCGTTATGTATGTCATCTTCGTTTGGAAACACGTACTTCTGTGAAAAGTTATTTTCAAGAGTAAAGCACACAAAACGTAAAAATAGCGCCAGAGTGTCAGATGAACACCTTCAAGAAACTCTGAGAATTGAAGCAACTTCGACCTAACCTCATATTAATAAATTAGTTTCCTAGGTTCAAAGTCAAACGCCACCTTCATTCTATGATTTGTAATTGCTTATATATAAAATTATTACAGAAATCTCGTACATAAAATATCAAATTAATTCAATTTTGCTTTTTTAGAATAAAGAATAATAAGTATATGTATCAAACACCGACTATTGTTGTAAAATGATGCATTAGTATTGTGAATATAGAACTCTTTGTTGCATATTGCATGCAGTCAAGGTAATGCCCATGTGCATCAAAACGATTGTGCGGATTCAGTAGTTTTACTTGCTCTTTTTTTAAGGCATCAGTTTCTAACTTTTAATAATTAATTACACTACCAAACTATAACATTCAGTATCACATATATACCAAACTATAACATTCAATATCGTGTGTGACAGTCACATTTGCATCACATGACATAAAGCTAAAGGCAAAGTTCCGCGTTCTGGCCATAGAAAAAAAAACCAGGGCCGACCGACCGCCGTGTCATCCTGTGCCAACGGCGTAATTTGATGCAGTATGGAGGGGATTTGTTTATTACAGCGCTCTCCCGGTCGTTGTCGGGTTTGTTGATCTTGGAACTGCTGCTAATAGATCGAGCAGCTCGTCAGTTGCTGTCACGGGGCTGAATACACTCCGCTCCAGTCCTCCCACCAAGGAAAAAGTCCCAGGCTGCACCGGAAATCGAATACGGCTCCACCGCGCGACAGCCAGCCGCGCCGACCGTTCAGCTACAGAGGAGGACATGAAATTATTATACAGGTTAAACAATTTTTTTCTCAATTTCGCTCAAATGTGGCGGTAGACTTACGCCCATTTAAAAATATACGATTCCTATGTTTGATACTAGCAGGCGAGATGCGCTCTGCTGTGTGTGTGGTTATCTGAGTCTTGTATCCTCCTTGCTCTTTCGTCTGTTGTTACTAAGTTCTAAATAGTTGAATTCTTTCATTTCGTTTACTCCATGTTCCCAAATGTGAAGGTAAAATTTACTACTAGTCTTCTTTCTGCTATTCCTCACCAATTTCCTCTTTACTGACTCCAACTACGTATGCATTGCACCTTTGCTTTTACCAATTTTCGAACCTGTCTGCCATGTTAATATAGTTGTTCCCTTTGTCTTCTGAATCACCATCCCGTTGAAGAATGTTCCCCTTCCCTCCATTTTTGAATCTTTTTTCCAGTGGTCGCATCCCCTTGGCAGTCCCCTCCCACATATCCGAATGAGAGACTAATCTTTTGCTTACATTCCTTACAGTGCACATTTCCTGCAGATACTTGCGCGTGTTTGATGATGCGGTTTCCACTGCCTTATCCAACCTATTAACTTTGGTCACTGGCAATTCTTCCGGTTGTAGCACTAGTTTTATGTCCTTGAACTACATTTGCTTCTGCGTTCTCCTTCACAAAGCCGTAGACAGAATGAGAGTGACTCCTTTTTCCGAAAATCATCCACTCCTGATGATTTTGTTCGGGTTTGATGAAGGACATGGGAACCAGTCAGTGAATTATGACTTTCCGTTTAGCAATAACGGCACTGACACCAGACCACGGTGTTGTACATTATTAAGCTATAACGAATACAAATTCCTAGCTATTAAAAGTACAGCACCGCCATTGCGGCATGGAATCACATTTACGTGTCGATAGTTTGTGAGGAGATCGTGTAAGAAAGAGAAACTAGTACCAGCAAGTGTATAAAACCAACAGTGGGTATATCGTGTCCCATTGAGACACCGTTTTTTCGCTCCACGACATAGCTGCTCGCGTTGTTCAACATCCCACGACTGTCTAGCAAATATGGAATCGATGGGCTCAGTAGGATCATACTCAAGACAGCGCAAGATTTCAGAAGCCACACGCGACTTGGACTCCAGACATGCCGTTGTGGCCGAGTGGTTCTAGGCTCTTCAGTCCGGAACCACTCTGCTGCTACGGTCGCATGTTCGAATCCTGCCTTGGGCGTGGATGTTTGTGATGCCCTTAAGTTAGTTAGGTTTAAGTAGTTCTAAGTTCTAGGGGACTGATGACTTCAGATGTTAAGTCCCATAGTGCTCAGAGCCATTTTCTATACTTTCCATGTTTATTTTTACTGTTTAATAGATAATAGGGGACGATTTTTACTTTAATAAGTGTATGTTACTTCGCATAACTGTTGTTGCTGATATTTTCTGTCTTCTAAAATTGGTTCTTACATAACACTGATATCTATTTTGTTACTGCGATTTCGAAGGGTGAACCTGCGTGTTCTCTAAATTTGTTTCTACCGCTGGACGTCGCGATCTTCAATCCGCGAAGGGGTGTCGCGTGTTTGGATTCTAAGTATTCAGTCTGTGTCTAGCACTGTAACGTGAAGTTCTCTTTGACTCCTGCCAATATGTTTTAGTATGTTGACGATTCCCAAGGACTGTGTGTCGTTTAATTCTTTGTTTCTAGCGTGGATTTTGACGATGGTAGGTTTCTATATCTACATCTACATCTACGTAGATACTTCGCAAGGCACCGCACGGTGCGTTGCGTGGGAAGATACCTGTACTGCTACTTGTCATTTCCGTTTCCATTTAATAATGTCAGAAGGTTGCACCAAAATAAAGCTTAGACCATTAGCAAAACCATGATACAGTAAAATACTTCAGCTACTTGCACTGGTGACGGGAGACGTTTATGAAACCCTGATAATAAACCTTAAGCAAGTCACTCTCCAAGCTATTCAGAATACAACTTTAATTGATCTGATCATAGATTAAAATTACCAAAAACTGAAGCTTAAATACGCATCATTACAATTAGAAAACCATTAAGAAAAGGGAACTGCTCCGTTGGTCCTCCGGGCAGACAAGTATCGAGTGGTACTCGTTCGTGAAGGCAGCGTTGTTTTCTTTCTACCAGACTGAAGTCAACCTTCGTTAATCTGCACCTAAGTAAAATACGTCCATCTGTCATTCCCTGTGCGAAGCGACCTTACGACACACAATGAATAAAATTCATAAATTTAAATGGCTCTAAGCACTATGGGACTTAACATCTGAGGTCATCAGTTCCGTAGACTTAGAACTAATTAAACCTAACTAACCTAAGGACATCACACACATGCCCGAGGCAGTATTCGAGCCTATGACCTATCAGCAGCGCGGCTCCGGACTGAAGCGCCTAGAACCGCTCGGCCACAGCGGCCGGCACACAATAAATAAGCAGAGAAAGAAACACAATAGTGAGCAATCATTTACATCAAAAGTGCCCCACAAGGAACGAGTACCATTACAGCAATGGATTGATTTGACCTTAGCAAGAGTGGGAAACAGCAGTGAAACGATTTAGCACTGAAGTAAGTCACCGCCGTTAGACTGACCAAATTATCAGCGAAGAGATAACAAGTCAATAGTTCGGAGCCTTACAGAAACGAGCTGGTTTTTCTGGAGCACGATAACTTGAATAAGACTACAAGCTACACCTTATCAAAGCGTTCTATGCGTGGTCTATACCAGGTTTTCCCAACAAAATTTTCTCGAGGACTCCCTCATCGAGCATGATTGATACCTTGTCATATCACAGTATCAAGTACCTAAAAAAGCCAAATTGAGAGTCTTTTTACACATTTTCTATTTTTGATACTTAGAAAAAACATTGGTAATTGTTTTACGAGATGTTTTCAACTCTCCTAATTTATTTTTGATAAAATGTAATGACTTACTTTTGTACTCTGGGTGCTTTGTTTCAAGATGGTGCCGGAGTTTTGCTGGTTTCATACATTCATTCGAAAGGCTTCATAGCAAATTACACATTGAGGTTTAGGCTTTTTATCAGGTCCAGCGAATGTAAAACCGATTTCCAAGTAATCTGAGTTATATTTTGTAATTTTTCCAGTAAGCTTAACACTGATCTTGGAAGGGTTAGGTTCAAGGGACGCCGACGACTTAGGTTCAATGGACACTGACAACTTCGGTTCGAGAGTCACTGACTTACTTGCTAGAACATCAAATGCATTATCTTTCTCTTCATTTGTAGGCCTTTCTCGTTTTAACGAACCACTTTTTAACCAATGGTACATTTTTAACCACGCGAATTGTAGCTTCCGCGAAAAACAACGCTTTACAAACACTACTGTTTTAATACAGAATATTGAATATGTAACCAACACGGTCTGTGAAAGCACTGGCAATAAATTAACAATGGCCGATTGTCGTCTGAAATGCGAGTTTCTGTGTAAAGTGACCGTCAGTTGTCAGCTGCAAAGAGGCAGCCGCGCGCAGTCTAACGGCATACAGCACAACTATTTGCCTCTATCTAATTCTAGTTTTGCGCTAGAGTGTGCTAGTGTCAGTTGGCTCTAGAAAGACGCTAGACACAGAAGTTAGCGTTCGCTAAAGCTCTGTTCATGCAGCAAGCGGCCAAAACCAAAAATCTGTTATCATACGAAATATATTTAATATATTTTTATTCTAATAGCATCTTGCGGACCCCTCTGGCATAGCTCGCGGACCCAAGCACTTTAACCTCTCTAGACTAACAGTCAAGCCAAACCACAAAGAATCTGACACCTTGGTAACACAGTTGCGTTTGCAGGAAACAGAGAATCTGACAGATGCAATCTGTCTATAGAAGAGCGGAAACGGCCGTTAGGTCTAGGTCCTCAGTTTGGCGCGGCAACCACGCCCTCCCTCGGCCAGGAGCGGGTCGCTGTGCCCTGCAGTGTACGTCCTCGTCTGCGGCGATAACAGCACTGCTTCCTTCTCCACTGATGCTTCTTGCTCGCACAGTGCCGGCCCAGAGAAGATCATATGTCCCGGCGGTTACGCTGGCCGCCACACCCCACCACTGCGAGCGCTCCGTCCCTTCTGGCAGCAATCATAAGACAAAACGTCGTACCTGTGCTTGCGCCCCTGCTTAAGAACTGCGCTCTCTAGACTGTCCAACCAGAGGATCAGCGATGCTGATGATCGACAGATCGCAAAACAGACGTATCCACTGCTATCCTCAGTGAAAATAATGAAGTGTTGAATGGAATGAACAGTCTAATGAGTACAGTATGTTCAAAAATGGTTCAAATGGCTCTGAGCACTGTGGGACATAACATCTGAGTTCATCAGTCCTATAGAACGTAGAACTACTTAAACCTAACTAACCTAAGGACGTCACACACATCCATGCCCGAGGCAGGATTCGAACCTGCGACCGTAGCGGTCGCGTGGTTCCAGACTGAAGCGCCTAGAAACGCTCGGCCACACCGTACGGCGAGTACAGTATGTGGCCTGACATAATCCGAAGGAAGAAGAAAGTAATGAGGGGTAGCATGAATGAAATTTGTGATGAACTTAACTTGAAGTCTGGGGACCCAGAAGTAGATAAGGACAAAAATATCCGCTACTCTAGAATCAAAGGAACACGTGGCGGACGAAGAAAGTAAGGCACAGAGAGCAGATTACTCCATGTAGAGAGGGCATTCCTGGTCAAGAGAAGTCTGCTAGTATTATAAAGAGGCCTTCAGAGAGGACGAAATTTCTGAAAAGGTGCGTTTGGAGCACGGCATTGTATGGTACTGAACCATGGACTGTGGAAAAACTGAAGAGATGTGATCCTGTAGAAGGATGTTGAAAATTAGATGGACTGATAAAGAGTGAGGGGATACTCCGCACTATCGGTGACGAAAATAAAATATGGAAAACACCGACGACAAAAAGAGTCAAGTTGATAGGAAATGTGTTAAGAGATCAAGAAATAACTTCCCAGACACTAGAGGGAGCTGTAGAGGGCTAAGAAACTGAAGGGGAGTGCAGAGATTCGAATACAAGAAACAATTGAGGGCCTTGAGTGCAAAAGGTACCGTGATGTGAAGAGGGAGACGTGTAGAGCCCCCTCAAAGTGTTAAGAAAAGTCATGACAAAAGGCAGGTGTCAGCTAATTTAAAAGCAGTCATGGTTTTGTTCGCTATTTGTCAAGAAGTGCCTTTCGGCATTGGGCCATGTTCAGTTTGCTTTGCACAGACATATATTTATTATGTATAACAATAACCACAAACCAACAATCAATAACTATTCAAATTATCATAGAAAACATAACAATTAAGTACTCAAGAATAATGCGGCGTTTCAAAACGGCATAGTTATTGTTTCGTACACGTATGCGGCTTTTGGAAACAGCTCATGATTCTTGGTTATTTAATTGTTATAATTTTTTTGATAATTCAGATTCAGAAAACGGTAGTTTCCTGGGGAGAAATAATTTTGTCACCCTTATTATCGTATCGACATGATATGTATGTGTGTGTGGGGGGGGGGGGGGGGGGGGGAGGAGTGGGGACATATAAGGTATATCTAGCTAAGAGAACGACCGGTATTAGTGTTCAATTCGTGGTTTTGGCTGTTACTGTGTTGGCTGGTGACATTCGAATAAAATCTTATTTAACAATTTACAAAAGCCGATAATGAAGGAAACCTTTATTTCCTATCATTCTACATCAAGGATCTTCATCAGGTACCACAAAATTGCGTAAATCAGCCCTTGCGGTATCGTCCTAATTGACGCTTCAGAATATAAATTGGCGGAAACTTCGAAGACATTTCATTCTTAGTGGTTTGGATGGGACTAGGATGGGTATGGGAAGGAGTGGACGCCTGAAGCATAAATGTGGGGTATGTGGATCAGTTTCAGACAAAATGTGTTTGCATGTCACATACTATCTGAAAATACACGGGACAAAACATACCCTGCACCCCTAGGCACAGCAGTGTGATAGGAAGGTGTTAATCAAAAATGACTGGTATCAGCGTGATATCCAAAGGCTATCGAGTCACTAGCTGACTGTTAAGAGCCCCTGTGACATTTCCCCCTAACTGGTGAGATCTTGATTCCCTATCCGTATCCATTTTCAGATTTTCTAGCTTCCCTACCACATTGTGACATTACACTCTCCGACTCGTGTAACTGTAAGAATGTAGAGACATAAAAATAAACAATCGCACAACGCTTGGTAATCAGCTAGTTCCGGCTATATTAAATTCACTTTCATACACAGTGCTCAAACTGTATACGGCAAGATACTGCCTGTAGTCGAGTTTGTGTTGGTCACAAATCACAAATTTTCATTATCCCGTATTCTCTGTAGCACCTGCACTAGACCAATAATTTACAAAGCGTTAATAATAAAGTTCACAACGGAACACTATCAAAATCCGGTTCGAAGCTGGATTTCCAGCGACAGTTTCAGGCTTCAGTTGTGGATTAATGTACTTCCTCAGAATGCAGGGTTCGAAGTCAACCAGCATTGCCAACAAATAATATAGCTTCCAAAACAAAACTTTCACAGATCTGTTTTAGCGTCATTGTATAAAAGAAGTGTAATTCTCCGTTCAGTAAGTCCCAATAATTGATGACGTGTTTCAATGTTACATCTGTCTTTAAAGCTATGACGTATATTGGAAACAGGCGTCTAATTGTGATATTCGCGTACGTTTTGATGACAACTCCACTTAGCACAGCAGAGACTGAGCGTTATTAATAGGTTGTTATAAATTCCATTGTGGTGCGTACTGCATTGAAATCCGTTATTTAAGATGTCAGCAACAGCACGTGACTTTTTTTCTGAAAGCATCCGTCATAAAATATGACCTGCGATGTAAAACAACGTTTTTATTCGTCCCTTTTTTTAATGCTACGGAATTTTCTGCACCTCTAGTCTTTGGTGTAGTGGATTCACGTAACAGTAAAAAATATGTTCTAATCTTCGTAATTTTATACGGCGTACAGCGCTATATTGAAAACGAGAATGAATTCCAACGTTGCACTAACTTGTACAATTTCATGATGCACAAATAATTATAACAGCTACATATAAAACAAAACATATGTAACTATGAAGTTAGGTTACGCAGAGATAGTCTGACACCTACAGATACTATATAGGTACCTGTTTTTCTTTCAGTCCTTAAGGTTATCTGTACATTAATTATTACATTACAAACAAGGTTGTGAAACATTTACGTTTATTAGGATGTAGGTAGGTGAATCGTCACACAGCCTTAAACGTAAGAAAATGGTTGTAGTCTTTAGTCCACGTTTCAAATGTTACGTTCAGGTAAAGAAAAATCGTTTTGTCGAACAATCATCTGCTTCTGAGAAAAGGAATGATGCCCTTACAATCCATGCCTGTCAGACGTAGATTTTCAGCTCAGTTTTTGTAGCTTTCTGTAGCTAATGGTTCTACTGTGAAAAACATCGTACATGAAACAAACAGGTAGATGATAAAGGAACAGCAAAAGGGCTTAAAAATGACGGAGAAAATGAACGTCAGTCATCTTTCACACATAGTTACTTACTTGAATCGTACTTATTACACTAGTAGTCATATAACGAGTTTCCAAATAGATACTGTGAGTTATCGACATATGTTTTTCGGGAAAATGGAGGAATGAACATAGAACAAGATGTAGGCCTATTATTAACAGACACCAAGTAACGAGGACGAACTTCTAGGTTTCATTACAAAAATGACTTAGTAAACAATTTCGAGTTCTGATTACAAAACGAACACTACTGGCAAAACGTAACGTTCGTACACCAAAAGAATGCGAGATATTTAGTTCAAATGGTTCAAATGGCTCTGAGCACTATGGGACTCAACTGCTGAGGTCATTAGTCCCCTAGAACTTAGAACTAGTTAAACCTAACTAACCTAAGGACATCACAAACATCCATGCCCGAGGCAGGATTCGAACCTGCGACCGTAGCGGTCTTGCGGTTCCAGACTGCAGCGCCTTTAACCGCACGGCCACTTCGGCCGGCAGATATTTAGTTCCAATGGGCAGTTAACGTAGAGCGTATCAACGGATACCTCCAACAGATACCACCAATCGGAAACCTTGTTTCACTAAAATAGTTCTTAATAATCATGTATGTACATACAGAAATGGATAATCATGTAGATATTACCTACTGAAGTCAAACATGCAATTTGTTACGGGAGAACTAGGTTTATAACACAATTTGGTCTTCCAACAGCAAATAGAACCGAGGCACGCAGGTCAAATAGCTCGATGGCAACTTTAAAACATGATCAACCAGTTGATCTACGTTCATCTTAGAATTTACGGAGAAATTATCAGATATCGTTTCGAGCCAACAGGACTTAAAGAAATCTCTTTAGGTCGAGTATGGGTAACACACCGCCTAGCTTGTGGCAAAAGAGCAAATATCGTGGTGACAAATTTTTTTTTAGTTTCCGTTCCCTGCCCATATTAAGCTCCTCCGTTTAAGCCAAAGAACGGCCAACAGGACCCACCCGACCGCCGTGTCAAACATCAGCAAGTGACATCAGTTGGATGTGGTGGGGAGGGGTATATGGTCGGCACACCATTCTCCCGGCCGCGCTACTACTTCTTAAATACCTCCTGACTAGCCATCACCACTCGTTGCCGCGTACCCGCCTTTTAAATCTCTTCTTCCATCCTTACACACACACACACACACACACACACACACACACACACACAAACACGCATACACGGATACTCACGCACGTGCGCGAGCACGCTCACATATATTTAAAGTATATAAAGAACGGCGTAGCACATATATAAAAACAGTACAGAATAAAAACGTACATCACAGTTCAAGCAAACAATAAAGCTATGTATTCATTTAGCAACATTCTCAAAATATAATAAAACGTATCAAAATTAGATACGCAACCGTACAGAACTAATACACAGATCGGTGAAGCTGCAAAATTATGAAATGTGCTAGGCAAAATTTTCAAGGTGGAAATTCCCATGAAGGGAGCTTGTAAACCACAGATTTACATCTTAGCGAGAAACAGCGAGATAACGCCAAACGTACTCCTCCCTTGTAGTAGTATGGTGAACGAAGTCTTTCTAAATACACATTTACACCCACACTCCGCATGCCACATTACGTTAGAGGACGGTCTAGAGCAACAAAAAGGCATACTTGAGGATGTATTTCACATGATAATTATGCTTAACTTCCTCGGATGGCTTCGAAATCGATTGTAAATAAATATTACATGCAACTGATTGCTCTACTCTTTACTATTTGAAATACACAGGTATAGCCATGCGTATTCAGATAGAGAGATATGTAAACAGGCAGAATTCGGCGCCGCGGTCGGTAACGGCTGTATAAGACAATAAGCGTCTGGCGCAGTTGTTAGATCAGTTTCTGCTGCTACAATGGCAGGTTATCAAGATTTAAGTGAGTTTGAATATGGTGTTATAGTCGGTGGATGGGCGATGGGACACAGCATCTCCGAGGTAGCGCTGAAGTGGAGATTTTGCCGTACGATCATGTCACGAACGAACCGTGAATATGAGGAATCCGGTAAAACATCAAATCTCCGACTCTCCTGGTCGGACGAGTCTCGTTTCAAATTGTATGGAGCGGATGGACGTGTACGGCTATGGCGGCATCCTCATGAATCCTTGGACCCTGCATGTCAACATGGACTAGTGGAGGCTCTGTAATGTTGAGGGGCGTGTGCAGTTGGAGTGATATGGGACCCCTGATAAGTCTAGGTACGACTCTGACAGGTGATCACCTGCATCCATTCATGTCTATTGTGCATTTAGACGGATTTGGGCAGTTTCAACACAACAATGTGACTCCCCACAAGTCCAGAATTGCTACAGAGTGCCTTCAGGAACACTATTCTGAGTTTCAGCACTTCCGCTGGCCACTAAACTCGCCAGACGTGAACATTATTGAGCATATCTGGGAAACGTGCGCCGGCCGCGGTGGTGTTGCGGTTCTAGGCGCTACAGTCCGGAACCGCGGGACTGCTACGGTCGCAGGTTCGAATCCTGCCTCGGGCATGGATGTGTGTGATGTCCTTATGTTAGTTAGGTTTAAGTAGTTCTAAGTTCTAGGGGACTGATGACCTAAGATGTTAAGTCCCATAGTGCTCAGAGCCATTTGAACCATTTGGTAAACGTGCTGTTCAGAAGAGATCTCCACCCCCCCCCCCCCACCCCCCCGTACTCTTACGGATTTATGGACAGCTCAGACATTAGTCGAGTCCATGCCACGTCGCGTTGCGGCCTTTCTGCGTTCCCACGGGGCCCCTACTTGATATTTGGCAGGTGTTCCAGTTTCTTTGCCCCTTCAGTGTAAAAACGGTCAGTAGCACATCTGTCTCCACATGGATTCAAACGTGACTGAAATAAAAAACAGACAAAATGTATTGGAAAATTAGTATGAAAAAAAACTATGTGCTCCAATAGTTAGGGGTATTTTACGGCTGTTTCCGTTTTCAGTGTGATCGAACAGTAATGAATGTTCCCGTATACTTATGAACAAAAGAAAATTATGAACACTGTGTTAGTTCCGTTTTAACTGAATAAAATGGATCGTGTATGGTGATAAAAAATAAAACGCAATCTCATTTGTTTCAAAGACAGTATTGAAGATTAGAAGTTTTCTACACAAATCTGTTACGAGACCAATACAACAGATCGCCAAAGAGATCGACAGCTGCGTTGCTTCGCTCAGAAAGGATCTGCTGCGGAGGCCCCGCTGTATGGTAAGCCCGGCGTTGGAGGAGTGTCAGCTGAACCCCTGGCTATTTGCGCAGGCAGGTAGGAAGTAGCAGGCAGCAGGCAGCAGGCAGCAGGTAGGGTCGAGTAGTGAGGCACAGCGCCGGCGCTCGGCTTTCACGCCAGACGTGGCCGGCGGCCCCACGTGTGCGGCTGCCCTCAAGTGTGCCAGCAACTAACAGCCATCGATCCTAGAATTTAAAGGGCTGTGCTAGCAAAATGAGAGCAGCAAGTCGTAAAGCGAAACGTGACTCTTGTGCCTTTAGCAAGGAGGTAATGCCTCATCATCAAAAAACCGGAATGTTTCTAATTTAAGACAGAGAAAGAACTGAACCCCACTACTTCACGGAGAAATACATACGTGGTAGCGGCAGGCGACCACCTTGATTTGGAACAACTTCGAAAAATAGAAACGTCTTGATCGTGCAGTACTTTATTAAGCGTTACACGTTTTAAAATTTCATCGTCAGACTGAAGATTTAAATCAAACACTCATACAAAACTGACGAAAGTGAGCACATAGACTGAATACAATACACATCTCATCTCATATAGCCTTATTTGACAGTGCCGTTGTCTATTCAAAGAGAACCAGTGCCAGACCAGAACAAAACACCATCACGTTTTTTTCTTAGGATGGAACTCTATATTGATGCATTGTAACGGTTTTAGAAATACTTCAATGAAGTTTCCTGTCTGTAAAGTCACTTAGTGACAGTAAATAAAGAAGAATTTTGTATCTGAGTGCGCTCCCATAAAATGGGGTGCCACAAGTTTCTATTCGAGTCCTTTGTTTCGCTTCATATACAGTGTATTCACAAATTAATTATACAGGAGTAACCTTTGGTTGCGAAAAGGATAAATAACTTACAGAAATGTTTGACACGGCACTGAATATAGTACGGCTTCAAGATTTATTCTCGCTTAACACTGTTAGTGCCCGACATTCGCGCTAGATGGCAGTTACCATGGAATCGTATAACGGTGCGGAGCGTGCGCTGTATTGCTCATGCTGACATGAATCCAAATACACTACTATAGTTGAGAGGGATTGCCAACTCAACAAAAACTGTTATTAATTGGCGCAATAGTTTCTTCGACGCCGGCTGTGTATCACACACACAAAAGAGCGGAAGAAACTGGCACACCTGTCTAAAATGGTGTAGGAGCCCCGCGAGCACGCAGAAGTGCCGTAACACGACGTGGCATGGACTCGACTGATGTCTGAAGTAGTGATGGAGGGAACTGATACCACGAATCTTGCAGGGCTGTCCATAAATCAGTAAGGGTACGAGGGATGGAGATCTTTTCTGAACATCATGTTGCAAGTCATCCCAGATATGCTCAAGCAAAAGTGTTTGACCTCAAAAGAGTGTTCCTGGAGCCACCCTGTAGCAATTCTCGATATGTGGGGTGTCACATTGTCGTGCTGGAAATGTCCAAGTCCGTCGCAATGCACCATGGGCTTGAATGGATGTATGTGGTCAGACAGGATGTTTACGTACGTGTCACCTGTCAGAGGGGTGCTGTATCACTCCAACTGCACACGCCCCACGCCATTATAGAGCCTCCATCAGCTTCAACACTCCCCTACTGACATGCAGAGTCCACGGATGTGTGCGGCTGTCTCCATAACGGTACACGTCCATCCACTCTAAACAATTTGAAACGAGACTAGTCCGACCAGGAAACATGTCCAAGATGCTACTCCAGGCGGGTGTAAGATGACTGTGAGAAACGGAAAATAATAAATGCTAAAATGAAGATTTGGCCCTATCTGACTACCCCCTGAAGCAGATCTTAGGATCTGTTAATGCTCTTTAACATATCAATTCCAACCTAAATAGAAATGAATGATTAAGGAAACTAATTATACTAAATTATGAACGTTGTTGCTGCTTATACATTTATTGTATGTTAAAAACAATCTATATTACAAATGTTTGTATTTCCTAACTAAAATTACTGGTCCATTGAACAAATCTGCCCGTTTATTATGACTGCGCCATCTAATATAAATAACACGAAATGAATGACATCATCTATGTACCAAACACAAGAAGACACTATTTTAAAGATGATCTACAATGGAGGCCAACGTCGGTGGAAATAAATCCTTTGTGGTCACAGCTGTTTAGCCTTATAGCCCCTAATAAGCCAAAGCAGTTAGCAATATCACCGTATGTACTGCATCCGGTGCGTCGGAGTGATGGTTCTCCTACACGTCTGCGACGATGGAAGAACTCCAGCCACAAAATAAATTCTTTCAAATAGTAGGACGGCTGAAGGCGGTCGTCTGACTACTATAATACTGTCTTCTCCTCTCTGTGCTCTACAGACGAGAAACGCGAACTTCCAGCCACAAGGATGGAGTTCAGATAACGTCTCAAAGTAAGTATAGGCAGAAGAAGTGCTCTCAGTCACTGAACGCTGCATTCTCAACGACGACTTCCAACCAGGAGGCGAAGTCCAGAATCATATAAGTCCACAACAGTAGAGTGCCTAACCGTTCTAACTATAAAATCTCGCGAGAGCAAAGACAGCAAGTCCGCCCGTACCAACAAGAAGCTGATACTGAGCGACCGTCACACATGGGAGCTCAAAATGGAAGACCTCGGCTCTCCACTGTTATCTTCCCAGCAAGGCTCGGCTCCCCTCCATCGTAGTTCCGAAAACGAATCATATTCCCGAAACCACGAAATATTATCCCTCTCTACAGATTCTACCGAACGCTGAGCAACCACATTTTTGTCTTTTGTCGTCCAGCGCGGAAAGTTTGCGAGGAGAAACCTATACTCGTACAATGGTACTCTTCTGACAAGGGAACCTCCCCATCGCACCCCCCTCACATTTAGTTACAAGTTGCCACAGTGGATAGGCCTTGAAAAACTGAACACAGATCAATTGAGAAAACAGGAAGAACTTATGTGGAACTGTGAAAAAATAAGCAAAATATACAAACTGAGTAGTCCATGGGTCACATAAACAACATCATGGAGTGTGTGAGCTCAGGAGCGCTGTGGTCCCGTGGTAGGGTGAGCAGCTGCGGAACGAGAGGTCCTTGGTTCAAGTCAGTCTGCTTTCGGCCGGTGAGCGGCGAGGACGTCTTGTTTACGTCCCGTCCGCAGAGTCGCGGTCCCGTCGGCAGAGTCGCGAGCGCGCGTAGTTTGTTTACTTCCTCGCCGCAGCTAATACTCGCGTCCGTTAACACTGAGTCGCCATGGCTCATTCGTACAGAAAAGCTACCATCAAGATCAGCTTCCAGCCCGACTACGCACGACCACGAGCCTTTGAAGTCGAACGATTTATCCGTGACGAAGTTCAAATACCAACACAGCACATCATCGGTATCCACCTATCCATCACAAGCAGCGTCGTTTACGTCAAGATGGTCGATGACGAGTTATGTCACGCAGTCGTGAACAGATGCGCGAACACTCTCAAGTTCAAACACTCCGATGGTCACATCGGAGAGGTTACTGTTGACCATGCTGGACTAGGATTACGCACACTAAGAGTCTTCGAACTCCCTTTCGAAGTACCCCCGGACGTCGTTACCTCAGCTTTCCGCCCTTATGGGACGGTAATTAGCCACGTGGCCGAAAAATGGAACGACGCCCACCTCGTACTTGTTCTGGTTGCGGCCAGGAGGGTCATGTCCGCTCGGCGTGTATTCAACGTCGGATTACACAACTTCCATTGCATGACACGACACCACCTCCTACGCTCACGGCCCTCCCCCTCAATTACGCAGAGGTGACACGATCGACCGTCATGACAGACGACAACCCCCCCGGAAGACAGGAAGCGTTAGAATGCGCACCTGTCGCCGGTCCTGGATTGACCAACACCATTACGGTGTCTGCAGGGGTTGAAGAACGCCGCCCATCGACTCCACAAGAAGATTCGGACGAGAGAATGGAACTCGACGCTAGGGTTGTACCGACCTCTGCCTCTCTCCCTGAGGGGGATGCTATGCGGGAACCTCAAACTCTTTTGGACTCAGAAACCCACGTCCGCAAACAAAGGTCACCGAGAAAACATAAAAAGCGACGTCGCACACCCTCAGACGATTGCCTCCAGCGGACGTCTTCTCCAGTTGACGACCGGACGGCCGACGAAACGACGAGGAGAATGGATGACACGAGATCGCCCTCACCTGTCACTTTGTCTGATTTTGACAAATCCGTTTCCGCTCCCTCGGACAAACGGATGGCCAGCACAGCGCCCGCCGTTGGTACACAACCGGAAACAACTGCGGATCCACCCTTAGTCACTCAGCCCACAAGTGTTCTACCGCAGCCACCGTTAACTTGCGGACCTTGGGCGGATGACATTGAAGACGATTCTACGGCCGCTGTGGTGGATGAGGAGAGGGGTCTCTCCTCCCACGCCTCGGCCCCTCCCGAGTAGCAACAGATGACGGCGCGGACGCGGCCAGCAGATCACAGGCCCCACCTTTTACGGCGACACTGACGGCAGCCCCCACCGCAGAAGACGATCTACAAACCTATCGCTTAACGACCATCAACATTAACACCATTCGGACACGTACGAAGTTGTCGCTGCTCCAAGACATGCTCAATGCAGCAGACGTTGACATTGTCTTTCTCCAAGAAGTCTTCGTCGAAGATTTCCCGGGTATGTATGGTTATACGGCTCATGTGTCCCACGCCTCGCCAACTAACAGTGGAGTCGCCATTCTCCTCAGAGAGGGCCTCGAGGCGGACGAAGTCCGATATCTCCCCGACGCTAGAGGAATGGCCGTAACGGTGCAAGGCGTCCGGTTTATCAATGTGTACGCCCCTTCCGGAACGAAACGCCGTCGTGACCGATCGCTCTTCTTCGCAGAAGGAATAGCACCGCTTTTTCAGGGCAGGCACGATGACTTGATATTAGGGGGCGATTTCAATTGCACCCAAGCACCTAAAGATCAGCTGCCACGCCATTCACCGTGCCCCGAACTTGGGACACTCATCGGCGATCTCCAGCTAGTAGATACATGGGAACATGTCCGAGGAAATAGACCGGGATACACCCATTTCACGAGTCACTCGTCTAGTCGCATCGATAGGATTTACGTCTCCCGTTCTCTCGCGGCAACGGTGAGTGACGCGGAGGTGTGGCCAGTAGCCTTCTCTGATCACGAGGCCTATATATGTGCCGTCACCCTTCGTCGCCAACGGGTGTGGCGCAGCCGACATCCCTGGAAATTAAACCTTGCTCATCTCGCTTCTCCGGATTGTCGACGCGCCATCGAAGACACGTGGAGTTTGTGCGTCCGCCGCCTCCCAACGTATCCTACGTCGATTAGTTGGTGGTTAACCTGCGCCAAGCCGGCCTTACGGCGAACCTTTATTACGTATGGTCGTGAGACTGCTGCTTGGAGGCGGCAGACCCTTGATTTTTATTTCACCGTCCTTCGCGAATGCGCCTCCTTGCCACCCACACCGGAACGACAGCTGACAGTTCAGCGTGCGAAAGCACAGATCGTAGCCCATATGCGCCGACACCTCGAAGGGACGATCGTCCGAGCGCGGACACAAGATAGACTCGCAACGGAACGACCCACCATGTACCACGTCATCCGAGAACGTACACTGCGAAGACGGGCGCTGATACATGCCATCACCACTGAGGACGGCATTCATCACACCACACAACGCGATATTGCTGCAGCCTTCTTCGACCATTACGCACGACTTTATTCTGCTCAATGTTCCGACCCGATGACGGTGACAGCAGTCTCACAACTGGTTCACGGCATTATCCCACAGGATTTACAAACTGAATTATTGAACGACATTACGGAAGACGAAGTTATCGACGCCATCGGTAAAGGAGCGGCGAATAAGTCTCCTGGCCCCGACGGGCTCCCTGTGGAGTTTTATAGAACTTTTAAGTATTTACTGGCTCCCAAGTTAACAGACATCTGTCGGGAGCTTATGTCCCCCGCCGTGCCGCTCCCTGCGACCTTCGTAGAAGGAATAATTATACCGGTTCACAAGCCTAAAGGTGGGGCTCGAATACAAGATTACCGCCCGCTAACACTCGTCAACTGCGACATGAAGATATTCACCAGACTATTAGCAAACCGTCTACGACCGACCCTACCTTACGTCATCTCGCCAGATCAGACTTCCCTAGGGGGTATCAACAACATCCACACAGCACTGTGTCGATACCGTGACTTAATAGCCCTAGCCAGGGCACGCCGCATCCCGGGAGCGCTGGCATCACTAGATTTTAGCCAAGCGTTTGATCGAGTGGATCACGCATACCTGACGTCCGTTCTCCAGCACATGCAGTACCCACAGCAATTCACAGCCGTCGTGATGCGCCTACTCCGAGGAGCGACTTCCAAAGTGCTCGTTAACGGGCGTCTCTCGCCGTCCCTCCCGATTTTCCGCTCCGTCCGTCAAGGCTGCCCCTTGTCGACGTTACTATATGCTCTGGCACTGGAACCGCTCCTCTGTGGTCTCCGTCAACGCCTCACCGGTCTTACCCTACGTGACGTCACATTTCGCTGTACAGCATATGCAGACGACCTGGTTCTCGTGTTCCGCAATCGCGATGATGTCAACAGAGCACTAGAATGGATTACCACGTAAGGTGTGGCTTCCGGCAGCTGTCTCAACGTCGCCAAATCGGTCGCCATGGCCATAGGAGACGGGTTGACCCCAGCGTGTGTCGAACCCCTACAGCTTCGTGGCACTATCAAATGTCTCGGAATAGAGTTTCACGACGACATACGGCGCACCGCGGCTCTTAACTACCGCCGCTTATTACAACAACTTCGGGTCCAGATCTTCAACCTTCGTCTGCGGACCCTCGACATTCTCCAAAGGACACACTTCGTTAATGTTTACCTCGCATCGCGCCTTCCACACATAGCGCGTGTTCTCCCAATACCGTTACTGATGGCTCGACGTCTATTAGCGGCATTCGGAGCCTACGTCAGTACAGGCATGCTCTTCAAAGTCAGTTATGAGTCACTGACCCTTCCCCCAGAAAGGGGAGGTCTTGGCCTAGTCCATGTCCACGACAGAGCTGTGTCCCTGTATGTCAGCTCACACATCAAGCTGTGGCGCCACCACCCGGAAAGTTTGACAGGTTTGTTGTTGGAGTCCTTAGCTCCGCCGTCCATTATGCCCCCACTGACGACGCAAGACATACCCCCACCCTTCTACTACTTCGGGAACTTTTACATTGAACACAGCTATTTCCGTATCGCAGTACGATCTTCGAAACAGGCGTCGGCGCGGGATATATATCATGTCCTACAGCAGAGGCGCCCACCAAACATCGTGGAGACGAAAAGCCCTCAGGTTAATTGGAAGGTGGTGTGGAAGACGATTCACGCGATTCCACTGGACACAGCCGTCCGATCCACATGGTACATCACAGTCAATGGTAAACAGATCACCCGAACACGCCTCCACAAGATAAACATGGCGGAATCGCCTCTCTGCGTAGACTGCGGGATACCAGACACGGAAGAACACCGTCTCACATGTGGCGCGGCAGAAGACGTATGGCGCTTGGTGCGACAAATTTTGTCGTATTTTCTACGAGTGACTCCGGAACACATTACACCTCGGTTTCTACTATTTCCGGATCAACAGTATTTCCCGCGCGCCAAGACCAACGCTGTCACGTGGATCCGTGCGCATGCGGTACACTACTTATTTCACGATGGACCTAAAGATGTATTAGACTTTTGGAACTACCTACAAGAACGTCATTGCAAGATCGTACGGAACCCAAAATACAGACAGTATTTTTCTAATTACTTAGGGAGTGCCCTACGCGACCCTCCGCGCAGCTGGATCATCAACAGGTAGGAGAAGATACCCATTGAGTGAGCTGACATGACTAAGTTCGATTCTCGGTGGAATAACATGATATACGTGAAGACGTACCTGGATGATGAAGCGTAAGGAGAGTAGCGACACACCCTTCTGTATCCTGTATGAAGCACTTTTTTTTTCGTTTTTCCCCATATCGATTACCTCGGTGTAGGAACGTGCCGAGATATTGTTTTCTTTTTCTCAGAGCACGATGCGGTGCTAGATACATTTATTTTTGTTGTGGTATAAAGTAAAACCACATTAAGAATGTATTAAAACAGTAAATAAAAATAAATAAATAAACAATAATTCCCACAAAAGATTTCCCCTTCCCATCCCTGATTCCTTGACAAAAAAAAAAAAAAAAAAAAAAAAAAAAAAAAAAAAAAAAAAAAAAAAAAATCTTCCTTCGAGTGAAAATTTTACTGTCTTTATTTTTGCATAGTTATTATCTGTCTGTTCGTTCATTGACGTCTCTGTTCACTGTAATAAGTTTAGTGTCTGTGTTCTGCGAGCGCACCGCAAAACCGTGCGATTAGTAGACGAAAGGACGTGCCTCTCCAATGGGAACCGAAAACATTTGATCGCAAGGTCATAGGTCAACCGATTCCTCCACAGGAAAACACATCTGATATATTCTATACGAAACTGGTGACGGCATGTGCGTCACATGACAGGAATATGTTGTCGACTCACCTAGCTTGTACACTTGGCGAATGGGTGAAAAGATTCTTCTACCATGCCCGATTTAGATTTTCTTGTGGATGTGATAATCACTCCAACAAAAGTGATGAAAACATAAGAGTTTGTCACATACATTGAAAATAAAAAATTAAAATTTTTCGCTCGATCGGAGATTTGAACCCAGGACCTATCGTTCCACACCCGCTCACGTTACCACGAGACCACAGCGCTCTTCCGCTGCCATTCTCCTTGATGTTGCTCATCTTCCCATGAACTACTCAGTTTGTATATTTTGCTTATTTTTTCATAGTTCCACACAACTTCTTCCTGTTTCCTCAATTGATCTGTGTTCAGTTTTTCAAGGCCTATCCACTGTGCCAACTTATAACTAAATCTGAGGGGGGTGCGATGGGGAGGTTCCCTTGCGAGTAAAAATCCTTGGAAATAACCCAGCCTGCGTGGTTTCCAAGGTGACGCTTTCTCGTGCCTCTCAGTTGAGTCCAAGATTTTCGTAGTTTCCCAAGTATAATTTTTCCCGTCTGGCTACATAACCGGCTGGTCGCGACTCTATTGTGCTCCAGTGCTTAGGTGCTACGACGTCCGTCTTGCTATTTCCTGTGTTTAAGCAAGACCAACACACCTGTGTGGGCCTTCCACCCGGGGCTTCAATTCCGCCAGCCGTTTCATTTCCACTGGCGTTGCAACCTCTACTAGTATAGGCAATCATTCATTACGCCGTTTTTATAGTAAAGACACTATGTCACCTTCCATGCAATCAGCGTTAACAATTATTTACAAGACGTACGTGACAATGTCAGTCTCCTTTATATGCGATGTACTATCTATCAAATAATACCTAATGTGGTTGTAGATCAAGGCAATGTATGTGGATGAGTGCTTGTAAGGTGCGAAATTACAGCCACCTTTCACATGTTTCCAGTCATCAACAGTCCAATGTCGGCGTTGATGGGCTCGGGCGAGGCGTAAAGCTTTGTGTCGTGCAGTCATCATGGGTGCACGAGTGGGCCTTCGGCTCCGAAAGCCCATATCGATGATGTTTCGTTGAATGGTTCGCACACTGACACTTGTTGATGGTCCAGCATTGAAATCTGCAGCAATTTGCGGTAGGGTTACACTTCTGCCACGATGAACGATTCTCTTCAGTCGTCGTTGGTCCCGTTCTCGCAAGCTCTTTTTCTTGCCACAGCCATGCCGGAGATTTGATGTTTTACTGGATTCCTGATATTCATGGTACACTCATGAAATGATCATACGGGAAAATCTACACTTCATCGCTACCTGAGAGATACTGTGTTCCAGCGCTAGTTCCCCGGCTATAACTCCACATTCAAACTCACTTAAATCTTGATTACCTGGCATTGTAGCAGTAGTAACCGATGTAAAAACTGCGCCAGACACTCGTTGTCTTATATAGGCGTTGCCGACCGCAGCCTCTGTATTAGAATACCCATGCCTATACCAGTTTCTTTTGAGCTTGAGTATAGGGTGGCGGTAGGCCAGCAGTCTGTGACGCGGCAATTGAACGAGTTCAGCAGTCGTATATTCGTAGGCCATGTAAGTCAACGAGAGGTGCCAGCATCGAATCTTATATAGCTAGTGCTACTTGATGCAAGGTATTACTGAAATGTCTGTCATTCAGACCTTAAAAATTGTAGCTGTTGCAAGCTTTAAGAGAAAGTGACAAAGGAAAACGAGCTCGGATTCGTGTAGAAATGTTTAACAAAATCCAGACTAAAGATGATTTTCTTAATTAAATTCTGTTGAGTGACGAAGCCACCTTCCATTCCTTCTGTGAAGTTAATCGACACAGTGATCGGATATGGGGTAAGCAGAAACCACGTCATGTAATCTAAGATGTACGGGACTCTCCTAAGGTAAATGTTTCTTGCACTGAGAGCTGTAACAGGATTTATGTTTATTTTTTGCCAAGTCAACTGTAATTGGCATATTGCTCCTAGACATACCTGAACATTACCTAAAGCCTCATTTACAGTAGGATATGAGCACAGAATTTAGTTTCTAGCGCGATGGCGCGCCACCATCTGAAAGGTGTCGCGTATCTCAGTAGGACCGACCCGAATTGGACTGGACGTGGTGGAACAATATCTGAGGCCACCACAATCATCTGTCAGTCCCACTGGACTTGTGTGTATGGGGTTACGTTAAAGACAGAGTGTTTGTTCCTCCACTTCGAAGAAACGTCGACGATCTGCGGCTACGTATAACACAAGTAGTAGCCACCATACATCACGACTTGCTTCATTGGATTGGGCAGGAAACTGATTACAGAAGGAATCTTTGTCGTGTTACAAAAGGTAGGCACATTTAAATGGTTCAAATGGCACTGCGCACTATGGGACTTAACATCTTAGGTCATCAGTCCCCTAGAACTTAGAACTACTTAAACCTAACTAACCTAAGGACATCACACAACACCCAGCCATCACGAGGCAGAGAAAATCCCTGACCCCGCCGGGAATCGAACCCGGGAACCCGGGCGTGGGAAGCGAGAACGCTACCGCACGACCACGAGATGCGGGCTAGGCACAATTAGAAATAAAGCTTGAAGGTATGCTGTATACTGTGTTGTAAGTTATTTATCTTTCTCGCAATTAAAGGTTACTTTTGTATAACTAGTTTTTAAACGCACTGTATATTGGCAATCTCCCTCCAGATCACTCACGTAGACTTAGTAGCTCCAGTGCTAGGTAGCAGATCGGGCAGCAAGTTACCTCTCTTGGATTTCACCAGCTTCCAGGTTTTCAGATTCCTTCCAGTTCATGTCCATACAGCGAAAATCCTTTGAAAAAGTTCGTTTCCAAGTTTTTCGAGATCTTCCTATTCTACTGTTGGTTTCAGCAACAGAGATGACTTCGGAATTCTTACATTTTTCACTCGTAGAGCTTGCTCTGTAAACTTCAGTCTACTTTTAACAATAATTGTGCAGGTTTCGTAGACCAATTTTTCTCACTACTTCATCATTTGAAACGTAGTCTTGATAACTGGTCCTCAAAATTCGCCGCAAATATCTTTAATAAAAACATTATGTGTTGATTTTGATAACATTTTTCAGGTCTCACTTAAATATATGGCCCCTGGTAGATGTACAGGCGAAGTTTTGTGTTCGCATAAATGTTGGACAAAGATGCAGAAACACTAAAAATGCAACACATTACCAGAAAGGAAATCCGTTGGCTTTCAAAACAGGTTTCAGTCTTCACGGAATACAGGTAATATATAGTTTTCAAGGGAATCTTATACCGCCTCGCAGGATTAGCCGAGCGGTCTTGGGCGCTGCAGTCATGGACTGTGCGGCTGGTCCCGGAGGAGGTTCGAGTCCTCCCTCGAGCATGGGTTTGTGTGTTTGTCCTTAGGATAATTGGCTCAAATGGCTCTGAGCACTATGGGACTCAACTGCTGAGGTCATTAGTCCCCTAGAACTTAGAACTAGTTAAACCTAACTAACCTAAGGACATCACACACATCCATGCCCGAGGCAGGATTCGAACCTGCGACCGTAGCGGCCTCGCGGTTCCAGACAGCAGCGCCAGAACCGCGCGGCCACTTCGGCGGGCCTTAGGATAATTTAGGGTAAGTAGTGTGTAAGCTTAGGTACTGATTACCTTAGCAGTTAAGCCCCATAAGATTTCACACACAGTTGAACAGTTGAATCTTATACCACTCTACCTGCCAAGTAATGGCAAGTTCAGATAAGTATAATGAATGGGGATGGTGACCATGAATCTTTCTGTCCAAGGCGGATCATAAAGGCTTATTAATAATGAAATATGGTAACTGTGATGGCCTGTAGGGGTGCTCCTGCTCACAAAACCAGCCTGGACGTTGAGAGCAGTGTGACAAGAGGCGCTGTCGTCTTGGAACACAGAATCACCATTGGAGAATAAAACTTGTGCAAAGGCATGATACCTGAACAGCCAAAATGGCCACTTAATCTCGACAGAAATGGGACCTCGCAGGGTAGTTATGAGGTCCATGGAATATCACGATATGGCTGTCCAAATGATCACCGATCTCCATCCATGTTTTACACTTGGGACGTAAACTCCGCCAGATGTTGGAAACAGTGTGAAACATGACACAACCGACCAAATGATTTCCTTCCATTCCTGCATAGCTCAGGTTTTATGTCTTCGGCATCACGTTTTGCGGTTACGGGCATTTGCATCACTGATAAGTGGTTTTGAAATTCCAGTTCGCACTGCAGTTTCCAGCATATGGAGGGCCCTTCGTATTTTTTTGCTACTGGCAGGGCTCACGAATTCGACACTTAGTTCTGCAGCGGCTTTTACAGCTGTCATCCTCTTATTCTTCGCCACAGTCACCTTTAATGGGGTCTTCCAAGCTCACTCAACACACACTTCAATCCGCGTAGTCTTAACGGATGATGTTTCTCCGCTTTACCTGGGAGGTGTAAATGTTCGATACGGTGCCTCTTGAAACACCAAACACTTCGGCTCACTTGGTGACAGAAGGACCCACCATACGAACACCAACAATTTGTCCGTGTTTGGTCAGATATAACAGCGCAAGCTACAGGCTCGGCTAGCATCTGCATTTATTTTCAAGCAGGCGTTCCTCGTGGAGTTTCCATATTTTGTTCTACTCCTTTACATATACAGTCTAATTGCCATATGGTGCATTTGTTGGAAGGCTGCAGAGGCGTTCCCATTTCTGCTCCTGATGTGTGTATCTATGTCCTTGTTATTGCGGCTTGCGAGGTATGGAAATCGGTCAGCATCTTGTAGTACCTTCCGTTGCGCTATATATACACTTATACTTTTTATGCACATTCTTGCCCTACAACACTGACAATTCTATCCAGATTTTTAGTCAGTAGTTGGCAGCTATTTGGGTCTTCTGTCAGAAAAACGATGTCATCAGCAAAATCCAGATTAATCAGTCAAGAATGCACATTTCCGTATTTTGTCCAACTCCTTTGTTAGTAGAGTCTAATTGCCATATGGATTTTGGAAAACTGCAGAGACTTTCCCAATTCTGCTGCTGGTCTCTTCGCCTATGTCCTCGTTATAAAGGCTGGCGTGATATGTAAGTTGCTCAACATGTTATAGAACCTTATGATGCACTAAATATATAAGGTTTTCAGAAATTACTGCAACCAGTCGCCTTTTATGTAGATGTATTTTATTTAACCATGACCGGTTTCGAGCTGCCTAGCAACTCATCATCAGATGGTATATACATTTAGTGCTTATTTGTACCCATTGTGTGGGTGGTTGAGTATCTGTGGCTAGACAGAAACGAGAACAAATAATCGCTACATGTGGTACAGTAACACGAAATATTTACAGCATAATTTATGTTTAACGTATAAGAGCAAATAGTCACTACATGTGGTACAGTTACACGAAATATTTACAGTTTAATTTACGTTTTGAGGTGTTACTTACAGATAAATCTTTCTGCAGGTATATATATATCTCTTTTAGGACGTATTTTTGAAACCATTGTGTCTTGTTTTTCACAATTTCACAAGTGTAAACTTTCACTAGATGTATATTACTTTTATGAGGCACTGTTGGAAACATATATCTTGTTTTTCGTAAACATCGCTGAACACACTTAGCCACAGATACGAATACAGGATTTACACATTATAAACAAGCCAAAGATTGCAATATAACTACAGTATCAAAGATTTCAAGTTGACCAGAGGCATTATTAGTCATCACACACACTGACAAGAGATTTGTCTTTATTACATAGAAAATAAATGTAAATTAGCTTAAACTAGTAAAATGTTTATTTATAAATTAACTGTGCAATTTTAACAGGTATATAAAAAACTAGATTTTTTACATTATATTTCAGTTACATTTAAGATTATTGGTATTGAGAGTATTATGACAGCTAATTTCTTGTTCCTTCCATTGGCTGATCTTGGCATATGATGTCTGGGATGAGAGGTTGGTGGTTAACTTGAAATAATAAGTGATGCTGGTACTTGAAAGGGTGTGGAAAAGGAGTTGGCGGTGGGGGGGGGGGGGTGTATAGGAAAAAGGAGAGGGGGGGGGGGTTGAGAGGGTGATGTGGAGAGAGAAGAGAGCTGAAGGGGGGGGGGGGCAGAAGTGGTACAAGCTTTTATGTGTGTGTGGGGGGAGGGGGGGGGCATTTTGTTTCTGAATGACTGTTTAGTTTTTTAAGTTCAAAGAATCCTTAAAATTCTGAAAGAAGGAGTTATTCGCCAATTCTGTCTGCTCATTTAAAATGGTATGTGGGGAATTATGTTTGTGGGTAAAAATCTCTAATTGTTCGAGAAGATCCATCTTGAATCCCTTGTCTACAGTGTGTAGGATTTGAAGGTTAGTTTTAATGTCTGTTATGGAATGTTTATTATCTGCTAGATGGGTAGCAAAAGTGGATCTATTTAAGTTGTTTAGGCGAAGTGCATCAGTGTGCTCTTTGTATCGGATCTCAAAATTTCTACCTGTTTGCCCTATGTAGTAGCAGGAGCAGCTGTCACATCTTAATTTATATATACCAGATTTTTGGTAGGGTGTGCTGGCTCTTTTGGTGTTGTGGACTATTTTGTTCTGTATTTTGTTGTTAGTGTGAAAACTTATTTTGACATTGTGTGGTTTGAATAGCTTAGCAAGTTTGTATGAGATATTGCCGAGAAACGGCATACAAACGAATTTGGTTTCTTCTGCTACTGAGGTCTGGCTTGCTGGTTTTGCTTTGTTAGATATAATGTTTTTATCTAATTTTTCAATTATGCTTGGGTCATAAGCATTGTTTGATGCTATTGTTTTTAATATATTGATTTCATTAATTTTTGCAGTAGGATCAGCTTGAATCTTGTTGATACGGTTAAGTGCTGATTTGAAAAAAGCTAGTTTATGCTGATTTGGGTGGCATGATGTATTGTTTATTATGACATCTGAAGTGGTGGGTTTCCTATATATCTGAAATTTATGTTTGTTGTTGTGATGTGTTATGTTTAGGTCAAGAAAATAGATACCTTTTTGGTTTTGGTGTTCTACTGTGAACTGTATTTTGGGGTGAACATTATTAAGTTTACCAGCTAAGGCCTCAATTTCAGTGGCTGTCCCATCATATAACAACAGGGTGTCATCAACATATCGTTTATAATAAATGATTTTGTCTGTTTCTATTGGGTTTGCTTTAAAGAATTTAATTTCGAGATCATTAATGTAGATGTCAGCAAGAAGGCCAGCTAGACTACTGCCCATTGCTAGACCATCATGTTGAATATATATTTTGTTGTTGAAGGTGAAGTAATTGTGGGACAGCACTAATTCAAGTAAATCCATCAGCTCACAGATTTCCATGTCACTTAACTTTTTATGTTGTAATAAGTTATTTTTTATTATTCGAAGTGTTTCTATTATAGGTATGTTTGTGTACAGGTTGATAATATCAAGGGATGCAAAGTTAGCTGCATTGGGAATGGAAATTTCTCTGATACTGTCAATCAAATCATAGGTGTTTTTTATGGAATAATTGGTTGGGAATGTATAATATTTCTTGAGTATTTCATGCAGTTTTTTAGTCACTTTGTACCCTGGGCTATTTATGGAATTCACAATCGGGCGTATCGGGTGTCCATCTTTATGAATTTTAGGTTGTGATCTAAGCTTTGGTGCTGTAGGGTTCATTATAACACATTGTTTGGCTTCAATCGATGTCAGCAGAAAGTTACAATTTTTTAACATGTCTTTTATTTTAGCTTGGTATTTGGGAGTGGGGTCAGATTTCAACTCAGTTATGTTATTATTCTTGAAAAATTCTAGGGTTTTCTTAATGTAATCAGACTGGTTGCAGTAATTTCTGAAAACCTTTTCACACCACAGTCGCAGTGTTCCACATCCACAATGGATAAAAGTCGCACTAAATATATGTTTATAATTTTTGCGCACATTCTTTTTGTCCTATCACGATTTATTTTTAGCCCTACACAACTGACAATTCCATCCAGTTGTAACCTTTTTAGGGCTTCTGCCAGAAAAACGATGTCATCAGCGACCTCCAGACCCATAAGTCCAGATAGAACATTTCAAACTTATGCCCGTGTTCTACTTGTTCGTAGTTGTTCTCAATACAAAATCTGACTGTATGAGAAGCAATGGTATCGACATGCATCTTGATGACGCTTGTCAATATATTAAACAAAAGGGTGCTCCTATTTTCTATTCCTATATAGTAAGCTGAGTCTGGATGCAAGTCTCTGGAAATGAAGCCAAGGATTCCCGATAGGCTTACGACAGTAAAAAATTGTTCTCGATATTGGGAGTGTCGGTAATTAGAATTCCAGTTTCAAAATGCCGTAGAAAGAGAACAGCTGCTCAGAAAGACGTAAGATTTCAACAGTATTTCACTGTCACAGTGGGAAACACCACGGAACAAAAACGAATTAAAGAAAATTTGACCAATATTTGGGGCTATATGCGTCAGAATATGCGCACAGACAGACGAGCGGCGCTCTGCTGTTCCTTACTTTGCGTCCGAGACGTCCAACATGCTTGTCCCCATGACAGATCGCACAAGAACGGGGACTGTGCGCCAGTATCTCTGCGAAACTTCTGGTATGAAAAAAGCCATTGGTCTGATGTCTGTTAAGGGTCTGGAGAAAGTGATTAGATTCGAAACGACGGGTTCTTTGGTTGAAGTGCAGTGTGGCAGAGAGAGAAAAAACAATTGGTCCGATGTCTGTCGAAGACGTTGTCACAGCATTGCAGGAGGAGTCGAGAGGCGGTTGCGCGGGCAATTGCCCGAGTGTTTGACATGCCTGCGAGCACGGTGCCTAAAATCCTACAAAAATCTTGCATTGCTACCCATACAACATCAGCATTGTTCATGCATTCCTTCCTGCTGACCTATTAGCAAGACAGGCGTTCGCTCTGGAACTTCTTCTCTGCATGGAATTGGACAATTAATGTCGTGGAACATTATAGCATGTGACGTGAGTGGTCAGCACTTCTGACTGCCATACAGCAGGATCGGGTTCGATTACCGGATGTGTCGGAGAATTTCCCCGCTCGGCGGCTGCATGTTGTGTTGTCCTCATCATGATTTCATCGTCATCTACACTCAAACGCCCGTGTGTCGTCGACTGAAAAGCTTTCAACTCGGCAGCTGAACTTCCATAGGTAGGATTCCCAGCCACCAATTCCATACAATCATTTCATTTCATTCTGTGGACAAACGAAGCCCATTTCCATCTTCAATGACATGCCACGACTCAGAATTGCAGAATATAGGCAACGGAAAATCCGCACATAAATCAAACAGCACTGCTTCCTTCTACAAAGGTTACTGTGTGGTGTGGGTTGAGGCATCATATGTCCTAGGGTTCTATTTTTTTGGAGGAGATGAGTCTTGCGGATCCTGTTACCTTTACTGTCACTGATAAACTCTATGGGAGCCTTTTGCGCACCAACCTCATGCCAACTCCTCTGCAGCGTGGATGCGTGGGGTAGGATCATTCTTACGCAAGATGGCGCCCCATTAACACTAAACAGCCAGTGAAGCGGCTGCTGCAGAGACATTTCGGGAATGTCAGAATTGTCAGCCGTCATTTCTCTACATCCTGGCCGTCCAGTTCCCCTGATCTTAATCCGTGTGTCTTATGACTGTGGCTTTATCTGGAAGACATTGTGTTCAGTGCTCTAATTACGAACGTAGCTGAAGTCACCCATTACGCAACGCATTCCAAGCGTGAACCGCGAGACACTCCGATCTGTTGTAGATTACGCTGTTTCTCGATTTCAACTCGTGACAGAAAACCGTGGACAGCATGTTGAACATGTCTTGTACCAATCTCACGACAATTAGAAGCCGAAGTCAGTTTGCTTTTTATGCGATTTTTGGACCCAGGACAGTTAAAAACAGTTGTCATTTTGGTTGTATGCCATTTTCAGCCTTGGACAACTAAAAACCAATTTTTCCCAACCGGTATGGTATGACCTCGCCTAACTGCAGTGCCAAAACTGTTGACTGCCGAACTTGTACTTTCATGCACATTCAACACTATATATGGTGTAATGAATGCAAGCCATAGCAGTCGTACTGCGATTTATCTGTCATTTGCAGCCGTCCCCATTTACGGTAAGACGCTAAATGCCACCTATCGTTGCAATTTTTAATTTATTTTAATTAGTTAATAAATTTTTTGCGTTTCCCCTAGCAAACAACATGCTGTCCAAATTTTCCTACAGCATTTTTAAACTGGAACTTTAATTATGGACAATCTGCGTACTATCGAAAGCTTATACTCCATAGTGATTCACGCTGTATATTGTCAAATGCTTTTTCAAGTGACACAAGTGTTGTGGTGTAAGACATAGAATGTTATATAAACGATCTAGCTAGTAAAGTAGTCGGTAATACAGGGCGACAATCATCGAACTACATGAAAAAAAAAACGTAAATTAGTTACAAGCTACGGCGTGCACACAATTGATTCAACATTTAAACGTCACTACAGATGCCCGGATTTAAGTTATGACATATCTGCCATCATTGGCGATGATGTGGCGTAGACTAATAGCGAAATTCTGCATGACCCGCTGAAGCGTCGGAACATCGATGCTGTCGGTGACCCCCTGAATGGCTGTTTTCAGCTCAGCAATGGTTTTGGGGTTATTGCTGTACACCTTGTCTTTAATACAGCCCTACAAAAAGAAGTCGCTTGTGCACAGGTCCGGAGAATATGGTGGCCAATCTACGTCCACAGTAGTGGCCTCTGGGTACCACAGAGCCAGATCGCGGTTCCCAAAGTGCTCCTCCAGGGCATCAAACACTCTCCTGCTTCGGAGGGGTGGATCTCCGTCTTGCATGACCCACATCTTGTCAAAATCAGGGTCACTTTGGATAATGAGGATGAAATCATCTTCCAGAGCCTTCACGTACCGTTCGGTAGTCACCGTGCCATCAAGGAATACCGCACCGATTATTCCGTGACTGGACATTGCACACTACACAGTCACCCGGTGAGGGTGAAGAGACTTCTCGATCGCGAAATATGGATTCTCAGCCCCCTAATGTTTCAGTTTTGCTTACTGACGAATCCATCCATATTAAAGTAGGCTTCCTCGCTCAACCAAACCATAGAGCGCCTACTAATCATGCCCCGCTGCCAGCCGCGCAGTTTGAACGTCCTAACGCAAACCGTTCAGAAGTTATGATGATTTTATTTCATATAGTTCAATAATTGTTATCCTGTATAAACACGCAGCCTTCAGAGAATAAGTTAACTCTTAACTGCAACAAAACGCAATGCATACAGTTTCTCCTGTAAAAGCGAAATTTTACTGTACCAGTGAAGTCAAACAATTAGTGATGTCTACCACTTTAAATTGTTAGGACTTAGATTAGACGAAACGCTTCCTTGTAAGTATCTTGCCCAAAACCTAGTACAGAACTGAGTGGTGTTATCTTCAGTATAAAAATAATCTCCGTTGTCTCTGACACTGAAACGCTATAGCTTGTTTACCACCGTTATTTCAGTTTGGAGCAATTCTGTGTACTTTGCCAGAATACTGATAGCCCAGAAAAAGGCAGTCAGAAGGATCTGTGGTACCAGTTAGCAAAGTCGTGTCGGCAGATGTCCCGGAATTCTGTGTAAATGTAGGCCTAGTCCATGACAGGATTTGTTGTAGGCAATATAGACATATTCAGAACAAACTGCAACATCTGTTCAGGGTACACCAGATGAAAAACCGATTTGCACTTGGACAGTACTTCATTAAGCATTGCACAGAAACCTGTTCGCTACTCAGTAGGTTTCGTTTACAGCAGACTTCCAAAGAAACTGAAAAAAATTGTTGATAAACCTTAAGATCCAAATGTTCCAGCGGCACGAGATGTAGAAGCAGTAGTTGAGAATGTTTCTCTGTAGTGCGTTATTTATTGGTATACTCTCTCTACTTCTCGTGTTTTATTATGTTTTTGTTTCTTTCGTTTATGAATGTTCTAATAAGCATTCTTAAACTACGCCCTGACTCGTTACATGCCCAAGTAACTTTGACTCGCGTGGTCGCACGAGACGTGATAAATAAATAAATAAATAAAAGGTAAATACCACGACTATCGTTCTCTCATTCTTCGTTTATTTTTCTGTAAAACTTTGTATTTGTGTACAATCGATATTTGACTGTTTTCCCAACAGGGATATTACGTTAAGGCTACTGCCATCAAATACCGCCAACCTCTGCTCGTATATGTCATAGTCCGTACAAACTATACAACAGGAGTGTCGTTGCTTTTGTGCGCTCGCCGACTGCCAAACCGCAGGTCACGTCACGTTATCACTCTGCTAACTATAACTAACTCTCTGTAGCGCGGTACAGAGCTATGTTCACATATGCGTGGCAAATATCTGGTTACGAATTTGATAGACCTGTCGGGTCTTTTGATAATTTGAATACTGTGGCTCTTTGAGTTGGATTACTGCAGTGTCGATATACCGAAAATTATGTAGCGTGTGGCATTTCGGCATTTCGACATATGCATACCGTTCCATTCTACTGCGTGTTACTCACTTCACTGACACTCCACACCTGCAATTCGATGATGCTCTTGTCACTCTGATGGTCAAAATCATCTGTTATACGGTGTTGCATCTTCAGTACCTTGTGCTTCTGCAATCTTCAGTTTCATTAACCTTCAAATTTCGATTGTACACAAATGCATAGTTTTACAGGTAGATAGCCTTGATAGGTAACAGAAGTATTTTAAAATCATTTTCATCCGTTTCTAGCCTCTCTAGCAGCGGGACTTATATTGTGACTTACATGCTTTAATGGTAAGAAATTGGAAATTTGTGGTAAATATATGGGACCAAACTGCTGAGGTCATCGGTCCCTAAGCTTACACACTACTGAATCCAACTTAAACTAATTTACGCTAACGACAACACACACACCCATGTCCGAGGGAGGACTCGAACCTCCCACAGGGGGAGCCGCGCAAACCGTGCAAGGCGCCCAAGGCCGCGCGGCTACTCCGCGCACCTGCAATGGTAAGACACTCGTCTCACATTCAGAAGGATATCAGTTTAAATCGCCTCCTGCTGCCCAGGCTTGATTTTTGTGGTTAACCTAAATCGCTTAAGGCACATGCCGGTAGTGTTCCTCTAAAAAATACACGGCCGACTTCCTTCTTCACCCTTTCCCAGTCCGAACGTGTGCTCAGTCTTTTTGACTGTGTCATAAACAGGACATCAAAGCGTACCGTAAATGCTTTTGTGCTGTACTTGTCCCTTCATGTTTCCACTTCACTATCACATCGGAAACAGTGGACCTAGAGATGTTTAGGAGTGTGGATATCTCGCGTCCAGACGTATGCCACAAGTGACACCCAATCACCTGATCACGTTCCAAGTCCGATGTCTAATGACTACTGAGGTCGCTGATATGGAGTACCTGGCAGTAGGGGGCAGCACAATGCACCTAATACGAAAAACGTATGTTTTTGGGGGTGTCCGGATACTTTCGATCGCATAGTGTATTTGCTGTCAGCAGTTGAAACTGTGAAATCGGATCGTATGTGTGTCAGAAGCGCATCCTGTGAATGTGCTGTGCCATATACTACATTCAATGACAGGATTAACAATAGACATCCTATAAGTTATGGGTGGCAGACACCGTTACCCTGAGATGAAGGAAGACATTGTTTAATGGGAATTCCATATGATAAAGGAAGAAATTTGAGACGTAATTTAAGATTATTTGAATAATGATGGAATGACTTAACCCAGATTTATTGATGACATACCAGGAAAGCAAAGGGTAAATAAATTCATGCAGTGGAATAAAATATTAACAGCCCGAGTATGTGAGAATGTGAAAAGATAGAGATGTGCCATGACAGAGCTTATGAGGGACTGTTTTATCAATGAAAAGGAAACTCTCCAAGTTGTGCCACCATCCAACATATTTAACTCCGACGAAACCAATTTTACCGACGACGTTGGAGTCAGCAAAGTTGTGGTGAAATGTGGTGTAAAAGATGTGGAGAGGATTACAGGCTCCAGTAAATCAAGCACGAGAGTCATGATTTGTGCATCGCTGATGAAGTGGCCCTTCCGCCTTATTCAGTGTATAAGGCAAAACTCTTCTACCCAGAATCGTTTAAAGGAGGTGTGAGAGAAGCAGTTCACAACCAAAGTGTTAGTGGTTGATTTGATCTGCCAACTGTTACTAATTGTTTCAGGAAACTTTTGCTCCCACATGAAAGAAAATTAACTGGGCGTAAAATTGTAATTTGTGACAATTTATTGCTTCATTTGTTGTTGGAGGTAGTTAAACTTTGTGAAGAAAATGACATGTAACATATCTTTTGTTTTACTACCTCCAAACTCAACACATTTCTGTCAACCTTTGGATGTCACATATTTCAGAACTCTGAAGAGAGATTGGAAGAAGGTGTTGAGTAAGTGGAAGAGCATGCAGAGAGGGCTTCTTCACAAAAGTGCTTTCCCAGCTGTCCCTTGTGAGGTCTTCAAGAAGGTTGTTTTGAAGCCTGCAACAAATGTGAAGGCGGGGTTTATGGCCTCTGGAATATGTCCATTCAGTCCTGACAAAGTCTGCGAGAAAATTTCAGTGTTGGATGACTGTGGGTCCATCGAATCATCCTGGACTGATAGCTTCACCATTCATCTACAGCGACCTCGTGTTGGAGAAACAGTGCAAAAGGGGAAAAGAGTGTCCCTTCCACCTAGGAAAGGTATTCGCAGGGAAGATATTTGCCGCAGAGAGAATAAAGATGATACAGAAGTAGGAGGGAGGGAAGCAGTGCCTGATGGAATTAATAAACAGAGTGGGGCCTCGGAAGAAAATGGCTACAGAGAATGTATTCCTCTCAGTGAGGATGAGAAAAAAATGGTTCAAACGGCTCTGAGCACTATGCGACTTAGCTTCTAAGGTCATCAGTCGCCTAGAACTTAGAACTAATTAAACCTAACTAACCTAAGGACATCACACACATCCATGCCCGAGGCAGGATTCGAACCTGCGATCGTAGCGGTAGCTCGGCTCCAGACTGTAGCGCCTATAACCGCACGGCCACTCCGGCCGGAGTGAGGACGAGAAAATGCAACCAGAAAGAGAAGACGTCTCTGACAGGAGCAATATTGAGAGTGGTTCTGCGGAAGAAAACATTTACACGGTAGGAGATTTTGATGTAGTTGACCTGAGAGACAATAGTGGAAAACAATTTTTTTGTTGGGAAAGTTATTGGTATCCATGATGAGGTAGAGGATCTCTGTCAGTCTCAGAGGAAAGGGGTGATTCACAAAGAAACATATGAAGGGCTTATTCAATAGTGGTACAAGTCCATTACCTCCACTTTCCTGTCTATAACGCTTCTGAAATTAACGAGCCAAACAAACAGAAAGAAAGGTTCATCTCTTGCAAGAAACCATATCTTTGAATATTTCAGCGCTCAATTAACTTTAGGACTCTTTATCTCAATACGGACAAAAATAGACTTGTACCACTATTGAAATAATCCCTTCATATTTTGTCTTTTCTCCAGCTGTTGACGAAACTTCTGTGAAGCAGGGTGATACTGTAACAAAAGTAAGAGGTCGAGATATCATACGAGGTCGAGATGTATTACCGCCAGATTTACTCATATTAATCAATATATTGACTTTTTATAGTGATGAAAAAGCATTAGTTTTTGTGATAGGCTGTGTCGTATGAAGAAACACTATTCCCATGGACGTTAAATAAGTGTGAAGTTCTTTGAATATTAACTAAACTTTGTAATTCATAAGTAATGTACTAATACATAATTATAATATCTTAATAAAGGTTTCTAGGTGATTTTCCTTTTGTATTTGTTCCAAATTATTTTTTGAAATGTAAAATAGAGATCGACTTTACTGTAACAAACTTTTCAAGTCGGTTTCTGTATTATTTCAATGGTAATCGACTTTAGCAGCATCCTATGCTAAAGCCGATCACCGTTTTACCGATTAGTATGTATCGATAATTACAGATGTAAAGTTAATTTTTATTGTGTTTTGAAATAAGAAGAATAGAAGATTCTAAATTGTATTTTCCGCATTTTAATTGATTAACAAAATAATGATAATTTAAACAAAATCGTAAATTTTCCTCGACTTAGCAGCATTTACGGTACTCCTTCCTTCTTTAAGCTGTGCTATCAAGTGGTTTATCCCCGATTCGATTGAGTCACATGTCATTAGTTGTCCAACTTCCCTTCTAACAATAAGCATTGTTCTTTAACGTTACGGTTCAATATTTTCTCACCTTTCCTGTACTGCTTATGGTTAACGTCGAACTGCCGTTTGTCGCTACCTTCCAGACGAATGTTTTCGAATTGTAATGTACACAATAAGACGAAAAACAGATGCACAACGAAAGAATTCTCTGAATGGGACGGAAATCGGTAGATGTAATATACATGAACAGACAAACAAATGATTACAGTTTCAGAATAATTGGACTAGTTATTCAAGAGAGGAGTTCCACAAATTGGGCAGGTCAACAACACGTTGGTCCACCTCTGGTCCTTACGCAAGCAGTTATTTGTCTCCATATGGTTTTACAGAGTTGCCGGATGACCTGATGAAGAATATCGTGTTAAATTATGTCCAACTGGTGTGCTAAATCGTCTAAATCCCGATCTGGTTGGAGCACTCTGCCCATAATACTCCAAACGTTCCGAACTGGGGAGGGATCCAGTGACCTTCTTGGCCAAGGAAGAGTTTGACAAGCAAGAAGGCAAGCAGTAGAAACTCCAGCTATGTTCGAGCGAGTATTATTTTGCTGAAATATAAGCCCAGGATAGGTCGCTATGAAGGACAACAAACTGGGGAGTAGCACAGCGTTGACGTTCCGCGGATGACAATCAAAGACCATTCATTACTCCTAGTCGTCTGGCTGTATGGCGGGTGATAGGGAGGTTGGTATCTGACCGATGCACCGTTGTCCAGGACACCTCCAAACATGTCTTAGGCCAAAAAATCTCATAGACTGGAATAGATTTGTTTTCACTGATGAGTCCCGCTTCGAGTTGAGCCCTAATGACTAGCGACGATGTGTCTGGAGACGGCCCGGACAGTGGTGAGATAGCAACGTGACTGTCGCCCGCCGTACTCTACGCCCCGTTTTGTTGCCCCTCATGGCAAGCTATGTCCGCCTGCTTAGCTGGGTGGTAACGTGCTTGCCTCCCATTCACTGGGCGCGGCTTCGATTCACGGCCGGGTTGGAGATTTTCTCCACTCGGGGACTGGGTGTTGTGTTGCCCTCATCATCATTTCATCCTCATCAGCGGCCCCAAGTCGCCCAATGTGGCGCCGGATGAAATGAGACTTGCACTTTGCGGCCGAACCCGACTGAAACATCCCGGCCAACGATGCCATACAAACAGTCATGACAAGCCATCCTCGGTTCACATTTCAGCAAGATAAGGACCCCCCCCCCCCCAAGCTGCCAACAATTTCTGCTGCTTGATTTCGTGCTTACTTACGCTATGTACATCTAATAACTTAGATATAAATCATTTTGTACAGCTATAGGTTCTTCTGTTGTGCTGGGTTATATACAGTGAGAGTAATATCCTTGATAGCAGCAAGTAGTCTTAAAAACTGGTACACTCCCTTAGTCTCCAAATACCCTGTGCGTCCGCAAAGTCTCTTCGCAGTTGCGAGCCTGGCGCATCTCGCCCTGTGGGGCGCGTGATGTTGGCAGCACTGTCAAGTCTCGCCTGCACTTGTTCCGTGGTCTTGCAGTGACAGGGTGGAGGTAGTGGTATTGCGCGTGTGTTGCAGCTGTTAGTTATTGTCTAGTTCTTGTATAATCCGAGTGCAGTGAGAACGCTTACTACTGCAGAGAGAGCGTCTTCATTGGAAGACTTTTCTGTGCAGGAGGCAACTTTACGGAGCATGTGAAGTGGTAATTTAGATTTCATTCTCCTGCATCGAGGTGTCCATATCGTGCCTCTGTACGTGATGTAATTCTCAAATTCCAGACAAAAGTTCCAGTTCATGATCCACCATAAACTGGTAGACGCACAATTTAACACAACGGAAGCTTGACGACATTCCGGACATCGCGTTGGGGAGTCCAACAAAATCATTGAGAAGATTATCGCAAGCGGCTAAATTCTCTCGTACGACAGCACATAAGGCTGTAGCTAAACAACTGGGGAAGTACCCGTATAAAATTACTGCTGTGCAACAATTACATTGTATGGACCATGTGAAACGAATATTGTCTGTACTGTAGTTTCAGTGATTTGTTAACGGAGATGTAGTTGGTGTGTTACATCGAACCTTTTCCACTGATGTGGCATGGTGTCAGCTATCTGGCTACTTTAGTCTCCAAAATTCACGAATTTGTCCATAAGAACGCCCACATGCTTTAAGAAAAACGCCATTGCACGCGGAGAAGATCGGAGTGTGGGTTGGCATAACTAAATTATGTGGCCGATCTTTTTCGATAGTACTGTCACTTCCGATGTCTAATGTTCCCCGCTTATCCCCCAGCAGCACTCCTCCTCCGTCGACCCGTCTAAGTTCTCGTTTGTTTACGGTCGCGGCCGACTGCGACGATATACTGTCTGCATAATGCAGTTAGTGGTGCAGTTACGTTCGCCAAGAAAACATCAGGTAGTAATGTTTGTGACGTGTTTGTGAGGAAACTGTTCGACGAGAAAGAAATGATCAGCATACTGATAGGTGTACCTCTTAAGATGCCACACATAAAAAAATCTACACGTTTACTCATTATACCCCTATATCGAGCCACTCAGCGTAGTGGATTTTAGAATCTACATTTACATTCTACTCCGCAGTTACCTGCACAGTACTTCATAGAGGCTACGCAGTATGTTACTTGCAGCTCTCTTTCCCATTCCATTCACAAATGTAGCACAGAAAGAGTCCCAATATGGCTGTATGGCTCTTACTCAAGTAAGTAAACTCCCTTTAGATTCTTTCACGATGCATACCACGGTTACTGAAGCCATTCCAAATGAGCGGAAAAATGTAGTAGTTCTCCCTGAGATCTCTACGCATGGTCCCTGAGCATTCCTATGGAATGAAACCGATTGTGGCTTAGTAAACTCACTTAAAACAATAGCCGTGGTGGCTTTCGTAACCTCGTATTAATCAGCTGTGGAAGCACAACGTGATTAAAGTGAGAGATCCTTCAATGAACAGAAACTTTGCTTCTTCAGTACTTTGGTACATGGAAAGGCTGTAACGATTAACCATAGAGTAGAATCTTGGTCTCTTAGAGAAATATAATTTTCTGAAAGTCTGTTTTCGATTACTTGAAACGTTTATCAAATATTACGAGTATCCACCTTAGTTTGTAACTTCGTGTCTTACATTTTTGTAAACCATTTTACAAATGGTTCAAATGCCTCTGAGCACTATGGGACTTAACTTCTAAGGTCATCAGTCCCCTAGAACTTAGAACTACTATATACTATACAAAGTTAGGAAACTACTGCGAAAGCAAAGAGAGCTTCACTCTAAGTTTAAACGCAGCCAAAACCTCTCAGACAAACAGAAGCTAAACGACGTCAAAGTTAGCGTAAGGAGGGCTATGCGTGAAGCGTTCAGTGAATTCGAAAGTAAAATTCTATGTACCGACTTGACAGAAAATCCTAGGAAGTTCTGGTCTTACGTTAAATCAGTAAATGGCTCGAAACAGCATATCCAGACACTACGGGATGATGATGGCATTGAAACAGAGGATGACACGCGTAAAGCTGAAATACTAAACACCTTTTTCCAAAGCTGTTTCACAGAGGAAGACCGCACTGCAGTTCCTTCTCTAAATCCTCGCACAAACGAAAAAATGGCTGACATCGAAATAAGTGTCCAAGGAATAGAAAAGCAACTGGAATCACTCAACAGAGGAAAGTCCACTGGACCTGACGGGATACCAATTCGATTCTACACAGAGTACGCGAAAGAACTTGCCCCCCTTCTAACAGCCGTGTACCGCAAGTCTCTAGAGGAACGGAAGGTTCCAAATGATTGGAAAAGAGCACAGGTAGTCCCAGTCTTCAAGAAGGGTCGTCGAGCAGATGCGCAATACTATAGACCTATATCTCTGACGTCGATCTTTTGTAGAATTTTAGAACATGTTTTTTGCTCGAGTATCATGTCGTTTTTGGAAACCCAGAATCTACTATGTAGGAATCAACATGGATTCCGGAAACAGCGATCGTGTGAGACCCAACTCGCTTTATTTGTTCATGAGACCCAGAAAACATTAGATACAGGCTCCCAGGTAGATGCTATTTTTCTTGACTTCCGGAAGGCGTTCGATACAGTTCCGCACTGTGGCCTGATAAACAAAGTAAGAGCCTACGGAATATCAGACGAGCTGTGTGGCTGGATTGAAGAGTTTTTAGCAAACAGAACACAGCATGTTGTTATCAATGGAGAGACGTCTACAGACGTTAAAGTAACCTCTGGCGTGCCACAGGGGAGTGTTATGGGACCATTGCTTTTCACAATATATATAAATGACCTAGTAGATAGTGTCGGAAGTCCCATGCGGCTTTTCGCGGATGATGCTGTAGTATACAGAGAAGTTGCAGCATTAGAAAATTGTAGCGAAATGCAGGAAGATCTGCAGCGGATAGGCACTTGGTGCAGGGAGTGGCAACTGACCCTTAACATAGACAAATGTAATGTATTGCGAATACATAGAAAGAAGGATCCTTTATTGTATGATTATATGATAGCGGAACAAACACTGGTAGCAGTTACTTCTGTAAAATATCTGGGAGTATGCGTGCGGAACGATTTGAAGTGGAACGATCATATAAAATTAATTGTTGGTAAGGCGGGTACCAGGTTGAGATTCATTGGGAGAGTCCTTAGAAAATGTAGTCCATCAACAAAGGAGGTGGCTTACAAAACACTCGTTCGACCTATACTTGAGTATTGCTCATCAGTGTGGGATCCGTACCAGATCGGGTTGACGGAGGAGATAGAGAAGATCCAAAGAAGAGCGGCGCGTTTCGTCACAGGGTTATTTGGTAACTCAAGTGGCAGACTCTGCAAGAGACCCATCGCGGTGTAGCTTGCTCGCCAGGTTTCGAGAGGGTGCGTTTCTGGATGAGGTATCGAATATATTGCTTCCCCCTACTTATACCTCCCGAGGAGATCACGAATGTAAAATTAGAGATTCGAGCGCGCACGGAGGCTTTCAGACAGTCGTTCTTCCCGCGGACCATACGCGACTGGAACAGGAAAGGGAGGTAATGACAGTGGCACGTAAAGTGCCCTCCGCCACACACCGTTGGGTGGCTTGCGGAGTATAAATGTAGATGTAGATGTAGATGTACTTAAACATAACTAACCTAGGGACATCACACACATCCATGCCCGAGGCAGGATTCGAACCTGCAATCGTATCGGTCGTGCGGTTCCAGACTGTATGGCCTAGAACCGCTCGGCCATCCCGGCAGGCAAACCATTTTACAATATTTTGATTTTCTTCTGTCACACCTAATAACAACCTCAGCATTTAGAATGTCATCTTACCACCTCTGACGATGAGGTCAGCATTGCTTACTCACCTAGAGCTCAGAGACCTTTTGTCGTATCCAAAACAACAAACATTCATAAACACTAAAAAGTCAATATTAATATATTACTGGTAGTAAAAAAAAATTTCTATCTGACAGTACCAAACTGCTATACAGCAGAAATGTTTGATCAAATTCATTTCAGTATGGAATTTTAAGGTCTGTTCCCGTGCTTACAAACATGAACGATGAATTGAAGAGACCCGGTTTCTTGTTTTGCTTAAACTCAAACATCTTTCATCAAAGTTGTGGCATTTTCCGAAGTCTCCCATCCTTTTTTATTCACTTAATTTTCTTTTTTTACGATATGTGTGTCTTGAGGCTAGCAACAGAAATGATTAGTAAGTCGATATTAATAGAAATTGGCAGCATGTCTGTAAGTGATCTATTTGTTTTATTTTGGTTATTACTCGCCTACTATATGCAATTCCCTTTTCTCTGACCAGTTTTCCCAATATTTTTAATTTAGTTATTTAAAGAAACTATAAATTTTGTTGAGAAATTGGGAACATTCAGTCTTACGCAATGATACACTGCGTGACAGCTCGCAACCAGCAATAAGATACCGCAGACTAGTGCAATAGAAGTTTGCGCTCTCTGGAAAACGGATAACTCTTATTCCAAGTTGAATATGGTGAGAACTATAATGAATTAGGATGGCTACTGTCTGAGCTTTGTGGAGTCTAGACATGTTAATAGAAATCGCCATAATTTGCTGCTGTTAGCAGCCATCTTAACAATTTTGCAATTGGGAGAATCATTTCCGATTGTGGGCGAGCTTTGAAAAGTTATTGTGGATTAAAATGTGAGGGACTATTAACGCCTGATTTTCAGAATGTACGCTATTGACACTAAAATACGTGTCCAGCGTTTTTCTTGCATTTTCCTGAACCCCAGTTTCATGCTTAAGGGAGGTAGGACGTCAAACGGGCCGACTTGGAGCAGGAGAGGCACCACAGGACATTTTAATTTCCACTGTCTATACTTTTACAAGCAAATTCATAAAACATTTGTCAGCATGACCAGGAAGGATTCAGTATTCACACTCGTAGCAGCGGAAGTTCAAAAATGTAACAAAATAATGTTTTCTACATGCGAAATTTCATCATTTTTTCACTTAGTATTGGCTGCATATGTTGCTATAGGTACACTTTTCTTCATAAGTAAGAGAGAGACTGTTCGATGAATTTTGCACAGCAGAAATACCATATTTACAGGTGTCTGAAACTTTAGAATCAATTTAATTTATGAAAAAATGAATGAGCTGTTACATTTTAAACTTTATGTTTAGAAAAAAATCAAATTTGGCAGTTAATTAATTTTACCACAGTTTTTAATAGATTTGGAAAATTCTAGAGTTTCATATACCTGTAAGTATGTTTTGTATGCTGTGCAAAATTTATCAAAGAATCTCTCTTACTTATGAAGAAAAATGTACCTATAGCAACAAATGCAGCCAACAGTAAGTGAAAAAAATGATGAAATTTCATATCTAAAAACAATTATTTTGTTGTGGTTTTGCACTTCCATTGCTTTGAGTGTGAATTCTGAATCCTTCCTGGTCATGCTGACAAAGTTTTATGAATTTATTTGTAAAAGTATAGAAAGTAGAAAATAAAATGTCCTGTGGTGGCTCTCCTGCTCCAAGTCGGCCCGTTTGACGTCCTGCCCCCCTTAAATAATTATGTCAACGCAAGTTGTGGGTGTGTGTGAAGGATGACGGGTTAAGTAGGATATGCACAATGGTCCTTGTTTTTTGAGTAACTAATTTAACTTCCCAACTTTTTTTTTATAAGTAGAATGTATTTACGATCCGTTCACGCTCCACGTAGAGTCAGAGCGCCTTAATGGCACAGATGTGGACTCCCTGCTATTTTTTAATGACGAAGCAGGACCTTGAGTTAAGAGTGAACGCCTCTGCTAATATATTACCACCAGTGAATTTAAGCTCTGATGCAGCATAGTTCCACTGAACATACGAAATCGCATTCACTTAAAAGGTATTCGGGTTTGCATCGACAAAACAAGGTTTCAGTGCCATTTTATTGTACTGATGTGATAAATTTTCTTTGCTGTGCTGCTCACAAAAGATAGAACTTTTACTGCACCAAGATAATTAAAGAACATTTAAATTGCTATTTCATGCCAATTAGTGAATATAACCGGAGTAGTGAAAGTGTAAATGAGGAAAAGGGATGGATTCACTAATAGTTTTTTTTAATATTCAGTGACAATATTTTACAGAAGTTAAAGAATTTCAGAGTTCCATTTCCAAATACATACACAATTATTAAAAAAGACAGATAACATCTCCATCTGATTATGTAAAGTATGACTACGTAGGCTTTCCCGGCGTAATAAGTCTTGAAAGTCTCTTCGGGTCTGCTGCCGGATCCTAAAATCAACTTGACTCGATATTTCGGCGATCCAACTGTTCGCCATCTTCAGGAAATGCTGCTTCTGCTGATGAGTCCCGCTGAGAACTGACGCAAGATTGCAATTCGACGTCCTATATAGGCCACCGTTCAACGACCCGGCGTACAGAAGACTATCTAATGACCCCACAGAAAGGATCAAACGTAAGACACTTTCACTGTTGAAAAAGAGTTCGTTGTCAGATGACTTACGTAAGAAACTTCATCCGGGTGCTTCCGTTCCGCCAAGGTTGTATGGTCTGCCTAAGTTGCATAAGGAGGGGTTCCTCTACGCCCTATTGTTAGTAATTTGGGTGCACCGACTTATAACCTGGAAAAGTATTTATCATCTGCTCTCAGTCCATTTGTTGGCAAATGTGAACACCATATATCCAGTTCGGTGGATTTTATTCGACGATTGGGATCTTTGAAGTTGAGTTCTTCAGAACTGTTAGTGAGTTTCGATGTGGTATCCCTATTTACACGAGTTCCTCTGGAAGAGTCCCTTAGTTTGATCAGTGAAAAACTGGATGAAGAGCTGGTGTAGCTTTGTCGTCATGTGCTGACCTCCACGTATTTTTTATTTAACGGTAACATTTTTGAACAGAATGACGGAGTGGCTATGGGTAGTCCTTGTCACCCATAGTCGCCAGTTTATTTATGGAGGACTTCGAGGCCATGGCACTGAGGACTTCAGCTTTGCAACTAACGTGCTTCTGGAGATACGTGGACGATACCTTCTTCGTATAGCCGCATGGACGTGATGCTCTTAACAGATTTTTGGACCACTTCAACTGACTTCATCCCCGTATCAAATTTACTATGGAGGTTGAAAATGATGGGATGCTTCCATTTTTAGACGTAATTGTTTATAAAAAACAAGATGGAACTTTGGGACACAGCGTTCACCGAAAGCCGACACACACAGATTGCGCCCTAAGAGTTGTCATCAACCACACCAACGTAGTGGCGTCCTTAGGACTTTGGTACGGAGAGCATATGCCATTTCCGACGCAGACAGCTTAACCCAAGAACTTGAGCATTTGATAACTGTTTTTAAGGAAAATGGATACACCGAGAAACAGATTCGTCGGGCTATGGAATTTGGACCGTCTCCGGAGGTGTTCGAAGAGGAACATAGACCTGTGGCCTTTCTTCCTTATGCTGGAGGCTTATCGTTTAAGATTGGACGAATTTTAAGGAATTTTAACATTAAGAGTGTGTTCCGTCCACCTTCTAAGATTAGGGCTCTGCTCGGCTCTGTGAAGGATGATTTGGGACTTAGGAAACCCGGGGTGTACAAAATCCCGTGTCAATGTCGGAAATCTTACGTTGGCCGTTCTATTCGCACGGTGAATGACAGGTGTGTGGAACATCGCCGTCACACGAGGCTACACCAGCCGGAAAAATCGGCCGTAGCGGAACACTCCCTAAATGAGGGACACAAAATGAAATTTGAGGAAACTGTTGTGATTGCCAACATTCCCGGTTTTTGGAATAATGTCTATAAAGAGGCGACTGAAATGAGGTTGGCTGATAATTTAATCAACAGAGACAATGGGTTTCCTCTTAGCAAAACTTTCCTGTGCTAACCTCTTCATCTCAGAGTAGCACTTGCAACCTACGTCCTCAATTATTTGCTTGACGCATTCCAATCTCTGTCTTCCTCTACAGTTTTTGCCCTCTACAGTTCCCTCTAGTATCATGGAAGTCATTCCCTCATGTCTTAGCAGATGTCCTATCATCCTGTCCCTTCTCCTTATCAGTGTTTTCCACATATTCCTTTCCTCTCCGATTCTGCATGGAACCTCCTCATTCCTTACCTTATCAGTCCACCTAATTTTCAACATTCGTCTACAGCACCACATCTCAAATGCTTCGATTCTCTTCTGTTCTGGTTTTCCCACAGTCCATGTTTCACTGCCATACAATGCTGTACTCCAGACGTAGTACATCCTCAGAAATTTCTTCCTCAAATTGAGGCCGGTATTTTATATTAATAGACTTCTCTTGGCCAGAACTGCCTTTTTTTGCCATACCGAATCTGCTTTTGATGTCCTCCTTGCTCCGTCCGTCATTGGTTGTTTTACTGCCTAGGTAGCAGAATTCCTTAACTTCATTGACTTCGTGACCATCAATCCTCATGTTAAGTTTCTCGCTGTTCTCATTTCTACTACTTCTCATTACCTTCGTCTTTCTCCGATTTACTCTCAAACCATACTGTGTACTCATTAGACTGTTCATTCCGTACAGCAGATCATTTAATTCTTCTTCACTTTCACTCAGGATAGCAATGTCATCAGCGAATCGTATCATTGATATCCTTTCACCTTGTATTTTAATTCCATTCCTGAACCTTTCTTTCATTTCCATCATTGCTTCCTCGATGTACAGGTTGAAGAGTAGGGGCGAAAGGCTACAGCCTTGTTATACACCCTTCTTAATACGAGCACTTCGTTCTTGATCGTCCACTCTTATTATTCCCTCTTGGTTGTTGTACATATTGTATATGACCCGTCTCTCCCTATAGCTTACCCCTACTTTTTTCAGAATCTCGAACAGCTTGCACCATTTTATATTGTCGAACGCTTTTTCCAGGTCGACAAATCCTATGAAAGTGTCTTGATTTTTCTTTAGCCTTGCTTCTATTATTAGCCGTAACGTCAGAATTGCCTCTCTCGTCCGTTTACTTTTCCTAAAGCCAAACTGATCGTCACCTAGCGCATTCTCAATTTTCTTTTCCATTCTTCTGTATATTATTCTTGTAACCAGCTTCGATGCATGAGCTGTTAAGCTGATTGTGCGATAATTCTCGCACTTGTCAGCTCTTGCCGTCTTCGGAATTGTGTGGATGATGCTTTTCCGAAAGTCAGATGGTATATCGCCAGACTCATATATTCTACACACCAACGTGAATAGTCGTTTTGTTGCCACTTCCCCCAATGATTTTAGAAATTCTGATGGAATGTTATCTATCCCTTCTGCCTTATTTGACCGTAAGTCCTCCAAAGCTCTTTTAAATTCCGATTCTAATACTGGATCGCCTATCTCTTCTAAATCGACTCCTGTTTCTTCTTCTATCACATCAGACAAATCTTCACCCTCATAGAGACTTTCAATGTATTCTTTCCACCTATCTGCTCTCTCCTCTGCATTTAACAGTGGAGTTCCCGTTGCACTCTTAATGTTACCATCGTTGCTTTTAATGTCACCAAAGGTTGTTTTGACTTTCCTGTATGCTGAGTCTGTCCTTCCGACAATCATATCTTTTTCGATGTCTTCACATTTTTCCTGCAGCCATTTCGTCTTAGCTTCCCTGCACTTCCTATTTATTTCGTTCCTCAGCGACTTGTATTTCTGTATTCCTGATTTTCCCGGAACATGTTTGTACTTTCTCCTTTCATCAATCAACTGAAGTATTTCTTCTGTTACCCATGGTTTCTTCGCAGCTACCTTCTTTGTACCTATGTTTTCCTTCCCAACTTCTGTATGGTAAGCTACTGACAGTCAAATGTGTATAAAGAACGTAAATTTGCAGTGAAAACTAAACCGGACAATTCGGCTTTTCGGGCATCTTTTGTTCAAATTAATAAACGACGTTGGCCAGAGTTTTCCTTTGCAGAAATATTGTTATGGCGAGAATGACATAACAGTATCAGTGAAAGCCTTGCACGGAAGTGAATGAGCTTCCTACAGCTATAACGCCTCCACACTGTTACTTCTGTGGTAGCGAGGCGTGGGCTGTATGTGAACTGGCACACTTGAATTCAGGTACTCCAGAATAATATAAAGTGTAAATAGGCCAAAAATATTGTGAAATGAAGAGGCACTAAAAAAAAGCTGGAGAAAGTAGTTCAGAGAATAACCTTTATAGAAAAGAATGAAGATCAGTGACACATAGCTAAGGCATCCAGGAATAGTTAACATGATTGTGTGTATTTGCTACTTAATGATAGAAAGGCTTAGCTCTTGATAGGAAGAGAAGGAGAACAGCATACATCCTGTCAAATTATAATATACCAGCGATTTGGCCCGGCTTCGCATAGGTAACATTAAGTATCTGCTGCCAAGCGGCTTGACTACCGTAGCTTATTTTGTGCGGCGGCCACGAATAAAATACAAACAACAATATTAACTTAGTGAATATCATCACTTTCGTAAGCGACGAAAGCACCGCACGCCGTGATAGTTGTCTGCAGGCATGAATGTTATGTGTTCAAGACTGAATTCGCGTCTGGAGTGACATTTCATGACAATGAGGGGAGCACATAGTAATTTAGTATTTTTACAATAAATAAAAATAATGTATGCAAATAGTGTGTGTATGTGTGTTTGAATGATTCAATAGGTATCGGGGGTACATGTTTTGCTCGTCTTGCTATACACCTCTTGTGAAGCTGAGTACTCACTGTGATGCATTTTTGAGATCCAATGCCGCAATTCTTTGTCTTGGACTCTTTATGGCCGCCTTCTTCGTCTTGCGGCGCAAAGAATCGTGTCCATATCTAGGTTTAATTCGAGAAAAACAGACAGCTAAAAGCTGAGTTATCCGCTGCGCTGCTGAAAGAACGTACTGTATAAACGAAACAAAGCTGCTGAAATAGTTTTTCAGAAAACGGTTCATTTAAAACGCAAAAAATGAAATAAAACGTATTTTGGATTTGCTTGTTTTTTCGCTATACAACTGTTCTCCAACGATTGCAGGGAAACTACTCGTTAAAAATGTTTGATTACTTCAAACTGTAAGTGTTTCGTCACAATCTAATGTTATTGGTCATATTTATATTGAACCGAACGAGGTGGAGCAGTGGTTACCGCAATGGACTAACATACGGAGGGACGACGCTTCAAACCTGCGTCCGGGTATAATGATTTACGTTTTCCATGATTTCAATAAAGCTCTTCAGACAAATAGTTGGACTGTGCCTTTGAAAGGAGCACGGCCGACTTCCTTCCCCATCCTTCCCTAATCTGATGGGACCGATGAACTCGTTGTTTGGTCCTCTACCCCGAATCAACCAACCAATCATCATATATATTACGATACTTCAAAGTAGGAATTTAAGGAGATGGGACCTGGATAAACTGACTAAACCAGAGATTGTACAGAGTTTCAGGGAGAGCATAAGGGAACAATTGACAAGAATGGGGGAAAGAAATACAGTAGAAGAAGAAGGGGTAGCTTTGAGGGATGAAGTAGTGAAGGCAGCAGAGGATCAAGTAGGTAAAAAGACGAGGGCTAGTAGAAATCCTTGTGTGACAGAAGAAATATTGAACTTAATTGACGAAAGGGGAAAATATAAAAATGCAGTAAATGAAACAGGCAAGAAGGAATACAAACGTCTCAAAAATGAGATCGACAGGATGTGCAAAATGGCTAAGCAGGCATGGCTAGAGGACAAATGTAAGGATGTTGAGGCTTATCGCACTAGGGGTAAGATAGATACTGCCTACAGGAAAATTAAAGAGACCTTTGGAGAAAAGAGAACCACTTGCATGAATATCAAGAGCTCAGATGGAAACCCAGTTCTAAGCAAAGAAGGGAAAGCTGAAAGGTGGAAGGAGTATATAAGGGGTCTATACAAGGGGGATGTACTTGAGGGCAATGTTATAGAAATGGAAGAGGATGTAGATGAAAATGAAATGGGAGATATGATACTGCGTGAAGAGTGTAATAGAGGACAGAAAGACCGAAGTCGAAACAAGGCCCCGGGAGTAGACAACATTCCATTAGAACTACTGACAGCCTTGGAAGAGCCAGTCCAGACAAAACTCTACCATCTGGTGAGCACAATGTATGACAGAGGCGAAATACCCTCAGACTTCAAGAAGAATATAATAATTCCAACCCAAAGAAAGCAGGCGTTGACAGATGTGAAAATTACCGAACTATCAGTTTAATAAGTCACGGCTGCAAAATACTAACGCGAATTCTTTACAGACGAAGGGAAAAACTGGTAGAAGCTGACCTTGGGGAAGATCAGTTTGGATTCCGCAGAAATATGGGAACACGTGAGGCAATACTGATCCTACGACTTATTTTAGAAGCTAGATTAAGAAAAGGCAAACCTACGTTTCTAGCATTTGTAGACTTAGAGAAAGCTTTTGACAATGTTGACTGGAATACTCTCTTTCAAATTCTGAAGGCGGCAGGGGTAAAATACAGGGAGCGAAAGGCTATTTACAATTTTTACAGAAACCAGATGGCAGTTATAAGAGTCGAGGGACAAGAAAGGGAAGCAGTGGTTGGGAAGGGAGTGAGACAGGGTTGTAGCCTCTCCCCGATGTTGTTCAATCTGTATATTGAGCAGGCAGCAAAGGAAACAAAAGAAAAATTCGGAGTAGGTATTAAAATCCATGGAGAAGAAATAAAAACTTTAAGGTTCGCTGATGACATTGTAATTCTGTCAGAGACAGCAAAGGACCTTGAAGAGCAGCTGAACGGCATAGACAGTATCTTGAAAAGTGGATATAAGATGAACATCAACAAAAGCAAAACGAGGATAATTGAATGTAGTCAAATTAAGTCAGGTGATGCTGCGGGAATTAGATTAGGAAATGAGACACTTAAAGTAGTAAAGGGGTTTTGCTATTTGGGGAGCAAAATAACTGATGATGATCGAGGTAGAGAGGATATAAAATGTCGACTGGTAATGGCAAGGAAAGCGTTTCTGAAGAAGAGAAATGTGTTAACATCGAGTATAGATTTAAGTGTCAGGGAGTCGTTTCTGAAAGTATACGTATGGAGTCTAGTCATGTATGAAAGTGAAACATGGACGATAAATAGTTTGGACAAGAAGAGAATAGAAGCTTTCGAAATGTGGTGCAACAGAAAAATGCTGAAGATTAGATGGGTAGGTCACATAACTAATGAGCAGGTACTGAATAGATTTGGGGAGAAGAGGAGTTTGTGGCACAACTTGACAAAAAGAAGGGACCGGTTAGTAGGACATGTTCTGAGGCATCAAGGGATCACAAATTTAACATTGGAGGGCAGCGTGGAGGGTAAAAATCGTAGAGGGAGACCAAGAGATGAATACACTAAGCAGATTCAGAGGGATGTAGGCTGCAGTAGGTACTGGGAGATGAAGAAGCTTGCACAGAATAGAGTAGCGTGGCGGGCTGCATCAAACCAGTCTCAGGACTGAAGACCACAACAACAACAACAACAACAACTTCAAACTTTAATAACGCAACGCCCGCTGTTCGAAGAATCTGCAGTGAGCTAAGAGTGCTGAATTGAGACTAGTAATCTCAGAGATGCGGAAATTGGCAGTTTGAAATTGTTGCCATATTTCGAATTCCGCACCTCAACCATCTGTAGAAGTATTTCGAAATATTACGTATTCATACGCAAGAACTTCCTCAACTCCAATCAAGAAGATCGTGTCCACATCTTTATGGTCTTTAAGAGGCCTACATTTCTTTTTCGGCAGTGGAGATTCGTTTACCTGTCTTCTGTATAATTTCAAAATTTCCAAACAAGTAATATATTTTGTCGGATCACGCAGAGAATCGTATTCGCATCAGTGCTTGAGTCCAGGAAATCAGACAGCCGAAAGTTGAGTCATCTGCTGCACTACTGCGAAAATTTTTTATGTGATCGAAATAAAACTAGATGTCATGCTGAGTGTTATTTCATACGTAAATAACTGAAAAGCAAAGGTTTTGAACTGACACGGCGTTTCGCTGTGCACTTGTTCTGAGACGGTTGCAGTAAACTGGATGTCTCTTAGGCGAATTGCATGTCCCTAACTTGTTATCCAACAGGGAAAATGGGAGCTATAGTGTAACGTTGAGTTCCAGCCACGTTTCGTTTCTGGTCAATCTCCACATCATTAAGCGGTGAATGATAGGTTAAATTGCAAGGCAAAGAAAGTGATATAGCCGGGATTCTATACTAAAACCTTTCCGCTTTTAGTCAGACGTTGCACTACTGCACCATCACACCACGTTTGAATTGACACGATATTGCAATGCTTGTGTTGTTCAGAAGTACAGTGCGTTGTTCCTTCGAACATGAATGAATGTCCTAACGAACATTGGATCGTACTTCTGAACAAGACGGGCACTACAATATCGAATTTATCTGCGGAGGCCGGGCAAGTGACTTTCAAGTAAAATGTCTCCCCTGCGCAGGAATATACATAATAGGAGTAGGAGTACAGGTTGTGGACACTTGATTCGCGACATATGGAAGTTTGGGTATGGCCGTTAGCCGTGCTCGGCTACCATAATACGAAGGCGAGTGCTCACGGTAAGAGGCAAATTCCGGTTCAAAAATTGGCTCTAAGCACTATGGGACAACATCTGAGGTCATCAGTCCCCGAGACTTAGACCTTCTTAAACCAAACCAAGTTAGGGACAGTAATCACATCCATGCCCTAGCCAGGATTCGAACCTGCGACAGTAACAGTCGCGTGTTGCCGGACTGAAGGGCCTAGAACCGCTCAGCCACAGCGGCCGGCGCAAATTCAGGGCAAACACAAATTTTCACTGTGGTCATTTCATTACACACCTGATGGTTTTCCATGTACATTTCATGTATAGATATGGATTTGTCACACTTACTGCTGCCTGAAGGAAGGCACTGCTCGCTCTCTCGAGCTATGGCAGCTGTGTACAAGATGGTAGTGGTATCGTTTTCACAACTTAACTATAACACGTCATAATTCAGTCAATTCTTACTAAATACTTATAAATTATACGCAAGCATACTTCGTGAAGCAGTGTAAACCGGATCAAAATTCGTATAGCACTTGCTGCGATCAGCCTATACATGCAGACAGACGCAAGGACGCGATTTTAATTTATAAATGTTGAATCCTGCCTTGACGTCAAACATGTGGGGTATAGGAAGCCTGCCTTCTCGGATTGCTAGACAACATTCAAACAAATCGTATCAATGAGTTCTATTACGAAATGAACAATGACGATACTTAACTTTGGTCCGCAGCTCGTGGTCGTGTGGTAGCGTTCTCGCTTCCCGCTCTCGGGTTCCCGGGTTCGATTCCCGGCGGGGTCAGGAATTTTCTCTGCCTCGTGATGACTGGGTGTTGTGTTAGTTAGGTTTAAATAGTTCTAAGTTCTAAGTTCTAGGGGACTGATGACCATAGATGTTAAGTCCCATAGTGCTCAGAGCCATTTGAACCATTTGAACTTAACTTTGACAACAACACAGAAGCGTTGCAAGGAAAAGGGGAACATGCAAATACGAAATCTCTTCAGTATATACAATTCCTAAGTCGCTGGTGTTGAAGTGTCTAATCAAGACGCTGCTGAAGAAGTGGGCAGCGGCCAGTCGGGCGCGGCGCTTATGTCCTCTCCTCATAGAGACCGCTGCTGTCGCGTTGTCCAACAGAGGGGTCAATCAGCGTGCAATTGGCTGACGTCTTCTTCACAGCCCACTGTGCTCTATCGTTCCCGACTGGCGTACCGGCTCTTGACTATACGCCGTAACAATATATAGACAGATAGAGAAGAAGATGAAAAATAATTTTCTCACATATTCTTTACCAAATATAGAAGGAGATTCAGTTCACGACGAGTGTACACAGGGAATTAAATTCTGGCAGAGCAGTGTTGGAGTCCATATGTTGAAACATTCCTGCTAGCAAGCGGCGCTAACATGCCGACCGGCGGAGCGACAGAATGGCGGGACTCACACCCATATTCTCAGGTATCGCGCGAGATAATTAATGCGGAGGTGGCCCAGAGCACTCACCTAGGGTGATTTAATCAAGCCGCAGTCGCGGCGTTAGGGCGCCCTCCGCAGCCGTAACTCACACTCCAACCTTAAGCTCGGGCCGGCCCCTTACCCGCAATATCCGCCTCCTCTGGCGCGCTCGCCCCACGGAAGCTGCCGCCAGAACATGTGGGGAGGTCGGGGACACTAGGACTGCAGCGAGATCCGAGCCGGGAGCCCGAATGTCTGTTAGTGGGCGAACGAGGCACCGGTCCCCCAGACCAAGGACCTGACGTGCACGCCACGGAAAATGCGCTTCATACCACTACACGACCTGATTAACCAGAATATATGGCCAACCTGCCATCGAGATAGTGACTAAGCATTGGTCGCTTGATGGGCGTCGACTTGTTACGAAACGTATTCAGCGAGTCTCAAAAGTACTGATCAGTAATTTGGAATTGACCAAGATACACACAATGAGGCAAAGAAGTATCAGTACAGTGAGGCCAAAAAAACTAAGCGTGTAAGGGATATTATGCGAAACAGAGAGGAATTAAATAAAGATCAAATGGGAGATATGATACTGCGACAAGAATTTGGAATTCAAAGAGTTCTGACAAACGTAAGACGAAACATGGCACGTGGAGCAGACGACATTCCCTCAGAATTATGAAGCTCCAGGAATGACATTCCATGACAACGGTATTCCATTTGCTATGTAAAGTATATGAGAATGTCGGGACACCTTCAAACTTTCAAGGATGTGATAATTAAGATTCCAAAGACGGCATGTGCTCACAGATGTGGGTATTACCAAGCCATCATTTTAAGAAGGCAAGGTTGCACAATTATTTACGGAAGAATAGAACAAGTGGTAGAAGCTGATCTCGAAGAGATCATTTTCGGTTAGTTCTGCCAAATGGCTACGTGAGACAATACTAAGCCTACGAAGAAAGGCAGCCCTCCGTTTGCAGTATTCATATATTTACACAAAGCCTTCTCGTTGAGATGAATACGCTTTTTGAAAGCCTGATGGTAGGGATAGTATACTGTTGTAACACGCCCGGGAGTACAAATGGGGGTGAGGGTAATTTCTTAAACTGGCTTCTCTTTTCTGCCTCTGGACCGTTTCTTGACCACGTACCTGATAATCCCACGGCGGTCGTACAGTTCTTCTCCACACTGCTGCTGGCTTGCCTGAAATTATCTATCTAAATATGCAACCGGGTTTAGGGGAGCCACTCAACATCAAGCACAACACTCTCCTACATCGGGTATGAACATCTATATTCTGAGACTATACGAAATCACAGGTTGCACTGCTTACATTCTAAGTCATAAGTTTTGATGCCAGCTTCTAGATGATTATCTGTCCACAAAATCACTTGGATGAGCGTACTCGTAAGGGAACACGGCGTGGATGATTGTTGATGATGCGAAAGCCGAATAATCGAAGGAAAGTTCTTACACTGGCCACGCATACACAATTTCTTTTGGTACCAGTCCTCCTTGACACTAGTAATGATATAATACTGTCCGTAAAGCTAATTTTTCACCTCTCATTTGTACGAGCGTGCGCGTAACCGTCGCGGGCGGCTGATTGTTGATAATGCGGAAACGCGATGATCGAACGTACGTACTCATGCTCGCTACAAGACACTGGCATTTGATTGCACTCTATTATGGTAACTAATTTTTACTGATTCACATTAGTTCATTCTGAGAGACCGAACACGGCGCGGATGATTGATACTGTACGGTACGACACGCAACGAGAGGATACAGAAATACGTTATCAACGGCACTGCTCATTTTTAAATTACTTCTTGACACACTTTCCTCTGAATCATTTGCATATTTTATCACTTGACTGGAATAGCACTTGTAGCATCACTTCAACTTCCATACTAACAATGTCTCTCACATGCAGAACTACCCACAACCCAACAGTTTCGTATCCCGTGTTCGACTCGACAGACGCGGCTGCCCGCAAAGATACTTTGCAACCAATCTAGAGATATGACAGTGGGCTTACACAGTGGGCGAAAGTTTCTCCACTGCTTGTACGAAATTCAGACTGTAGTTATAAAAGGCAAAGGGCATGAAAGAGAAAACTGTAGCCTGTGGGAAATGATATTCAATCTGTATACTGAGCGGTCATTAGGGAAAAAAACAAAAAACAAAGAAGGAAATATGCGAAACTAGAACTAATTTTCAGGGAAAAAATTAAGAAAATTAAGGCGTGCTGGTGACATTGCTACTTTGTCAGATAAAACAACAGACTTGGAAGAGCAGTTGATCAGAATGAACAACGTCCTGAAAATCGGCTGTAAGACGACCATTAACAAAACTAAAATATGCTAATGGAATGTGGCTGAATTAAATTAAACGGCGCTAAGGGAACTAGAGTAACAAATGAAATTCTGAAAGAAGGGGATGCGTTTTACTATTTGGGCAGCAAAATGATATGTGGCGAAATAGAGTGTTTATAGAATGCAAACTCGCAATAACAAGAGAAGCGTTTGTGAAAGAGAGCAATTTACTTCGAATGTAAATTTATATTTAGGAAGCCTTTTCTGAAAGTATTTGTATGGATTAGGAAACTGAAATATGGACAATAAACCGTTTAGACAGGCGAGAATAGAAGTTTATGAAATGTGGGAAGAAAACCAATTTACCGCACAATTTGACAGAATGAGCGATTTCTTGACAGAACGCGCAGTGAGGCATCGAAGAATCGCAAGTTTGGCAATGTAGGAAACTGTGTGCAGTAATAATAGTAGAAAGAAATCCACCATTTAATACAGCAAGAACGTTCAAATCGATCTAGGTTCCAGTATGCATGCGGAGATTGTAACCCAGAAAATGCAGATTAAATATCTTCTGCACAATAAAAAAACTTTCGCCGATTAATGTCCGCTGATAACTCGTGCTCTACGCCTGATTCTGTATCTGTCAGCTTTATTACAGAAACTTTATGTAATACGTAATCGATGTAATAGTGTATTTATTTCTGACTGTATATAATTGGTTGTAAAAATAAGGAAAATATTGTAAATTGCTGGGTAATAGCCAAGGGAACTTCATTTAAACGTATCGATAGCAACGACGAAATGGCAATACCTGTGCCGTTGTTTATCTTTGCGTATGGAAAGTCTGTCGCGTTGCGAGAAGAGGGGAGCAGAGTAGCGTGAGTCATTAAAGAGTGCGGAAGTTTTCTTGGCGCTCCCTCAGACGCGGAGTGCAGCTATGCTCGCTCCAGAGTAGACGCGCCTGATTCGTTAACCCGCGAAAATATTACATACAGGCTCCCAGGTAGAAGCCATTTTCCTTGACTTCCGGAAGGCGTTCGATGCAGCTCCGCACTGTCGCCTGATAAGCAAAGTAAGAGCCTACGGAATATCAGACCAGCTGTGGGGCTGGATTGAAGAGTTTTTAGCAAACAGAACACAGCACGTTGTTCTCAATGGAGAGACTTCTACAGACGTTAAAGTAACCTCTGGCGTGCCACAGGGGAGTGTTATGGGACCATTGCTTTTCACAATATATATAAATGACATAGTAGATGGTGTCGGAAGTTGCATGCGGCTTTTCGCGGATGGTGCTGTAATATACAGAGAAGTTGCAGCATTAGAAAATTGCAGTGAAATGCAGGAAGATCAGCAGCGGATAGGCACTTAGTGCAGGGAGTGGCAACTGACCCTTAACATAGACAAATGTAATGTACTGCGAATACATAGAAAGAAGGATCCTTTCTTTGTATGATTATATGACAGCGGAACAAACACTGGTAGCAGTTACTTCTGTAAAATATCTGGGAGTATGCGTGCAGAACGATTTGAAGTGGAATGATCATATAAAATTAATTGTTGGTAAGGCGGGTGCCAGGTTGAGATTCATTGGGAGAGTAGTCCATCAACAAAGGAAGTGGCTTGCAAAACACTCGTTCGACCTATACTTGAGTATTGCTCATCAGTGTGGGATCCGTACCAGGTCGAATTGACAGAGGAGGTAGAGAAGATCGAAAGAAGAGCGGCGCGTTTCGTCACAGAGGTACATATGGTAAGCGTGATAGCGTTACGGAGATGTTTAGCAAACTCAAGTGGCAGACTGGGCATCGCGGTGTAGCTTGCTGTCCAGGTTTCGAGAGGGTGCGTTTCTGGATGAGGTATCGAATATATTGCTTCACCCTACTTATACCTCCCGAGGAGATCACGAATGTAAAATTAGAGAGATTCGAGTGCCCACGGAGGCTTTCCGGCAGTCGTTCTTCCCGCGAACCATACGCGACTGGAACAGGAAAGGGAGGTAATGACAGTGGCACGTGAAGTGCCCTCCGCCACACACCGTTGGGTGGCTTGCGGAGTATGTAGATGTAGATGTAGAGTATTGTGAGCACGATAGGTGTGGTCAGGTGGAGCAAGCTGCAATTCTGTTACTTGTCCCATAATTGTCCGTGGCTCTAGAGACGACTCAGGGTTCTCAAACAGCAGCAGCAGCAACAGCTGCAGCTTATGAACACTTCGGCTACATTCACCGTCGTCCGCACAGCTACAACATCGAAAACTGTTAATTAACAGGTATAGGAATGAGGAGGCTTTACCCAGTTACATTTCCTTCGCAAAGTATGATTAACTTGAATAATAACTTGAAATATTAACAGTATCTTCCGTCGGTTCTTAGTAGAACAACATTATAATAAATGAAAAGCACCAGTTTGCTTTTGTTCTTTTGTAGAACAAAAGCAAACTTGAAATAAAACTTGTAGGGAACCTGTATTCTCATTGTCCTCAGACATTATTACCAAGCAGGGTCTCTTTCCTTTCTCATGCAATCACCGGGTATCGTAAGAATATGAAAATTAATTCGCTATTTACTGCCAGTTTTGTGTGTTTCTTAATGACCAGTTTCAGTCAAAATTTTCTCCCTCAGTAACTGTTCATTCTCGTATTGCATAACAGAGGCTTACATCATTTGTAATTTTGAGTATTAACTTCATTCACGTAAAGCAACGTCAAAATTTCACTGGAAAAGCTAATAACTAAAGATACAGCACAAATGAAAAGAGAGCAATTTCATTTGTTCTGTATTTAGCTTAGCAAAGTGAATTCTGCTGTATTGGTACGTATTTTATTGTTGTTATCTTAAAAGTAAAATCTATTGCTCGTTTGCTTGAACTAAATTCAATCGAGTCTTTCAATAATCAAAAGTAATTACTTTCCTTTTTCTAAATTTTGCATTGCGTTTCACTGAGGTTACTGAAAGTCATTTTTTTAGATAACAAAGTTTAAGTTAAACCAGTCATTTATTTAACCAGTAACTTAGTTTGATTTTACATTCAAAATTTAGTATTTCAGAATAAGTATCTGCAACTCAGTGCTTTCTGACTCACTTATTTTCTCGTGAATTGTTGTGCTGTGGAAAAGCGTGGCAACCTTCTGCTGCCACGCCAGCAATTATTGCTTAAATTTCTTTGCCACTACCTTTCATACGATTCAGGAGGTTCATTGCCCTGGCAGGCTGGCGACCGTTTAATTGTCCCCATTTTAGCTAATCAGTGTTTGCTTTGTATTATCAGTGATTTTTGTAGTAAATGTTAAGTGGTACCCTTTTCCTCCCTGTGTGGTTTCTTAAGGGATTGCACTATACTCCACCCATTTCAAAATTATCATCAGTATTCAGCTTAAGTTTAGAATAGGTTCTTCCTGCAGAAAGGTCTGTTGTACTCTTTCCTCCAACTAACCGGTGTATTTTCGTTTGGTAACGATAGCCATACTCACTGTAAAACTTCATTAGGCGTATGTGATCACGGTCAGTTAGATCACAATCCAGTAGGCCGATTAGGAAGGGGGAGGTTACAAGATGAAGAAGCCTGTATGAAAAACTGAAGTGTAGGGCTCCATCAAACCATTATTCGGACTGAATACCACAATAACAAGTAAAAAATTGTTCGACATGCTGTCTTCGGACCTGGTGCAGTGTTGCATCCATATCTACAATGGACTGTAAATCTTCTCTTAGAGTCGTAATTTGTCCTTGAGTGCCTCCCAAACTCCATTAATACAACGACGGAGCTATAATGTCAGCAGTGTACATTCGAAACTAATGTCACATATATGAAAATCATTAGGATTTAAGGCTGATGACCCACTAATCTCAATTTTATATTCCTTTCTTCCTGTCCACCGTTCACAGTACCAAGCAAACACCGAGTCACATCATGATAAAATGGCTGGTTCCCCATAAATGCACATTTCTACGCGTTGCTGGAAAGGCAGATATTGGAGGTCAGAAAATACATTCCGCAGGAGCCGACGTTCACAGGTGGCCCATGTCTCGGTAACACGTTGAAGACATTCGGGATCATGAAGATGGGACGTGTTTAGCTTCCACGGTGCACAACTACGCCAGACCACTTGATGGGGACTGAGAATGTTGCAGATGTAGGCACAGTGGTCCGAAAAGACCATGGGCCAAAGCTTTTTATCTTGGTCTGCAGGTGTGAGTTCCCGAGAGACGTAAATCCTATCTAGGCAGCTCGCGGAGTAACTCGTCTGGTAAGTATGTCCAGGCGCGTCGCCGTGCCGAACTTCCCAAGTGTCGCGGATCAACAGATCACGGACGACAAGACGCAGTTCTTGACTGGTGTTGTAGTGGGGCATTTGATCCTTAGGGTGCAGGACAAAAAAAAATGGGTTCAAATGGCTCTGAGCACTATGAGACTAAACATCTATGGTCATCAGTCCTCTAAAACTTAGAACTACTTAAACCTAACTAACCTAAGGACAGCACACAACACCCAGTCATCACGAGGCAGAGAAAATCACTGACCCCGCGGGAATCGAACCCGGGAACCCGGGCGTGTGAAGCGAGAACGCTACCGCACAACCACGAGCTAGGGTGCAGGACACAATTAAAATCACCCCCAAGCAAGTAATGGTCACAGCGTCCAAGAAACAAAGGGTTGATTTCTTCCGAATAGAAGTGTGCCCTGTCGCGTCTGCGGGTGGAGCCTGACGGAGCGTAACTGTTGACAATACGCGTCCCCACGAGGGTGACGGCCATGCCTCTGGCGGATGGAAGGTATGTGATATCAGCCACTGGAGAGCCTTCTCGGGCGTAGATAGCTACGCCGCGTCCCAGGTGGTCACGAAGACAAGGATAAGTGGAAGTGTGGCCAAGTGTACTTCCTGTAGTAGTGCGACGTCGACGTCCGATGCCCATATCATATCTCGCAGCACTTGAATTTTCACGGGGGAGCTAATGGTGTTAGTGTTGATCGCCACTACTCGGTAGATTTGGAGCCGTACCCCGCCGTGGAGGGGAACTCCATCGACGGAGGGTGAAGAGGGGCGAGGCAATGGCGAGTCATGCCGTACGCCACCTTCCATCCGCGGTAACTCTGTACCCATTGTGTGGTTCGGGCCTTCGTCGACTTCGTCTCTCCACGCCATTAAAGGCGCTGTCGTTGTGATGTTCGTACGTTCTACTTCGGTCGTAGGGGCGGAGGACGTCTCTGCGGCCGTCGCGATGGTGGAGTCCATTTGTTCGGGTGCACATGGGCAATCCAGCAGAGTAGGCACCGGCACAGACACAGTCGGCTTCATGTTGTCGTCATTCGTGTCGTCGTGCAGGTTCTCAGGGGCCTCGTCGGATCGGACGGCCTCTGGAGCATCAGAGGGAGGTGATCCATCTCGTTCCGAGACCGTACGGCGCCTTCTCTTGGGCCTTTTAGGTGAACGTTATTTGCGCGTTCGTCCAAAAAATGGCTCTAAGCACTATGGGACTTACATCTGAGGTCATCAGTCCCCTAGATTTAGAACTACTTAAACGTAACTAATCTAAGAACATCATACACGTCCATGCCCGAGGCAAGATTCAAACCTGCGACCGTAGCAGCAGCGCGGTTCCGGACCGAAGCGCCTGGAATCACTCGGCCACAGCGGCCGGCCGTGTTCGTCCCTCTGTGTCACAAGATGGAAGGGAGTCGCGGCGCTCAGGGAGGTAGGCCGTCGCAGGAACGATAAGTTAAGGGGCGTCCGATTGATCGGCCGAGTGGGGACCGTAAGTCGTCGCTGTTGGTAGAGGCGCCGGAGTAGGGTCAGGTTGTGAGCGCGATGCGTCGACCCCGGCGGTATCCGTAGCAGCAGGAAGGGTCACCGGTACATGGCGCGACGGGCGACGGCCGGTGGTAGGAGAAGAGAGCGCAGATGCGTAGGTGATCGGTAAAACCGTCGTCGGAATCGTAGGCGCCACGATAGCGGCTGGCAAATGGGTGATTCGTCGCTGAAGACACCCAGACATGAGGTGGCGTTCTTTGCCGCACCCAGGACAGGTCTTGGGTTGGCCGTCGTATACGACAACCGCGCGGCACCCGCTAATTTGCAGGTAAGATGGCACGTGGCGCGATGGAGATCGATGGTGATCTGTCGTACACCGTTAAGAAAGGGCTATGTATGAAATTGCGACCATCGTTCGGCAGTGTAACCACGTATAGTGCCATAGGGGCGGAAAGCCGCGATAACGTCTTCCGCCAGGGCTCAAACGGGAATTCGAAAACTCGTATGCTGCGCATTCCCAAGCCTGCGTGGTCGACAGTGACCACACCGACATTTCTGTCGGCGTAGCAAAAACGTAGTCCGTCTTTGTTGTCACGAAGTACTCTTTCGCACACCGCGTCTTTGACGACTTTGACGTACACCGTACTGCTTAATATTGACAAATGAATGCCCAAGATGTCGGAAGCTGGGATCTCAGCAACATCGCGTAGGAAGCGTTCCACTTCCAATGCCTTTAGCCGTGTGTAGTCGTTGCAGAAGCTGAATCATAGTTGTCCATGATTCTAGTACTCGTAAGCGACACATAAGTGACGGCCGCTGAAATGTAAACAACAGCGAGCGCGCGCGTTCCGCAGATCGAAACAACACTTCCGCACTGCACGGCTGCGAAAGCCGGACTGATGTACAGCATGGCTAATATGTGCTAACAGAGGTAATTACCATACATGTGGTTACAGTGTTGCCAGATTGCCACTCTTTAAGGTCCTTTTTCCGCCGGGTGTCCTCGCCGGACAAAATTTTGTGAGCGACTTTTTTTTTTTTTTTTTTTTTTTTTTTTTTCGCTGGCATGTGACGTGTCGCGCTGCGAACTCCGAGTGCGCGAATTTCGCTTCACCCTGTATATATCCACTATAGAAAATGTTGAAAATGACAACCGCTCATCTCTTGACACTTTTGCGGCCTGGTCAGCAAAGTGCTAAAAACGGATCAAAGTTGGACTGCTGGTATTGCTGCACTCTCATCTCAAATTTTCTGCTGTAGTTCTTCTAAAACTATGAGTACCCTTTGTAAAATCGAACTGGGATTCCATCCGGATCTAGTGACTTATTTACTTTCAGATTTTTCAGTTGTTGCTTATTACTATGTCGTCCATACTGGAATCTGTCCAATGATCAAATGACGGTATGTTTGCATGATTCTCCCGTGCGAACGATTTCTTGAACGTGAAATTTAAAACTTCGGCTTTCGTTTTGCTATCTTCAGCTGCCACACCAGATTAGCCAACAAGGGACTGAATGGAAACCTTAGAACCGCTTCGCGATTTTACATAACACCAGAATTTCCTCAAGTTCTCTGCCAGATCTTTTGCTAAGATGTGACGGTAGTAGTTGTTGTATGCTTCGCCCATAGATACTCTCACAGACACCCGAATCTCTACTAACCTTCGGTTGTAGTCATTTGTGTGTTCCCATTTGCACCGAGGGCTCAACAGTCTCTACTTCGTCGGCATCCTTCGGATTTAGTTATTAAACCATGGTGGGTCTGTTCCATCCTTTATCCACTTACTGGGCACATAACTCTCCAGACGATGATTTACAATCTGCTTAAACTTTGTCCATAATTCCTCTACATCATCTTACTGGAACTACGTGTTCCTAATTCGCTGTCTAAGCCAGATACTAATAACTTATTATGTCCCCTATCTAGCAGAAACACTGTCCTAGCATTCTTGACTGGTTTATTAAGTTTCGTAATCAAAGTTGCTATAGTGACATCATGATCGCTAATCCCCATTTCCATAATAACATTGTCGATCAGGTCTGGCCTGTTTGTAGGTACAGGATCTAAGATATTTCCATTGTATCTGGGCTGCCGACCTAACTGCTCAAGGCGGTTCTCAGAAAACACTTTCAGAAACATTCCTCATGACTGTCTGTTACCCAAGCAATGAATTCATAGGCATTGCAGTCTATACTCGGTAGCTTAAAGTTGACTCCAACTAATATTGTATGATCTGGGTATTTATGGGCTATTGACCCTAGACTTTCTTTGAATGACTTCAGAACTGTCACGGCAGAATCGGGTGGCCGGTAAAAGCTTCCATCAATTAACTCGGTTTCACCTTCACCTGTTATACGCGACCAGATAAAGTCACTGTCACTTCGACCTCACTAGAGACAAGGTTTTTGTCGACTGCAGTGAACACTCCCCTCCTATGGTCTCTATTATGTCTTTCCGATATATGTTCCGTGACTCGCTAAATATCTCAGAGCTTTCCACTTCGGGTTTCAGCCAGCTCTCGGCCCCAAGAATGATCTGAGAGCGAGAACTTTCCTGGAGCGCAGAAAATTCGGAAATTTTATTACGAATACTACGACAGTTTTCTGATAGAATTGTGACAGGCGAAGTGTCTTTGTTTTGAACGCCGTTTGACTTCCCTTCCTGCATATCGACTAGCAAGTGTTCATCAGAGCATCTCAAACTACTGCCTAGCCTAAAAAGCCCCATGTGGACTCTACAAGTACTCTGCTACCTGAGCAGCTGATTCCTTTGTGTAGTCCACCCCTGACCTGTCAAGGAGAGTCCTGCAAATCCCCAGACGATAATCCACGTCTAGAAATCTGCAGCCAATACCGTCACAGAGTTGACGAAGGCTTTCGTTGAGACCCTCCACTCGGCTCCAAACTAAAGGACTCTGACCAACTCTGGGGGAACAATGCTGCAGATTGCGAGCTCTGCTTGCACCCCACGCTCTAGGCCAGCAGTCTTCAGCCGCCTGTACGAACTGAGGATCGCCTCAGAAGAATCCGTGCGACAAGCATCGCTGGTGACGACGTGAGCCCAACTTGCAGACGACTCCACCCTCCACGCTCGATAGCCGCAGGCACGGCCGCCTCCACATCTCGGATGAGGCCCCCCGGTGGACATAAGGAATGCACATTGGCTTTCTTTCCAGCCCTGAACGCTGTCTGACTAAGGGGCTCCATTATTCACCCCTAACAACGGAGCTCCCAATAACCATCAGATCCCTTCCCCCGTGTGGCTGCTCGGCCCCTCCTGAAGGAGCGGCCACCTGTCCACTCACAGTGTGAATGGGCGAGGCCAAACGGCCATTCTCCACTTGGCCCTCCGCCTCGAGTGACGCGAATGCGTTACCACCCACCCCTCACACTACTGTGAGGGCCCATCCACCACAAAGGCCGCAATAGGAAGTGCCTCGGAAGCAGATCCCGTGGGCAAAACAAGCGACACTTGAGGTGTCCCATGCGACGCGCCACATTCTCTGCCACCGCTGCACCCCGAGGGAGCAGCCTGAAGGTGACTGACCGTAGCCAAAAACGCATTCAGCTGTTCGCGAATTGCAGCCATCTCCTCCTGCATACATCTACACATACTTCTACGTGATTCACAATAAAGTGCCGGCCACGGGGTTCAGTGAACCACCTTCAGGCTCTCTACCGTTGCACTCTCGAGCGGCGCGCGGGAAAAACGAGCACTTAAATTTTTCTGTGCGAGCCTATTTTATCGTGATGTTCATTTCTCCCTATGTAGGTGGGTGCCAACAGAATTGTTTCTCAATCGTAGTAGAAAACTGGTGATTGAAATTTCATGAAAGATCCCATCGCAACGAGAAACGTCCTTGTTTTAGTGATTGCCATTCCAATTCACGTATCATGTCTGTGGCACTATCTCCCTTATTTCGCGATAGTACAAAACTTGCTTGCCATCCTAGCAAGACTAACTGAAGAAATAATCTAGAAAAGCAGTCAGGATTCTAGCTATGCTACTTGCTTCCCTCCTGATGTGTCACCGATGGACGCTGATGCGTTAAGGAGCAGTGTAGCTGGCTGTTGAGTTACCATCTACCGAGCTACAGATTGAATGAATTTACACTGACAAAAACACGAGGTTAAACCTCTTAAACAGAAAAACAGGAACGAAATTTAATAAATATACTATGACGAAAACACGGAAAAAGATCAACGCTTAACTTCACCTAGCAAAGATATGGGCTCCAAATGGGGAAATCCAGTGAGATAGGGGGCTTTGACAGAAGGCAGATTGTTATTACGCAGAGCTCACCATCCAGTATTTCAAAAACGGCGACACTGGTCGAATGTTCACGTGCTACTGTCGTGAGCATCTATGGAAAGAGGTAAAATGGCAGTGAAACTCCCACTAGGCGCAAAATGGTTCGACGTCCACGATTCTTCAAAGAACGTGGAGTTCAGAGGCTTGCCTGCTCTGTAAAATGGGCTAGACGGTGATCTGTGGCATCTCTACCGAAAGAGCACAATGCTGGGGCACGCAAAAGTGTTTCGGAGTACGGGATTCGACCGTCGGTCAATGGAAACGTGTCGGCTCTTCAGGTGAATCAAATCTTTGCTATCCTAGGTCGCTGGTCGTCTCCACAAACGCCCACATCGTGATGTATAGTAACTCGAAGCGTGCAGCGAGCCACGGACGCAGGCTGGTGGGAGCATCTCATGCTATCGGAGACACTCTCCTGCACTTGGATGGGACTTGTGGTACTAACCGAATACCCACTGATAGCTGCGAATCACCTGCACCCATTCATGCTTGATGTCTTCCCCCGACGGCGATGTCATCTTTTAGCAGTATAATTGTCCATGCCTCGGAGCCAGGACTGTGCTACAGTGGTTTAAGGTGCTTTACACTGAACTCATGTAGATGTCTTGGCAACCAAATTCGCATGATAGAATCGTACGGAGCCCATCTGTTTTGTATCAGGCGTCATCACAGCGTACGCAAATCAGCTGCCCATTATTTACGCGAATTACATGAACCGTGCGTAGGCATCTAATGCCACATACTTCCACAAGCCTACCAACATACTGCCGGATCCCTGTTACACAGAAACGGTGAGGTATTTCGTTCCAAAGATGAATAAACAAGCTGTTGATCAGGTGGTCATTTTCTTTGCGCTTTTTTTAAATATTACCTTTTTCTTCACGAAATTGCGTTTTCTAACTCTGTACGGTAAGTCTGTGTCTTCTTTAATTTCTACTACATCCTCCCTCCATTTCAAGCTACAAATGAACAGTTTTTGAACGAAAATTTTATTAAGCTTTGACAGTTTCAGTTTTGCTATATATATTGTCGGTTTTTAAGTAACTCACAGGAGATGAAACAAAAAGTTTTTGTAGACCCTCTACCCCTTTCTAGACGCTTCATTGCTTTCAGTTTCTAGTGGAATCTGGTAAGAAACTGGTCGCATACGCAAAGATAGTAATCGAAATGAGGTAACGCCTGGTAGTTATGCAACACATCTCATGTACAGGTAATGCAGGTATGACTTTAATTAATCAAGGCTACTAGGAACATTACTGTTTACGTCTGATACTTTACGGTAGCCATCGGTAGTCTTACAACCTTTGTCATGAATAATAGATCCTTGCATACATGGAAATACACTCCTGGAAATTGAAATAAGAACACCGTGAATTCATTGTCCCAGGAAGGGGAAACTTTATTGACACATTCCTGGGGTCAGATACATCACATGATCACACTGACAGAACCACAGGCACATAGACACAGGCAACAGAGCATGCACAATGTCGGCACTAGTACAGTGTATATCCACCTTTCGCAGCAATGCAGGCTGCTATTCTCCCATGGAGACGATCGTAGAGATGCTGGATGTAGTCCTGTGGAACGGCTTGCCAGGCCATTTCCACCTGGCGCCTCAGTTGGACCAGCGTTCGTGCTGGACGTGCAGACCGCGTGAGACGACGCTTCATCCAGTCCCAAACATGCTCAATGGGGGACAGATCCGGAGATCTTGCTGGCCAGGGTAGTTGACTTACACCTTCTAGAGCACGTTGGGTGGCACGGGATACATGCGGACGTGCATTGTCCTGTTGGAACAGCAAGTTCCCTTGCCGGTCTAGGAATGGTAGAACGATGGGTTCGATGATGGTTTGGATGTACCGTGCACTATTCAGTGTCCCCTCGACGATCACCAGTGGTGTACGGCCAGTGTAGGAGATCGCTCCCCACACCATGATGCCGGGTGTTGGCCCTATGTGCCTCGGTCGTATGCAGTCCTGATTGTGGCGCTCACCTGCACGGCGCCAAACACGCATACGACCATCATTGGCACCAAGGCAGAAGCGACTCTCATCGCTGAAGTCGACGCGTCTCCATTCGTCCCTCCATTCACGCCTGTCGCGACACCACTGGAGGCAGGCTGCACGATGTTGGGGCGTGAGCGGAAGACGGCCTAACGGTGTGCGGGACCGTAGCCCAGCTTCATGGAGACGTTTGCGAATGGTCCTCGCCGATACCCCAGGAGCAACAGTGTCCCTAATTTGCTGGGAAGTGGCGGTGCGGTCCCCTACGGCACTGCGTAGGATCCTACGGTCTTGGCGTGCATCCGTGCGTCGCTGAGGTCCGGTCCCAGGTCGACGGGCACGTGCACCTTCCGCCGACCACTGGCGACAACATCGATGTACTGTGGAGACCTCACGCCCCACATGTTGAGCAATTCGGCGGTACATCCACCCGGCCTCCTGCATGCCCACTGTACGCCCTCGCTCAAAGTCCGTCAACTGCACATACGGTTCACGTCCACGCTGTCGCGGCATGCTACCAGTGTTAAAGACTGCGATGGAGCTCCGTATGCCACGGCAAACTGGCTGACACTGACGGCGGCGGTGCACAAATGCTGCGCAGCTAGCGCCATTCGACGGCCAACACCGCGGTTCCTGGTGTGTCCGCTGTGCCGTGCGTGTGATCATTGCTTGTACAGCCCTCTCGCAGTGTCCGGAGCAAGTATGGTGGGTCTGACACACCAGTGTCAATGTGTTCTTTTTTCCATTTCCAGGAGTGTATTTTTGATAAATGTATCATTTTTTGGGCCATGTATAATAAATGATTTGATGCTTCCCTAACGAAGGGCCTTAGAACCAATATTCATATGAAATTTTCTAATGTTTTGATGTGAAGAATAAATTCCTAATGTTTCTGACACATCTTTATACACCCTTATCGTGTACGGCGTGTCAAAGCCATTCGGTCACAAGATGTGCTTACCAGGAAGCAGCTCTGCCGATGGATGTTGGAAAGATGTATTGCAGACCCACTTTTCACAACAAATCGACTGTTCGCGGACGTGGCTGGCTTCATGCCACACAGGATTGTCAGATTTCATATCTAACGTGTGCAGGCTGATGCAAACCACAGGCAGTTTAAGGAGCAAGACATTATCGTCGGTTTCCACTTAATAAATGGGCTGGAATTATTAGCGATAGACTAATATGATCTTATATACTACCGGGCAGATTGACTGTTGGAAGGTATCTTCAGTTACTATCAAAAGACTGGTTATCCTGCTAGAGGAGGTCGCCTTTCAACAGTGACTGGAGATACAGTTCATGTCTAATGGAGCACCAGCCCATGTTCTCTGACATGTCCGAGGACATGTAAAGACATTTAATGAGCAATGGCTTGGTCCAGGAGATCCAGTACGTTATCAGCTTCTTCTCTCGATCTCAATCCCTTGGAAGTTTGGTGGTGGGGCTCTTGAAACATTTCGCGTATGCAAGCTACTTATTGATATACAAATACTACAGAAACGCTTTATCAGTATCTGCCAGTGCATCCGTCACCAACCTGGAGTTTTCAGAGACGTCGGACGGAAGCATGCCATACTATGAACGGACACAATATTGAGCACTTCCTTTAGCAATGGCTCACTAGCGCGGGTCGTACGTACCAGCAAGAAGCTCTGTCGTTTCACATGAACAGAATGATGTTTTCTCCCTTGTACACTCATTTGTTTACTGCAGTCTGATTACCGTTCCTAACAGCAAACAGCTTGCAGTAGATATTTTCCCCAGTAATGAAGATGAATAAGAGCTCTCAAGGTATATATTTTAAAGCCCATATTCACTGGACTTGTTTTCTTGTTTGGTACATACCACTACCTCTCCAAACATGAAATACTTCGTTTTTAAACACCTTGTAATACCTCGCCACATATTTTTGATATTTTAATTTCTAACTCAATATTCATCGTTCCTGTGTATCGCTGACTGCGTTTCAGTTTCATAATTCTGCAACTTTTGGTCACGCTGCGTCACTTTCGCTAGCGAGCAGGCATCGTGAGCCGTGAATGAATTATTCTCATCGGCAGGTTACAGGCCTTGGACAGGAGCTGTTATCGTTAGGTACACACAGCCATCAATGGCGGCTACTAGCAGGTAGCCGTCGCCTTTAGCGGTAGTCCCCCGGGACTGGGTCAGCTATTGTGTTATCACCTGTATTGTTGCTGCTGGCTCTGGCGCCAGCGCTCGTTCCATTATGGACGCCATTATTGCTGGCGGCTGCTGCGACATCATCGCTCGCCAACGTCGAGTCTACAGCACCATTTTCCCACTGAGGTCGTAGAGTCTGTTCACCTCTCAACCTCCGACTAATCTGCCCCTCTTTAATACAAGCAAATACTTATCATTCTCTCTTGCATTGGGACGTAACGAATATTCCCTGATAGCAAACCATTCCCAAAAATTCGAAAGAGAATCAAATTTGCCATGATCTTCAACCAATGCAAGGTACGTATCTTTAGTCTACGAACCCAGTTCATCTCCATGTACTTCAATATTGTAGTAATTTACGCCATCTTCAGATTTTACCCTATACTGTAAGTTAAGCAATGGGAGAATTGTAGTAACTGGGAAGCGGTACCGCCTGCTAATATCTTCCCCAAGAGTTTATTTCATACTGAATCATCACCTGCGTATTGTGAACACTACTGTCATAAAGATTTACACAAACCAGACAGAGAAGGGTTTGTACGACGTATGTCCAACGTATGCCCTACATACACTACAAGAACTTCCTGAACCAGTATTTTTGCAATTGTTTCTATCTATATAGTGTCACGCTTGATACACAGCATTTATTCGAATGGTTTGGTGGAAATTGTCTTTCATTTGCATACCGAAGTTCCATTGATCAACGAACTGTCGTTGGTTACCAGTTACTGTTGACGTTGTAGATGACGGGGACGAAGAGATGGGTGTGTGTGTGTGTGTGTGTGTGTGTGTGTGTGTGTGTGTGTGTGTGTGTGTGTGGAGAGAGAGTACCAGTTATCACCCCACAATCCATATCTGTTGTAACTCTACGCAGCAAACAAAAACTACGATGAAATACAATATATAATGGACACAAAATTGTTAAGGGTTTCGTGGCCATTTATTGACAAACTGCCTATTGGCTTCTGTCTCGGGCTCTTCGGCCGACGTTCTTCTGATGATCTTACTGACGTTTCCCCAGCACGAGTGGCTGGCATCGTCAAAGCTTCACCCTCCATTGCTGACGGTGAACTGGAGCCGAGCTCGCGGACGCAGACTATATGTACCTGGCGCGCCAATGTCCGAAGGCTTCTCCGCGGTCAATTTTGCTGCGGTTCACCTCTTGCTACTTGCCGCGGTCGTTCGTTGCGGCGCGGGAAGCCAGGATCTGTTTATCTTAAGGCTTTCTTCTTTCTTATTGAAGCTGTTCCCGTGTCTTTATATTTCAATAGTTTCTCTGTACAAGCGGGTATGATATTGCTTTTCTACACCCAAAACTTCCGTGTCAGCGAATTTTACTGCGTGGTCAGTCTCACACAGTGCGTGCTCTGCCATGGCCGATTTTCCACCTGCTCCAACCTGCAATGTCGCTTACGTTCTTTGATCTTGGTGTTCATGGATCGTCCAGTCATTCCGACATAACCTTTTCTGCATGTGCATGGTATGCGGTATATTCCGGACATTGGAAGTGGGTCCGTTTTCACCTATGCCTATCTAATACACACTCTGATCTTCTTCGTCGGTTTGAAAATCGTCTTTACGCCGTGTCGATGCAATATACGGCCGAATTTGTCCATCGCTCTGGAAATGTATAGCAGAAAGGCCGTACCCGACTTTTCTTCTTCCGGTTTGTAATTTCGCCGAGTGTTCGACTCCGTTAAACTTTTAATATAGCTTGTGGAGTACCCATCGCTTCTCAGAACACTTTCCAAGTGTTGCATTCGCGTCAGATGTGCTGCGACTCACATATCCGTTGTGCTCGAGTTACGAGCGTACTAATCATGCCTCTCTTCTGGCTCGGGTGATGGTTTGATAGTTTGTGCAGGTATCGGTCTGTGTACGCGGTTTTCGATTCACGCCGCGTCAAAGGTTTTCGCCATTCCTTGTGACAAGCACATCTATAAATGGTAGTTGTTTGTCCTTTTCTACTTCCATGGTAAATTTTATTCTGGCGTGGACTTCCTAAGACACTTCACAGCCTCCACACCAACATAAAATTTACCATGGAGGTAGAAAATGACAAATAACTATCATTTCTAATTGTTCTGGTCACAAAGGATGACGAAAACCTGGACCACATCGTTTATCGAAAACCGACACACACGGACTGATACCTGCACAAACTATCATATCACCACCCGAGTCAGAAAGGAGGCATGATTAATATGCTCGTAAAGCGAGCACGACGGATATGTGAGCTGCAGCATTTCAGACGCGAATGCAACACTTGGAAAGTGTTCCGAGGAGCAGTGTGTACTCCAAAAGCTATATTAAAAGAGTAACAGAGCCAGACATCCGGCGAAATGACAAATCAGGAAATGAAAAGTCGGGTAGGGCGTTTCTGCCATCTATTGCCAGAGTGATGGACAGAATCGGCCGTATATTGCGCCAGCACGGAGTAAAGACGATTTTCAAACCGACGAAGAAGATCAAAGAGTGTCTTCGACAGCAAAGGTGAAAAGGGACCTACTTGCAATGTCCGGAATATACCGCATACCATGCGCGTGCGGAAAAGTTTATGTTGGAATGACCGGACGATCAATCAACACCAGGATCAAAGAACATAAGCGACATTGGAGGTTGGGGCAGGTGGAGAAATCGGCCGTGGCAGAGCACACACTGTGTGACACCGACCACGTAGTAAAATTCGCAGACACGTTCTGGCTGTAGAGAAGCACTATCACAGCCGCTTGTTCAGAGAACGCGGGATTAGCTTCAACAAGAAAGAAGAAAGCGTTAAAGTAAGCGGATCCAGGCTTCCCACGCTGCAGTGAACGACCGTCGTAGGTAGCAAGATGTGAACCGCAGCGGAAATGACCGCGGAGGAGCCCGAGGAAGTTGGCGCGCCAGGTACATATAGTCTGCGGCCGCGAGCTCGGCTCCAGTTCACCACCGGCAATGCAGGGTGAAGCTTTGACACTGTCAGCCACTCGTGCTGGTGATACGTCAGTAAAATTATTAGACGAACGTCGGCCGAAGAACCCGAGAAAGAAGCCAATAGGCAGTTTCTCGTTTAACGGATACTAAAAACATCAACTCTAAGTTAAATATAAATAGGTACATAAATAAAAATAACGATGTGCCACAAAGGAGTTATATGAATTGGACGAAAATCTGTAGATGTGAAGTAATGTACAGACAAATAAATTGATTACAATTTGAGGAAAATTGGACAATTTATTCAAGAGAAAGAGCCTCACAAACTAAGCAAGTCACTAACACTTTGGTCACCTCTAACCCTTATGCAAGCAGTTACTAGGCTAGGCATTGATTGAAAGAGTGGTTGGATGTTCTCCTGAGTGATATCGTGCCTATTCTATCCTATTAGCAGGTCAGATCACCAAAATCTCGGTATGATTGGAGGAGCCTGCCCATAATTCTCCAAACATTCTCAAATGGAAAGAGATCCAGCGACATTGCTGGCGAAGGTATGGTTTGGTAAACTCGATGATAAGCAGTAGAAACTCTCGCGGTGTGCGAATGAGCACTATCTTGCTGAAATTTGAGACCAGGCTGGCTTACCATGAAGGGCAACAAAACTGAGCGATGATTATCATGGACATGCCGTTGCGCTGCAAGGGTGCAGCGGATGACAACCAAAGGGGTGCTGCTATAAAGTAAGGTGGCACCCCAGAAGGTCACTCCTGGTTGTCTGGCCGTATGGCGGGCGGCAGTCAGGATGGTATCCCATTGCTTTCCGGGGCGTCTCCAGACACGTCCTGGATGGTCATCAGGGCTCAGTTTCGTGAACCAACAACAACTGACTGTACAGCTCATCATATCATCCACTAGCTCATAAGGCACCGTATTTTCACCTACAGTAGTCCGTCTGGCTACAGTTCTCGCAACCAAGGAAAATAAGCTACAATTAAAACTGTACTCACAAACATAGGCAATAATCCTAAAACAGTTGCAAAAATATATGGCTAGATAATTAGGGCCAAATTTGCAAACGGAAGTGAGAAAATAACATTAACGAAAGTAGTAAGAAAGAAGAAAGATAAATTGGTGACGCCTTCATATGTAGGAAATATTTCTCAAGAAATAAGCGGTTAAAATTAGCTTTTTCACAGAGAATAAACTGGCAGTAAAGATAATACACGAAGCAGACGAAGCTCAAAAATATCTGCGACCATTCAGGAATACACAAAATTAAAAGCACTGACTGTGACATCTTCTACATCGGACAAACAAGAAGAAAGTATATTACAAGACACAAAGAACATGTAAACAAAAGCGAAAGCAACCTCTTAACATTTAGTGAGCATCTTCGAAAAAAATCAACACTCTAGACATAAGAACGAATCTTTCAATCATTTATAGAGTCAAAAAAGGAAGCTACGTGGGTATCTTGGAGGAAATAGAAGTCGTAAAGATATTTGACAAAATATCCAAATAACATCTCAAACGAACACAGACATAAAATTACATTCAAAACTTCAACATAATCCTTACTGTTGACAGATAATTCAGAAAAAAGGCAGTCCTAAATTTTCATTCGATATAAATCGATTTTCATCAAAGGTACAAATTTAACAGCAAACCGTATTTGTAACACACAAACAGATAATATAACATCCATCCACAAATATGATAAAATAAAAGTACATCACATTTGAAAATTAACAATTAACGAGTATAAATGTTTGAGGCTACAGAGCAGCATACACAACAAATATTGTTTTCTGGATACCTCTTGAAAGACTACCACAGTCTGACGGACGCCGTGTTTTTATCAGTGTATATAAAAGAGTGTTGTAGTCTTCTTCAAGAAAACTTTTTATTGGCCAAGATCGCAAGGATGGGTACAGCTATTACTGGTTTCGACCAGTTTAATGGTCATATTAAATGGTCAGCTCCATTGGCACTAAATATCTGTGCGGCTCTCGTATTTTTATATACAAAACATTGTAATGTACTCTACACTTACTATTTTTTAACTGCTGCATAGGTTTATATATGCTTATATTTTTCTGTATAACTATGATATGTTTACTGAACTGCCAACTGGTGGCAGTTTCAATGACTCGAAAGTCGATACACACTATATCTGTCAGATGGATAGCCTCGACCGATACTGTCGGCAGACAACATGGGTCCTTATATAGCGTAATTATATCACTATGATGTGTCTGTTAAACTGCACAATGAAATGGTGCATAGCGTATCTAATACGTATATATTGTATTTACAGTTTTTAAGGTACATGTTATTAAAAGAAATCTGTTTGTACATAATTTTTTACCAATGATGTGATTTTATTCCATGTATTTTATTTGACTTTTGCCAGCCGGTGTGGCCGAGCTGTTCTAGGCGCTTCAGTCTGGAATCGCGCGGCCACTACGGTCGCAGATTCGAATCCTGCCTCGGGCATGGATGTGTCTCATGTCCTTAGTTTAGTTAGGTTTAAGTAGTTCTCAGTTCTAGGGGACTGATGACCGCAGATGTTAAGTCACATAGTGCTCAGAGCCATTTGAACCATTTTTTCTTACAGTCTGGAATTGTAAACACGATTGCGAAAAACGGTCGTCCTTCAGTAGTCAATATAGACAGTGCTTTTTACTATGTATTATGTACTGTTTCGACTACAATCAAACGATTAATTCCGTTTACTCTCTGTATTATGGATACTGTTCTGTTGTTGGTGTTGCGGCCTTCAGTTCGAAAATTGGTCTGATGCATCTCTCCACGCTACTCTATCTCCTCTGCAAGCCCCTCCATCTCAGAATAACTTCTGTCAACGTACATCCTTCTGAATTTGCTTATTGTATTCATCGCTTGATCTCTCTATATGCTTTTACCTCCTCCCCCCCACCACCCCCCCTCAACCACACACACTTCCTTCTAATACCAAATTGGTGATACCATGATGTCTCAGAATGTGTCCTATCCACCTTCCTTCATTTAGTCATGTTGTCCCACAAATTCGTTGTCTTCCGAATTCTATTTAGTACCTCATTATTAGTTACTTGATCTACCCATTTCAACTTCATCATTCTTCTGTAACACCACTTTTCAAAAGCTTCTATTGTCATCTTGTCTGAACTGTTTATCGTCCATGTTTCACTTCCATACATGGCTGCACTCCATACAAATACTTTCAGAGAAGACTTCCCAACATCTAAATTTATATTTGATATTAATAAATTTCTCTTCTTCAGAAACGCTGTTCCTGCCATTGCCAGTCTACATTTTATATCCTTTTGTACTTCGGCCATCGTCAGTTATTTTGCTGCCCAAATAGCAAACCCCATCTATTGCCTAATCTAATTCCCTCAGCACACTTGATTTAATTCGACCGCATTCCATTATCCTTGTTTTGCTCTTGTTGCTGTTCATCTTATATACTCGTTTTAAGACACTGCCCATTCCTTTCAGCTGTCTCTGACAGTAATGTCATCGGCTAACCTCAAAGTTTTTTTTTCTTCTACCTGAACTTTATTTCCTACACCAAATTTTTCTTTACTCAACTTACAAATTGAATAAACCCGTATCACTCTCTTCTCAACCAATGCTTTCGTTTCATATCCCTCGACCCTCATAACTGTCGTCTGGTTTCTGTACAAGTTGTAAATAGCCTTTCGCTGCCTGTGTTTTACCCCTGCTACCTTCTGAATTCTGAAAAGTGTATTTCGCTCTGTTTTGTCAAAACTTAAGTCTACAAATGCTATAAACGTATGTTTCCCTTCCTTACCCTAGCTTTTAAGCTAAGTCGTAGAGTCAATATTGCCTCGCATATTCACATTTCCCAGAAGTCCAAACTGATCTTCCCCAAGGTCGGCTTCTGCCAGTTTTTCCATTCTTCTGCAATCACAGTGTCAGGTAATTTTAATATTGTACATACGAGTAAAAGAGTTTTCTAAACACGGGGGTCTGTTAATAGAATAACGTGGTCCGATGGACCCTTTGTTTTTATCGTTGTGTACAAAAGGTGTCTCTAAATTCTGGAAACACTTTTGCAACAATCACAAATTTCCTCATAATCCCCAATAATCCTGCATTCGAAAATCGAGTGCTCAATTTCCCGACCGATAGGCAGATTAGCGACCGATTAAACTTTCAAATCAATATAGCTGTCGCAAGGCGTTTCCGCTGATTGCTTTGAAACTGCTGATACCACTGTGAAAGCTGCCAGAATGTCTAACAACAAAATATTAATCGTTGAACAAACAATCATCTCGTCTATTTCTTCGTTGACAGCCGAAGATGCCTAACAGAATTATATGAAAAATGTTTGGTAAATGCCGGCGGATGTGGCCGAGCGGTTCTAGGCGCTTCAGTCCGGAACCGCGCAGCTGCTACGGTCGCAGGTTCGAATCCTGCCTCGGGCGTGGATGTGTGTGACGTACTTAGGTTAGTTAGGTTTAAGTAGTTCTAAGTCTATGGGACTCATGACCTCAGATGTTAAGTGCCATAGTGCTTAGAGATATTTTTTGTTTGGTAAAAAAAGAGAAAAATTCAGTTAGAAAGTTCGAGCAATATTTATTTTTACTCACAACATTAACGTCATAAAAACTGTAAAATGTAAACTTTCAAGGCCGGAAATTTCATAGTTAATAAAATGTTCCGAGCTATGATGATTGACTGTCAGTAGCAAACCAGGGTGTGAATCGGACATTCAAAGAAGCTACTAACCTCCTTAGAAAAGTCCTCCACAAGTGGGGACGAAATTTTGAGCTTTAAGGTGAAATACATTCGACACGGCGTAATAGCCATGAACATTTTATTAATGATGATCATTAAAATTGCTACTAAGCAAGAATGGCTGCAAATATAATATGAAAGCAAATTTCTCCCAATGGAACAAGGTTGTTTGAGTGAAGAAGTTTGTGGTATTCACGCGTGCCCTAGTATTTGTGCGTCGGGCGCGCGCGCGTTTGTGTGTGTGTGTGGTTGTGTGTGTGCGTGTGTGTGTGTGTGTCGATATTCTTAATATTGTGGGAAGTCGTCACGGAAGAAAGAGTACGTAAAATTAGACAAGGAGGAAAATAATGTATTAGAATTGAGGAGAAGAGTTACTTCGACACAGGCAAGATTTTGAGAGACCAGATCCTTTAAATGATACACACCACGTTCCATCGTTTATATCCCTCGATGAATGTTGAGGGAACTCATATATATTCCAGGTACACGAAACGGAAATTATAGTTACCAAAACGATCAGGTCACATCCAACCAGAAGCACAGTTATGAGGCATTTATGACCGTGCCTGGTCCGGATAGCTCATTCGATAGGAGCATTAGGGGTAGACAAGTTTCGGGGTGTGAGCCCTATCCCATCACAGTTTCATTCTGCTACTGAATTATGAATTAAAACAAAGTCCACTACAACGTGAAAGCTTCGTACTGTAAACACTTCCAAACAGTTTTAAATTCCTTCCTTAATGAATTTTCACTCTGTAGCGGAGTGTGCGCTGATTTGAAACTTCCTGGCAGATTATAACTTGGGACGTACCCGGACTCGAACATGAGGTCTGTGTCTTTTGCGGGGAAGTGTCTACCAACTGAACTATCCAACCACGTCTCACGACCCGTCCTCACACCCTTCCGAACGTAGGAGATGAGTTACTGTCTGTAGTAAGGTCAGCACACTTGGTGTAGTGGTAGCGATGTTGATTAGCAATCAAAACGTCATCGGTCCTGGATTAGGAACCTGCCACCGCTTGAGCTTTGAGTAATAATCACTATAGACTGTCTAGGATTTCCAGCTTAAGAAGTCACCCAAATTCTGCCAAAGGCTTTGTCAAAGAAGGCGGAGGAGCGGACAGAGTTCCAGGGCGCTCTCTTGTCCTTGGCGTGGAACATTGCCCCTATAGGCGGAACAATCAGCAATGATCATCGGCATCAGGATGCAGAAGGCAATGGAAACCACTGCTTCAAAGACACATAACAAGAATCCACAGGACATGTGGCCTGTAATTGAAAAAGCATGATGATTGTATGCCGTTAGCAAAAGATTCCGGAATAGTTGTTCCCCGTTCGGATCTCCGGGAGGCGTGTGCCAGGCGAGGTGAGTATGAGAAAAAGATTGAATAACCAAAGAAAGGATAACGTTCTGTGAGTCGTGGTGTCGAATGTCAAGAAGCTTTAACGCGGTAGGGAAGCTAGAAAATCTGGAAATGGAAATGCCAAGGCTCAGTCTAGGTATAGTAAGCATCAGTGAAGTGAAATGGAAAGAAGACAATGATTTCTGATCAGATGAATATAGGGTAACATCAATAGCAGAAGAAAATTGTATAACGGGAGTGGGATTCGTTATGAATAGGAAGGTAGGGCAGAGAGTGTGTTACTATGAACAGTTCACTGATAGGGTTGTTCGTATCAGAATCGACAGTAAACCAACACCGACAACGATAGTTCAGGTATACATGCCGACATCGCAACCTAAAGATGAAGAGATAGAGAAAGTATGTGAGGATATTGAATGGGTAATACAGTACATAAAGGGAGATGAAAGTGTAACAATCATGCGGGACAGGAATGCAGTTGTAGGGTAAGGAGAAACAGAAAAGGATACAAGAGGATATGGGCTTGCGGCAAGGAATGAGAGAGGAGAAAAAGTAATAGAGTTCTGTAGTAAAATTCAGCTAGTAAAAGCAAATACTTAGTTCAAGAATCGCAAGGGAGGAGGGTATACTTGGGAAAGGCATGGTGATACGGGAAGATTTCAGTTAGATTACATCATGGTCAGTTAGAGATTCCGAAATCAGATACTGCATTGTAAGGCGTACCCAAGAGCCGATATAGACTTAGACCACAATGTAGTAGTGATGAAGAGTAGGTTGAAGTTCAAGAGATTAGTTAGGAAGAATCAATACGCAAAGAATTAGGATATGGAAACACTAAGGATTGACGAGATACGCTTCTCTGTGACTATAGATACAGCAATAAGGAATATCTCAGCAGGCAGTACAGTTCAAGAGTAATGGACATGTTTAAAAAAGGCAATCGCAGCAGTTGGAAAGGGAAACATAGTTATAAAGATAATAAACCGTGGGTAACGAATGAAATACGTCAGTTAATCGGTAAAAAAAGGAAGTAAAAGATTATCAGGGATATTCAGGAACACAAAAATAGAAGTCACTTAGGAATGAAATAAATAAGACGAACAGGGAAGCTAAGACGAAATGGCTGCATGAAAAATGTGAAGAAATCGAAAAAGAAATGATTGTCGGGAGGAGTGACTCAGGACGTAGGAAACTTTCGTCGGAATTAAATCCAAGGATGGTAACATTAAGAGTGCAACGGGAATTCCACTATTAAATGAGGAGAGAACGGATAGGTGGAAAGGATACAGGGAGTCGATTTAGAAGAGATAACGGAACCAGTATTCAAATGAGAATTTAAAAGTGCTTTGCAGCAATTAAGATCAAATATGGCAGAAGGGATGGATAACATTCCGTCAGAATTTCTAAAATCATCGAGGGAAGTGGCACCAAAACGACAATTCACGTTGGCGTGTAGAATGCTTGAGTCCGGCGGCATATGATCCGACTTTCAGAAAAACATCAACCACACAATTCCGAAAACTGCAAGAGCTGACAAGTGCGAGAATTATCGCACAGCCCGCATCTCGTGGTCGTGCGGTAGCGTTCTCGCTTCCGACGCCCGTGTTCCCGGGTTCGATTCCCGGCGGGGTCAGGGATTTTCTCTGCCTCGTGATGGCTGGGTGCTGTGTGCTGTCCTTAGGTTAGTTAGGTTTAATTAGTTCTAAGTTCTAGGCGACTGATGACCTCAGCAGTTGAGTCGCATAGTGCTCAGAGCCAGCCAATTATCGCACAATAAGCTTAACAGCTCATGCATCCAAGTTGCTGAGAAGAATAATACACAGAACAAGGGAAAAGAAAATTGAGGATGTGCTATATGACGATCAGTTTGGCTTTAGGAAAGGTAAAGGCACCAGAGAGGCCATAGCATATTTGACTATTTTCTGAAAATTGCCTTAAATGATTAATTACGTCGTTTTATGCTCCTAAAACGCTTTTTTCCTCTTGAATTCCAGTATTCTTCTATAATAACAGAAATGAAATTCGTATATTTTGAAAGCCCACTAAAATGCCCCATTCGAATCATGTGATGACTGTGACGTCACAGGTAGCTGGCTACTCCTACAGTCATAATGCTAATTCACAGTGAGGTCTTGTTTTGGAATTTATGTTTCGGAAAAAGGGTTACAATTGCTGTGTAGCATCAAATTGTACAAATATGTCTATAAAAGCCCCTGAAAAATTGTTTTTGAGTGTTCCAGAGAATAGAAGATGCATAAAATGTGGTTGCACTGTATCGGAAAATTGGCACCACTTCGACGCACAATTTCACTAAGTTACATAATAATGTGTTGCACTGTGAAGTTAACATTAACGTATCTCCGAGATACTCTCTCCCATGTTCACAAAGAAGGACAGCGTCATTCAACGAAATTAAATTCCTAGTGGAAATCGTCGTTTTACGCAAATCCGCCTCAGTTGTTCTGTAGCTCCCTTGTTAGAGCGGAAGACTGTCGAATTTTACGAGTTGATGTCCATAGATCACTGGTTCGAATCTAACCCGAAAGAACATTTTAACTTATTTGTAAAACGACTCGACTTTCCTCTCATATGAAAATCAAATCACAATCAGAAAACTTCACCACACCGATAAGAAACAGAATATTATTGTTTTGCTAGCTGTTTATATGCGCTTACATTTGCAATTGCTGTTCACACACTTTACGTTCAAAAAGATATTTTCCAGTTACTGTGACCACACACTTTTTACTTTATGAGAAACAATGTATTTATCTTCGTACTGTCCAGCTGGGATCATTATTGTTTAAATTTTTGCAGTTTCCGCATATTGCGTAACGATGAAGTAAGTCTGCTCCAGACGCCAATGACAGTTTACACTCTCAAACATCACAGCTCTTACGCTTGAATCGTCTGCATGTGTACAAGCTTTATATCTCTCCGTATAGCCCCCTTCGTCCTACACCTCGTTGTACTGTGGGCGTATGGTGATATGTTCACTAAGGCAATGCTTTCCAGAAGAAAGTGAATTTTTTGTTGGAAAAATAAATGCGTTTGTGCTCCATTGTCATTTCTCAGACTAAGACTAATGTGAAGCTGTATATAGTACATCCCGCAATCGAAACAATTGCTACAAGCAGTTCTTGCTAACGGTATTTATAAAAGATGTGACCTTCCCGGAATACGAAATTATGACCTCTTTATGTGTAGTCTGATGCGATGCCCATTGCACGACCGAACGCCTGCAAGAAATAAGTTTTCTACTAAGTGCGTTCTACGAAGGAAATCAGCACTAAGTTCTGCCTAGAATAATTTTATTGTGCTTTGGGTCGTAGCTCATGACTGATAGTCGACAATCTAGTTAACAATATACGGACGCATTTGCAAAAGTTCTACAATTCTGTAGTTCTGAGCGATTTTAATGATGTTGCTGACTGTGCGTCGTTGTACATATCGCTCTGAACGGGTGCAGCATAATCGCATTAACTTTCGCAAGGCTTCCGCTATCAGTGTTAACGAAGTTCCTTTCTACTGTTACTTAAAAGTTGTAATTGCGTTTTCCATCACTAACTAGCTAAACTGTTTCCAGAAACAGTACGTAGGAACCTCGTAACTTCGGCTAAAGCTCCTATAACACACGTATAGCTTCGTCTTACTTCTAGTCTGTGACACCACCAGAGTATCAGCCAATAATAGAGCGTTTCCGATCGCGTGGCCAGATCCTGATATTTAATGATTTTTAAGCTAACACATGTTTCGTGAGACCATTGACCGTAAATGCTATTTAAATGTTATAATTAATCAGAATAACAACAATCCAAACCATATTTTAACATACAAAAACAGTATAAAAAAATGGTTCAAATGGCTCTGAGCACTATGGGACTTAACAGCTGTGGTCATCAGTCCCCTAGAACTTAGAACTACTTAAACCTAACTAACCTAAGGACATCACACACATCCATGCCCGAGGCAGGATTCGAACCTGCGACCGTAGCAGTCGCGCAGTTCCGGACTGCGCGCCTAGAACCGCGAGCAAAAACAGTATACTCTGACGTTGCGGTTGATAATGGAAGCAAGGCTAAAGAAAAATCGAGACACGTTCATAGTATTTGTTGGCCTCACAAAAGCAAGATGTTCGAAATTCTGAGAAAAATAGGGATAAGTTATAGGGAGAGAAGGGTATACAATATGTACAAGAGCCAATAGGGAATAATGAGCGGACGACCAAGAACGAAGTGCTCGGATTAAAAAGGGTGTAAGACAGGGGTGTAGTCTTTCGCCCCTACTGTTCAATCTGTATATCGAAGAAGCAATGATGGAAATAAAAAAAGTTTCAGGAGTGGAATTAAAATGATACAATTCGCTGATGACATTACTATCCTGAGTGAAAGTGAAGAAGAATTACTGGGTGTTTTGAATGGAATGAACAGTCTAATGGGTACAAAATGTGAGCAGAGAGTAAATCGGAAGAAGACCAAAGTAATGAGAAATAGCATAAAGGAGAACAGCGAGAAACTTAAAATCAGGATTTATCGTCACGAAGGAGATGAAATTAAGGAACTCTACTACCTAGGCATCAAAACAACCAATGACGGACTGAGCGGGGAGGACATCAGAAGCAGATTAGCATTGGCAAAAAGGCATTCCTACCTAAGTTGAGTCTACTAATATCAAGCATAGTCGTTAATTTGAGGAATACATTTCTGAGAATGTACGTTGGGAGCATAGAATTGTATAGTAGTGAAACATGGACTTTGGGAAAACCCTAACAGAAGAGGATCGAAACATTTGAGATGTTGCGTTACAGACGAATGTTGAAAATTAGGTGGACTGGTAAGGTAAGTAATGAGGAGGTTGTGCGCAGAATCGGAGAGGAAAGGAACATGTGGAAAACAATGACAAGGAGAAGGGACAGGACGTTGGGAGATTTGTTAAGACGTCAAGGAATGACTTCCATGTTTCCAGAGGGAGCTGTAGAGGGCAAAACCTGTAGAGGAAGACAGAGATTGGAATACATGGAGAAAATAATTGAGGACGTAGTTTGCAAGTGCCACTCTGAGATGAAGAATTTGGCACAGGAGACGAAATAGTGGAGGGCCGCATCAGACCAGTCACAAGACTGATGACTCAAAAAAAAGTTGGTGAGCGGTGGAAGGTGGTCCTGAAAATGTTTTGATAGCTCAGTTGGTAGAGCAGTTGTCAAGGGTCTCGGTTTCGAGTCTGTGTCCGGTACAAAGTGAGAATCATCCAGACAGTATCAGTTTTAAACTGGTGTGCATAGTGAATCTGTCGAATAACTTTGTTGCAATAGGCTACCTGCTTACAGAAAATATGGTTTCAATCTTGACGTGCGTCACATATCTACATTCGTAGGATCACAGAACAGCATCTGCATCTGCGGTTCGGGTACTTACGATGCCATCAGAGCTTTACATGGAAGTTAGACCACAGTGGTGAACTCGTACAGTTGCTCTACTCGTATCCTTAACTACAGTCTGAAACCAACTTTAAAGTGCTCGCCAGAGACAACTCAACAGTGTCGCACATAATACACAAACAAATGCTTTGCCTTACTCTCGTAAGTTGTGTATTTTGCGATATTGCAATTTATGCTGTTCAGAAGTACGATGTAACGTTCATTCGGACATGCATGAGTGGTACTGCGGAGACTACAATCGTTATGAAATACACGAAATGTATTCGTAGTTGCTAATACAAGCACTGTCAGCTGTATAATGGAAGAAAGACAAATTTTATGCCGGATCGGAACTCTAACTCTAATTTCCCGCTTATCCCGATCCGGCACGAATTTTCACTGTCGTCATTCCATTGTCCATATTAGCAGCTGCAGATACATTTGACGTATTATATACTTTGCCTTTCCTTGAGCGGAAACATCTCTCTAAATACACACGCGACCACAGGGAATCACTACATACAGGAGGCTATGTAATGGAGATAAAAGCAAACCTGCCTGCTTTCTCCTTGTAGTACCAGACAGCATGCCGTCTTTTCAGTTGTGAAGTGGGCAACACGGCTTTGTATGAAACTTCCTGGCAGATTAAAACTGTGTACCCGACTGAGACTCGAACTCGGAACCTTTGCCTTTCGCGGGCAAGTGCTCTACCATCTGAGCTACCGAAGCACGACTCACGCCCGGTACTCACAGCTTTACTTCTGCCAGTATCTCGTCTCCTACCTTCCAAACTTTGCAGAAGCTCTCCTGCGAACGTTGCAGGACTAGCACTCCTGAAAGAAAGGATACTGCGGAGACATGGCTTAGTCACAGCCTGGGGGATGTTTCCAGAATGAGATTTTCACTCTCATTCTGGAAACATCCCCCAGGCTGTGGCTAAGCCATGTCTCCGCAGTATCCTTTCTTTCAGGAGTGCTAGTCCTGCAACGTTCGCAGGAGAGCTTCTGTAAAGTTTGGAAGGTAGGAGACGAGATACTGGCAGAAGTAAAGCTGTGAGTACCGGGCGTGAGTCGTGCTTCGGTAGCTCAGATGGTAGAGCACTTGCCCGCGAAAGGCAAAGGTCCCGAGTTCGAGTCTCGGTCGGCATACAGTTTTAATCTGCCAGGAAGTTTCATATCAGCGCACACTCCGCTGCAGAGTGAAAATCTCATTCTGGATACGGCTTTGTATACTACTGAGTCGGTCAGAATGTCTTGAAGGGGGCATTTCAAGTTCGTACACTCCGCAGAAAGTGTTATTTAACGAAGAAGTGTTATTAGCAAATAGCCAACCGAATCGGCGTGCACTGTAGCTACGTCATTCCAACATTCAGCCGATTCATAGGATACAAAACCTTGAAGATCTGCCTAATAGTGGTCACTCGTGGTGAGCATAGTAATACAGCTGATGACTGCCAACTAAAAATTATTTTCTTCCTGGTAGGTGCCCTCCACATGCCCCTCCATATCCGCATCCGGTGACGCCTGTGTTCTGAGGATGACACGGCTGCCTTTAGGCCTTCATGGCCTGTTCTGGAGGAGTTTAGTTTAGTTTAGGTGCCCTCCTACAGCGACGTCGTAACCATTTTACGTAAAGAGCTTTCAGTTCTCACAGGCAAACTGCCAGTCGTACTTGTCAAAGATTCCTAATCTATTCACTCTAGCAATGTCGGTATAGCATGTTCTATGTCGATGGGTCGACTGAAAGATCTGGGAGTCTTGGCAAGTTGCATGAGCAAGCGGAATTAGATATAAATGGGCACTCGCGTCGGGGGTGAAACAGAATGTGATCGGTAGCTTCTTGCAGTATCGGTACATGGTGAAATTGCTCTTGCCTTGCGGCGCTTGTGTTCAAGAGCGCATTTCATGTTTTGCATTTAGGGATTTTTTCTTAGATGTAGACTGGTAATGTTTGCTAGCAAACTTATAAAATTAATAATTAAAGTCGATATCTTGGTGGTACTTCTTAATTAAGAGTCCGTGAGATCTTCATTTTTCTTTTCTCTTTTTATATTTTCTGTTTTATTCTTCTTCTTTCTTTTTCCTTCTTCTTCTTCTTCTTTCTTTTTTTATTTTATTTTGTTAAAACTTTGCTCTGCAGAAGAGTTTTTAAAGTTGTTTCAAAGGATATACTCTGTTATCAGAAGTATCAGAACACCTATTAGTGCCATTGTACGGAGGGTGTCTATCTCTATGATGGCTTGAACTCGGGACACATTCTATGAGATGTCTAAAAGTCTGTAGAGGACAGGCAGCGTGTTCTTCTTCCGGAGCCGAAACGTATGGTAGTGACGCTGGACGCTGAGGTCTGGAGCTAAGTCGACGTTCTCACTCACCCCAAACATGTTCCATTGGATTCAGGTCGGGACTCTGTCCAGACCAGTCAACTGCCTCACAACTGCTGCTTAATGACAGGATGCATTGTCGTACTGATAAAGAAACCCTCTTCACTGAATTGTTCCTCTTCAAATAGTTCAAATGGCTCTGAGCGCTATGGGACTTAACATCTGAGGTCATCAGCCCCCTAGAACTTAGGGCTTCGTAAACCTAACTAAGCTAAGGACATCACACACATCCACGCCCGAGACAGGATTCGAACCTGCGACCGCAGCAGTCGCGCGCTTCCGGACTGAAGCGCCTAGAACCACTCAGCCACCGCGGCCGGCAACTGTTCTTCTACTGGGCGCAGTACACGATGGTGTAAGATGCGTCCCTATTCCTCCATATGTAGCTTTGTGTTAGGTCCAATAAGGGGACCACAACGCTAACAACGAATAACGCCCTTATACCATAACACCATCTCCTCCGTACTTTTCTATTGGCACCACACATTTTGGCAGGTAGCGTTCTCCAAGCATTCACCAAATCCAAACCCCTTGATTGCATTGCCACAAGATCTGACGTGATTCATCATTCTAAGACACTCGCTCCCAGTCATACTATGTTCAAAGGCGTCTCCCTTTACAGCACCTGAAGATTCGCTCACCACTGACTACAAAAATGTGTGGTTTGTGTGGAGCTGCTCGACGGTTGTACCATTTCTTTGTAACTTTCTACGGACAGTCATTGTGCTACATGAACTACTGGTAGCACTTCAGTGCTCTCTAGTAACTGAGTCCCCTGATTTCACGCGATTTTTTTACAACTACGTACCTCGCCCAGTATTCGAAGACCTCTCTCGCCAGTACATGAAGTCTGGAAGGTCTTGGTTTAGCTGCGGTTATTCCTTCTCGTTTCCACTTCACCTTCACATTACCAGTTGTCGGCTGGGGCATCTTTATCAGGGTTAAAACGTCCATCATAGATCTGCTACTCGTGTGGCATCCATTGACTAGTCCACGTCCGAAGTGACTGAGCCCTCCTGACCGTCTTATTGTACTGTTACTGCCTCTCCACACGCAATACAATACACCCCGCCTCCTTGTATACTCGTGGGTCCGTATCTCGTGACGTCTAGAGGTCAGTACCGCGCTACACAGAGGTGTGCGGATACTTTTGATCAGACAGTAGGCCGTGCTTTGTGACCAGGTGTGCCTAGTCAAATGGTTCAAAGGGCTCTGAGCACTATGGGACTTAACTTCTGAGGTCATCAGCTCCCTAGAACTTAGAACTACTTAAACCTAACTAACCTAAAGACATCACACACATTCATGCCCGAGGCAGGATTCGAACCTGCGACCGTAGCGGTTGCACGTTTCCAGACTGTAGCGCCTAGAGCCGCTCGGCCACGCCGGCCGGCTGTGCCTAGTCAACGACTGAATTTTTTTTCTTTTTTGCTATGTGTAAGTTCGAGTGGTGACACCGAGGCCTCATTACTGCCACGTGTTGCGTAAATGACTATGGAGTCTTTCAATTGACATGATGTGAATATTTGTGTCATTTAGGAAAGTAAATTATTTTCGTTCAAAAAATGGTTCAAATGGCTCTGAGCACTATGGGACTCAACTGCTGAGGTCATTAGTCCCCTAGAACGTAGAACTAGTTAAACCTAACTAACCTAAGGACATCACAAACATCCATGCCCGAGGCAGGATTCGAACCTGCGACCGTAGTGGTCTTGCGGTTCCAGACTGCAGCGCCTTTAACCGCACGGCCACTTCGGCCGGCATTATTTTCGTATTTCATAATATTGATCATCACGAGGTCATTAGTGATCACTCAGTTTACATGTAACTGTGCCTGGAGAAATGTAATCTCGAGGGAAAAAGCATGGTCTTTCAGAATGTGCAGGGATTTCACGTGACTTTCAAGACACTAGCGAGAAAATAGCAACTTTTCATCATCCATATGTGTAAATAGCATCTAAGTTTAGGGGAGGCGATTGTGTATCTCGATTGTTTGAATGTATCTGTTAAATGTTTATACTGCAACTGAAGATCTCATTCTTCTAACGCAGTTATTGTGTAATTCCACGGAATGGAAAATCTGAGGACATGTGTGTTCATTACTGCCCACCTCTCGATGTGATTTTGTTTATCTACCATGTGTTGTTCAGCTTCTATTGTGTACAGAAGTTCAGAATATAGTTTTATTATTAAAACATACCTTTACAAACATGATAATTCCCATTGTTACTAAGTGTCTCCGTTACGACATGTGCAACATGTAGTCAGGATAGAGCCTGTCCACAGAAAGACTACCTACTAGACTAGGATTTTTCTCTCATCTTACCGCTCCAGCTAATGACGCTGTAATACCAAGATTTCAGGTAAGTACTAAACTATACTCTTGTTCCACATGGGTGTTATGACGTTTAACACGTAGCCAGGTTTGAGACAACTAAAGCAGGAATAGGGATGAAATCATGCAGTCAGGAACGTCATTCGGTATTTGTTTTGTTAAATAATGTGGAGAAAGTAAGTTTTACTTCAAGGTTTTATCCTTAGACGTTTCTGATAAATAACTATTTCTCCAGTGGTTGCGAGTACGTATTCAGACGTGCACAGCTATGTAATGTATAATGCCAAGAGCTAAGATGGTGTTGCATTATTTCTATTGGTACGGTTGTTATTTCTGTTGTGCTTTGCTGCTTGATGTATGGTATTATGAGTTTAGTTTCTTAGAGGATCCTGTTTGCGTCACAGGTTGGAGGTCCTTTAGCCATATGCAACACTAAATGTCAGTCAGAAACCGCACAAATGCGATACGAGTTATCAGTCAGACGAAAACAAGGATCATTAAGCATACATCGACAGGAACTTTTAATGTGGGACACCTGTCATTGCTATCGACAGTAAACTGTAGGCCGTGTTGATTCGGACAGGATATTCCAACGTATTCTCCGGACTTTATCAATTTCGTTCTTCAAGACGGCAATGCACGCCGCGCCCGCATCGTGAACAACTCAGCCCTTTAAACAGGAATTAACCGAATTGAACAGACTGTGTATCTGCTGGTATGAACCAGACTGAGCGTTCTTGAGACCATTTGAAACTCGTAGGAAGATTCATACACTGGATGAACTCAGGAAGACCGCCGCACAAGGTTGCGACTGCTTTGAGCCACTTGATGGACACCAAGCTAGGAGGATCCACATATGTTACTATGCACATGGCGGAGGGGCACATTATTGAATATCACCCAGAAGCAGGCGTTGATTTCAATTTTGACAGGTTATCTCTTTTTTGGTTTCGTTTCATACTTCAGTCATTTTTTAGCTTCATAAGATTTATCCCTTCGAACAAAAATGCACGCTCTTGCGTAGATACGTAGTAAGCTCGAAACATTTTGTGTAGTTTATAAACATCTCTTCACTATCCATTTCGGAATGGCAGGCAGAGAACATTTTTTTGTATCAATATTTAATATAACTTTACCTTTGCTGTTTGTAACGACGTACTCTTATGGCATAATGAGTAGAACACTAGCTTACTTAATAAACGGAATGCAATGGTTGTGCTAAATGATTACGACAAGATCGGAAAGGTAGAAAATTTTAGTGACTGTGGATTTTATAATCACAAAAGGAGTCCCACAGTGTTCAAGTTTGGATCCACTTATATATGCGAATGACTTTCCCCCTTAACATTCAACATGCAAACTTGGTACTTTTTGCAGACAATTCCAATTTTATAACGAGTCTCATTAGAGAGAAACCAACAGAAGGGTTGATAAATGATATTTTACAAGGCATTATTAAGTGGTTCTGTGAAAATGGACTCTGGATACCTTTTGAAAAAGCACACTACCTTCATTTCTATACAACAAATAGGGTCGTATCAGTAATTGATGTAACATATGAGGAGAAGTCAGTAAATGGGGTAGAATAATCCAAATCTATGGGTGTAGATACTGATCAAAACACAGACTGGAAGAAACATATTACTGAGCTCCTCAAACAATTATGTTCAGCTACTTTTGATCTTTGAATAACTGCTAACCTCGGAAACATACGCATCAACTTCTTGAAATATTTTGCATCCTTCCACTCGCTAATATCGTACGGAATAATTTTATGTGGTAAACCATCGCTCAGAAAGAAACTATTGACTGCACAAAAATGGGCAGTAAGAATAATATGTGGTGTATACCCACGGACGTCGTGTATGTACCACTTCAAGGAGCTGGGCATGTTAATTGTGGCGTCACAATATCTATCTTCGCTAATGACATTCGTCGTAAATAATCAGATAAAATTTGAGAACAGTGATATCCATAGCTACAATACTGCAGAAAAATGATCTTTATTATCCTTTGCTAAAGCTGTCAGTGGCTCAGAGAGGAGTTCAATCTGCAGTAGTAAATGTATTTGATCTTTTGATTAGTAACATAAAATGTTTGACAGGTAGCGAAGCAAGCTTTAAATCTAATTTAAAATCATTTCTCCTTATACTTAAACACTGGCACCAAGCGAAAAAAAGTGTAGTTTCATGTAGCGTGAGTAGGACTGAAAACAGTATGTTCACTAACACTACTCATTTGAATATATCCTGCAAACTGATTCGTTCCACATTGTTTCGATAAAAAAATCGTTCGAATGACCTATGGAACATGTAAATAACTAACTAACTACCTTACGGTACGAGGACCAGTTTACGGTGTAATGAATGAACTGCATGTGGGTCAGGTACGTCAGCCATCATGAATATTTTAGCACCAGGAAGTGAAAGTAAATGAAAATAGGATCTGTAGTTGACGTCCAGGTGACAACTTGGTTTTAGAGACGGAGGCAAGGAGGGGAATGGATTTCGGTAGTGACCTTTACAGAGGAACCACCCAGGCTATCTCCGTAAAGGGTTTTGAGAAATCAAGGGAGATCTAAATTTTAAAGGGCGATTTGGGATCCGGACCCTGCCCGAGCGGAATGCGAGTACAGCCACGAACGGCAATTTTCCCGCTGTACGCACTGCCATATCCGTAACGATCAGAGACTGAATCATCAGGTGCGGATCCTGCAGTTCGTAAAGGTGTCATGAAGAATACCATAGCATTTCGTGCTATAACAACTTGCAGGTAGCTACAGGGTAAGCCTAGATCCATCTTTAAGTTTTGGAAAACCTTCAGCAGATTACAATGAAGTCAACTTCTTTCGCGAATTGTTAGTTTCCCACAATGATGTCCAAAATTTAAACAACAAACCGCTATTTGTCCGTCCTATGTCTAATTCACGATATAATCATACAACATGCGTCCGTACGATCGTGTTCTGCGGTCAAAAGGCAACCACGCCGACGATGATGTCAGGCCACCTACCAACGGGGCAATTATTGCTGTTAGTCCCACATCCACAATCGCAGTGTATACAGTTACACGCGGTGCGTATGGCACAGAAAAGACTCCTACCAAACTCTTTGCAGTGGAAGGTCATAGGAAGAATGGAAGCAGGACAGTTGCAAACTGATGTGGCCCGATGGCTTAATGTGAAACGTTCTGTTGCCTCTGAGATGTGGCGAAGTTTATAGAGACCGAAACTGTAACCCAAAGACCAGAGCGGGGCCGAATACGTGTGGCATCAGAAAGGGAGAATCGCTGTTTGGATGTAAGGCCACGACGGTACCACCTTAGTACTGCACGGCAACTGGCCTCTGACCTCTCAGTGCCCAATGGACGTGTATCGAGGCAAATGGTATACAGAAGGCTTCAGCAGAGTGGCATTTGTTGTCGGAGATATACTGTATGTGTGCCTCTGACGCGTCTTTGCAGAAGGAATGTCTGGAGTGTAATCTTCTTCAGCATATCACCTGGAAGGTCTAACAGTAAGCCAATGTTCTTTTCACGAATGAGTCCCAATTTGGTCGAGAGAGTGATTCTCAACAGATTCGCATTTGGAGGAAACATGGCACACGATTTAGAGACCCAAACAATGTCGAAATGGACCGATATCAAGGGTGATCCACAATGGTGTGGGCAGGGATTATGTTGACCACTCCATCACCTCTTCATGAAATTGTACAGGTAAATAGGCAAGATTTAACTACTGTCAGGTATCGTAAATAGATCTTGGGACCTCATGTGCAGTTGTTGCGAGTTGCTGTGGGGCCAGATTTCGTATTGATGGACGTTAATGCTCGACCACACGGAGCACGGTTTCCTTGGAAGATATTGCACGCATGGTGTGACCACCTCGTTCTCCCGATTTGAATCCCATAGAGCATGTCTGGTATGCACTAGGGAGACGGACTGTATCACGTTAGCACCCACCAAACACTCTCTAAGACTTTAGAGCAGCTCTGCGGGAAATATGGGCGTTATTGCCGCAAAATGAGATTGATAGCATCATTCACAGCATGACCCGTTATTGTCAGGGCTGTATTGCTGTCAGCCGGCCGTTGTAGACGAGCGGTTCTAGGCGCTTCAGTCCGGAACCGCGCGACTGCTAGGGTCGCAGGTTCTTAGGTTTAAGTAGTTCTAAGTTCTAGAGGACTGATGACCTCAGATGTTAAGTCCCATAGTTCTCAGAGCCATTTGAACCTGTATTGCTGTCAGAGGTAGTCACACGCCATACTGATCACATTAGCCAGTTGTCGGGATGTGTGTGCAAACCCGTTAAGTTGGAAAAAAGCGAAGAGCACTTTTTCTACTGTTATGCATGTTGCAGTTGTTTGTGTTCTACATTCTTTGCACTGTTTCTACTTTACTATCACCGGTTAGTACTATTTCGTAGCAAAATAAATTTACCTTTGAAAAATTTCCATTTGTAGCTTTAATTTTGCACACCAGTGTATTAATATTTATTTACCAGACTGTAAGGCCTGATACCTAATGACATCGACGAAGATAGTATGATGGCATTATTGACTGAGAAACACGGTTTAGGGTTTTTCGGCCGCCTAGTGCAGATCTCTCTATTTGACGCCACTTCGGAGCTTTGAGCGTCTTTGTGATGGAGATTAGTGTTAGGATAACATAAGCCCTCAGTCCGCAAGCGAAGTAAATCCTATAGGGTCGAGAATCGAAGCCAAGACCCCGCTATCTAGAAGAATGGCCCTGACCACTAGACCACGAGCTGCGGACGTCAATGTATTTTCTTTATTCATACAGATACATCTAATTAGTTCAAATGGTTCAAATGGCTCTGAGCACTCTGGGACTTAACATCTGAGGTCATCAGTCCCCTAGAACTTAGAACTACTTAAACCTAACTAACCTAACGAAATCACACACATCCATGCCCGAGGCAGGATTCGAACCTGCGACCGTAGCGGTCGCGCGGTTCCAGACTGTAGCGCCTAGAACCGCTCGGCCACTCTGGCCGGCCATCTAATTAGTGACTGCATGTATCTTTCAATATTTACTCGTATTAATCGATGTCAATAAGGACAGCCACATATCAGACAAAAATTTGTTCTTCGAAACTGAACGACACCATAGAAAAAAGGCTATTTTCAGAAAGATATTTGAAATGTCGTTGGCTCAAGTAAAGGGCAAACTGTAGGCGTTAAGTAAATTAAAGGATGCAATACATTGTGAATCACATTTAGACGCAACGAATATGTCAAAAAACAAAATATTTCAATGTAAACTGTTGGGCGTCTTTGGAAAACTACTGTACCACCTTGGTGTACTTTAACTGATGGCGTCAGTTCAAAATGGTTCAAATGGCTCTGAGCACTATGGGACTCTACTGCTGTGGTCATAAGTCCCCTAGAACTTAGAACTACTTAAACCTAACTAACCTAAGCTCATCACTCACATCCATGCCCGAGGCAGGATTCGAACCTGCGACCGTCGCCGTCGTGCGGTTCCAGACTGTAGCGCCTTTAACCGCTAGGCCACTTCGGCCGGCGATGGCGTCAGTAGCATGTAATGTATTATTCCAGCAAAAGAAGAAATACCTACGTGAAAGATAGAAAAAGTTAACGTTTCGACAGTACATTACCTGTGATAACTCTGGCTGTATCGCCTATTTGTGAATACTGGCAGGCATTCAAAACAACTGTTCTCCGTAGCGTGTACTGCAGCTAGACAACTTGGCAAACATTTCAGTCAGTCTAACTATCTATAGGACTTACCGCAGTCTTTTCGTCCTGTCTACAGGTTCACGTATCGTACACAGCGATCGAGATCTTCGAAAGATATTTGGTGCCACAGAAAAGTTGTCTCGAATTCTTGATCAACGCCTTCCTTTTTATTTGGAGATATCGGTAGATCTGTGTTAAGGCACTTTATCTTGCTGAAAATTCTCTTGCTCCAGACGGGAGACGAACACTTGTGATCGATCCTGCTCTCTAACGATTTATACGAAAGGAAATCGACTAGTAGAGTCTCCCACAGTAAATGTTCTCCAGACCATATGGTTAGCCTTATCTCCCCGTGTTGTTTAAATAGTGGTTACAAAATGTTTCTGGCGTCCTTCATCGGACTCCTTGCTGTTTGACCCTTCAATTGTGAAGCAAATGTGACTCATGCGATAAAATCATTGTTTAGTTGTCGGGTTTCCATCCTGTGGAGAAGATTCTTTCTACATTGTTTTGAGACGGCGTTGATTTACAGCTTCTGCAAGCTTTTAGAAAATCATAGATTGCTCACAACTGTATTGTCACTTTACTAAAAAATCAGATTCGGTAATAAACGGACAGATATAACGCATCTGATTAATGACGTCACATTATATTTGAGGAGGGCCCATTTCTGACCGAGACTGGTTGTTTAATTAAGTGACAATACAGCTGAGTACAAAACTGATTTTCAAGACATTCGTTTCCTTCGATGCTGCATCGTTAGCGTGCTTGAAGCTCCATATAGTTCCCTCAACTATTGTGAACGTCGGTAGCCTAGCTTCTAGCTGCTTTATGAGCTGTTCCATTTCAACGTAGCGGCTGGGGGAACATTGTAGCCCCTGTTCATCAGTAGTGCATAGAGCTCCGTAGTTTCCAAGTCAGTTATTCACAATTTCCACACATGATTATGTTTAAGAAATATTTGGGCCTTAGACACATAAGCCGATCATCCCCATCTGCAGCATGGATAAATCATTTCCTTTACCCGCAGGAGCAGTGATCGAGTTGCACACAATCTGCAAGTCCTTTGACATACCGGTACATCACGGTGAAAGCATTACCGGACACACTTCAGCGGAGTGTAGGTGTCACACGCACAGGTTTTCATATTAAGATCAACCGTCAGCAAGCCTAAATCGTTAAAATGCCTTAATGCTGTTGGAAGGACTCGATAAAACCATGCGGATTGAGCTGATATCCAAAGGAATATACACGAATAAGCCAGTCACGATGATCTATTTCAATATGGCGGCGTCCGGAAATTACAGTAGTCGACACACGGAAGTTAGTTTGAAAAGTGTACTTACTGTTACACAGACCGAACTGTGTGATATAGGTTCGTCCAGAGGTGTTTGCAACATTTTATGGAAGGAAAGAAAGCTTCTGTTGGCCGCTGGCCAACTTAGGTCTGGAAAAGAAGATGGAAAGAGAAGCCGAAGGCTCCTCTGTAGATAGAAACCAGAGAATTTATTTCAGCGGCGACAGAGGGACTTGATCCGCATTTGATGGTAAAAGTGCCGACATCGCTGTCATATATATAGACTGCATGTCTTTCGCTCCATCTGGTGCCCAATACTATTGGTCCGTAAGCTGCGTGTACGTATCAGCTGCTAGCCTCCGGAAATGGAGCGACTCTGCTTTCTCAGTTGAATCTGAACTACGGCAGTGGGTTAGATTACTACCTTACTCTAATGAGTCAGCGGTCGATAGCAAGCCACCTTTGGTCAAAACGTCTGGGTGGCATGCGTTCTACTCTCTGCTGTAGGTGACTGTGATAACTGCATTAATGGCAAGATGATGATGATGATGATGATGATGATGATGATGAAAATGGCACTGACGGAAGAAGAAGGAGGATGAAAACTGCTACCGACATGAAGGTCTTAAATCCTTTACATTAGAAATCCGTGAAAATATACCCAAATCCATACAATCAGAAACGACACATTACTTGGAGGTAACCCATTCCTTCCGCTAAAATGTTGTACGCACACCAATTTCTCAGATGACTGCGACGTCGGTAGAATTTCTAATCAAAACAAAGGAAGAGAAACGAAACAAATATTGTATCACAGACAGTCTTCAGGATAAGCAAGTCGTTCAGACGATGCCTTTGTTTCCTGGGAAGTGCCATGGTTCGAATGGTTCAAATGGCTCTGTGCACTATGGGACATAACATCTAACTAACCTAAAGACATCACACACATGCATGTCCGAGGCAGGATTCGAACCTGCGACCGTTGCGGCCGCGCGGTTCCAGACTGAAGCGCCTAGAACCAATCGGTCACTCCAGCCAGCGAAGCGCCATGGTTGGGTGGTGGTTAGTAAATACGAAGAGACTTCGAAAACATTTCAATATAGCGAAGTGAATGACAGCTATAATTGAATATGGGTGTGGACAAGACATTACTTGTAGCAAAGTGATAGGACCACTTTTTATCCGATTTGAAAATTAATGTGATATTTCTGGAGCCCATCTAAACGTTTGAATATTTTGGAATGATACTAGAATTTGATTTGGAATGCGGCGAAAACGTAAACTTGAAGAGGGTATTAAAACTTTGTCTTGTATCATGGACGTAGCTTCCCTGTTGACATTTTCTAGCTGTTTTAGTTCCATCCTACAGAGAACCAGTATCTCTGTCACGTTGTAATCTACGCTCTTCCCATCCCCTTCTGTTCTTGTTTCCTTCCCACTGCCTGAATTGTTAATCGTAGCCTAATACTCCTCACTCTTCCTATCGCCAGTTAAAAATGCTTCTCGTCACTGATCCCTTTCGTATTGCTGCCACATATATTTGTTAGATGTCATTGCTAACATTCGACAAACCGTAACGAGAAAATTTCTTAACAGATTGTTGATAATGACATTTCTTAAATTTCATATATTTATTACTACATACGTTACCATATTATTATTATAAATTGCTAATTTAGTGCACAGATTGTAATGTTAACTTATTAACGATGTTTAGTTAGACGCAAAGAGAGGGCCAGGTGAAATACATGCACAAATAAATAAATAAGATCTGTTATAGGGAGAGGTCAAGTAAAGGTTACATTTGTTAGAAGATTTCTGGAAAAGTGCAGTTCAGTGCATCTATTAAGAAAGGAATTTACAAGACAATGTGGCCAATAACCAGATTTCTGCTGCAGTCTTTGGGGTCTTCATCATTCAGGCATGACAACAGACACCGAATTAACACGTCAGTCCAAAAAGCTTCACGACTGGATTCACAAAAATATAGAGGAAAGTTAAGATGGTGGTTTTAATGTTTCAGGTGTTCTACATAGTCTCCTTCCACCAAGGCACAACGAACAGAACGTTGACACAGTCATGTAAAGGCGTCAGAACAGTCTTTCTCTTGGATGTTGTTCAACCAGTATGTTACACTTGTCTGAACATCGTTCACGTCGTCAAACCGTTGATACTTCATGCGAATTCCCGAAATTTGACGTTTTGTGTTAGGTTTCCTATTGATAACACTCGTCGCCCGAGATAATTTTTTCCACAAACGAAGAGTCCGGGTTATTCATTTCAATCAAGTCGTGACAGCAGTCCCCGAATCGTTGGTTTTGTCAAGGTGTGCAGGACAGACTTCGCTGATACTTTTCTCTTCTTTCAACCATTCTGGAGAATATCTTGAATATTTGATTGTAAGATGTAGTTTCGTTGTGATTTGTGATACAACAACGTTAACACACAATGGCTGGCTGTCCTCTGCTTAACGCTGCCTGTTCATAACTAAGTGGTCGAATCCACGTCCGTTGTTTACAGTTGTTAGTTCAAGTAGCCACATCTACTGCACTGACGTACGCCAAGAATCAAATCGGTCTCAGAAAATGTTTGGACGGAATGTGTACTTCAGAGACTCGATTCGTCTATATTTTTGTGAATCCAGTCGTGAAACTTTTTGGACTGATGCGTTAGTTCGGTGTCTGTTGCCATGCCTGCATGATAAGGACCCAAAGACTGCAGGAGTAATCTGGTGATTGGCCACACTGACTTGCAAATTATTTTCTTAATGGATGCACTGCACTGACATCTACAGTTCGGGGAAAAACGTGAATTTTCGGAAGAAAGACGATCTTGTTGTCGTGAAACCCAGTGGAATATATTTAGAGGACAGGTAATCCAGATGACTGTGCGACATTTCGCTGCCAACATCGTTTTTCATGAATGAATGTCAAGAGTATGAGACAAGTGAATGCGCTTTCGTACACAGAAGTTGGCAACCACTTTCCCCTCATTCAACAGCTGAATGGAATAGAACTTAATATAATCTCTAGCATCTGATTAACGTAGCATTCGTAAAGAACATTGTGGTGGCTTGCGAAACATATACGGTTTGAATCTGAACTCCAAAGACAAAATTGCGGAGGCTATTCAGAGATAATGTCTGTGTGGCTATAAGGAAGCCGTGGTCTCCGGTGACTCGTTACAGAGTAATAATGCACTGTTAAACAATGAAAATTGTGTAATACGCAACTATCAACATGAACCACACAAAACACAGACAAACAACCGTCAGATGAAAATGTATTGTGACGTGCTCGCCATCGCTACATGACTAGCTCAGCATAGCTGCCTTGTGTTTCCATTGAACCCATACATGAAGTACGTACTGGCCAACACTTCACCAGTAAACTCAACTAACACTGCCGGTGATACTAAGCCGAGACAGAACTAAACAGAACTGAAAGCAAGCTCGAGGCCGAAAGGTAATGTGGGCATCACTTTGGACAGCTGCAAGTAGTCGCAGTGAACGGAACGTTTTTATTTCCAAACAAAATATAGCACGTACACTGCTGCGCAAATGTTTTCAGTGTAACACAGATACAAAGATAAATGGTGGTAAGATATGGAATGAAATGCAATTACTGTGTAATGAGGCACCGGAGACCGCGGCTCCCCTGTTGCAGGATAGAAAATATCCCTGAACAGCCTTCGAAATTATCTGTTGCTAATAAACCATTCTGCTCGCTAACCGTGTGTGTAAACATGTCCATTTTTTTAACCGCAGCAAAATGGAAATACTGGATTCGATCACGAAAATAATAGCTTGTATAATTTTGTACCGCAGAATGCATTGTTTTATCATATAATTGCCCTGTATCGCAATCAGTCCAGGTGACAATTAATGCCACGACTGTGCAAACATCAGTAAATATGTTATTAGAGGTGACACAGTCTCTAACGCTTGTGAACTCAAATTTATTAAAATAAATAACATTTCCCAAAATCTAATTTCAACATTAAACTAGATGACGAAAATTATTGTACTGGACTGAGACCTAGGACTCCTATTCTCCCCGATAACTAACCGCGAATTAGAGTAAACATGGGTTCATTATACTTGAAACGACGTGGTGTAAATTTTTATTCTGGACGGGGCTACAACCCAGCACCAAATCAGTTGTTAACTGATCGTATTCAAATGTTAGATATGAAGTTTTTCACCTGTGTCGAGGTAGTTGGACTCAAATGACGAAACGAAAATGTTTTGCCTTACCTGAATTCGAACCCAGCTCCTGTGGCCGTTTTGTTGTAGCCACGAATAGACGTTATGTACTGCTATATTTTAACAGTACCGAGATGTGCGTATGTTCGAACTGGTAACAATAATCTAATGTTATTAATGTTATTTGCTTCTCTTAATGTGACTTAATTTTGCGATATTATAACTAATACTCATTGCCCTATAAATTATCGAATTTTAGTTGGTTTATCATCAATTGCGTAGATTTCTCTGCTTGAAATGAAAGAGACTTTTCAGAAAGAGGTTAGCGCAATTCAGAGAATCCATACCAAATAAATGTTGAAAAATCTGAGAGGTAAATTGAAATTATTAAAAAAAAGAAGGAAAAGGACCTGAATTAGCACTGAATGTGTTAGTATAAAATATATTTTGTATAAATGGAAAATTAGCAACAGTTCGTTATTTTGTATGCGGATTGCGTACATTACAGAAAAAAGCAAAACTCATATGAAAAATCTGTGTGGAGACGAAAACGAAACCTAAGAACCAAGAGAAACGACTGTAACGTCTGCCCCAGACGAATGTCGAGGTGACTGCTGATTAATTCTTACTCATGGCCACCATGTCTCGGCTGTGAAAAGCTTTCATACTCCCTAAAACCTCTCTATGCCGTTACGTCGCTTGTAAATACGTGGACAGTAAAGCCTTTCATTTAGGTGAACATTTCATTAAGGGGAAGTACTCAACTTTTTCTGTAGTCGTTACCCTTTCAACCTGATGTAAAGAAATTCAGCACGCTACCATTTTCTTTTAATTTCCTGCTGAACGCAGTAGCGCTTATTTTTAAAAAAATAGTTCGTTGCCTTACGACCGAGAGAGTCGCACAACAAACATGCCTTAGGCAAACACACCATTCCTGGGAACTTGCTGTGAAGGTAAATAAGTTTAGTGGTGTAAAAATATTTTCAAACGCGCACGTAATGACTCTAAAAACAACTTAAAAATTGCAAAAGCATTCTTACCAAAACACTATGTTAGCAGTCTAAAACAATACGCATCTTAACTAATAATATAATCTTGAATGAGAGAGGAGAAAGATTTCTGTTTTCAGCTAATAATAGCAAAGATATTCTCCTTGCTTTAAAATTCATGGAGGCGTATTCCGCCTTTGCAAAGATGGAATACATCTCCATGCAAATATATTGTTTAAGAATCGCAAGAAGAGTAGATACAATGAGAAATGGACTGGAGGCACAAGGAGATGCCACCTGGAATAAGTCACGGTGAGACAAGGATTCAGAAATCAGATACAGTGTTCTAGGGTGTGCTCAGGAGGAGATGTAAACTCAGATAACATCTTAGTAATACTGAAGAGCACCTGACATTTAAGAGAATCACTAGAAAGGATCAATATGGAATGGTACAGAAAGGACTGAGAGATAATGTTGTCCGTTTTATGATCTCTGGGATATAGATCTTTAAAGAGGTTAGTAACAGGAAAGGTACAGTCAAATTCAGGCATGAGCAAGGTAACTGCGTAGAATCCTTGGGTAACAGACAAAATACTTCAACTCACTGATGAAAGGAGGAAGTAGAAATATATTCTAGGACAGACAGGAATACAGCCATATAAGTTATTTATATATGAAATCAATCAGAAGCGCAGGAAAGATTTAAAAAAAATGATTCTCGGAAAAATGGTTATCGGACAACAAATCCGGAATGTACAAAAGTCAAAATAGTCTTTTGTGAAATTAAAAGCAAAGGCATCAACATTAAGAATTTGAATGCAGAGAAGAGGGTGGATAGGTGCAAAGAGTACTACGAATGCCTGCACGATAAGGAGGAAATGTCTGGCCACGCGATAGAAGATGAAGAAATGATTGTTTTTGGAGACATAGCAGATTTAATATTACAGTCGGCATTTAACCGACTTTTTGAAATATTTGCTATCATATGAAGTAGTAGAATACTTCAGAATACCTGAAGTCAATGGTGGCAGTGGCAGTTAAACGCCTATGCATGTTGGTATGTAGAATCTATGAGACTGGTGATATTCCATCAGAACTTCACAAAGATATCGTACACACAGTCCCGTAGATAGCAAGGGCAATAAATGCGAGGACTATCACACAATAGGATTAACAGATCGTGATCTAAGATGCTCGAAAGAATAATATGTACAAGAATGGGAAAGAAAATTGAGGATGTGTTCGATGACGATCATCTGGCTATAGGATAGCTAAAGGCACCAGTGATGCAGTTCGTAAGTTGTGCTTTGTGATGGAGACAAAACTGAAGCTACCACGAAACGTTCGTTGGTTTTTAGAAGTTGAGATAGCGTCCCACAACGTAAAATCGTGCAAGGGAAATAGGTATAGACTACAGGAAAAGATCGGTAATATTAAATACATACAGTCGGTGACAACCCTCGCCTTATCGTTATGCTGAACTGCACTGCTTTGCTGTCTGTTGCCGCAGCATAACAGGAAAGGAGACGAAGTGCTACCAAGTGAGGTCGAAAAAGTATCCGAATATTAGACTGTTTGACATGATGTGGGAGACTGTATTCTCGCTGATTTATTTGCCTCTTATTGTTTACCTGCTGTGCCCAATAAATGAACGAAGAAATACTACTTAGTATGTACTATACTATTACAAACGAATTTCAGCTTGTCATGGTAACGTTACAACAAAGGATCTTTTTAATAAAACAAAGTAAAGCAGATTGTCACAAATTACCATGATAATATGCAGTTTCGTCTGCGGAACGGTCTGTGTCTACGTTCAGTCCACAGTCTTATTATAGTAGCATTACAGGGCTACGATGAAAGTATGCAAATGTGGCAGTAGTGCTAGATACAGAACTAAATCCAATTAACAAATCATTCAGTGCCACAATTAAATCAATAAATTGACAGAAGGAGAAAAAGTAGTCACTGACGAGTATGCAGTTCAGCAGGTGTTTCATTTTTAGATCTGCTGGGTACAGACTCAAGGTAGGGACAAAACTTATGGGAAAGAAGTTGTCTCAAGATTTCTTTAACGATTGTCGATCTGCCTGCTAGTGGCTGCTCCACACAAGAGGTAAAAACCTCGTCTCTTGTGAGACTAGAACCGAAAACTAACGCACTCTTGCCATTGAAGGGCGAACACTTTACCGCTAAGCTAGCATGTAGGTGCGTCTAACAGTGCTTTCTTGGTGTTTCAGACATGGCCGAGACAGAGAATTGGCAATGTAAAGGGCGAAATAAGCTGCAGTTTCTGTTGGAACTAGCTTCCTGGGCTGAAAACAATAAATTTGCTACCACTATGTCATCCGAATAATTCATAATTTATGTTCTAAATGACAGGAACATTTCGAGTGAATTTGCCGAGATAATTTCACACCAAACCGGGAAGTAAGTCGACAGTTTAGCGACAGGCAGAATACGTTTGCTCATCCGACGTAAATCTTGAGCTGGCTGTCACCGGAGCAGTTTGCCGTTTAAAGACGCCGTGTCTCCGGCTCCCACTACACTGACTAGGAGCGGAAATACTTAATATAGACTAATGAGTTCTATTCGCGTTTCTGTACCTATGATTTGTGAGTAATATTTTTTTACGAATAATATCCACGCGCACCAGCTACAAATCTTGCACCATAAATAACGAGCAGCGAAAATTAGTTCGGTGGTCCTCCTCTTCTGGAGCTGTCGTAGGTATTTTTGTTTTTCATCCTTTAGCAAAGTGCACACTAAAAAACTTATTCACTGAAAGCGATTCTCTCTTTTAACATCACCCAATGCTATTAATGATAGACGTAAATAACATTCACATTAATGTTACATACTTGAAAAAAGTTTTCCTTGTGAATGCTTGCACTGGCACCACCTCCAATACATAATAAAACAAACGAAGAGACAAAGAAGCAGTACTTGAGGGCGTTCGTGTTTTGTAATCAAATTTCGTATGCTGCGAAAAACATAGTTTCACATTAAAAAGCAAACCGTCCATGGAAATTTTTCATCATGGCCGAAAAATATAACTCGAAGCCTCAAAGAAAATTGACCACATGTATCATTGTAGTGTAAGCTCGAGATCAGATTCTGATAACGAGAAAGGAGAAGCAGTTGCTCTTGGAATGCTTCCTGCGTAGAGCACAAGACTTCACGTGTACAAAGAACATATCAAGGTCAAATGTGCATAACATGTATAATGCATAATGCTTTTGGCAAGATCCTATCAAGGATACAACGTGTTCTACTACATTAGCCTTTCGCTGTAAGGTTAACCAGACAGATAGCACAGCACTCCGTCTTCAGGCCACAAGTGGCCCATCGGTACCATCCGACCGCCGTGTCATCCTCAGGTGCGAATGCAGATAGGAGGGGCGTGTGGTCAGCACACCGCTCTCCCGGTCGTTATGATGGTTTTCTTTGACCGGAACCGCTACTATTCGGTCGAGTAGTTCCTCAGTTGGCATCACGAAGCTGAGTGCACCCCGAAAAATGGCAACAGCGCATGGCGGCTGGATGGTCACCCATCCAAGCGCCGGCCGCGCCCGACAGCGCTCAATTTCGGTGATCTCACGGGAACCGGTGTATCCACTGCGGCAAGGCCGTTGCCAACCAGCCAGATAGCTAAATGCGTTGAAGCGCCGCTCACGGCTGGGAAGTGCGCTGGCTCCAGCTGGAATCTTGCCCGTCGGCTTAACGACGAGGGACGTTGTGCTCGCCAGCCTGGATGTGGTTTTTAAGCGGTTTCGCACATCCCGCTTGGTGAGTAAAGGGCTAGCAACAATGTCCCGCCTCAGTTACAAAACGGCCGGTCGGTGTGGCCGTGCAGTTCTAGGCGCTTCAGTCTGGAACCGCATGACCGCTACGGTCGCATGTTCGAATCCTGCCTCGGACATGGATGTGTGTGATGTCTTTAGGTTAGTTAGGTTTAAGTAGTTCTAAGTTCTAGGGGACTGATGACCACAGATTTTAAGTCCCATTGTGCTCAGAGCCAGTTGAACCCAGTTACAAAACTCGCAAACATTAGGAATACTTCTGCTCCCTTTCACATGAATAACACTAAACACGGATAGTTGGGATACACATACTCTTTCCCGGGGATCACAGCCACGCCAATCCCGCATTGATGCGGGACAAGGGCACGAGAAAAAGATGAAGAATAGACCTTCCGTCTTAAGGTTATCATGATATATTGTAATTCATTCGCATTAGAATAGTGTATATTTTTACAGCGCTTTTAGTTGGTTATTGAATGAAATAGAAAAGTATAAGAGAGAAATTAGTCATCAACAATACATTCTACCACATTAAGTGAAACAGTATGGTGATCTTCAGGCTGTTGAAAACTACTGGTTTGGAGAGAGGGATGTCGTCAAAAAAGTTTAAACTGCAGTTTCGTCCACAAAGTTATTTTCGTGATGATCTTTCTATAAGGAGTGACAAATGTAAAAGTTTGACTGCGTAACATTAGAAAAATGCCTTTGGTAGCCATGGTTTTCCAGCCAAACTCCCTGATAGGTTCTCTTGTGGAATCAGCAAAGTGCAGACGGGATTTCTCGTACAATTGCAGCACTTGATACACATTCCTTGGTCGGTTTTCCGCTTTTTTTATATTGCCACCGCAAGGCATCTGACTGGTTGCCAGCTGCGATGAACTTTACTCTTGTAGGCAGTTAGTAACAAAAAATACCTTCCTTATGCCACCAGATGCATAATGTAACATTTTACGGACTTACATTCACCTTTGCTTTCGATATATTTCGTCAGCGTCGACTACTACTTACTTTTTCCGAAGTTAAATCAGGATAGTTCCTAACTCCTCCATTATTTCTTTAAATCGACTAAGGCCAATGCTGGGATCTTTTCTTTGAAACGACACAGTCGATTTCCTTCCTCACCCTAGCTTCTGCTTTCCAGTCTTCTTTTCCAACATTCTCTCATTGTTCCATGAATGCAAGTGTTTCATGAAACTTAAAAGGTCTCAGATCATCGCAGTTAACAATGTCAGATGTATCACAGCTGTAAATCGTTAAAAAAGCCTTTAACCAAATCCTGTTTGTTCTCTTGAATATGGATAAAAATGCACGTCGAAATGATTGTACTTGAAACGAAAAAAAAAATTTTCTGAGTTGATTTATTTGATGCAGTCACGCCATAAACGGCACATATGTTAACAGATACTTCCACTGCCTGCTATTCTCTTTTAATTTCAAGAGGACAAAATGCAAAAGGTTAGGATTTCCTAGATCATGGTCTGTTTTATAACGCTTCAACAACTCTCCTCATAATCTCATAACCGCCTCATGCAATAAGCCATCGCCACAACTATTCTAGAACGTCAAATAATAAATTATGGTTGACATATACACTTAACAGCAACCTGCGTGACAACACGATTCACACTTCAAGCGACTATTTTCAGGATACATGAGCAAACGGCCTTCCCTTATGCTAACGCCAGCTGAACAAAACTGGTCTATAACGTGGTTCCATGCACATTGTCACACGTTTTCCTAGGTCCGTGAAACCTACGAACGTGTTTTGATTTTTTGTCTGGCTTTCATTATCAAGGGCAACGTGAGGACTTCCTCCAAGGTTCCATTACCTTTCGTAATGTCTCTTCGCTTCCAATTCGAGGAGAGTCGAACTCGGGATTTCTACTTTCGTGGCGTTTGACCTCTCCGGGACGATACAGTTCCATGCTTTAGTTGTTTCCCTAAAACTCCAAAAACCTCAAGGTCTCCAAAAAATATTCGTGACTTCATTCGAGTCCTTGTGTGGCACAAGAACTTTCATTGTGTCGTTTGGAGCTGTAGCTTGCACACAACGAGGACAAGTTAAAAATAATTATATTTTAATGCGTCTGTTCTTGTTGTCAAAAATAACGATTGGTGCCCTTTACAACTTCCAGTCAGATACAGAAAGTTTCTGGTTCAAACTTTCGACACCTAAATACTGCTGAAATAGAATTCCATTCTGGTCAGATGAGTATCGGGTAATATCAACAGCAGCAGAAAATGGTGTAACAGGTGTAGGATTCGTTATGAATAGGAAGGTAGGGCAGAGGGTGTGTTACTGTGAACAGTTCAGTGACCGGGTTGTTCTAATCAGAATCGACAGCAGACCAACACCGACAACGATAGTTCAGGTATACATGCCGACGTCGCAAGCTGAAGATGAACAGATAGAGAAAGTGTATGAGGATATTGAAAGGGTAATGCAGTATGTAAAGGGGGACGAAAATCTAATAGTCATGGGCGACTGGAATGCAGTTGTAGGGGAAGGAGTAGAAGAAAAGGTTACACGAGAATATGGGCTTGGGACAAGGAATGAAAGAGGAGAAAGACTAATTGAGTTCTGTAACAAGTTTCAGCTAGTAATAGCGAATACCCTGTTCAAGAATCACAAGAGGAGGAGGTATACTTGGAAAAGGCCGGGAGATACGGGAAGATTTCAATTAGATTACATCTGGTCAGACAGAGATTCCGAAATCAGATACTGGCATGTAAGGCGCACCCAGGAGCAGATATAGACTCAGATCACAATATAGTAGTGATGAAGAGTAGGCTGAAGTTCAAGACATTAGTCAGGAAGAATCAATACGCAAAGAAGTGGGATACGGAAGTACTAAGGAATGACGAGATACGTTTGAAGTTCTCTAACGCTATAGACACAGCAATAAGGAATAGCGCAGTAGGCAGTACAGTTGAAGAGGAATGGACATCTCTAAAAAGGGCCATCACAGAAGTTGGGAAGGAAAACATAGGTACAAAGAAGGTAGCTGCGAAGAAACCATGGGTAACAGAAGAAATACGTCAGTTGATTGATGAAAGGAGGAATTACAAACATGTTCCGGGAAATTCAGGAATACAGAAATACAAGTCGCTGAGGAATGAAATAAATAGGAAGTGCAGGGAAGCTAAGACGAAATGGCTGCAGGAAAAATGTGAAGACATCGAAAAAGATATGATTGTCGGAAGGACAGACTCAGCATACAGGAAAGTCAAAACAACCTTTGGTGACATTAAAAGCAACGGTGGTAACATTAAGAGTGCAACGGGAATTCCACTGTTAAATGCAGAGGAGAGAGCAGATAGGTGGAAAGAATACATTGAAAGCCTCTATGAGGGTGAAGATTTGTCTGATGTGATAGAAGAAGAAACAGGAGTCGATTTAGAAGAGATAGGGGATTCAGTATTAGAATCGGAATTTAAAAGAGCTTTGGAGGACTTACGGTCAAATAAGGCAGAAGGGATAGATAACATTCCATCAGAATTTCTAAAATCATTGGGGGAAGTGGCAACAAAACGACTATTCACGTTGGTGTGTAGAATATATGAGTCTGGCGACATACCATCTGACTTTCGGAAAAGCATCATCCACACAATTCCGAAGACGGCAAGGGCTGACAAGTGCGAGAATTATCGCACAGTCAGCTTAACAGCTCATGCATCGAAGCTGCTTACAAGAATAATATACAGAAGGATGGAAAAGAAAATTGAGAATGCGCTAGGTAACGATCAGTTTGGCTTTAGGAAAAGTAAAAGGGACGAGAGAGGCAATTCTGACGTTACGGCTAATAATGGAAGCAAGGCTAAAGAAAAATCAGGACACTTTCATAGGATTTGTCGACCTGGAAAAAGCGTTCGACAATATAAAATGGTGCAAGCTGTTCGAGATTCTGAAAAAAGTAGGGGTAAGCTATAGGGAGAGACGGGTCATACACAATATGTACAACAACCAAGAGGGAATAATAAGAGTGGACGATCAAGAACGAAGTGCTCGTATTAAGAAGGGTGTAAGACAAGGCTGTAGCCTTTCGCCCCTACTCTTCAATCTGTACATCGAGGAAGCAATGATGGAAATAAAAGAAAGGTTCAGGAGTGGAATTAAAATACAAGGTGAAAGGATATCAATGATACGATTCGCTGATGACATTGCTATCCTGAGTGAAAGTGAAGAAGAATTAAATGATCTGCTGAACGGAATGAACAGTCTAATGAGTACACAGTATGGTTTGAGAGTAAATCGGAGAAAGACGAAGGTAATGAGAAGTAGTAGAAATGAGAACAGCGAGAAACTTAACATCAGGATTGATCGTCACGAAGTCAATAAAGTTAAGGAATTCTGCTACCTAGACGGTAAAATAACCAATGACGGACGGAGCAAGGAGGACATCAAAAGCAGACTCGCTATGGCAAAAAAGGCATTTCTGGCCAAGAGAAGTCTACTAATATCAAATACCGACCTTAATTTGAGGATGAAATTTCTGAGGATGTACGACTGGAGTACAGCATTGTATGGCAGTGATACATGGACTGTGGGAAAACCGGAACAGAAGAGAATCGAAGCATTTGAGATGTGGTGCTATAGACGAATGTTGAAAATTAGGTGGACTGATAAGGTAAGGAATGAGGAGGTTCTACGCAGAATCGGAGAGGAAAGGAATATGTGGAAAACACTGATAAGGAGAAGGGACAGGATGATAGGACATCTGCTAAGACATGAGGGAATGACTTCCATGGTACTAGAGGGAGCTGTAGAGGGCAAAAACTGTAGAGGAAGACAGAGATTGGAATACGTCAAGCAAACAATTGAGGACGTAGGTTGCAAGTGCTACTCTGGGATGAAGAGGTTAGCACAGGAAAGGAATTCGTGGCGGGCCGCATCAAACCAGTCAGTAGACTGATGACCAAAAAAAAAAAAAAAAAAAGTTGACGTCTCTCGTGTGTAACCAGGTCTGATACTATGAGTGGCTTCGACTGCCAGTAGGCGCATAGCTTCTCGTCACGTTGTTTCGAGTGCACATCTCGCTACCGGTAAAATATACCGATATTTAATGTCTATTTGCGGCTACAACAAAATAGTGATAGGTGCTGGGCTTGAATCCCGGTAAGGCAAAACATTTTCGTCCCGTCATCTGACTTCAGCTACCTCGCCACGGGTGAAAAATTTCGATGTACAAGCATCTAATTATGATTATTTGTTAACAATAGATTTGGTGCAGGACTCAAATCCACAAAACTTTACTTCACGTGATTCCAATTTTAAAAAATGTGTAAATATCATCATTTGTGAATGAAACTATATTTAAGATATTTGGTGATTAGTTAACGGAGAGAACAGTCGTTGAACGGGAGTTCTAGGTCTCGGTCTAGTAAAAGACTTTCCGTCCTGTAGTGTCAAGTTGAAACTACATTTTCGAAATGTCATTTATTGTAATAAATTTGTACCACTAACTGAGCCCTCCAACCTTGTTTCTCTAGCGAATAACGCATGGGAAGAATGATTGTCAGTAAGACTCCGTATTGACTCTATTTTCTCGAACTTTCTCCTCATGTTCGTTGTGCGAGACCTATGCTGGGGGAAGTAATATGTTGTCTGATTCTTCCCGGAAAGTGCCCTCTCGAAATTTCAAAAGCAAATATCTCCGTGATGCACAACACCTCTCCTGTAACGTCTGCCAATGGAGTTGGTTCAGCATCCCCTTAACGCTCCTGTGCCGAGTAAACGATCCCGTGACGAAACGTGCCAATCTTCGTTGGAGCTTCTCTACCTCTTCTATCAGTCCTATCTGGCAGGGATTCCAGACTGATGAACAATACTCAAGACTGGGTCGAACAAGCGCCTTGTAAGCCACTTCCTACGTGCATGAGTTACATTTCCTTAAGATTCTTCCTATGAATCTGAGTCTGGCATCTGCTACTGTGATTTGAAAAGTAGGTCCAGCGGAGGAGGGCTAGTTGCGTTGTGGTTTAATGTTCTGTCGACATCAGTGTCGATAAGGACGGGTCACGAGCCAAGGTGAACATCGAAGAGGAAAGAAATCACCAGTGTTTTCTTCACGGAAGCGTACCGGAATTCAACGCAAATGTTATTGTCGTAATTTTTAGTGAAATTAAAAGCAAAGGCGTCAGCATTAAGAGAGCAACCGGAATTCCATTCTTAAATGCGAGGAAAGCTCGGACGGGAGGAAAGAGTACATCTAAGGCCTGGACTTGGTTGAGGAACTATCTGATAGAAGAAGAAATAGATGTGGTATGAAAGGAACAAGGGATACAGTATTAGAGAAACAGTTTGACAGGGCTTGGAGAGACTTGAGATCAAATAAAGCTGAAGACATCTTTCGGAATTGCTGCCTTCATTGCGGAAATTGGTTTGTAGAATCTATGAGCTCGAGATACGTCGTCAGACTATCAGAAAAGTATCATCCAGCCAATCCCGCAGACAGAAAGGGAATCTAAGTGCGAAAAATATCGCACAGTCAACTTGATACCCTCATGTAGAAAAGTTACTGACGGCAATAATATACGTAAGAATGGAAAAGGAAACTGAGGATATGTTAGGTGACGATCACTTTGACTGTAGAAAGGTAATGGGAACTTAGAGGAAGTCCTCACGTTGTCCTTGATAATGAAAGCCAGACTGAAGAAAAATCAAGACACGTTCATTGGTTTCATGGACCTAGGAAAAACTGTGACATTGTAAAATGTTGCACGATGTTCGAAATTCTGAAGAAGAATGGTGTAAGCTACAGGTAAAGACGGGTAATGAACAGTTTGCACACTAACCGAAATGGACGATAAGAATGGAAGACCAAGAACAAAGTTTTGGGATTAATGGAGGTGAAAGACAGGGACACAGTTTTTCAGCGATATTGTTCAGTCTATACATCGAAGATGTAATGATGGAAATAAAACAAAGCATCGAGAGTGGATTAAAATTCAGGATGAGAGGATACCAATGACAAGATTTACTGATGGCGTTGCTGTCCTCAAAGAATGTGAAGAAGAATTACAGAACCTGTTGAATAGAATGAAAAGTGTATGTACTGAATATGGAGACGAAAGTAATGGGCTCAAGTAGAAATCAATTAGTGCAAAACCTAATATCAAAACGGGTATCGTATAAATTTAAAAGTGCAAAACTTTTCGACGGATGAAGCAAGGAGAACATAAAAAGCAGACCAGGACAGACGAAGAAGGCACTCGTGGATAATAGTAGTATACTAGTATCAAACATCGGTCTTAACTTGAGGAAGAAATTCCTGAGAATGTAAGTTTAGAGCACAGCATTGTATGGTAGTAAATCATGGACTGTGGGGAAAGCGCAAAGAAGACAGTCGGAGCGTTTGAGATGTGGTGCAGTAGAAATATGTTGAAAATTATGTTCACTGAGAAGATAATAGGTTCTCTGAAGAATCGGCGAAGAAAAGGCAACAGAAAATTGGTGACCACATTAAAGAGACATTAATTTTCCACCTCGGACCGGGTCTCCAACTGAGACCCTTGCCTTTCACTGTGAGTCTTGTGCATATTTTGCTGGATTAGAACTCCAGAGAGAAATGCCATACCAGAGAAATTGTTTCGTCGTTGCCTGTTGGAGGGCGAGAGTGATTTCATGGATGAATTTCTCTCTCTCTCCCTTCCTTTCTTTCTCTCTCTCTCTTTCTCTCCCTGCATTTACGTCCACTTTACAAGCCAGTTAACGGTCTGTGATGTATACTCATAGTACCACTACCATTTGCCGCCTTGCCTGTCCCATTCATGAAAGGTGATTTGAAAAAATGACGGTCGGTAAACGTCCAGTCAGCACCAATTCAAAAATGGTTCAAGTGGCTTTGAGCACTATGGGACTTAACATCTGAGGCCATCAGTCCCCTAGAACTTAGAACTACTTAACCCTAACTAACCTAAGAACATCACGCACATCCATGTCCGAGGCAGGATTTGAACCTGCGACCGTAGCGGTCCCACGGTTCCAGACTGAAGCGCCTAGAACCGCTCGGCCACACTGGCCGGCAGCACCAATTCATTTAATTTTCTCATTGTTGTCATTCCATGTGATGTATATGGGAGGAATTAATATGTTACCCGACTCTTGCCGGTTTCTCGGAATTTCGATATTAAACCACTATGTAATGCACAACGCATCTCTCGTAACGTCTGGCACTGGAGTAACTCTCACGTGTCGACTAAGCGATCCCGTGATGAAACACGTCGCTTATGGTTTCAGTACTTGAGCCCAATTGACAATTGTCGATTGATGTCGTTGGTTATTGTTAGAATACATATTATTCAGCACAGGAAAACAGATACCATTCACTGTGATACCCTCTTGTTTCCAAATAAAATTATTGGTGTACTTAATAATCTCTGACTCCTTTGTATAGCTTGTCGTAATAACCGTTCATGGCGGTCAGTACTTGTTGCAAAATCTAATCTGATTGTTCCGTGGCTGCAAAGCGTATTGAAAAACAGCTGCTCCCTCTACTTTCTTCCACTGCATTTGATCTTATGCTCTTCCATACATACAGAGCTTGCTTTTTACAGCGGCTTGAAGCATCCTAGACAAAAATAAGGTGTTCCTGTATCTTTCTGGTGAATTTGTAGAATACGGCGATATCCTGTTTCGTCAAGGTTTTCTCTATGCTTTCAGTGACGTTTCTAATTACCAAAACGGAAGCCTCGGAATTCGCAGACAATTTTACATCGCTACGATCTTTAACTGGTTGTCTAAATGCTGTTTTTATGTTTCATCAAGGATATGTTATCACTTACCTGACAGAACAGAGAGGCGGTTGAAAGTTTCTCAACCTGGTTTCCGCTCTGGCACTATTTTAGCATGTCTTCACGCCTGGGTGCACTTTCCCTTTCTCTCGCCAAGTGTGCAACGGTTTGTGCCCGCATTTCCTTCACCGTACGGTCGTTGACGAAGCCGTGTCCGGTCCCTTTTGTTTTTTCTGGACAGCGCCTGTGTTCGGCAAACTTCCTCCCGCGTTGGAATTTCTTTCTTCTCGTTGTCTGCTCGGAAGGAAACAGCATGACTGTCGCCCAGTTTCACGGTATGTTCGTCGCTGACTTGCTCATCTGTAGAAGGGAAACTCCCGTCATACGCGTCGCCTAGAACGCTTACTTTGTCCGGTGGTGCGTGAATCTGACCGAGCGAACTGTGTATCTGCAAGGCCAACGATGCATTTTACAACTACTTTCCGTACGCACAGCTCATATTTATTGTTTATTCGATTATATTTCACGGGAAACATAAAAGCACATCCACCACGTTTTGCTCTTCGTTTTCCCTGAGCCCAAAATAGCTCACCATTCTGCATTAGTAAATAGTGTTCTTATATATCATCTAATTTTGTTAAAGCAAAAGTATTTGTTCTGTGCATCGTCGAAATTCCATCTGTGAGTAAAATATAATATGTTTTTCTTATTTGCTTCGTAGTTTGTAAAGCAATCTCCGGCAATTCAAGGTAAATTATTATTATTGGTCAGGGATGTGTTAAGGAAAATTATCGAAAGGTGGAAACTCTAGCAGGTGGCACGAGTGACCGAAGACTTTTTTTTCCAATGTCATAGTTTCCTGTGAGCATTATTTACCGAGGACGTATTCGCTTTTCAGTTGTAATGGCTCATTTGTTGTTCTAACGCAGGGCTTCACAACATACTTGCTCGCGGAGCAAGCTGTGAGCAGCAAGGCGTGAGCACGGAGCAGCGCGAGCACGCTACCCCCACTAGTGGACCAGAGCGGAGAGTGGGGAGAGTCACGTGGGGCACACAACAGCTGCCGCCAGTCAGTTTAAATCCCCGGCCACCAGCAGGAATATCACTCACGAATTATTACTGCGACAAATGAAACAAATAAAGGAGAATGTACACGTGCCACATAATTTTATTAGCTTAGTGTATGCCTCTACATTCGTATTAATTTTTGAACTGCTACACAATAAAAGGTGTCACTGAAGTTTGGGATTCTCGGTTATCTTGTACTTTTTCCCCTTTACAATTGCGTCTATGTTCGCAGTAATTGTTCTTGTGCATTGTAGGCGCAGCGTGCAGTTTAAATTTCGATCAGACAATGCGTTTCTCAGGCGCGTCTTGTTACATTTCATTGCAGAGAACAGTTGTTCACAAACATACGTGGAACTGAACATTGATATTATTGTAGCTTCCAGTTTGTGCAAACGAGGAAATCTATCCTGAGGGAAGTGTCTGTAGAATTCCAAAATTTTTTTCTTGTTCTGAAATTTGTCTTTGTATTCTCTGTCACACTGCAGGTCAATAATTTCTAGTTGCAGCTCAGGACGAATCTCTTCAATATTCGCTGAATATGGGGAGGAGAACAGATCAAAATCACTGTCTAGTGCTGTCAGGTCTTGAAAGCGTCGATCAAATTCTCCCTTAAGGGCAACTAAACTATGTGAATAACGTTCACAGTCTTTGTGAACATCTTGCATGGATGATAATTTAGGAAAATGAGCTAGATTTCGTATTTCCAGCTGACTCACCCAAAGTGTCAATTTCATTTTAAAAGCTCGTATTCGATCTATGAAATGAGTAATTAGCAGATCTTTACCTTGTAGTGAAATGTTCAAAGCATTCAGATGGATAGTTAAATCTGCTAAGAACGCGAGATCACATTTGCATGAAGGCTCTTTCAATTCAGGAAAACACATGTTATTTATTTCCATGACCATATTTATCTCATCTAATATGCAAAAAAATCGATTTAATAATTCGCCACGACTAAGCCAGCGGACCTCGCTGTAATAAGGCAGGCTACCATACTGGTTTTCTACATCCTCAAGAAAGCTTTTAAATTGCCTGTGTTGTAGCCCACGCTTCCTTATACAGGGTGATTCAAAAAGAATACCACAACTTTAAAAATGTGTATTTAATGAAAGAAACATAATATAACCTTCTGTTATACATCATTACAAAGAGTATTTAAAAAGGTTTTTTTTCACTCAAAAACAAGTTCAGAGATGTTCAATATGGCCCCCCTCCAGACACACGAGTAATATCAACCCGATACTCCAACTCTTTCCACACTCTCTGTAGCATATCAGGCGTAACAGTTTGGATAGCTGCTGTTATTTCTCGTTTCAAATCATCAATGGTGGCTGGGAGAGGTGGCCGAAACACCATATCCTTAACATACCCCCTTAAGAAAAAATCGCAGGGGGTAAGATCAGGGCTTCTTGGAGGCCAGTGATGACGTGCTCTGTCACGGGCTGCCTGGCGGCCGATCCATCGCCTCGGGTAGTTGACGTTCAGGTAGTTACGGACAGATGTGGTGGCGCTCCATCCTGCTGAAATATGAGTTGTTGTGCTTCTTGTTCGAGCTGAGGGAACAGCCAATTCTCTAACATCTCCAGATACTGTAGTCCAGTTACAGTAGCACCTTCGAAGAAAAAGGGACCAAAAACTTTATTGGCTGAAATGGCGAACAAATGTACAACTAAATGAAACTTTATAGCTCCCTTAATTCGCCGACAGATAGTGCTTAGCTCTGCCTTTTGTCGTTGCAGAGTTTTAAATTCCTAAAGTTGTGGTATTCTTTTTGAACCACCCTGTATAATTGGTTGTACGAACAACAACACTCATCACATTTTTTTAGAGTGATACTCTTTGCACATAAGTTTTCCTGGTGGATCACACAGTGAACGCGCCTTATTTCATTCGGCACGGTCAGTTTTTGCATATTCTCCTTCAACAGCGCAACGAAACCTGATTTTTTCCCTGTCATCACTGGTGCACCGTCTGTAGACACTGAAACTAAAGAATTTCACGACAATCCTATATTTCAACACTTTCTTCAACACTACTTAAAATATCACCTCCGGTTGTAGTGTTGTTCATGGCTACTACATCGAGGAGCTCCTTCCTCACCTGAAAATCTCTGTTAACACCTCTAATGAATATGGCAAGCTGCGCTGTTCCAGTGATATCAACACTTTCGTCCAGAGCTAGAGAATACGCCATAAAATCTTATATTTGCAAGCTGGCTCTGGACGTCGTCTGCCATGTCCTGTATGCGACGCATAATGGTAATGTTAGATAATGGCACAATCCGAAACTGTTCAACTTGAGATGGACACAAATGTTCCGCTGCAACTGCCAAACATTCTTTTATTAAATCGCCATCAGCGAAGGGGCGCAGGGATTTTGCTAAAAGCAAAGCAATTTTGTAACTCACTCTGAGAGCTGCCTCAGTTGATTTTTCTTTGTCGTCCAGATCTTCAAAAAAAAAATGGCTCTGAGCACTATGGGACTTAACATCTGAGGTCATCAGTCCCCTAGTACTTAGAACTACTTAAACCTAAATAACCTACTGTCGTGAGCTGCTATGGAAAATGGAGGACAGTGAAACCACGACAGACGAAAAGGTGGTGGACGTCCAGGTCACATCACAGAACGTGGAGGTCGCAGGCTTGCCCCTCTGTAAAGTAGGATATGAGGAGGTCCGTGGCAGATCTCACAAAAGGATACAGCGATGGTTCAGGCACAAGTTTTTCAGAGCGCACCGTTCGGCTCACATTATTGAACATGAGCTTCTGAAGTGGACAACCACTACATGTTCCTGCGTCGACCCAACGACATCCCCAATTACGACTGGTGTTGGTACAGAGTCATGGAGATTGGACCACGGATAAATGGAAACTTGTCACCTGGTTTCTTGTTATGCTGGGTCGGTGGTCGTGTCCGCATACGCCGTTACACAGGGGAATGGCTGCGTGAAACAAGCACCGCGTCACTAACAGAGCCCGGTGGGGGCAAATGGTTCAAATGGCTCTGAGCACTATGGGATTCAACTGCTGTGGTCATCAGTCCCCTAGAACTGGAACTTCTTAAACCTAATTAACCTAAGGACATCACACACATCCATGCCCGAGGCAGGATTCGAACCTACGACCGTAGCAGTCGCGCGGTTCCGGACTGAGCTCCTAGAACCGCGAGACCACCGCGGCCGGCGGTCCAGATCTTCTTCGGATAGCTTTCTTTTAAGTTTAATAACTTCCTGTGCACGATCTGGTCCATCGCATTTTCCACTTCCGTAGTCTTTCGCGTGGTACGACATATAATGTCGCTGCAAATTAAATTTCCTAAAAGAATTCAGCGTTTTGTGACATACTAAACATTTTGCAACACCATCTTTTTCTGTAAACAGATACAATTCCTCCCAATGGGGGTTGAACTGCGAAAGCATGGTTGGGGTTACACAACGGCGACATGACACGTTTCTTAACCAGCGAAGTGAATGTTAGAGCTGATCGTAGTACTTTAAACGTTACAGTCGGCGCGAATTCAATAGGCACGCTGCGGCCCTATTCAAACGTGCGCGCGCATTTCCCCTCCCTCCCCTCCCTCCCTACTCCGCGACCATGCACCTGCTCGCGAGCACGTGCCTGAGCACACGCGAGTACTCACGCTCAAAATCGGCTAGTTGTTAAGCCCTGTTCTAACGGTTCCTGTTGAACCGTTAGTACTTGCAATAGCTGTTTCACATTCTCATTTTGCTGTACGTCTTGATCCAGCGGAGTATTTCTTTTCTAATAGAGCGATACACCTGTAGTGAGTACACTGAGACGGTCGGTACACTTGGAGTGAGTACACTGACGTGATCGGTGGCTACTACATAGCGAACCACAGCGGACGAGCAACGCAGCAGGCTCGTCAGCAACAGCACCCCCCAGCGGTGACCCGCTTCATTCGACGTTTACTGCTGTCTGTCGACGTCAGCGTGGGAACGGGTCACTTAGCGATATACCCGGACGGGAAGTAATTCGCATAGCATGAACTCTACTATTTGAGGAAGCCGTCTTCTACATCTACATCTACATCTACACGAATACTCTGCAAATCACATTTAAGTGCCTGGCAGAGGCGTTCATCGAACCACCTTCACAATTCTCCAATATTCCAATCTCGTATAGCGCACGGAAAGAATGAACAACTATATCTTTCCGTACGAGCTCTGATTTCCATTTATTTTATGGTGGTGATCGTTCCTCCCTATGTAGGTCGGTGTCAACAAAATATTTTCGCATTCGGAGGAGAAATTTGCTGATTGGAATTTCATGAGAAGATTCCGTCGCAACGAAAAACGCCTTTCTTTTAATGATGTCCAGGCCAAATCCTGTATCATTTCTGTGAAACTCTCTCCCATATTCCGCGGTAATACAAAACGTGCTGCCTTTCTTTGAACTTTTCGATGTACTCCGTCAGTCCTATCTGGTAAGGATCCCACACCGCGCAGCAGTTTTCTAAAAGAGGACGGACAAGCATAGCGTAGGCAGTCTCCTTAGTAGGTCTGTTATATTTTCTATGTGTCCTGTCAATAAAACGCAGCCTTTGGTTAGCCTTGTGTTCCTTCCAATTTAAGTTGTTCGTAATTGTAATACCTAGGTATTTAGTTGAATTTACGGCTTTTAAATTAGACTGACTTATCGTGTAGCCGAAGTTTAACGAGTTCCTTTTAGCACTCATGTGGATGACTTCGCATTTTTCGTCATTTACGGTCAACTGCCAGTTTTTGCACCATTCAGATATCTTTTCTAAATCGTTTTGCATTTTGTTTTGATCTTCTGGTGACTTTATTAGCCGATAAACGACAGCGTCATCTGCAAACAACCGAATACGGCTGCTCAGATTGTCTCCCAAATCGTTTATATAGATAAGGAGCAGCAAAGGGCCTATAACACTACCTTGGGGAACGCCAGAAATCACTTCTGTTTTACTCGACGACTTTCCTTCAATTACTACGAACTGTGACCTCTCTGACCGGACATCACAAATCCAGTCACATAACTCAGACGATATTCCATAAGCACGCAATTTCACTACGAGCCACTTGTGTGGTAAGTGTCAAAAGCCATCCAGAAATATGGAATCGATCTCAAATCCCTTGTCAATAGCACTCAACACTTCATGTGAATAAAGAGCTAGTTGTGTTTCACAGGAACGATGTTTTCTAAACCCATGCTGACTATGTGTCAATAGACCGTTTTCTTCGAGGTAATTCGTAATGTTCGAACACAATATATGTTCCAAAATGCCTCTGCATATCGACGTTAACGATATGGGCCTGTAATTTAGTGGAATACTCCTACTACCTTTCTTGAATATTGGTGTGACCTGCGCAACTTTCCAGCCCTTGGGTACGGGTCTTTCGTCTAGCGAACGGTTGTATATGATTGTTAAGTATGGAGCTAATGCATCAGCATACTCCGAAATGAACCTAATTGGTATACGGTCTGGACCAGAAGACTTACTTTTATTTAGTGATTTAAGTTGCTTCACTACTCCGAGGATAATTACTTCTACGTTTCTCATGCTGGCAGCTGTTCTCGATACGAATTCTGGAATATTTACTTCGTCTTCTTTTGTGAAGGCTTTTCGGAAGGCTGTGTTTAGTATGCTTTGGCAGCACTGTCTTCGACACTACCTCCGTTGCTATCGCGCAGAGAAGCCATTGCTTCTTTCTTGCCGTTAACATACTTCACAAACGACTAGAATCTCTTTGGATTTTCTACCAGGTTTCCAGACAAAGTTTCGTTGTGGAAACTGTTATAAGCATCTCGCATTGAAGTCCGCGCTAAATTTCGACTTCCGTAAAGATCGCCAATCCTGGTGATTTTGCGTCTGTTTAAATTTGGCATGTTTGTTTTCTTTGTTTCTGCAACAGTGTTCTAACCCATTTTGTGTACCAAGGACGATCAGCTCCGTCGTTTGTTAATTTATTTGGTATAAAACTCTCAATTGCTGCCGATGCTATTTCTTTGAGTTTATGCCACATCTGGTCTATACTGATATTATTAATTTGGAATGAGAGGAGATTGCCTCTCAGGAATGCGTCAAGTGAATTTTTATCTGCTGTTTTGAATAGATATATTTTTCGATAATTTTTCGAGGATTTGGGGATTACAATATTCAGTCTCACTACGAGAACCCTGTGTTCATTAATACCTGAATCGGCTTTGATGCTTGTAATTAACTCAGGATTATTTGTTGCTAAGAGGTCAAGCGTGTTTTCACAACCGTTTACTATTCGCATGGGCTCATGAACTAACTGCTCGAAATAATTTTCGCAGAATGCGTTTAGCACAATTTCGGATGATATTTTATGGTACCTCCACAATTGAACATGTATTTTCGCCAACGTATCGAGGGTAAATTAAAGTTACCACCAACTATTATCGAATGAGTCGGATACGTGTTTCAAATCAAACTCAAGTTTTCCTTGTACCTTTCAGCAACTGTATCATCTGAATTGGGAGGTCGGTAAAACGATACAATTATTATTTTATTCTGATTTCCAACATTGACCTCTGCCCATATTAACTCACAGAAAGTATCTACTTCAATTTCGCGACAAGTTAAACTACTTCTGACAGCCACAAACACGCCAACCCCAACCATGTTTAGCGTATCTTTTCGGAACACCGTTAGGTTCTTCGCAAAAGTTTCGGCTGAGCTTGTATCTGGCTTTAGCCAGCTTTCAGTGCCTATAGCGATTTGAGCATCAGTGCTTACTATTATCGCTTGAAGCTCTGATACTATTCCAACACAGCTGCGACAATTTACCACTGTTATACCAATGGTTCCTGTATCTACGTTCTTCCTGTGTTCAGCCTGCACCCTTTGTGACTGAAGCCCTTCCTGTGTTTTTCTGAGACCCTCTAAGCTAAAAAAATCCGCCCAGTCCACACCACATAGCCCCTGCTACCCGTGTAGCCGCCTCCTGCGTATAGTGGACACCTGACCTATTCAGTGGAACCCGAAACCCAACCACCCTTTGGCGCAAGTCGAGGAATCTGCAGCCTACACGGTCGCAGAACCGTCTGAGCCTCTGATTCAGACCCTCTACTCGGCTCTGTACCAGAGGTCCGAAGTCGGTCCTGTCGACTATGCTGCAAATGGTCAGCTCTGCTTTCGTCTTGCAAGCAAGAGTGGCAGCCTTTACCACTTTTGTTAGCCACTCGAAACCAGAAATAATCTCTTCTCATCCAAAGTGACACACATCATTGGTACCGACGTCAGCAACCACCGGCAGTTGGCTGCACCCTGTGCTCTTCATGGCATCCGAGAGGACCCTGTCCACATCTGGAATGACTCCACCCAGTATGCACACGGAGTGCACGTTGGTTTTCTTACCCTTCTTGTCAGCCAAGTCCTTAAGGGGCCCCATAGCGCGCCTAACGTTCGAGCTCCCAACTACCAATAATCCTACCCTCTGTGATTGCCCAGATCTTGCAGGCTGAGTGGTTTGCTCTGAAACAGGACAGCCGACAGCATCTGGCTCAGTGACAGCGTCAGCCACAGACAGCACCTGGAACCTGTTTGTCAGACAAACCGATGGGGGGGGGGGGGGGGGGGGGGAGCTTATGTGCGGCCGCCTGGGAAGTCTTTCGCCGCCTGCTTCGCACCGGGGTGACCTCCCACTCGACCACAGGTGAAGGGTCAGCCTCAGTGCGAGCAGTCACTGGGTTGGCCACTGGTGAGGACCGGTCAGAGGACTCTGACATGCTGGACGTCCATTGGATCCCCCCGGCCGGTCCACAACAGTGTTGCCCATCCACTGCACCCTCAAGCTGTGTAACAGAAGCCATCACAGCCTGAAGCTGAGAGCGAAGTGTCACCGACTTGGCTCGCATCCGCACAGAACAGTCGGAGTCCCTATACATACTAAAGACCGTGGAAAACCAAAACTATGCAGGTAAACGGACTATCGGCACGTGCTGCGCAACTCTACTCTACACTCTGACTGAAACTCACGAACTGTGTCTAGTAATATGCAGATATTCGAAAACCTAACTACCGAAGCACTCAGGTGAAACTAAATAATTCGTCCCTGATTAGGTACTTGTAATATGTCGCAAAATCGGTTTACCTTCCGACGCAAACGAAAACGCGAGAACTGTGGCTATTAGATATTAAATTTACACACAGAAACTCAAGAAACAAAACTATTAAAGCACACAGATGATACAATAAAATTCGCTCCTGGTTAGGAACTCGTAAACGTCACAAAATCGGTTACTTCCCTGTTGCTGCGTCTGTCTCGGTCGGCTACTACCGCCTGACTTGCTGCGTATGGAGCAAGATCCTTCCATCAGCACTCATACAGTTGCGTGTAACATAGGAACGAATCATGTGAATGTAAGGAACATGTTTCATAAGTAATTTTTACACTAATTTCACTTGCAGCGTTTGCAGAACCTGGAAACAGATGATTATCCACTAACAGTACAGTTTTCGCAATGGTACTTGGAACAATACCAAATGCATCCTACGTTTGTACCCTTTATGGTATTTACAGGTGAAGCAACTTTCGGGCATGCCACATTCACTCGCGCTCGTCAGATTCGGTTCCATGAGGCTCGTTCCGAAAGTAATGCCTCCTATTTTTATTCATGAAAGCAACAGGAGATATATAAATCAAAACCGCACAGCTAAATAGAGCAATATTTCAGATCCAGACTGCCATTTTCCCACATAGCGCTTTTGCCAGCGATTAACCAGAGCCTGCATGCCGCGCTTGTAAAAATCGGTACCAGCTGAGACTAAACACTTCGTTACACCTTTGAAAACAGCGTCCCAGTCTTGAAAACGTTCGGCACGTAGTCTATCTTTCAGAGGCCCAAAGAGATGGAAGACTGAAGGCACTAATACGGCATTGTACAGTAAGTGTGGTAAGACAGTCCAATCGAATTTTGCAATGAGCTGTGAGGTCGTAGAACTGGTGTTGGAACCGGTGTTATCATGTTGCAGGTGAAAATTCGTCTTCTTCTCTAGCCTCACCCTGGAAATTCGGCCTTTCGACTGTCGTTTTGTAGCGGTTCCCCAAATTCCAGGACATCCAAAAGAACCAAATTGTTCAAATGGTTCAAATGGTTTTGAGCACTATTGGCCTCAACTTCTGAGGTCATCAGTCCCCTAGAACTTAGAACTACTTAAACCTAACTAACCTAAGGATATCACACACATCCATGCCCGAGGCAGGATTCGAACCTGCGACCCTAGCGGTCGCGCGATTCCAAACTGTAACGCCTTGAGCCGCACGGTCACTCCGGCCGGCCCAAAAGAACTACAATGCGGCTATCAGAGAAGACTGAGCGCATCACGTCACCTGTAGATGGCTGTGTCTTGAATTTCCTCTTTGACACAGAATTCACATGTCGCCATTCCATGGACTGTCTTTTGGAATCCGTCTCGTATTGGTGACACAAGGTCGGCTCATCTCGGATGACGATGCTATTCAGAAAATTGTCACCTTCAGCTTCATAATGGTCCAGCAAGTCCCTACAAATTTCCATTCGATGAGCTTTTGTTCTTCTGTAACCATCTGCGGGACCCATCGAGCACAGACTTTCCTATAACCTAGATATTGCAACATGGTTTCCAAGGCACTACAGCCGACATTCAACTTAGCACACAATTCTCTGGGCGTTATTCGTCGATCAGTGCGGATTAGTTGAGAGGAGCCGGCCGCTGTGGCCGAGCGGTTCTAGGCACTTCATTCCGGAACCGTGCTACTGCTGCGGTCGTAGGTTCCAATCCTGCCTCCGGCATGGATGTGTGTGATGTCCTTAGGTTAGTTAGGTTTAAGGAGATCTAAGTCTTGGGGACTGATGACCTCAGATGTTAAGTCCCATAGTGCTCAGAGCCATTTCAACCATTTTTTTGAGTTGAGAGGAATGACAGTTTTGCAGGTTCGACCAGACCGTAGCTTGTCACGCACACCCTTTTCACCACTTTGGAAACGCCGTACCCACCGCCTCACATTCTCACGTCTATTGTATCGTCTCAATACGCTTTTAGCAAGAGGCGGTGTATTTCAATCACGCATCGCCGTTTCATACGAATGTCCATATCAGACACCATTTTTGAACACTCCTCCGCTGTCGTCAACAACCCCAAAAGAAAGAAACCACCTGGAAATGAAAGAGGAAGGTTTAAGCGTTAGCACTACACCAACGACATCTGGCGCGAGCATCCAAAGTCACCACAAAAAATAAAGGAGACATTACATTCGGAACGACCCTCGTCCGTGAATGTGTGGGCAGGCGTTGTTGCTTACTGTTTAATCGGACCGTATCCCCTGCCTAGAAAGTTGAATGACAGGCATTATTATTATTCCCTTACTAACGCATTGCCGGATTTGCCGGTTGACATACCATTCGCTACAAGACTGCATGATGAAGCGCCGTTACATTCCAGTTGCCGAGTGCATCAATTCTTGTACCAACAGTTTTCAGAAAAGTGGATTGTCAGAAACGGTCCTTTACCATGGCCTACTAGATCCCCTGACGTGACCCCTCTGGACTGTTTTATGTGAGGAAGATGAGCAACCTTGCTCATAAATAGAACCTTGCTGAAATAGAAGAGGATCTGGTTGCACAGATAGCAGCAGCAGCATGAGAAATTAAAGACACTCCCACAGCCTTTGACCGTGTTAGACAGAACATGACTCGCTGGTGTAAGCTTTGTCCAAAGATCGATGAAGGCACTTTTGAACCTCCACTGTAATTGAAGTAGTTATGCTTTACTAATGTTGTTATTTCTTGGTAAATCACAATTAAAATGGTTTGTTTTACTTCTTGTTTACTTTAAGTAAGACCTGAAGCCCTCTTAAAACGTTGTCCCACAATGAAACACATTATAAAAAGTGTTTTTACTCTCCTGCGCAACCTCCCAGTGTTTGTTGGTTTAATTAATTTTGAGACAGAAAAAACTCCCATTACCGGGTTAAAAAATCCTCACACACAAAAGTGACATTAGAGAAAAATATTTGTTTCGCTGTCTCGTGCAACCTCCCAGAGTTGTCAGCTTAAATAATTTTCACCCTGTTTATTTGTCAGAGATTAACTTGTGGTGGTAACAACGCCTCTGAGCGCTACCTTGCTGCGCGCTCTCGACACTCCAGTGTTAGCCACGGTAAGTGTGGGTGTATGTGTCTAGTGCAAGACGAGAGGGCAAGTGACAATTTGCGAGACAGAGTGGAGGAGGAGGAGGATATTAGTGTTTAACGTCCCGTCGACAACGAGGTCATTAGAGACGGAGCGCAAGCTCGTGTTAGGGAAGGATGGGGAAGGAAATCAGCCGTGCCCTTTCAAAGGAACCATCCCGGCATTTGCCTGAAGCGATTTAGGGAAATCACGGAAAACCTAAATCAGGATGGCCGGAGACGGGATTGAACCGTCGTCCTCCCGAATGCGAGTCCAGTGTGCTAACCACTGCGCTACCTCGCTCGGTAGACAGAGTGGAAGCGACGTATGTGGGCACGTGAATTAACCTGCAGATAATATCAAGAACCTACCTCGTAATCGTCTCCAGTAAACCAAAGTGTTCTTCTAACGACCCTTCGTCCCAACAGAACTGACAAATTGTAAGGCTGTTCACATTGTATTAGCTTACAACTTCTGTAAGATATACCCAGTAAATTTCATTGAGAAGTAAATTATCATGAAAGTCTAGTAAAACCCTAAATCCTCCATACTGTCACTCATTGTTATCTGGACTAAGATCTTGCATCTTTCCTATTGTAGTAAAAGCGAGTGTCGTTAATGAGAATCTTATCTGTCATAGGAAGAAACATATTTCAGCATTACGCCAGTTTTTGGGTTGCTGGAGAGCAATAACATCCCAGTCAATCACTTTGTTCAATATAACAATAAGACAGTGAAAATTGCTATAATTTGAGTGAAAGTGGTATTAAAGTAACAGTACGGTAATTTAAATGCACTAACACTGGCTAAATAAAACTATATTTTATCAAATATTTCATTTCATTATCAATTTTGCGAAAGTGTATTCTGTTGGTTGCTTTATGCTTCGTATACTATCTGATCAAAAGTATACGGACACCTATTAGTACATATTGATAAGAAATTTGTCCAACCTTCGCCTTTGGAAAGGTTTGACCTTCACTGGGGACACTTTCGGTGAGGCGTCTGAATGTCTGTGGAGGGTTGGTAGCCCATTATTCCTCAAGAGCCAAAACCAAACAGGGTAGTGCTGTTGGACGCTGGGGGTCTGGAGTCGAGTCGACGTTCTGACTCATCCAAATCTCAACCACTGTGTTAAGGTCGGGAATCCGGGCTGGCCAGTCCATTTCAGGAATGTTATTGTCCACAAACCACTGCCTCACAGATGCTGCTATATGACAGGGTGCATTGTCATCCTGAACAAACAGTCATCGTCTTCCATCGTTACTCTACTGTAAGCTGTACTTCATCCTGTAAAATGTATTCATACCTTTCCGCATTTTGCGTATTCTGAAGCACGGTAATAGGACTGCACCCTAGCCACGGAAAACGCCTGCGTACCGTAACACCACCTCCTCCAATCTTCACTGTTGGCAGTACACATAATGGCACGTAACGTCCGGCTGGCATGCGACAAACCCAGAAACTTCCAACGGATTGAAACTTCCTGGCAAATTAAAACTCATTCCTCCAACGGATTGCCGCAGGTTATAGCGAGATTCAAGAGTACAGATCACTAATTTTCAGTCATTCATTGTCCAGAGGCATCGCTCTTTACAGCATTTCAAGCGGCGCATAGCACTGGCTGCAGAAATGTGTGGTTTATGTGGAGCTGCTCGACCACTGTGTCCCATTCTTTTCAACTCCATACGCGCATTGTTCTGGCTGGACTGCTCGTAGCACTTTGGAACTCACGAGTGATTCCCTTCTCCGAATTCCTGCGATTTTCTGCAACCATCTTCCGTAATGTTTGTCAGTAGAACAGGTCTGACTGGGCTTAGTTAAGCTGTGATTACCCCTTCACGGTTCCACTTCACAGCCACATCACTAACAGTCGACTTGGACAGCTTTAGAATGATTGAAATGTTCCTGTTGGATTTGTTACCCAGGTGACATGCAGTGACTAGTTCACGTTCGAAGTCACAGATTTATCCTGACCGGCCCATTGTACTGTTACTGTACTGTCAACGCAGTTTTCGCCGCCTCCTTTTATACCGGCTGGTCTGCCTCTAGTGACACATATTGATCAGTTGCATATTACACAGAGGTGTCGGGATAGGTTTGATCATGTAGTATATATTGGTATTGCATCTACGTTGAATTTTTATTACGTATTATTGCTTCTTGCAAAGCCATCTAAATTATTTAAAACACTGAAATTCTATCGTCTTAATTTGTAAAGTTTATGTCTTTGGCCCGACAGGTAAACTTTATTATGGGGTAAAACAGTTTTGCCTGTAATTGAGACGACTTAACATTCTTACTATTTACATTTTCATAAATTATTACAGGCTACTTGTGTTCCTTTAGTAGTTTGAAACCATAGTTCACGTGATTGTGTTTTTTTTTTTTAATTTTCTGAAGTGTTTCTCTTGGTTTCATGATTGCGTGTTCGAACTATTGCTTCAGCACACGTTCGCTGAGATAGCAAGACTAATAATTACTGTTCTGTTAAGCAGCTTGTAAATGAACAGAAATTGTCCCACTCGACTGGCAACTGAATTTGGAGTTAAGTTCGTTGGTTTGCTCTGATTTACTAAAGAATTTCGTGGTACTTTCTCGATGTCTTTATGTGTTTGACTTGCACTACTTTATAACCACCATTCAAAATTGACATAAGAAGGTGTAGTAATTTGTTTGCAGAAGTAATTTGTTGTACACTATTCTCGCTAATCCGTTATTACTTCGGAAATGATTGCCTTCAATCTTATTATCCAATTAGGCTCTTGCGATTACGATTGTTTTCATAGTTAGCATTTCACACATTTTCAGTTGTTCTTAGAGACATGTCTTCATCGGCCGTTTTATAAACAACGACTGCCAGGTACGCCGGAGACCTGCTCACATCGCTTGAAGCGAACCTGCTAACCTGCTGACACACAGCCAGTTCAGATTCGCTCGACTTATTAACGAACGTCGGTGTGTTACACCAGCTTGCCTGAATGTGGGTTTCAGGAGGTTTACCAAGCTCGTTTATGCAAATGCTGGTCTGATTTCCAATCTGCGCTTCAGAGAATACGATACACAAACGGTTAAAATTAAGGTTACGTGATTCATATACACATGGCGCATACTGACGGCTGTGGCAAAACGAAAGGCATCAGGACACAACGCAGCAGTAAAATTCACCATAACATAGGAAAAAAAGGACCTTTTACAGTAGGCGAAAGGTAGGAAAGAGGGAAATACGGGGTGTGATGGAGGGAAGGGGGGATGTTAAATATCGTAGTAGCTCAGAGCGCTGTAACAAATACAGGGTGTTTTGACGATTTTATATGTTCAAATGTTCAAATAACCCTAGACTTACACACAACTAAAACTAACTTATGCTAAGACAACACACACACCCACGCCCGGGGGAGGACTCGAACCTCCGGCGGGAGGAGCCGCGCAATCCGTGACATGGCGCCTCAAACCGCGCGGCCACTCCGCGCGGTTTTGACGATTTCAAATTTGAATAACACATCTTAAAAACAGAAAATACAACGACAGTGGTGCCGTCTATTAGTAGCAGAGACTATCAAGTTTCACCCGTACATAGGTCAACAATCATTTCGTACTATCTATATCGGGCCTACACTTTCGGACAACTGAAATAATTAATGACACGTTTCATAACATCCCTGTTGTCTGGAAAAAGTATCGGTCCCAAATAACAATTTAAATAAAAAATGTAGAATCAGGTGCTTCAGTCTGGAACCGCATGACCGCTACGGCCGCAGGTTCGAATCCTGCCTCGGGCATGGATGTGTGTGATGTCCTTAGGTTAGTTAGGTTTAAGTAGTTCTAAGTTCTAGGGGACTGATGACCACAGCAGTTAAGTCCCATAGTGCTCAGAGCAATTTGAACTATTTTTTTGTAGAATCAGTAATAACCGAATTTTATTGCGCAACTACTTCTACGCAGTAACGATCGAAGGAATTTTGACAAATGATAACAACACCAAAGCAGTTAATGAAATTTCAGGTAATTAAGTTAAATATTTTCAGTTTAGGTTGCAAGGGTTACAGTAAATGGTCGCTAGCTCACGGTGTCAGCGAATAATACTGTATAAGTGTTCATCAATTTGAAAAAGCATTTACGCAGTAATTAATGCAAGACAGTCAGGCGGGAACGATCACAAAACACTGAAACGAGCTCAGGTTAAAAATCACAGTAGTGAAATAAATCCACTAATGAAATTAGTAAGGCAAATTGCGCTATGCATATACACTTGACTACTAACTGTTCGCTCAGTCTACCAAAGTAACTATTGTTAATATTCCTACTACTGTAATTGTTCTTAAACAAATACTTTCTGTTAAGCAAAATGTATCTTATTGGCACATAACTTTCATTAAATTACTACCTCTTAACTTTTGAATAACACAGTTACGTATTTCGGAAATGAGAGCATAAATTATTGATCACACAAAGAAATTAAACATTCTAATGTAAAATAATCTTTAAAACCGCACTGAAGTTATTTTTTCATTATCAGTGAATATTAATACTGTATTTTTAAGTAAATATACCGCTGAGAAAGAAATATTTTTCTTTAACTAACAGTCTCAGTTGCTATCAAAGTACTGATAGCTTTTACTTTTTGAAACAAATTACAAAAATTAAATTAGTTTGGCAATTTTAGTCTTTTTATCATCAATAGTGACACTCAGTTTTAATTGATAATGACAGGATAGGGCCCTGCTTGGGTGCCCAATTAACACCGTAATTGCCGGCTGGTGTGGCCGTGCGGTTCTAGACGCTACAGTCTGGAACCGAACGACCGCTGCGGTCGCAGGTTCGAATCCTGCCTTGGGCATGGATGTGTGTGATGTCCTTAGGTTAGTTAGGTTTAAGTAGTTCTAAGTTCTAGGGGACTCATTACCTCAGATGTTAAGTCCCATAGTGCTCAGAGCCATTTGAACCAACCAACACCGTAATTGTGCCTGGCCATAACATACATGTCTTCCAGTTTGGTACCGTACACTGGGCCGCTGGCAACCACTACGCCTGAGCACCTCCGTCGGACTCTCCTGCACCAGAGTTCGCGCCAGGCTCAGCCGGCCGTTGTGGCCGAGCGCGTCAGTCAAGAATCGCGCTGCTGCTACGGTCGCAGGTTCGAATCCTGCCTCGGCCAAGGATGTGTGTGCTGTCCTTAGGTTAGTTAGGTTTAAGTAGATCCAAGTCTAGGAGACTGATGACCTCAGATGTTAAGTCTCATAGTGCTCAGAACCATTTGAACCATTTTTTGAGCCAGACTCAACTGCAATGCTCGCGTTCGCGTTTAGCGACAATGTTTTCTTCCTGAAATATGATCTTTGATTGTTCACAATAGGAAATTGCGCTGAGTAGACCAGCGTATTTACTACTTGTTCTTCCATAATCCTTTTTTGGATATTGCATTTAAATTATATAATGATATTCATTCATAAGGAAATATTGACAAAATATATTACATAAAAATACTTAATTATGAAGAATAACAACATTTGTTATGTTAGACACTATACTGTTCGACACAGTACTAGTCCAAGCAACATTGCGTGTTCGTGGTGCAGTGCTGTTTTCGCTATGGCGAATTTGCCGTGAACGTGTAACGTGCCTTTCGTAAGCATATCAGGATTCCGTCGCAATATCCAATTGTTGCTAGCGGAACAGTATTGAACTGGGTAAGAAATTTCAGCGCAACTGCCAATGCATCGAATCGAAAGTTAACAGGCCCTCGGAAAACAGTTTGAACTCCCAAGAAAACGGAACTTGTGCGTCGCAGTTGACAGGCAAACCCTCGTCTTCGTTACGAGAAACGCACCCAAACGCTGAATATATCGTCAGCGTCCACTCATCGCATGGTCCAGTGTGATTTGCTTTATCGTCAGTACAAATTATGTACTTACTTCCCACCTCTCTAGCCCTATTTACCTGCTGACATTTTTCTATGAGGTTATTTAAGAGCGAGGCTGTACTACGACCGGCCGAGAAGCTTGCAACTGTTAAAAGATCGAGTTCACAATGAAATTTCCAGAATTCCTTCACTTGAATTAATGTTGTACATTACGCAAAATATTTATCTTTGTTTCGCCATTAGTTTGTGTGGTATTCAAATTTAAATTCGTCAAAAGATTGTAAAACACCCAGCATGTTTGAGAAAACTGCAAGCAGGATCGTGTTTTGGGGGTCTCGGTTCTCGGTTCCTATTCTAGGTAGGAACATGGGGTAAATGTCTTGGTTACCTCGGATCGGCGGCCATTTGTACAGCGATTCCAACATCTGTCTTACTGTAGCTATATTACAGTATTTAAGCAAGGCTTGAACGACGAACCGGAACTGACGCAAAAGCAAATTGTCCAAATCGATTAATTCCTTTTGCAAACGATGGTGTCTAGGCTGAAATTAATACTTAACTAATGGCACCATTTGTTTTACACCGTTTAGACTCTACGTACAAATTCGTGCAAAAAATTAGTTTTTCTGGGAGGTATATGAAGCGTCCCACATCTGTACTTTAAACATGTACGAGTCAGTTCAATGTTTGCGTTAAGATCCAATAACCATTATTCGGTTGTCGAGGTACGACGACTCAAATTCAAGCTAAATGCATCACGTAAAATAATTTTTGCGTGAACTGAATGCAAGTGTAGGGGTTAAAGTGATTCAGCTAAATAAACAACTCTTATGATAAAACTGAAAACTTTCAGACATGTGAGTTCACGTTTTTAGTGAAGTTTTTCGCGCTTTCAGCTTGTATATTTCAGATTTGTGCGAATAGGTTCAAATTTTGTAAGAATGTAGACAGATACATGTAGTTAATGGGTCCCGTTGTTTTGTGGAAGCTTCATACGCTGCCACAAAATAAGCGGCACGGTTCGAAAGACAATAAAAAAAATATATCGGATGAGTCTTCGCCCGAGTCAACGAAGGTCTACATCAGTTGTCAAGCTATGGAAGTCTAGTGTCAAAATAATGGTAGAGCGAAAGTTGGGAACCACAACGAAAAATATTCCTACCATAGCACAAAATAGGCTAAAGCGTCCTGGGCAGAGTTAGGGATGTAAAGGAAGGGAACTAGCTAATCGACTTCTCCGGCAGCTTCAAAGACAATTAAATCAGAACATCTTGACATATCTACGCTTTATTACGACTTAAGCCTACTTCCCCAGCGCAGTGAGCTCTCTTAGCTGCGAGGCGTTGGGACATCTGCATCTTGCAGTTTATATGCTACAGTCCCCGATCATGTGATCAACATCCAGAAAACTCACCAGCCACAGTAAACAATACGTAATTCCACAAGAACATGCATTTAAAAGTTAAAAAAGTTTGCCGGGGGGGGGGGGGTGGATTTTTCCTGAGGGTGACATCATGTTACTTTAGTTGACACGATTCAATATATTTGATGAGGTAGGTACTCATACAAACAGTAAAAAAGGTCAGATATTTGAAGATTTTTTAATTTAAATGTTTCTGAAGCTGCCAGGTAGGTCAAAACATTAGTTCCCTTCTTTTATATCCATAAATTTGCTCAATAATTATTTGCCGTTTTTCTGCAATGATAGGAGCATTTTCCTTTCTGGTGCAAAGGTGTTTGTGGTCACTGTTAGACACGCTCTTACGCTGCCATACGGTCTTCCTACACACGATTACTAACAGAATACGGCGTCTCTTTACCTATATAAACCTGTGAATTTTCTTATTAAATCCTAGTCATTGCATGCAGTTCCAAACAATTTTCCGGACTTCCGGTTCCACCTGTCAGCTGCTCTCTTTCCTTACCGTCGGCAGGCCAAACACTGCTCGCTGTCTGGGGCGCATCTGAACATTTCTTTCTTTATTTTTGCTGCAGCAGCGTCCGTTTCAATCAATGATTCGACCTTTTGCGCGATACTGGAGTGGAGCCAGTAGATGCGGAAATCTGTATAGTAACCGCGTTGCCCTCTGTGCGATAGTTATTGAACTAGTTTCCATGAAGCATGGTAAAACGTCTCGCAGCGGGGATGGGTTGGGTCATTTTGACACAAAAACCGGATATGATACCGCTACAGTAGTGCTGCACAAAACTACCACAAGCAAAGTAGAAACGCGGACATAACGCCTGTGTCACCTGTAAATAGTAGGTAGCCGCCTGTTTTACAGCGGAACGATTGTCGGTCATGGAAATGTGAGGGAAGGCAGCAAGCACTGTCAAAACGTCCGAAAATGTTATTTGCAAGTGGACTCCCAACTGCTGCTGCCAGCTCTAGCTACAGATATGGCATGCGGAAGGTCATTATTTATTTTCATGTTACGAGCTAGAAGCGATATTAACAAAGTCTTCATACGACACTAATTGTCAAACGTACTGTTTAAAAAAGCTTTGAAACCCAGCACAATATACGAATTGGAACGGTCTCTTCAGGATAATCTAAAGACGAACAAATAGTTACTTTCTCGGATCTGTATTCAATTTATTAAGATTCCTTTGACTGAGAGGTTCAGATCCTACAGTTCTCATTGGCCGTTTAAAGGTTAGGAAACCTTAAAGGGATTTCACTGTCAAAAAGCTGTCGGGAGTAATTAGCTGCTCACTTTCTCCACGAGCGTAGTGGAGAGTTGATCGAGGCAATTACATTACAGACGAGACATTCTTTTGCAGACCAATGGGTATTCCCTTTTCATCGCAGCATCTTGCTACCGTCCACGCAGATTACATCCGCCCTCGACGAAAGCTCTTAACTGACCTCTGCAGTTGCAAGCGCGTATTGCTGCACTGTACTTACATAAAATCGGCCATCCCTGAAATAATAATTCGCTGTTGTCTCTTCCGCAGTCTCAGATTTACAGTATTGGAGTCATTGTGTCTTATGCGACTGCTATTAAGCGTTATTTTAACGACACATGTTTCCCTTTTAATTAAAGCAACTTCACTGGTCGATGCATCAATTATGGTTTTCTTTACTTGTAAATCTTTCGCCCCTCCCCCCCGTCCCACCCTTGTCCAAACTTCCACATTCTACACACACACACACACACACACACACACACGTACATTATGTCCTTCCTAAGAATAGTCCTGCGCTTTTTCTCTGGTATTTCGGAAGATTACTGCACTTTCTTTTTTGAAACAAAGAGCTGGAGTCACCCCAGATACTGCTCATAACAAGTTTCCAGCGATACCCAGTGTCAACGAAAAAAGTCATTCCGTTTCCCTTTACGAAAATTAAAATGGTTCTTAAAGTCGAATTTTATGTGCCCACTCAATAGAGCGGTCTCAGATTACTCTGATGCAATATTCAGTTTAGCGATATGTGTTAATACGGTCAGTGAAACACGAAGAATATCCAGTACTTCTCCAGCGATGAAGTTGTGCTGATGCGTAACGATAATAGACACTGCGGGCAGGGCGGCACGCAAGATGAAAAGGGGCGAGTCTGACAAGGTAGATGTGGCGAGTAAATGTTTACCGATATGACAAATTCTAGAGAACATTTGGGCTGGCAATAGCAGCATATGATTGTCTTTCTTCCCTTTATTGGCTTTCCGGACGTGCCGCATTGGAAATACACTGAAGCGCCAAAGAAAAGGGTGTAGGCATGCAAATACAGATACATGTAAACAGGCAGAATACGGCGCTGCGGCGTGCAACGTCTATATGAGACGACTAGTGTCTGGCGCTGTTGTTAGATCTGTTACTCCGGCTACAATGGCAGCTTACCAAGATTCAAGTGAGTTTCAACGAGATGTTATAGTCGGCGCACGAGCGATGGGACAGCATCTCCGGGTTAGCGTTGAAGTGATGATGTTCCCGTATGATCATTTCACCAGTGTACCCTGAATGTCAGGAATCTGGTAAAACATCAAATCTCCCACATCGCTGCGGCCGTAAAAAGATCCTGCAAGATCGGGACCAAAACCGACTGAAGACAATCGTTCAACGTAACAGAAGTGCAATCCTTCTGCAAATTGGTGCAGATTTTAATGTTGGGCTATCAACAAGTGTCAGTGTACGAACCATTAAACGAAACATCATCGATATGAGCTTTCGGGGCCGAAGGCCCACTCGTGTACCCTTGACGACTGCACGACACAAAGCTTTACGTCTCGCCTGGGCCCGTCAACACCGACACTGGACTGTTGATGACTGGAAACATGTTGCGTCGTCTGACGAGTCTCGTTTCAAATTGTATCGATCAGATGGACGTGTGCGGGTATGGAAAAAACCTCATAAATCCATGGATGCTGCAAGTCAGCAGGGGACTGTTGAAGCCGGTAGAAGCTCTGTAATGGCCTGCGGCGTGTGCAGCTGGAGTGATATGGGACCCCTGGTACGCCTAGATACAACTCTTACAGGTGACACGTACGTAAGCAACTGTAAGTAGGCTGTTTATGTTTTCGTTTTGGCAACGTTACGTAGCGCTCAAAATGAAATCACTGGCTGTGCTGTGTGCAGTCTGTCGCTAGTTTGCATTGTTGTCTGCCATTGTAGTGTTGGGCAGCGGCAGCTGGATGTGAACAGCGCGTAGCGTTGCGCAGTTGGAGGTGAGCCGCCAGCAGTGGTGGATGTGGGGAGAGAGATGGCGGAGTTTTGTAATTTTTCATGAACTGATATATTTATATATGATGATATCAAGGTAAATACATTGTTTTTTCTCTATTAATATCTTTCATTTGCTAACTATCCCTACCAGTAGTTAGTGCCTTCAGTAGTTTGAATCTTTTATTTAGCTGGCAGTAGTGGCGCTCGCTGTATTGCAGTAGCTTGAGCAGCGAAGATTTTTGTGAGGTAAGTGATTTGTGAAAGGTATAGTTTAATGTTTGTCAGGGCCATTCTTTAGTAGGAAATTTTGAAAGTCAGATTGCGTTGCGCTAAAAATATTGTGTGTCAGTTTAAGCACAGTCATGAATTATTGTTCAAAGGGGACGTTTCATATGTCGACCCTTAGCCTAGGATACCTCACTGGAATCTTCTGATTTTTCTGTTGTAGTTTGTGTATTTAGTGTAGATTTTGTTTATTGCTAGCGCGTAATTGTAGAGAGAATTTCCTTTGTAGTTGCAGTCTTTCATTGTTGTATAGTAAAACAGTTGTGGCATGCATGTAGATTTGCAGCAAGTATTTCGCAGCTGCGCTTGCAATTAACTAGATATTATTTTCAGTGCTATTTTAATGTGTTCTCTTATTTTTTATCTTCAAATTATGTTTTTCTGTGTTGTCGTGTGAAATACTGTGACAATAATGGCGTGTGAAAAACGTAATACTAGGCTCCAAAGTAAACTGAGAAATGACAGTGAAGACGAAAGCAGTGTGATAGCGCCGCAGAGTAATGAATTAACAGACATTCAAAGTAGTAATTTGGTAACTGTTCATAGGGAAATGGAGCAGGCGGCAAACAATGGCGTGAACAGTGAAACAATTAGTGAAGAGGGACGCATTATCGATCGATCGGTCGGCAACAGCTTGCCTCAGGAATCGGGAATGACAGGACACAATTTTGCGAATACTGTAGACTCAGGTTTTGGGTTCTCACCGTTTTCTCAAATGAGTCAAGACACATTTTCTGCTTGTCAAAATGTGAATGTTGCCGGTGCAACTTCACTGCCGAAAAGCACTGAGGAACATGTTTCAGACACCAGTGCATTGTTATTACAGTTAATGCAACAAATGGGACAAAAGCTACAAAAGTTAGACACAACACTTGAACAAAATCAGAAACAAATGGGACAAAATTTTAAAAAGTTAGACACAGTGGAACAAAATCTTAAAAAGTTAGACACAATGGAACAACACCTGAGACAAACACAGCAAAAGCTTCAAAAGTTAGACACCACACTTGAACAAACACGTGAAGATTTAACTACTGAGTTACATAAAATCGAATCGAAATGTCAAAAAGTCTGTAACGACGTAAAAACACAAATTTGTGAGCATTTTCAACCTATTTTTTCGCGGCATGAAAATGCATTACAGAATCACGAAGCAGCCATAAAAGAACTGCAAATTATTGTTCATGAAAATCATGAGACCTTGCAAGCTAAATTTGACTCAGTTGCATCTACCGATTCGGTTACGCAACTTGCAAAAACTCAGGATAACTTAAAGGACACAGTAGATTCGATTTCAACACAAATGGACACTCTGAAACTTGGTTCAGAAAAACACACTGAGGAAATGTGTTCATTATCAGAGAAAGTAGTTGAACTTTCGGATCAGCTAAATAATTTATCTACGAAGGTAGATGATAATCTGAATGACGCAAAACCGGTAGCCTTTAATGACACAGAACAGAGCGAACAAATTAGGAAACTGAAACAAAATCTGAATCAAATTGATACGCAACACCAAAGAGAAATCCGGGAAGTACAAGATCAACTGACACAGGTAATACAAGAATTACGTATTTCAGAAGACACTCGCGCTCCAACACGGGAAGAGGAACTTAGAAATACGCAAAAGCCACAAAATAATAACACAGGGCATTTCGGTAATTATGAAAGAAATTGGCAAGGTACACCGAATTTTGAGATGGAACCGCCGAAACGAAGTAACAATGACCGACATGCGACTCGCCGACATGATGATTTTGACTATAAGCTGTTCATTACTACACGTAAATTCAAAACATTTAAGAATTCTGGGAACGACATTCATCCACAAGCATGGCTCCATCAATTCTCTCATTGTTTTCCTCCCAACTGGTCATTAGAGCACAGATTAGAATTTATGTGTGGCTACTTAGAGAATGAACCAGCTGTAAGAATGCGGTCGGTCATTCACGATTGCCACAGTGAAGGAGAATTTTACCATGCCTTCCTCTCAGCATATTGGTCTCAAGCCACACAAGACCGGGTAAAACATGGTATCATAATGATGAAACATTTCGAACAATCTGAATTCTCCAGTCTTGTGAAATATTTTGAAGACATGTTGCATAAGAATCAGTATCTTTCAAACCCATACAGCCCCTCAGAACTCATCCGCATTTGCTTACTCAAATTGCCTGAACATTTACGACATATTATTTTAGCAGGACGTTGCAAAGACGACATTGAAGCATTTCAGGGACTCTTACAAGAATTAGAAATTGACACTGACAGCCGCCGGATGCGAAAACAGGAAAACAATCACTACAGGTCACATACGTCACAATTCCGTGACGACAGAAACAATAACTGGACACGACAAGGCTATTCTTACAACGCAAATCGTGACCAAAACAGACACCACCCGTATGACAACCGTTGGCAGAGTAGTAATAACTACAGGGAAAGATCACCTCTCCGTGGTAATGACCACCACAGAGACAATCAGAGAAACAGACAATATGGGAACCAAAATAAATACTATCAAGGGAGACAGAATAACTTTAGACGCAACGGACCAGCGCGCAGTTACGATTCAGGGAGAAATTCTCCACCACTTAACCAACAAGAAAGAAGCTACAGGAACTACCGACATGACGACAGACGATGTGATCGTAACGACAGACCTGAATTGCATCAGAACTGGCGGGATTCAAACAGAGCAGGGCCCTCTCGTCACGGTGAATTTGTAGAAGTTAGGTCTCCAAATTCCAATAACGACGCGCGCCAACAAAGGAACAGACAATGACTCGCACCACAGACAGCCGCGTGCGCCGGCCGGCTCAGAGAAAAATAACATAGACGCTAACCTTGAGAAAAAAATTCCAGTATTCTTTACCGACGTATACCACATGATAATTGCGATGAAGTTGAAACTCTGCGTACTAGGAAGAGTAAAGGTTTACACCACATTTCACATGTAAAACCGTTTATTGAAAGATAATCTGCTTTTTAACTTTGTCTTTGTCATAAAACTTTTCACTTTACATTACTAGTATGCTTGTCAGACTTAGAATCTGTTAACATGCAACAATGTTTGAAGTTAAATATCCAGTCAAGAACCAAGAGAACTTATTGAAACAGAAATGACGAATGCATTGTTATAGTGAACAGACGTCACAGTGTTATTGTGTGTGTACATTCTTGCTTGTTAGTTGCACGATTATGGAACGACTATAAGGCTTACATACTTAAAACATTTACCAGTACTGCTAATGAGATTTTAATGCAACATTTTGGTTTACTTGAAAATACATTATGGATTTAAAGTACTTTCTGTGAGATACCAGAGGACACAGTGGTTAGTTTATGTGACAGCTACACGATTTTATCACGACGCTACTAATGAGTGACAATTTACAATGTTGCTTTTGCGGTGTATCTGTTTTATATCTGCACAGTTTTTCTGAATTCTTCTGGAAAGTAAAACAGGTTTTAGTAGTAACTTTTGTGGTATAGCAACAATGAGACAGCCTTTTTTGTGGCACAACAATACGTTACTGTACAGTACTTTCTTCATCACGCCAATAACCATAATAACTATGATATCTATACGCAAAGCATTTCACTTTTGTTTATCATGAGGTAAGTACATTGACTTCTGCAGAACTTAGCTTTCGGAGGACGATAACTACGACACTTCCACAGAGATTATGTTACAAGACGCACAGTTTAGCGCTACAGTACACGTATTTGAGTGATCAATTTTATACTGAAAACATTTGTTTTTAAAGATTTTTGAATTACAAAGAAAGTTTTCCGTGATACATTTCATTCCATTGCTGTAATCTGTAACACCTGAGGGTATAATTACATTAATCCTCAGGGGGGTACACGCCTACTTTGTGTACCATGTGTTTGGCAAGCACAAGGAACCCTAGCTAATATGGTATTTGCTTATACAACTTTACACTTCGGTACCATATTTCTCTAACACAGAATTACACAGCTATCTGAGTATTTGACAGAGAAACAAACATTCTTTTTACTACATCAGTGACAGATGTTTACGCATTTACAGAGTTGGATTACTTCACAGTTATGAAATTGTATTTTGTCTGTACTGTGTGAACTGTTCATATTTTTTTCGGAACCATTGTGATACTATGAGAGCTTTGAATGATGTATTTGGTATGGATTCATGATTTTTAAAGTACGTTTGAGGCAGATGACACTTTTGACATGAGCAGAGAATTTTCTTTAGGTTTGGAATTATTGGAGGAAGCTACGACGATTTTGAGATTTGACTGAGGTGTTATGATGTTATTTTTACGACGACTATGTGTATTATGCTGCTGAGGTATGTTTACGATTAATAGGCTGAGGCTACTATATGAGTTATTTGATTATGCTTCATATTTATAATGACGAAATACTGACGAGTGTCGATGGATACGTATATGTGTAATAAGGTAAGGAATAAGGAGTAGGGATTAGGGACTCTGACTTATGGAAAAGGTTGTTGGAAACCAAGAATCGTACTTTAAGAGTTATGAAATGTGTGTGTATATGCATGAATGTATTACAATGCAGACGAAAATTTTTTGGACACTGTTATATCAATAGCATTTTGTTTCTACAGATTTGCAACGCTAATTCTTGACCTGTGAAATATTTTTATATGACTGCCACGGTAGCGGAAACTGCTGTCGTAAATATTTCCGTAAGAAAGTTAAGTGACCACCTGCACGTAATGCGTCGCGGGCACCCAGCTGTCAGACGCCTGGAAAAAAAGCCATTATTGCGAGCCCTTTTCAGCGGCACAGGTAGCACAAAAAAAAAGGGGAGGCCATTATCCTCGGAAATATTTTTACATCTGCACACCTGATTACGACAAGCGTCTTTCTATGAGAGTTGAGAGAATTTCTACTAACTTATGAAATGTCACATGACTACTGAATGATATTTTTATGCTTTGCTTTTCATAGTTGCTTATTTCATTTGATATCTGGTTTCCAGCTGTGTTGCAGCATTGCTTTTATAAAATGAAATGCATTTGCTAATGTGAACACTTTCTGTCAACAGATCTATTAAATAATTATTTTATGATCCACATTCTTTAAAAAAGGAGCACTTGGAAAGGAAAGAACAATAAGAAGGAACTAGTAACTGCATTCATAATTTTCTTTTCAAGTAATTGGTAACTTTTTGGTAGAATAACTTCTTGTGGTGCACCACTTTAATTACATAGACATTAAGATGTGAATATACATTTCCCTTATCTGCATTGTTGTTTTTACTGCAATATCTTTTCTGCTTGAGCTTTGTCATGTATAGATATAAGTTTTATATTTTTTATATTTTTTATATTTGCTGCTGCTGTTTGCCAGGCATAGTGCTACTGAACTTTAATTTGTGTTACTCTGCTAAGCCAATTTTACTACTCATTGATTTTTCATGTTGCTGCACATTGGCTCATATTAGTTGTAATTTTGCATTTTATCTGTTAATTTAGATTTGCTGCTGCTTGCTTTGCAAATTGGCATTTTTTTTGTCATTGCTGTTTGTGATAACTTGTTTTGTGCTGCTGCATTGCCTCGTCCCTTAGTTTAATATCTGAGCTCAGTAGATTTAAGTTAGCTTAAGAGGGGGTAGACTATAGAAGAGAATGAGTTGCGATGAATTGGAAGAAATGCATTGAGAATCTATACGAAAAACGTACAGAAAGCAGGTATAGGTAGGATTTTCTCGGAAATAAATGATGAGGTAAGATAATGGAAAATAAAAATGAGGTAAGAAATGTGTGAACATATAAATACAGAAAGCATGCTTAGATCGAATTTTTTTGGTGGAAACAAAGGATGAAATAAGAGGAAAGATATATGAAGTTTTGGGTTGGACTGCAGTACCACATGTTACACTGACAACGAACCCTGTCCTTTCCTATTGGTGTTATCCCACTATGTGTTTGTGTACCCTTGAGTATTTGTTTTCTTCCTGTCTCTGTGTACTGTTTCATAGAATTTTTTTCTCTTCTAATACTAAGCTATATTCACTATGAGGAGGAATACTGTTATCCTCAAATATAAGTTGCATTAATAATATGTTATTTTCTTTGTAAAGTTGTTTACAATTCTGTTCTGTTTCAATGTTCATGTGTGAAATTAATGTTTCGAAAACTATTCTCATTATTTTATGTATGTACTTATGTCACTATTTTTGTAACACTGATGTATATGTTTATTTCTATTCTTTTGTAAAGCCTGTACTACAAATGTTCTCTGTATTATTATGTTTTTAATGATGTATTTTGTACCTTTGTAATTGTATTTTCATGTTGTAAATTTATAAAATTGTAATTGTCACCAGTTCATCTTATTATTAACTTGTAAGTTACATTTCACTGCACACGTTTCTGTTGGTCGTAGTACATGGACAATATGTGAGAAGTAGGGACTGATAGTGTTTGCACGTGTGTTAATGATTCAGCAAGGGACTGGATAACAGCATTGCTGGTTCTAAGGACAATTCCAGAAACTTTGTGAGTGCACAAGTGGTGGTTTATGGACTTGCTATATTATCCGCAAGACTCTTCAATGGTGATTGTGCACCTGCACAGTCGCAACAGATGGCTGCTGGCCATTTCTACAAGGACTACAGTGGGTCTGTTCTGTGATGACCTACCTATCAATACTCTTCAAAATTTCGACTGACTCTGCTGTGGGTTTGCTCTGTTGTGGCCCATTACCTGTCTGCATGTCGAGAGTCAGCACTGTCTTTCCATTGGAAGGACAACACTACTTCTTCAAGACTGCATGGAAATCCACTACTTCTATGTGCATTTTCTTTTACTGCTTGGACTTTGAGAAAAATTCTGCATTTTTACTGTGATGAACAATGTGGACTGTCTTTATGGACTGTGAGAAATTTTGATCTTTTGACCAACATAATATTAGTAAGTGTGTGCATTTTATATCTTTGTTACTGTAATTGTGAAAAATTTTTGTCAAATCTGTATTGGCCAGTGCCCAACACCATTTGTAAAAAATTTTTGTGGGGAGCATGGGGGCTATGTAAGTAGGCTGTTTATGTTTTCGTTTTGGCAACGTTACGTAGCGCTCAAAATGAAATCACTGGCTGTGCTGTGTGCAGTCTGTCGCTAGTTTGCATTGTTGTCTGCCATTGTAGTGTTGGGCAGCGGCAGCTGGATGTGAACAGCGCGTAGCGTTGCGCAGTTGGAGGTGAGCCGCCAGCAGTGGTGGATGTGGGGAGAGAGATGGCGGAGTTTTGTAATTTTTCATGAACTGATATATTTATATATGATGATATCAAGGTAAATACATTGTTTTTTCTCTATTAATATCTTTCATTTGCTAACTATCCCTACCAGTAGTTAGTGCCTTCAGTAGTTTGAATCTTTTATTTAGCTGGCAGTAGTGGCGCTCGCTGTATTGCAGTAGCTTGAGCAGCGAAGATTTTTGTGAGGTAAGTGATTTGTGAAAGGTATAGTTTAATGTTTGTCAGGGCCATTCTTTAGTAGGAAATTTTGAAAGTCAGATTGCGTTGCGCTAAAAATATTGTGTGTCAGTTTAAGCACAGTCTTGTATAATTGTTCAAAGGGGACGTTTCACAACCTGTCTGGTCCCCTACATCCCTTCATGTCCATTGTGCATTCCGACGGACTTGGGCAATTCCAGCAAGATAATGCGACATCCCACACGTCCAGAATTGCTACAGAGTGGGTCCAGGAACGCTCATCTGAGTTTAAACACTTCCGCTGGTCACCAAACTACCCAGACATGAACATTGTTGAGCATATCTGGGATGCCTTGCAACATGCTGTTCAGAAGAAATCTCCACCTCTTCGTACTCTTACAGATTTATGGACAGCCCTGAAGGATTCATGATGTACATTCACTCCAGCAGTACTGTAGATATTAGTCGAGTCCTTGCGCGTGCTCGCGGGGGCCCTACACGATATTAGGCAGGTGTACCAATTTTCTTTTCTTTTTTTTTTTTTTTGTTCAGTGTATGATCCTATAATTTGTTTTGACAATGCAGAGATACATTAGTTTAAGTCTACTCTGATACGAAGTTATACAAGATTAACAAAGGACAGATTCCTACACAAAACAGATTTTACATGCACAGTACAATGAAACGAGTAAACAAGACATAAATCTAACACAGGATACGCGTAAGTAGTATACTATCAAAATCCCAGGTGTAACATAATTAATAATGATTAATCGCCGTTGGCACGCGTTTGGGATGTTCCCGATTCAATCAATATCGATAATTATCTACCTAAATTAACAATACAATGTTCTTCTGTATGCCCTGGAAGGATTGTTTCAAAAGCTGCGGCTAGAGAATTGAACAGCTGTGCGGGTCTATAAACACCATCTAGAAGAACATGAGGACAATATACAATAGCCAAATTAGGGTATTACAGCCATAGTATGGATCCACATTTATTCAGGCACATACATATAGGACGAGCAAAGTAACATACATTTATAGGCTGAGTTTTCCGTATCCTGCTGAGTAGCTGGTGGCAATACAGTCAATATCTTGTTTTTTTTTTCAGATGACTGTCAACGGCACCGATATACTTGGAGAAATTCATGGTGCACACTATGCTGTCTTACATTACATATATTCACTACTGGTTTTTATGATGGACCATCTTCTCATTGAAAACATATCTATTGTGACAACTTCATATGACATATATGCTTTTTAAGCAGGGAAACATGCGTCACTGCTGACCTCAAGACGTGAGAAAATGATATTTAACGCCGTAATGTAGGCTTAACTAAGCAGAAAATGTGTTTTTTTTACGTTTTCAACGCTGCTTTCTGTTTGGTTAAGCCTGTATTACGTCGTTAATTATCATTTTCTTTCTTCTTCAAGTCAGCAATGGCGTATGTTTTCTGCTTAGAAAGCATATATGCCATGTGAAGTTGTCACAATAGATACCCTTTCACTGTGAAGTGGGTCCATGTTCGAGACCGGTAGTGAATAAATATGCTGTAAGACAGCACCGAGTGTATCAAACATTTCTCCAGGAATATAGCCAGTTAACTGTGCTCTGGTCTCCTCCTTGCATGCAGTTTACCAAAACATTACATTAGCTCTGCAGGGAGCTATACCTGGATGTTGGCAGTGTTAACGAACTCGCACAGCCTTTTATACGTTGCTACATTGTTGGATCCTAACAAGGTTTGGAGGCCGCTTGGGAACTGACGACCAAGATCCCGAAGACTGCTTGTAAGGCTGCTTATGTGATAAGTGTCCCGAGGACTTTGTAGGAACATACGGTTTGGAACTTCATCCTCTCCACAAACACATAGAGATCTGGCGTTTAGGTTGAGCCAGTAGAGGTGTTTGTTAAACTTTCAATGATTAAATTCCATCCGTTTTATAACTGACGTGAAGCTACTCGATATTTGTGTCTTATTATAACATGGTACTCTGGGATGGGATGAATTATTGTGTAGTAACTGCCTTTGATTTTAGATTTCCTCGACCAATCCTCTTGCCAGTCCGATGACAACAGCTTTCTGAGCAAGGGTACCCAACGTGTGAGAGGGAGTTTATCACATTTAACAGCTCCATGTATATACGCTTGTTTTGCTACAATATCTACTTGTTCATTTGCAGGTATTCCAGAGTTGTCGTTCATGCATACTACAACGATGTTGCGATAGTCCTGCTGCAACCGAAACTCAACGTCGACAATTGCTGCAACTGTGGGGCCAGCACAACTATTATGATGGTTTCTAAACAGTAGTAGGGCTGACATACTATCAGAGATTATGACTATTGTGTCTGGTGTGGTCGTCTGTGCAAGTAGCAGGGTTTCCGAAATGGCAGTCAGCTCGGCTATCATAGTAGTAGGTATCAGTCTTCTTTCCACCACGTCGCGCTGTAGAGCAAATGTACGTGTCTCAGAAGTAACAGACATACCTTTGATAAACTGAATGTGTGGCTAAAGTTTAACAGAGCACTAGCATTCCGCTTAATCGTTGTTGCTATGGTGGCTCTGTCTGACATGATTCCTTAATACGAATACTATTTGCTAAGGCATGTGTATTGAGGCCGCCAGGAAGGCAGTTCGGATGTACGCAGAGAGGTATACGGCACGAGAAGGGATGTATCCTTCTGAAGACACACTTCGGGGTTTAGTACAACGAGCTTGCGATCAGAGAAACACCAGGAAACAGGCCTTTGCTAAATGGAAACAACATCAGTTTGTTGGATATGATACACACAAATCCACACAGCACTGCACGGATGCTCGCTATTGAGCTGCAAATCTCATGCATCGTGTTTCTGAAAGAATCAAAAATGCATCGATACCACTGGCACCTGCATCATAAGCTTTGAATGAAGGACACGGTCAATCGGCTGATCTTTTGTGAGTGACCGTTAAATCAAGCTATTCGCTTTCTTAGTGAGTCTCTATTCACAGACGAGTCAACGCTTTGTACGCTGCTGGGCCTCCACGTACCCCCAATGGATGCGTGAGGCAGATCATCATCATCCATGGAGCGTCAACTGCTAAGGTGGCCATTATCGATAACCGTGTTGTTGTACCCCATTTTTTTAAGATTTAACGAGAGAGTGAACACCAAGTACCTTTGGAACGAAGTGCCTGCTCTGCTAGACGATATTCATATAAGAAGGATCCTTTATTGTATGATTATATGATAGCGGAACAAACACTGGTAGCAGTTACTTCTGTAAAATATCTGGGAGTATGCGTGCGGAACGATTAGAAGTGGAATGATCATATAAAATTAATTGTTGGTAAGGCGGGTACCAGGTTGAGATTCATTGGGAGAGTGCTTGGAAAATGTAGTCCACCAACAAAGGAGGTGGCTTACAAAACACTTGTTCGACCTATACTTGAGTATTGCTCATCAGTGTGGGATCCGTACCAGATCGGTCTGACGGAGGAGATAGAGAAGATCCAAAGAAGAGCGGCGCGTTTCGTCACAGGGTTATTTGGTAACCGTGATAGCGTTACGGAGATGTTTAATAAACTCAAGTGGCAGACTCTGCAAGAGAGGCGCTCTGCATCGCGGTGTAGCTTGCTCGCCAGGTTTCGAGAGGGTGCGTTTCTGGATGAGGTATCGAATATATTGCTTCCCCCTACTTATACCTCCCGAGGAGATCACGAATGTAAAATTAGAGAGATTCGAGCGCGCACGGAGGCTTTCAGACAGTCGTTCTTCCCGCGAACCATACGCGACTGGAACAGGAAAGGGAGGTAATCACAGTGCCACGTAAAGTGCCCTCCGCCACACACCGTTGGGTGGCTTGCGGAGTATGAATGTAGATGTAGATGTAGATGTAGAAGAACGGAGCAAGTGATGTGGATACAACAGAATGGTGCACCCAGCCACTGCACTGCATTGCGTCTACACACCAACCACCACGGGATCTTTTTCCAGTAATATCACAGACAGACTTAAGAATGTTGAACGACCAGCTAGGTCGCCCGGTCTCTCTGTCCTTGAATTCTACTTCTGGGGATCAATGAAGGATATGGTGTACACAGAGCAACGTGAAAATCGTCAAACAGGAATTCACTGCAATTGATGGGAGAAAACAACGGTTTGCATGAATATGAACATATACAGTACGGGACTGATTCAGTCCAATTGTGATTTAATTTGGTTTCCCATTTTACTGTTTCCTTTCTCTCTCTCTCTCTCTCTCTCTCTCTCTCTCTCTCTCTCTCTCCCTCTTCCTTCTCTCTCTCTCTCTCTCTCTCTCTCTCTCTCTCTCTAAGTCTCTGGTGACTACTATACATTGACTAGGACTTAAGATTCCTTTTTTTATGTTATTTGAGCTCTTAGCGGATTATGTATCCAGAACGAAGAATCATTATTATAATATAAAAAAAGAAGGCTTATGACTGTTTATCAGCACTGTCATTGTAAAAGTAAAGTCTTGCTACTCACTAACTGCACTAACTAAGTTAAATTAAAGATGTTTCGCTTCTTTTGTGCTAAGTTTCCTTGATCCCAAATGTCAGTAATATACGGTAGATACCGACGTGTTAGGAACATGGAAATTGAAACCCTTCGCCATCTGATGGAATCGTCTAAAAATGGTACTGTATTGGGCTGTATTACTACTGTGACTAAGTGGATGCAGTCGATAACCACAACAGGCACTGAACGTTCGGAACATCCGCTCGCCACGCCTTCATAATCTGACTTGCCCTGTCTGGTGCGCCGCCCTGCCGCTCGCCGTCTCCTACCGCCTTGCAGCAGCGCTTCTCAGGCGTTGCTGGAGTACTGCCTCTGCTGTGATCCAAACGAACATCTTCGGGGATTCCTTACTCTTAGTACACGTCGATAAAACGAATATCGTAGTAGACTAGTTTGGGACTCCTCTATCGAATGGGGACGTACAATTCCGCTTTAAAAATCCTTTTGTTTGTATCAGGAAACTAACTGATGGTTCTTGTTGACACTGGACGTCGCAGAGAACTTATGATGAGCAGTTTTTTTCTTTTTTTTCTTTCTTTTGCTGATTCCAAAAATCGCAGAAACATCAGAGAAAAAGCGGCTGACGACTCTCAGGACAAACATCTATGTGACAAACGTCGAGGCGTGCTAGTTCACGTCATAGGGAATGACTGTTGCTAGAGACAAAGTGTTCGCTGACGCTTCTCAACAGCAATAGGCATCCTTTAGAACTCTCCAGCTCTGGGACGACGAGATTTCAGCCAACTAGCAGGGTCTACTAACCAGGTGTGCAGCATACTACCTACAAACATACATATTTGTCCAGCGGTCACACGCCCTGGAGAACACGCACTGCTTCCACAAGCTGCATCCATTCCTTAGTGTTGTGTAACCAGTCCCTGCAGGTGTCTTCAGTCTCCATGTCTGCGAGGTACTCCATCAGGTCGTCCATTCAGCGCTGCTTAAGTCGTCTTTTGGGACTTCTGCTATTTGGTTTTTCCTCAAATGCTTTCTTCACCTGTCTTTCTACTTGGATACGGGCTACATGGCCTACCTACTGGATTCTTTTGATATTAAGCTTATGAAGTATTTTTGGTTGTTGCATTAAGGGGTACACTTCCTTGAGCCGTGCTGGCCCCGGCTTTTATGTTGGTTTAAACCTTGACTGTTACTCTGGGTTTGGTTTCCCGCGGTTATTGCGGTTATGCTGTGGTTCTCCCTCTTTCAATGTGTGGCAGCAGTGGTGTGTATCGATATTCGCACCTTGTACTATCTTTGGTCTGGTGCTTACAGTTTCCGGCTAGCCAGTGTGCGGCAGTCGGTCGGTTGGTGTGGATCAGCCACGAAATCTCCGTGCGGCGCAGTGGGCCGGGCCCGCTGGCGGTCTCTACGCAGTTTCGGAGTGTGTGGTAGCTGTTCCGATTGCTACGAGATTCGTGGCTCACCGACCCAGGACATCAAAGTTGATTGGTGATTTAATTACCAAAGCCAGTCTGTTCACATTGTGCCGTTGGTTTTCATGGTTGGCTGTTGGGGGTATTCCCGTGAGCAACAGCGACCGTTCGAGGTGGCCAAAGTTTGGCCACCATGCGGTGGAGTTTAACTGTATTTTGGTTATTTGAAGTCCAAGTGCACCAGGGGAATTTTCTGCCTTGTGGCCGTTAGCATTCCGGTTACCTTCCGTGGCCGCTGACGTAAAATTCAAGCAGTGTCCTTTCCTCACCTTGTTGACGCTGTCCAACACGTGTGTGTAGTTTTGACAGATTACGCATACCTGGTTGTGAGCGGCAACACTCTTTACGTTTTGGCTTTGGAGTTCCTTGAGTACTGCTCAGCTGGAAAGCAAGTCGTCTTGTTGGTGCGTCTGTTGACTGTCCCTTGGTTGGGTTGCAGGCGGATCGGATATAGTTGGGACGACTCCCTGTCTCCCCTAAGCGAACATTAATATTTCTAGTGCAGACCGACCCCCCGAAACTTCTAAGCACCGCTGGCTGTATTGCCTTTTCTTATCGGTGTTTGATTGTGTATTTTAATGGCCCATAGCCCATATTTTGAGTTTGTATGCTTTTAGTCGGGTCTTAAATCATGAGCCTTCAGCCGTTTTAAAATTAAAATTCCTTACTTGTCAAGTCTTAGATTGTTTGGGCCTTCAGCCTCATTTGAAATATTATTTAAGGATAAAACCTTGCGCTTTCTCCCCTTTGAAAATTTATTGTAGTTTGTTTTAAATCATGGGCCTTCAGCCATTTTAAAAATTAAAGAGGTTGTGCACTTAAGCCATAAGATTGTGTGACATAGTCAGTCGATAGTTAAGCTCGGAAATTTGCGCTGTAATGTTTGGGCAATTAAATAAAGTTGTGTGTTCGAGTGTAACTGACAGCTGCTCATTTTTGGCCCCTTTCCACCATTCCAAGTACCTGTTCTTTCCTGCAGACTTAACCAGGCGTTTCGTTCCTCATCCCTCCTCCTTATCCATTCCCGTTTATCTAAGATGGTCCCCATATCTTCCTCATTACTTTATTTTCAAATATTAATATTTTTTTCCTTTTCGCGTTTTGTCATGCTCCAAGTTTCTGAACTATACATGACTGCTGGGCATATCACTATGTTATAGATTCTCATCTTAATACCTCCGGATATCGATTTTGAGCTGAGCTTCTCCATGAGGGAATACAAGCATTTCATTCCCACTGCTATTCTGTCCTTCAAGTCCATTTCTATGTTATTTTTGCTGATAAAACAAGATCCCAAGTATTTGAACTGCTGAACTATCTTGAACCTAATGCCATCTGTCTCAACAAATCCTTGCTGCTCTTGTCTTCTTCCTAACTGCATGAACTCAATTTTGTTTTGCTTCACCTTTAGAACAACCTTCTGTGCGGAGTTGTTCATTTTCTGGCATATTTCTTTCAGCTCGTGGATTGACTCACTTAGCAGTACTGTTTCATCTGCATATGCGAGACTATTGAAATTGACAAACTGCCTATTGGCTTCTGTCTCGGGTTCTTCGGCCGACGTTCATCTAATGATTTTTCTGACGTTTCGCCAGCACGAGTGGCTGGCATTGTCAAAGCTTCACCCTCCATTGCCGGTGGTGAACTGGAGCCTAGCTCGCGGGCGCAGACTATATGTACCTGGCGCGCCAACGTCCGAGGGCTTCTCCGCGGTCATTTCCGGTGCGGTTCTCCTCTTGCTACCTGCGACGGTCGTTCGCTGCAGTACGGGAAGCCAGGATCCGTTGACCTTAAGGCTTTCCTCTTTCTTGTTCAAACTGTTCGCGTGTTTTTGTATTTCTACAGCTTCTCTGAATAAGCGCGTGTAATAGTGCTTCTCTAGAGCCAGAACTTCCGTGTCGGCGAATTTTATTACGTGGTCGGTCTCATTGAGTGTGTGATCTGCCACGGCCGATTTCTCCACCTGCCCCATCCAGCAATGTCGCTTATGCTCTTTGATCCTGGTGTTAATTGATCGTCCAGTCATTCCGACATAAACTTTTCCGCATTTGCATGGTATACCGTATATTCCCGACATTGCAAGTGGGTCTCTTTTCTCCTTCGCCGATCTAAGACACTCTTTGATCTTCCTTGTCGGTTTGAAAATCGTCTTTACGCCGTGTTTGCGTAATATACGGCCGATTCTGTCCGTCACTCTGGGAATGTATGGCAGAAAGGCCGTACCCGACATTTCTTTTTCTGGTTCCTTGCTTCGCCGAGTGTTTGGTTCTGTTACACTTCTAATGTAATTTGTGGAGCACCCATTGCTCCTCAGAACAGTTTCCAGGTGTTGCATTTCTCGTTTGAGGCGTTGAAACACTTGGCCTCTCTGCTCCAGCCACACGTGGGGAAGACCGACACATACATTAAGGAGTCAGGACATTTCATTGAGAGGCTGCAGAAACTGAAACTTGCGCCAAACGACATCCTGGTCAGTTTTGATGTTGTTTCGTTATTTACGAAATTGCCACTCAGTGACGCTCTGGAGCACATCGGTTCCATGTTCCCGCAAGACATCAAAAAGCTCTTCCATGCATGTCTCACCGCGAGCTATTTCACGCGGAATGGCGATTTCTACGAACAGCTGGAAGGCGTCGCCATGGGTAGTCCTCTCAGTCCAGTGGTGGCCAACTTCTTCATGGAACAATTCGAAGCACAGGCACTGGACTCGGCGACTTGCAAACCTAAGGTGTGGTACAGGTACGTCGATGATACTTTCGTGGTGTGGAGCCATGGTGAAGAACAGCTCGGTGAATTCCTGAGACACTTGAACAGCCTCCATTCCAACATAACATTTACCATGGACGTAGAAGAGGACAAGAAACTGCCATTTTTAGATGTGCTGGTCACAAGGGACGGCGAAAACCTGGGACACAGTGTGTATCGAAAACCGACACACACGGACCGATACCTGCACAAACTGTCAAACCACCACCACCCGAGCCAGAAAAGAGGCATGATTAGTACGCTCGTAACGAGAGCAGGACGAATATGTGAGCCTCAACACCTCAAACGAGAAATGCAACACCTGGAAACTGTTCTGAGGAGCAATGGGTACTCCACAAATTACATTAGAAGTGTAACAGAGCCAACACTCGGCGAAGCAAGGAACCAAAAAAGAAATGTCGGGTACGGCCTTTCTGCCATACATTCCCAGAGTGACGGACAGAATCGGCCGTATATTACGCAAACACGGCGTAAAGACGATTTTCAAACCGACAAGGAAGATCAAAGAGTGTCTTAGGTCGGCGAAGGAGAAAAGAGACCCACTTGTAACGTCGGGAATATACCGTATACCAAGCACATGCGGAAAAGTTTATGTCGGAATGACTGGACGATCAATTAACACCAGGCTCAAAGAGCATAAGCGACATTGCAGGTTGGGGCAGGTGGAGAAATCGGCCGTGGCAGATCACGCACTCAATGAGACCGACCACGTAATAAAATTCGCCACACGGAAGTTCTGGCTGTAGAGAAGCACTATCACACGCGCTTGTTCAGAGAAGCTGTAGAAATACAAAAACACGCGAACAGTTTGACCAAAAAAGAGGAAAGCCTTAAGGTCAACGGATCCTGGCTTCCCGTACTGCAGCGAACGACCGTCGCAGGTAGCAATAGGAGAACCGAACCGGAAATGACCGCGGAGAAGCCCTCGGACGTTGGCGCGCCAAGTACATATAGTCTGCGCCCGCGAGCTCGGCTCCAGTTCACCACCGGCAATGAAGGGTGAAGCTTTGACAATGCCAGCCACTCGTGCTGGCGAAACGTCAGAAAATTCATTAGATGAACGTCGGCCGAAGAACCCGAGACAGAAGCCAATAGGCAGTTTGTCAACAAGTGGCCATAAAGGCCTTAACAATTTTGTACTACTGAAATTACCATCTATGTCTACTCCGTCCTATTTCTGTTGACTACATTCCCTTATTACTTTCTCTAAGATGACACTGAACAGAACACATGGGAGAGCATGCCCTTATCTGAGTGAGATTTGTCTCAGTCTCGAACTTTTTTTGACTTGACCCTTCGGAAACGCACAGCTGCCCTTGCTCTATGCATACAAGTCGGCACTATTCTCACTAGTTTCTCATGGATTCTGACGTCAAATAGTGTACTGTACAAACTGTTCTTGTAGATGCTGTCGCATGCACGTTGAAACTGACTTACAAACTACAAGTATTTTTATCATATTCCAAGTGTTTTTCAAAGAAACGTTGAAAGGTGGCTACACTGTGCCACTGCGCCAGAGAGTGCGCCAAAGAGTACTATTAAGCCGCCTCCACAGTGCTTAGAGAGAGCTCGTGGATGTCAGTGCTTGTTGAGAGTTCGTGGAGGTCAGTGCTAGTAGAGAGCTCGTAGAGGACAGTATGTGTTAAGAGTTCGTACCGAGATGTGCTAGTGGGCACTGCTTGTCGTGAAGTCGGAGTGAGATGTGGTAGTAAAGAGTGTTGTTCCATGTTTTATGCAGTTATTTGATGGGAGAGATAGCAGATGTTATTGTAATGAGTGCATTTCGTCAATATATATGAAGGGAAAAATTACAATGTTCTTTTATTAATTGTGTGTCTGAAATAATGCGTCACTACAGGTTCAGTCAACAAAGCATCTGGCTTGTGTTCTTGTATTAGAGTGAATTCTGTTTTCTTGCGTAATTATAGTTTTTCTAAATTTCTTTTGTCACGTCAGCATAGTGGATATTTAAAAAATTCTTGTCTTGTTGGAAAAGAACCGTGCCAGATGTGGACGTTGAGTCACACTCCCACATACAGAACAGTTACATTTGTGCTTGGATTTTGTAGGTTTTATAGTTGCTGGGGACTTAATTAATTAACTGTGTTTACGAAAATTTTCTTACATTGTTCTTTGCAGTCAGATAGCGTAATAATACTAGTCAGGGCCAACCGATTGCGAGACACTGCGTAATCGGACATACACATAAAAAAAAACTAAAAAATATTTTCAATCAATTATATGTTTAATTAAGCCCCCATGCACGTGGCGACCGCTGCTTCGGATCGTCCCTTGGATTCTTCTGATTGTGAAAATTGTAGACTGTAGTATTGTTGTAGTAATTTGTAGTTTAGTAATTGTAGGTTATATTGCATGTGTAGATTTGGTAATTGGCATTCTTCTAATGATATTTTTTTCTCAGAATTTAAATTATTGCCTTGTATACGCGTTTGACAAATTAGTGCAATTATTTCAATTGTTCGATTGATCGTGTTTGAGGGAGTCATTGCATTTGAATAGTATTGTTGGAGATAAAGAGTCATTGTGTGTAATTTTCGTACAGTGACGAATCTTTCGTATGTTTTGTAAATGATTACGCGATCAATGAAAAAGGCAAAAATGATGAATAGAGAGAATAACGAAATTGTTAACATGGCGAATTCGCCAACAGAGGAAAACAGTATGATGGATAATGAAGTGGAAAACAATGTAATAAGTCGGGAAAATAGTCCGGAACCATTTCAAAATTTTTCTCAAACAGAAAATTCACAGAATACGAGAGTAACGATAGAAGATTCTGGAATAGTATCGAACACAGATAGCTTTACAGCTATTACGAAGGAAACTGGTTTTGCGGGAAATGTTAGGCGCGAAAAGAATTGCGAACCGGCTACTATGGAGCAGTTGATGGGTGCAATATTAAATTTGGGATCTGAATTAAAAACGGTGGCAACACGTTTAGAAACAGAGATGGGAACAATTAAAACTGATATGGGAACAATGGGAACACGGTTGGGAACAATGGAAACTCGGATAGATTCACGAATAGGAACATGTTTCAAAAATATGAAAGATGAATTAAAGAAAGAAATCAGAGAAGAAGTGCAACCAATTTTGAATGCTCACAATAATAGATTAATTGCAGTAGAAATCAGACAAAGGGAACAGGATAGAGAACAGGAAGAAAGAGATCGCGTGATAGTACAGAAATTTTCAGAATTAAATTTACAACGTGCACACGATAAGGAAGAAATAATTGAAAGAATCGAGGAATCCGTACCAAATGACAGAATAAATAACTTAACGCAACAGTGTGAACAGTTAACTACTAAATGTGACGATACCGAAACCCGAGTCGCGACACTTACGGAAGACGTAAATAAACAGAAAGAACAATTAGGTGACTTATCGGAAAGAGTTGAGGAAATTTCAGATAAACTGACAAATCTTAGTTTACATGGGGACAGAGATTCGGATGATACAGCTCCATTGCCATTTGCAGAAACCGAAGAATACCAGAACATAAATAAGCATGTTGAAAATCAGGGAAAATTTAATGAACGCGTGAAAAAGGAATTTGAGGCATTACGGAAGCAAGTCAAACAAATTGAAGGCGAAATAGTAGGAAAAGACAGTAGAAGAAACTTAGATTCACAGATAGCAGAGGGGTATGAAGAAAATAATTTGTTTAATTTACGGGATGCAACAAGAGAGCGCCAGGCGCGCGAACTTGACAATAATCGACATAGGGACTGGGACAGATGCGGTAGGTCTTTGTCACCACGAGGCGAAAACTTTGACTATAAACACTTTTTGACTGTTCGGAAATTTAAGATCTTCCGCAACTCTAAGAATGACATACATCCATGTGCGTGGTTAGATCAATTTATGTACGCACTTCCGCCAAATTTGCCACAAAGTCACATACTGGAAATTATGTGCGGCTATTAAAGTCCTCAGGGGATTCACTACTCTAAGTGAATATGTGCCGTAGCGAGCATAGGGCCCCGAGCTGTAGTGGTGCTATTTCTCTTTTAGTTTTCTGTACCGCTGCCTACTCTTTTACTATTCTTTGCATCTGTCAAAAACAACTCTTCTACTATCAATCTATCTAGAGCGTGAGTAAACAATAACCGGATTTGACTAATTTACCCAAATGTGATTTCGGAAATTACCGATTGGACTTACTATATTTTCTGCAGCATTCATTCTTAGCTTAAACGAAATTTTACCTGTTTATATTCGTGACAAATTTATTTCATATGTTGACTTGACATTCTTATTGCTAAACGTTCTTGGAGTGAGCACAGCAAAATTTTGGATTCATTGTTACGTATCTTTGCAAGAGTTGGCATTACAGTAACTTGGAAAAATCTGAATTTGGTCGTTCTCAGGTGAAATTTCTCGGTCACATTATTGCTACAGAAGGTATTCTTACTGATCCAAAAAAAAATTAGATGCTATTCGTAATTATGCTGTTCCTACCACAAAACGTGAGGTTCGTGGTTTCCAAAATTTTTGTGGAATGATGTACTTTTAAAAAATTTTTGTGGAATGACATACTTGTGAAAAACTAACAGCTAGATGTAAACATGCGGAGAGTACAAGGATACCGCGCTGTGTTTTGGCGGCGGCATATACTCAAAGCAACAGTCAAGTCTGCGCGCCGCACAAGGCAGTCGTCGACCGCAAACAATGACTTCCTACGTCACGCGCCCACAGCTGATCGAGCGCTCAGTGCGAATGCACTGACAGCCGTAAACAAATACACAGTCTAATTTCTCCGACTAAATTCAGTATAAAGCTATAGTGACTTGATGAATTGTGTTATTAACATTCAGTATTTTGCAGGATACGGTTGTATAAAATATTTAAGAACTTCAGGTAAATTCTGTGCGTGTCCGACGTTAAGACGACCTGCTATCGAGAAAATTTCAGGAAGAATGTAATTTCGAAGAAGAAAGTAATAAACTAAAAAAAGGTAACTATTAATGGAGTTTATTTTTCAGGTAACATATTTCCACTTAGGTACGTACTTTAGACGTAATTTGCTGCTCGCGATTACGTGATGTGCTAATTTCATGTTCTATGAATTTACGTGTGAAGCGACGCGCTTGCGTACGTTAACTGAATTTGACAATGATTATTAATGAACTGGGTTGTAACTTGCGTATATTATGCATCGCTTGGCTGCACTGCTTTTTCACTGATGTCATATTTTTCTATTATGTGCCTGCTGTGCTTATTTATTTAAATTATAATTGTCACCTGATTTATTGTGTTGATGTGATTATGTATGGAAGTTATACTTTGTGATTTATCTGCTTGCGCCTTCATGTTTACTTATTAAGATTACATATGAACATTTATTTGCTTATGCTGATATGATGCTAATGACCTGTTTATTACGTAAGATATATGTTTACTGCTATGCGTATGGATTACATATTTACACATTTCTGTTTTGTTGCCATAACTGCTCTTTAATTTGGTATATAGAAATGCTGATATAAGGTGTACAAACATAGAGTTTAGGTCACACTACTGTATTAATTATAGATTGTTCGCTTGGCAGAGCCTCGTTGTAAGAATTGTGTTGCATACACTTGTTGACATTCTGTTCTCTACTGGTATATTTACTCGCTATTGCTTGTTTTGCTTACGCTCAGTGCCTTATATTTTTAAGATAGGAAAATGAACTGCTATAATTCGACGAACGACATTAGTACAAGAAAGTCATTGAAGTCACATGAGCTGAGGTTTTATGAAAGCTGTATAAATTTATGCTAATAGGAAGGAAGTTAACGACATGACATACCAAAGCTAGGTTTAGACCATTGACAGTTATTAAACTGCATTTTTTTGTGAGCAATTGAAATAGGAAGTGACACTTGACACAAGAAATACTCCACATGTTTGCTTCTGTTTGCCATAATTCTTGAAGTGGTGTACACACTGTGAAACATTATGATCATTCACACTCCGTAATCGTACTTAATTACTGAGAGTTATTCGAACTAAGTCTGTTAGAGGTCAGGTATGCATTTCTTTTATTTAATGATGGACAAGGAACCAAAATGTATCTTATAATTTATAATGAGTAGAAAATTTGGGTCAGATGGATTACACAGAGGTTGTGTGTGGACACTGTGTCTTCGGATTGTATGGGATGCTGAATTGAAGTTGCATTAGGATTTTATCTGTACTTGTTCGAGGAGACTGACTAGAGGAAAGAGTTGTTATGGAAGTGAAATGATATTGGTGCTGAGGTTTATATTTATCGACGTATTATTGAGGTATAGAGATTATATGAAGTTGATGATTATTGGAGTTTTTGTGGACAAGAGGTAAGGTAAATGATATTGATGATAAGACGTATTGAAGAGGTATTATTGAGGTATTATTGAGATTGTGTGAAGCTGATGATTATTGGAGTTTTGGTGGATAAGAGGTAAAGTAAGTGAGGAGCATATTTTTTTTTTGTTGTTGGTCTTATGGAACAAGGAGGATGAAGATAGCAGACTAGAACATTAAAATAGAAGGAAGATAGTCTATACACACACTTTGTTAAATCACTAAGCAGTATATACTTTTTTTTGAAGAGAGGAAGTAATTGCATATCTTGGCTCACTGACAGTTGTTCAACAACAGTACATTTTGATCTGGCTTGGCAAACATTGGTCTTGACATGATGACTATGACGTTGACTAACTATTATTGACTGTTATACATTGCTGCCAGTACTACTTGATACACATGATGAACATCAGATTTTGACAGAATTACATTTACACAGTTAACACTATTCAGTTACACAGTAGTACTTAATGTGGATGAGAGATGAGTGAGTGTGTTCTGTGTGTTTTCCTTTCCTAATCCTACCCACCTATCTCATAAATATTATTTTATTTATTTGTAGTGGCTTGCACTGACACCCATAAATATTATAGGTTTACTGGTATTTGTGTATTGTAATAGTTAATAGGACAATTATCTGACATCATTTGTGTGTTTGTTATGATTTGTATCTTACTGTAAAAGCATTTTTATGTGCATTCAAACTATTGTTCATGCCTGGACTATCTGATTAGTGAAGATAAATATTCTGAACTGTTACCTGCACTTTTCAACATGATGTGTGACATTTAGTCATGTTTAATTTCTGCTGATGAACTGTGTGATCAGTGATTGTAAAAAAAATTATGGACTGTTACTTGTACCTTTCCTTCATGATTGGTGCCACTAGGACATGTTTAATTTCTGCTCATAAACTCTGATGAACAGTGTGATCAGTGTTAGTGAATTTTGTGGAACTGCTTCTGCTGAGAAATGTGACTTTTTGGTGTCTGCACCTGCACTCAACATTGCTGGGTGCAACTGATGAACTGTTTCTACTGAAATAATGTCACTTGTTGCTGTTTGCACCTGCTCAACATTGCTGGGTGCAACTGATGAACTGTTCCTACTGAAATGATGTCACTTGTTGGTGTCTGCACCTACTCAACATTGCTGGGTGCAACTGATGAACTGTTTTTACTGAAATGAAGTCACTGGTTGCTGTCTGCACCAACTCAACATTGCTGGGTGCCACTGATGGACTGCTTCTACTGAAAAGATGTCCCCTATTGCTGTGAGCACCTACTCAACATTGCTGGGTGCAACTGATGGACTGCTTCTACTGAAATGATGTCACTTGTTGGTGTCTGCACCTGCTCTCAACATTGCTGGGTGCAACTGATAGACTGTTTCTGCTGAAATGATGTCACTTGTTGGTGTCTGCACCTGCTTAACATTGCTGGTGCCACGGATGAACTTCTTCTACTGAATTAATGTGACTTGTTGCTGGGTGTACCTGCTAAACTTTACTGGGTGCAACTGATGGACTGCTTCTACTGAAAAGATGTCACCTGTTAGTGCCTTTTTTTTTGTATAAACTAATCATTGAAAGCATTTTATGTGAACATTTGTATAAACTGATTTTTTGTATATTGTGTAAACTATTATGTAAAGTCACATGTATGAAAAGAAGTTGTATTGCTTACTGTATTTCATATATTAGGTTAGTGAAAGGTCAGTGCAAAGCCAAAATTTTTAACTAATTATGTGATATTTAGGTATTAATATTATCTTTTATTTTTGTCTGTATTTTTCTGGACGAATTTGGTGGTATTTTCACCACCAATGCTGGCAAAAATACCATCAAATTCTGGCCTGTGGAGGAGGGGCATATGAAAGGTGGCTACACTGTGCCACTGCGCCAGAGAGTGCGCCAAAGAGTACTATTAAGCCGCCTCCACAGTGCTTAGAGAGAGCTCGTGGATGTCAGTGCTTGTTGAGAGTTCGTGGAGGTCAGTGCTAGTAGAGAGCTCGTAGAGGACAGTATGTGTTAAGAGTTCGTACCGAGATGTGCTAGTGGGCACTGCTTGTCGTGAAGTCGGAGTGAGATGTGGTAGTAAAGAGTGTTGTTCCATGTTTTATGCAGTTATTTGATGGGAGAGATAGCAGATGTTATTGTAATGAGTGCATTTCGTCAATATATATGAAGGGAAAAATTACAATGTTCTTTTATTAATTGTGTGTCTGAAATAATGCGTCACTACAGGTTCAGTCAACAAAGCATCTGGCTTGTGTTCTTGTATTAGAGTGAATTCTGTTTTCTTGCGTAATTATAGTTTTTCTAAATTTCTTTTGTCACGTCAGCATAGTGGATATTTAAAAAATTCTTGTCTTGTTGGAAAAGAACCGTGCCAGATGTGGACGTTGAGTCACACTCCCACATACAGAACAGTTACATTTGTGCTTGGATTTTGTAGGTTTTATAGTTGCTGTGGACTTAATTAATTAACTGTGTTTACGAAAATTTTCTTACATTGTTCTTTGCAGTCAGATAGCGTAATAATACTAGTCAGGGCCAACCGATTACGAGACACTGCGTAATCGGACATACAGTTACTAAAAACCAAAATCATTTTCTATCATCATATTTAATTAAGCCCCCATGCAACGTCTGAGGATCTAAATGTGAACTATTGTCGACCTGTTTAATCGAAATTCAGCTTGGTATTCCTGTATGTTATTTTCCATGAATGATTGTAGTTTTCTGAGGATAATGATAGACAGTACCTTGTAGGTTTCATTCAGCGAGCTGACGCCTCTATAGTTACCACATTCCATTTTGCTTCCCTTCTTGTATATCAGGCATATTATGGCCAATTTCCTTTCTTCTGATAATGTCTCATTCTTTCATATTAACTGAATAAGTCTATATATTTCCAAATGCACGTTCCCCCCTCCCTCTTTGAATAGTTTTCCTGTTATCCTGTCCCTCCTTGCGGCCTTGTTGTTTCTGTGTTTTATGATTCCAGTCTTCACATCTTCTTCAGTCACTTCTCATTCTTCTTCATCTTTCCTTTTCTCCGTGGTGTCTGCAGGTAGCATCTCATCCGGGTCTGGATGATTCAGAAGTTCTGGGAAGTATTCTCTCCATCTTTCTACAATTCTTTCTACAATCCTTTATCAGATTGCCATTCTTACATCTAATGAAGTAGGCTGATCTCTGAAATTAGGTTTCTGCATACTAGCCACCTTTCTCCGCCTACAGACACGCATTCTAATGATCTTCTTGTTGAAAATGATTGTATCAGTTTACTGGGGCAGCATAATATTTACCCCAGTAAACGGATACAGTTGTATTTGTTTCGAAAATAAAAAACACCTACACTTGCTGCAATGTATTTTATTCTCGCAGACGCGTGTCCCCTTTTTCCACTTTAAAACATCATCAGTGGGAGATATACATATCCATATATATATAATAATGACCCAGTTACAGGACAACAGTTATTGAACTACAAGAGGGCGTTTAAACTGTATGATTGGCTGCGAGGTATGATGGGAAATAGTATGCGAGTTGTAGTTTGGTTTAGCGACGAAGCCCATTTTCATGTGGATGGGTTCGTCAATAACCAAAGTTGGCGGTTTTTGGGGACTGAGAATACGCATTTCGTGTTCGAGAAGTCCTGTCAGGTGTGCAGTGTTCAGTCACAGAATAATCGGTGTGTTATTCCTTGATGGCACGGTGACTACCGAACGGTACTACGTGAAGGTTTATAGATGATTTCATCCCCGTTATCCAAAGTGACCCCGATTTCAACAAGATGTGGGTCATGCAAGACGGACCTGGACCCCTCGAACCAGGACACTGTTTAATGTTCTGGAGGAATACTTTGCGGATCGCATACTGGCTCTGGGGCTCTTTTGTTGTTAAGGCGTAAGACTTCATCTCTATCTTTATGTTACTTGTCTTGAACGATGTATCTACTTTATTTTTTTATTTTTTGAAGATGTTACCTACACTTTACCTACCATCCATGATGTTTAATATTTTCTTTATTAGTAACTACACATTATATTTTATGACCTTTCATGATTTGTAAAGCTAGTCATAATTTTGTAAAAACAAAAAGTTATAAAAATTCACCTGTGACTTTGCGTTAAAGTGTTGTGGCACGTTTCCTCCCATGCCGTTAGAAACAATTCTTCAACAACCAGATGTTGTCTGCGCTGCGTCTGTTGCTTCATTTGCCATTATTGACTCGCGCTGTTATTCTTTCAGTGTTCAACAGTCCTCCTTGCGATACGCACATGTTTCCTTTGGTGCAATATTTCATAAAAGTTGTCTGTTCTACAAAATGAAAATGTTACAGAGAAGAGTACTATTAGACGAGGAGATAAGGGAATCGTTGGACAGTCTTCTAGCCCGCAGCTCGTGGTCGTGCGGTCGCGTTCTCGCTTCCCGCGCCCGGGTTCCCGGGTTCGATTCCCGGCGGGATCAGGGATTTTCTCTGCCTCGTGATGACTGGGTGTTGTGTGATGTCGTTAGGTAGGCTTAAGTAGTTCTAAGTTCTAGGTGACTGATGACCATAGATGTTAAGTCCCATAGTGCTCAGAGCCATTTGGACAGTCTTCTGATTCTGGAAACCTACCTAGTGAATGTGAATCCTGCAGTGATAATGACTGTGATACAGATGTGGCTGAAAACTCAGAAGTACACGAAGATGATGATCATGACGAATCTCGTTACGAACATGGAGAAGAACAATTAAGCGCAAATTCTGCTGTGTGTGAGTCATTCTTTTCTCGTAATGGGAGTGAAAAATGGGCTACAGCTCTCAAGCTGAAATTTCTGCCGGGCGGAACAAGAAGGATGTATTGAAGGAAGACGAGGTATCTAAAATTTATTCGATTAAGAACTGTGATGATGAAGAATCTTATTTTATGTTATTCTTTCTTGTACCCCTCACCGACAAAGTGTGTTTGTAGACTTGGGCTGTTGAAAAATTATCGATGTATCGATATTGAAACATTTCCAGATAACGTCGATTACATCTCTGCTATGTTTTCCCACTGACATATCGATATATCGACAGCAGAAAGACAATATCGAGTGCCGATTTTTTTTTATGCTATACTTTTTCACAATTTTCGAAAAATATTTGAAGTTTATCTGTTGAGATTGTAGGAGGACACAATTTTATTTTCACTATATGAAGGAGTCTTACTACTTTTTGAGCTTTCATAATGTCCAATCTTTCTCTTTTACGTTGTGATGATTGCACAGAGGGATGGCGGTGTAAGTAACAAGATTTCCGACGTAAAGAAATAGCCCACCAGCTCCGTTAAAAAGCAATTTTTAACGCAACTAATATGCTATTGCTTCACATCACCATTCTTCAGAAACAGTTGCTGTAAATAGTGAACAGAAACCTAAATTACGAGATTGGTCTTTGCTGTGGGCGGAGACGTATGACGCGAAATGCTGACATAATCGGCGCTCAGCGTTACTAACAGAAACTTCAACATTTAGCTTCACCACGCAATTTTGACACTACAACTGCTAGGTCTATGCCAGAAATGAGAAAACATGGAAGTCGACATGAAGCGTTCTGGAAAAACCCGGTATGTCAAGAAACCGAACGATGGACGTACGAGACACTTTTTATTGTACTACTTAGATGCAGTTATTAGCAAAGTGGTAATCGCCAAGCTTAAATGTACATCGTTTTCCTTTCAGTTCTTGCTCTAAGGGTGATAGGCAGGCTGTAGCTTGTTGTTTTACAGAATATCTAATAATAAATCAATACTTAAATATACAGCTCTAAAACTGTCATTATATTTACAGTATGCAGCCGATATTTTTATAAGTAGATTTGTCGATATTTTTTCCACCGATATACCGATATATTAATACTTCGATATATCGAGTGACGACAATGATATTTTTTAAAATGTCGATTTATCAGATTACCGATGTTTTTAAAAATATCAACGACTCTAATGTGGACCAACAAACAACGTGGAACAGTTTAAGAGAACTGGGTGGATTTTGACATGCATGAAATGAAAAATTTTCTTGGTATTCTGATCCTGACTTGACTGTACAAGTCAAGAAATGAAGATATCCGTCATCTTTGGAGCGTTGAGAATGGCCTACCATTGTTCAATGGAGTTATTTCTCGCTATTCTGACGCTGTTGCGCTCTGACAATGCAAGAGCCCGACGTGAACATAGATCGAGTGATAAATTAGAACCAGTCAGAGAAGTTTTTGAGATGTGAGAAATTACCCTTAGGGATACTTACAGTCCAGGACGGTTTATGACCGTAGATGAAAAGTTGGTCGCATGTCAAGGCCGTAGTCGGCTTCGACAGTACATCCTACCAAAACCAGGTAGGTACGGAATGAAGTTCTGGGCAATTTGTGACAATGCAACAAGTTTCTGCTGGAAGGAGAAAGTGTATGTGGGGAGGAGGAAGAAACCAGAGCCGTGCAAATTGGAGAGAACGTTGTGAAAACCCTGGTGGTTGAACTTGAAAAGTCTGGACGTAATATAACGTGCGATAACTTTCTTTACATATCTCGATATAGCCCTTTAGTGTCTGCCTGCTGAATTTACTACACCTAAAGGACGTGAGGTATGCACCACATTATCTGCTTATCAACCATATGTGATTATAGCCTCTTATGATACTAAGAAAAACAGAGCTTTTACTGTGAGCTCTCTTCATCACCAACCAATGGTGTCATCATCATAAGCAGAGAAGCCGAAAGTTATAATCACATACGGTGCCACATAGGACGGCGTTGACACCTTGGACGAGAAGACGCGATGCTATACTGTGAAGAAAGAAACAAGGCGCTGGCCATTGGTGATTTTCATCAACATGATCGATGTAAGTTTAATAAATGCGTACAAAATTTGGATGATGCTGGTCACCAATAAGGAAATGGTATGTCCGATTTTCGTCATCAATTTAGGATAGCAACCAGCTGCGGCAAAGAAGTCAATGAATTCATTAGTAGTACCGGATCTAGGAAGGACAATGAAACCACCAGCTGAGAAAAGGGAAAGATGTGCATATCGTGTAGAGAAGAAACCTGAATACTCGAAACATTTTGCTATTGTCTGAGGATCCTGCACAAGTTTGCAATGAGAATAAAAGCCTTCAAAAAGTATAAAAATTGTATTTTTTTAAAATGTGTACTTTAAATCAAAAAAGTTATTTTAAAAGTATTAATACCTGTGAAGTCTTTCACATCACAAGTAGTCACAATAGTATCGATTTATTTCAATTTAAACAACATGGGTCTGAGAAGCGAGACTGGTAGGCCACGCTATACAGATTTTTTGGTGAGCAGAAGGCTACTCTTTTGTGTGAGTTGACTGTGGTAAGCTGTGGTGTCCTGTTTTGTGTATTGAGAGATCAGTTTTCAGGCATTAGTGTGCCTTGTGTGCTGCAATTATGTGTCTTCCGTCCGTATTGTGATTTTAGTAGTGTTGTGCAGCTAGTGCTCTGTTTCACTGTTGTATTCAGTGCTTTTGTTATGTTGATGATCATGTTTAGTTCTTCTCGATAGTTCTTTTGGCTCAGAGCGTCCTGGAAGGTTTCTATACTGTATGACTCATGACTGACTTTTTGTTTTGTTTCTCGTGTATCACGACGTCGTTAGCTGTTTCCTTTCTAAAAATGTTGAAGCTATATCCATTGTTAGAGGTTGTGAATTTGAGGTCTTTTGCTCTGTCCATTTCCATTTTCTTAGTGAATTGAAAGTTGTGGGTGGGTGTGGTTTTCTTATGTGCCTGTGCAAACTGCTTATATTTTCTTGTGCTCCGTCGTGATCGCCTACATATCTATGTCAGTTAAATACTTTAAATTTTTTGTTTATATTTTTTTATGCAGAAATTCTGTTTTCAGTGCTGTCGTTTAGAATATTTGCTGCTGTGCATGACATTGGGGTTGCCACTGGGACGCCTTAATTTTGTAAATAGAACTAATTGTCAAGGTGAATGTAATTTTGCCCGGTGTTTACTTTTAAGTTTTGTATCAGTTCTTCTGTGATGGTGTCTGGAATATCTGGATTTCCTCTCATTTGTTCTTTTATGGTGGTCGTTGTGCCACCAAGTGGGACTGAAGTGCACATGTCTTTCGCACCAAAGGATATCCACCAATTACCATATCTGCTCTTTCCAACGCAGAAATTTTTGTTTTCAGTAATCTTCAACGCCTCGAATCCGAGACACGACTTGGCACCTTCAACACTGAGCTGACCTCTTGGCGGGCGGTGGCCGTTGGCAAATGTCACGGCGCCCTGAATATCCTCGACTCCTGTTGCTCCGACGACCTGCGACGCAGTGAGCTGTCTGCCAATGGCAGTGAGTATAGTCGTTACTGTAGGGCCGCAGAGGATGCGTGGTACACAAGCATACCCGAAGTCAGAGACATCTAATTTTTGTTTCATTTCTCGCTTGGGAACCAAGGGGAGTTCAGTTGTACCAGCACTACAATAAAAGACACCGAGACAATTTAGGAACGGACAGCAATATTTTTGTGTAGACTGTAGTTGTCAAAGTAAACCTAAATGTTGCCTACGCATACAACTTGAATTAAGAGAGCAAACAGAGCAGAAACAGTAACGATAGACAGATTCCCACATGGTGGAGAAATGTAAAGTACAATAACGAAAAATATGGAAGCAATAGAGGGCTATGTTAGTAACATAGCATGCATAATATCAACGAGGGAAGAAAACGGTGTCATTGGCCGTCTGATTTGGTATCCCGCAACTCCAACGATACTGAAACAGATTCGCAGAGTGATGGTTACAATATTTTGTAGCAGATAGTTCCGTTTTCGGTAGATACACTTCCACTGGTCGTGGAGGACTGGTCACATGAGGACAGGAAATAAATACCCACTCCTGAGTCCCGTTTGAATCACGTCTTTGAAGACTCCATGCCGGCGATTTGCAGATGCTAGTGATGCCTCGCTTTCCTGACACATTTATTTGGAACTCTGCTTGCTCATGTGTTGTTTAGCCCTCTGCTTACTGATAAATCTGTATAGCGTTGCCTGCCAGTCGGACTAGTTCTTTAAATTGACATAAACTAACACTCTTTTGACTACTTATGAAGTGAGCGACTTTTCAGGTATAAATACTTTTCAAATAATTTGATTTGTTTAATGTTTACAGTTGGAAAAACGCAATTTTTATACTTCTTTGGTGGCGTTCATACTTAGTGCAGATTTACGCATGGTCCCCGGACAATGCAGAATTTTCCGAGAATACAGGTTTGGTGCACTTACAACATGTAATTTTCCTTTATCTATCATTCTTCTGAAACAACATGCACATCTCCTTTTCTGAGCTGGTGGTTTCACTGCCGTTCCTGGATCCGGTGGTACTAAAGAAATTACCGACCTCTTTACCCCTGCTATTTGCTTTCCTAAATTGATGATGAAAGTCCTATATCTCATTTTTTATTGATAGCCAACATCATCCAAATTATATACGTATTTATTACACTTGCATCGATCATGTTGCTGAAAACTGGGAATGGCCAGCGCATTGTTTCTTTCTTCACGCTGTAGCATCACGTCTTGTGTTTCATGGTGTCAGCGTTGCCTTATGTGAGCTGTATGTCATTATAACTTCAGGCTTCTTTATTTCTGATGATGACACCATTGGTTGGTCATGAAAAGAGCTAAGGACGGTAGAAACTTTGTTTTTCCTAAGAACACAAGAGGCTGTCATCACATCTGGTTGAAAACCAAATAATGTAAACTTCACGTCCTTTAGGTATAATAAAGTCGGCAGGCAGTTAGTTCACCTTTGTTCTTCCGGATAATATCGACTAGTATCAGATCTTTTGACAACTAATGAACTAAATCGAGAGATATAAAAAAAATTATCACAGACGATATTAGGTCTACATTTTTTAAGTTCAGTCACCGTGTTTTTCACAACATTACCTCTTAGTTGCTTCACCCTAGATTCTTCCTCCTTCCCCACATACACTTTCTTCTTCCAGCAGTACCCTGTTCCGCTGCCATTAATTGCCCAGCACTTTATTCCGTATGTACAAGGTTTTGATGGGATGTATTGTTGAAATGGGCAGCGAACTTGAAATGTGAGCAACTTTTCTTCCACGGTCATACACCGTCCTGGACTATAGGCATCCCTAGGGGTAATACCCCACATCTCACCAACTTCTCTGATTGGTTCCAGTTTGTTGTTAGATCGATCATCACGTCTGGCTCTTGTAATGTCGAAGCTCAACGCCCTCAAAATAGCATGGTAGCGGTTGTGAGACACAACTTCATTGAACTGTGGTCGGCCATTCTCAACGCTCCACAGATAACTGAAATCTTCACTTCTTGGCGGGTAAACTCAAGTCAGGATAAGAACACCAACAAACTTTTTCATTTCATGGATTTCTATATCCACCCAGCCCTCGTATCGATTCGACTTTCCTTGTTGGTACACATACACACTTTGTCAGTGAGGGGTGCACGAAAGAACAACATAAAACTAGGTTATTCATTATCATAGTTCCTAATCGAATAACTTGTAAATCCCTGGTCTTCTTTCAATACATCCTTTTTGCTCCACCTACGAGAAATTCCAGATTGAGAAGCTGTAGCCCATCTTTCATTCCCATTATGAGAAAACAATAAGCGACACTCAACAGAATTTGCACTAACTTGTTCTTCTCCATGTTCGTAACGGGATTCGTCATGATCATCATCTTCGTGTAGCTCTGAGTTTTCAGCGACATCTACATTACTATCATCGTCACTGGGACATGCGCATGCACTAGGTGAGTTTCTAGAATTAGAAGACTGTTCCAACAATTCCCTTATCTCCTCGTCTGATAGAACTCTTCTCCGTAAAATTTTCATTTTGTAGAACAGACAACTGTTATGAAATATTGCACCAAAGGAAACATGTGAATATCACAAGGAGGACTGTCGAACATTGAAAAAGTAACAGCGCGAGTCAACAATGGCAAATGAAGCAACAAACGCAGCGCAGACATATGGTTGTTGAATTGTTTCTAACGGCATGGGAGGAAACGTGCCACAACACTTTAACAGAAAGTCATAGGTAAATTTTTATATCTTTTTGTTTTTGTAAAATTATGACTAGCCTTACAAATCATGAAAGGTCATAATATAAAATGTGTAGTTACTAATAGAGAAGATATTAAACATCATGCATGGGCCCATTTTGCCCGATGGTAGGTCAAGGTTTAAGACGATTCTGGCTTTCGTCACAGGTACTGATTTAAACTAACGTTAGCGGCATAAGTTTGCTCCCTAGTGTTTTTGGCCACTGACTTAATGTGGTTCTCGGTTTCCACGCGCCTTATGGTTCGCAGTCGGGGCCTGCCTAGTTTGTGTCATGCCACGACGCAACATCTGTCATCGTCCTTTGCGAGTGAACAACACAGAAAACATTCCGGCCTTACATCCTGCTCGAACCAAGCTCTGTTGATTAAGGGTGGGTCTTGAACAGCCACGAGTCATTGGGGACTAACAGTGCTTCCAGTGGGTGAGGAAGAAAATACTGTGACAAAAGTCGTTGCCATCTAGGCAATATAATGTGTGACTCATGCTAGAGAGGCGGTAGTTGTTCAGTTTTAGAGGTGTTTCAAGTCAAATCTTTACTTTAAGAGACCATCCTGAAAGGCCGACGTCCCACAAACACACTCTCTTCCTCAATGGTTTCCCACGTACAGATTGTAGTTTGACAGATGTGTATATCATATTTTGAACACCGTGTAGGACACAAACAGTGACTTCGATAGGGTGGAAAGTACGTAATATTTTTGAGATTTCAAGTTCCTAAATAAATGAACTTAAATAGAGGAATTACAAAGACGAATGAAAATTTCTCGGTAGTGCAACGAAAAACTGTTTTTCAGGTCAAAACTACTCTTATTTTTCAAGTTAGTTGTGAGGATCCCTCTGCTGTGACAATTTCTTCATTTTACCGCAATTTACGCCCAAGGTTTTCTATTACTTTTTCGATATATTCCAATCTGTGTCTTGCCCTACAATTTATGCCTTCTACAGCTCCCTCCAGCACAATTGAAGTTATTCCCCGATGTCTTAACTCTGTCAAGTCCCTTCACATAGCCACTGTTCCTCTCTTGGCCTAGTTTTCAATAACCTTCTGTCGTACCATATCTCGGGCACGTAGGTTTTCTTATTTTCCAGTTTTCTACAGATCAATATTCATTTCCATAAAAAGCTATTTTTCAGACGCACAATCTTAGAGATTACTTACATTCTGGCTTATATTTAATATTAGTAGACTTGCATAAATACATGGGCTTCAGCGGCCGTTGTCATCATGAATTAATTTTTTCTGGTTGTTGTATCGCTGTACTGTACAAAATATTTTAAATTTCGCTTGGATTTACGGTTTTTATTTAAAGATTTTATACAATGGCACCGTACAATACCCAGTGGAATTTTAATCACCACTAACAAACTTCTTCCATACGCCTTTACTTGTGCTAGTTAGCAGGGTACATCGTTTTTGTCTGTGCTAATTTGCGAGATATTTTGTCTTTGTGGTGCTGGTTAGCGAGGTATGCCGTCTTTGTCTGTGCTAGCTGATACTCATTTCCGCCGAACTTCGTCTGTCGTGCGCTATTTTGCTTGCTAGGTAGCAGAATTCCACTTGCTCTACTAACTGCTTCCCAATTTGTACGTTAAATCTTGACTCTAACTCCATTTCTGCTACTCTTCAATCACATTACTGTCAAATACATGCCTTAATTTGAGGAATAAATTTCTGAGAACGCACATTTGGGGCACACCATTTCATGCAAGTGAATGATGGACTATGAGAAAAACACGGAAGATGACAGTTCAAATGGTTCAAATGGCTCTGAGCACTATGGGACTTAACATCTATGGTCATCAGTCCCCTATAACTTAGAACTACTTAAACCTAACTAACCTAAGGACATCACACAACACCCAGTCATCACGAGGCAGAGAAAATCCCTGATCCCGCCGGGAATCGAACCCGGGAAGCCGGGCGCGGGAAGCGAGAACGCTACCGCACGACCACGAGCTGCGGACGAAGATGACAGTCAAAGCATTTGAGGTTTGGTGCTACAGAAGGGAGTTGAAAATCAGGTGGACTGATAAATGAGGGGGTTCCCCGCAGAGTCGACGAGATAAGGAATTTGTGAAGAACACTGATTAAAAGAAGGGTTTTGGTGGTAATCTGTGCTCAGCAATTGGTAGGTCTGACCAGCCTGACCTTGGACTCACATTCACTGAGCGTATGATTTGGAAGCACAGCGTAAGGCTTATCCCCTGTGGCCACTGTTCGGTGGCTTTTCAGCTGACAGCCTGTGGCTAAATGCGGTTATCTTCCGAGTCATCATCTCCAGGGGAGCAATTTTGACAGGCTAGTCTCTGAAGCGGTCTGTGTATCTGGCAGTGGTTACCCTGGCCCTACTATAAACAAAGTAGGCGATCGCCGACAGGCAAAAGGGCCTTTAATCTGAAGAGAGCGTCTGGATAAGGGTATGTGAGCAATATCATACACGCATCGCAAAAGCTTTCTGTATCATAAGTTTCAGCCATCTGATTGAGCTTGTTGACATACTTGTTACTTCATAATTACTATAATTCCTTTTTTACTGCTAAGTCTCTTATAATCTTATACCGTTACTGAATATAATTTACTCTCGACCTAGCTCTGATCTGTTTGTTTTCTATAGAAGAATGGTTAAAATGGCTCTGAGCACTATGGGACTTAACATCTGTCATCAGTCCCCTAGAACTTAGAACTATTTAAACCTAACCACCCTAAGGACATCACACACATCCATGCCCGAGGCAGGATTCGAATCTGCGACCGTAGCGGTCGCGCCGTTCCAGACTGATGCGCCTAGAACCGCTCGGCCACACCGGCCGGCCTTCTATAGAAGACTCGTGCTATAATGTAATAAGTACATAATATCGAATTTTAAAAGTGTACATTCAAGATAGCGTTATTGTTTTGGGTAATTTATACTCAAACTTTGCCGGCTGGTGTGACCACTTCGGTCGCAGGTTCGATTGCTGCCTCGGGCATGGATGTCCTTAGGTTAGTTAGGTTTAAGTAGTTCTAAGTTCTAGGGGACTGATGACGTCAGTTCTTAAGTCCCATAGTGCTCAGAGTCATTTGAGCCATTTTGAACGTAAACTTTGTAGAGATGTTGGGCATAGCAGCGAACGCAACGGACACTAACAAAGTGTTATGTAGAAAAGTCTTGATCGCATAAAAGCACTTTTATCACTTTTATTCTTAAGATGTGCCCTGATGTGGATCATCCTCGGACCAAACTCCATTGCCATTGTCCGGAGATGATGGCACGTAGTAAGAATTGTGGATACCACCCACTGATGTCGTGCACCGTGGCATCGTCTTCGGACATTGTGGCTGGAGTATGGTACGAGGATGATTCACGACTTAAAGAATAAAAGTGTTTTTATGCGATCAAGATTGTTCTATGCAATATATTACTAATTTGTATTTGTCTTTGTACTGACCCCCTTTGTTTTTGTGAGCGAGCTGCGTGACGTAATGTAAGAAATGCTTTTGTTACTATACGAATATGACTATGTTTGCTTTCCAGGGTTTGACGACAGTTATGTTCACCTGTTTTTCCTTTTATATCATGCTCGTTTTACAAACTCGAAAGTAATATGGATCGAAATTATTTTTACTACATAATCCTATACATTTCTAATTACGATATACTTACTTTATCAAGAATTTTCGAAAACACTGTTGGAAATTTACAGTGATCTGACAGATAATTAAAGTAATAATCAGTCTTGATGACAATGATTTATTAAAAACTAAAAACTTCACGTCAGATAGTAACCGGTTTCGATATTAACAAAAATCATCTTCAGACCATTTCTCATCAGTTGGTGAGCAGAGACGACGGCAGAGCATTGATATCTTACATTTCTGCTCGTTGAATAATCTTATACGAGCACTGTAAGACACTGAGGTGACAAAATTCTTGGGATACCTCCTAACATCGTGTCGCACTTCCTTTCACTAAGCGTAGTGCAACAACTCCACGTGGCGTGGACTCGAAAGGTGGCTGGAATCTCCTGGAGAACTGTGGAGCCATGCTGCCTCTATAGCCGTCCATAATTGAAAAGTATTGCTGGTGCGGAATGCTCTGCTCCAACTGACCTCTCGATTATGTCCCATAAATGTTCGATGGGATACACGTCGGGCGATCAGAGTGGCCAAATCATTCGCTCGAATTCTTCATAATGTCCTTCAGACCAATCGTGAACAACTGTGAAGCAGCGACATGACATCGTTGTTTGGGAACGAGAAGTACTCTCAAAGTTGCCGAACATTACCACTATCTTTCAATGATCGCTTTTGTTGGACCAGAGGATCCAGTCCATTCCATGTAAAAACAGCCCACATTATGATGGACCCATCACCAGCTTGCACAGTGCCTTGTTGAAAACTTGGGTCCATGGCTTCGTGGTGTCTGCGCCACACTCGAACTCTATTGTCAGCTCTCACCGGCTGAAATTGAGACTTATTCGACCAGGCCATGGTCTTCCAGTAGCCTAGGGTCCAACCGACGTCATCACGAGACAAGAAGGGGCGCTGCAGATGGTGTGCTGTTAGCAAAGGCTCTCGCGTCGGCCATCTGCTGCCATAGCACATTAACGGCAGATTTCGCCGCAGTGTCTAAAGAGATATGTTCATCGCACATTGATTTCTGTTGTTATTTCACGCAGTGTTGCTTCTTTATTAGCACTGGCAAATCTACGTAAACGCCGCTGCTCTCTATCGTTAAGTGAACGCCGTCACCCACTGCGTTGTCTGTGATGACAGGTAATGCCTGAAATTTGTTTTTTTGTCACACTCTCGTCACTGTGGATTTCAGAATATTGAATTTCCTAACGATTTCCGAAATGGAATGTCCATGTTCCAGCTTCCACTCCGCGTTCAACGTCTGTTAAGACAGTTGTGCGGCCATAATGACGTCGCAAACCTTTCCACGCGAATCACCTGAGTACAAATGATAGCTCCGCCAAGCCACTGCCCTTTTATACCTTCTGTATACGATGCTACTGGGATCTATACATGTGTGTATTACTGTCCCATGACTTTCATCACCTCTCTGTGGATCTTATTATTCCATCGTATGGTTTTCTTGTTTTCCAAATATCACAGAATGCGGTTCCAACTGTATTGTTTTACTTATTTATGAGACTTTAGTACTTAGGACTGTTATAATTTTTTTATTTACTTATATGCTTCTTCACACAATGCAATAAATGGGAGGATCTAACAACTACAGACGTGTTTTACATTCACGACTGTTAAGTCTGTTTGCTATGTTTTTGGCGCCTGAATTTTCTCGCTTATTCTTGCAATGATAACTATCTTTCATGGTCTTCAGTAATATCTTATAATACCTGTAGATAGTTGACTAGGTAATGTAATTTCTCGATGTTTTATAACTATTTTTGGTGATTATTTAGTGGGACACATCAGACACATTTATATTCTTTGTTTCCTTACGCTTTTCTTCGCATTTTATGTGGTGTTAAGGTGATTAAAAGTTACTCTATCATATTTCTTTCACAAGAGAATCCCAATAGGTTGTCGTAAACCGATTTCTCAATAGCGTAACCGATTGTTAATATAAACACTCTTAAGAGGAAGCTTATATGTAACGTGTGGTGGTGTACAAGAATGGCCCGGGTGGAGGAAGATTCACCCTCCTAGATGCCGATACAGCATTTCAGCCAGTATTACTAATATCGGCATTTCAGAGCCCAGCATATGTATCTTTTATGTCTGTTAGTCGAGGAATTTTGTTTTATTTTTCTTCCGTCCTAGTGACTTCAGCGTTTCCTTACGGATCCTATTACTGTCGTAATCCCGCCAGATTTTAGATCACAAGAGGTCTGTCAGTAGCAGATGTTTTTCTTTTATCAGGCACCGTGCGAGATGGCGTAGTGGCTAAGCGCAAACGGTGTATTTCTCACTCTTTAATGCGTAAAAGCACACTCGCCAAGTTGTGTCTGTGTTTTAATTTAAGGAGTAATAAACTGCCGAGGGCTTTTAATGGCAGCGAAATGCAGTCTGAATAATTTATAGACCTGGATTATATCAAGCGGAAGCCTTAGAAGATCAAAGATCAAAAAGAAACATCGAGAGCAAGTGGAGTTCGTTCGCTTCGCAGCATTCAAGTAGCACCGCCTGAAAAGAAAAGAACAGATCACACGATTCAGACGAAATTGTAGAGACAAATATTTCAATACGACTACAAAGAAATGTAATAATGATGTTGATCTCATTTTTTAAGTATTCACTCTCTCAGGCAATGAGTAATGAACCAGGTTCTTTTTTTTAATTTCTTGGCTTTCGGGAGGTACCCACACAGTCAGTTTGACAGTGGAATGTCAGTTACGACGATACAAATGGAAGGAGAAGATAACACCCAGTCCCTGAGCGGACAAGGTCTCCGACCGGGCCGGGAATCAAACCCAGGCCCCTTCGGTTAGCGATCGTCCGCGCTGATGGTGCAATTACGACAAACAAAATTTGGTATACTAAATTAGGGACGTGTAAAACGATAGAAACGGTGTTTCCTATTTCACAGGGCGAAATTCCTTCAGTAGCTCTTTGAAAGTAGTTAATAAAATGGCTCTGAGCACTATGGGACTTAACATCTGTGGCCATCAGTACCCTAGAACTTAGAACTACTTAAACCTAACTAACCTAAGGGCATCACACACATCCATGCCCGAGGCAGGATTCGAACCTGCGACCGTAGCGGTCGTGCGGTTCCAGACTGAACAGTAATTAATACAATAAAATAATGTGAAATGAACACATGGCGGAAAAAGTGTTGTTAAAGAACAATGAATAACTGCAGATCAGGGAAAAAAGCACCCATCGATATCAGGCACTGAAATCGACCAAAATACATGCAAGAAATGATTCCACATGTAAGCATGGTGTATCATCACAAATCACATAATCCGGGCCTGCTTTCTGCAAAGCGGTCATTAAACTTTTTATCACGTTAACCGATTCAGAACTACTTTAAACATTATTTACGTAAATTAGTGTACACACGTTCCTTATTAATGACAAAATTCAGACATAGGTCCTAGGCTGTTTTCCACCTGTTTGTATAGCACACAGAGGATTAGTGCAAATAACTGATTCAGTTTCACCATTACAGCGTAGCTATACCTTTTGACGTAATATTGCATAGATACATAATCGTCCGTGGAAAGTATTCTTTTCTTATATCGTTGCACCCTCCGTTCCAATAGCACACAGCAGTTGACCATTAGCAGAGGTGATGACAAGATTAGTCGCAAATACGTTAACACGGTGCGGAAACAATCCTTGCTCTGTACGACTTATGATTGTTTATTTTTTATTTTTTTTTATTTTTTATTTTTAGGTTATGTTCTGCTTCTCACTCTCTCTCTCACTGTCTGTCTCTGTTTGTCTCTCTCTCTTACCATATCTTATCACTGACTTCATTGGTGATAATCGATAATCTTGTATGCTGTCAACCCAAATGTTGTCAAATTACGAATAGCACATACGGCTCCAACACTCATCTAATAGATGTGAAATATGAGATTTCTGTCTTTCTTGCCGCGATCCACTCAAAAACACTCCTTGCTTTCGTGATACCACTATAACGGCAATCATAAGATCATTAAAAGTATAGCAACAATAGGGTTATTAAAAAATCAATAGCCCTCTCTGGCATAGACTGCGCGGTTACATGCACTGTGTAGATGTAAATACGAGTTATACATCAATAAACATTTCACTCGTGAATAGTGTGTTCTGAAACTCGTATGATACCTTAGCTGACGGGGAGTGCTGGAAAACGTAGTCTACGTGTTCTGCTTGAAAACGAATGCCGAAATTCTAGATATTAAGAGTACAAATTGAATGAGAAGATTTGAATGAGAAGCACCACTCCTAAGTTTTGAACTTCAGTTGTCGCTTCAAGATCGTATATGCCAACGATCTTTCATACATATGCCGCCTCGGGTAGTTCCAACATCGTGAAAATATTATATCTTATCTTACAGCTTGACTTAAGACATTTCGTCTAGTTATAGACGATTTCCCGTAGCTTATGTTAGGTTTTGCTGGATTTGTGTAGCAATTGCGAGCGACATCTGGTCACGGAACTCCTATCTTCAGCAGTCAAACTGTGTGGTTGGAGGCAAATTCGTTGTTCTTCCTAATTGATGGATAGCTGAATAACGTGACCAACAGAACCCTTGGATAACTAATTCCAGGACCAATAACGTATTTCCTTGCGACATTCATCTCACTAGTACATACTCAACATGGCCACACACGAGAGTTTTGCAGCGAAAACAGAAGAAGAAGAAACTAGAGATTTGTGTGATGACACCAGACTTCTAGTTTGCAGTGGGAGCAACAATAAATTTCAATTTCTTGTCCTATCGAGCTAGTGTGTAGGGCTCTACAACGAGACTCCAGTCAACACGCAGATAAATGTAGCTGTAATCGATAACAGCCAGTTACTTCTCCAAATCTCGCTGATAACTACCAGACTGTGGTAATTAGAAGCGACGGGGGTGAGATGGTCACATCCAGCTGGTTGTCACCAAACTCTACGCCATAGTTCAGTTCTACATTCCAAACGAATTCATAGTATTTTGTCGTCCGAAAGAAAGGACGCGGCGGGGGTGGGGGCAAACTGGGGCGGCAGGAGTGTTGGAGAACCTCAACATTAGCTTTCTGACGAGGGATGGAGTAGAAGAAACGAATTACAATTTCATACAAAATCAAAATCAAAATTATCGAATAATTGGTTATTAAAATAGCTCCTATTGGCTTGCGACTCGGGACCTTCGTCGAAGTTCGTTTAGCGATTTGTATGACGTGATACTAGTACGGAATTATCGAAGATTCACTATCCATTGCAGGTGCAATTGGGGGGAGGGGGGGGGGGGAGGGAAATCTTTGACAAGACCAGGAAGTCCTGTTTGTGAAACATTAGAAAACTCATTGAACAAACCATAGCAAGAGATCTCTAGACGAGGGCCTCCAGGCAGTACGTCAACGAGTGGAGAAGAAAGTTTTAATAATTTTGTAATCAGATACTAATCACCAAATACAGAAAAGCTACCACTTTGCAATAGGTAGCTACTATCTACAAAGTGCGTGGATGAATAAGTACAGATCATATGAGAGCCGTATATTATTTCACTGCTGCGTAATGTGGGATGTCGGCAGTGGTTGGAGCATATGCTTATGATGAACAGTACCAAAACCTGATAACCAATAGTGTGAGGAATCATCCCAGTAATCGTGCAGATTAATTATAACAAGGATACTGTCACACAATGGAAATTTCTTTTTTAATTAATATTAATAGCGGTGGCACAATAAAGCATTAAACAAATGGACACAGCACTTCTCAGATCGATGTATTAATGAGAAGAGTGATCTTCTAGCCATTAATTGAAGCAAATGGTCACTCTATCAAATAACATTATTGTCTTTAAACACGGAAATTATCCAGTGAAATACTGAAAATAACAATTAGAGAGCAACAAGTGTTACTCTAGAATTGCGTACTTGTCTGTTGAATGGAGCGAATTACTTCGCTTCCGGACGTCGGGAGTTGCTGTGACTATGATTCATCTTACCGAAGACACGGAGCATGAATAAGAAAGACGGCAGCAGCAGCGGCTCTCTTTGTACTTAATGCTCAAGCAGAGACATCCTTCCAGTGGTAGCGAGGTTCCTTCTTATCGGTCATCTCTTAAGAAGTCTCTCTACTGTCCTAAACTCTTCAAAACTCTAACATGAATTCTTTGCTCTTCAAAGCCCCCACGTGAAGTGTTCTCTCTGAAGATCTAAAGTGAAGTGTTTTTATTTGAATGCTCTGTAACTGAGTTGTCTTTCCGCCAGAATGGGAACTCGCTGGCCAATATGCGCAGGGATTCCGACTTATGACGAATGAAAAATACATAATTGAGTCCAGCTATCTCTTATTCTTTTCTGTCTCATTATTCTTAAGCCCATTGATCAGGAGCAGCCAAACAGAGCAGGAGACTTCCCCCAATCCATGATATGATTCTGAAACTGATGAATCGCAAACTCGGCTCGTTGGCCACAAGTCAAAAGCGGGTCAGACTTCGAGAAGGAGAGTGTAAACCAATAGGAATTCTGTATATTAAGCAGTAAAGGAAACAAAAGAAAAATTGGAAAAGGAATTAAAGCCCCGGGAGAAGGAATAAAAACGTTTAGGTTTCCGAAGACATTGTAATTCCGTCAGAGGCAGCAAAGGACTAGGAAGAGCAGTTGAATGGAACGGACAGTGTCTTGAAAAGAGGATACAAGATGAACATCAAAATAGCAAAACGAGGATAATGGAATGTAGTCGAATTAAATCAGATGATACTGAGGGACTTAGATTAGGAAATGAGACAGTTAAAGTAGTAAGAGTTTTGCTATTTGGGAAGCAAAATAAATGATGATGGTCGAAGTAGGGAGGATATAAAACGTAGACTGGCAATGGCAAGAAATGAGTTTCTGATGAAGAGAAATTTGTTAACATCGAGTATAGGTTTAAGTGCCAGAAACTCCTTTCTGAAAGTATTTGACTCGAGCGTAGCCATGTATGGAAGTGAAACATGGAAGATAAATACAGTAGTTTAGACAAGAAGAGAATAGAATATTTTGAAATATGGTGCTGTAGAAGAATGCTCAAGATTAGATGGGCAGATCACGTAACTAATGAGGAGGTACTGAATAGAATTGAGGAGAAGAGAAATTTGTGGTACAACCTGACTAAAACAAGGGATCGGTCGGCAGGACACATTCTAGGCATCAAAGGATCACCAGTTTAACATTGGAGAGAAGCGTGGCGGGTAAAAATCGTTGAGGGAGACCAAGGAATACAGCAAGCAGAGAGATGTAGGTTGCAGTAGTTACTCGGAGACGAAGAGGCTTGCACAGGATAGAGATGCATGGCGTGCTGCACCAAGCCCGTCTTTGGACTGAAGACCACAACAACAACAATAAATTAGGACGGAGTGTGAGCTACTGTGAACAGATTAGTGATGGGGCGTGTCCTCGTCAGATTCGACAGCTAACCAACGCTGACAACGATAGTTCAGGTATACATGCCAACGTCATAAGCAGAAAGTGAAGAGACAGATAAAGTATATGAGGACATCGAGCGGGAAATTCAGTATGAAAAGGGCAATTAAAATCTAAGAATCATGGGGGACTGGAACGTCGTTAAAGGGGAAGGAGTGGAAGGGTTACGGGAGAATATAGGCTTGGCTGTAGGAACGAGGGAGAACAAAGACTAATTGCGTACTGCAATAAATTTCAGATGGTAATAGCGAATACTGTATTCAACGATCACAGTAGGAGGAGATATACTTGGGAAAGATGTAAGGAAATGGAAGGATTCCAGCTGGATTACATCACCTGTCGGATGAAGATTTCGGAATCAGGTTTTGCACTGGAAGGCGTACACACAGGAACATATAGACTTAGATCAATAGTAAGAAATGATGAAGAGTAGACTGAAGTTTAAGAGAATCGTCCGGAAAAATCAGTGTGGAAGGAAGTGCGATTCTGTAGTACTGAGGAATGGCAAGACCCGTTTGAAATCTGCTAAGAATACCAATACTGCGATTAAGAATACCAGAGCAGGCAGTTCGGTTGAAGAGGAATGGATATCGCCAAAAGGACAATCAAAGACATTAGACAGACTAACATAGGTACAAGAGATACACTAAATTAAATACTTCAATTTATCGCCGAAATAAGGAATTACAAATATAACAAAGCGCGAGACAGGAATTTAGCAATATAAATCCCTTAGAAATGCTATGCATCCCCTAGGAACGAAATAAATTTGAAGTGCAAGGCAGCCAAGGCGAAACGGCTGCAAGAAAAATCTGAAGAAATCGAAACAGAAATGATGGCCCAGAGGACTGACTCAGCATATAGAAATGTCAAATCAAAGATGATGACATCAAGATTGCAATGGTAATTCCACTGTTAAAGGCATAGGAGACAGCAGATAGGAGGAAGACTGCATTTAAAGTCTCAACGCGGGGAGAATTCGTCTGATATTTGAAAGAAGAAGAAACTGGAATCGATATGGAAGACATATGGCATCTAGTATTAGAGTCAGAATCTAAAAGAGGCCTGGGACACTTGAGATCAAATAAAGCGCAAGGGATAGATAACATTCCGTAGGAATTTCTAAAATCATGAGAGGAAATTGCAACGAATAGTATCATCCACACAATTCCGAAGCTAGTAAGGGCAGATATGTCAGAGAACTATCACACAATCACCTTAATAAAACAGGCATCCAAGCTGCTGCAATACTAACACACAGAGGAATGGCAAAGAAAACTGGGGATCCGTTATATGACGATCAGATTGGCTTTAAGAAACATAAAACTACCAGAGAGGCAGTTCTGACGTTGCACTTGATAATGGAAGCAAGACCGAGGAAAAATCAAAACACACTCACAAAGTTTTGCCGACCTAGAAAATGCGTTCGACTGTGTAAAATGCTGCAAGATATTCGAAATTCTGAGAAAAATGGGAGCAAGCTGTAGAGAAAGACGGGAAATATACAGTATGCACAAGAAGCAAGAGTTAACAGTAATAGCGGAAGATCAAAACCAAGTGCTTGAATTACAAGGGGTGAATGATAGGGATGCTACCGTTCAGTGTATACGGAAATGACGGAAATAAAAGAAAGGTTAAAGAGTGGGATTAAAATTCTGGGTGAAAGGATGTCAATGTTGAGAAACACTGATGACATTGCTATCCTCAGTGAAAGTGAAGAAGATTTGCAGGATATGTCAAATCGAATGAACAGTCTAACGAGCACTGAATATGGATTGAGAGTACAGAGGAAAAGGACAAATGAAATGAGAAATATCAGAAATGAGAAAACTGAGAAACTGAACATCGAAGTTGGTGATCAAGAAGTAGGCAAGTTCTGTCGCCTTGGAAGCAAAATAACCCGCGATGAACGAAGCAAGTAGGACATAAAGAAGCAGACTGCGACTGGGAAGTAGGTCTTTCGTGCCAAGAGCGGTCTACCGGCGTCAAATCTAGGACTAAATGTGATGAAGAAATTTCAAGAATGTACGTTTGGAGCACAGCATTATAGGGCAGTGAGTCAAGAACAGGTTGAACACCGGAACAGAAGAGAATATAAGCGTTTGAGACGTGGTGCTACAGAAGAATGTTGAAAATTAGGTGCATTGACGAGATAGGGGACGAGGAAGAAAGAAAGGAACATATGGAAAGCACTGACGGGAGGAAGGGACAGATGATAGAACATGTTTTAAGACATCGGGGAGGAACCTCCATGGCACTAAAGGGAGCAGCAAAGGGTAAAAACTGCATGGGAAAACAGAGAATACATCGAACAAATAACTGAGGACTTAGGATGCAAGTTCTTCTCTGAGGTGAAGAGGTTAGCGCAGGAGAGGAATTCGTGGCGGCCGCATCAAACCAGTCAGAAGACGAATGACGCAAGAAAAAAAGTAATTGTTGTTGATGGATGCGTCCGTAAAGCACTTTTACAAGGATGTTGAAACTGTCATCGTGTACAGAAAAAGTAAAAGCCAAACAAACTTAAGTCTTGTATACAAGCATTTATTTACATCTTTACAGGTCTCCTTCTACAGCTACATGACTACTATGCCATTTACACTGGCAGAGAATTCATCGAACCACTTTCCCACCTCCCGTATTTCTCTACCATTCCACCCTCTAACAGCACGGGACAAAAACGAACACTTAAAGCTTCTCTTGTGGGCTCCGATTTTTCTTATTTTACTACAACGATCATTTCTTCCTGTATGGGCACGTCTCAAAAAAATATCTTCACAGTGAGAAACGAACGGTGGAGAATAAAATTTTGTGAAAATTCTTACCCCAACGGAGTACGTCTTTGTTTTATCGATTCCATCCCAACTCGTGTATCGTATACGTGACACTCTGTCCCTTTCTCCGCGATAATACAAAAGGAGCAGTGCTTCTTTGACCAGGATGGGACAGGTAGTCGGCCTTTTCGTAGAAGCCTTCACGCTATTTGCCTGAATTAATGTACAGAAATCACAGGAAACGTAGATCAAGATGCCTGAAACCTCCAGGCTTTCCATTACAAGGCCAGTCTGTTTAAAACAGTGCTACCTCATTCAGGTTAACCATTATTATTTTTTCAGGTACATTTATCCTGGCCTGGAACGCAGTGAAATTCAATCAGTGCTGTAGCGTATCAGGCAGCAAGGAAGCCAAAATAAAATGCCGCAGCCCATTGACGAAACTGATATTCTCTGCTCCTCTAGTGACTACTACGGCTATAGCTGAAACATTATGACTACCCCACGTAAAAGGAAACTACAGGTACATCATAAATCAGTTCATTTCTAACATCGAAAACTCAATGCTTCACAACCAGGTTGAGTAATGTTTTCTTTGAGCCCGTAATGATAATTGTGTGACGACACGTAGCTTCTTCTAGCGTCATGGGTAAATCTCTTCAGCTCCACTGCTGAACTAGCAGTAATCTGTTCTTCTGTTGTGTTTGCTGTCAGCAGATAAATATCCGGCTGTTTGATATTGCAGCTGATGTTTGGACGACTGTAAATTTTTGCCAACGCGTACCGCGCAGCTGGGAAGCCGGGCAAAAGTAAATCCCGCTCAACATAAATTAAATCCTGTCGACGCTGTCATACGGCGTGATACAATATATAAACCGAAATAACGTTGCATTTTTAGTGTTGGCATTTCAGGTAATTAATCCTACAGACGCTCGCATTTCATTAAGTGAACTACAAAAATAAAATTTAATTACTTACGCGTAACAAACGGGAAACATGTTGCCGTTCCATGAAATGTAACTCCATATCAAAGTACGGTATGTACGTAGAGACTGATTCGGTGCTACAAATTTCTCAGTTTTTTCCGAGTTGTTTGAAGAAGGTAAAGCATTCAAATATATTGCAGGCGTTTGATGTATGTTGTGTGCTCCAAAAGTGGCTATGGATGTGTGAAAGACAGGCCTAATACGAACAGACGTCAAACTTCGATATTACAGTGGCTCATGATGCGAGAAACTTGCAGGTGCCATAATGAAAGGAAATCGTAGAACCGTTGAGAAATCTAAGCTGTGGGCTGGTCCTTCCAAAAGTTTAAGCTAAAATTGTAGGCAACTAAAGAAAAGTGTAAAATTCTGAAAACTAATGAGGGCAACTAAAGAAGCCGAAATAACAACATGCTTACTCACAAAACTTCAAAATGGCTAGACACAGAAGAGCTTTGTGACCGTTCAACACCTCTCTAATTAGATGATTTATCTGACTGTGTAAACAAGCAGCTTGTGATTCTGCTGTACCAATTAGTAACCCATTTTCTTGTTTCTCTTAAATCAACGTATCTCGAAGATGAAACAGTCATCTAAGACTTTCATTTTCGTTGAAATAACCCCTCATTAGACCATATGATGTTGTTCGTTTCATACTATAGGCGATTCCTAAAGAGGAATTTAGCGCGAGAGAGGTTGTTCCCACATTGTCAGGAGTTATATGGTTGTGCTACAAGTAGTGAAAGGTGTAATGAACTTTTGAGGTTCGTATTACATGTTTACCTCTTCCGTGTCAGTAACGGCAACATTAGCAACTGCTGACTCACACGTGTCAGTCCAATGGCTAATTTATTTCCGCAGAAAATTATTCTCTAAGACCTTAATCCATGCAAGTACTCAAAGTAAACCTACTTTTTGACGGTTTTAATATCGAGCGAATAAGGATATATATAATATTTGATTTAAGTTCAAGTCCTGCTCGAAAAAGACACCAAGGGCTTTTTAACATCCAGTTACAAATATTTAGTTTTCCGTGTGCTCTATTACTATGATCATGTATAGTGCTTTGTACAGTACTGAATGGGTTATGTAGTTTTTAGTATTAAGTGATAGCCTATTTATCGGAAATCAATCAGCAATTTTTATGAATACGGTATTTCTTTTATTGTTCCTCTCCTTGTTGGGTGTGCATTGGCCTTAACATTTTGTATTTTTCTTAATTACCAGATATAGGCATGTGACCTGCTGTCTAGGTACCATCACAGATCTTATTAGATCTGTTACTACCATTCTAATTGAGTGCAGATAAGGATACTATACAGCTAACTTATATCAACGTGTTAGTAAACTAGCTGTTATTTTTAAAAGCATTATTATGGACCTAGAACAGTGAAATCAAAGGAATATTTTAAAATTAAAATTAAAATATTCTTGTTCTGTTTCGATAAAGGCTGGTTTAATTTCAATTTTGAAGCAACTGTTTGTATTATGTTAATATATTTCTGTGTTACAATACTGTAACTAAGACTCGATTACGAAATAAGCTAAACCTATGTTGTTGTTGTTGTTGTGGTGGTCTTCAGTCCAGAGACTGGTTCGATGCAGCTCTCCATGCTACTCTATTCTATGCATGCTTCTTCATCTCCCAGTACCTACTGCAACCTGCATCCTTCTGAATCTGGTTAATGTATTCCTCTATTCGTCTCCCTCAACGATTTTTACCCTCCACTCGGCCCTCCAATACTAAACTGGTGATCCCTTGATGCCTCAGAATATGCCCTACCAACAGACCCCTACTTCTAGTCAAGTTGTGCCACAAACTTCTCTTCTCCCCAATTCTATTCAATACCTCCTCATTAGTTATGTGATCTACCCATCTAATCATCAGCATTCTTCAGTAGCACCACATTTCGAAAGCTTCTATTCTCTTCTCGTCTAAACTATTTATCGTCCATGTTTCACTTACATACATGGCTACACTCCATACAAATACTTTCAGAAACGACTTCCGGACGCTTATATCTATACTCGATGTTAACAAATTTCTCTTCTTCAGAAACGCTTTCCTTGCCATTGCCAGTCTACATTTTATAACCTCTCTGCTTCGACCATCATCAGTTATTTTGCTCCCCAAATAGCAAAACTCGTTTACTACTTTAAGCGTATCATTTCCTAATCTAATTCCCTCAGCATCACCCGATTTAATTCGACTACATTCCATTATTCTCGTTTTGCTTTTGTTGATGTTCATCTTATATCGTCCTTTCAAGACACGGTCCATTCCGTTCAGCTGCTCTTCCAGGTCCTTTGCTGTCTCTGACAGAATTACAATGTCATCGGCGAACATCAAAGTTTTTATTTCTTCTCCATGGATTTTAATTCCATTTTTGAATTTTTCTTTTGTTTCCTTTACTACTTGCTCAATACACAGATTTAATAACATCGGGGATAGGCTACAACCCTGTCTCACTCCCTTCCCAACCACTGATTCCCTTTCATACCCCTCGACTGACATCTGGTTTCTGTACAAATTGTAAATAGCCTTTCGCTCCCTGTATTTTACCCCTGCCACTTTTAGAATATGAAAGAGTATTCCAGTCAACATTGTCAAAAGCTTTCTCTAAGTCTACAAATGCTAGAAACGTAGGTTTGCCTTTCCTTAATCTATTTTCTAAGATAAGTCGTAGGGTCAGTATTGCCTTACGTGTTCCTGTATTTCTACGGAATCCAAACTGATCTTCTCCGAGGTCGGCTTCTACCGGTTTTTCCATTCGTCTGTAAAGAATTCGAGTTAGTATTTTGCTTCCATGGCTTATTAAACTGATAGTTCGGTAATTTTAACATCTGTCAACACCTGCTTTCTTTGGGATATAATTAAATTGTCATTGCTCTGTTATATATTTTTGCGATCTTGTAATGAACCTTTAGCGTTTACTATGTAGTATTATTACCTAAATGTAATTACTGTGTTCACGTGACCACGCCTCCTGCACTCGAAGGGCGTAAAAATGTATACATATAACACACTTACTTTCAGGTCCTGTCGAGGTAACACGGAGCCTGCCTCTAACTGTTCGAGCCAGTGGATATTGCACTGTTACACTGAACTGCGAGACGATGAGATGAGAACGTAACATCTAGTGCAGGAGCAGCTATCTTCAGCCACACCTTCTCTTCCTCGCAGTGCTCCGCTTAATTGCCAGTTCACCCCAAGCTAGATCCGCTTGCGGCAATGGTCTCCATCTCATTAGGATTCGGTGACTAAAATCCTGAATTTTCCTTCGGCAGGTTCGCGCGACCATCACTAGTCGTTGCCTGGGACGACCGAGAGCGAACACTAATGGCTGCAGCTCCTCTGGCTAGACTCGTACGAGAGCCGCATCGTCGCTGGCCGCTCTGGCTGTGTAGCGTCCGCGCTGCCAAGACCATTCTAATTTCCTGGCACCTTTGCGTATCATTGTCCTTAACGGATCATGTTGCACGTCTTGCATTAATGTATTTTTGCAGTTCGTTTTTGAGTGAATATTTGAAATATACAACAAAGCTTCACACGCCTCTCTGGATCGCAGCATTTCGTCCACGGACATTGCTTGCGCGACAATCATTTAATTTTCAGAATCGTGACATGCGCTCCGAAGATTGACGTGTTCTGGGCTTCCACTGTCACCACACATGCATCTTCGTCACACTTAGGATCCATGCCCATGACGAAATTGACCAAACTATGTGTTTCATTCTGATTTGCTGTTTGAATCTTGCAAAAAGTGAACGCCCACTATAGCCTGTATTTGCCCACATAGGTCGCTATTCCTTGTACACCATATTCTTGCTGCATCTCTTTTATCTATTATATCCCCAAATATTGTCTGCACTCTGTCTATATTTCCGCTTCGTAGCCAGTAAATAGCTCCTGTCTTTCAAATCTGCGAGTTTATGTGGTATAATTCCCAAACTGAGTAGCGTTTTTTCAAAACTCCTTAAATGTAACAGACACAGTTTTTCATAAAATGAGTTTTCCGGTTTTCACCAAGTTAGATATGTTTGAGAATTTGAATTTTTATACGACTACTTGAACTCACTGACATTAATAATGCCTTGTAATGAATATTAAAATTTATTTTTTACAACATCATATTAAGATTTGATAACTCTAATTTTTTTTCAAAATTCAATAAATGCTTACAATAATTGCTGGTATCACTTACGCTGCCCTCTCTAATTCTGTGTATTTTCCTTTCGCAACCAATATTTTCATGAACTGTATTGTCGTAAAACGCTTATTTTTGCGTATATTATTATATACAGCATTTTTTAATTTATAAATTTTGACTTTATCGAGAGCACAAAAACCATAATAACAGAACTGCAGTGGCATAAAATAATAAGAGCAGTTACAACCATTTCAACATAATTGTTTAGCTTATCAGTACTATATGAAGTATGAAATAAATAACACAAAAAGTATTGCATGTTACGATCACATTGTTATTGTCAAGTTTTCCCTTTTACATCTATACGTTATTCGTCTCGGACATCTCTGTAAAACTCCTTTGCGTCCTCTGGAATTTCAAAATACTTTAGCAAGGCAGAAACATCTTTCTTCTTTTCTTTGCTTACCACATTTTGTTTTCGTAAAAGGGCAGATGTTAGTACTGTTGGAGGTCATGTTTCTTTCGTCTGAGGGTGTCAGTTTGTATTGGATCTCTAGAGAATGTCTCATGTGCTGACGCATTAACGATTTTCTTTGCTTTCTTGTATGTGATGATACGTTGGCTGTTCATTTTGGATAACAGCTTGGATAATAGTACTTCCTGTGCACTATCTTTTAGATTTTTAACAGTCCAGTCTGTGTTTAGAACTTTGAGAATTCCGTGGTCTTCTAAAGTATCGTAATATTCTTTAATAGAAAAGATACTTTCTTTCTTTTGTAAGACCTATCAATTCTATCAAACACTCAGCCTGGAGGCATGTAGCTATGGGCACCTACGGGCAACAAATGACGAATATTATTGAATTTTGTGCTGTTTTCCAAGAACGCTGTAAGCACAGGCATTGTACAACTGTTTTTATTTCGTCTGTTGCAAGAATCTGAGAATATATGTATGGCATTGGTGTGAACATCTAGTTGTTTTTATCCAAGTCAGAAAAGAAGTCCAGCAAAGCCGAAGAAACTTGACTGCATCCTCTCGAAGATCCTGTCTCCGACCAGGTGTAGAAAACGATGCTTTCGCTTTTTTGCTCCTTAGTATGGATCATGATACACAGCTTCTATAACCGTACCTGTCTAGCATTGAAAACCTCAGTGTCTGATCGTTTTGCAATAGGCTGGTTTTGTTGCATGTTAAAGGAAAATATTAATGACAGTAGGATTAGCTTCCTTCATTATATCATAAAATTACTTTGTACGAATTTTATGCAATCTGTAGTTCGTAGTTCATTCATCTTTTGCAGACATGTTTCAGCTTTTATTTCCATTAAAACAACGTTACAAAAAAAAGTTCAAATGTGTGTGAAATCTTATTGGACTTAACTGCTAAGGTCATCAGTCCCTAAGCTGACACACTACTTAACCTAAATTATCCTAAGGACAAACACACACACCCATGCCCGAGAGAGGACTCGAACCTCCGCCGGGACCAGCCGCACAGTCCATGACTGCAGCGCCTACACCGCTGGGGTAATCCCGCGCGGCCAACCTTACAAATGGAGTAGGTAACGGTATGAGGTGCCCTGTTTGAAAGACTGAAATTTTTGTAAAATATATGCTGATAATTTAATAAGGAACATTGTTTGAATCCAAATTTGTTTTCTTTCTTCACAGAATCTCTGGAACATTTTACTGACTGTGATATCTGAAGGCAAATAACCTCTCGTAGACTTCCCCCTTTCATGATGGCTCCCACTGCATTTATATTATTTTATATCATTTTAATGGCAATAGCTAGCTCCTCTTGATCATTCCCTGTTCCGTCGCCTCCTCTGTTTCTCTTTGGCAACCTTCCTCCGTCATGGAACCTGCTTGTTAGATAGAGCAACCTATCCTTTGACATGCCAGATTCTCCTTGGAAAGTGGCAGCACAAACAGGCACTACACCATTTTCTAATGGTATATTTCACTGTCACTGCTTTCTTCCTCTTTGTATTCTGGGTGTCCACTACCGCGCGCTGAGGTGAAGAAATATTAAGAAATCGTAACAGAAATTTATCTTGGTTCATTTTATTTAGTGATGTCAAGTGATGATGAAAGTGGTAAATATCTTCATAGCTGAGTTCAGCAGCTTTGCATTCTCTTATTCCTGTACCTTTGGAAAGAGAAACTTCAAGTCCAAGATTGTATTTAATGATGTGTTGCTTTCTACACTTTTTGCTTTGCGTTTCAGGTCGACGGAAGTTCTTCTTGAATCGGGGTTTTTTCCCATCGGAACCTTCTTTGACTTGTGTGCTGTTATCAGAACCAGAAGAATCATCATCCATTCTGTTTCCGCTTACAATAGACGTACAGGTGAGCGTCACGGGAATGCTTTGCTAAAGGTAAGCTGCAGGTGTTCGGATTACAATGAAGTCTCGTTGGAACACTATTCCCGACAGTAAATATTGTTACAGCAATGAGTAACATCGCTTAAAGCAACCAGTATACTCCATTACAGTCAACTGCATGCTCTGGAAAGAGAGCTGAGACAAGTGGGAGTAACTGTATAGCATTTGTCGACTTTTGTTATAACTGTAAGAATGCATAGGGCCCATGTCGCGTTTTTTTTTTTTTTAAGCATTATGATTTGGAGTGTTCGTATACATGGGAGCAGTCGACTTTTGCTAAAACTTTGTTCAGGAGTTGATGTAAAAGGCAACTATATGCCAGTACCACACCTAACTCAATTTGGAATTTTTTGTGTACAGCAAGTTTTGAAAAAACGTTTCTCAATTACTACCAGAAATTTTACTGGCGTTGTTCTGATCGCTCTTACGAGTTGTAAAACTATTCACCTCTGATTTGTTCTCAGGATCGATATCCTTGATTACGGTATGTGTGATCAGGAATGAGCAGTGACTCTGCTTTAAAAGTGTAAGAAGGAATGTCGTTAGTTTGCAACAAGAACAGGAACGATGTCAAAACAGAGCCCTCTGGAATACTTAGAACAAGGTCCATCATGACAACTGAATGTCAATCAAAGATGACGTTAGCTAGTTACACATTGTACCTCGATATCCATAAACTTTAAATTCGTCCACAAACTGTGGACTCGGCTAATATTTCTTCATTGTGCCGGAAACTGTGTGATCTATATTTGAGGAGTAGAATGTGGTGGTAAATTCACTCTTTCTGCGTAGGTAATAAGTTGCTCCAAACGGAGAAATGCATGTTCAAATGGTTCAAATGGCTCTGAGCACTATGGGACTCAACTTCTGAGGTCATTAGTCTCCTAGAACTAAGAACTACTTAAACCTAACTAACCTAAGGACATCACACACATCCATGCCGGAGGCAGGATTCGAACCTGCGACCATAGCGGTCTCACGGTTCCAGACTGTAGCGCCTAGAACCACATGGCCACACCGGCCAGCCGGGAAATGCATGTGTTAGGTGGATTAATATGTATTTGGTAATACGATGTACTACTGACCAAAAATTGATTTAAGCACCCGAAGTAGTTACAGAAGTACAAATCTCCTTCCTGCAGCCACGAATTATCTTTCCTGGTTTTCCCTGAATCACTTTGGGCTACTTATAGTTTAATTGCTTTTAAAGGTCCGTGACCGATATCCTTCTCCATCGCCGTCAAAGTGAATTACTGTTCCATCTCATATGAGTTCATCAACGAGGCTTTAAATTTAAACATTTCTTGATTCCTTTTTCCTTCAACTTTTCTGGCCATTAATATCGTATTTAAAACTTGAGTAGCTAATCCTCCTTCAAATAGATCTTCAACTGAGATGCCAAGTTCCAGTCCTCCCATAAAGAAATCTCTAGTAGTACTGCGGACCTGATGAGGATCTGTACTACGAACAAGCTAGCACCTTCAGTTAACGAGGAGAACGACTGACTCAATTTTCAGAATAATAAACAGGTGAAGTGTAAAAATATAGAACACGCCCAAGTCTCTCACTCCATGATTTACGAAAGAAAATGAGCACTAAAAACAAAGTACATTGAGACTCTTTCATTTTTCCAAACGTTTAAATATGATGACAAACAGTGGCATTTGAAAAATAAGCCACGTTCGATTGCCTAAAGAAGTTCCGATAAGACCAGAAGCACCTTACGTTAACGTTATGGACAAAGTCAGTTCCATTCTCGTCTGACGATTTCAAACAGCGCCCTCTTTCGGGGCATCAATCAAACCATAACCTACCAATCGGCGCAGCCATCGGTCACGTCTCGCCCACCCGCACCCTCACTGCTGAGGCCGTTGCGCTCCCCAGTAGTCCCTCTGACGGCTGATGGCCTCTACGCCAACGTCGTATTTGCTATCCTGAATGCCAAGGTGGGTCGACAATCGAATTTTAATAACCTTCCGAATGAAGCTATGTGAGACGCTCTGCGCCAAAGGGTCTACATTCCTCGAAATCTCACTTACAACGCTGAACCAGAGGCAGTTTGTCATGACTTTCGCTCTTTACACTCTTTGTTTGGTCCATGACGGATTTTAACAAGGTGGTAGCAGACATTTGTAGACGGACGAAGTAAAGTAGCCGAACAGACACTGCAATCTTCGTCATCAGCCATTGTCAAAGGCATTCTTCACCGTCCTCCATACACTACAGCTATATGCATATGTGTTGCTCCTGCATTGTTTATTGCATCTTCTAAACTCTTTCCATTAAACAAAGTAAATAGATGTAGTGTTTCCAGAATGAGATTTTCATTCTGCAGCGGAGTGTGCGCTGATATGAAACTTCCTGGCAGATTAAAACTGTGTGGGCGGACCGAGACTCGAACTCGGGACATTTGCCTTTCGCGGGCAAGTGCTCTACCAACTGAGCTACCCAAGCACGACTCACGCCCCGTCCTCACAGCTTTACTTCGACCAGTACCTCGCCTTCTACCTTCCAAACTTTACAGAAGCTCTCCTGCGAACCTTGCAGAACTAGCACACCTGAAAGAAAGGATATTGCGGAGACACGGCTTAGCCACAGCGAAGTGTGAATTGTTGTGATACATTAGTTATATCTTCTCTTGAGTGAAGTGATGTGAAATGTATGCACCTGCTGTGAGAAGGTCTGATGTTAGCTTTTGTACTTCGCCAATCAAATGACAGATAAATATGATGAGAAGCAGTGAAGCACTTAACGAAAAATTCAGAAATAACATTTTTAATGTTTTGATACTATCAAGCACTGATTAAGCCATTCTGTAATCATACGTCACTGCACTCAAAGCACACACTTATTTATTCATTTCAAAACACTTTCTGTGTCAAAAAATTTATTTGCATCAACAATTTACTCCCTGTTGTTAGTTACTGTGAATATCGAAAACATGGCCCCATTAGAAGTTGTAGAGCTTTAAATTCTGCATTGAATGAGACCAGAAGCATGTTTTTTAGACCATCCGTTCCCATGCTAGTCGTCATCGAGGATGGACAGATTTTACATATCTATGAAAAATTTTCGTTTTAACTTATGATTTTTGTTGATTTCATCTAAACTAACCCATCTGGCAATAAAGTGGTCCACACAAACATTATAGAGGAGTAAATTCTGTGTTCGATAAGTTTTTTGGACCACCCGTTTCTGTACAGCTCTACCTTAAAGTGAGACCAACTGACATTGATTGTGTAGGTTATGAGGAAGAGTTTGTTACAACTTAAAGAATTCTTTCATTATGAGCTGGCACCTTATCCGTTCGGATTGAGGAATACTTCCAAGTCAGTGTTACATGACTTGTTCACACCAGTGAATAAGGTATGCCTGGAACGAACAGCTTTTTGTCATCGATGCTGGCGTTCTTCTCTACCGGTTTGTGTGGAAGAATGGTGATACATGACAACTGATCCTAACCAAATACGATGAACACCTAAAACGACACTACAACCGAAGTACGACAAGTGTGGTGTTTGATGGCTACCCAGAAGACCTGTCCACCAAGAGCATCAAATATGCTAAGCACCGCCGTCGAAGTAAAAGACACCTGAGGACGTCTTTACCGAATAAATTGTGGTAACCACGACTCAGGAGCAATTCGGAAATTTTGTTCCGATATCCAGTGACGGGAGTGTGCCGAGAACATCAAATTGCTGGTATTACCTCTCACCACTTAATGACCGAGAGCAGCAGCGTTTGTGTAGAGTTGTCACTTCTAACATGCTAACAGACAAGCAGCATTGCGTGAAGTAACCTCATAAATCAAAGTGGGACGTACGACGGACGTTTCCGTTAGGACAGTGCAACTAAATCTGGCGGCAGTGAGCTATGGCACCAGACGACCGACGCAAATGCCTTTGCTAATAGTACGACATCGTCTGCAGCGACTCTCCTGGACTCATGACCATGTCGGCTGGAGACGACTGGGAAACAGTGGTCTGGTATGCGCGCCTCATTAGCTTGCTTGCTGAGAGGCTTGAAGGTAAGCCTTCTGGGTAAAGCAAGCTAATGAAGACGTAGATCACCTGACTGTTGCCACGGCACTTGAGGTATCACAGGAGCATTAGAGGGTTGTGGGAGTTGGTGGGGATACGTAGCTTCTCATCATGCTCAATGCCCTAGCAACACCGTCAGAAAACATATATTCTTCAAAACCTGGAGAGGAGCCACCTCATTAGAAGTATTTCGTCCCAACAGCTTCAAACCGGCAGAAAACATCAGCAGGCCACTCATATTTCTCTACGCCATAAGTGGATGTGACACAATTTCAGGGCTCTTCAAGCGCGGCGGAAAGAAGGTAGTGAAGCTGTTGCTCGAAAATAAATGTCTTCTTGAAGAAATCGAACCTTTCTTTGAGCATGACACCTATTTCACCCATTGCCGAAGCTGCACGTCGATTTTTAACAACGCTTTACGGAGGTAGAGTAGGTGATACTTCAGATAAATTGCGGTTAAATCTGTTTTCCAAAGCCCCCGTAAAATAAAAGTTCAACCTGGCATCCCTGACACCAATGTCCGAAGCAGCCTGCCAGCATTGCCTAAGGACTTACCTACACATAAAAATGTGGTTAGCACACCAGATGGACCTAACTCCTCTGAGGATGGCGGGCTCGAAAGTTTGGTCTTGACCTCCAAGGAACCAGCTCCGCAGTTTCTTCTCTCCACATTTTTCTGCAAATGCAAGGGGTGTGCAGGTGGCTGTGGGTGTCGGAAGGCTGAGATTAAGTGCTCATTGATCTGTGTCAACAGCAAAAGAGGATGTCCTACGTTAAGTCTCTGCAACCAGAGAGAACTGACGAACCAGATGTTGACTAAGACGTGGATGGCACATATGGGGCCATGAAAGTTACAGACTTTGTGCAGTCGAATGATGGGGCGACGGAGTTCGAATCGGAAATAACGGACTTTGAGGGACCGCAAGGCCCAACGACAGTCAAACATCGAAGTCTGAACTTCATATACCTACCACTTTTTCCCTTTTTCATCTTCATACATTTAACTACAGTTTTTAAATATGAAATATAATTATCATTTACTGATTTCAAGAACTGTTTCTTATCCTGCCTCCATCTTCGTATTAGTTGAATGAATTTCATCATATTATTCATGAAACTATTTTTTAATATTGTCTTTTTACGCATTCTATAATTTTAATATTTTATTGTGTTACTGTATTTGCTAAGTACAAAAGTAGTACGATGGAATGCTATAGTAGTATGTTTAATATAGTGTAAATAAAACTTACTGAAGAACAGCATTAAACTGTAGTCTTTAATGATGATGAGAAATGGTCCAACTTTAAGGTGGAACTGTACGGAAACGGGTGGTCCAAAAAATTCGCTTTTGGTCTCATCAAACTCAGAGTTTATTCTTCTACAACTTCCGTATCGACCACTATATTGATAGATGGATTAGCTTAGAGGATTTACCAAAAAGCATAAGTGAAAACGAAATTTTTTTATAAATATATATAATTTGTCCAACTTTGATGAGAAATAGTACGGGAACAGGTAATCCAAAAAATATGCGCCTGATCTCATTCGGTGCAGAATGTAATGCTCTAGCCTTTTAATTTGACCATGTTTTCAGTATTGTGAGTTTTTTACGAGATATAACCATAATTCCGCAAAAATACACCTTTCGGGGTACATTTTTACCCCTCAGCATTTAAGCATAAATCTGCCGAGGGGGAAAACCTAAGGTAATCATACTGGCCACAAATTAAGCCATTAAAACAATGAAACCTTTTGCAGTAATTATTTCCGATGCGTCTACTTTTTTGGTTTTACGCTACTAGCCTAAAAACAGATCAGTTTACACCCCGAATTTGCTTGAAACGACATAATTGTGTCTGCAGCTGTAGGAGACGAATACAGGATTGACATTTATTCTGCTTGCAAAAAAACATTCAGTTGCATCGGTGACTTTCCGATACTTTTCTTCGCTAGTTTGTAAAGGTGCACGTGAGTTCTGCGGTGCGATCGGTATGGTTGAAAATGAACACACTTCTTACGCCGCGATCGCACTGTAGACACTTTTATTGCTCCAAGATAATCTATTTCAACAGTCTTATGCTGCTCTCATCTGATCTGCTGCTATTTGCTATAAAACCCCTATGTTACACTGCATGAAGTCAAAGCCTAAAACGCACTCATCAAGTATAGATGTCATGATAAAAATCCAGTCGATAAAATACGCACTAACGGTAATATACACAGAAACGATAAGAAGTACACAGTAAAATCTTCGTATAGTCCATGCAACCTGGTTCAAAAGGTTCAAATGGCTCTGAGCACTATGTGACTTAAGTTCTGAGGTCATTAGTCACCTAGAACGTAGAACTAATTACACCTAACTAACCTAAGGACATCAAACACATCCATGCCCGAGGCAGGATTCGAACCTGCAATCGTAGCGGTCGCTCGGTTCCAGACTATAGCGCCTAGAACTGCACGGCCACTCCAGCCGGCTGCAACCTGGTGGTGAACACGATTCTCAAAAGCTTGCGTGGACGATACGAGGATTTTAGCTGTGTAATTTTTAACATTTGTGTGCATTTTACCAACTGTGTGTATTTTTTCGACAGAATTTTTATCGAGACTTGTATAAGTGGGGAGTACCTTTTATGCTTTGACTTCATGTAATGTAACATTGCAATTTTATAGCAAGTCTCAGAATATCAAATGATGCCGGCATAAGACTGTTGAAACCGGTCATATTGGAGCAATAAAAGAGTCTACAGTGCGATCGCGCAGTATGAAGTGTGTCCGTTTTCACTTTTATTCACAACATTTACTTGTAGCCAAAGCTGTTGTATTTACAATTGTTTGTCTCCCCGTCATAATACTGTCATTCGCTGTACCTGCTTCAAGTAACTGATAATTTGTTGCGCAGGTGGCGACGGCAGTCGACATGTCTTCTGCCGGAACTCTGCATATGCCGAATTATAGAGGGCCGCGGAAGGATATAATGTACTCCATTGTGGGCATGGCCATACTCGGCTGCCTTTGGAGCGCCGTGCATGGTCGGTTAGAACAGTGCCGATCCTTCAGACATACACGATGTGGTTAAGTTCTCATTAACGACATAATTTTACCCTGTGTTTTAGTAAATATGCTGAACGCATCTGCAGTTACAGAATGACGACTTCTCTTGCAGCTTTATCGGCTGTACAGATAGGTGGCCCACATTATTTAAGACAATTGGTTATTCGGTGTGGAGATTGTTTGGTACAATGTTTCTGATTTAAATATATTTGTGGATTAATCAAAACTTACTGCATTAGATGATATTAATTCCAATAAACGATTTCTCAGGTAACTTATTACATACGAGGTGGTGCTGAAATGTTCTTGGCGTTGCTTAGAAACAACAAAGCTAGGGCGCACAGCCGCACAAATTCGACTTTTTTCTTCTAATATTTCGGCTATATGCTGTCCAGCCATCTTCAGAATGAGCCGAGGTGACTTACACTCCACAACTTGTTCCATCCTTTTAAATCAGCGGACCGCACCACTGCGCATACGGCCACAGACACACAAGTAGCCAGAGACGTTGATCGGTGGCAAAGAGGTAAGAGGTATACAGCCGAAATGCTAGCAGAAGAAGTCGAATTTATGCGGCTGCACGCCAGAAATTTTATGGAAAAATCTTTGCGCCGCGAAAATATGAAGAGCAAAATAAAGCTAGAGTTTTGCAATTGCCCATTTACTCAATATATCCTCCTTGAGACTGATACCCTCGGTAAATGGTTGTTGCAGCTTTTCTTGTCGATGCAGGTAAGCCATATGGTTGGTCGGGAAACCAGATCTTCGCAGCCTCTTTCACATCTTCATTGCCCTGAAAACTATTACCCTTCATGTGTTTCTTCAAGTCCGGGAGTTCTATATATGGCTAGTAGGGACGATGGTTGACTAATTGGATGCCCAGGGTCGTCAAATTGGCATACACAACATTGGACGAGTGCGCATGGCGGTTGTCAAGCAACAAAAGTATCCTTTTGGTCAACAACTCCATGAGGTTTTTCTTAATTGCTTCGCTCAGCTGGTCCAGGAGGACGGCATAATATTTTTCGGTTATAGTAGACCCCTCCGGTAAACACTACACGAACAGTGTGTCGTCTTTGAACCAGAAAACGGACGCCATCATTGTTTTGGCTGATTTCTGGATGCGGAACTTCCTCGCCTGTGGCGACGCGCTGTGGAGCTATTCTTATGATTGTTCCTTGGTTTCAGGGTCTTAAATGCGTAGCCAAGTTTCATCCTCCGTCACTAATACCGCCAAAAAGATCTCTGGAACTTCAAAATGGCGCAAAATGGCTTTCGACGTCTCAACGCGTCCGTTCCGACGATCACAGGTCAAGTATTTCGGCACCCATGTCGCTGTTAACTTGCGCATCTCTAGGAACGCACTCCCAGGAGACGTCCAGTATATCAGCTACCATTTGGTAGGTATTCGTCGGTCCTGATGAATCAGCTCATGCACAGCACTGGAATTTGCAGCGACTGTTGCGGCTTGAGGGTGGCTACACCGAGGTTCGTCTTCAACAGTGAAGTGGCCGGCGTTGAAGTGAGATATCCTAAAAAATGGTTCAAATGGCTCTGAGCACTACGGGACGTAAAATCTATAGTCATCAGTCCCCTAGAACTTAGAACTACTTAAACCTAACTAACCTAAGGACAGCACATAACACCCAGCCATCACGAGGCAGAGAAAATCCCTGACCCCGCCGGGAATCGAACCCGGGAACCCGGGCGTGGGAAGCGAGAACGCTACCGCACGACCACGAGATGCGGGCTGAGATATCCTAGTTTTCACAGTGATGTAGGAAGCACACTTCTCTGTTAATGTCTGTGATCTCTCAGTGTGAATGGCGTTTGCCGTTTTTTCTGGAGAAACAAACACTTCACGACGGCTCGTAACTCCAGTGACGAGAAATTTGCTTGTGAGTCAGTCATCTCTGCTATCACCTGTAACAGAACAAATTCTACGAATGGTGAACACCTAATATTTACTGAGTTGCATCTTGCGATCTCAAACTCTCAGATGAGTCCACGTTTGCTTTCTACTTCAACTTTTTTTTTTGTCATCAGTCTACTGACTGGTTTGATGCGGCCCGCCACGAATTCCTTTCCTGTGATAACCTCTTCATCTCAGAGTAGCACTTACAACCAAAGTCCTCAATTATATGCTTGACGTATTCCAATCTCTGTCTTGCTCTACAGTTTTTGCCCTCTACAGCTCCCTCTAGTGCCATGGAAGTCATTCCCTCATGTCTTAGCAGATGTCCTATCATCATGTCCCTTCTCCTTATCAGTGTTTTCCACATATTCCTTTCCTCTCCGATTCTGCGTAGAACCTCCTCATTCCTTACCTTATCAGTCCACCTAATTTTCAACATTCGTCTATAGCACCACATCTCAAATGCTTCTATTCTCTTCTGTTCCGGATTTCCCACAGTCCATGTTTCACTACCATACAATGCTGTACTCCAGACGTACATCTTCAGAAATCTCTTCCTCGAATTAAGGCCGGTATTTGATATTAGTAGACTTCTCTTGGCCAGAAATGCCTTTTTTGCCATAGCGAGTCTGCTTTTGATGTCCTCCTTGCTCTGTCCGTCATTGGTTATTTTACTGCCTAGGTAGCAGAATTCGTTAACTTCATTGACTTCGTGACGATCAATCCTGATGTTAAGTTTCTCGCTGTTCTCATTTCTACTACTTCTCATTACCTTCGTCTTTACTCTCAAACCATACTGTGTACTCATTAGACTGTTCATTCCGTTCAGCAGATCATTTAATTCTTCTTCACTTTCACTCAGGATAGCAATGTCATCAGCGAATCGTATCATTGATATCCTTTCACCTTGTATTTTAATTCCACTCCTGAACCTTTCTTTAATTCCATCATTGCTTCCTCGATGTACAGATTGAAGAGTAGGGGCGAAAGGCTACAACCTTCTCCTACACCCTTCTTAATACGAGCGCTTCGTTCTTGATCGTCCACTCTTATTATTCCCTCTTGGTTGTTGTACATACTTCAACTATAAGGCAACAAAGCCATGAATTTTTCAGCACCCCCCGTAAAAGTATCCGAGTAAACCCACTATTGTCGAGCAGAATTAAAGAAAGATTTATTTAAATGTCTTTCGTGTGATCGTGACAAATGTTGTATTTCATGTAATTAATTAATTAATCTCACCCGTACCAGTCCGCGTGCAGAAGCAGTTACCTAAATATGCCTACTACGTGGAGACATTAGATTTTACCTGTCTATCAGCTGAAACCAAAAGTGACACTTTATGTGACAGACGATTCGCTGAAGGCTCAAACTGCTGTGATGCGCCTGTGTGGACAGAAAACACTGCGTCTGTAATCGTAACGAGAGAAGTTCTCAGCTAACTTCTTATACGCTGTTACAGACGTTTTTTATTTGCTTGTTGCAAAGAAGGGTTGAAGAAAGAAATGGGGGACGTAAAACCTGCACCGTGGTACTGCAGGTTTTGAAGCGTACTTTCAACCATTAATGATTTGCAAAGAATTATGTACTAGTTCACTTCTATTTCGATGTCAGTTTCAGCCATATTTTTTTCATATTTGCCTTCCAAAGTAAATTGTCTTTAGTACAGCTTCAGGTTATGACAGTCATGCAACGGTGATAAACTGTTACCCTACTTCACTTCATTGGTATTCTTCGGGACAGTAAACATGATGTGTATTTTCAGGAGTACATTAATGACGAAGTTTCACGTAAGAGGAACAGCTACAGGGAATTTTCACATTTTGAGGAGTACAGAGAACTTTGCTTACATGACAAGGAGAGGCAACTCACTGCCGGACCCCTAGTACAAAGTACAGCCTTTCTTTGATACGCTGTTCATTATATCAAACGTAGCAACGCGAAATGTGATATTGTTCACACGCTCAACTGTAAGCGTGTAAGTTTTCAAAGAAGGAGGTGGTGTAGAGCGAGTCCAAAATGTGACAACGCAGCTTTGAACCTGCCACACTGAGGTACAACAAAAGGAGTCCCCAGAGCAGGGAACAATAGAAGCAGAGAGACGTTCTCGGAACGGAGGCCCAGCAGTCGTTTAGCAGGTCTAATTGAAGAGGATTTCCCTCTTCACTCACTTTCGCGCTTTCTGTGCGTACATGACTGCCTGTGTTAAGTGTGACTATTAATTCTAAAAGGCTGTGATGACTGTACGAGGAGTATAAAAAATCTCCTTTTGATAATTTAGATGGCAAATGGCGAAACTTACAGTCTTTTCTAGTAGCATACAACAGATCTGATACCCTACAGACCTCTTCCGACGGGTAATCCTTCTAGCGTGACGCAAGCGCCCTCGCAAGGACGTACCCACAAATGGACAAATGGCAGGGGAAGGCAGTTTCCTTCACAACGTTATCTCTCCCCAGACCCCGGTCACCTTGGTGACAAAAATTGACCTCCACAAACCGATCTCACTGCCTATCAACCCACACAGACGCATCAATTCTTCATCCGTTTGATGAGTCAGACCATACAATGGCAGATGACTAGTGGCAAGTACATCTGCAACCAATTGTCATGAATGTCATCAGCATCCTATGTCACAGTCCTGATAACAGTGTACAACAGCCTGTGTAGTTTGGCTACGATTCATATGTACACTTAGTTCTTACCTAAGGAATTCTTTTTTAGTAGTAAATGAATAAAATATGAACACAGTTTTCTAAACATAGACGTGAGCTATACGAATAACAAACAAAAATAGTAATCGGGATCATTGCGAAGATCTGTTCAAAGCAATGGCATTTTAACTGTAACTTGTGTGTACATTTACCAATCAGCTATGTGGTGTCACCGCCAGACACCACACTTGCTAGGTGGTAGCCTTTAAATCGGCCGCGGTCCGTTAGTATACGTCGGACCCGCGTGTCGCCGCTATCAGTGATTGCAGACCGAGCGCCGCCACACGGCAGGTCTAGAGAGACTTCCTAGCACTCGCCCCAGTTGTACAGCCGACTTTTCTAGCGATGGTTCACTGACAAATTACGCTCTCATTTGCCGAGACGATAGTTAGCATAGCCTTCAGCTACGTCATTTGCTACGACCTAGCAAGGCACCATTATCAGTTGCTATTGATATTGTAAAGAATGTACAGACAAGAGCTACGTTCAACATTAATGGATTAAAGTTAAGTATTCCACAGCTACGTCCTTTTTTGCTAGTCTCATTTCTTGACCTGTCCATACCTCACGCCAGCCTGCGTGAGCTAAAACGCGTGCCTTTCGGCTTCCTCTCATAGTGGGTTGACTGTCTTGCCAATCCACAACAAGCTACGCACCTGAAAAATGCCCTTGCTAATTACCAGCTGTGCCCATGACCATGGAGCAAGATGGAGATTGAACAAACTAAAATATAAAAAAAGCATTTCATACCAAGGAATAAAAGTGTCCAATGAAATGCCCATGATTAAAGATAACTTTTTTAACGAAAACGAGGCTGTTAAAAAAGGTACCTATTAAGCAATGCATTAATACAATGAAGGATTACGTGGATAACATACAGCAGGTATTTGATAAAAAAAAGTAGTAGTAGCAAATAATAATGATAAAAATGAAACCTTTGTCATTTCACACCATACTATTGCACTAATTTTTTTTCTTTTCTGGAGAACTTACAATAGAGTTCTGCATAGGATAATACTGATTGCATTAACTTAGCAAAACACTTTTTCGCCTTCTTTCGTAAACTTTATTATAGATTTCGGGTTGTAGGCCCATTTTCTAGTACACAACTGATTCCAAATATGGAAACTAAGTAAAATTTGGCACAAATTGGTGCCATCTTTGGGATCAGTTGCGCACTAGAAAATGGGCTTGAGAACCTGAAACTTGGGTCGTACAATAATAATAAAGTTTGTGAAACAAGACAAAAATGTTTACCGTTCAGTTCAAAATGTTTCACTAATAACTCAGCCTTGCATAAATTAAGAGATAGTATTGATATTTTATTCTCTTTCTTGGCTCAACATTGCATTATTTATGGAGAGATAGTGAGTCAGTTTTTCAGGCAAGGAAATTGGATGTTTCGTTACACAAAACAGAAACCAAATATCGTAGCCATGGTCCCGATATGGTCCCGATAGTGTGTGTAATGTTGCGTTATTAAACAATGTGTGGTAGTTGGTGCGGTGATCGGCATTGATAACTGGATAAACAGTTTATCAGTAGCCTTTGACATTACTAAATAACCTCTTTCAAAAACGTAATGAAATCTTTTTCGCGAGATAGTTAAAACTTCATAACTATTCATCCATTTTGTCAAATTATATCGCAGTTAGTATATTCTACATGTGAAACACGGTTCTGGAAACTCTTAAATCAACTATCTGCGGCTGCTACAACCTCCATTAGTTACGGGAATAGGTGGAAGTCAGGGGTTGCCACAAGTGGCGAACAGCGTGAATATTCCTACAATTCATACATCCCACTCACCATGCTTTCCTGTTGCAAAAACACATTTGTGGACAAGTGCAGTATCCTTGTGAATTTAATTTCTTTAGTAGTCTAATGCTCTTCCTGAGCATATTTGCTTCGTGTTGGTCCTGAAGACGTGTGCAGTATTCAACAGTAGTTGTTTTACCATCAACTTTTTCCTTCCAGAGATCACAGGCCGTAGGATTTCCGTCACGCGACTCCGCTTTTTCCAAGTGGGGCTACCTATAATTGTTCGCTTCAACAAGACCCTCTGCTTGGTGGCTGATGGCGGCAGCTATCCCGATAAGAGTTGGGTGACCTGGCTCGTTAGCAACAGCTCTTCGGTGCTGCCAACCTAGTCAACGTTAATCAACAGACAACAACGTGTTCAATGGGCCCACGAAGTACTAAAGTACAGCAGACGTAACACTTGGATACACAGATCACAGAAATGTTACGTGTAATTGAGTTTGAAAAGATCAGGAATTAAGAAAATCAGTGAAAAGTAGTGAAGAGTTAAGATGGTGGTTTTAATTCGTCAGGTATTCTACACAGTCTCCGTCCACTTGAGTCCAAGCGCAGAGTGTTCATACAACCGTGTGAAACTGTCACAAAAGTCTCTCCGGGGGAAGTTATTCAACTCGCACATCGTATTGGCTGGAAAGTCGGCTTAAGTAGTCAAAGTGCTACCCTTCGTGTGCATTTTGGCACATTGTTGTTTTGTAGTCGGTTCGTCTTGTCCGCGTTTTGTATTTCAATGAAGTCGCAGAAAGTGTCCATGCGTCGTTGGTTTTGCTCGGGAGTCAAGATGTGCAGGACAAACTTTGCACATACTTTTCTCTTCTTCAAACCATTCTGGTGAATGTCTTGAATACTTGGTTAAGAGATGACTTTCCATTACGATTTATGACGCACCAACATCGATACGCTATTGGCCACACGTCCATTACTTAACACTACCTGATCACAACTGATTAATCAAATGCACGTCTGTTGTGTACTGTTCGTAGTTGAAGTTGCCACCGGAGTTACTGAGCTGACGTCACTTATACGCCAAAACGAAATATGCCTCTGAACTTTTTGGACCAACGGTGTATGCTAGTTTTTTAAAAAACAGTTTTTTAATGGTTTAAATTTGTTGACATCCTTAGCGAATATGCTATTTGGACACAATACTCAGAGCTCAAGTTGACAGCAACCGGAAGCAGGTGAATGTCGGTCCGACGTCACGCATCATCTGCCAAAACAAATACTGTCGGCAATCATCGAGAGGTAAGTCGGCTTAGAGTGGACGATTAATACCGTGACTCCCTACTTAGACCGACGATCTCTTTCAAGAGTGTCGCGGTGAGATCACATTCCATCCACCCTAACAAATCAGTGCTCCATGTCAGTTACATTCTTTTGAAATTGGTCTAAACATTGCTTAAAAATGTTTTTCCGCATTCTGTTTACGTCAGTATTCAAGAAATGTGGGACTACGCTGCCTCATAAATAATTCTTCAGAGGACATGCACTATACGCAGTCTTCTGCGATGCTTAATGGGTCAGCTATTCCGTAACCCTATAATCGCCGGTGGCCCAGCACCGCACTGCACACTTTCTCCATGTTTTAATCGCCGGTTACTGTTTCTGTATGTCCTTCACGTCTTTGATTGTAACACTCCAGTATGTGGAAGCTGCAGGAAAGAAGTAGTTTTGTATGTGTTCAGTAATATCGGAAGCGTTTCCGCTGGTGACAAATGTCAATAACAGAACATTTTTTGATGACGAGGCATTCCAGTTTATGTATCTGATCGAAACATATAGAGGGGTTCTTTATTAAAAAAAATCCTTCAGTGTAGAGTCTACATTTTCTGTATTAAATCTGTTTACTATAAAATAAGATTAAAGGTACTAAACGCCCTAATTCTGGAACTACTCGTAACGTTTCCTTATGAATTTCATTCTTCCTCTATTTCATATACATGCCAGCAATAAATAGATTAAAATCAATCCCACAGGCTCTCAGAATAGATGAACAATGGCAACGAAACAGTGTTGTAATTGTAAAAACAACAGTCTCTAAATGCGCTATCTGATAAGTTAATGCAGTACTGTACAATGTTTTCGTTGCTCCTCCACTACCTTAGTACTGTGACACTGCTCACTGGAGTTACAACATCCATTATTTCAGCATTTTAATTGGAAATATGCAAAGGATAGTGTATATGTTAGGAGCGCGTATACTATTACTAGGCGTCACATAGTGTGGAGAATTCTCGACAGATTTTCAAGGTCTACGGAGAGTGCTGTGGGAGGAAACATGAAAGAAAATGTTTGTTTCATTTAAGTCAGAAGTACAGTTAAGTGAGAAACTTTTCGCGTTCAGGAGCCCCAGCAGGGCTTTCATAATGACTTTGTCAATTTCGCAACTCATGATTATTCATGTCAATAATCCAAATAACTAGCAGATGCGACTAACTGTGACCAGTTAACAGACAGATGATATTTACATTCCACGAACGAGTTTAAAATAATCCTTTGTGGAATTGTCCTTATATTAAAACTCACAAATGAAAGGTTGTCATCGTTTATGTCGTGGGGGAAAAAAAGCATCATTTTCGTACAAGACTCATACTAATGAGCTTATAGGTACCTTTACATTAACAAATAATAGAACAAAGGAAGGGAGGTTACGATGTGCCAGTTCGTTTCGAACATAGTCACTAAGCGGAAATTAGCTGATATGGGAATAGATGGAATGAGGAGAATGGAAATAAGCGTTTGGCGTCATTGGCCGGGAGGTCCCCCCTCATGGGGTAAGTGCGGCCGCCTTGGTGCAGGTCTTATTACATGCGTCGCCACATTGGGCGACCTGCGCTCCAGATGGGGATGAAATGATGATGAAGACAACACAACACCCAGTCCCTGAGCGGAGAAAATCCCCGACCCAGCCGGGAATCGAACACGGGCCCCTTAAGACGGCAGGCCGTCACGCTGACTATTCAGCTATCGGGGCGGACAGGAGAATGTAGTGACTTTATTGAAGGTAAAATCCTCTCGTTCGGTGTTAAAAATATGGGCAAAACGTGAAACTGCATGGAGACGAAAAAGTGGCTAGTTTAAGTTCTGGGTCTGACCACTAGGTGTTCTAAAATGATCAAATGGCAAATTTGGTGTCGCATTGCTCGTAAAAGACAAGTAAGTGGATTAGAATCCTGGTTTGACATAGAGTTTCTACTTCTCGGATTGAAAGGCGTCTTTTGCAGCCACCATCGATGAAATTATTACTCATAGGGAGTAACGTGGCTTCATTTAGTTCGGCAGATTGATTTTCAGTTCTTGCTTAATGTAGAGTCATGCATGGGAGAAGGACTGTGTAGCAAAGCATCTTTATCTATTTTATGTCCTTTTTTTATATGTGTATGCCCGTGGTCATTGCATTTTTGACTAGTAATCAGAACGTCCCAGAGATCGGGCTCGGGCCCAACCACTACTTTCTCTTAGAACAAATATCGGTAATCACGGCCGAAGACTTCCGGCTTAATAAGTCGCCCTCGTTCTGCCGACGGCCTTGTCAAAGTGGGCGGAAGAGCGGACAGAGTTTCAGGAGGGTCTCTTGCACTTGAGATGTGGGAAACTGTCCGCAAAAGGGGAAGAATCAGCAGTGATCAACGGCATAAGAATGCAGAAGACAGTGGAAAGCACTACATTAGAGATACATTTGCATCCACAGATCGTGTGGCCTGTAATTGAAAAATGTCATTGTGATTCCGTATTAGCCCTCCGTTCGAATCTCTGAGGGGGGATTGCCAAGAGGGAGATGACCACGAGAAAAAGATGGAATAAACGACGATGGGATGACATTCAACGAGTGAGAGCATGGGATGTCAGAAGTTTGAACGTAGCAGGAAAGCTTGAAAATCTGAAAAAGGAAATGCAAAGGCTCAAATCGATGTGAAATGGAAAGAAACTAACTGTTTCTGTTCAGACGAATATAGGGTAATATCAACGGCAGTAGAAAATGGTATAATTGGAGTAGGATACGTTATGAGTAAGAAGGTAGAGCTGAGAAAGAGCTGTTGTGAACACTTCGATGATAGGGTTGTTCTCATCAGATTCGACAGCAAACCAACGCTGACAGAAACAATTCAGGTATACATGTAAACATCACAAGCTTATGATGAAGAGATAGTGGAATTATATGAGGATATGGATGTCGTAATTCAGTAAGTAAATGGAGATGAAAATCTAATGAAGATGGGGGACTAGAATGCAGTTGTAGGGAAAGACGTAGAAGAAACGATTGTGGGAGAATATGGGCTTCGTATTAGGAATGAGACAAGAGAAAGACTTACTGAGTTCTACAATAAGTTTCACCTATTAATAGTGAATACTCTGTTCATGAATCACGAAAGAAGGAGGTATCTGTGGGAAAAGCCCACTGACACGTGAGGTTTACAGCTAGACCATTGTCAGAGATTACGAAATTAGATATTGAACTGTAAGGCGTACCCTGGAGCAGATACGGGCTCATATCACAATTTATTAATGATGAAGGGTGGACTGAAATTCAAGAGAATCGTCCGAAAGAGTAATTACGAAAGGAAGTGGGATACTGAAATACCGAGGAATGATGAGACGCGTTTGAAGCTCGCTAAGGATGTGTGTGTTGTCATAACGAATACCAGAGTAAGCAGTTCAGTTGAAGAGCAGCGGCCAGATAAACAAAGGTACAAGAAGCTGTAGAGCGTAAAATATGTAGGGGAAGAAGGAGACTGGAATACACCCAACAAATTATTCTGGACGTACGAAGCAAATGCTGTTCTGAGATGGCATGATTGAGGCAGGAGAGGAATGCGTGGCAGGCTGCAAGAGACCAGTCAGAAGACTGATGACTCAAAGGAAAAAAAATCAGCATCTTATGTTACGGAACCATAATTCACTGTGCTGTATGAATGTGTGGATGGTTGGAAGTGGATGTGTGATTGTAGAATCGGAATAGCTTTCTTGGTTCTCGTTATAGAGGTGTGCGAGCGTCCGTTGAGTTTAATTTTCAACGCTGGCTTGTGGTGTTACTGTGCGGAGACAACAGTTTCTCCCGTTCTTTTTAGAAAGTACCTCTTGCGGTTCGTCAGGCAGACCAACGTGCAAGCTGTGTAAATTCGCAGCGACCTCTGTTCAAAGGCGAGGGGCTTGAATAAAAGGCGCTGGCGTTTTTATCATCCTCTCGACTGGACAAAGGGCCTCGTGCTACAGTGTCGTTTCTTGATAATTGGCTGTCTTGCGCCCCCAGACAGTAATGTTTCACCAGCGCCTGGAAAGTCTTAGAAATTTTCTGGGTTAGTGCGGTGATAAAGACGTGCTGGTTTCTAGCACACTTAGGATAAAACATTTTGGTTGGGATTCCGGTTAGTCTTTTCTTTTCATCAGTAGTGAATAAATTCATATATGAAGAAAGTTACGTAGTTAACTTCTGCGTGTGTCAGTTTCATTAATTTCAGCTACGTTTTTCGAAGGACGATCTAATTTCATTACTCACCCACGTCAGGATTTTTCCATTGCGCATTACAGAATTTGAGTAGAATGAATAGTCGCAACTCAGTTTTGATGGAAACAGCTTGCAATTCTTACGAATTATTAGGATTTTCTTTGATGTGGTGAACTTACGTTCTGATGATTTCTTTCCCACCTGTAGCGAGTGTTTGAGTTTCAGTGCTTACACAAGAGCATTCGTGTCCCATACGTCTGATGACACAACGCTTCGCTGACAGATTTATGTCAAGAGTGATGTTAAGACCCCAACTTCTAAGGAGTTTTATTTTTAGGGTGACTTTGCTTTATTAGAAGACTGCTAAAATCGAGGCGAGAGTACCATTCTGATAGTAAATGTTTTCATACATGAAATATAGATCGCTGTTCATTTCATACTTTTCTTCCATGTGCTTTCCACCACGCCTTTTCACCTGCTGTGTTTTTCTTTGGATTGTTCTCGGGATATTTTGATGCTACAACTTAAATGAATCACTCTGCATAAAGCAGACCAGAAAGCAGACAGATTTCAGAAAGCAGAAACAAAGAACTGCCTAAACATGGTAACATTAAATTGATACAAACGTAACTTAATAAACTCTACGCACCATCGATTTTCAGAACTGTTGAAGTCTCAAATTGACAAGCACCGAGGTCAAGACACATCTGATGAGACTGCTTCACCAATATCCCATAAAGTGTCTAACGTGATTTCTGGACATGTCGGCTGAATTTCTACACCACGTCCTGTCAGTGTAGCCGGATTCCTGTAGTATACGACATCCTGTCAAATTCTCTGTAGGTAGACTTAAGAGTCGCTGAATCTGCAGAAACTCAGCAACTTGTTTGCACCACAGTCAGAAAGCAGAAGATCATCATCGAGCTAATGTCGTGCATGGTTCATAAACGCCAACCGAAGAAACTAAACGATGGCCATGCAGCGAAGTGCTAATGATGTGGTGAGCCATCCTGAGAAACATTTATTTCCGTATTTCCAGAGTTTACGAACAGTGAGCAAGTAACATGATTAAATACTGCTGTTTCAATAATGCTCTACCTCAGCCTCATACCCACATTGTACCGCAGATATCTGAGACGAGCGTGTGAAGTATTTCAAGATCTTGAGATCACCAAATGTTCAACTATTCAAATGTGTGTGAAATCTTATGGGACTTAACTGCTAAGGTCATCAGTCCCTAAGCTTACGCACTACTTAACGTAAATTATCCTAAGGACAAACACACAACCATGCCCGAGGGAGGACTCGAACCTCCGCCGGGACCAGTCGCACAGTCCATGACTGCAGCGCCCTAGACCGCTAGACTAATCCCGCGCGGCTTGAGATCACCCACGGTATCATAAATTTAACGCGAAGATTTAAAATTCCTAGCCCCGCTGTTTCTTCTGTGTATTAGGTACGGTATCTATGCTCTTATTGTTGTTGAATTGTTATAAATACGTATAGGTTTTCTGGCATGCTCAACAAAATCATACAGCTAGTGAGGCATCTAATCACAAGGCATGAATTATGTCAAACTTACAGATTATCTGTTTTCCAACTTTAAATTCTGTAACAGAGACAGGAAGGAATTTAACCTACTTTGCGACTTGAAAATCGATCACACTATCTGTTGAAGTAAGGCTCTCGATCCTGGTGCGGAAAAACCCAGAACAGTCACCGTAGACCTGGTGCTTCTATAGTTCTATATCTACATCTACATGGATACCCTGCAAATCACATGTAAGTGCCTGGCAGAGGGTTCATCGAACCACCTTCACAATTCTCCAATATTGCAATTTCGTATAGCGCGCGGAAAGAATGAATACCTATATCTTTCCGTACGAGCTCTGATTTCCCTTATTTTATAGTGGTGATCATTCTTCCCTATGCAGGTCGGTGCCAGCAAAATATTTTCGCATTCGAGGAGAAAGTTGGTGATTGGCATTTCGTGAGAAGATTCCGTCGCAACGAAAAACGGCTTTCTTTTAACGATGTCCAGCCCAAACCCTGTATCATTTCTGTGACACTCTCTCCCATATTTCACGATAATACAAAACGTGTTGCCTTTCTTTGAACTTTTTTTTTCAACTTTCTTTGACACAGTTGGTTGTGTCGATAAGGTTATTTACCGCACAGATGAGACCCTAGTCCAATCCTTTCGCAATTTCGTACTGTCTTAATCTGGTCACTGAGCCAACACTGCTTCACGGCTTCATATCAGGTTAGGATGAACACTTTCTTGAGCGACAATTTGCGCTCCTCAAGAAGATAGTTCATTAGGTCTGGCACACTTCCGATAATTGTTGGTATAACTACAGTTTGTCGCTCAGGTGCATCTCAATCATTCACCAGAATTCAGACCCGAGGAACACGCTGCCTGAGAGGTACGACCGATGGCTTTGTCACGTAGCGTATCGTCCACTAATTGCACTATACGTGGGCGAACATTTTGACCGACACAAAACGGAATATTATACCAATAAACCTTAGGTTCTGTACAGTGTTTAGACGCATATGTGGACAAACGCTTTACTGCCCACACAATCAGTCCGCAACTATAACAATGGAATATTTTTTTCATAAATGTAGAATTGTTTCTCGATTCATGACCTCTGCCGATGTAAACGGTCCTAAACTCAGCATCTATCCACGGTTTTAGAAAAAAATTAAAAAGTATTTATTTTTGTATTCCTCCATCTATAATGTTCCTCTATCCAAAGACATCGTCGTATTTCATGGGAAAATATCATGGGGCCCGGTTCTGTGGCCAAGGTCACTGACACCCGCTTGTGCAAGACAGTCGACTCTAGCCTTGAGAAACGTTTTCGTTACGTGTATTTGGCCAGCAATGGATGAAGAGAGGAGATGCCGTAAAATTACTGATGGTTACGTGTGTGTTCAATGTCCTGGGATCTCTTCACAGACCCTCATGGATTGAGGTGAAAATACACTGTTGGTGAGTCGTCCACCGGGCGGAAAGTGCATTCCGGTGGCCTCTTTGCTGCCATTTGAGACAACTGGACTACGCTCTATTATCTGGTTTCACGCAGGCTCTTCAGTAAACCAAGCTCCACACACAAACATACTCAACGAACACAACATTCTCCCTACGTGAAAGAAAGGTGGCACTAAACGTGAATGAAGAAAATCTTTCCAACTAAACGGCTGAACGTGCCCTCAGAAGCACGAAGCCAAATGTGCAGCACGACAGTACCAGACACTGATCAGGCAAAATATTATGACCAATGCCCTCTGAAAGTATGAATGTCAGCTGATGGAGTGGCGGTGATATGAACCAGGAAGGAAGTAAACAACCAGAGCAAAGTCGAAAAGGGGAAATCCGCTGACATGAGCGAATATGACAAAGGGCAGATTGCAGTCGGCGCTTGGGAACGAGCATCTCTTAAACGGCCAAGTTGATAGGCCGTTCGCGTGCTACTGTCGTGAGCTGCTATGGAAAATGGAGGACAGTGAAACCACGACAGACGAAAAGGTGGTGACCGTCCAGGTCACATCACAGAACGTGGAGGTCGCAGGCTTGCCCCTCTGTAAAGTAGGATATGAGGAGGTCCGTGGCAGATGTCACAAAAGGATACAGCGATGGTTCAGGCACAAGTTTTTCAGAGCGCACCGTTCGGCTCACATTATTGAACATGAGCTTCTGAAGTGGACAACCACTACATGTTCCTGCGTCGACCCAACGACATCCCCAATTACGACTGGTGTTGGTACAGAGTCATGGAGATTGGACCACGGATAAATGGAAACTTGTCACCTGGTTTCTTGTTATGCTGGGTCGGTGGTCGTGTCCGCATACGCCGTTACACAGGGGAATGGCTGCGTGAAACAAGCACCGCGTCACTAACAGAGCCCGGTGGGGGCAAATGGTTCAAATGGCTCTGAGCACTATGGGATTCAACTGCTGTGGTCATCAGTCCCCTAGAACTTAGAACTACTTAAACCTAATTAACCTAAGGACATCACACACATCCATGCCCGAGGCAGGATTCGAACCTGCGAACGTAGCGGTCGTGAGATTCCAGACTGTAGCGCCTAGAACTGCTTGGCCACTCCGGCCGGCCTCGGTGGGGGCAGTATTATGCTATTGAGTCATTCACATGGGCTCCCATGGAACCTGCGGTAGTGACCCAAGACATCATGACTGTTGTGGTCTACCTACGGGCAACCTGCATCCCTTCACACTTTGTGATTTTCCACAATGGTGATGGCACCCTCAGCAGGTGGATTGAGGGGCATGATAGTGAATTAACGTTAATATCATACTCACCAGATTCGCTGGATTTGAAACCAATGTAACACATCTGGAATGCTATCGGGTGATCGCCCTGCTCTTACAAACTACCGGCATGTAATTTACGAGAACAGTCTGACCTGACAGATTTCTGATGCTATGTACCTACGGAAGCCTAGCAAGGACTTGTCTAAGTCATGTCGCGCGGAATCGCTGCTGTATTACGTTCGGAAGGGAAACCAACACTCCATTAAGCAGTTGCTAATAAAGTTTGGTTCACCGGTGTACTATGCATACGTATACAGGGATCATCTTCACGGAAGTGATTTTGTGCAGTCTACATTAGTTTGCAGCCTTCTGTTGCTGTTCAGTACTGCTTACTACATCTGAGCTGTGTTCTGTAGCCCTACGCGTTGTCTGCAAGAGATAACCATCACATGAAAAAAAAAACCTTATATAGGCGAGGTCGCATAAATACCTCTTTATCCGAACTCGGTTGTAGATAGTTTGTTATCAAATAAAACAGATCGCTCTTTCTCATTCCCCAACACGAGAAACTTCAGTCTGATAACCATTACCTAACGCTGCAGCCAATCGTCAGCGGCTTTACCTCCATCTCCGTGTCAAGCGTGTGCTTCAAACAATATTGAATATTGTTCTATCGGTGGAGCGATCTCCGGCTTCAGAAAACAGATATCATATCAAAATTATGTAACAGCACAATATCTAGTACAAAGAGTTTCTTTCGGCACGAAGACTGTAAAATAGTTACATAGTGGACTTACGCTGTTACAAACGGTTGTTAGAAAAGTCTGACAAACATGCAAAACATAAAAACATATTCCCTATTTAGTTTCCTCAGCTTCTTCTTCTTCCTTTCTTCCTAGAATGACTGTTTCCTTCAGTATCCCTCAGTCTACCGTAGGTGGTCACTCCATCTTTTCCTTGGATGACCAGTTTCCTCAGCGAATAATTCGATCTTACTTCTCCCGTGTCGGCCTGGATCTAGGCAGCAATGAAAAACTAATCGCAGATTTCGCTATAGCGGCAATGTCAGTGTTAATAAATCGTTTTGGAAACTATATGAAGAAATGGCTTTAGGTACTTCGTACAGAAATAACTATTAAGCAGTGGAGCGGGGCATTCGTTGACGAAAACAGTTATAAGAAAACTTGGTAGTTGTGTGGTTAAGATTATTGACACAGACATAAAAAAGCATGAATGTTTCTAAAACTGAACTTTGGACCTAGAAATGGAAAAACTACAGCTTACCTTTTGCAAAAAGCTGTTATTTCCTAAATAGTAGACAAATAAGGTAGAGTCTCAGAGTTGGGATACCGTAATTTTAGTCTTCGTGAATAAGGTAGAGTTTAATGGAAGGCTTCGTTGATATAGTGTTGAGTAGTTGCCCTTCATTGACAACCGACATATTTAAGCTAATAACCGCGTGAAGATATCTTGATACTCTTCCGGCATTTATCATTCATTTTATGTCAGAGTGGGGAGAGCTAAGTACTGCAGTATTTTTTAAAATTAGTATTTATAAAACAAGCCATCAGCATCGGAATGTCACAAGCGTGACATTGTGATCAAAGTATAAAACAAGTGGACAAATATTCCGGAGATCCTCGAACCCGCGTTCAGCGTGGAACATGGTTCGTTTTCCTTCTCACTTTGTTGCACACAACGACGATGTTGGTGCGAGGGTACGAGAAAACTAATGTCGAACGAGATTCATAATACCATGTGGGTTGTGTGGACTTTGAATTATTTGTGCTCTGTTTAAACATTCAGTTTTGAAAAGGCCCCACGAACTTTTCAGTAAGAAATAAAAAACACGACATAAAAGTGAAAAGCCAATATGTTTCATATTATGTATCAACATGACATGTTACTTGTTTAAAGATTCACTGTTACAGGGACGGAAGACATCGTGGTTGCCTTCGCACATATTCTTTCTTAGTATAAACGATAACGACGATCTATAGTAGCTAACTACAGATAAAATTACGCTCATTTTGTTTTTTTAGCAAATGAAAGATTACTTTCTCTAGAATAAGTGACTTTCGTGGTAATATGATATGTGCCACTTTATCATATTTTGCTTCCAAACGTGCGTGTATCTGGTATGACACGCAATTTTCATACTATTTTTTCTTGCGTGCGCAGAAAACAACGGGTCTACGATACCTGAAGAGTGGATATATCGATGTGTCAACTGTCAATATAGATTCATAACAAAAGCAATTTTTCCATTGGGTGCCCTTGAATGAAATGAAGAGCAGTTACATATCACCATAATATTTTGAAACAGACACTCGTTGTTATCCAAATAGCGTGGCGCACCAAAGGTTCTCTCAAAAACATTATGCACAATAGTTTCCAGTGAACAAATGAAAATCAAAGCGGTAATATTGACCACAGACCAAACATCCAACTCCATCAAGTTAGTATACAATCAGTGAAGGCAGAAAAAGTTATTGAGTGACGGAGAGAGAACTATCTTTGCATATTTGACATTTCATGGCAATAGGCTTTGCTGACATATAACACAGCGAACCAAATGTCCTTGTATGGTACAGCAAATTTTTCTGAAAGGAAAAGTTGAGTCCTTGTACACCATATTAAAGTAATCTTCATGTTGGATAGCTATTATGATATTTATAGGTTAAGATCCTATTGGCTAACAATATTTATCCTTACGGCGGCATGAAACTATAGTCACTGCCGTTACATTACACACTCGCTAACATCGGACAGAGGGAAACATACGATTAGTCTTTTAGTGTACATTCCCTGTTGGAAACTCCAAAGCTTGTCGTGTTTCGAATAATCTATTGCCTCTATAGCAAGACTGTTACTGCTGCACCCGATAGCAAAACTGATAGGCGATACGTAAAATCTCAGCTTTCTGTTACGAGCCAATCTGCATTTTGCAGAGTACTGCGGCTTTTACAGAGAGTAATGCTATGTGTACTAGAATCAAAGTAATATTTATTGGAAATTTGTATTACTCGACTTTTCATTCTTCCTCTCCATTAGAATGAATAATAAAGTAGATGCCATCTGTACACAAAACGCTGCTGTTGAAATTCCTAATGCGCTGTCGCATGCCACAAGAGTGATTCACCAAACCACGAAGTGAACAATGTGCTACATGATTCGTCATAGGTTTGTTTACTCCACACGAGAGCGCCGCAGGAATTGCCAACACATACCAGAGGTAGACGTTATAAGAAAGACTCTGTGCCCTATTAGAAAAATTCCGAGTCCCACGCTCAAATGTAAGTCAAGTACGAATTGATTCATTAAATTTCTTCCGTAATACATTTCGCATAACGACCATGCTGGCAGAATTATAGGAACTTGGGTACATACGGAGAAGTGCAAACAATCGTCAGTTCTGCGGGCCATTCACGAATGCAATAGTAAGGGAGAAGGGGGTTGGGTGGGTGGGGAGGGGGAGGGGGAGAAATGATCCTGGTGCGCTGTGTATCCTCCTCCTTTTGCACTAAGGTATCTTGTGGAGTAAAAGTGCAGATAAGAACAGCATGTGCAAATGTCCTCAGCTGTAAAAGAAAAGGACACCGGCTGATGCAAAAAGAATTTCAGTGCACAAGGGGACAGAAATAGGAGCCAGTCATTTGTGTGCGAAATTGGTATGAGCACTTTTCTAGTTTTCTGTCGTATATAAATACCACGAAGGCACGACTAGATGCTGAAGTTCAGGCAACACTGCTCTCTGCCAACCACGCGCTCGACATGAGAGGAAATTACCAATGGCATCGAGATGCTGTGACAATAATAATAAACAATTGAACTGCTTGTTTTAATGAAGAGCTTATGAATGCTATATTGGCGCCTGTGCGCGTTGGTGTCGCACATGAATAGCGAACATTGCATGCAGGCTTGCACACACACACACACACACACACACACACACACACACACACATAGTCAATTTTTACAGTTAGAAATGGGAATCCTAGAAACGGAATCGGATAGCAATTATTGGCTTCGGTGTGGCTACTCTTTTACAGTAATAGTTCTTTATTATCTACGGCAAATACCAATGGATAAAATTAAATTGTCACAGTTGGTTGCACTCACAGTCGCTGCTGCAGCCTCGTGACTGGACTACGGTCCTGATCACGTAAAAACTGAACCATATATACAAAGTGAGATTTTTGGTTGCGTGTCAAACTTCGTTATTGAAAATGCTGCAGCTTTCACAGACATAAAACCGAATGATCAGTTAACATCAAAGTGTCAGTAACAAGTAGTGTGTATTGACATCTTTGGTATGGTTGATAACATATAGATGAGTTCAGTGTACATGCAGAGCCACAGAGGCAGCTGCACCACCATTGCTGATGAACTAGGGAGAATTGCTTCCCCAGATAATAATCTAATGTGATTAGAACCAGGTAATCACTGATGTTTCTGACACGGGTCAGCACCAAAATATTGTAGAGCACCAGCAAGATCTATGTACCCGATACAAACTAAACTCCTAGTTGAGATGTCAGCCGCTGACATTCTTACCGATGGCATCAAGTCAGTGGAACAGTGATGACGCATAGATAACTAAAAAGCGTGATGGGGATAGAATGATCGAGTGCAGGAGAAAGCAGAAGGCCGCAGCAGAGCCGCCAGCGCGTACGTACCGGTGGTGGCGAGCTGTGACGGCGGAGTCGGACGGACGCGAAGCGGGACGCGTCGTGACGAGCGGGTAGCGGCGTGGCGAGGGGTCGGGTCGGTCGCGTGCTCGCGTTGGCTTCGGCGCGGCGCGGCGGGCGACGCCTGACTGACGGGACTGGAGCGCCGCTGGAGCTGGAAGCTGTGCCTCGGGGCGGCGCGGCGGCGCGGCGCTACTGCTCATGCGCCAACACGTGCCCCAGGCCGCCTGCGCACTATCTATCGCTCCTTAAAGGGGATTTTCTTCGCGACGGCTGCGTCTTAGCGGGCGCGCAGTGTCGCCGTGGCCGTGCAGAAAGAGGAACGGCCACTCCGCGCCCACACACACGCACACACACACACGTGGCCCTCCCTTCCGGCCGCAGAACAAAGATCTATCGCATATACCGTCCACCAGTTCAGCCCCCGGGGGATTTATTCGAGCTTTTATTTCTGCTGGCTTTCTTCCCGTCTGCCTTTTTCGAATAAGCGCTATGTTTCAGTCGAGTCAGGTACGGAACATTAAACAGTACGGTCACCGACCAAATACATTCGTTGTTTCCTCTACGGTCGTTCTGGCTTCCGCTCGTGTTGCTTCTTCGAGACTATCACTTTCCTACCGTATCTGCTGTTCCGGTGGTTCTCCGGTGCAGTATCGCAGGAAGGAAAAGAAAATTAGGGTTCAAGTTCTGGTCGACGGTGAGACGTTAGAAAAGGAGCGCAGACTCGGACCGAGCGTGGAAGGCAATTGAATCTTTCATCTTCCGTGGAATGGTCGCGATGTTCATATGAAGTTATAGACAGAAACCATGTAATACCTAAAGATGGATGATAATAATGTTTCTTTCAGTCAACTGCTCACATTAATTCTACAAATAATTGTTGTGAATCAGTATTTCACTAGGGACCAACCATAGCTTCACACAGATAGCACTAAGTGTCTCCAGCTGGTCGACTTGTCTGGCATAGTGGTAATAAAGTGTATATAGAAGCCTTCCTCGTTAATCATCCTGTCTATTACTGAAAACTCCGTAATAGGTCCTAAGATTAGCAGTCCCATACAAAAAGAAAAAAAAAGTGTTCTGGGAAAGTCAGGAATACAGTGAAGACACTGAAAAGGAAATGATTGTCGGAAGGACAGACCCAGCATACAGGAAAGTCAAAACAAACTTCGGTGACATTAAAAGCAAGGTTAATTACAGGCCAACTGGAATTCTACTGTTCAATGTAAAGGAGAGAGCGGATAGGTGAAACGAATATATTGAAAGCCTCTATGAGGGGGAAGATTTGTCTGATTTGATAGAAGAAGAAACAGGAGTCGATTTAGAAGAGATAGGGGACACAGTATTACAATTAGAATTTAGAAGAGCTTTGGAAGACTTGAGATCGAATTAGGCAGACAGAATGGATAACATTCCATCAAAATTTCTAAAATAATTGGGGGAGTGGCAAGAAAATGACTGTTCACGTCGGTGTGTAGAATGTATGAATCTGGCGACATACCATTTGACTTTCGGAAAAGCATCGTCCACACAATTCCGGACGGCGAGAGCTGACAAGTGCGAGAACTATCGCACAATCAGCTTAACAGTTCTAGCATCCAATTTGCTTACGAGAATAACATACAGAAGAATGGAAAAGAAAATTTGGGATGCGCTAGATGACGATCAGTTTCGCTTTAGGAAAGGTAGAGGCACGAGAGAGGCAATTCTGACACTGCGGTTAGTAATGGAAGCAAGACTAAAGAAAAATCAAAACACGTTCATAGGATTTGTCGACCTGGAAAAAGCGTTCTACAATGTAAAATGGTGCAAGATGTTCGAAATTCTGAAAAAAGTAGGGATAAGCTATAGGGAGAGACGGGTCACATTCAATATGTACAACAGCCAAGAGGGAATAATAAGAGTGGACACCCAAGAAGGAAGTGCTCGTATTATAAAGGGTGTAAGACAAGGATGTAGCCTTTCGCCCCTACTGTTCAGTCTGTACATCGAGGAAGCAATAATGGAAATAAAAGAAAGGTTCAGGAGTGGAATTAAAACTCAAGGTGAAAGGATATCAATGGTACGATTCGCAGATGACATTGCTATGCTAAGTGAAAGTGAAGAAGAGTTACGTGATCTCCTGAACGGAATGAACAGTCTAATGAGTACAGTGCGTGAACTGAGAGTAAATCGAAGAATAAGAAGGTAATGAGTAGTGGTAGACATGAGAACAGCGAAAAACTTAACATCACGATTGATGGTCATGAAATAGATGAAACTAAGGAATTATGCTACCCAGGCAGTAAAATAACCAATGACGGTCTGAGAAAGAAGGACATCAAAAGCAAACTAGCAATGGCAAAAAGGGCATTCCTGGCCAAGAGAAGTCCACTAATATCAAAAACCGGCCTTAATTTGAGGGAGAAATTTCTGAGAGTACGTCTGGAGTACAGCATAGTATGGTAGTGAAACATGAACTGTGAGAAAACCGGAACAGAAGAGAATCGAAGTATTTGAGGTGTGGTGCTTCAGACGAATGTTGAAAATGAAGTGATCTGATCAGGTAAGGCATAAGGAGGTTCTGTGCAGAATCAGAGAGGGATGGTATATGTGGAAAACACTGATACGGAGAAGGGACAGTGTGACAGGACGTCTGTTGAGACATGAGGGAATGACTTCCATGGTACTAGAGGGAGCTGTAGAGGGCAAAAACTGTAGACGAAGATAGAGATTGGAATGCATCAAGCAAATAATTGAGGACGTAGGTTGCAAGTGCTACTCTTAGATGAAAAGGTTAGCACAGGGAGGAATTCGTGACGGGCTGCATCAAATCAGTCAGAAGACTGATGAAAAAAAGAAGAAAACAGAAAAATGGGTTCAAAGACTTTACAGTATGAATAGATACAGAAGATATATACAGACCTATACATTCTGTTCAAACTTCTTGTTAAGTGGAATTGTGGCGGTTCTTAACATTTCTGCGTTTCTCTCCAGATACCGTCTACCCTGTAGCTGACCGGCCCCTATTGCCCATCACTACCATTGTCACTCTAAACGTCAAGTGAATACGGCTGCCAGAAAACTGTACATACGCTATACACTCATCATTACCATGATTGTATATTATCTACAGAAACCTTCTCCTCAGTCAGTCTATTAGTGAAAACGGTACCAAAATCTCTACAGTAGTTCCTGAAATTAGCCTTCATGTACAGTGAGAAAAACATGGCGGGGGCATTAATTTACAATATGTGTAGATAAAGACTTTTTGGTCATGTACTCCGCCTTGCTCTCCCCATATCTGTTTGTCACCCCCCGCCCCCCCCCCCCCACTCTTGATTCTCTACCATCTCATCAATTTCCTACCTCTCCTCATCCACATCGGAAACCTCCGCCTATGTTACACTATCCACATCTACAAACGTACTGCGCAAGCCACCGTACGTTAAATACCGAAGGGTACCACGTACCGCTACTAGTCTTCCTTTCGTGTTCCACTCGCAATAGCTTCTTATTTTTCTGGTCTTTACCGGCGACAGTAGAATAGTTCTGCAATTAGCCTATAATACCGGTTCTCAGAATAGCGCCTCGCGAAAAGAGCATCGTCTTCCCTCCAGGGCTTCCCATTGGGGACGAAGAAGCATCTCCGTAATATCTGCATGCTGATGAAACCCACCGGTAACAAATCTAGCGGTACGCCTCTGGATTGTTTCGACGTCTTCCTTTAACCAGACCTGTCATGGATCCGCAAACTAGATTCCAATAACACCAGTCTTTCCCCTCTGATAACCGACTCTGGTATGCTGCCGCGCCTTCACATACACATCCCACCGTCACTACATCTACACACACTCCACATCCTATCCCGACGCCACTTCAATTGACTACCACTCCCTTACAAGGAAATACGGCTCAATATTTATCCGTCCTGCCAACTGTAATTGCCCACCTCTCCTACTCTACTTCTTGGTCGTTTCCCCTCCTTCTCCCTCTCCGTCTCCATCTCTGCCCATTCCTTCCCCTCTCGAAACAACAGCCCTCCGCACCCATCAAACTTCTTCTCCGTTTCCGTATTCCCACTATCCACCCTAACACCTATCATCATTTGCGTGTATGCCAGCCAACAGCCTATATGTTTACACCAAAACCCTTACCCCCCAAATAACACCAATTATTTTCCTCTCTGCACAGCCATTTTTCCCCAGTCCACGTCCTTCAGCTGCTAAGGTAATGTTCAGTGCCCCTTCACAGGTACGTCCTGTACCTTTTTTATATGTTTTAATTACCTACCTCTTCTTCTTTTCAGTTAGCGTTTTTTATTTTAATTCCCAAGAAACAAAGAAAAACAAGTATCTGCTGGCTGTTTATATTGACCTCACCAGAGCCTATGTCTTCGTCCTGCTTTCACGATTAGTGAATTTTGCAGATGAAGCACCTTGACATGCCTGACGTGTTCATCCGCAATTTATATTACTTACTGAGGAACAGAACGTTAATTATAGGACAAGATGAGGGATACGTCGGGCCCCTTACACGAGCGAAGGTTTGCAGCAGAGTAGGAGCTTACTGTCGATTTTTCAATCTTTAGACTGCGAATCTATATTCACTTCCTCCACATAATGTCAAAACGATACAATAAGTAGACGACTTCTCCTTCTACATAACAAGTTGAGCCTCAAGGAATATCATCTTTCGGATGTCTCCGGCTACTGAAAAAATTCAGGGTTTGTTGCATCGCAATTCCTCACAAATATCGCCAACCAAATCCACGGCTTGCACTCACACCCGCAAGCCCCAAGAACTATTCTACTGGGCCCTTTTCGTACACCTGTCGAATAAGCTGTCAAATACCTTATCCTCTATATCGACCGGAAGCTTACTTGGTCCACGTATGTGGAGTATATACTACATAAAAATAAAAAGGCAAATTAATATTATGCATTCAATTATGCGGGGTTTGTGGCGTGTCAGCCCAAGACTGTATCGTTCGCTAATCCGACCATATACTGGCTACGGTTGGCTTTTCTAAGGTTCTGCCGCTGATCCTGCCCTGGAAACCTTCGACGGATGCAAGCATAAAGAAATCAGCTACTCATCAGGTGCTCTGCGGTCAGCCTATATGAATGCTCTTCTTATCGAAGCTAATGAGCTTCCACTCGAACTCAGAAGACAACGCATTGGCTCTGACTATCTACTTAAATACGCACAATTTGGACAAGATCCTTTGTTTTCGAGAATTCGGATGTTTGGCAGAGAAATGGTGTAGTAGTAGACACTGGTTTGTAAAGAAAGTTCCGTCAGTAGTATAAGCTTTATGATATTTCTCCACTGTGTCACCGAATCGCAACAGTTTCGCACTATCCATGTTTCATGACAGATTACAGAAATACAATAACGGATTTAAATATTCTAACAGATTGGAATCAAATCAAATGTGCGTTTGGCTAGAGCCTCTCGTCTGGTAGACCAGTAGCTGGTGAAAGTACTTTTGGTTGCTGGCATTTGGGCAAAGAGGACGATACGGTGATGAGATCAACGTAACAAACACCCAGTCCCCGAGCGGAGGAAACCTCCGATCCGGTCGGGAATCGAACCCCGTCCCTCGCATAATATTCTGCTGTGCTGATCACTCAGCTCTGGAGGTGTACATGGAATCTAACATGTTCTCGCAACTGCTAAAGGACTTCAGAAGTATTTAGCAACATCCTCAACGTCTTTACACAGTCGGGTCACGTGCTACAGATGGAGGTGGAAACGCATATTACGACAAACAGAAACACCGCAGCGCAAAGTTCCAGCTCCATCCAGAGGCACTGGTGCTTACGGCGGAGCTCACCGCAGTACCAGAGGGCGATAAATATGCTGACCGCTTAGATACAATCATTATTATGACGGAGTCGCGATCAGCATTGCTGGTCGTACTAAATCACGTCGTCAATAATACAAACAGTTATTTTGTGTACCAGATAATATACGGTATTACAGCTCTATAGCTTCCAATAAGAATATCAGAACGCTGTGGATAAAGGGGCATCATGGTATCAGAGGCAATGAAATTGTCGACGCTCTCGTTAAGAGTGCCCTGCAACGTGGGACAAAGTCTTACGCACACGTTCCTTTCACAGGCCTACTGCAAGACTTACTGCAGAACCTTGCGCAACAATAAGTGACTCCTGTTGCACCAACGAAGAGGAAGGCGTTATGCAACTGTGTCTATCGTAGATCCCTCCACGACCTTGATACTTCCTTGGTATGTACTACACAAATGTTTTCTGGTTACCGTGTTCCACGTCCGCTTTAACCATGGATAGTTACAACTGCACATGTATCGGCACAGCTGACTGATTTTCCCTTATGTGATTACGGCACGGAGGAGGACATCGACCACACGGTTTTCGGCTGGCCACTGCGATACCACGTGACAACTGAATTACTGCAATGCTGGGTGCTTAGTGGACAACAGCTTCCTACCAGTGTGATGTCTGTACTCACAGCGCGTGAGGTATCATTATACAGGCATATATATCAATTTACAGGAGCTGAACGCATCGTGGGGTAACTGTTCTGTGTAAAACAATTTAAATGTTCTATATTACTCTTCGTATACGAATGACTGTGTGCATGTGGTTGGATGTAACTTTTAAATTGTAGTAACTCGAGCATTGGTGGCTGAGTGGATAATGTCCTTCTCAAGTTACGCATCCTTAAATCTTGTAGCCATGTCTTTAATGTCTTTATTTACACTGAAACGCCAAATAAACTGGTATAGGCATGCGTATTCAAATAAAGAGATATGTTAACAGGCTAAATACGGCGCTGTGGTCGGCAATGCCTATACGGGGTGGAGAAAATTGTGTCACGAAATTTTAACCCTGGATAGCTGATGCCAGTAGGAACCAAAATTACTAATGTTGTGTAGGTTGACAACGTACCATTTGTAAACTACGGAAAATTGGTGCGACGCCCTCCGATTGGCCGTGAGATTGCCCTGTTGCCGTTCGTCGGTTGACGTGCAGCGCTATGGTTGTCGGTTCACACATACTAACGTCCCTCGCCCCGTCACTGCCCCAACGTGATACGCACACGTGTCCAATAGGTTCAAATGGCTCTGAGCACTATGGGACTTAACTTCTGTCATCAGTCCTCTAGGACTTAGAACTACTTAAACCTAACTAACCTAAGGACAGGACACACATCCATGCCCGAGGCAGGATTCGAACCTGTGACCGTAGCGGTCGCCCGATTCCAGACTGTAGGGCCTAGAACCGCTCGTCCACCCCAGCCGGCGTCGAATAGGTCTTGCTGTTTGTCTCCGCCTCACGTCAGAGGCATTAGCACGTAAGCTTCGCTTCGGAGCACACACACATCATCTACGATCTAGTCATACAGTAAGCATGGTGGCGCAGTATTCGTTTGAAGAACAAATAGATATGCTTGTGTTGGGACCCCGGGAGATTCGCCTCCAGGCCCCCAGAGTGGAAGGCTGGCGCGCTACCACCGACCCTGCGGGCCGCCTTGGATATATAGCGATCTCCGGCAGCGGTCATGCGTTGTCCATAGCATCCGGCAACAGGGCAACCTCGCGGCCAATAGGACAGCGTGGTGCCAACGTTTCCGTAGTTTAAAAAAATTGTGAGTTGTCGACCTACACAACATAAGTAATTTTTATTCCTTCTTGCATCAGCTATCCAGGGTTAAAATTTCGTGACACAATTTTGCTCCACATAGTATAAGATAACAAGCGACTGGCGCGGTTGTTAGATCGCTTACTGCTGCTGCAAGGGCAGGTTATCAAGATTTAAGTGAGTTTGAACGTGGTGATATAGTCGGCGCACGAGCGATGGGACACAGCACCTCCGAGGTACCGATGAAGTGAGGATTTTCCTATAGGACCATTTCACGAGTGTACCATGAATATCAGGTATCCACTAAAGAAACTTTACGCCTCTCCTGGGCCCATCAACAGCAACATTGGACTATTGATGAGTGGAAACATGTTGCCTGGTCGGACGAATCTCGTTGAAAACTGTATCGAGCGGATACATCTACACGGGCATGGAGACAACCTCATGAATCCATAGTACCTGCATGTCAGCAGCGGATTGTTCAAGCTAGTGGAGGCTCTGTAATGGTGTGGGGAGTGTGAAGTTGTAATGATATTGGACCCCTGATACGTGTGACATGTATGTAAGGTGACATGTATGTAACCATCCTGTCTGATCACTTGCATCCATTCATGTCCATTGTGCTAAAAGGGTAATTCCAGCAGGACAATGCTACATCCCACACGTTCAGAATTGCTACAGAGTGGCTTCAGGAACACTCTTCTGGGTATAAACACTCCCGCTGTCCACCAAACTCTCCAGACATGAACATTATTGAGCATATCTGGGATGTCTTGCAACGTCCTGTTCAGAAGAGATCTCCACCTCCTCGTGATTTTGCGGATTTATGGACACCCCTCAAATATTCATGATGTCACTTCCCTCCAGAGCTGAAGAGTGAGATAGTGTATGGCTGGAAGGTTCAAATGGTTCAAATGACTCTGAGCACTATGGGACTCTACTGCTGAGGTCATTAGTCCCCTAGAACTTAGAACTAGTTAAACCTAACTAACCTAAGGACATCACAAACACCCATGCCCGAGGCAGGATTCGAACCTGCGACCGTAGCGGGCTTGCGGTTCCAGACTGCAGCGCCTTTAACCGCACGGCCACTTCGGCCTGCTATGGCTGGAAGGCATGGCATTCATAGCCTGCCGGAGAGGTGGGGGGAAATGCATCAATAGCAATAGAGATTATTTTGAATAAACTATTATTTATCAGTTTTAAACAACAGACGTTAATTATTGCCACCGTATTCCGGTTCTATACTTCTATACCTGGTAAACGACAGTTCACTTGTGATGTGTTACAACAGAGAAAGGAACCACTGGCGACAATGCCAGAAGTTACTCCCAAATAGTAACATATCACACCCACATGTCATACTGACACATGTAAATCCACCTGATGATGGAGGTTTATGCCTTCTAAACGCACGTGGATGTAAATAAACAGTAACTAATAACAGTTAACTTGTTGTTTCATTTGATGTCATTAACAGTCACGGTAAAGCCTAACCTGAACTGTTCGCATTTAAAAAACTGGATACAGTTGTCGAGCAGCTCCTCAGAAGCGACACATTTCTTGGGAGGCTGTACCGAGCAACGCCACTGGACAGTGTATGACTGAAAACTAGTGATTTGGACTCATGCTGTGGCAATCCGATGGAAGGGTTTGTGTTTGGCGAATACATCTACTACATCTACATTTATACTCCGCAAGCCACCCAACGGTGTGTGGCGGAGGGCACTTTACGTGCCACTGTCATTACCTCCCTTTCCTGTTCCAGTCGCGTGTGGCTCGCGGGAAGAACGACTGTCTGAAAGCCTCCGTGCGCGCTCTAATCTCTCTAATTTTACATTCGTGATCTCCTCGGGAGGTATAAGTAGGGGGAAGCAATATATTCGACACCTCATCCAGAAACGCACCCTCTCGAAACCTGGCGAGCAATCTACACCGCGATGCAGAACGCCTCTCTTGCAGAGTCTGCCACTTGAGTTTATTAAACATCTCCGTAACGCTATCACGGTTACCAAATAACCCTGTGACGAAACGCGCCGCTCTTCTTTGGATCTTCTCTATCTCCTCCGTCAGACCGATCTGGTACGGATCCCACACTGATGAGCAATACTCAAGTATAGGTCGAACGAGTGTTTTGTAAGCCACCTCCTTTGTTGATGGACTACATTTTCTAAGCACTCTCCCAATGAATCTCAACCTGGTACCCGCCTTACCAACAATTAATTTTATATGATCATTCCACTTCAAATCGTTCCGCACGCATACTCCCAGATATTTTACAGAAGTAACTGCTACCAGTGTTTGTTCCGCTATCATATAATCATACAATAAAGGATCCTTATTTCTATGTATTCGCAATACATTACATTTGTAATACCTGGAGAATGTTACCTGCCATGAAGTGTAGTTCCGATAGGGAGCTGGAGAGGAGGTGGTCGTGTTACGATGCGCGGTTGTTTTTCGTGGTTATGGTGCGGCCCCTTTATTGCACTTAAGAAAATGTTAAACGCTGAAGGATATGAACGAATTTTACAGCGTAGCGTACAGCGTACTGTAGAGGAACCGTTCGGAGACGGTGACTGTTTGTATGAGCATCACACTGCACCATCTCATAAAGCAGCATCTGGAGGCAATGGTTTGTGGACAATAACATTCGTGATATAGACTGATATGCCCAGAGTCCCGTTGACTTCGCTCCAGACCTACGCCTCCTACATTTCTGGTTTCGGCTATTGAGAAAGAATGGGCTACCTTTCCCGTACAGAACATCAGATAGCTTATTGAAAGTGCCATAGCTGAGTTTAAGTCATCATAAAGGCGAAGGGTTGAAATGCTGCATATTAATGTCCAGTAATAGATACCCACATACTTTTGATCAGGTATTGTACGTCTACAGCTGCGAAACGGTCCTTACGTCTTCTCATAAATGCGGTCATGTACAGGGTGATCAAAAAGTCAGTATAAATTTGAAAACTTAATAAACCACGGAATAATGTAGATGGAGAGGTAAAAATTGACACACATGCTTGGAATGACATGGGGCTTTATTAGAACCAACAACAAAAAAACAAAGTTCGCAAAATGTCCGACAAATGACGATGGACAGCAAAACGTCAGTAACTGCTACCGTGACGGGTGACAGGTACGCCGATATGTTAGAGAATCGCATCATCCCCAGCCTGGCTGATAAACACCTGCTGAACCGTACGATGTTTATGCAGGATTGCGCTCCACCCCATATTGCTAGACGCGTGAAAGATCTCTTGCGCGCGTCGTTTGATGATGATCGTGTGCTCAGCTGCCACTTTCGTCATGCTTGGCCTCCCAGGTTCCCAGACCTCAGTCCGTGCGATTATTGGCTTTGGGGTTACCTGAAGCCGCAAGTGTATTGTGATCGACCGACATCTCTAGGGATTTACAGTGCTGTTCACAACTTTATTCCTCGACTACAGCTATTGTTGAGGAATGATGGTGGACATATTGAGCATTTCCTGTAAAGAACATCATCTTGGCTTTGTCTTACTTTGTTATGCTAATTATTGCTATTCTGATCAGATGAAGCGCCATCTGTAGGACATTTTTGAACTCTTGTATTTTTTTGGTTCTAATAAAATCCCATGTCATTCCAAGCATGTGTGTCAATTTGTACCTCTCTATCTACATTATTCTGTGATTTATTCAGTTTTCAAATTTATACTTACTTTTTGATCACCCGGTACTTCATCAGGTACTGTACGTCTACAGCTGCGAGACGATCCTTAATGAATTTGTTCATGTACTGTGGTTCTGTACAGTAATGAGGGATGACGGATAAGATTAGACGAATCACGACATTCTAATTGTATTAGCAGCAAGTAAAAAGTTACTTACGTCAGCGTTCCTATTCTTGGTTTCTAATCGGAATGGTACTAGTAACCCGATTAAATCTTCTTACTAGTCTAAGAAGCGTCTGTCAAATTTCAATTTTCCTCACTCGTCCTATTCATCTACATCAGACGCGGGACGTGAAGAACTACTGCTACACTCCTTAACGGCGGCGGCGATAATTTGAGCTGTAGTTTCAGCGAGGTAGCATACGCCGTGTCATCTAACGTGCGTGAATGTCCCCTACGTGCTTTCACCAGATGTTTGGAAGATCTGCGTCATGCTGGTGGCTCAAATCAATCAAGTAATTTGGAATATCTGAACATCGAAAATTAATTCGCCATTTATTTTGTTCGGTATCTATACCTTTTAAAACTGTTTTTGTACCAGAACTGTATATAGGGCGTATCAAACAGAATCCTCCAATTTGGCAAGTCTATATTTCTGAAACTAATAAACATATGCAATGAATCTGGTTTTTTGATGAACAGGAAACTTAAAAAGTTTTTTTTCATGCCTTTTCATATGGCCCCTAGAGATGCACGACATATGTCAGTGCGGTATTCAAACTGTTCCCACGCTGCAGCGAGCATGTCTTGAGCTGCAGCTTGCACAGCTGTTGTTATGCGATGTCTCAATTCATTCATTGCTGTTGGTAACGGCGGCACATAAACAGAATCTTTTATAAAGCGCCGGCCGATGTGGCCGAACGGTTCTAGGCGCTTCAGTCTGGAACCGCACGACCGCTACGGTCGCAGGTTCGAAATCTGCATCGGGCATGGATGTTTGTGATGTCCTTAGGTTAGTTAGGTTTAAGTAGTTCTAAGTTGTAGGGGACTGATGACCTCAGATGTTAAGTCCCATAGTGTTCATAGCCATTTGAACAATTTTTTATAAAGTCCCACAAGTAATATTCACACATAGTCAGACCCGGTGACCTTGGAGGCCAGTAATGTACAGGTGAATCATTTCGTCCAGTGCGAGGGATCCATCGTTCAGTAATAGTTTTATTTAAAAATTCCAGCACTTCCAAATGCATGGCGTGGCCCATCCTGTTGGCAAATGAAGTCGTTCGAATCAGTCTCAAACTCTGGAGAAAGAAAGTTCTCAAGCATATCGTTATATGTGCTTCCTGTAACAGTGTTCTTGGCAAAGAAAAATGGACCATACACCCTTTCCCGTGAAACAGCACAAAACATATTACATTTTGGAGAGTCCCTCCCGTGTTGTACACCTTCATTTCCTTGTTCCGTTCTCCCTATTTTTACATTATGACGGTTCATCTTTCCATTTAAATGGAACGTTGCCTCGTCACTGTGTGTAAACGTCGACGCAACACACGCCAGATGGACATCGATGACATGTTGAGGTGTCGAGCTGTACGGCGAACGGATTTCTGCGGGCTTCTTGTGAAACTATGGCGGATGCGTTCGATGTCTGTGTCAGACACTCGTGGACGGCCCGGCGATTTGCCTTTACACGAACAATCTGTTTCTTGAAATTATTATTGAATTATTATTGCCATCGTCAAATGCTCTGTGCTGTAGGAGGACCCACACCATACCTAGTACGAAAGTCACGCTGAACAGTTATTACTGACACGCACTGCCCAAAACGTAGAACACAAAACAATTTCTGTTGTCCCAACGCCATTTTTATTAGAACTGAAGTGAGCGAACACTGCTGCTACCTATCGGGAACCATGTAAAACTCGAGAGTTTGCTCTTTCCAACAGTATGTTGTTCACGCACGTATCTCAAATAACATAATAGTTATGACTTTTTTAAATCGGATTATTCGTTTTGGTACACCTGTATTTATTTGTCATATGCAAACCATAAAACACTAAACGAAGTGCCACTGTAATGAGCAGCTTCAGTTTTGCGACGTAATTGCTTCTTAGTTTTAAATCAGTCACATAAGATCAGTGAAGCAACTCTCCAGTAGACGATTTTCAAAATATCTTCATTTTGATAGTTTCAGAATAAATCACCACACCGACACATTTATTTTCTCTTCAACACATTAAACAGATTTATTGCACAGATCTACATTTCATAGCTGTGTATGCGAAAATAATAGTGGGTGAATGCGAACAGTTACAATGTTATAGTAATATGATATATAATCATCTTTTCTGTTGTTATAACAGTAAGAGTGCAATGGAATCTTGTGGTTGGAAACATACTCTCGTACTGTATGGGTGTTGGTTCGGCCGCATGCTGGTACGACATTTCCTCGTCAGCAAAACAGTGCCAGAAGACCCCTCCACCGTTGTCAAGTCTTCGTGTAGTACATGGAGCAAACATGATAATCACATTCTGCAGCGTCTACTCAGTATGCCTAACATAACAGAATCGCTAATTCTTTATGAAGTCACAGAATAAAATACTGCACCATGTATTGCGAGAGTGGCGAGATTCGTAATGAAGCAGACTAGGTTGATCCACTACAAGTTTTCCACGTCCCCGGGCCTATTACAAGTAAATCTCAGCCTCTTGTGATTTTTGAAAAATATATTCGCTGTTACCAGTTGATTCTTCCTACAGTACTCTGTTATTATTTTTCCTCTCTCATACCAATTACCTTGCCTGTACTCTACCTTATCCTTTTTTCTGATCTCTCGCCTACAAACGCGTTCCAATCCCCGTATTAGATTATCATCTACATTTTCATACTGAATTACTTCATCTACCTCGTTGTCCTCCATCCGTGACGACAGAACGTATATCTGATCGCTGTTGGCGTTGGTTTGCTGTCGATTCTGATGAGAACAACCCTATCACTGAACTGTTCGCAACAACTCACTCTCTGCCCTACCTTCCTATTCATAACGAATTCTACTGCCGTCATACCATTTTCTGCTGTCGTTAACATTTCCCTGTATTCAGACGGGAAATCCGTATTGTACATCCATCAAACTTCAGAGGCCCCATATTTCCGATTTTCCAGCTTCCCACCACGTTTAAACTCCCGTCATTGTCCACACCTACTGCAGGAAAGACAACGTTTCGCTAGTTATTCGGTATTTTCTTCATGGTCACTTTGCCCTTGGCAGACTCCTCTCGAAGATCCGAATGGAGAACCAATGCGACATCTTTTTCCAATTGAGAAATGGTCACGACAGTTTTTTAATTCAGGCAACATGTCATGGGAATACACACTGTGTGTCTAATAGTTTCCATTGGCTTCTGCATCCTCAGGCCGTTGCTGATCCTTCAGATCTTTATTGGCAGTTTTCCACACCAAGGACAACAGACTGTCCTAAAACTCCATCTGTTCCAGCGCCCTATATGACGAGTCCATCCCGTTGGCAGAAGAAGGGTGTCTCCTTATGTCGGATGTTTTCGGGCGCCATTACTGGTTATTCTTATTCGAAATTTAATCAGTGACTGGGCTCGAACCCGGAATCCAGGACATTTTGATTAGCAGTCATAGACCCTACAAATAATACACGATTGCCAGGACAAAATACTCTAAGTATATTACTAAAAAAGGCCGTCGAGCCAGACAAATATTTGAAAACTTATTCCGTATGTTTAGACCATTGTTAACAGTCTAAAACAGTGGTTTTAAACTCCTGGGGGGCGGGGGAGAGAGGCGGGGGGCGATTTAGAGGGGGGCCTGGTGGCAAGGGGAGAGGGGGGGGGGCGTCAAATGAAGTGCGAGGAGGGCCCGATGTATTGAATAGAGTTCAGTAACAAAAAATTCTGTATATCTTTTCCTTCGAACAACGAAGATGCTGTTCGTCTTTAATGAATACCTCCCGAGTTCAAACCAGGCTATGAAATCTTCACAGTCCGGCCGTACATTCCGAACCTGATGCACTGCTACCAATGTCATCATTTTAACCACACTAGAACACCTTTTCGAAAACCAGCCAAATGTGTAACCTGTGGCAGGGATGCACACGAGGGCGATTGTACGCCTCCTTCTCCCCGCTGTATCAACTGCAGTGGCGGCCATGCCACCTCCTCTCGGCATTGTCCTGAGTATCTAGATGAGCGGGCTGTCCAAGATTCGGGTAAAGGAAAAAGTGTCTTACCCCGCAGTTCGCAAGTTACTGGTTAGTCGCAAACCATGTGTTCTCCCATCTGGTACCTATAGTTCTGTTATAGTTATCCGGTCGAATACAGTGAAACCACGGTCATATTTTCAGCATTATTTGAAATGTTCTCAACTATCGCCCGTAGTGCAAGTTTGCCTACTGTAATTCGACGCCGCCTTACTGTCATCCAGACTTCGCGAGGTCGCGAGGAAGGCGTCCTGCAACACGAAGCGATTCCTGATTGGTAACAAACATGAAGACACCAGTGGTCCATCAGGTGGTAGAGGGGAGGGAAATACTCCAAAGGTGGAAACGCAAAGGTTTGATTACAACTATATGTTGTTAGAATTCATGAAAACTACACTCAATACTGCAGAGCGTCCTCAGGGTTAAATTGCGTAACAATTTTACCTGCTGATGCATAAAGCCTAAGAGGTTAAAGAGACACCTTGAAACCGAGCATCCTGAAGTAACGGGAAAACCAAAAGAAATTTTTGTCAGGAAATTAAATGTTTCATTGTCTACGCGCAAGACACCTATTAAAACCAAGAATGTGACTTCTTAAGGCCCTTTTGGCCTCTGAGCAGATTTCGCATAGGATTGTTAATTGCCCTAGCAGTGATTGATGTGGTATCGGCAATGTTTGGTGACTCACTTGGTCATCACCTGAAAATATTCCTATTAACTCTAATGACAGGGTGCGTAGAAGAATTTCAGTCATTTCCGCCGATTTACTCGAGCATTTAATCGATAACTTGTGCAGCAACTTTTCCATTTCAATTGCACAAAGCGTCTTATATTCTCAAAAATGCTCTTTTGATTGCTTAAGTTCGTTTCGTTGATGAATTTAGCGTTAGAGGGGAAATGTTTTTCTGTGAGCCGGTACTGAGAACATCTACACCACAAAGCCCTTTTGCCACAGTCAATAACCTTTTTAATCAAAACAGGGTATCATGGAATAGGGACACTGCAGTACGCACAGAGGGAGCTGCTCATCATCGGGATTCATGGTGGACTGCAAGCGAAAGTTGAAGCTGCAGTTCATGATGCAATACAGTAGGGCCTATGTACTCACTGCATGATATATCGGGAGGCTCCGGCCAGTAAAGAACTCAGCACACCCAACCCATAAAAATGCTGCATACGGTTATAGAAAACTACAAGTTAAAGGCTTTTTAAAGTGCTATGTGAGGAGATTGGCACTGAAATACTCATTTCCTCATTTTTAGTGATGATCGACGGCTTTCCAGAGGTGTTGTTGTTGTTGTTGTGGTCTTCAGTCCTGAGACTGGTTTGATGCAGTTCTCCATGCTACCCTATCCTGTGCAAGCTTCTTCATCTCCCAGTGCTTACCGCAACCCACATCCTTCTGAATCTGCTTAGTGTATTCATCTCTTGGTCTACCTCTATGATTTATACTCTCCACACTGCCCTCCAATGCTAAATTTGTGATCCGTTGATGCCTCAGAACATGTCCTACTAACCGGTCCCTTCTTTTTGTCAAGTTGTGCCACATACTCCTCTTCTCTCCAATTCTATTCAATACTTCACCATTAGTTATGTGATCTACCCATCTAATCTTCAGCATTCTTCTGTAGCATCACATTTCGAAAGATTCTATTCTCTTCTTGTCCAAACTATTTATCGTCCATGTTTCACTTCCATACATGGCTACACTCCATACAAATACTTTCAGAAACGACTTCCTGACACTTAAATCTATACTCGATGTTAACAAATTTCTCTTCTTCAGAAACGCTTTCCTTGCCATTGCCAGTCTACATTTTATATCTTCTCTACTTCGACCATCATCAGTTATTTTGCTCCCCAAATAGCAAAACTCCTTTACTACTTTCAGTGTCTCATTTCCTAATCTAATTCCCTCAGCATCACCCGACTTAATTCGACTACATTCCATTATCCTCGATTTGCTTTTGCTGATGTTCATCTTATATACTCCTTTCAAGACACTGTCCATTCCGTTCAACTGCTCTTCCAAGTCCTTTGCTGTCTCTGATAGAATTACAATGTCATCGGCGAACCTCAAAGTTTTTATTTCTTCTCCATTGATTTTAATACCTACTCCGAATTTTTCTTTTGTTTCCTTTACTGCTTGCTCAATATACAGATTGAATAACATCGGGGATAGGCTACGACCCTGTTCACTCCCTTCCCAACCACTGCTTCCCTTTCATACCCTCGACTCTTATAACTGCCATTTGGTTTCTGTACAAATTGTAAATAGCCTTTCGCTCCATGTATTTTACTCCTGCCACCTTTAGAATTTGAAAGAGAGTATTCCAGTCAACATTGTCAAAAGCTTTCTCTAAGTCTACAAATGCTAGAAACGTAGGTTTGCCTTTCCTTAATCTTTCTTCTAAGAGAAGTCGTAATGTCAGTATTGCCTCACGTGTGCCATTATTTCTACGGAATCCAAACTGATCTTCCCCGAGGTCGGCTTCTACTAGTTTTTCCATTCGTCTGTAAAGAATTCGCGTTAGTATTTTGCAGCTGTGACATATTAAACTGATAGTTCGGTAATTTTCATATCTGTCAACACCTGCTTTCTTTGGGATTGGAATTATTATATTCCTCTTGAAGTCTGAGGGTATTTCGCCTGTCTCATACATCTTGCTCACCAGATTGTAGAGTTTTGTCAGGACTGGCTCTCCCGAGGCCGTCAGTAGTTCTAACGGAATGTTGTCTACTCCCGGGGCCTTGTTTCGACTCAGGTCTTTCAGTGCTCTGTCAAACTCTTCACGCAATATCGTATCTCCCACTTCATCTTCTTCTACATCCTCTTCCATTTCCATAATATTGTCCTCAAGTACATCGCCCTTATATACACCCTCTACATACTCCTTCCACCTTTCTGCTTTCCCTTCTTTGCTTAGAACTGGGTTTCCATCTGAGCTCTTGATATTCATACAAGTGGATCTCTTTTCTCCAAAGGTCTCTTTAATTTTCCTGTAGGCAGTATCTATCTTTCCCCTAGTGAGATAAGCCTCTACATCCTTACATTTATCCTCTAGCCAACCCTGCTTAGCCATTTTGCACTTCCTGTCGATCTCATTTTTGAGACGTTTGCATTCCTTTTTGCCTGCTTCATTTACTGCATTTTTATATTTTCTCCTTTCGTCAATTAAGTTCAATATTTATTCTGTCACACAAAGACTTCTACTAGCCCTCGTCTTTACCTACTTGATCCTCTGCTGCCTTCACTACTTCGTCCCTCAGAGCTACCCATTCTTCTTCTACTTCTTCTTCCAGAGGTAAAGTACCAAAACGATTATGCTTCAACTGACGAATGAGGTAATCTGTTTCTTAAAGGAGAAAAGCTACTTACTGGCAGACTGTTTCAGCAACGGAGATTTTCTATTGAAGATTGCCTACCCCACTAACATTTTTAGAAACTAAATGTTATTAATACTTCACATAAACATAATCAGGCAACTGTACTATCTTGGAATGAAAAAATGATGACATTCATAAAGAAGTTAGAGCTATGGCAAAACTGACTGGAAAGTGTTTCCTACTTTAGTGTCATTGTTAAAGGACACAGATATTCCGATACTTTCGATGGAGATGAAAACCACATGGCAAACTATTTCAGCGACAACATTGATACATTTAGTTGGATTAAGATCTATTTGCATATGCTCCTAGACTATCATTTCTAAATATGTATATCTCATTTGAGATACTTGAAACAAGAGTAATTTTATTAAGTTATCATAATTGGAGTTCAGGATAGATGTTTGCAAGGATTTCCCAACAATGAAGCAAAATGCGTAGAAGGTCATGATTACTTTTGCAACAGCTTACTTATTAGCGTTGTCGGCTATGAATTCGAACTACCTTCAAAGTTAAATGTTAGCAAAGCACTTCGAGTGGCTGTTTCTGCTATTACACCACGTCTAAAGAAATTTTTCTCTCTGGAGCTAATTCATCCATCACACTAAACGTTAACTGCGATTCTACAATTGCTTGTCCTAGCTATCATTGTGGATTTGTTGATTCTGTTGTTATTGTGGTTTTCACTCCGAAGACTCGTTTGATACAGCTCTCCATGCTGCCCCATCCTGTGCGAGCCTATTCATCCCCGAATAACTACTGCAATCCATTTGTTTCTCAATCTGCTTACTGTATCAATCTCTTGATCTTCTTCTACGATTTTTGCGCCCCACACTTCCCTCCAGTACTAAATTGGTGATCCCTTGGTACCTCAAACTATGTACTATCAACTGATCCCTTCTCTTAGTCAAGTTGTGCAAGAAATTTCTTGTCTCCGCACTTCTATTCAGTACCTCGTCCCTCCCCAGTAGTTACATGATCAACCCATCTAATCTTCAATGTCCTATCTGTAGCACCACATTTCGAATGGCCGGCCGGGGTGGCCGAGCGGTTCTAGGCGCTTCAGTCTGGAACCGCGCGACCGCTATAGTCGCAGGTTCAAATCCTGCCTTGGGCATGGATGTGTGTGATGTCCTTAGGTTAGTTAGGTTTAAGTAGTTCTATGATCTAGGGGATTGATGACCTCAGATGTTAAGTCCCATAGTGCTCAGAGCCATTTGAACCATTTCTCCTTTCAAGACGCTGTCCATAGCGTTCACCTGATCTTCTAAGTCCTTTGCTGTCTCTGACAGAACTACAATGTTACTGGGAAACCTTAAAGTTTTTATTCCTTCTCCATAAACTTTAATTCCTACTTCAAATTTTTGTTTGGTTTCCTTTATTGCTTGTCCAATGCACAGATTGAATAACACTGGAGACAGTCTACGACTCCGTGTCACTCCCTTCTCAACCAATTCTTTCGTTTCACACCCCTCGACTATTGTAAGTGTCGTCTGCTTGTTGTACAAGCTGTAAATAGCCTTTCGCTCTCCGTATTTTGCCCCTGATACCTTCAGAATTTCAAAGAGAGTTTTCCAGTCAACGTTTTCGAAAGCTTTCTGTAGGTCTACAAATGCCATAAACGTAGGTTTGCGTTTCCTTAACCTTTCTTCTAAGATAAGTCGTAGTGTCAGTATTGCCTCTAGTGTTCCTGCATTTCTCCGGAATCCAAACTGATCCTCCCCGAGGTCGGCTTCCACCACTTTCTCAAGTCTTCTGTAAAGAATTCGTGTTAGTACTTGCAACCATGACTTATTAAATTGATACCTTGGTAATTTTCACACCTGTAAGCAACTGCTTTATTTGAAATTGGAATTATTACATTCTTCTTGACGTACGAGGGTATTCCACCTGTCTCATACATCTTGCACACCAGACGCAAACGTTTCGTCGTAGCTGGCTCTTCCATGGCTATAAGTAATTATTACGGAATATCATCTACCTAAGGGGCCTTGTTTCAACTTAAATCCTTCAGAGATCTGTCAAGTTCTTCTCGCAGTATCTTATCTCCCATCTCATATTCATCTATGTCCACTTAGCTTTCTGCAATATTGCCTTCAAGGCGATCTTCCTTGTATAGACCCTCTACATACTCCTCCCACCTTTCAGCTTTGCCTACTTTGCTTAGGACTGGTTTTCCATCTGAGCTCTTGCTATTCATGCTGTTGCTTCTCTTTCCCCATGAGCCTCTTTCATTTCTCTGTAAACGGTGTCTATCTTTCCCCTAGTGAAATATGCTTCTAAATCCTTGAATTCGTCCTCCAGCCATTCCTGCTTAGCCATTTTGCTCTTCCTGTCAGTCTGATTTGCTATACATTTGTATTCTCTTTCGCCTGCTTCATTTGCCGCATTTTTAATTTTTTTCCCATTATCAATTAAATTCAACATCTCTTATTTTGTCCAAGGTTTTCTACTAAGCCTTGTCTTTTTACCTATTTTATTTTCTGCTGCCATCACTATTTCATCTCCTCGACCAACCCACTCGTCTTCTACTATATTCCTTTCACCTGTTCTAGCCATCTGTTGCCTAACGCTCCCTCTGAAAATCTCTACTGCCACTGGTTCTTTCAGCCTATCCAGGTCCCATCCCTTTGATTCCCTATCTTCTTGCAACTTCTTTAGTTTCAATCTACAGTTCAAACCAATAAATTGCAATCAGAGTCCATATCTGCTTCTAGAAATGTCTTATAATTGAAAATCTGCTTCCTAAATCTCTGCCTAATCATTTTATAATCTATACGAAACCTTCCAGTATCTCTAGGTGTCATCCAAGAATATAGTCTTCTTTTATGACTCTGAAACCGAGTATCAGCGATTATTAAATTTTGCTTTGCGCAGAATTCTACCATGTGGATCTCTCTTTCATTACATTCCTCCAGTCCATATTCACGTACTATGTTTCCTTCTCTTCCCTTTCCTATTATTGAATTCCAGTCTCCCATGACTATTAAATTTTCGTCTCCCTTAAATATCTGAATAATTTCTGTTATCTCACCACATATTTCTTCAATCTGTTCATCAACTATGAAGCTAGTTGGCATACAAACTTGTACTGATGTGGTAGTCGTAGGCTCTGTGTCTATCTTGGCTAAGATATGATTTCACTATGCTGTTCATGGTAGGCTACCCGCATTCCTATTTTCTTATTCATTATTAAATCTCTCCTGCATTACCCCTAAGTGACCTTGTATTTGTACTCCCGTGTTCACCTGACCAGAAGTCCTGTCCCTCCTGCCACCGAACTTCGCTAATTCCCACTATGACCAACTTCAACCTAACCATTTCCATTTTCTAATTTTCTAACCTCCGTGCCTGATTATGGGATCTAACATTTCACGCTCCTATCCGTAGAATGTCAGTTTTGTTTCTCCTGATGATGTCTCCGGGCGGGAACTACTCAAGAGGACGTCATTATCAGGAGAAAGAAAACTGGCGTTCTACGGATCGGAGCGTGGAATGTCAGGTCCCTTAATCGGGCAGGTAGGTTAGAAAATTTAAAAAGGGAAATGGATAGGTTAAAGTTAGATATAGTGGGAATTAGTGAAGTACGGTAGCAGGAGGAACAAGACTTTAGATCAGGTGAATACAAAATCAAACAGGGGTAAGGCAGGAGTATGCTTAATAATGAATAAAAATATGGGAGTGCGGGTAAGCTACTCCAAACAGCATAGTGAACGCATTATTGTAGACAAGATAGACACGAAGCCTACGCCTACTACAGTAGTACAAGTTCATATATGCCAACTAGGTCTTCAGATGACGAAGAAATTGATGAAATGTATGATGAGATAAAAGAAATTAATCAGATAGTGAAGGGAGACGAAAATTCAATAGTCATTGGTCACTGGAATTCGATAGTAGGAAAAGGAAGACAAGGAAACGTAGTAGGTGAATATGGATTGAGGGTAAGAAATGAAAGAGGAAGCCGCCTGGTAGAATTTTGCACAGAGCATAACTTAATCATAGCTAATACTTGGTTCAAGAATCATGAAAGAAGGTTGTATACGTGGAAGAAGCATTGAGATACTAGAAGGTATCAGATAGATTATATAATGGGAATACAGATATTTAGGAACCAGGTTTTAAATTGTAAGACATTTCCAGGGGCAGATGTGGACTCTGATCACAATCTACTGGTTATGATCTTTAGATTAAAACTGAAGAAACTGCAAAAAGGTGGGAATTTAAGGAGATGGGACCTGGATAAACTGACTAAACCAGAGGTTGTACAGAGTTTCAGGGAGAGCATAAGGGAACAATTGACAGGAATGGGGGAAAGAAATACAGTAGAAGAAGAATGGGTAGCTTTGAGGAATGAAGTAGTGAAGGCAGACGAGGATCACGTAGGAAAAAATACTAGGGCTTGTAGAAACCCTTGTGTAACAGAATAAACATTGAATTTAATTGATGAATCCCATAGCAGGAATAGGAAGAGAAGGAAATGAAGCCGGCGAATATGGACTGGAGGAAAGGTATGAAAGAGGAAGCCGCCTGGTAAAATTTTGCACGGAGCATAATTTAATCACAGCTAACACTTGGTTTAAGAACCATGAGAGAACGTTTTATACCTGAAGAAGACTTGGAAACACTGGAAGGTTTCAGATTGATTATGTAATGGACAGGCAGAGATTTAGGAACCACATTTTAAATTGTAAGGCGCAGATGTGGACTCTGACCACAATTTATCGGTTATGAACTGCAGATTAAAACTGAAGAAATTGCAAAAAGGCTGGAATTTAAGGAGATGGGACCTGGATAACCTGAAAGTACCAAAGGTTGTAGAGGGTATTGGAGGGAGTGTTAGGGAACGGTTGACAAGACCAGGGGAAAGGAATACAGTAGAAGAACAATGGGCAGCCTTGAGAGATGAAATCGTAAAGGCAGCAGAGGATCAAGTAGGTAAAAAGCCGAGGGCTAGTAGAAATTCTTGGGTAACACAAGAGATATTGAATTTAATCGATGAAAGGAGAAAATATAAAAATGCAGTAAATGAAGCAGGCGAAAAGGAATACAGACGTCTCAAAAATGAGATCGACAGGAAGTGCAAAATGGCTAAACAGGGTTGGCTAGAGGATAAATGTAAGGATGTAGAGGCTTATCTCACTAGGGGAAAGATCGATACTACCTACAGGAAAATTAAAGTGACCTTTGCAGGAAAGAGAACCACTTGTATGAATATCAAGAGCTCAGATGGAAACCCGGTTCTAAGCAAAGAAGGGAAAGCGGAAAGGTGGAAGGAGAGTATAGAGGGTCTATACAAGGGTGATGTACTTGAGGACAATATTATGGAAATCGAAGAAGTTCGAGATGAAGATGAAATGGGAGATATGATACTACGTGAAGAGTTTGACGGAGCGCTGAAGGACCTAAGTCGAAACAAGACCCCGGGAGTAGGCGACATTCCATTAGAACTACTGACAGCCTTGGGAGAGCTAGTCCTGACAAAACTCTACCATCTGGTGAGCAATATGTATGAAACAGGCGAAATACCCTCAGACTTCAAGAAGAATATAATATTTCTAATCCCAAAGAAAGCAGGTGTTGGCAGATGTGAAAATTACCGAACTATCAGTTTAATATGTCACAGCTGCAAAATACTAACGCGAATTCTTTACAGACGAATGGAAAAACTAGTAGAAGCCGACCTCGGGGAAGATCAGTTTGGATTCCGTAGATATGTTGGAACACGTGTGGCAATACTGACCCTACGACTTATCTTAGAAACTAGATTAAGGAAGGGCAAACCTACGTTTCTAGCATTTGTAGACTTACAGAAAGCTTTTCACAATGTTGACTGGAATACTCTCTTTCCAATTCTAAAGGTGGCAGGGGTAAAATACAGGGAGCGAAAAGCTATTTACAGTTTGTGCAGAATCCAGATGGCAGTCATAAAAGTCGAAGGACATGAAGGGGAAGCAGTGGTTGGGAATGGAGTGAGACAGGTTTGTAGCCTATCCCCGATGTTATTCAATCTGTATATTGAGCAAGCAATGAAGGAAACAAAAGAAAAGTTCGGAGTAGGTATTAAAATCCATGGAGAAGAAATAAAAACTTTGAGGTTCGCCGATGACATTGTAATTCTGTCAGAGACGGCAAATTACTTGGAAGAGCAGCTGAACGGCATGGACAGTGTCTTGAATGGAGCTTATAAGATGAACATCAACAAAAGCAAAACGAGGATAATGGAATGTAGCCAAATTAAGTCGGGTGACGCTGAGGGAATTAGATTAGGAAATGAGACACTTGAAGCAGTAAAGGAGTTTTGCTATTTGGGGAGCAAAATAACTGATGATGGTTGAAGTAGAGAAGATATAAAATGTAGACTGGCAATGGTAAGGAAAACGTCTCTGAAGAAGAGAAATTTGTTAACATCGAGTATAGATTTAAGTGTCAGGAAGTCGTTTCTGAAGGTAGTTGTATAGAGTGTAGCCATGTATGGAAGTGAAACATGGACGATAAATAAGTTTGGACGAGAAGAGAATAGAAGCCTTCGAAATGTGGTGCTACAGAAGAATGCTGAAGATTAGATGGGTAGATCACCTAACTAATGAGGTACTGAATACAATTGGGGATAAGAGGTGTTTGTAGCATAACTTGACTAGAAGGTTGGTAGGACATATTCTGAGGCATCAAGGGATCACCAATTTAGTACTGGAGGGCAGCGTGGAGGGTAAAAATCGTAGAGGGAGACCAAGAGATGAATACACTAAGCAGATTCAGAAGGATGTAGGTTGCAGTAGGTACTGGGAGATGAAGAAACTTGGACATGATAGAGTAGCATGGAGAGTTGCATCAAACCAGTCTCAGGACTGAAGACCACAACAACAACAACGATGAATACATCCTCCAGAATAGCCCTCCCCCAGAGATAAGAATGGGGGACTATTTTACCTCCGGAATATTTTACGCAAGAGGACGCTATCATCATTTAATCATACAGTAGAGCTGCTTGCCCTAGGGAGGAATTACGACTGTAGTTTTCTCTTGCTTTAGCCGTTCGCAGTACCGGCACAGCAAGGCGGTTTTGGTTGATGTTACAAGTCCATATTAATTAATCATCCAGACTGTTGCCCCTGCAACTACTGAAAAGGCTGCTGCCCCTCTTCGGGAACCACACATTTGTCTTTCCTCTCAACAGCTACCCCTCCATTGTGGTTGCAGTTATGTTACGGATATCGTATCGCTGAGGCACGCAACTAAACCCACCCACGGCGAGGCCATGGTTCATGGGGGCCGGGGGCGGCGGGTGGGGGGGGGGGGAGGGGGGGAGGGAGGTTGTTTATGATATTCTTCTGAAGTCCGATAGCAAGTCTCCAGTTTCAAAGATTCTACAAACTAAGTCGACTAATTGTTTTTAGGAATGCCGTAGAGACAGTACCTATCTCTTGTGCTTTGTTCTGTCGCAAATTTTGCAAAGTCTTGTCAAACTCTAGCATTGGATCCATTATGTTCTTCAGATAGACACGCATTTCATCTTCCGTCACATTATCGGACAGTATTCTTACTACTTTGCATTTACCCTCTCTTTCCCCTTCTCGTTTTTATTGGTTGGGGGAATAGTAGTTACCGGAATAAGTACTTGAAACTCTCCTCGAGGAGGACACGTTTCCTTGGCACAGCCCGACCGAGACGGTATGAAGGAGATTGCGTTTCCTCAATTACGGCCGCGAGGTCATTGTCACGTAGAATAGTGGCCCCGCAGACGCCGGCACGTAGCGCTGCAGAGATGCTGCCCGTAATAAGCGGCGGACAGGCGCACTTTAGGCTCGCCCTGCGCCTCTGCGCCTCGCTGTAACGGCGAACAGGTAACATCGTATGGGTTATCGCGTCCACCCAGTACGCCCACTGCATAGGCAGACCGGCTGACGTCTTACGGTTCTTATGAATAGTTTATACCGCGAGATCGTATACAGAGCCGACTCGAGAATATTTTTCCATGTAAGCGGCTTTTGATTTCGCGTCCCTGCCCCCTCCTGCCTACCAACACCCAGTCATGCCTCCTACAGTTTCACCCCTTTCATTTTTCGTTAGTATTTGTGGTACACACAGTATGCAAATCTTTCACTTGGATTGTTTCTGGCCGGCCGCTGTGGTCGAGCGGTTCTAGGCGCTTCGGTCCGGAACCACGCGGCTGCTACTGTCGCAGGCTCGAATCCTGCCCCTGGCATGGACGTGTGTGATGTCCTTAGGTTAGTTAGGTTTAAGTAGTTCTAAGTCTAGGGGACTGACGACCTCAGATGTTAGTCCTACAGTGCTTAGAGCCATTTACACCATTTGATAGTTTCTGGCGCCCCTCTCGGCTTGGTACCCCAAGTGGCCGCTACTAATTGTGTCATGTCCTGTGCAGAAATCTTACACTTACGTGAAATAACTTTCAGCAAAGTAGGTAACCACTTTCTCACGAATGCAATGAAATCGAAGGGAAATCGAGTTAGCAAAATGGATTTGCCTTCATTACTGCTTCTCTATAACTTAGTTGAAACGTGGAGAACGAGTGATCTAAAGAGACTCGTGCGAGAAGATCCTTTACTCACTCTCTGTTCACCGCATTGAAAATTATATGGAGGTGGAAATTCCAACTCTCTGACCTTGCACTTAGGCGAAAGAGCCCTTTGCGTTTCTGGAGAGTGACAAGTGGATGCGGGAGTCTTTACTGTCTTTTTAAGTCTTCCTGTGAATTGTCTTACCCAAAAATTTACATTTTTGTGAGTAAGTAGACAAAATTACCAACAATCCCTTATAGTCGGTTAAACAATGTCGGTTCACGTTCGGGATCAAACACTCACAAGTAAATCAAAGAAAGACAAGTATTAATCCACAGGAAATTGCACAGCAGTAAAAATGGTGAAACGGACAATTTTTTCTGCTAGAAGCGCGTAAAATTAAACATCCATGTACGTACACCTAATGTGGGAATACTTTTGCATATAAAATTATGGAATATATTTTCTCATAAAGGTGCACACTGGGTGTGTATAAATCTAACGAACGCGCTGCTCGCGTGTATTTACCTGCTGAAATTTGTTCGATTAGACGATAGACCTAGATGCAACTTCCCACGCGCCGCTGCTCTCGAGCGATATGCATCGCATGCGCACCCTTTATCTAACCCTATGGTTTGTTACCATGATTCAAATAAAATTATGTATGTTTTACATTTCGGCGACGACGTGTAATGATACTTATCAGTCATAAGTTACACAGCGTAGAACGCTACATTACGTGACCTAAAATATAAACAGACAGTATCTTTTCCGTGGAGATAGATAAGTTTTTAGTACTTACCATTGTAAAATAAATCACTCACACAACCTTATTGCTGAAAAAATGAAGAAATATTGCGCAATGTCTTTATAATTTCTTCCTTCTTCTGTTTATTTCTTCTTTTGATAGCTCAGCTGGGGTAATCTCTCTTTGTTTCACTCGTTTCTTTCATTATTAAAGTTATTAATGAACAAATAATCGCTAGATTTACAACGTTTGAACGTCATGAACCGCGTGCACAGAGTGAAATAAATGCGTATATAGATAGTACTCATTCAACTGAAGGAGAGAAATACCGCAGTCATTGCGTAATCATAATTGTCTGCTGACGTGCGTCGCGGGAAATCTGAAACGTTTAGTGCTGCCAACATTTGGTCGCCCGGTTAATTAAGCGTTTACAGTACGGCCTAAGACTTAAGCGTTCACCTTGAGTGAGATTGTGTAAAACATTTCACGAATTTTTGCTGACACATGTCGGGGCCCCTGTAGCCCAGAGCCCCGTATCATTGATAAGGCCGTATCATTGATAAGGCTTATTTATTTAATCGTGTCAGAAGCATCGTACATACAATCAGAATGATTAACACAAACATATCAAGTATATAACAAATACAAAAAGAGTAAAAAGTATACAGATATATAAGCAGGGTCAAGTAATTTTTTTATTTTATGAAGTCTTGGACCAGAACCTGGCCACGTCCAGCGCTTATGGGGTGGCATTCATCAAATCCTTCATGGTGCAGGTGCTTGGGCACAGCACACACTGCGTGAGGTAGATGGTGGTTTGAGTGTGTCCACAGTCACACAGCGCCGGCTCGTTTGCGCATATTCTCTTTGGATCGTGTGACCCCAGAACGCAGCCTATTAAGAGATTTCCATGTCGTCCATCCTTCCATATGGCCGGGAGGGAGTCACATTGCCAACCTCACTTGTTGCGGTGTCCCGACGATGTTTTCTGCTGAGTGCAGGAAGCTTTTTCTAGATTTTAGTCGTCGGCGGGCTGGCTGGTGTTTGTACAGCGGGTGGGCAGGTGAGGTCAACGCCTTTGTATTTTCCTCCCTGGCCGCTACTTTCCTTCTAATATCTGGTAGGGCCACGCCTGCCAGGCAGTACAATTTATCAAAAAAAAAAAAATGGTTCAAATGGCTCTGAGCAATATGGGACTTAACATCTGTGGTCATCAGTCCTCTAGAACTTAGAACTATTTAAACCTAACTAAGAACATCACACACATCCATGCTCGAGGCAGGATTCGAACCTGCGACCGTGGTGGTCACGCGGTTCCAGACTGAAACGCCTAGAACCGCTCGGCGACACCGGCCGGCACAATTTATCAGTCGGGGTTGGTCTCAGACAGCCTGAGATGATGCGGCAACTTTCATTAAGCGGTATGTCCACTTGCTTGGCGTGGCTAGAATTGTATCACACTGGGCACGCGCACTCCGCTGTTGAGTAGCACATAGCAAGAGCTGTGGTTCTCACTATTCCAGGCTGTGCCCCCCATGTAGTGCCCGATAGTTTGCGCACAATGTTGTTTCTCGCGGCTATTTTGTGTTTTGTGTTCATGCAGTGCTTTTTATAGGTGAGTGCTCTATCTAAGGTAACGCTGAAGTATTTTGGTGTTTCGCAATGTTCCAGGGGCACTTCTTCCCAGTTAAGTTGTAGTGTTCTTGCAGATTGTATGTTCTTTAGGTGGAAAGCGCAGGTTTGGGGTTTCCCTGGGTTGGGTTTGAGATGGTTCCCCTTATAGTAGGTGGCAAGCTGTTCGAGGGCTTCTGACTGATTCGACGGTAGTTAAGCCCTAGATTCAACGGACATTCGACCAGGCGTCTATACTAGGAGACGAGTCCCAACGACAACCAACTGCTAACGCTTCGATGTTACCGCCAGCAGGCCGAATCGCAAAGAAGGCCGACCACTACGTTGGTTTCGATATGCCGCACGCATACTCTTAAGGCAAATCTCAGATAACGAGGCGACTGGCTGTCGTTCGTTATTATTCGTTTTCTTAGTGTGTGCGGGCCTAAGGAAACATTATGTGAGATAGATATCTTTTACACATCCCGCAACACATGGACAGGATTCGAAAAATATGTAGCTCGCAGGTGGTCGGGCGGCTGTCACCAGGAATCGAAATTACTTTCTTCTGTTAATTATTCCCTCAGGGCTAGAGTAGCCATACGAGCAGCAAAATCAAACGATGAATTGTGGCTATAGTGTGATGTCAATGTGAGACAGCGTTTGCATTTATTTCTTCGAGAATAAAACGGCAGGAAATGAGCTTATTGGATGTTACATTTTTGCCGGTTTCGGGTGGGAGATCTTCAACAACAAAACAATTCGGCCACTGGCGGAGAAAATATAACTTTTTAATGATTAGTAGACGAAATTGTCTAGGTATAATTCGCAGATAGTTTTTCTGCTAACTTCTAGAACACAAGGACAGTGGCTACTAATGCTGACGACAATGGACTCTGGCTTCTGAGGCTGTAATTTTTCCTCAGAATGTTAATTGTTCGGAAGTATGGTAAATCACAACAGGTACAGCGGGGAATAAAAATAATCATGTTTAGTTTGCAGTTAGGACTAGATTCAACCAAAACTTTACAATGAATATGGATAGCACTTCGTTACCGACTAAAGTCCCTGTTTTGGTGAAACCATGCGCAGATGTTGCTGCAGGAGAGCGATAATTTGAGTGATAGAGGATGATCTTAATATGCAGTAAAATGCAACAAAATATGTCACCATGTACAGCAAGAATAAATGTACTTCGTATATACAATAATTTGGACTGCAGGTTTAAAAGGAAGGACGCAGATATGGATGTGATAACAGGGTGGTGGCTTCTAATTGACGCATCATCAAACTTCCGCCTCCCAGCGGAATCAAGCCGCTTAAACATAGAATAAATTTTTACAGGTAACTAGTAATGGTTAATACACGTGCTCAATAAGACAATAACTCATTTAACCCATTATTAACATTATTATCCACAGTTAACTTAGAGATACAAAAATGGCGATCTTACGTTTATAGGTACAGTAGAAGTGGGTCGGAAGAGGGAACCTAAAAAGAGAGCCTTCTTTGTTTTTATACAAAAGAACAACAGAATAGCTCCATAGATTTCAAGGTACTGAATGCAATAATGTCCATGTTTCTCGGCATTCTATTTAATTAGATGACAAAGTTTAATTTGTTATAGCAACCAGACAAGCTAGCCACTGCCTGCCCACGTTACATCATCATCTCCGGGTTAGCCTTCGCACGTTCGACAGTACTGTCAGAGCAGCATGGACAACTTAAACTTCACTTTTGAGCCACACAGTCACTGTGATTAATGCGTACACAGGTTATGGTAAATTCATCAGGAAAATTCCAGTTCACCACCGACGAACTTCGCCAATCATTATTTGAATTATTTCAGTTTCATCTTAATCAATGTTTAATTGTGCCCCCAAGTAACCTCATGTTATGGCTTTTTCATTCCTTTATGTAATCACACTTTTGTAATAAATTAATAATTGCGCAAATCGTGTTTATCATAAATGTAATATATTTAGCAAACCATCTATCATGACGTAGTCTTTGAATAAAAGAATTGTGAATATCACAACTTAAACTTTACTGCTACAGCTGCAAAATTCTGAAGCGTTAATTTAATCCGTTGTGCACATTCAATCCAGCGTGGTTCTTAAGGATGGATATTTCTGATAGCCAATTCCAACGAAGGTTGTTTTCTCAACACTTACATTTCACAAGCGGGAACGCGAGTTTTGGTGAACAAGACAATTTTTCAACCGCTGCTCAACAGCCCGGCAAAATTTCATAATTGTAACTTCCATCGCGGTGAAAATTTACATTTTATGATAACTTACGATGCGAAGGAAGAAAACGTTTACTTAAATGTTTTTGGACCGCACCGCAAGAAACCATCGATGCCAATTACAGTCATACTGAACAAATCGCAAACGGTAAAAATGACACTGACGTACTTAACAAATTATGTTTTCGGTAGCTCAGAGAGGTGAATGTCGAGTAACGGAGCGCAACGTTCTTTCGGTACCAAATGATTAGAAAGCACCGCTCAGACCCAGCTGCCGGCCAAGTGGCCGTGCGGATAAAGGCGCTGCAGTCTGGAACCGCAAGACCGCTACGGTCGCAGGTTCGAATCCTGCCTCGGGCATGGATGTTTGTGATGTCCTTAGGTTAGTTAGGTTTAACTAGTTCTAAGTTCTAGGGGACCAATGACCACAGCAGATGAGTCCCATAGTGCTCAGAGCCATTTGAACCATTTTTTTTTTCAGAACCAGCTGACGTCTGTTGTATGGCGAAACGGCCACTCATTATCTCGTTATCTGTGAAATATTTAACATCCGTCACTCTCTTTAGTCGATGTTCCACCATAGCCTCCGGATTTCTTTGTCTTGGATGTACACACGAGTCTGAAAAGATTTCAGATGATTGAAAAAAGAAACAACGTAATCTTTTCAGCGTCTTCTTACTTCATTTAACTCGGTGGCTGAAAATCGTTCTGTTTTGATCGCTTCCCTCGTCCGTCCTTTCCAACATATCTTCATTTGGCTACTGATCTGTTCACATTGATATTAAAACCTTCTGTAACATTACATTTCAAGTGCTTCCTGTTTTCACTTCTCTTATATTTTTCGCGATCCATGTTTCATTTCCAAAAATAGCTGTGCTCCAGCAAGTTTTCCGAAAAGTCTTTCTCAGGTTCTTGTCTAACTATGATACTAATCTGCTGGTACATTACCTGAAGAAAGTGTTATTCGTCTCCTTGTCTGACAATCTTGTTTAACTTGCGTCGTAAATTGTAAAATTCATTCTCCTCTGAGTATTCTCCACTTGTTGCATTTAATAAGTCACTGCTCCTCATTTTAACTGTCTTCACAGGCTTCATCTTTCTTTCATTAAACCTTAACTCAAATTCTACGCTAAGCATAGCTTTTGTTATATTCAGCAGGTATTCTAAATCATTCTTATTTTCGCTTAGGTATCACCACAAAAGACGTAGAAGCTGAGAAAGACTACTGATCTGTCTTGTCAGACAACGATTGTATCGATTTTATTATTATTCAATTGGTTCAAACGGCTCTGAGACTTAACTTCTGAGGTCATCAGTCCCCTAGAACTTAGAACTACTTAAACCTAACTAACCTAAGGACATCACACACATCCATGCCCGAGGCAGGATTTGAACCTGCGACCGTAGCGGTCGCGCGGTTCCGGACTGTAGCGCCTAGAACCGCTCGGCCACCTCGGCCGGCTATTATTATTACTATTATTATTATTATTTGTGACATTGTTTAAGACGGAAACCGCATGAATAATTCACATGAATGACAAAATAGAGCTTCACGTTTCATCCAAGAGTCCGTACCTGAATGCAAATATCCTGAACGATCGACGAATTCATGAAAATAGAGACTCCATTATGGTCCAAGGCGCAGTTCCGCAACGTGTACATAGATGAAAATCCATCGGACTCTTCCGAACGAGATGCCAAATATTTTTTCTTATTTAAGGCGAAGCAATGGGAGTAGTTGTTTTTTTTTTTTTTTTTTTTTTTTTTTTTTTTTTTTTTTTTTTTTTTTTTAGCACCATGGGACTCAACTGCTGAGGTCATTAGTCCCCTAGAACTTAGAACTAGTTAAACCTAACTAACCTAAGGACATCACAAACATCCATGCCCGAGGCAGGATTCGAACCTGCGACCGTAGCGGTCTTGCGGTTCCAGACTGCAGTGCCTTTAACCGCAGGGCCACTTCGGCCGGCAATGGGAGTAGTTAACCTAAATGGAAATCCTACGTCATCACTACAACGAAACACACCACTTAACTACTGACTTAAACGGACTTGCCAGACCACACAGGCCTACAAGCGCTGTGTCATCTGCAAAAATCCGACGCTTTGGGTTCACTGTCCCTGGTCATCCTTCATGCAGTCCCGACTAGGCCCCATTCGATTTTCAACTCTGTGCTACTAACAGCAACTGCCTCAAAACTAAATGAATGCGAAACAATCAGCGTGAGTACGGGGAAAGATATGTATAATATTTTATACATACCATTACGAAACTAGAACTATGTTACTGTAACCGTTATCAGTCAGAAGGCTGGTGTAGCTGCCCACGTTAGAGTACCTTTTTCACGTATTTATACTTATGTCTAAATTGTTGCACCCTTTCTCCATTTCACTCTACTTATTGTATTCAAGGCTTGGTCTCCCTTTATAATCGTCACCCCCACACTTCACTCCATTGCTAAAGTAAATATCCACTGACGTGTTAAAATATATTCCAAGAACCTATTTTTCTGTTTGTCAAGGGCATAGAGTTTTTATTTCTCCTTTCAGATAGATACCTCAATAATGATAGTGAGTGCGTGCTCAAAAGCAATGCCTCTGGTTTTTTTATTCTGCTTTCAATGCCGGTTGAAGTACTACATGTCACGCATATTACTCCGTTGACTTTCCCGCTTCGCTGTCGCAGTTTTGCAGCACTCAATTTTTCAAATTTATCGTGTCACGTCGAGATGTGTAACATACACTACGTGATCAAAAGTATACGGACACCCCCATAAACATACGTTTTTCATATTAGGTGCATTGTGCTGCCACCTACTGCCAGGTACTCCATATCAGCGACCTCAGTATTCATTATAAATCGTGAGAGAGCAGAATGGGGCACTCCGCGCAACTCACAGACGTCGAACGTGGTCAGGTGATTGGGTGTCACTTGTGCCATACGTCTGTACGCCAGATTTCCACACTCCTAAACACCTCTAGGTCCACTGTTACCAATGTGATAGTGAAGTGGAAACGTGAAGGGACACGTACAGCACAAAAGAGTACAGGCTGACCTCGTCTGTTGACTGACAGAGACTGCCGACAGTTGAAGAGGGCCGTAATGTGTAATAGGCAAACATTTATCCAGACCATTACACACAAATTCCAAGCTGCATCAGGATTCACTGCAAGTACTATGACAGTCAGGCGAGAGGTGAGAAAACTTGGATTTCATGGTCGAGCGGCGGCTCATAAGCCACACATCACGCCGGTAAATGCCAAATGACGCCTCGCTTGGTGTAAGGAGCGTAAACACCGGAGTGGAGTGATGAATCACGGTATACAATGTGGCGATCCTTTGGCAGGTGCGGGTATGACTAATGCCCGGTGGACGTCATCTTCCAGTGTGTATAGTGCGAACAGCAAAATTCGGAGGCGGTGATGTTATGGTGTGGTCGTGTTTTTATGGAGGTGGCTTGCACCTCTTGTTGCTTTGTGTGACACCATCACAGTACAGGACATTGATGTTTTAAGTACCTTCTTGGTTCCCACTGTTGAAGAGCAATGCGGGTTTGGCGTTTGCATCTTTCAACCCGTTCGAGCACCTGTTCATAATGCAGCAGGCTGTGGCGGAGTGGTTACACGAGAATCACATCCCTGTAATGGACTGTCTTGCACAGAGTCCTGACCTGAATCCTACAGAACACCTTTGGGATGTTTTGGAACACCGACTTCGGGCCAGACCTCACCGACGGACATCGATACCTCTCCTCAATGCATCACTTCGTGAAGAATGGGCTGCAATTGCCCAAGAAACCTTCCAGCACCTGATTGAACGTATGCCTGCGAGAGTGGAAGCTGTCATCAAGGCTAGGGGTGGGCCAACACCATACTGAATTCCAGCATTACCGATGGAGGGCGCCACGAACTTGTAAGTCATTTTCATCCAGGTGTCCGGATACTTTGATTACATAGTGTATGTATGTTGCTGCCTGAGAAACAGCTCAGAAAACTGAAGGCGTGAATTTGAAGACTTAGTTTACACATGTAGCACCCTCTCATTCAACTTGGCAACGTCTGACCACATACGAGCGCCGTGACAAAATGGTTGGTTGGTTTGTGGGAGTAAAGGGACCAGACTGCTACGGTCATCGGTCCCGTGACAAAATGGTTCAAATGTCTCTGAGCACTATGAGACTTAACTGCTGAGGTCATCAGTCCCCTAGAACTTAGAACTACTTAAACCTAACTAACCTAAGAACGTCACACACATCCATGCCCGAGGCAGGATTCGAACCTGCGACCGTAGCGGTCGCGCGGTTCCAGACTGTAGCGCCTAGAACCGCTCGGCCACCCCGGTCGGCGTGCTGTGACATCTGCAAAAATCCGACGCTTTGGCTTTACTGTAGATGGTCATCCATCACACAGTCCCGACTAGGCCCCATTCGATTTTCAACTCTTTCCAGAACTGAAAGAACGCCTTCGAGGACTTCACTTTGATAGTGACGATGCGACGCAAGCAGAGATAAGGGTGTGTCTCCGACAACAAAGTCAGACATTCTACAGTGACGATATTAAAAAATAGGTCTCTCATTGGGAGAAATGTGTTCATGCCCTAGATGACTTTGTTGAGAAATTAATACGTAGACAGGAAGAATAAAGATGTAGAGCGTTAATAACGTTTGTTTTATTTAAGAAGCTTTGAAGTTTTTGACGTAAGAAATTCGCATGCATCACGCCCTCATCACGCCCTCGTATATGATCTGCCCATCCAACCTTCAGCTTTCTTCTTAACAACTCATTTTAAAATGTTCTCTTCGTTCTTTTTTGTGCCGTTTATCGTCTACTTTCACTTCCACATGAGGCTGCACGCCAATCAAATACTTTCAGAAGAGCGTAACACTTAAATTTATTCATGAAGTAGTTTTTTTCTGCTTCAGCACTTGTTACTAATATTTATTACTGACTTAAGCGGAAAAAGTTATTTTATAAATTTATAATGCAGTCGCTGACAACAAATTGCATACAACATGGAGAAATTTAAACTATCTTAAATTTATAATTGATGATGACATAGTTATATCTTTCAGAAGAACTTTTCTCTCGGCTGCAATTGATTTCCTCGGTATTTTTACCAAAGTGAGTTATTTTGCTGCTCAAATAGTAAAAGTCATCTATTACTGTCAACATCTTTTCCGAATCTAAATCCCTCAGCATCACCTGACTTAAACTGACTACACTTCATTAACCTTGTATTTGTTTTATTTGGAAAACGATTTAAAAAAAAATAACGGACAAACAGGTGGAAAAAATTCTACTGTAGTGCAGTAGCCTTGCAAAGAATATAATGTAGTAGAGACTTGCACCACCTTTTCCCATGTACTGATGGCGTGCCTGGGACTGGGTGGAAGGGATTAGGGAGAGTCTTCGAAGAAATTTTTTTAGCTTTCCTTATTCAATATCTATGTAGAGAGGGCCGAAGACCCATTGAAGAGACAAAGACTTTTCAGCCAAACACCAAGAGAACAGGTAACGGGGAAGAGAGAATCTCAATTGGAATTATTTGGAAGGAGATTTCTAGCAGCGATATTTGCCTTACAGCCAAAGAAACTTCCCAAAAAGCTTGGTCAGAAGTGGAGGATGGGAACTATTGTCATTTCATTTGTGGGCCAATATGTCCCAGACAAAAAAATAAAACTAAACCCCTAGCGCAAGTAAAAATATATATTTTTTGTGTCTTTAAGTGGATGACTTGCTGGGCCTCTCTAGCGTGTGTGTGTGTCGCTGTGGAAGGATTTAGAGGGGAATGTAGACAATCAGTTCTGTCAGTACAAAAGTCTTTTATATGGCAATCGTTGAAACATGTAGATGCTTCAAAAAGTTCCATTCGAATATTCATAACATCTGAGGGCGTAAGACTACAGAAGGGTCGTTAGAGAAAAATATGAGAGATTATCGTGTATAGACAAGGACACACACAACCATTTTTGCTGAGAAAAGCAGGTCTAAAATTCTATAAGACAAAACTGGCACTCATTAAAACTTTCTTAAGAAATAAAAATCAATAATTCGAAAAGGATTGACTCAAATGTGTACTTTTTATCCTCATATATTCAATGCTTTCATCCAGGACGCTGCAGAGCATGTTTGCGGAACAATAAAGTTCAAAACTAATGGACAGACGATATACAGTTTGCGATATGCAGATGATGTTGTTGTAGTCACGGAGTCGAAAGAGGATGTAGAGTAGATCTCCAGCACAATGGAAAGAATTTTCTGTCTTCAATTGATATGAGGATAAATGAGAGAAACACTAATGTGACGCTGTGTAGAACTGAAGAAGAACATGAATCTTTAAAAATGAGAATTAGAAGAGGGGTTTTAGAAGCGATAGAGAAACGTACTTGTTTTGTAAGCAGAGATGGCAGAAGCCAGAAAGAAATTTCAAACAAAATACAGCAACAAAAAAAAGAATTGCGTTCACTCTGAGAAAGAACTGAGCAGCAAGTCTAGAAATGAGAACATCATTTGTCTGAAGTGTGGCCCGATACGAGTGTCTGACTTGGACAATAGGAAAACTAGTGAAAGGACGGTTAGAAACACTGGAGATTTTGTGCTACAGAAAGATTTTGAGGATCAGTTGGAGACAGAGTCACCAATGAAGAAATGCTGATAAGAATACAGGTAATCTCTGTGGATACACATCAATACAAAAGGAGACAGACTCATAGGGCACATTTTAAGAGACAATAAGGTCATTAGAAAAATAGCAAGCAAAAAAATGTTTCAAATGGCTCTGAGCACTATGGGACTTAACTCCTGTGGTCATCAGTCCCCTAGAACTTAGAACTACTTAAACCTAACTAACCTAACCTGACCGTAGCAGTCGCGCGGTTCCGGACTGAGCGCCTTAACCGCGAGACCACTGCGGCCGGCAGCAAGCAGAAGTACTGAAGGAAGGAATGGCCAGAGACCACTAAAGACGTCACACATGCACCAAATTATGAGTGATGCATGGTATGGGCAAGTGAAGGGGAAGGCAGACAGTAGAGTAGAATGGTGTGCTACTGCACACCAACCACAGGGATGAACACTAGTTAATAAGAGAGGTAAGTGTTCTCTTACGCGGCATACAGTGGTTTTTCGAGCACTTACCCTGTTACCAGGAGCTGTGCTTGCATATAGATAGTTTCACTATGATGAGTTAAGGTGAGAAGTAAGCATTTGTACGCGCAATAACGTCAGCTGCCCTCATGTCTGTCAATCTGGGTAACCGCAGCTCATTCTAGGCGCCCTCTTCCCTCTCTTTTCCCACTACACAACGCGGTGGCACGTGCAGCGTCGCTGCCAAGCCGTGCACGGACACCAGCATGCATCTGAGCATTATATGACACGTATATTATGCAAGAAATTTAATAACTTTTGAACGTCGTTTATATTAACTGACGAAAAAAGGGTATTCTATTCCCTTAGACTCTACTCGTGTTTTTTTCTTTACTTTCAAAAGAAAAAAGAAAGAAAGAAAATTAGCCTATGTTCTTTCTCAAAGTTCAAGTAAACTCCAAACGAAATTTCACCGAAATCAGCTCAACAGTTTAGTCGTGAAAATGTAAGAGACATAATTGTTTTTGCATTTATAATATTAATCTCGGTTTCATGAGGGTAATTTTCATCGTTGTACCTACAAAAAAATGCGTGTTTTTGACACCACATACGTTTCGCTTTGAGGTAAAGCATCATCAGCGGTGACAATTTCGGCTTGGACTCTCACCTACATCGGGGAATGCTGTCTGATAGCGCGTCGTTTGTTTCTTTCTCCATTAAACACTTACACTTGTAGTCCAATTTCCTAATGAATAAAGAAACTGAAGACGCGCTAGTAGACGGCATTTCCTGATGTAGGCTAGAAGCCAAGCAGGAATTGCCACCACTGACGATGCTTAACCTCAATAAAGCGAAACGCCTCTATTGAGGAAAACACACATTTTATTGTAGTTGTAGCGATGGAACAAAAATTCCCAACAAATTGTGAGGTAACTACGTACAAATGGCCAAACAAATGAAGAATTTATCCTCAATTTATGTACGACCGAGCTCCTTGCCCGGTCGTGAAGGCCCGGTGGATGTTTACCGGCCGCCGTGTCATCCTCTGGCCTTACGGTATCGTGCGGATGCGATACGGAGGCGCATTCGCTCGGTACACGGCTTTCCCGTCCGTTTCAGACCTTCCAGATCGTGGAGCCGCCACTACTCAGTCAACGAGCTTTTCAATTGGCACAGCGACGCTGAGTGCACCATGTAACAGTCCGTATACCAAAGAAAAATCCTTGACAGTACCAAGAGTCGAAGTCGGGTCCTCCACATGGCAGCCATTTAGGTTGACCACTCAGCTACGGAAGTCCGCAGCTCGTGGTCTAATGGTTACCGTTTCTGCCTCTGGGTCACAGAGTCCAGTTTCGATTCCCACCGGTCGGGGATTTTCTCCGCCCGAGGACTGGGTGTTGCTGTTCTCCTCATTATGTCATCATAATTCGGGAAAATGACGAAACTGGACAGTGGAAAGTTGGGAATTTGTACGGGAGGTGATAACCACACCGTTGGACGCCCCACAATCCGAAGTCATAATCATTATCAGCCACGGAGCCCTCGGGCTTATTCACGAGGGGTAATATAAAGTTTAAACTATCATCTGGAAAAATGAAGTTATTTAGTGAACAAAACAGTCTAAATAACATTTTACTGAGTAATTGTTATTACCGTTTCGGTTGAATTGGTCTGTTACCCGTTATTCAATAACGCACACTGGCTGACGCCGTCCTGTACTTTAGTATTAAATCTGAAGAGTCTGGCAATAACAGCTAATTAAACGTGGCCTAGACGATTTTGTTTATTAAATGAAAAAATAACTCACTAACTTTTTCTGTGACGAGACGCCACCTCCCTTAAAACAAAATTACGTAACGGTTTACATGCCTCGAGATGACTGGGTGTTTGTGTTGTCCTCATCATCTCATTATCATTCCTGTAAGTGGCGAGACTGGACTGAGCAGAGGTTGGGAATTTGTACGGGCGCTGATAACCATGCAGTTGAGCGCCCCACAAACCAAAACATCATCCTAATCATCATATATGCAGGTACACATCTGCAGCCCTACTATACTCTGAAGCCGCCGCCCGGTAGTACGGTAGCACGCCCTGGAAGGATCAAAATAATATGGCGCATTCAAAACCCAAAGAAAGCAGGTGATGACAGATGTGAAAGATACCGAACTATCAGTTTAATATGTCACAGCTGCAAAATACTAACACGAATTCTTTACAGACGAATGGAAAAACTGGTAGAAGCCGACCTCGGGGAAGAGCAGTTTGGATTCCGTAGAAATATTGGAACACATAAGGCAATACTGACCTTAAGACTCATCTTAGAAGAAAGATTAAGGAAAGGCAAACCTGCGATTCTAGCATTTGTGGACTTAGAGAAAACTTTTGACGATGTTGACTGGAATAACCTCTTTCAAATTATGACGGTGGAAGGGGTAAAACATACGGAGCGAAAGGCTATTTACAATTTGTACAGAAAGCAGATGGCAGTCATAAGAGTCGAGGGGCATGAAAGGGAAGCAGTGGTTGGGAAGGGAGTGAGACAGGGTTGCAGCCTCTCCCCGATGTTATTCAATCTGTATATTGAGTAAGCAGTAAAGGAAACAAAAGAAAAATTCGGAGTAGGTATTAAAATCCATGGAGAAGAAATAAAAACTTTGAGGTTCGCCGATGACATTGTAATTCTATCAGAGACAGCAAAGGACTTGGAAGAGCAGCTGGACGGAATGGACTGTGTCTTGAAAGGAGGATATAAGATGAACATCAACAAAAGCAAAACGAGGATAATGGAACGTAGTCGAATTAAGTCGGGTGATGCTGAGGAAATTTGATTAGGAAATGAGAGACTTAAAGTAGTAAAGGAGCCATGGATGGAAGTGAAACATGGACGATAAATAGTTTGTACAAGAAGAGAATAGAAGCTTTCAAAATGTGCTGATACAGACGAATGCTGAAGATTAGATGGGTAGATCACATAACTAATGAGGAGGTACTGAATGGAATTGGGGAGAAGAGTAGTCTGTAGCACAACTTGACTAGAAGAAGGGATCGGTTGGTAGGACGTGTTCTGAGGCATCAATGGATCACCAATTTAGTATTGGAGGGCAGCGTGGAGGGTAAAAATCGTAGAGGGAGGCCAAGAAATGAATACACTGAGCAGATTCAGAAGGATGTAGGTTGCACTAAGTACTGGGAGATGAAGAAGCTTGCACAGGATAGGGTAGCATGGAGAGCTGCATCAAACCAGTCTCAGGACTGAAGACCACAACAACAACAACATGGATAAATTGAAGTATAGAGCGTTAATTCGTTTTCGGCGTCAGCGGAAATGTTGCTGCTGCGTCAGGCCAATCCAGACGGCCATAGTAGTGGCGACAACTAAAACCTTATGACCACCTCCAGTCGACACATGTGCACAACAAAAGCTGAAGCCGCACACACATCCTACAGCAGGACTCCATATAGACAGCGCTGCTCAGCCAAACGCCGTAATGACAACGACGGAGCGGAGGCGCAATCAGTGAGAGACTAACCCTAACGTGACGTCACTGAAGGCTGATTAGCCCTTCCCGGAAGAGGCTGCCCCCGCAGAAGGCCGGCCGCCGCTGTCGGATGGAGCGCCCAGCTGTGCGCGGGCGCCGCGCTCGTACCGCGGCCTTCGTGAGCGCGCCGCCCAGGTATCTGTGAATTAGCCAGCCTGCGTGGTGGCGTGGTTCTCGGAAGGAGGTTCATTAGCCTTCTGGAGGCGGCTGAGGCTGCCGGCTTTGTGGGCCGTGTTGACACAGCGGTGCGGGCGGCGACGAGCCGGGGCCCTTGTGCCCGCTCAACTGAGCCGCCCCGGCGCTCAGCGCCGACAGAGTGATTTTAAAGATTCACGGCGCCTGCCCGCGCCGAGGCAGGCCTTTGTGTGCGCGCCAGCCGGCCGTCTGTTGTGGTGCGTGTGTGTGCGCACGCGTGCCTGCGTTTAGGCGCTCGTCTTGTGCGGCTTTGCGTGCCGCAACTGTGCTTCGCGTCTAGTGGCTTCAGAGCCAAATTTATCGGTCGCACGCGACAGCATGCGCCACCTATTATGTTCTAAAACACGGCGCATAAAAACGGGACTTCCGCGGCTCATGTCTCGGGTTCTATTTGGTGATAGAAAGTCCGTGCTAATTGTTCAGATGGTTCAAATGGCTCTGAGCACTATGGGACTTAACTTCTGAGGTCATCAGTCCCCTAGAACTTAGAACTACTTAACCCTAACTAACCTAAGGACATCACACACATCCATGCCCGAGGCAGGATTCGAACCTGCGACCGTAGAAGTGGCGCGGTTCCAGACTGTAGCGCCTAGAACCGCTCGGCCACCACGGCCGGCGGTTAATTGTTCCGGATAGCCCTTGGGCTAAGGACCTTTTGTATACTCAATGAAAGGGTCCTTCTACTGTAACTATTGTACAGTCCGGAGTCAAATTTTGAATACTGTACACTTTGCCCTGCGTAAGCAAATGGAGAATCTCGGTTGGTTCGTTTAGCGTTACATGTAGTCTACGGTGAGCCTCAAGAGGCTTATGAAAGCACCATTAGTTCATGGGCGGTTCCTTAGAAAAAAAACCGAAAAAAATTTTTTTTGCGGTTTTTCGAGAGAAACCTTGCCGCAGATTCTAAGACGCTTATGCACAGCATACTACCTTGGAAACTTTATTGATATCTTTTCCCGTTTATGAGGCGCCTAGGTTCAATGTTAACCTACTAGAACACGCAAAATATGTACGTAAAATCCGATGTGAGGCGATATATAAATAACAAATAAACGCAGCAAATTGATCGAAATATAACATTATATTCTCTAGGCATTTATCTAGAAGAGCCATCCTCCCTTTATCAAAAATCTCTATCTGTTACAATGGTTCAAATGGCTCTGGGCACTATGGGACTTAACTTCTGTGGTCATCAGTCCCCTAGAACTTAGAACTACTTAAACCTAACTAACCTAAGGATATCACACACGTCCATGCCCGAGGCAGGATTCGAAACTGCGACCGTAGCAGTCGCGCGGTTCCGGACTGAGCGCCTTAACCGCGAGACCACGGCGGTCGGCTATCTGTTACAGAAAACAACCTAGAATAATGTCGTTTTGGTACCAGAACCGAGCCGCAGATTGCAAGATTGCTATGAACGGAAAATGTGTGTTATTTTTACGATGTATTCCTAAGTACTCGCTCTCGAATGACTTTGATAATTTTCTTGATACCTTCATCCATTTCCGAGATACACAAGTTCAAAGTTACCCTACCTATACACGTAAAATCCGGTGTGAGGCGAAAATGTATTTCATAAAGTGACGTAGTACGGAGAAATATGCTGTGAACTGTCTCCGTTACAACATCACAGCTTCTGTGAACGCCGTGGTGTAGTACTGAAGCATATTCAAAGTTTTTGTGCAAGTAAAATCCAATCTGAGATGTACAATTAGTTCTGCGTTGTCCTCCGCCGGCAGCTGAACGGTCAGCGTAACCGATTGTCAATACTCTGGGCCCGGGTTCGATTCCCAGTTGGGTCTGGGAATTTTCTCCGCTCAGGGACTGGGTGCTGTGCTGTCCTCATCATCATCCTATCATCCTCATCAACTGTAGGTAACCCAAGTGGCGTCAGCTTGAAGGACGGAGTTCGGCGAACGGCCTGCCCGACGGGGGACCCTAGCCATACGATTAAATAAATAAATAAGTTCTGCGTTATTTCAATTTCACATAATTAAAGGATCAAAATTTTACTCACCTACGAAGTTCTTTTCACATGAGTGACATACCTTCGTGTAGCAGGAACAGAAGGGAACCAGCGGACAAACGTTCAGCTAGAAAAACAAAAAAACGCGGATATGTTCTTGTGTAAAGTACTCTGACTGAAAAGTGAGGTATCAACTGCACCAGTATACCTTCGTCAGAACCTTTAAAAATTTCCCCAAAAATTTTTCATGCGAACATACACGCGCTTTTTTATGCTCAAGAGAGAAGGAGGCAGTAGCAATTAGAAAGAGACGGAAAAGTAATAAACACTGGAAGATAGCGGACAATGGTTGTGTTTTAGAAAGAGCGATGGAGACCTTGCCAGTGTGAGAGAAAAAGGAAGACACAGTGGTAGCTTAACATAGTCGACAGTGACAGAAAAGGACTTGGAAAAGAGAAGGAGACAGTGCCACTGGGAGAGGAATAAAAAGAATTAGCAAGGGGGAGTGGGTGAGAGCCAGTGATAAAAAAGAGAATCTATGACAGTGACAACGATGGAGAGAGAAACAATGACGGTGAGAAGAAACAGCAACATTGGGAAGGAATAAATGAGATAGAAGCAGTAAACGAGTGGAAGATTGAGACAGAGACTGTGATAGGATATAGTGGTAATAGAACAGAGCGAATGAGACTTTTTAAAAGCTGTGAAGCAACAGCGACAAAGTTTCCAGCGATTTTCTTTAGCATAATTCGCGTCATGGATCACAATTTGTCGTTTTTTGTAATCAGGTTATTAATTTCGGTCGGTAACGACTATCTTCAGATCTAAAAAATATAAGCACATAGAGAAAGACTAATTTACAAAACACTCGGAACTATTCGAATGTACACTGAAGAGCCAATGCCTAATGTCGTGTAGGGCCCCCCTCCCGAGCATGCAGAAATGCCGCAACACGACGTGGCACGGACTCGACTAATGTCTGAAGTAGTTCTGGAGGGATGTGACACCATGAATCCTGCAGGGCTATCCTTAAATCCGCAAGAGTACGAGGGGGTGGAGATCTCTTCTGAATAGCACGTTACAAGGCATCACAGATATGCTCAACAATGTTCACGTGTGGGAAGTTTCGTGGCCAGCGAACGTGTTTAAACTGAGAAGAGTGTTCCTGGAGGCACTATGTAGCAATTTTGGGATTGTGGGGTGTCCCATTGTCCTGCTGGAATTGCCCAAGTCCGTCGGAATGCGCGAAGGACATGAATAAATGCAGGTGATCGGACAGAATACTTGCGTACCGCACCTGTCAGAGTCGTATCTAGACGTATCAGGGGTCCCATATCACTCCAACTGCACACGCCCCACAGCATTACAGTGCCTCTACCAGTGTTAACAGTCCCGTGCTCACGTGCAGGGTCCATGGATTCATAAGATAATCTGCACACCCGTACGCGTCCATCCGCTCGATACAATTTGAAACGAGACTCGTCCGACCAGGCAACAAGTTTCCAGTCATCAACAGTCCAATGTCTGCGTTGACGGGCCCAACCGAGGCGTAAAGCTTAGTGTCGTGCAGTCATCAAGGGTACACGAGTTGGCTTTCGGCTCCGGAAGCCATTATCGATCGATGATGTTCCGTTGAATGGATCGCACGCTGACACATGTTGATGGCCCAGCATTGAAATCTGCAGCAGTTTGCGGAATGGTTGCACTTCTGTATCGTTGAACGATTCCCTTCAGTCGTCGTTGGTCCCGTTCTTGCAGGATCTTTCTCCGGCCTCAGCGATGTCGGGGATTTGATGTTTTACCGGATTCCCGATATTTACAGTACACTCGGGACATGATGGTACGATAAAGTCCCCACTTCATCGCTACCTTGGAGATGCTGCGTCCCATCGCTAATCCGCCGACTATCACACCACATTCCAACTCACTTAAATCTTGATAACCTGCCATTGTAGCAGCAGTAACCGATCAAACAATTGCGCCAGACACTTGTCTTACATAGGCGTTGCCGACTACAGCGCCGTATTCTGCCTGTTTACATATCTTTGTGTTTGAATACGCATGCCTATACCAGTTTCCTTGGCGCGAAGCTATTTCAGCTTTGTCAAACAAATAAAAGTGTGGTATGTAAAGAGCACCATTGAAACGTACGTACTGCACGTGAAAAGAGACTCTTATACTGCCGTGCAGCGGCAAGGAACGTGCTCCGTACATGTCCGATAGATGTGGGAGCTGCACATCAGTTTAAACGGTTTAAAAGAATTAAATTGCTTGTACTCAAGTGTCTAAGAATTTGGTTCACATTTTATAAAAGGAAATGTAGATGATAAAGCGGAAATGACTGTGATTACAAGCCATATAACAAATTTAATGTAAAGGAAACTTTATTAAAACAAAGATCAATGTTAGAAGATCACGTAGTCTGTTCAGACAAGCAAAACAATTTAATTACGAAACGAATTACAGCTCACTAATGAAAACATTATCAAATGTGGGCAACGCGCCGCCAGACGGGAGCTCGCAATAAACCATGGGTACAAAAGTAAAATGGAACAAAAAGCTTAGGATGCCACAGCACTACTGCCACTTGTCAACCATACAACAACGATAATTATAAAGTATCAATACGTTAAAATAGGTGTTAAAAATTGTATGGTCTGAAAAGATATAATAACATATGCCGCATCACAAATCCACACCACTGTGCAATACAACTGTTCAAGACACTTCAAACGTTCGGCCCGTAAATAAACCAAATTTTTAATGGGCAGGCTACGCTCGTGCATTCTTCTCGCTAATCAAGGGTGCATAAAATGACTCAAAGGAAAGCAGTGGGACGACGTGAAAATCTTTGCTGCAAACAATATTATCTATTCTTCCGACAATGAATAGTTTCTTATTATCAAGTAAGTTAAACAATTTTGTGTGCTATGCACAATATCATTGTACAAGGAAATCAGTGTTGAAACACACACAAAGAAAAAAGGGAGGGTAAAGGAAGGAAAAGAAAAAAAACTCCATTTGAGGAAATGGGAGGCTGCAAAAGCAATTTGCCATAAACAATAAAATATTAAAATTCCATTACACGCAACATCCTCATCATTCCTTATCTGCTTCTGAAACACAAAGTCTAACTAAAATAAAAATTTTATTTAAAAGTATCTGTCAAATAGGTATTATAGCAAATATGCTACTTAATACATTTAGAAGCACTGCATTATGGAAATGCGTATTAGCTGCTAGGCTGTCCTCTGCCAGTTCAACGTTCATCGGTGAGCTCACAAAATTTTTTTGAATAAAGGCGCTTTTTGTCAAGCATGTCATTAACTTACGTACGTCACAGTAGCAGTAGACTTAAAATTTTGAAGAAACAGGTGGGTAGAGGAGGAAAGACACACTAAGAACATAATATAACAATCGAGCACTGACAGTGGTTATTCTTTTTTAGCTACATAGACTTTGGCATTAAGAGGTTGACGTAACTTAAGTTCTTACCAAACAGCAATAAGACAAAATAAAATAAGTTGGAACGTCAAGTATGATACGTACACGTGGTAAAACTACAAAACGTCACGTGACGCTGGAAGGCTCAGGAAAATGCAGCTGGCAACGAAGTCCAACATGGGTCTAATCTACTCGTACGAGGAGCGTTTGAAACGTCCGTGCAAAGTCCGAGAGATGGCACCATCGGCGCGTATCGAGGTCATGTTTAGTTAGTATCATATTTGGAAAGAACGCACACCAAGTTTCAGCCATATTGGTCTACTTATTTGTGTTTCGCATTTGTGTGAATCAAGGAAGTCGAGTGATTGTCAAAAAATGGACGAAAAAGAATTTCATGTGGTGATTAAACATTATTTTATGAAAGGCAAAACGCCTCAGGAGACTAAAGAGAAGCTTGATACACATTATGGTGACTCTGCATATTCGATTAGAATAGTTTATAAGTGGTTTGAAAATTTTCGGAGTGGCCATATGAGCACAAGTGATGCTGAACGTTCTGGACGCCCTGTGGAGGTTACGACTCAAGAAATCATTAGATAAAATCCATGATATGGTGATGGATGACAGGAAAGGTGAGTGAGATTGCTACTGCTGCGGGTATCTCGAATGAACGCGTACGTAATATTTTGCATAAACATTCGGACATGAGAAAGCTATCCGAAAGATGGGTTCCGTGACTGCTCACGCTTGACCAAAAACGGAATCGTGTGAAGTGTTGCAAAGATGGTTTGCAGCTGTTCAGGAATAATCCGCAGGACTTTAAGCGTCGTTTCGTCACTGTAGATGAAACATGGATACATTACTATACTCCTGAGACAAAAAAAAAAAAAAAGAGGCGAAGCCTATTCCTTCGGCCGGAAAGGTTATGGCGACTGTCTTTTGGGGTTCGCAAGGGATAATCCTCATCAACTATCTGGAAAAGGGTAAAACTATTACAGGTGCATATTACTCATCGTTACTGGACCGTTTGAAAACCGAGCTGCAAGAAAAACACCGGCGATAGACCGCAAAAATGTTCTTTTTCATCAGGACAATGCACCAGCACACACCTCAGCAATTGTGGTCGCAAAATTAATGGAAATAGGATTCCAACTCGCTTCACATCCCACCTATTTCCTCCCTATTCTCCAGACCTGGCTCTCTCGGACTACTATTTGTTCCCCAATTTGAAGAAATGGTTGCGGGGGCAAAGATTTTATTCAAACGAGGAGGTGATTGCAGCAACTAATAGCTATTTTGCAGCCTTGGACAATTCCTATTATGCGGAAGGGATCAACAAATTACAACAGCCTTGGACGAAGTGTTCAAATGGTTAAAATGGCTATGAGCACTATGGGACTTAACTGCTGAGGTCATCAGTCCCCTAGGACTTAGAACTACTTAAACCTAACTAACCTAAGGACTTCACACACATCCATGCCCGAGGCAGGATTCGAACCTGCGACTGTAGCGCTCGCGCGGTTCCAGACTGTAGCGCCTGGAACCGCTCGGCCACTCCGGCCGGCTGGACGAAGTGTATAACTCTAAAAGGAGACTATGTCGAAAAATGAAAAGTTTCCCCAAACAGGTAAGCAGTTTTTATTTTTGCACGGCCGTTTCAAACGCCCCGCGTATGTATGTAATGCGATCCACGGAAGAGTAATGGAAATACACTAAAGTGACAAAAGTCATGGGGCAGCGATAAGCGTATATAGAGATGGCGGCAGTATCGCGTACACAAGAAATTAAATGGTAATGCATTAGCGGAGCTGTCATTTGTACTCAGGTGATTCTTGTGAAAAGTTTCCCACTTGATTAATGCTCCACGACTGGTTTTAACAGAGTTTGAACGCGGAGTCGTGGTTGAAGCTAGACGCATGGGACATTTCATTTCGGAAATCGTTAGAGAACTCAGTATCCGATGTCCACAGTGTCAAGCGTCTACCGAGAATACCAAATTTCAGTCATTACCTCTCACGACGTACAATGGAGTTGCCAACGGCCTTCACTTAACAACGAAAACAGCGGCGTTGCGTATAACTATCAGTGCTAACAGACAAGCAACCGTGCATGAAATAACCATAGAAATCAATGTGGGACGTACGACGAACGTATCCGTTAGGACAGAGGGGCGACAATTTGCAGTAATGGGTATATCGCGCTAGACGACCGACGCCAGTGACTTCTCCAACAGTACAACATCGTCTGCAGCGCCTCTTCTGGGCTCTTGAGATTTCGGTTGGACCTTACACGACTGGAAAACCATGGCCTGGTCAGATGAATCCCGATTTCTGTTGGTAAGAACTGATGGTAGGTTTCTAGTGTGGTGCAGAAACGCGAGGCCATGGAACTCAGTTGTCAACAATGTACTGTGCAAGCTGCTAGTGGCTTCACAAGGGTGTGGCCTATGTTTCCACGGAATGAGCTGGGTCCTCCGGTCGCGCTGAACAGATCATTGACTGTAAACTGTCTACAGGGAGACTTTTTACAGCCATTGTTACGGCGTAAAGTTAAGCGCCGGCGCGACAGTCGGGAACGAAAGAGAAGAGAAGAGAAGAGAAGAGAAGAGAAGAGAAGAGAAGAGAAGAGAAGAGAAGAGAAGAGAAGAGAAGAGAAGAGAAGAGAAGAGAAGAGACGAGAAGGGATCAGCAAATCGCACGCTGACCGACCCCCTTCCAGCACGACAGCGCGACATTAGCGGCCCCTGGGTGAAGAGGACATAAGAGCAGCGACCGACTGGTGACGGCCCAATTTGATGGCAGCTTCAAGATTAGCCACTTGGATAGCAGCGTCAATGTTAGACACTGAAATAGCAGCGTCAACGTTAGCGACTTAGTTAGCCAACTCTAAGTAACGCAGGCTTGTGTTTGTCCATTCTGAAGAAGACTAATTATTTTGTATGTCGCCCTTTGCTTGTGACGCATCTAGCGAAGTTAAATATTGTAATTTTTTGTTGTAATAAAACTCATTAATACGAGTTGTTTGTTTGTCCAACGAACCGAGTAGGCAGGATTCCTAGACACAACAGCCATTCATGGACTTCATGTTCCCAAACAACAATGGAATTTTTATGGATGACAATACGCCACGCCACCGGGTCACAATTGTTCCCAATTGGTTTGAAGAACATTCTGGACAATTCGAGCGAATGATCTGGCCAACGAGATCAACCGTCATTAATCCCATCGGATATTTATGCGATTTAATCGAGATGTCAGTTCATGCAGAAAATCCTCCGCTGGCAACACTTTCTCATTTATGGACAGCTACAGAGGCAGCACGGCTTCGTATTTCTGCAGGGGACTTCGAACTACTTGTTGAGTCGATGAAATGTGGAGATTTTGCATTACTCCGGGCAAAACGAAGTCCGGCAAGACATTAGGAGGTATCCTATGACTTTTGTCACCTCAATTCATTTACTTCTGTTAGATACATTTCATATTCCATTAAAAAAAATAATAAAAAGGTAAAAAGGGCAAGGGAGAGGGGGGGGGGGGGGAAGAGGGTGATAGGAGGAAGGGCAGAGGGGAAAGAGATTATAGTGAATTAACAAACAAACTGAAATATGCATTGGTTGAGAAATCGATCTGCTCAAGAGGGTCTGGCTGAGAGACGGGAGATGGTGACAATCAGACACACAAAGAGATAATGACAATGAGTTCGGTCGAATAAGTGAGTGAGAATGACAAGGTGGAGTGGATGGGTATGAGCGACTCGCAGCGATGGTGTAGTGGCTGTGAGCGAGTTACAGGTAGGGGATCTTGTGGTAGTGAGAGATGAGATGCATGTTAAACAGAGCTCCGATAGGAGCATTTTCCACTGATAGTAGGATGTTCTACTCATGACGTAACATCTACATCGACATGATTATTCTACAACTCACAATCAAGTGCCTCGCAGAGGCTTCGTTGATCCACCTTTAAGCTCTTCTCTAACGTTCCACTCACGAGCAGGGCGCAGGAAGAACACTAAACATCTTTCCGTGCGAGCTCTGACTACTCTTATTTTATTATTATGATCGTTTATCCCTATGTAGGTGGGCGCCAACAGAATATTTTCTCACTCTGGGGAGAAAGGTGATGATTGAAGTTTCATGAGAAGGTACCGCTGCAGCGAAAAACGCCTTTATTTTATTCGCTGCTACCCAAATTTGTGTATCACATCCGTGGCACTCATTCCCTTACTTCTCGATAATACAAAACGAGCTGCCCTTCTTTGAACATTTTCGATTTCCTCTGTCAATTCTATCCGATGTGGATCCCACACCGCACAGGAGTACTCCAGAAGGAGCTTCCCCCACGACATTATCTATGTGATAGTTCCAGTTTCAGTTATTCGTGATTGTGTTACCTAAATACTTAGTTGAGTTTACAGCCTTTGTATATTTGCGATTTATAGTGTAACTAAAATTTAGCGGATTCCTTTTAATACTCATGTGGATGACTTCACACACTTCATTACTTACGGTCAATTGTCACTTTATCACCACACAGATATCTCGTTTGAATAATTTTGACCGAGTGAAATGGTACATTGGTTAGCATACTGGACTCGCATTCATTAAGACGACGGTTCAAACCGACGTGCGGCCATCCTGAATTAGATTTTCCGTGACTTCCCTAAATCTTTTCAGGAAAATACCGGGATGGGTCCTGTGAATGAGCACGGCCGACTTCCTTCCCGTTCTTCCCTAATCCGATGGGACTGATAACCTTGCTGCTTGGTCCCCTCACCGAATCCACCAACCGACGAAATAACTTTGCTATTCGATTTGATCGTCTGATGTCTTTACGAGATAGTAAATGGCATCATCGTCTACAGGCAATCTAAGAGGGCTGCTCAGATTCTTCTAAATCGTTTATAGATCAGGAACAGCAGAGCGCCAGTAATACTTCCTCGGGAAATGCCAGATGTTACTTCTGTTTTACTCCATGTCTTTCCGTCAGTTATTGATATTTCTGACAAGAAATCACGAATCCAGTTGCAAAATTGAGACAATACTCCATAGACACGCAGTTTAATTAAAAGTTGCTTGTGAGAAACGGTGTTGAAAGCCTTCTGGAAATGCAAAAAAAAGCAATCAAACTGACGTGTCATGTCGATAGCACTCATTACTTCGTGGGAATAAAAAGCTAATTATCTTTCACAAGGACAATATTTTCTGAATTAATGTGGACTGTTTCTCAATAAATCATTTTCTTCGAGGTGATGCAAAATCTTCGAGCACAGTATATATTAAAAATTCCTGCTCGAAATCGGCGTTAGTGATATGGCTCTGTAATTAAGCGGATTTCTTCTATTTCCTTTTTAGTGTATTAGTGTGACTTGTGCAACTTTCCAGTCTTTGGGTACAGATCTTACTGCGAGTGAGCGGTTATACATCACAGCTAAGTATGGAGCTATTGTATCAGCGTCCAGGCCGTACCTGTGTCCTCGTCCAGTGGCTATGGTGGACGCCAAAGCTGGTATCCAGTATCCGTGGAAAGGAGGCTTTCTCTAGCCTGGAGACGATGAGCCATTCGTTACCTAACCCAGCTAAATAGGCTGTGGTAGTGGCCTACGTTGCTGGTTCAGGTGAGAGTGATTCTCCCAGCTGTTTCCCAACAACTGCTAGGAAATAAACTTTCCAATAATTTGGTAGTAAGCAGAACCTTATAGTAAGTGCAGCTATCATTAGCAGGAACAGCCAATGGAAATGAATGAATTCTCTTGCTAAGGATAACTAGCTGAAAAGTCCAAATGTTATTCGTGATGCCGGCTAGCGAACCCCGTGATGAACCATTGCCAAGTAGGCATCACAATAGACACGTAACGAATACAGTGACACGCTGCTAACATCGTAACAGGATGGCATAGCCCAAGTGAAAGAGTTAACAGAGAAGCTCACCGAGCGAGGTGGCGCAGTGGTTAGCACACTGGACTCGCATTCGGGAGGACGACAGTTCAATCCCGCCTCCGGCCATCCTGATTTAGGTTTTCCGTGATTTCCCTAAATCGTTTCAGGCAAAATGCCGGGATGGTTCCTTCGAAAGGGCACGGCCGATTTCCTTCCCAATCCTTCCCTAACCCGAGCTTGCGCTCCGTCTCTAATGACCTCGTTGTCGACGGGACGTTAAACACTAACCACCACCACTACCACAGAGAAGCTCAGGTAACTTCAAATGAAATTCGAGGGAGAAAGGCACCGTAAATCTCCTCGAAATGCTGCTAGATGAATTTAGAGAAACTATGTTTTACGAATATCTACAACCATTACGCTGCCACCCTGTTATGAGAGCAAGGAGAATAAAGTAAGAGAAAGAAACGCGTAAATATCGCAGTGTACACTGTCATGCATTTCGCGTACGTTTCTGCTTGGTTTCTACTACGCACTTGTTTCCTCTACCCACTTGTTTCCCGGGCAGTTGTGGATACGTTTCCAAATAGATCGATAGGATGGAGAAGTGACGCCGTTAGGCTTCATTCTCTGGGGAGCGGGGCAAGAGTGAGTGTACTACGAACTCCCTATGATACCAAAGGATATGTAACAATGTATTACCTCTGTGTGTGTGTGGCAGTATCTGCGGAAACACTATAATCTGTGCAGCGGTCACTTATTCACCGTCTCTGCGAGTGTACTGATGTTGATGGTGGACACGTCGGACATCTGTTGGTGCGAAAGTGTTCATCGGGTATGACGTTACAGACTATTTGTGAGTACGTTTCCCGTGCTGGATTTCATGCACAAAACTGAACATTCTATGGATGTATGCCACAATAATAATTGTGTTTAGTACACCAGAACCAAGACTCATACCAAACTCTATCTACAGTTTTCAGTTATGTAGAAAAGGCATACATGTACCATTTAAAAAACCTAACTTTGTGTTGGAAGGTGTGTTCGCTGACCTTTATGGATTATACATTCCTGCCCATTGTGCGAGCCCCTGATATATATGCATCCATGAGCAACTGCATTTTTAACATTTTGTTTCGTTTCGGAAGTATATAAAGTAGCAAAGTTAAGTGGTACAACCTGTATACATATATCTACTCTGATTAGCGGAGTTTATTTGTTTGGCTGTATTATCTGATTCATCGAGAAAACGACCCCCTCCTCATTCAAATATCAATCATAAAATAAATCTCAAACTTCATTAACCCCAAACAAAAAACAGTGATGGTAAACCTGCTGGATAATTAAGGATCTTATATACTCAATACAGCAATGCTGGATCTGAGACATGATCGTACGGAATTCCGCAAGAGCGGAACAGCAATCCCCTTTGACGCCACTGCTGTAGTTAATGGTCATCGTAAATTATTCACTGACTGCCACGGCTCTCTGATTGTGTATGAGGCATGTTGCTGTATTTTCTGGTCGTCGATCATCGGCTAAGATGATCTCTCCACCATGCCTTCACACAAAATTCTCTGGCGCAGTTTCTTTCACAGCCTTGCACAATCCTCTTCAATCTACCCACATCCGTGCTAACCACTGACACCGATAATTTTAGCTTATTGTTATACCGTGCTATATTTACCCACCAACCCGTGTCTACACGCCAGCTGTGGAAAATGAAAAAGTGATGACGCAATAGCGAGACTGATTCCAGCACAAAATCCTGCAAAGAAAACCTGATAAAACTCCAATCAAATAACGGAACGCCCTTCCACTACTAGAAAAACAACCATTTCCACTCCGTCCGCTTGACATCACTATTTTACCAAAGGCAGGTCGTCGCCTCAGCAACTTACCACACATCAGAGGTCCTTTGAAACTGGAAAGTAGCTCACAAGGATAGGCCATTACTTTCTGCAAGCTGTTTTTCTTTCTAAAAGTGATTGTTGATTATCTCCAAAAAAAACTCTCCATGAAACACGCTGAAGATTAGATGGGTACATCACGTACATAATGAGGAGGTACTGAATAGAAATGGGGAGAAGGGTAATTTGTGGTACAACTTGACAAGAGGTAGGAATCGGTTGGTAGAACATTTTCTGAGGCATCAAGGGTCACCAATTTAGTATTGGAGGGCAGGGTGGAGGGTAAAAATTGTAGAGGGAGACTAAGAGATGTATGCACTGAGCAGATTCAGAAGGATGTAGGTTGCAATAGTTATTTGGCGATGAAGAAGCTTGCTCAGGATAGAGTAGCATGGAGGGCTGCATCAAACCAGTCTCAGGTCTGAAGACCACAACACACACTACGGCCGCAGGCTCGAATCCTGCCTCGGGCATCGATGTGTGTGACGTCCTTAGGTTAATTAGGTTTAAGTAGTTCTAAGTTCTAGGGGACTGATGACCTCAGATGTTAAGTCTCATAGTGTTCAGAGCCATTTGAACCAATAACACAGTCTGGTTGTAAAATTGGGTGGGTTACGTATCACCGTAAGTGCTGCCACCTCATGGGGATGTGGCAAACAATTACATATTTACCAAACTATATTATAAAATAATTAAATATATTAAGTTTTGTGTATTTTGTTAAGGAGTTTAGAGCGTTAAAACGACTTTAAAATTATGTACTGTGTATAACACACGTAAATAGTCGTTGCTTTAGAAATAATTGTTAAGGACAATCCCGCATATTAATCTGAGATGCGGAATCCCACCGTTGTCAGTTGTAGTGTGAGCACAAAAAATAGTTCAAATGGCTCAGAGCACTATGGGACTTAACATCTGAGGTCATCAGTCCCCTAGAATTTAGAACTACTTAAACCTAACTAACCTAAGAACATCACACGCATCCATGCCCGAGGCAGAATTCGAACCTGCGACCATAGCGGTCGGGCGGTTCCAGACTGAAGCGCCTAGAACCGCTCGGCCATTGCGGCTGGCCAATGTAAGCACAGCCCATGTGTATGGTGTTTACGTGGTAAAAATCGAGCACTGGTAGAAATAACCTCAGATGACTGCTGAATAAAGCTACTGTTGAATGAAAAGTGCAGGTAAACTGCGTGTTACGGAAGACAAAGTCTGCTCGGACTTATTGTGGAGTAAAGAACCAGTAGCACGTTGATCATGAGGCTCTGCAAACTGCAAGAGCTATGTTGCTGGCTATACATACTGCAAGAGACATATTGTTGGCTTTATGTACAACTGGGTAAACCTACGTTTATAGCATTTGTAGACTTAGAGATAGTTTTTGACAATGTTGACTGGAAAACTTCCTTTCAATTCTAATTGTGACTGCGGTAAAATACAGGGAGAGAACGGCTTTTTACAATTTTTACGGAAACCAGATGGCAGTTATAAGAATCGAGGGGCGGGAAAGGGAAGTAATGGTTGAGAAGGAAGTGAGACAGAGTTATAGCCTATCCCCGATGTTATTCAATCTGTCCACAGAGCAAGCAGTAAGGGTAAAAAAAGAAAAATTTGGAGTTGGAATTAAAGTCCAGGGAGAAGAAACAAAAACTTCGAGGTTTGCCGATGATGTAATTCTGTCAGAGACCGCAAATGACTTGGAAGAGCAGCTAAACAGAATGGGCAATGGCTTGAAAGGAGGATATAAGATTAACTTCAACAAAATCAAAACGAGGATAATGGAATGTAGTCGAATTACATCAGGTGATGCTGAGGGAATTAGTTTAGGAAATAAGACACTTAAAAAAAATGGTACAAATGGCTCTGAGCACTATGGGACTTAACATCTGTGGTCATCAGTCCCCTAGAACTTAGAACTACTTAAACCTAACTAACCTAAGGACGTCACACACATCCATGCCCGAGGCAGGATTCGAACCTGCGACCGTAGCGGTCACGCGGTTCCAGACTGAAGCGCATAGAACCGCGCGACCACACCGGCCGGCGAAGACACTTAAAGTAGTATATGAGTTTTGCTTGGGCAGCAAAATAACCCTAGAGGATATAAAAAGTAGACCGGCGATGGTAAGAAAAGCGTTTCTGAAGAAGAGAAATTTGTTACCATCGACTTTATGTGCCAGGAGGCCTTTCCTACAAGTATTTGTCTAGAGTGTGGCCATGTACGATAAACAGTTTAGACAAGAAGAGAATAGAAACTTTTGAAATGTGGTACTACAGAGGAGTGCTCAAGATTAGATGGGTAGACCACGTAACTGAATATAATTGGGAAGAAGAGGAATTTGTGGCACAACCTGACTAGAAGAAAGGATCGGTCGGTAGGACACATTCTGAGGCATCAAGAGATCACTAATTCAATACTAGAGGGTAAAAATCGTAGAGGGAGACAAAGAGATGAATACAGTAAGCAGATTCAGAAGAATATAGTTTCCAGTAATTACTCGGAGATGAAGAGGCTTGCACAGGGTATAGTAGCATGGAGAGTTACATCAAACCAGTCTTCGTACTAAAGACCACAATAACAACACGTACAACATAAAATCCTGTAGCATTCACAGCCGCAATTAGCAACTTGCCACCTCACATTTCTGTATCATTTGCTAAAGAGGCTCGGAAATAGCTCGACATCACGCGAAATGCAACAGCTTTATTTGGTTTCTGCTCCAACATGTAACTGTCTTATTTTGTCTGTGTTAGAATATAAAGTGGACTTCGAGTAGGGAAGTCTTGCCAGCAAAACATGTAAAACCCATGACATAATCGGAACTGCAAGTGATATAAGCTGATATTTAATTGAACAAAAAATCGTTCGCCGAATTACAATGAGGTTTCATATGTAATATATAAACGAGCCAAATTTCGTAGTTGATGCTGTGTGTCACTGTTATTGTTGAGAAGGCACCGCATGGTAAAGTGAAACTTCTACTTCTTTTCTTCAGAAAATTGTAATGTCTTGTGTACTTTGCAAATAAAAACCAGTGGCATGTGGCGAAATCTGAGGTTGTGTTAATTAAAATCGGGTTTAGGTAGCAATTGAGACCTTTTAGATAATTTATGATTACTTATTGCTAAGTGACTATAACTTTTTCATACCTTGTCTGAAATAGTTTTATAATATTAACGTTCAATATTTTACTACCATAGTAGATAAGTAAGTACCTTCAACGCTTATCATGTTACTCATTAACAGTTTTTATGTTAATTTTGATGAAAATTCCTGTCCTATTTAAAGTAATTACGTATTATAATATAATAAAAATAAAATTTAGATATATGGAAATAATGAAATTAATTAATGGCAGATAAGAATATAATACAGAGGTGATCCGAAATTGGAATTTTGATTACTGTCTCTTAAGAAATTTTCCGGCTTGTCAGACAAGCACAATATGCTGAGCTGTGCCTGTAAATGGGCAAAAAATCTTTTCATAGTTCCACATAAACGAAATAGTCTTTCTCTTGTTGGAGATTTATGCTTACCAATTAATAATACTGTGGTGTCACCGCCAGACACCACACTTGCTAGGTGGTAGTTTTAAATCGGCCGCGGTCCATTAGTACATGTCGGACCCGCGTGTCGCCACTGTGAGGTCGCAGACCGAGCGCCACCACACGGCAGGTCTCGAGATACGGACTAGCACTAGCCCCAGTTGTACGGACGACGTAGCTAGCGATGCACACTGACGAAGCCTCGCTCATTTGCAGAGCAGATAGTTAGAATAGCCTTCAGCTAAGTCAATGGCTACGACCTAGCAAGGCGCCATTAGTAACATTGCATGTATCTATGGAGTCTCACTCATATCGTCAATAGCGATGTACCAAGGATTTATTAAAGTTAAGTATTCCAGAAGCTACGTACTTTTCTTTATAGCATTCATTAGTATCCTGTTACAGACCTATCTCTTGCCTGCGTGAACTAAACGCGTGCCTTTCGGCTACTTCCGTGGCGTGGCTGTCTTGCTACGCCACAACAAATACTACGTCCGATCGCCGTATCCACCCACAGTATCTTGACAGTGTCCTATATATTGTTATAATCAGATCTTCGTGATTGCTCCGAAGTACGCTGGTGGGCTTGTTGTTTTCTATATATTGCAATACTACTTGGAATAATGACTCACATAACTTTTCACTGGTAAAATAATACTATATCCTTCCTTCGATACACATAAAAAATACTCAATCAAAATGGCTACCGCTGATTACGCTCTAAAGAAACGTGCGCCTACCTTCGATCGTTAACAAAGAGTGGGTCCCTGCTTTTATCGATGAACAGGAAAAACATCTTCTGTTTTTTTAACATCTAAAAATAAAACATACGTGACGGTAGGTGCAAGCACTACGCTGGGCTATCGCTTCACATTTTCTCTTTGCCTTTGAAGAAAACAAAAGCATAAAAGGAAGAAATGCGAACGGTACATCATAAATGCCTCCCTACTGTACACTGTCGGAAATACGTCTCTTCATTTAGACAGTATACAGTAGCCGTATTTACAATGAGGGCTCATAGTTTGGTTACTTGGTGCAAGTCAATGGAGTTTTAATACCCTTATGCTACTACAAGTATATTTACAAAGTTTCATTTCTTTGTCCATTGCAAATTTTCACACATAAATATATTCACATATATTTATATTACATAATTGCACGTCCATGTTGTGCTACCGTCTTAGTTTGTTATTTACCCTTACATTTGTTAATTTGCGTGGTCTGAACAGGAGAAATATTTAAATTTCTTAATTTGTCCTTTCAACCTGTTTTAAAATTAGTTTTTCTCATTTGATTTCGGTTCATTGGCAATTCTGAGGTGTCCTTTCGGCACCCGCTATCTCATTGTTCGCTGTTGTTATCGCCAACAGCAGCTCATTGTTTAACGCGCCCGTCGCAGTGACGTAAGTGTCGCGTGAACAGTAGCACTGCCAGCGAATCCGTTGTAATGTCGCTCCAGGCCTATGAAGTCGGTGTTGTACATGCCGTCCAGCTCGGGGACTGGATACGACGGATTCAGCTCCAACACTCAACCCGAAGAACACCAATACCTCAACTAGCACCTGGATGAAGTTTTCTGCTAGTGAAATTGACATTCCCCGCTGCCGATGTCAATCTTTACCCCATACCTTCTGAACATCTCCATACCATGTATACAGTTCACTATAAGTCTGTCTGCCAACAAGAAAATACACTGCAAAATTACACCACATATGCTAATGGGTATGCTGGCATGTAATTTTATAATACACTCCTGGAAATTGAAATAAGAACACCGTGAATTCATTGTCCCAGGAAGGGGAAACTTTATTGACACATTCCTGGGGTCAGATACATCACATGATCACACTGACAGAACCACAGGCACATAGACACAGGCAACAGAGCATGCACAATGTCGGCACTAGTACAGTGTATATCCACCTTTCGCAGCAATGCAGGCTGCTATTCTCCCATGGAGACGATCGTAGAGATGCTGGATGTAGTCCTGTGGAACGGCTTGCCATGCCATTTCCACCTGGCGCCTCAGTTGGACCAGCGTTCGTGCTGGACGTGCAGACCGCGTGAGACGACGCTTCATCCAGTCTCAAACATGCTCAATGGGGGACAGATCCGGAGATCTTGCTGGCCAGGGTAGTTGACTTACACCTTCTAGAGCACGTTGGGTGGCACGGGATACATGCGGACGTGCATTGTCCTGTTGGAACAGCAAGTTCTCTTGCCGGTCTAGGAATGGTAGAACGATGGGTTCGATGACGGTTTGGATGTACCGTGCACTATTCAGTGTCCCCTCGACGATCACCAATGGTGTACGGCCAGTGTAGGAGATCGCTCCCCACACCATGATGCCGGGTGTTGGCCCTGTGTGCCTCGGTCGTATGCAGTCCTGATTGTGGCGCTCACCTGCACGGCGCCAAACACGCATACGACCATCATTGGCACCAAGGCAGAAGCGACTCTCATCGCTGAAGACGACACGTCTCCATTCGTCCCTCCATTCACGCCTGTCGCGACACCACTGGAGGCGGGCTGCACGATGTTGGGGCGTGAGCAGAAGACGGCCTAACGGTGTGCAGGACCGTAGCCCAGCTTCATGGAGACGGTTGCGAATGGTCCTCGCCGATACCCCAGGAGCAACAGTGTCCCTAATTTGCTGGGAAGTGGCGGTGCGGTCCCCTACGGCACTGCGTAGGATCCTACGGTCTTGGCGTGCATCCGTGCGTCGCTGCGGTCCGGTCCCAGGTCGACGGGCACGTGCACCTTCCGCCGACCACTGGCGACAACATCGATGTACTGTGGAGACCTCACGCCCCACGTGTTGAGCAATTCGGCGGTACGTCCACCCGGCCTCCCGCATGCCCACTATACGCCCTCGCTCAAAGTCCGTCAACTGCACATACGGTTCACGTCCACGCTGTCGCGGCATGCTACCAGTGGTAAAGACTGCGATGGAGCTCCGTATGCCACGGCAAACTGGCTGACACTGACGGCGGCGGTGCACAAATGCTGCGCAGCTAGCGCCATTCGACGGCCAACACCGCGGTTCCTGGTGTGTCCGCTGTGCCGTGCGTGTGATCATTGCTTGTACAGCCCTCTCGCAGTGTCAGGAGCAAGTATGGTGGGTCTGACACACCGGTGTCAATGTGTTCTTTTTTCCATTTCCAGGAGTGTATCTATGCTTACCACCTTTACGTTTGTTGTTGATTGAATAATTTCACTTGCCTTGCGTATGTTACTTCTTTCTCTTCAGTAAACAAATCTTGTTTCATTTCTGCTTCCTTATCATACCTTAAAAATAGATTACGGAATGTTGTACGTGTAAGCTTGTTTCAGAGTCTATTTTCTCTTTCCTATTTCTGTTCATGTTAGTGTTTATGTCGCTAATATTACGAGTATTACTGTGGCACGCTGTCAGTTCATTACCTTCTTGGCCAAGTTGGGTAGCCGCGCGGTCTTAGGCGCCTTGTCGCGGTTCTCCCCGTCGGAGGTTCGAGTCCTCCCTAGGGTTTGGGTGTGTGTGTTGTCCTTAGAGTAAGTTAGTTTAAGTTAGAGTAAGTAGTGTGTATGCCAAGGGACCGACGACCTCATCAGTTGGGTCTCATAGGAACTTAACCACAAATATCCAAAATATCATTACCTTCTTCCTCTTGAAAATCTGTATTTAAATTGTGGCTTAGTCATGTCCGATTATTATTTCCTGGGGACGGTAAACGTATTGTTTAATTTTCTACCATCACTTCTTCTATGTTCACCGTATGTTCGCGTGCTGGCCAGTTCGTGTCCCGGTTGTTTCGGTTTGACTGTACGGGCTGCCGGTTCTCTCTTTGATCTCTGTGTTCCACATTCCGCTCCTGGTAATCTGCATTTCCTTGTCGCCGAGTATCAAAGTTTACTCCAGAATTTCTCCTGCCTCGGCCATTGCCATGCCGATGAGGCTGATATTTATTTTCTTACCTTCGGTCACCCTGTGGCTGATGGGTAAACCGATTGTACTGATTTCCGTTGTGGCGTGGCGGTGCATACGGATCCTATTCATTCATACGCAAACAACCATTATAGTTTCCAAAGCCATTGCCGTTACCGTAGTTGTTCCTCCCATTTTGATTGTGTTCATTACCTTTACGATAACTAGGCATGGCTTGCCCATCCTCATGAATTAGATCTGTTGAGTCGAGCACTGAGAGAAAATACTCGGGATCATATTCGGGAATGGTTACTAATTCTTCCCTGACATTTGCAGGCATTTTGTTCTTTAAGATTTTCGATACATCGACATGAGATATCGGATTATTCCAGTAGCGGGTCTCGTTTAGATTTGCTTCGAAATAGTTTCTTAGCCCCCCGAATTTTGGATAATATGATAACGGGTTGAATACCTCTCGTCTTAATCTCTTCTGGGTAGTTGTTGACCAGCATTTATCTAAAACTGCGTCCTCAAATTGATCATATGTCTAGCAGATTTCTGACATCTCTAAAGCCCACAAAAGAGCGTCGCCTTCTGTGTGTCCTATCACATATTTCATCTTTTAAGCTTCTGATCAAGTCCTAGGCAGTTAATTCCTAAAGGCTCTGACAAACACTACCGGGTGCGTTGGCTATTTTTCAGTTGAAAATACAGGTAACTGTCGGTGTTTTATTAAACTCTCGTCCATTAACAACGTTGACCAGCAGGATTGAACAGCATTTACATGCGGTGATGACATATCTGTCTCATAAAAGTTTTGTTCGTTGCTCACGTCGCGCGTTGGCTTGCGCTCACGCGACGTGGGAAGGGCATTGTTGTCCGCGCCACTGATTTCTCCCACGGGCGGACGGGTGTTTATAGCACCGCTTACCGCCCCCAGATGATGATATTCTCATACTTTGTTTGCTAACTATTTCGTCCATTAATCTTTGTTCTATCTGTTTGATACCATGCTGTACACGTTTTAAAATTTCTTCTTCCTTGTCCCCCATTACTTCCTTCCGCTTCCACATTAGTACGCTGTTCGCGTACACATTTTCCCGCGAACGTCGTGTTTTCATCTTTTGTATTATCCTTTACTGTTTCGTAAATTTGCACAATATCTGAGTTGATTCGTTTATGTTCTAACTTAAGTAATCCTATTGCCACTGTGATTTTCTCTACATTTTCTGGTAAGTCGTCACAGAACGAATGCAGCTTCTCTACTTCTCATTGTACATTATCTATGTTAACCTGCGTATACTTTTACATTACCTGTAAATTCTCCTGAGTTTCTGTGATTCCTGATAGCTCTTGTCCATAGGAGCGTGTGAGTGTTTCAAATTTTTCTTCCACTGTGCCTTTTAATTTCTCACTCATATCGTGAACTGAAGTTTCTACTTGTTCGTTAATTTTCCTACCCGCCTCCGTGGAGATTTGCGAAATCTGCCGTGTGAACTTCTTATTCAGGTTATTGAGTTCTGTGTGCAAATTTTTTACTTCGCCTGATATGGTGTCATGTTTGAGTTTACCTTATCGATCTTGGACTTTACTGTGGAAATGTCTGCTTTCGCTTTAGTCAAGACTCTTTGTATTGTGTCTAAACTCGACATACTTGAATTTATTGTGTTCCATTTGGTATCCAAACTCGACATTTTTTAATTTACTTTGGTCAAATTGGTCTCTAAACACCACATTTTCGAATTCATGTCTGTTTTCATTGCGTTCATGTCTGTTTGTACTATTACTGTTAATGCTCGGAATAAGTACTGCTTATCTTTCTTAGTCAATTCTGTCCTACGCCTGTCAGCATCTACGTCCGTCGTATGCGCACTACTCCCATTTAAAATATTCCTTTGCCTTGCAGTGTCATTAATTTCGTCTATTGTAAGCAACGTGTTGCTTGTAATGAAATGTTCTGTATTCATGGGCGTCGACAGCAACAATGGCATGCGCCCAGCATCCAAATAAATAAATAAAAGTCGTGTGACTAGGGCCTCCTGTCGGGTAGACCTGTAGTGTCGCGGAATAATAAAGAGGTGGAAACGTGGAATATTGTCAAAGTTTCGTTGCCTATGGCGAGAGCCAGAGGCAGGAGATTAGCCAAGACGTAAGAGGATTGCACATATATCGGAATGTGTCGTCACGCAGAGGCAATGGCTTGGTTACACACAACAGGCGAGAGAGAATTGCTTAGCACGCGGGTTTGTGTTAGACGGAGACCTTCGCAGAGTGCAAGACAGAGGTATAGCGTCAGCAGTACTGCATTTCACAACTTCGCGTCAGTCTGCCGCAACAACACGTAACTCTGTCGCAAGAACACCTAAGGGGCGAGTACGCAGGATGAATCAGCAGTATAAGTGGAACGAATGCGGTCATTACAAACGAGCATGATGTCAGGACGTTGCTCGTGCTTCCTTTAAATACGCCAGCTTGGATAGCAACAAGGCACTCGCTCTCACAGTTAGACTTGCAGTTAGATGTGCACTGGGTCGCTGCGTAGCGCTCAGCTCGGTGATCGACATGTTAATCTTTATTAAGGAGATGTTGCAGCAAGGGCGGCCCATCCAGCAGCAGACGTGAGGGGACAGTACCAACTCTGGCCCTCTCTGCTGCCGCTGTCAATCATCAACCCAGAATCAGCAGACATCGCGTCAGACTCGCTCGCCGCCAATGCTGACCACATCCGTGCGCCGTCGTCGAGATTGTGCGGGGCCTAGGCCCTGTGCATCTGCCGTCACAACCGGGTGAGCCGACGACGCTGGGGGACTGCAGCCAGTTCCGCCCGTAGACCGCGGACGAGCCACCAGGATGTGCAGGGAAGAAGACTGGGTGGGATAGAGTACACTCCGCACTACGAGAACGCCTCTCGTGCCGACAGCGTCGAGACTCCAACCCAGAGCCTCCACGCGCAGCAGCTTGCTGTCTGCAGCCGACCCGCCGCCCAGTCGGGCGCCGCCAGCCACGCGCAGCCGAAGTACGGGCATTCCTCCGCTACGTCACAGCACGCGACGCTGCGCTAGCAAGACTGTGTGGCCCGGATCTGGCGCAATCGCTACGAGTCAGCGAGGACTCGGGGATGGTCGTTGATATCACCAAGCCACATTGTACTCGACAGGAATAAAGGTGTTATGAATTAACAATGTTTCTTTGGCGTTTTTGACGCTTCTGCAGCCATTTCCTAGCATCCTGACAACTGGAAAGGTCACCGCTCAGCCATACATTCCACCGTAGGCGACCGGAACCACCTGGGCGCCTACAGATTTGGTGTCAGAAGTCCTCGCGCCCACCGCCTACAGATTTGGTGTAGTGGTAAGTGCACGAGGCGATTTTTGTTAATAACTATGGATGCACGTTCTTTGTTGGGAGTGCACTTTGGGAGACCTGCGAAAACAGCAGATTTATCTGAGTTTAAGGGAAACAGTTGGGAAACGTACTTGGTACCAGTCAGATGTACTGTGTGTAATTTAACGGGGCATGGGGAGACATGCACGAAGTTTGTACCAGTAGAATGTTCAATTTGTAGACGGTTTGGTCACGCAGCACACAATTGTAGAGAGTGTCTCTGGGCAATAACAAGGCGGAAGGATTAATTTTGTTCAGTTGTGAGTCTTGTTTGTCTTCTTGTGTGTAGTAGTCAACTGTGACAAAGGAGTTGAGTAGCTAGTGTAGTTATTGTTCTGAGGAGTTAATTCAGTATAGAGTAAGTTGTTAGTAATTTGCACAAATCACGCTGGAAACAAGATCCGTTAGTACTGAAGTCAGTATAGCTGCTCTGATGAAGCAAGTCTCAAAATTGTTAGAAGAGAATACGCAGCAAAATTACGTCATGTAGAATTAATGACGCAAATGGAGACCTTGCGTTCGGCGCAAGAGTCGCAAACGGGTTCAAGTGAGTGCAAGTCAGTAGCAATATCCAACCTTGCAATATATCATTCAGTACCAAACCTGATCACGCATTTCTCGGGTGAAACAACAGAGGATATCACAGCATTCATTAACGATGTTCTGGCAACAGCTGCAATGAGCAATTGGCCGGACGTAACTACGTTACGTATGGCAAATTTGCGACTTGCAGGGGAAGCCAAGACGTTCGTGATGTACCATGAGACGCTTAGTAAGGCGAGCACGTTTGAAGAATTTAGGGAGAAGTTAGCTAATTTGACACAGAAGGTCAATGAGACAGTCGAGTCTTTTTCAGATAGGATACGGAAAATTAATTCGCAGACCTATGAATTATCGGGTAATCCTAATGCGGATCGTGTATTACTACGAGAGGCAGAAAACAGAGCCCTCGATGTATTCCTCAGGGGAATTCCTGCAGAATTTTCTCGTAGGATTAGGATGGAGAATCCTAGGGATTTAGTTGCAGCACTGCGTATTGCAACGCATCTGCAGGAGATAGACATTGCAACAAGGGTTCGCAATGATAAACGCATCTTTGCATCGGAGAGGAATTGTTACCGTTGTGGGAGGAAAGGTCACGTGAAGGCTCAGTGCAGACAGCCGCAGTGCTATGCTTGTAAAGGCTACGGTCACAAGGCGAATGAGTGTTGTAGTAAGCAGAATGGTAATGGGAATAAACAGGAAAAAGCGTTAAACGGGAACGGGAGTGTTTCATCCGTTGGAAGACATTCCCGGTAAGCAGAATTACGGTGAAAACTAGTACAGAGACGGATTGTTGCTTGATGGTTGTTGTAAGGAATAACAGGTGTAAGTTTTTGATTGATACAGGGGCACATGTATATGTTGCTAGTCTAAACCTCGTGGGTAGGAGAAGACTAGGTACTCCTAGGTATAGGTTACGTGGAGTAGGGAATAATGAGTTGCAATCATTGGGTACAACACAGCTCGCTTTTTAAGATTGGAACTGTAGAGTTCGGAGAGCAAATGGAAGTGTTGCCAACTGCGGCACAAGGGTATTCTGTGATTCTCGGACTGGACTTACTCGATAAACACCATGCCAAAATTAATGTTTCACAGCGTACAGTTGAATTTAGTGGAAACGTGTTTTCAATGGGTGCAACAGCTGTCGAGGTGCATCCGTTGCTAAGATGTCACCAATTGAACCGCGTACAAGGGCATTAAAGACGATTACGCATGTCATAGTGCCTTCGGGTACAGGGAAGTTAGTTTGTTGTCAGTAGGTACCGATGTACCACAGCAGAGACTGCGTGAGGAACGTTGCGCGCGTAACGGATATAAATGGGGAACTGATGATTCCGGTCAGTGTAGATAATTTTGGAGCAAATGAAATGGATCTCCAAAAGGGTTTAGTGGTAGCGAGTTTGGAAATACTCGACGATGAGGATATAGGTGAATCCCAAGGTGATTATAACGTCAAGCACACCGTCAAGGCATCTGTACTACGTGATAAGATTCGTCATTTGGAGAATGGTGATCGGAAAGCTATGGAAGCTTTGTTATTAGAGTATTTGGATTTGTTTAATTCAGAAGGTCCATTACCAGCAACTCCTATTACACAGCACCGTATACCGACTGGCGATAGTCCGCCGGTCTATAGAAAACCATACAGGATAGCGAAACACCTACAACCACTAGTGGAAGAATTTATTTATCAACAGCTAAGGGACGCTATTATAGAGAACAGTGAAAGCGCGTGGTCTGCCTACATAATGGTAGTTCCTAAGAAGTCATTGGACGGTACTAAAAAGTATAGGTTTTGTTGTGACTATCGTTTTTTGAACGCACGAACTGTAACAGATGCGTATCCAATACCGAACATCACGGAAACATTGGATAACCTAAGTCGGTGTAAATATTTTTCGACACTAGATCTAAAGAGTGGGTACCATCAGATAGAAGTAAGTCTCGAGGACAGACCGAAGACGGCCATTACAACAAGCCTTGGTCACTTTCAGTATCGCAGAATGCCATTTGGGATGAAAAACGCTCCTGCTACTTTGCAGCGTCTGTTAGATGGTGTGCTTCGGGGACTGAAACCGAAGATTGCTATGGTATACCTCGATGATATTGTTACTTTTTCGCGTAGTATAGAAGAGCATGTGGAACGACTGAACGAAGTATTTAGTAGGTTAAGAGTGGCAAATCTTACGCTTAATGTCGAGAAATGTCAGTTTGCTCAGACGCAAGTGACTTTTGTTGGGCATATTATCAGTCAGGATGGAGTAAGAACGGATACTCGTCTAACGTCGGCTGTGCGTGATTTTCCAGTACCACAGACCACTAAACAAGTTCACCAATATGTCGGTTTATGTAATTACTACAGACGATATGTAAAGGGATTCGCGGAAATTGCACATCCATTAATGAGGTTGTTAAAGAAAGGTGTTAAGTTTGAATGGACAGCACAGTGTCAGGAGGCATCCGAGAAGCTCAAACAGATACTAACATCAGACCCAGTGTTGATACTTCCTGATTTCGAACAAGAGTTCATACTATCTTGTGATGCTAGTAATATTGCTGTAGGCTGTATTCTTTCTCAGAGGGTTAATGGACAGGAACATCCAGTGACTTATGCTTCCAGGCAACTGAATAAGGCAGAGAAGAATTTTCAACTACAGAGAAAGAAATGTTAGCAGTGATTTACGGTATCTCGTATTTTCGATGTTATTTATATGGGTGTAAGTTCAAGGTGATTACAGATCACGCAGCATTGAAGTGATTGTTGGGGTTGCAAGATACTTCGAGACGTTTAACGAGATGGGCACTGAACCTAAGTGAATTTGACTACGAGGTAATTCACAAACCAGGGGTAAAACATACGAATGCAGATGCTCTTTGTAGAAAAATAGCAGCTGTACAAGTTGTGGGCATAAGTGAGAAGGAGTGGATAAAGGCGCAAGCCACTGACAGAGTGTGTCAATTGTTCCGAACGCAACCGCAGTTTGAAATGCAGGAAGACGAAGTGCGGACTACGTGTCGTAGTACCGGATTCGCTGAAGGAAGAAGTGTTGAAACAAGCGCACGACCATGTATTGTCGGGTCATGGTGGTAAAAGAACGACTGATAGAAGGGTAGCTGAAAGGTTTTGGTGGAAGACACGCGACGTGTCTTCCACCAATGATGTAGAGCAGTATGTGCAAAACTGTATACCGTGTGCGCAGGGAGCAGATGTAAGTCATCAGAAAATTCAGTTACAGAGACTACCTAAAGCGGATCGTCCGTTCGCATTCATAGGATTGGACGTAATCGGGGCATTTAACAAGACCCAAGCGGGTAATCGATACGTATTAACAATATTAGATCATTTTTCCCGATACCTGGTAATTGTAGCTATCCCAGATCAGAAGGCAAGCACTGTTGCGCAAGCCTTAGTAAATAACTGGTTGCTGAAGTATGGTGTGCCTGATACTATAATTACAGATCAGGGTAGTAACTTTATGTCGGAGCTGATGAAGCAGTTATGCCGTTTATTGAAAGTTAAGAAATTGCGAACAAGCCCATTTCATCCTCAGTCGAATGGACGAACAGAACGGGTTCATAGGACGTTAGTTAAGATGATTAGTCATTACGTAAATTCAGAACACACGCACTGGGACGTGTATTTAAATCTGTTGACAAGCGCATAAAACGCGAAAGTTCATACAGGAACGGGGCTCTCTCCGTATGAGGTAATTTATGGTTGGAAAATGCCATTACCATTTGATGTGCTCAAACCTCAGGTAGGTTCACAGGATGAGTCAATGAAGAATTTCTCCAAGAAATTGGGAGGGATTTTGCAAAGAGTACGGCGTGCTAATACTAAAGCTTTGGAGAAACAAGAGAGTATTGGACAAAGAACAGGTAAACTGCCGCAATACAGAATTGGTCAATGAGTATTGTTGGCTAATCCTTGTGTTTCGAAGGGCAAAACGAAGAAGTTTTTGACGAAATATTCTGGACCGTATCAGGTAAATTAAATGGTGTCTCCAGTGAACGTAAAGTTGCAGTTACCAACCAAGTCGTCAGTAGTTCATGTGAGCAGGATTAAGCCGTTTAAGGGCGCAGTGGATGCGTTACCGCAGATTCCTCCAGCAGTAACAAAGGGTGTGAGGGTACCGAAGCCAAAAGAACAGCAGAGGAACGTTCCTTACGCACTTAAGTCTATGGATAAGTAGATTATGTGTCCTCGGGGAGGAACATGCATTTATTGTTATTAGGTAATAGGGTATGTGTAGTTTTTACTTGTCATTTGTGTGTTTTGGACGTGGTAAGGAAGGGTGCGATTGACATGGCTTCCTTTTCCTTCAGGTGCCGTGCCAGGATGTGGCCCGGGAAACTTTTCGTCAGTCTGGTACTGCTACACTGTTGCAGAGGAGAGGTGGTGCAGGTGCAACCACTGGATAAGGGAATTTTGTTTGCAAGACAATTAGATGTGGTATTGTCAAGCCGCAGGTGGACAATTGTGTTCACGTATAATATATGGTGAGTGAGGAATGATGTACGGACACTACAGGATAGGTTTACGGCGCTACAGGCGGCCACGGAGAAGGAGGGGTTGTTTCAAGACATACAGAACGAGTATCAAGAATTAAAGCTCTCGTACGAAAAGCTGAGAGGCAGCTGCAACAAGTAACGGAAGATTTGACAAACTACTTCAGGGGAAGTGTTTTTATTTGTCCAGCAAAGGAGGTGGCAACCCACAATCATTAGTGTGAGATGCAGTTGTTCTTGGGGAAGATGGGAACCTTAGAATGCGAAAAGAAGGTGTTACTTCCAAGACCAAAAATTCAGAAACTTGGGGAGCATTGGATTTACTCTGTGTTCGAACTAGTGGCCGTAGTTGCCACTTGTTACAGAAATGGTAGACTGACAGATATATCAAAGCTTGAATTGCAGGGCAGTGGGTTATTGATTAATGGCACTAGATGTGAAATAGTGGGGAAACATTTTCGCCTACCAGCTACTTTCACAGGAACAACAATGATTAACGTGACACAGCCTATCTTGTATTATCTAAAGGAACCAATACACATATTACCTCGCCAGAACCTAACGTTTATTAACGAGTCCTTGGATCCCACATTGCTACAATCTTTAGATAGCATGATTACTTCAGAAAAAGAGCAGATCTCAGTTAATCAACTACTGCAGCACGTACAGCAATATCGGGAGAAACGTAAGCAAAACACATCTATATTTGGTGTGTCAACGACTAGCATAATCTTAGTTCTAGTGTTTATTTATGCAACTTTTTGTATACGGAAAATATGTCTCGTTCTGGAATAACAACCGTACATCAAATACCGATGGGATGGATCGGGAATAGTGGAACGTAATATAAATAGATAACCAATGATACGATTGGAACAGTATTAAGTGTAAATAGATTATTAGCGGATAAGAAAAGTTTGACAGTGTTGCAGGAGTAGTTGTAAGAAACCAGTAGATATAAGGAAGTATGGCGTGCACAACCAGTAAGTCCAGAATTGTAAAATTCGAGACGCATTTTCTTAAAGGAGGGGGATGTGTAGTATCGCGGAATAGTAAAGAGGTGGAAACGTGGAATATTATCAAAGTTCCGTTGCCTATGCCGAGAGCCAGAGGCAGGAGATTAGCCAAGACGTAAGAGGATTGCACATATATCGGAATGTGTCGTCACGCAGGGGCAATGGCCTGGTTACACACAACAGGCGAGAGAGAATTACTTAGCACGCGGGTTTGTGTTAGACGGAGACCTTCGCAGAGTGCAAGACAGAGGTATAGCGTCAGCTGTACTGCATTTCACAACTTCGCGTAAGTCTGCCGCAACAACACGTAACTCTGTCGCAAGAACATCTAAGGGGCGAGTACGCAGGATGAATCAGCAGTATAAGTGGAACGAATGCGGTCATTACAAACGAGCATGACGTCAGGACGCCGCTCGTGCTTCCTTTAAATACGCCAGCTTGGATAGCAACAAGGCACTCGCACTCGCAGTTAGACTTGCAGTTAGATGTGTACTGCGTCGCTGCGTAGCGCTCAGCTCGGTGATCGACATGCTAATCATTATTAAGGAGATGTTGCAGTAAGGGCGGCCCATCAAGCAGTAGACATGAGGGGACAGTACCAGCTCTGGTCCTCTCTGCTGTCGCTGTCAATCATCAACCCAGGATTAGTAGACATCGCGTCAGACTCGCTCGCCGCCAATGCTGACCACATCCGTGCGCCGTCGTCGAGATTGTGCGGGACCTAGGCCCTGTGCATCTGCCGTCACAATCGGGTGAGCCGACGACGCTGGGGGACTGCAGCCAGTTCCGCCCGTACACCGCGGACGAGCCACCAGAAGGTGCAGGGAAGAAGACGGGGTGGGATAGAGTACACTCCGCACTATGGGAACGCCTCTCGTGCCGACAGCGTCGAGGCTCCAACCCAGAACCTCCACGCGCAGCAGCTTGCCGTCTGCAGCCGACCCGTCGCCCAGTCGGGCGCCGCCAGCCACGCGCGGCCAAAGTAAGGGCATTCCTCCGCTACGTCACAGCACGCGACGCTGCGCTAGCAAGACTGTGCAGCCTGGATCTGGTGTCATCGCTACGAGTCAGCGAGGACTCGGGGAAGGTCATTGATATCACCAAGCCACATTGTACTCGACAGGAATAAAGGTGTTATGAATTAATAATGTTTCTTTGGCGTTTCTGACGCTTCTACAGCCATTTCCTAGCATCATGACAACTGGAGAGGTCACTGCTCGGCCATCCAGCCCACCGTAGGCGACCGGGACCACCGGGGCGCCTACAGACCATTCGCCGGGTACAAGTCTTTCGATTTGACGCCACTTGGGCGACTTGCGCGTCGATGGGGATGGAATGATTATGATTAGGAAAACACAACACCCAATCCCTGAGCGGAGAAAAACTTCAACCCAGCCGGGAATCAAACCCGGGCCCATAGGATTGACATCCTGTCGTGCTGACCACTCAGCTACCGGGGGCGGACAGCATCCAAATAATCACCGCATGACTGTTCCAAACTGCTCATTGTTATGTTTTTCAAAAGCAACTCTACTACACCAGTATTTTGATTTTGAGATGACGTTTAATTATCGTTTTGTCCATCCGTTATGAAAATCTTTGCATCTCTGCAGTTACCAAAATTAATATTTTGTCTGGTCGGATTTTCCTTCAGCACTGTTTCTCACACGACAGAATGTACGTCATTGCAATCTCAATTGTTGTTCACTCAATATGATTTTCTTTTCATACTGATAAAGAGATGCCATTATCTATACTTAATTGCAATTGCGTTAGCCTCTGAACCCTTAGGTTATGGATTTTAGGAAACAGGAGCTTGGATTTTTTAATAGGTTTACTAGGAACGCATTCTCTACATGCATTGTGCAGTCCTACCTTATTGTTGTCTTGTAATTGGTACTTCCCTCTATTGTACTTTTAGTTGTCCACTCTTGGTGTTGTTGTCTTCTTCCTTCTAATTTATTCACTTATTTTCTCAGTTAGTATTGTATCCGTCATGTCATCAGAGTACATGGAACATACATACATGTATATTCATTGTCTTAACAACCACTAGTATTGACTGTTTTGCCCACTATGTATCGAACCTGTCACTTGTCGCCACTTTATAATGTAATAAAAAATAATATTTAGATGTATGGAAATAATGAAATTAATTAATGGCAGATAAGAAAATAATAAAGAGGTGATCTGAAATTGTAATTTTGCGCATACTGTCTCTTATGAAATTTTCCGACGTGTCAGACAAGCACAGTAAGCTGAGCTATGCCTGTAAATGGGTAAAAAATCTTTTTGTATTAGTTCCACATAAATGAAATGGTCTTTCTCTCGTTGTAGACTTATGCTTACCAATTAATAAAAGTACGTCCGATAGCCGTATCCACCTACAAAATCTTGACCGTGTCATGTATAATGTTCTAACCGGATCTTAGTGATAACTGTGAAGTATGCAGGTGGGCTTCTTGGTTTTCTATATACTGCAGTACTACTTGGAATAATGACTCATAGAACTTTTCACTGGTAAGATAATACTATATTCTCCTTCGATGCGCATCAAAAATACAGACTTTTAATTATTCTCACAACCCAAATGGCTACCGCCTCTTACGCTCTAAAATAACGTACGTCTATCTTCGTTCATTAACAAAGAATGAGTCCCTCATCTTACCGAGGAACAGGTAAAACATCTTATGTATTTTTTTTAAATTTGAAAATCAAAAATACATGACTGTAGGTGCAGGCTCTACTCTGGGCTACCGCTTCACATTTTCTCTTTGCCGTTGAAGAAAAGTAAAACATAAAAGCAGGAAATACAAAAGGTACATCATAGTATGTGTGAATATAGGCTTTAGTGCGAATTTAAGAGCTCCATGTTGAGCTAACCTCCTGACAGTCGTTGCCTCAAAGACAGTTAACATTAAAATCCCTAGCTTTCCTCTACAATCGTTTACTGTTTACTATCATTTAAACGAATTCCTATGGTAGATTGTACACTCTCACAGAAAAAAGGTTGATCAACCATCACATAGCTGAACATCTACTGAACGCGACTGTCTCCCGTAATTTACGGCTCGATTACCACACGTGATTAATAAAGCAATTATTATGTAAATTGAACTGTAAGGGGGCATCGCAGACTCACTTGTGGCATTCTGTACGATCATGATCCAGCTTCTGTACGGTCATGTTCCAACTCCAGCACTGTTGTTTTGAAGATATGAGCTTCTTAATATGCCAGCAGGTTTACTTCCACTGTTTCTCATTTACGGTTGACGAGGTTTGAGATTTCTATTCTGATTGACATTTCTCGATGGATCAAGTAAGACTGCAGTCCATTTATTAGGCTAGATAACTCCGTCATCTCATATATATCCAAAATTGGCCATTAATACACCTATTTCAGCGGCTCTCACAATCAGCAGGAATGCATACTCCATAAAGGTTAACTATAACCACTTTCAACAGAAAGTTATATTTTTCTAATTGGCATACGTATGTCTTTCAGCAGAACTGAAAACTAGAGGTACAATTGGTGACGGCAGACTTGTTTTCAGTGTTATAAACTTCTAACTTTCTAAAATATCAGACCTTCTTAAACGGTAAAGGTGCTGTGATTTCTGCCATAGTCTGCAGGGATGGGTTGCCTGCACTGTCCTGAAACCTGACATCAAGGGCTCACACAGTGGGCAGAGATGCACATTCGAGAGAAGTAAACAAAGATCTCTTTCAACACAAAGTTACATTTATTTAAATGGCACATGTATGTTATTTCCTACTGTAATGGAAACAAATGAGCGCTATGCACGGATTTTAATGTTTCCACAGATATTGCCACACACACGTTGTTGCGTATCCTCTCATGTCACTGGGATTTGTGGTACACTCGCTCTTCCACTGCACCGCAAAGGAAGAACTATAACGGTGTCACGTCAGCAGACGAGCCTGGCCCACTCGTAGGACCTCCCCATTCTAACCAATTATTTGAAAACATTGCATCCACAACTTCCTCGGAAACGTATGTTTAGTTGAGAGGTAGCATGCCACTTCCTCACTTTAACAATACTGTCAATCAGATCAATGTTCATATTTTAAGTCATGATCTCACGGTTCCACAGTACTACATTTGGTATGTGTTGTTTATAACTTTTTTTAAATGAGGAAATTGTGCGCAGACTTTTCTTGTAACCTTTACAGAATTCGCACCCGAGGGACCGTAGTGGAGGCAATGGAGAACAGGGAGAAATATGAACTGGTGGTCATAAATGATGAGTGCAGCAACTGGGCTGCATGAGTGATTTTGGCAAACAGCGTTCAATGGATTGTGCCTGCAGAGGGACTTCTGGCTGAAGCCATTTCCACCTTCTGATTAGCGTTGGACAAAAGGGTGCCAGTTCACAAAATATTTTACCTTGACCAGGTGGTAGTTTGCTGTGAAGGCGGCCAGTTGGCAGAAAGTGGGTGGAAGAAGCCATACACCTGAGACTGCTGTAAACGGACTTTTGTTGTGTAAATCGTGGGAAGATCATAAAACTCTATGCATTCTCAAGTTAGATACTGTGACAATACAGACAGAGCAAAATGGCTCTGAGCACTATGGGACTTAACATCTATGATCATCAATCCCCTAGAACTTAGAACTACTTAAACCTAACTAACCTAAGGACAGCACACAACACCCAGCCATCACGAGGCAGGGAAAATCCCTGACCCCGCCGGGAATCGAACCCGGGAACCCGGGCGTGGGAAGCGAGAACACTACCGCACGACCACGAGATGCGGGCACGGACAGAGCACCTGGTGTACATGTTTATTGGAGACAAGACTGTAATCCCCCTCCCTGACGCCAGGAAGTCGCTAGGTTCTTTTAGTGAGTGGCAAAAAAATATATATCATGAGCACAGCTGCCTGGAAAGCTTAACAGTCTTCTTCCAGAAGTTGAAAATGGTTGGCCTGGAAGAATTATGCCTCTCCAAAAATGAGGGACCGTGATTGCATCAAGGAGGATCTTTTTTCTCAAAACATTGCCATTCTTACCGTGAGGACGGCACCTCCATAGTCTAAAATCTTCTTTTTACAGAGAAGAAATATTTCGAGTCACCGATCGGAATATGCAGAGCGGAGGCTTTCTCCCCCAACGTGGGAACCCTTGTGCTGTGTCTGGATTGGCTGCCAGGTCAACAAAAGAGTCAAGAGGGGAGATTCAATGAGCAAAGAATAAAATGGTTCAAATGGTTCTGAGCACTATGGGACTTAACATCTGAGGTCATGAGTCCCCTAGAACTTAGAACTACTTAAACCTAACTAACCTAAGGACATCACACACATCCATGCCCGAGGCAGGATTCGAACCTGCGACCGTAGCGGTCGCGAGGTTCCAGACTCAAGCGCCTTTAACCGCGTGGAGCAAAGAATAGTTCAGTTGGTTAGTGCAATGTGGGGGCAATTTCGATTTTGATAATTCGCCTCCCATGCTGAGGCTTATTGAAAAGTTTTTGTGATCTTTGTCTTCTTGGTCTTCTGGTTCTCCCCTGGTGGAGAACTTCATGTCTTTCTCTACTGGGTCAGGCTTTTGGTCTGTATCTCATAGTGGACTAAGAGCCAGTGGCAGTTCCCAACTGTACTGACAGTGGAACTGCGTATCATCTCAGTCATGTCGTGTGTCATGAAGGTGAACTTATCCATCCTGAGTCAGTTGTCTGACGTTTGATAATTTCAGTAAGCACTGTCATGCCTGCGAGTCAAATTGCTTTGGCCAGATCAACGAATGGGGGAACTTAACACTGAAATCTGCTGGGACTTCAAGGCTCTGATAGGAAAGTTTCCCACGTTCTGATAATCAGAGCGCCAGACTGTGAGGCTTGCATCAGAACATTACAGTGGCAACTGTGCACCGCTCCTCGCCCTCAGTGCACAGTTTTCTGCTGCTGCCTGAATATCGGTGAAAGGGTAAAGTAATGGTGCACCGGCGTAGGGTTGTCAAATGATATTCACAGCTCCCTGTACTCAGGTGAAACATAGTTTGTGGTTTACTTGGTCATAGTTGATTCCATTTGAATAGAATTGGGTCTCACAGGGGATTCATGTAAACATTCAGACTGCATTGTAAAAAAGAGTAATTCGGGGGAGAATTTGTATAGCTTCCACCCCAGTGTATGCTTTTCCAATCAAACACCATTCCTTTTCTGATGTGAGTTGTTCATTTTTGTGTAAGATTTATCAGCTAACTGTTGTTACAAAAGGATTAATGAAACTTGTCACTGTCGTGTAAATTTAGAAATGCCACTGTCCTAATTCGTACTTCCTCAACTATTCACTGTTTTTATTTTATTGTGGTGCTACATGGGTACACCAGCAATTAAGGGTTCATTCTTATTACATAAATTAATTTGATTATTAATTTGAGCTCTGAAAAAGACCACAGGCATAGGCAACAAAAGTAAATTCACTAATTCATATACAAAAATTAAGGGTGTAGCTCATGATTTGAAGGTTATTGAGAAGATAATACTTTTCTTCATGTAAAAATAATATTTAGCATCACTCACACATATATGTATGATTAAAGCAACTGATGGCATGCGTAGAGTGTGGGGCATCCATCATGCTGGAACCACATTGATAGACACACTTCCAATACCACGTCCTCCAGAAAATGGGATGGAATGTATTTCAGAAATAATGCAAATCGCCATGCAATTAATGTTCCCTGATCAAAACAGGGATCTATAATACGGGTTCCAATGACGTCACATCCCGCTGTCACTGATGAGCAACTGCACGAAGCCAATGGGGATTTTGTATGGAACAGTAGTGCATGTTCTGCAGATTTACATGACCATGATTTGTGAACGATGCTTCATCACAAAACATGTATCATTTAGGAAGTCAGGATGACCTTGCAAATGCCAAAGTTTACAAGCTTCCGAGCTCTTTCAAATGCACCCAAGACTTTAATAAAACGGCAAAGGTAATGTAAATCAGAACACTGGAAGGAGTTGTTGTCTGAATAACAACTGATTTATTCTTTCTTAACATCACTTGACATAAGATGGCTAAAGAAACACCACACAAATATATTTACCTGACAATCGCTTTCAGTAATATGCAGTCTATGGTTAACAAAGTGACCAGCTGGGGATCAACGTAACACACTAACCAGACCTAATCGACTTATCTGACTTCATAAATGTGAATCTGTGGTATGGCCCAAAAACTACGCTATTATCAAGCATCTGGACTCTACTATTCCATAAAGAAAAATATGGTTCCGAAGAAGTGGGTGCTGAGAAGCATACATTGGAGCCCTACGCCGTAGCAGCATACATTACCCTTCTGCAGGTGAGAGCGGCACAGCATGACATGCTGGCCAACTGCAGCCATAGACAACGGCAATCTGTTATAAATGGCGTGCGCCTGGAAATATGCAAGTACCATGTATCGCGCTCAGCTGATTTGGAATGCACATACTTCCCTATGCGCCTCAGGAACCCCGGTGGTTCCCAGTGTACATGTGCGCCTGTTTGTTGGTCTGCCATACTAATTTGACTCCGTGACACAACTATGAATCATGGAATGTGTCAAACATTTAGATGGCTGACTCAAAACGAATAAGAACACGCAGGCATAACTCGTTGTGTCTGTTATGCAAAAAGGAGTACCTCTGACAGTTCAGATGGTGACTGGCACAGGCTCTAAGTGGCACATTAGCAAAGGACACAAGTCTCACTGTCTATGTAAAGAACTGCCATTCTTTACTAACGAAGTGCCAATACAAGAGTGATCTCTTTCTCTTCAACTTTCCTCCGCAGCTCGGTAGCATAGCACATTTACATGCTTAGACTACACACACTTTAGCACAAGCCAATCACGAGCTGGAGCTCGGCATTCGAAGCTGGAAGGCCGCCCCCCTGCTCTCCAAAAACAGATTTGACCAACCAGCGGCTTTAAAAATTAATTGGGAGAAAAGGAAAAAGATTCAGCTTTATGCCCTCTTTTCCATGCGTTTACGCCACGTCTTTGCTAAAAGCGTGACTTGGCTGGAATCACAACCATCCATAAAAGAATCGTTATCTCCTCCGTTGCGTCCATTTCAAACATTCCAAAGAACGGCCATAAACTCGCTAAAAACCTCATGCCTCCACAGATATGTTTTGTAGCACTCTGGACGCCTGGGTGCCAACGCCCTGTTCCACAGATATTCTCAGTCGTCTCATCCACTTTCTACCTAACAAGGGCCCATACTCTGCTTTATTACCAGCCATTAGATCTAACAATGTGCCACTCATAGCTGAAGCAACTCCTCAGCACTAGTCAGTCTACGTGGATGCGGCCACCAACCGACTGACGCCACCCAATGTGCCTGCACAATGAGACTTGGGGACTTGGCTGACAGATCCTCTCAGCTCTCAGCCACCGCACGCTTTTACTATAGTCTATTAATTCAGCACCCTGTTCCTTCGAACACAGGTAAAGCCTACCACTATGCCTGCACTAGAGCCCACTAGCAAGAGTGTTAACTATTGCCAACCATTTCATCATATGAATGAAGTCAGATCATATCAAATATAGCAACCAAGTAATAAAGATCACCTTCCCTATGAACATTAAGCAGCTTGACACCATATCAAAAGTGAGAGTGTCCTGCAATCTCTCACATCCTCCCTTTTCCTCTCAAATTTATTCTTGGGGAGTGTTACACTTTAAAATTGTTAGTGTGACATAGAACAGAATAAATTGTGACACTGTTCTTGGGTCATTATCAAAGAAATAAACATGAATCAATCTTTGTTCACCATAAATCCTAGCACAATGTGATACACTGTCTTTACCACATTCAACCAGAGGTGATACATACACTCTCTGCAGCATGTCTACCAAATTAAAGTGAGAAAAAAAAGTCATGGGTGTACCATCGGGTCGTATTCTAGTATACCCAGACTTTGATGACAGTTACTAAACGATTACAGGGTCATGCAGACGTTTTTCTACTCATTCATTCTGATTTGGGCCCAGAGAAGGTTATTTCCCTAAACACAATGTAATATTATTGTCTTGAGGAGTCTCTGACAGATAGAAAATTACCACCCATGCTCAGTTATATATATGGTTGCATTCATTCCTTTACAGATCATCGACCACAAATATTCTCACATTCACCCAGTATAAAAGAATCACAGTGTTCTTGTAACATGTGTCATCTGTTCAGTTTATTTCTTTGACACTCGTGGCAGTCTGTTTCTTTAGCACAAAGATGTAAGTGTCAACACAACAATACAACTTATAAGTGACATGAAACAAGTGAATGTTTATACAAAACAAAAAATAATGCATGAGTTAATTAAGAAAAAAACTTGGTAGGAAAACACAGAAAACACATGTAAGCTTGTAAAAATGAAAACAGCAAGGCACATATAAAACAAATTAATGAAAACAACAGATACGTTCTACAACTTCCTTCTCAAAGAACTTTAAGGAGTCCAATTTTTTGAATTTACAAGTGTCACACGAATAAGCATAGCACTATAGATGTCATGTAACAGGTTAGATGTGGCAGCTATGTGGGATGAGTCTGCCAAGTTGTGTTACCCCTTTTAGTCTGCGTGTGCAGTACAGGCAGCAGCCTCGGTGTGGCAGGACTTCCTCCTTGTGTGTGGGCAGCAATCACTGGCATCTCGATTACCGACAGTCTTGGATGATGTGGCAGTCGGCAACGAGTTGCAATTTTCTTCTCCGGTCCCATTAAAAATGCCATTAAATTGAAGTCCTCTTCCTTTTCCTCAGTATAGTGATCGACCAAACTCATGCTTCATGTCTGCGGTGTTGTTTCCGCGTCATTGCGTTCTGATACGTCCATGTCTTCTCTGTCCGGATTTCTAATAATCACCTCTGATTCGATATGTTGTGGTACGGTCGCATCCTCTATCACACGCGATCTGACACTGTCCATCCCCTCAAGACATTCCATTTCACTTTCGTCTCCCTGATTTCCTTGCTGCACACACCGTTGTTGCTACCACCGTTCAACAGCAACGCCTTCCTACGTTGAAACTGTGCCTACACTGTTTCATAGCGCTCTTCCTACATGACATACGCTTTATTTTCCCGCTCCCAGTCTACTTGTCTCCATGCCTTACTTCCCGTTGTCATACAAATTCTCTATCAATAACAAACTTCAATTACCCGTGCAACACGTGGACAACCGTATTATCTAACTCACAAGATATAAGCAGTACAATGCAATAAAATAAAATAAAAATAGCAAAGAAGTTTGCAGACCGAGACTACGACAATGGTACACAAGATCCAGAATCAACAAACAACGAAATACGAACAAAAAATACAATAGTAAATACGACAAAAATAGTACTACAACGTCGTCAGCAACGACGGGAAAACGGTCGACCAATGACACAGATGTCACTGACACAAATACACTGTAAATAAAACAAATAAATACATAAACAAGACAATCAGAGAAATAGGTATCTACAACATACTAATGAACCATATTTTTCTTTTTAACAAACATAATGTGGACCTGTTTGTCAAGGACGCTAAATGACAGCATCACCAAAGTGCCAAAGACCTACATCCTGCCAGCAGTTCACGAGTTGCAAGCTTACGGATTCTATTAATTGCGACCAAGACTTTAATAGAATGGCAAAGGTAAATCAGAACATTGGGAGGAGTTGTGGTCTAAATAACAATTGATTATTCTTTCTTAACATCACTTGACATAAGATGGCTAAAGAAACGCCACACAAACATTTTTACCTGACAATCGCTTTCAGTAACATGCGGTCTATGGTTAACAAAGTGACCATATGGGGATCAACACACCGCATTAACCAGAACTAATCGCTTTATCTGACTTCATAAATGTGAATCTGCGGTATGGCCCCTAAAACTATGCAACTATCAAGCATCTATACTATTGCATAAAGAAAAATACGGTTCCAAAGAACTAGGTGCTGAGAAGCATACAGCGTGAAAAGTATTTAAACCGACAAACCCTGGGAGGTTGTAGGGGACATCAAAATCAAATATTGTTCCCTAATGTCATTTTTTCCTAGGAGGAGTATTTCAAACGGTAGAGGAACATTTCTGTGGTGGCAAATTAATTAAACCAACAAACTCTTTTTCATTTTTTATGACCAAGAGACAACACATTAACACAACCCAATTTCAGTTACAGTAGATTTTAAAAAATGCCTTCATTGACACATAAACAAAGGTTACACTGTCGGATCATGTTCTGTCTGAGACGGGCAAAAACCCCAGGAGTATCCTGAATTGTTCCTGCTGCTGCTGCTACTACTATCCGGGCAACCAGATCCTCTCCTGATGCAACAGGAGTTGCGTAAACAAGGTTGCGCGTTTCTCCCCATACAAAAAAGTCCAGAGGGGACATATCTGGGGATAGAGCAGGCCATGGTGCAGGACCACCTCTGCCAGTCCACGTTTCTGGGAACCGTCGGTCCAGGTTTCGACGCACACGACGACTGAAATGTGCCGGCGCCCCGTCATGTTGGAACCACATACGTTGTCTTGTAGGGAGCGGGACGTTTTCCAGCAATTCTGGCAATGCTCTGGCGAGAAAATTGTTATAGTGCCTGCCATTTAATGGCGTAGGTAGCAGATACGTCCCAATTAAACAGCCCCCAACAACACCGACCCACACATTAACGAAGAACCGCACTTGATGAGCACTAGTAACGGTGGCATGTGGGTTATCCTCACTCCAAACACGCGAATTGTCCATGTTGAAGACTCCATCACGCCCAAACGTTGCTTCATCGGTAAACAACACAAAGGATGGAAATGTAGGATGCATTTCAAACTGTTCCTGGTACCACTGCGAAAACTGTGCTCTGGGTGGATAATCAACTGGTTCCAGGTTGTGGACACGCTGTAAGTGAAATGGACGTAACAATTGCACTCGAAGGATCGTTCTTACATTCGTCTGATTGGTCCCCATTTTACGGGCAATTGCACGACTGCTGACTGAAGGATCCCGCTCCACATGCTGCAAGACAGCTTCCTCAAATTGCAGCGTTCTTACCGTGCGACGGCGTCCCTGTCCAAGTAATCTGCTAAATGACCTGGTCTCACGCAGACGTTGGTACACAGCAGCAAAGGTCGTATGAAGCGGGATACGGCGATTGGGGTATTGTTGTTGATAAACCCGCTGTGCAGCTCGTCTGTTGTGGTGCGTTACATAGTACGCACCAACCATATCAGTGTACTCACTCCAGGTGTATCGCTCCATTAGTAAACAGAGACAATGCACTACTACACTGGCGGACAGCAGTTGCCTACAACTGAAGAGCGTAATACGCCCTCTAACCACTGAAGATCGTAATATGGCCTCTAACAGCTGAAGAGTGTAACACGGCTTCCACCGGTTTAAATAATCCTCATAGAAAAAAATGACATTAGGGAAAAATATTTGTTTGGATGTCCCCTACAACCTCCCAGAGTTTGTCGGTTTAATTACTTTTCCCCCTGTATATTGGAGCCCTATTCCATAGCAGCGAATACATTACCCTTCTGCAGGCTAGGGTGGCACAGCACAACACGCTCTCCTACTGTAGCCGTGGACAGTGGCAATATGTTATTAATGGAACATACCCATAAATATACTAGCACGCAGCCTTGCATTCGGCTGATTTGGAACGCAGATACTTCCCTATGAGCCTCTGAAACCCCCGTGGATACAATTGTGCGGGTGCACCCGTTTGCTGGTCTGCCAAACCAAACTGACTTCGTGACATATGTGTGAGAGAATATGTCGAACGTGTAAACGGCCGACTCAAAACAATAAGTACACTCACAAATAACCCGTTGTGTGCATGATGCAAGAAGCAGTACCTCTGACGGTTCAGATGGTGACTGGCACAGGATCTAAGTGGACCACCAGCAAAGGACACAAGTCTCACTGTCAAGGTAAATATCTGCGTTCTTTACTAGTGAAGCGCCAATACAAGTGTGATCTTCTCTTTCACTACAGCTTTCCTCCACAGCTCGGTAGCATAGCACATTTTCATGCTTAGATTACACCCACTTTATCACAAGCCAATCACGAGCTGGAGCTCGGCATTCGAAGCTGTAAGGCCGCTCCCTGCTCTATATACACAGATTTGATCAACCAGCCCCTTTAAAAATTAATAGGGAGAAAAGGAAAAAAAGGTTCAACTAAGAGCTCCCTTTCCCTCGCATTAACGCTGTGCCTTTGCTAAAAGCATGACTTGGATGGAACCACAACCCTCCATAAAAGGATCGTTATCTCCTTTGTTGCATCCATTTCGAACTTTCCAAAGAATGGCCATAAACTCGCTAAAAGCCTCGTGCCTTCACAGATATGTTTTGTAGCAGAGTCTGGACACTTGGATGCCACTGCCCTGTGCCACAGCATTTGCAGCAACTCTCAGCTGTCTCATCCGCTTTCTACCTAACAAGCGCCCAGACTCTGCTTTATTGCCAGTCACCAGATCGTACAATGGGCCACTAATAGCAGCAACAACTCTTCGGCGCTAGTCAGTCTACCTGGACGTGGCCTCCAATCGACCAGCACCACCCAATGTGTCTGCACAATGAGAATGGGGGACTTGGTTGTCGACAAAAGTTTTCACCCAGGTTCCGCAGAAAAAAGTTTCCCTTGGCTCTCAGCCATCGTATGCTTTTACTGCAGTCAATTAACTCTTCACCCTCTTCCTTCGAACGCAGGTAAAGTCTGCTGCTATGCCTTCACTAGAGCACACAAGGAAGAGCGTTAAATACTGGCAGCCATTTCATCATATGAATGAAGTCAGATAATATCAAATATAGCAACCAAGTAATAAGGATCACCTGCCCTATGAACATTAAGCAGCATGATACCATATCAAAAGTGAGAATGCCCTGCAATCTCTCAAGTTCAAAACAACAGAATTCGATCCAGGATTCAAAGTCACTTCTATACAGTTTTTTGAGGAGTGAAGTATGATATGGATGAAACGTATGTCTATGCAGAATTCTCCAGAATCTACTACTGCTTATGTCAGAACTGCATGCATTCTGTCATCCTCACCCGCCGTAAGTACATCCCTCGTCAATTGCATTGTTGACACTTCACTTCTTTTCGGAAATATATAAGGTGGTAGAGTTAGGTGGGACACCCTGCATATATAGAGTGTGTTAACCATTCAACAGCCGTTCATGATCTGTTTATACTAAGTACATCCTTACTGAACAAATTACAGTCTTAAATGAAAGATTGTTTCTTTTAGGAACATTCCATACATATTAAAGTATTTTTTGTGCAGGATCGGTAGTTACAGTTTTAGAATATTTCGTTTCTGTTACAAGTTACGCATATTAGATTTTTTGCTTATTTTAGATGTTAAAGGCGTAGCCAGACTCAAATGCTTTCACGTGTCAGGATAACTCTCCAAACGCAGGAGACCCTACAAACTTCCAGAATTCGAGTTTTTGTATGTCGATCCTTGTCATTGGAGGTCTGGGAGACTTCAGCCACTCACTTTGTATAAGAAAATGGAAAACCTCTAGCCGTCCTTATGATGTCATTTATTATGTGGCTAACAGTTTCGGTGCTTCAGTGCACCATCTTCAGGGCTTCTCTGATGCCGAAAGGATTAACACCACCCATATACACGATGTATCATAGGCCAACATTTATAACTGGTTTACACAGATCACCTGTAACTGCAGTGTTGTCTTTCCAACTATCAACTGTCAGCTGTTGGCAGTTGACGGTTGGAGAGACAACACTGCGGTTACAGGTAATCCGTGTAAACCAGTTATAGATGTTGGCCTTTCATACGTCGTGTATATGGGTGGTGTTAAAACTCTCAGCGTCGGCTAAGCCCTGAAGATGGTGCACTGAAGCAACAAAACTGTTAGCCATACAAAAAATGACACCATAAGGATGGCTGTAGGTGTTTCATTTCTTTCATATTTCTGAATTCGGGCGGGCGGCGCGCTGACCCTATGTCGAAAACTTCCAGCAGGTTAACGACGAGGCCCACTGTGCTGGCCAGCATACTTGTGGCTTTTAGGCTGTTTCCCACATCCAACTTGGTGAATATCCGACTGTTGCCTATGGCCAACCTCAGTTACACGATTCGCGAACATATAGAAAACATTCGTACACTTTCACAGATGACACTACACTCAGGTGAGGGGGATGGGAAGGGGGTCAGGGTTCTAAATCATGGAAGGGATCGAGAGAGGGAGGCGAAGACACCTGGCAACAGTGTTTATTGTGCTCTGCCTGGCTCAGCCCCATATTATCAGGGCATAACTTCCATGATCCTAGAGGAAACCATGTACGGCAAAACCTGCAGGGGAAGACAACTATTGGAACTGATCCACAAATTATTGAGGAATTTGGGTGTTAGTGCTTCCCAGAGGTGAAGAGGCTCCTTTGGGTTTTATTCGTTTTCAAGTCCATTCCAGGTTCCTGTCCATGGTTCTCTGTCAACAGTTTCCTAATTTTGAGGCCTGTTATTTAGACCAGACAAGTGAAGTAAATGCTGGTATTGTTTACTCATTATTCTTATTATTTCAGTATTAATTTCTTTCTGACATTTCAAAGTTTTACTGCCTGAATCATTTAAACAAGCCAGTATCTTCTTTACATGAACGAATTTCTTTCCCGTGCATTTCAGTAATTAACAGCAGTAAAATTATAATAATGTAAAATCTTTAGGAGTGACCACCCAGAGCGACTTTAAGCTGAATGAACACATAATTAGAAGCTAGGAAAAGGAGATGCCAGACAGAGACTTATAGGAAGAATATTAAGGAAACGTAATTCATGTATGGAAGAAGTGACTTAGGCAATATTTGTTCGACCAATTCTTGGGTATTGTTGGTCAGGGACACTTATCAGCTAAGATTAACAGAAGAGAACGACAAGAGCAACGGAGACCAGCCCATTTCGTCATGGGATCCTTTTACCAACAACCAATCTCCCCGTCTGCTATTTTCGAATGGACAGGGAAAGCGGAATCAGATAGTGCTGCCAAAAGTACCCTCCGCGACTAGGTCAAGTGACTTATGGAGTATAGACGTAGATATAGATCACGTCAGTTTAAAGTACTCTTGTACAGCCTGTATAAAACATCATTACAACATACAGTTCTTCTGTAGAGAATAAGAGTGTAATGGTAACAATCTTCAGGAACGTCATCTCCAGGTACCATGCCTTTGTCCATAACTCGAATGGCCGTACAAACCACGCGTCATTATTTTCATTACCATATGTGTTTCTGATTTACGTCATAGGCGCAAACTTTGAAAGAAGTCTTAAAATGTCTCATTAATTTTCTGTATGATGTAAGTGACTGTGTGATCGGTCAACTTAATTAATCCCGTGTTGTTTCTCCACAACAAAAATTTCTATTTTGTTTTCTTGATTAGTTTGTCTCCACTGTGTGATTGGTCAACTTAACTAATCTAGTGTTGTTTCTCCACAACAAAAATTGCTGTTTTGTTTCCTTGATTAGTTTGTCTGTGTGTACTCCCACGATGCTAGACTCATAACGACCCGAAAGGTTTCTTGGTGGCGAAACCGATAGTGGTATTGTTATTTAACTCCTAGTTCTTCATAGCTTCTAGTATTTGTAGTTTCTTTGCAACATTTCGGATTTTCTTTTGTCTTTTGCAAGATATTTCGCTTTTTTATTAAATAATAAGTCTTTACTTTATTACATCCCGCATGAAATGTTTGCTATTTCAGACTGAAAACTTTTTACACTTAACCGCTAAAGAAACTGGTATAGGCACGCATATTAAAATACAGAGATATGCGGCTCTTGTTAGATCGGTTACTGCTGCTACAATGGCAGCTTATCAAGATTTAAGTGAGTTTGAATGTGGTGATGTAGTCAGCGTGTTACCGATGGGACACAAAATCTCCGAGGGGATTTTCTCGTACGACCATACCACGAGTGTACCGTGAATATCAGGAATCGGGTACAACATTAAATTTCAGTCATTGCTGCGGCCGGAAGAAGATCTTGCAAGATCGGGACCAACGACGACTGAAGAGACTCGTTCGACATGACAGAAGTGCAACTCTTCCGTAGATTGCTGCAGATTTCAATGCTGGGCCATCAACAAATGTCAGCGACCGAACCATTTAACAAAACATCATCGATATGTGCTTTCGGAAACGAAGGCCTACTCGTGTACCCTTGATGACTGCGTGACTCGAAGCTTTACGCCTCGCCTGGGCCCGTCAATACCAACATTGGACTGTTGAGGACTGGAAACGTGTTGCCTGGTCGGACGAGTTTCGTTTAAAATTGTATCGAGCGGATGGGCGTGTATGGGTACGGAGACAACCGCATGGATCCATGGACCCTGCATGTCAGCTGGGCGACTCTGACAGCTGACACGGACGTAAGTATCCTGTCTGATCATATGAATCCATTCATGTTCATTGTGCATTCCGAAGGACTTTACAATTCCAGCAAGACAATGCGACACCCTACATGTCCAGAAGTGCTACGGAGTGGCTCCAGGAACACTCTTCTGAGCTTAAACACTTCCACTAGTCACACTCCCCAGATATGAACATTATTGAGCATATCTGGGACGCCTTGCAACGTGCTGTTCAGAAGAGATCTCCACCCAATCGTACTCTTACGGATTTATGGACAGCCCTGCAGGATTCATGATGTCAGTTCCCTCCTTCAGACATTAGCTGAGTCCATGCCACGCCGTGTTGCGGCACTTATGCTTGCTCGCTGGGGCCCTGCACGTTATTAGGCAGGTGTACCGGCTCCTTTGGCTCTTCAGTGCAGGTGGTTGATCTGCTTCTCTTAGAAATCATCTGGTCTTATATAGGAGTCGTATCGATCCTTTTCCCACGCTTTCCTTAATATGTCCGCTGTGCAGTACCGGTGAAAGGTTTTAGATCTCTAATCACATTGCTGCGGAGGTCCATCGATAGGAGTGACTGGTGCAGTGTGTATTCAGACATAATTGTTAGTTACGCCAAAGTTCGCCGCCTGTCCTATTTTACCAGTCTTCCCAGGGTACGGCGTCCGTCATCTGTAATAAGTGGTGGCTGCCCAACCTCACGTCTGGACGTGGTTTCATCTTCATTTCGCCATATGCTGAAGGCACCCACCGTAGTACTCCTCGAACACCAGCTAAGCAGTGCAGTTTCCGAAAAGCTCGTACCGAGCTTCCGGCCCATCACAATCTGCCCTCGGTCAGACTCTGATAGATCGCGTGCTTTGCCCATTCTACACACGAACAGCACGCTCACTAATGGTATATCCACCATGTGTGTGTCTGACTAGCAGTCATTACTCACCAGGTGACGCTAATATTGCTTGGACGGGTTTATATATATAGTAGGTCAGGAGTCATAATGTTCTGACTAATCAGTGTCTAAGAACTATGCCAGGATTTAATCCTTGGCAGTCCTTAAGCATTATTTGTTTTAGGAAATAATATTTTTTCACTGTCCTTCACTCCTCTGACACGTAGTAATTTTTCCAGCGTGCTGTGTCATTTACGTGTAGTAATGTTGCTATAGGTTCATTCCTCCATATTTCTTTAGGTCCTCATTAACATTGCAAGCGCATTTATCTTTTAATTTCTTTTGTGGTATCACTGATTATTTCATTTTTTTTTCAAGTTAATGCGACTGTAATTCTTTCGCGTATACTGTTTCTCGATGCCGTATTTGCTTGTAATGATGAAGTTTCCGATACTTTTGTCCTATATTTACAAGCAAAAAATGTTTAAAAATAGCTCTTACTGTTGATCTGCTTTTTTTCTATGGCGCCCTCTCTTTTATATCTGAGAACGACTTCACTCGAAGTCGGCGAAAATATGTAGTGTTCATACGAGTCTTTGTTGGCCTTTTCTGTCCACTTCCTAGTATTGCTGAACCAAATTACTTTCCAATTACTGCTAGATATTAGCTCATATAGCATCAGTTTTTCCTTTCTCCTGCTAAATATTTTCCATCTACTCTTGCTCACTTTGTGTGGTACCCGATCATTCTTCACTTCATCTGTCTTCTTGATTAATAATTTTCTTTGTAGCACGATTCTAATTTCATCATTTGTCGATTCCATATAAAGCTGCGCTACATGTGTACCCTATGAGAATCTTGTTCCTCATATCTATGCCACAATTTCGTATGTGAACCTCTTCATGTCGAGAAAACTTCGAATAGTCGCGCTATTCCATAAGGCACAGTCAAATGAAAATTAAAAAGATGGAAAAAAGTAAGTAAATAGTTTATTATTTCAAAAGAAGTCGCCGTAACTGTAAAAACATTTATTCCGTTGTTAGACAAGATGGTCAATGCCTTCATGGAAAAATGCTTGCAGCTGCCTAAGGAATCATAATTGTACCCAGGTGTGAACCACTTCGTCGTAAGCAAATCGACGGCCTTATATGTCTTTCTTCAGGGCTCCAACAATATGGAAACGCCGTGGGAAGAGATCGGGACTGTGTGAAGGATGTGGACTGGGTGACATGTTGACAAAGTTGTTTCTACTACTCTGCCAGAAATTTCGCTGGGAAGCTCTTACACGTCCTGCGTACAGTCATGGTTCCGTTTTCATTTGACTGCCCCTTATATTCACAATACTTGGTTATTCCTTCAAACTCCATTGAATTGTCATGGAGCTTCTTCAGTGGAAGAGTTCTTTCACTCATATCATTGTGACCTCCTTGATTCGACTGTTCAGCTTATTGCTGTCTACTACTATACATTTTTTCTGAGTTAAGCAGAACCTCCACGTTTGTAAATCTGATGATTAATCGCTCGTTTCACAGAGTCTGGAAAAATGACGAAATCTGTTCTCAGTTTCAAAACCTTCCTAGTAGCTCTTACTGGATGTTGTACGAACAACAATGAGAAACAAAAGGAAGCGGTGGGCTTAGCAGCTTCCTCGACAGTGCTTTAACCGGGTGGACTTTCCGCGACCATGTTATCGGATGTGGCGCCAATCCAGGAGTAAAATTCCAGCAGCGTTTGTTTATCGATGTCGTTATGCATGGAGAAGAGCCACATCCCATACGGGGTAACCCTGCATCAGTAGAACATAGCAGCCTTCGCGCAGTAAAAATCTAAAATAAATCTTCAATTCAATGCAAAAGTAACAGCGTCGCGGAGATGAATGGTGGCGATATTTTCGGTCATAAACGACACTTCCAGATATCGAGCGACCTAGGGTTGTAAATAATATTAATGTGACAATGCGGTACTCTACTACAATGGGACACCATTTCGCGACGTTTACGGGCGTGATAAAGCAATGCCTTTAGCGCGGTGAGAGAACTCCCTTGTCGTTTGCCCATAGTAAAATATTTGAACGAACCCACATTTCGCAATTTCGGGGATAGACTCGAGTTGTTATGTTATTAACATTTGGAGGCAATGTTTTAATTTTCTTGTAGCATCAACTGAAGTTACAAATACTCTGCGAGACAACCGCCGAGTCAACTCAAGAAACACGTATCATTGGACCATTATGCAGCAAAAGCAATATACAATCTGACAAATGTCTTTTTTAATTGAGGGAAGAACTCCCTCCACTTGTGCAGAGGTTATATACGAGGGTGAGTCAAATGAAAACCTTAAATATTTTTTAAACATTGTGTATTGTGCAGAAGTGGTACAAAGTTGTGTCATTTTTCAACACAATCTCCCCCACGCTCAATGCAAGTCCTCCAGCGCTTACAAAGTGCATAGATTTCTTCAGAAGAAAATTCTTTCGGTAGTCCGCGCAACCATTCATGCACCGCGTGGCGTACCTCTTTATCAGAACGGAACTTCTTTCCTTCCATTGCGTCTTTGAGTGGTCCAAACATATGGAAATCACTTGGGGCAAGGTCTGGTGAGTATGGTGGATGAGGAAGACACTCAAAATGCAGGTCTGTGATTGTTGCACTGTTGTACGGGCAGTGTGTGTTGCAAAAGGACACCTGCTAACGGCAATCCACGTCGCTTTGATTTTATTGCAGGCCGCAGATGATTCCTTAGGAAATCTGTGTGTAATGCACTGGTGACAGTGGTCCCTCTAGGCATGTAATGCTCCAAAATGACGCCTTTTTCGTCCCAAAAGAGAATCAGCATAACCTGCCCTGCTTATAGTTGTGTTCGAAACTTCTTTGGTTTTGGTGATGGGGAATGGCGCTCGCTCTCTTCGTTTCCTGTTGGTGGAAGTGTACCCAGGTTTCGTTCCCAGTAACGATTCTTGCAAGGAAGCCATCACCTTCTCGTTCAAAGCGCCGAAGAAGTTCTTCACAAGCATCAACACGTTGTTCTCTCATTTCAGGAGTCAGCTGCACCCATCTTGCAGACACTTTGTGAAACTGGAGCACATCATGCAAAAATGTGGTGTGCTGACCTATGACTAATCTGTAAACATGCTGCAATGTCATTCAGTGTCACTCGGCGGTTTTCCTTCACTATGGCTTCAACTGCTGCTATTTTCTGTGGAGTCACAACTCGTTGTGCCTGACCTGGATGAGGAGCATCTTCCACTGAAGTCACACCATTTGCGAACTTTCTACCCCATTCGTAGACTTTCTGCTGTGACAGACACGCATCACTGTACTGAACCTTCATTCGTCGATGAATTTAAATGTGTTTCACACCTTCATTACGCAAAAACCGAATAACAGAACGCTGTTCTTCCCTGGTGCAAGTCGCAAGTGGGGCAGCCATCTCTATACTGATACTGCGACGGTATGTGTGCATCTGCACTATGCTGCCACCTACAGGCCATTCTGCACGCTGCTTGCAGCAAGCTTACCAACTTACAGGATAAGGGCGCGAAATTTCGATTTGTTATTACAAATTTAAGGTGTTCATTTGACTGGCCCTCGTAGTTCTAAGTCTAGGGAACTGATGATCTCAGATGTTAAGTCCCATAGGGCTTAGAGCGATTTTTGAGCATCGTTTCCAAATTCGTAAAACAAGATCTTTTTCTCTCCTCCACAAATATTATTTTTCCGAACTTCAATCTGGCCCTCTTAGACGACCGAGTATGGTGGCGCAGTGATTTCAGAAGACTAGATTTGCGTTTGGAAGGAGACGGTTCAACTCCCTGATTTATTTGCATTGATTGATTGCTCCGTCGGTTCTTCGTAGCATATTTTACACAGTATGAATGAAAAGATACACGACACTGGTATAATGTTCTGCAAAATTTATTTCGCAAACCGGTTGTCGGATATGGCTCAGTCATGAGGTATAACGATAAAAATCTGATGCAGTGAAATTTTTGTATTCTAAAAGATTTTAAACTAGTGCATCTACAGAATATCTCTGTTTAAAAAGATGAAATATGTTAATATTAGATTTAGGAATAAAATGAGGATAATTACGTCAGTGAAAATGCGATGTAAGATTATTTAAATAAGATAAATTATGTGACACGTTCACTAATGAGCTATATAACAAATTGCAACATCTGTTCATAGAAAAAAATAAATTGAACAATAAACTTTGGTAACATGTTCCAAGGGTGTTCTTTAACAGATTCTAAAATACAAATAGATAAAATATCCTACTGCGATTAATCAAGTAAATGAAGCGGCTGTGATTATACCAGGTAAATTTTTTTAACAAGACAAGAGAAATTATAGTAACTAAAATAAAGGAAAAAATGGAGCATGTGAGTAAGAGGGGTAATTAAGAACATGGCCTGGATGAGATTCTGAGTAGTAGTTGCTGTTAGAAATGGTGATTCACGAAACTGTATCTGGTCATTCAGTGCGAAGGCCGGGCTGACGGGCATATGTTTATTAGTTGCCATTATATTAAGATAGTGCACCAATCTTCCTTTGTGGATTTAATACAGTACTTGATGTGGCATGTTGTAACTACGGCCTTCTTTAAGCAGGCAGTGTGCGAAAGTAGCGTCTCCTTTTCTAAGTTTCCTACTTCTCTGGTGTACCTTGAAGCGTTTCCACTTTGCCCTGCCGCACATGGAATTTTCTACAAATATCGAGGCTGTCTAGGCCACCGTTTTCCATTTATCTAGGGTGCAACTGATTTGGTCTCGAGTCCAGAAGCGCTGCAGGCGATGTCGTGCTGTTAGCAAAGGCACTTGCGTCGGCCGTCTGCTGCCGTTGTCCATTAACGCCAAATTTCGCAGCACTGTCCTAAAGGATACGCTCGTCGTACTTCCTACATTGATTTCTACATCTACATCTACATCCATACTGCGCAAGCCACCTGACGGTGTGTGGCGGAGGGTACCTTGACTACATCTATCGGTTCTCTCTTCTATTCCAGGTTGTTTCACGCAATATTGAATGTCTGTTACCACTGACAACTCTACACAAAAGCCGCTGGTCTCGGCCGTTAAGTGAAGGCTTTCGGCCACTACTTTGTCCGTGATGAGAGGTAATGCCTGAAATTTGGTATTCTCGGCACACTCTTGACACTGTGGGTCTCTGTATACCGACGTCCCTAACGATTTCCGAAATGGAATGTCCCATTCGTCTGGTTCCGACTACCATTCCGCGTTCAGAGTCTGTTAATTCCCTTCGTGCGGCCATAATCGCGTCGGAAATCTTTTCACACGAATCACCTCAGTACAAATGACAGCTCAACCAGTACACTGCCGTTTCATACCCTGTGTACGCGATGCTATCGTCATGTAATTATGTACCTAACACTGTCCCATGAGTTTCGTCATTTAAATGTATTTTATCTTTTAGAATTGAGGTATTCTATAGATACACTAGTTTAAAATCTTTGACTGTACAAAAATTTCAATGCACACGTACTTGTCTTTGTAACAGCCGAAAACCGGTTTCAAAATAAATAATAGGTACTGTAGTATGTTACACCACTGTCGCTTGTGTTTTCATTCATACTCCCCGATCTATGTTATCCATAGCTTCATTTAATAAGTTGAAGCTGACGCAGGGATCGTTCCCATAAAAACGACACGGTCCATTTCATCCCACATACTTGCTGTATCCTTACTTCTTCTCTGAAATGACTTCAACACCGCAAAGAGGTTCAGCTCTATTACTCGTTCCCATCGTCTACAGACTATCTCAATAATTCAGGTTTATTCGGACGCTTTTTCCTCTGAGACGTACTGTTCTAGTTCTGGTTCAAATGGTTCAAATGGTTCAAATGGCTCTGAGCACTATGGGACTTAACATCTGGGGTCATCAGTCCCCTGGAACTTAGAACTACTTAAACCTAACTAACCTAAGGACATCACACACATCCATGCCCGAGGCAGGATTCGAACCTGCGGCCGTAGCGGTCACGCAGTTCCAGACTGAAGCGCCTAGAACCGCACGGCCACACCGGCCGGCTCTAGTTCTGGAGGGGCAAGAAATTTTCCCCGTCAGTATTTCGATGGCAAAATGTTCAAATGTTCAAATGCGTGTGAAATCTTATGGGACTTAACTGCTAAAGTCATCAGTCCCTAGGCTTACACACTACTTAACCAAAATTATCCTAAGGATAAACACACACCCATGCCCGAGGGAAGACTCGAACCTCCGCCGGGACCAGCCGCACAGCTCATGATTGCATCATTTCGATGGCAGGAGGAGGGAAGGTAGTGCCTGATTACTAGAGCTTGCACTCAAGTCTCGTGTTAAATTTCAACTTCTCCACTGCGTTTTGCGGAAGGAGCCTGTATGATACTGCTGACTGCGGCTCCTCCGTCGTGGACGTTAAACTCGTTGACTGCCTCGCTGCTTTTCGAGAAGTGTTATCCTCCTTCTGGCACCTGGTTTCATTTTCCCCGGCAACAACACTCTTCAACCGTTCATCAAAGCCACTCACACAATACACTGATACATGTGACGTGTGGAATACACGTTTCGCCACAGTAGTGTCCGGCGACGGTATTCAAAAGGTATCGAGCCACACGTAAAATATAATAAGCGCAAAATTATAAAACCAGTTCGAGCCCTCTCGGTCCACAGTAAATTCTAAATAACGTTAAGTACTACAGTGTACACAAGTAAACAGTACAATCTAACAGGTTCATCATCACTGTTGGAAATGCGAACAGTAACGCAGCAGACACAGACGGATCTTTACAAGCAGACAGACAACATCATTTCTAAAATCAAAATTCCTGAAACCTCATAGACTTGATTTTCTCGCGATGTCGGTTTTCCAAGATCTAGAAAATAATGTGGTTGTACTAAGAATACAGAACCCGTCGCCTATTATTGGTAAGTCTCAGAGAAACAAATGAAATATAAATTTTGCTGGAGACCTTTCGACAATGCCTTCATCGTCGCATCGTGGATCTTTGCTATGACAGTACAAGTCTGTCCAAAATATAAGTGCAGTCAGCACTAACACAATGAAATGGCCAATTTATCAACACCGACCTTTCGTGGGCTTCCAGTATTAATGTTGAACACACAAAATGAACTGAAACTCGAAGAGACAGGGTGCAATATATCTAGTTTGGGTTTCACATGTTGTTATTATTATTTTAACTATGAAAAGAACCATAGTAGAGGTGTTGGCATAGTGTTGTGCAACTAACAACCCGAAATGCCGAAACCTATTCTGAAATTTTCCACGCAGTTATAATACACCGAAAGAAATGTAGCGTCGAAATTTTAGTTGATAAGGCGCACTGCAAGTATTTTTATCAAATGTTAAAGTTAGTCATTTTGTTGCACGAAGGACCACTTATGAGAGCGTTTTGTACAGCCCTTCCTGCCTATCGCTCGAATCGGCGAATAAGCAGACGCAGCAATGTCAAGAGGACGTAGCGCCGCGTAGCGCGAATTCCAAAGCACTTAAACCAAAACAAAAATTTCTCACTTCATCAATCTTTTGAATAAACTGCACTTCACGTCGACAGTTAAACTGTTGCAGATGTAACTGTTACACAAACGACTAGCAGGGGAAAGAAAATCATACAGTGTATGATGTTACTTTAAAGAAGACTTCCATCAATCGTGACTTTCATTTTTTGACGCTAAATATTTTATAACAATTTTTATATCACAGTTCTTATGATAAATTTCTGAATAATGTGTACTTTGCTAACAATGAAACAGTCCTTTGTTTATTCCATATAGTCTTCACAGAAATGCGAAGTGTCTGTTGGATGACGACAACAAAAGCTTTTCTCACACCAGGTAGTCTGATAAAATAAAAATTAATGCATTCAGGCGCTTTAAAGAAATTACCAGATTTATTTCGATAGAACTGCAATAGAATAAGAAATGGTCGTGGCGGTAGTTCTGCAAATTTTGCTGCGTAGCAGGCATACTAGATCAGATTTGTAGAATGTGGTGATGCAAACTGACACTACAGAAATAAGTGAAACTTAACAATGCTGTTCCACTAATAAACCTGAAATGACAGAGAGCTAGCGCAAAATTATATATCAGGACAGCTTTCTGAAAAATATATTAAATTGTTGAGTAAATTTGCTATTCAGAGACTGAATCACATTTCTGGGTGGAACCCGTATAATATTAAGAGTCTTTTCGTCATCCTCCTAAAGACAGAAGAGTGGTTATGTCCAGGCCAAGAGTGCAAAGAAAGCACTGAGTTCAGAATGAGTTTCTGACTCTGCAGCAGAGTGTGCGCTGATATGAAACTTCCTGGCAGACTAAGACTGTGTGAGAAGGTCCCAGACGTGATACTGGCAGAAGTAAAGCTGTGAGGAGAGGGCGTGAGTCGTGCTTTGGTAGCTCAGATGGTAGAGCACTTGCCCGCAAAAGGCAAAGGTCCCGAGTTCGAGTCTCGGTCCAGCACACAGTTTTGATCTGCCAGGAAGTTTCAAAGCACTGAGCTATTCCTTGCAGATGGTAAGAAGACGCTTAGATGTAACATAGAAAATTATCCTCTCCCACTTTTCTAGACTTCGCTACGTAAGTAAACAGTCCTTTTTCTCTTAACGTTTGGTCCTAATTTTCCTTGATGTTCTTGAGGACAGATAAAGTTGTGGACACTGCAATCTACCGATACTTGTCACTTCTATTTTCGAATATGGCTTTGTAGTATACGAATGTGTCATAGCATTAATAGACTGTACAAGCGAATCTGTTTTTTCTTTTTTTTTTTTTTCGCTCTAAGGGAGTAACAAGAAGCTTTAGGGAGTAAGAGGAAGCTTCATCTACACGTCAGCTACAAGTGTCTCTATAGTATTACCTATTAGTGAAATCTCCTCCACACATTTACTTGAGGTAAGCTCCGCAATTTTGGGATTTCCTTTCCGTATAATTTCCTGAATAGCTTTAACCACGTCTAAAAAGCCTGTAAATCAGTAATGTTCGTCTCACTTGCAATTCAGTGTCCAGTCTCGTAGGTCTCCATCGGTAACAGAGCACTGACTCCCACGAGCAGTTCCAAATACTTCGAATAATTATTCTTTCACACTTTTCCGAGTTTCATTTTGGCACCTATTTTGTACTTCGTGTAAGTAGTTTTTTCACTTATAGAATTCGTGGTCAAATTTCACGAAACGAAAGCGACTTTGCACATAGTTTCAGCTTAACCCTCCACCGGCCGCACGTTAAATTCCATGCAGCATCCAGGCAAGTATTGACTAAATTGTTTATGCACCCGCAGAAAAGGGTTGGAGAGGGGCATGTGCTAAGAAGAGTACTGTGGCGTCGAATAGTTGACACTCCGAGAAGCTGACCAGAAACGAAGAGCAGTTAAAATAAGGGAGCTATTGTACAAAATACAACGGCGCGACCTGTTGAGTGTTAAGCGTTCTCTCTCCTTGGTTTAATAAAAAAAATTACCCCTTCTTCCTTGTCACTGAAAGTTGTTACTGTAGGCCACGTGTTTACTTTTGGCTTGGAAGGTAACCTATTTTTCCGGAATGAAGTTAGCTCAGTTCTGAACTTTAATTAGCATGACAGTCCTCGTTGGAACGACAGTTCACGGAATTGTCAGTTATTTATCGTTTTCTTTCTCTCTTTCTTTTAATGTAACCACAATTTATGACTAAATGTCGACATCACTCGAATGATTGTCCAAAAATTTTAAAAATAACGCAGGAGAAGTAGGTGATTTCCATTGCATTCCACATTCTTCATATTTTGTCATTGCAATGTTAAAAATATTAAATGGATTCCACATTACACTGAAACTCTGAAACATACTATTACCAACCATATGCAAAAAGTCAAAATTAATTCAATTTTGTCTCAGTTTCTAACACTTAACGATACCGCAAAGGAAAGTACTAATTGTTATGGAGATTAAATGACATATGAATTCGAGCAAATAGTAACTGTGAACAACTGTGTCAGAGAAACTATCTACGGGAACTAAAATTCTCTTCATATATTACTGTCGCTTTGTGTCATGTTACTTGTTTACCGGTCAAGAATATGTGCCCTCTGTGTTGCACGTACGCTGACTGCTACAGCTATGACAGGGTGTCAACATCTGGTTAGAAACTAAATTTAGCGCGGTCCAGGAACAACGACGTGGACGTAATAGATTTCTGTTGCCATCGGGAAGCTTGATATAGGGAATCCTATTGCCTCTCACCATGTAAGTAGGCTGTTTATGTTTTCTTATTGGCAACGTTACGTAGCGCTCTGTATAAAAATCACTGCCTGTGCTGTGTGCAGTCTGTGGCTGGTTTGCATTGTTGTCTGCCATTGTAGTGTTGGGCAGCTGGATGTTAACAGCGCGTAGCGTTGCGCAGTTGGAGGTGAGCCGCTAGCAGTGGTGGATGTGAGGAGAGAGATGGCGGAGTTTTGTAATTTGTCATGAACTGCTATATATATTATGACTATTAAGGTAAATACATTGTTTGTTCCCTATTAAAATCTTTCATTTGCTAACTATGCCTATCAGTAGTTAGTGCCTTCCGTAGTTTGAATCTTTTATTTAGCTGGCAGTAGCGGCGCTCGCTGTATTGCAGTAGTTCGAGTAACCAAGATTTTTGTGAGGTAAGTGATTTGTGAAACGTATAGGTTAATGTTAGTCAGGGCCATTCTTTTGTAGGGATTTCTGAAAGTCAGATTGCGTTGCGCTAAAAATATTGTGTGTCAGGTTAAGCACAGCCTTGTATAATTGTTCAAAGGGGACGTTTCATATGGCGATCATGACGCTACTAATGTGTGACACAATTTACAATGTTGCTTTTGCAGTGTTTCTGTTTTATATCTGCACAGTTTTTCTGAATTATTCTGGAATGTAAAACACGCATTTTTTAAGATATTTGAAGTACAATGATACAAGGGTTTTCCGTGATATATTTCATTCCACTGCTGTAATCTGTAACACCTGAGGGTATAATTACATTAATCCTCAGGGGGATACACGCTTACTTTGTGTATCATGTGTTTGGCAAGCACAAGGAGCCCTAGCTAATAATGGTATATGCTTACACAACTTTAAACATCAGTACCATATTTCTCTAACACATAATTACACAGCTATCTGATCATTTAACTGAGAGAGACAAACGTCTTTACTACGGCAGTGACAGATGTTTACGTAATTAGACGGTTGGATAACTTCACACTTACAAAATTGTATTTTATCTGTACTTTGTAAACTGTTCATATTTTTTTGGAACCATTGTGATACTATGAGAGCTTTGAATGATGTATTTGGTAAAGGAGCATGACTTTTAAAGTACGTTTGAGGTAGATGACACTATTGACATGAGCAGAGAATTTTTTTTTAGGTTTTGAAATTATTGGAGGAAGCTACGACGATTTTGAGAGTTGACTGAAGTGTTATGATATTATTACAATGACTATGTGTATTCTGCTGTTGCGGTATGTTCATGATCAATAAGCTGATGCTATATGAGTTATTTGAGTATGCTACGTATCTGTTATGATGAAATATTGAAGAAGTGTCGACGAATAAGGTAAGGAATAATTAGTAGTGGTTAGGGACTCTGGTTTGTGAAAAAGGTTGTTGGAAACCAAGAATCGTACTTTAATTGTTATGAAATGTATGTAAATGCGTGAATGTATTACAATGCCGACGATACCTTTTTGGACACTGTTATATCAATAGAATTTTGTTTCTACAGATTTGTAATGCAAATTCTTGACCTGTGAAATATTTTTATACGAGAGTGCCACTGTAGCGGAAACTGTTGTCATAAATATTTCAGTAAGAAAGGTAAGTAACCATGACGTAATGCGTTTTGGGCGCCCAGCTGAGAGGTTGTCGCCTGACAAAAGAAAGCCATTAGGTGGAGAAAAAAAAAAAGAAAAAAGGGAGGCCATTATCCTCGCTATTGACATTCCTTTGTAGAAAGCATCGCAAATACGACACGCTCATTACTTTGTGAGTGTACAAGTGGTGGTTTATGGACTTGCTATATTCTCTGCAAGACTCTTCGATGGTGATTGTGCACCTGCAGAGTCGCAACAGATGGCTGCTGGCCGTCTCTACAAGGACTAAAGTGGGTCTGCACCTCTGATGGCCCACCAATACCGTAATCTCTACCAGGACTACAGTGGGTCTACTCTGTGATGACCTACCTACCAATATTCTTCAAAACTTCGACTGACTCTGCTGTGGGTTTGCTCTGCTGTGGCGCATTACCTGTCAGCATGTCGAGAGTCAGCACTGTCTTTCCGTTGGAAGGTCAACACTACTTCTTCAAGACTGCATGGAAATCCACTACTTCTGTGTGCATTTTCTTTTACTGCTCAGACTTTGAGAAAAACACTGCCATTTTACTGTGACGAATGATGAGGACTGTCTTTACGGACTGTGAGAAAATTTTAGCTTTTGACCAACATTGTATCAATAAGTGAGTGCATTTGATATCTTTGTTATTGTAATTATGAAAAATTTTATCAAATCATTATTGGCCACTGCCCAAAACAATTTGTAAAATTTTTTGTGGGGAGCATGGGGGCTATGTAAGTAGGCTGTTTATGTTTTCTTATTGGCAACGTTACGTAGCGCTCTGTATAAAAATCACTGCCTGTGCTGTGTGCAGTCTGTGGCTAGTTTGCATTGTTGTCTGCCATTGTAGTGTTGGGCAGCTGGATGTTAACAGCGCATAGCGTTGCACAGTTGGAGGTGAGCCGCCAGCTGTGGTAGATGTGGGGAGAGAGATGGCGGAGTTTTGTAATTTGTCATGAACTGCTATATATATTATGACTATTAAGGTAAATACATTGTTTGTTCCCTATTAAAATCTTTCATTTGCTAACTATGCCTATCAGTAGTTAGTGCCTTCTGTAGTTTGAATCTTTTATTTAGCTGGCAGTAGTGGCGCTAGCTGTATTGCAGTAGTTCGAGTAACCAAGATTTTTGTGAGGTAAGTGATTTGTGAAACGTATAGGTTAATGGTAGTCAGGGCCATTCTTTTGTAGGGATTTCTGAAAGTCAGATTGCGTTGCGCTAAAAATATTGTGTCAGTTGAAGCACAGCCTTGTATAATTGTTCAAAGGGGATGTTTCAACCATTGGGTTCAATGATTTCGGTGAGTCCCCTTGCCTGTCACCACTGGGGAGCAATTTTGGGTGAGTATCCATGGCACGTACACTTCATTGACATTTTATCTCATTACAGTGGTTGTGGTTTATATTCTGTCGGTAGCTGCTTAGCGCCCAGCGTGAGAGTTAACGGCGGCCGGATGGATGCACCCACCGATATTCATCACTTTAATCATGGGATTCGAAGGCGGTCGCCGAAATCAAGCATTCCGATCGTTTTGGGACTCACCACAATCAACCTCTTGGGGAAAAGAAAACTATACTACCACAGAAGCAGCTTATTTGCCAGAAACGTCAAATGTCTGGCCATGTTATTGTACTGTAGCATCACATCTGCAACATACAAGTAACGTTTGGACATCCGTATCAACCGATAGAATACAAAGGTTTATATTTACGTTGTAACTGAAATGTAGAGTCAAATCTGTTGTTCTTAACTGTAAAAATAGGCACACTTGATATTTTTCGATTACAGCGCTATCTACCACGAATGGAAACCAATGGTTTTATAAAACGTGCGTATTTTTAGGCTTAGAACCCAAGTATGCAGTAAAAATGGGGGGTTCCCACTTTAAAATACAAAGATACTTCGTTGTCTCAAAACAAACATCCTATATAAATCACTACAGGAATATAAGTGTAAATTACACTTACAGGACAAGTACACATGTACCTGAACGGAATGCGAACCAGAGTGGCGAAATATCCAGCATTATTCGAATTTTTAAGCACGTCAGCGTTGCCTGCTGCTTACAATGGGATTGTAATGAGGGATATTCCCAGTTTGCCTGGTATGATTCACTCAATAGCTCTCTTCAATTGCCATAAATACTAACGCCTTTTTATAGCAAAATAAAAAGATGGTATTAAGCCTTGAGAAAGAATTGGCATTCCGCTTGGAAGAGATCTATCGTATTTGGAGGGGAACATTCGATAATGGCATTCGCCTGAAGATGACAAGTAGAAAACTTATTGAAACGCCGCCGCAGAACGACACCTTGACGCGGCTGATAACCTGAGAAGACATCAACATTGAAATTCGCCGAGAAAGTCTAAATTCACTCAAAAGAGACAATTTCCATCTCACTGGTCTGTACAGAGGTGCAGCACATCTCAGTTGCAATGTGAATTACAGGCTTCACTATGTTGTGTCTATGTAATTCCACAATATGAGCAATTACGACGAGTAATTCTTGATCACGAATATTTGTGAACAAACTGTTACAGATGGTGACGAGAATGAATTATGGTGAATCCATGTTGCGTCTCTGGTCTGCCATTAAACACGAAAAATATAAAATCGTTTACGAAAAGTATTACAGCATTGCAACGAAAGAAGTACTGCAACATAAATTCAAAATTTGCTAGTTTTTTGGAGGTTTTCACTCCAAAGGTGTGTATTATTCCTAAAATCAGATGACCTCAAGATAATGAGAACATATTTTACTGACGATCGAGAGATCTTGTTAATCAGAACGGTGTTTTTTCATATGAATAAGTCCCTAGGCGAAAAGTTTAAAACTTTATTGAACGGTAGAACAATAATAGAGACTAAATATGAAAGAGCTTCCAATGTATGGAACGTATTCAAGTGCAAAACACTCACAGGATATTCTGATTTACAGGTATATTTAAGTATTGAAGTTCTATTGCTTGCAGACATATTTTAAACCTTTCGTAGTCTTTGCCTTAAGACAAATAAATTGGATCCTGTGCGTTATATTACTTCACCTAGTGAGGCATGAGTGCTCTTCTGAAAATAATAAAGCAGAATTGCACTTTATAGCATGTCGAACAAATCCAGGTCCTCAGGCGTGGCATTAGAGGTGGATTTGTCCACTGCTCTGGCAGACGTGCAGCTCACAAAACAGATTCATGCTCGATTATAATGGCATTATATATACTAATGCGAACAGCCTATACAGCTGGGCGATTTTGCAGCCGGTGTCTAAATTTGAATTGGATCCTCCAGATAGTGTCAAAACTTTTGACATGGAAAACGTGTTGGACGACCCGAAAATAAGGTAGATATTAAAAGTGGATCTTCATTGTCCAGAGAGTATTTATGATTTACATTACGATTTGCACCACTATCACACAACAGCTTTATATGACAAGACGAACTACGTCGTTTACAGAATAAATAGGTTTTAAAAGGATTCATCGAATCTTATCATTTATAATGAAACTATACACTGAGATTAACGTACAAAACCGTGCAACCAAACATTTCGAGAAAAACATTTTCAGATACGTGAATAACAGTTTGGAGTAACCATGCAAAATGTGTGACAGATGTAGACATAAGATTAGCAACATATTGTGAAAGTCAATATGGTCAGACACATTAACTGCAAAACCGAATTTTCAAAGAAGCGTCAGTTTTAACGAAAATTTAGTCTCCACCGAACTGAGCAGACTCAATTTAGTCTTTGAAAAACCTATTGTAGCTGAATGGCAGTTTTAGATATTTTCAAGACGCTTCTTTTTGACTTATATTAAAAAATTTCCACTGGATTGTTTAGAACTGTGTTACACTGATAATCACGGTCACATTATTACATTCAAACTCCACATATCTACGTAGTTATTAGGTGTGATGTTCACAAACGGTACGATGCTTCGAGTTTCCTAGCAAATAGCAAACAGAATATTCCTCAGTTGAGTAAAAAAGAGATTGAGTTAATGAAGAACGAAATTAGTGGTGAACCTATTGCGAATTTGTTGGCATATGGAGAAAAATGCATCCTCTCGAGACCGAGTAACCAGAGCAGGAGGCATTAAACGATCTTCTGTGAGTAGGAGAATGTATCTTGCAGTTACTACAAACTTTTGTAACTGATGTGAATTTACTTACTCCTTATTGATTGACAACAGGAAAATACATTCCCACTATTTTGAGTTCATCTGATTTGTTTTTGATAAATCGGAAATTTATAATTTAATTTAGCTTGTTTCTGATCAAGAAATGTTCAGCGTAACTGCTCACACAATGAAAATGTAAGAACGCCGTACAATTTCAGCTCTGAATATTCGTTGTTGTAGCTATAGTATAAGGAATGTTCCCCTGCAGTCAAATCTTTTTTATGTCTAAAACATTTTTGTATTCAGTAAAAATATAAAAACATTAAATGTTTGAAAAATGTAAAAAAATATTAAAGGAAAATAAACATTGTTGTGTCTAAATTCTGATTATTCATTGATACAGCCGCCGTTGTAGCCGAGCGGTTCTAGGCGCTGCAGTCTGATCCCTCGCAACCGCTACAGTTGCAGGCTCGAATCCTGCCTCGGGCATGGATGTGTGTGACGTCCTTAGGTTAGTTAGGTTTAAGCAGTTTTGAGTCTAGGGGACTGATGACCTCAGATGTTAAGTCCCATAGTGCTTAGAGACATTTGAACCATTGTTACATGTAAATACGAAAAATCAGTTATGTGTGCATCTTCCTCTGGAACTGTAACCTTTTTTATAGAGCATTTTATATCTAGTTCCTTTCTTCTCCAGTTCTCATTCTCTCTGTAGTGCATTACAAAGACAGACAGACGTACAGTATTTGAGATAAACAGAAAGATACGAAATATACTGATGGTGAGGCATAAGTATTAGAGGATAATGATAACGAGGAGAGAGATGAAATGTACTATCAAGACAGCACAGTATTTGACATATACATTAGGTATTAAAATGAAGCAATGAAATTTACTGGCAGGAGAATATAATATTTTGCATATACATTTTTGTATGTGTGGTTAATATCTTTGACTTCCAAGCAAAGTTTTGCTATGTTTCTGATGACGTTATTATTTTAATTTTATACTGATACCGGCAGGAGAGTGGCCATGGTATACAATACACAACTGGGCTAGTTGGATTTTTTAATTTATTTATTGAAACTATATTCTGATTGGGGCTGTCTCATTTTAATACTATGCTGTGATTGGATAATTCCACCACCTTAGATTTTAAAAATATTTTTAAACTTCCCACCATCTTACAATTTTAAATTTCCCGCCAGCACCATCTTGCATTTCTAAATTTCACAAACTCGTCATGACATCATTGGTCCTGCATTTATTCAAGTCCCTGCCTCTGCTTGTAGGCAACCTGACAGGCAAAGGTGAGTGTGATCCAGATAGTTGTTAGCCCTACTACTGTGACTCCTATATTTCCTCTAACGCTGTGATACGCAAACAACTCATAGCACAGCATACGTGCATTGAAATAGTTTCTCTTTTTTTGAGCCTAGAAACGACCCTCGAAATTGTTAGAAATGTTCAGATGCACATAGTGTAATGCTTATGTGGTCGGTATTCCGATATGGAAACGAATTCTTGTCGAATGACATTCGCTGCTTATAATGTTTTGCATAGTGTAATTAGAGATGTGCAAATAAAGGCTAAAGTTACAACGCGATCGTCCAATGCGGAATTATTCGAACTGAAATATCGGTGGTTCGATATAACGCGTCATTGTTCGAAGCCAGAGCACTCTGATGTTATTTGTCTGCCTAACAGTACACAGCATTCGTACCGGGAGCCAAATTATACAGTGTCCACAGTGGCACATTGCAAACTCTAACAGAAACAAACCAACCAACCCAATGACTGTATTAGCGGCAGCCTTTAATTGTCAGAGACCGTAATGTTTGTGATTACAGTTGGCTCTATTAGTTCGGGGAACGAAATTAGGACGACTGAGTCAGCAACTGAACGAAGCTTTTCCCAAAGGGACAGCGTTTAGTTGTTCTCATGATCTTCATGGGAGCGTTACGTCCTCAAACAGGACAACATGGAATAAATTATATTTTTGATAACTGTAGCAACACTTTAAACTTTCGCTATAATGAGAAACCCACGACGTAATTTTCAGAAAGTTCTAATATTATTGAAACGTTCATTTTTAAATAGAATAACTTACAAGCCAGTTTCTCATAGTGTAATAAGTTATAAAACGTGAATACGTGTCAACACATTAAACTTGTTGTTACCTGTAACACTTTACCGTAAATGAAAAAAATAGCGAAAAGAATACCAAACAGCCGAACTGTTAACTAAATTCGATACAGACAACATTATCGCTCTCGAGCTGAATGATGGTATCCCGCTGATATGTCTGACCGAAGTACTGGTTCGGTCATAAGACAATTTTCGGTGTGCCACGAACTCTTGGACTGAAGCGAGAAAGACGTATCCTTTCACATCCGAAAATTTTTGTCATTCAACATTACTTACATTTTTCATAATGTTCCATCTTAATCCTAGTAGCACAAATGTGAATTGCTCAAAATGGCGCAGCAGATACCGGCTTCAAGAAATGCGTAGAACTGAATCCATAAAATAAGAGATTTTTTTATTTGTTTTGCAAGTCAACAGTCTTTAGAATAGTATGATTTCACACTTCATCTCTTCCTATCATGTATTCATCTTTCCCACTTTGCACACCCAGTGTGCACCCAACATCCTTCATTCTCATATTCGTTTATTCTAGAGTTTGTCTGCGTCTTTTACTGCTCCTTCCAGCACCAAATCACCTGGAGCTTGTGTGATTTGGGAAAAACATATTCGTTAGAATCAATTGAAAGTTATTCCTCTCGTTTCTGTCATCCAGTTCTTATTCTCCAATTATTTTATCTGCCATCGTATTTCCTTCAGTAGCGTTATAATCACCTAGGACTACAAAATAATCACTCCTTTCGCATACGTTATCATTTGCTCAACTCCGTGAAGTATTGTGTCCATTTTCAGTGAATCAAATTATGCCGTGGTAACATAAACTTGTACGGTGATAGCTACGATCTGTTTTGTCACAACTCGTATAGGTATATTTCGGTCCCAAGGTTCCTCATACTGACACGATCTTCAACTTCCCTTTTATTCATTTTCTGATGCCCGTGACATTAGCTAGAAATTTGTCCTCTTTATTTCACTTCACAAATTCCTACCAACTATGATATTGATCTCACCTCTCACTCCAATTTATGTTTCTCCGCAACTTTCTAAAGTCTTACATTCGAACCTCCACTTATGGGAGGTCAACATTGTTTTCCCTCTACCTGATAATCTCATTGTTGGTAATCTTTGATACTGTGGTTTCTGTTACAGTTCTCTTTCGATGTTGTCGATTTTTACTGATCCTTTCACTTTTGTCAGGAGAAAAAGATTATTATAAATCTACATCCACACTTCAGTTGTTTCTGAAAACAATTTTTCTCCTGTCAGTGAGATTCCAGGCCGAAGACGTTTCTGAAGACGACCTGGACAGCGGTGTGAGACAAACCTGACTGTCGCTCGCCGTAGGTCACGGCAAGCAGGAGTAGTGGTCTGGGGTGCCATTTGTTTTCATAGCAAGACACCTTTACCACCCTTACAGTACACCCTTACAGGACAGTGCTACGTCGACGATATTCTACGCACCGTTTTGTTGCCCTCCATGGCATGGTATCCAGGGGTTCCATTCCAGCAATAACGTCCACCAGCACACGGCGAGAGATTTAGTGCCTGTTCTCGTGCTTGTCAGACCCTACCTTGGCCAGCACGTTCGCCGGATCTCTCCTTAATTGAAACGTTGGGAGCATTAAGCGCAGGACCCTCCAATAAGCTCGGGATTTTGATGATGCAACTCACTAATGGGAGGAGACACAACAACTCTGTCAGTCAATGCCAAACATAAGGGCCAGAGGTGGCCCAATGCGTTACCGATTGGCTCAATTTGTGACGATCTTCATTTGGAATGTATCATCCAAGTTTTCTCAAATTGAAACTTTCTTTTCTCAAATTGTAATAATTTGTTTGTACATGTGTATCATCACATCTACCGACTTCCGAGCCATTCGGGTAGTTCCTTCATGGTGCATCCTTTTTTTTGCCACAGGCTAATTCCTATGAAGAGTAAAATAGGAGAAACCTGTTGTGATTGATAAGGCAAACATATGGCTCAATTACCGATTTCTAATCGACTGGTTCTTTATCAGGCACTTGTTCATGTTGTTTTGTAAATTATGTTGGACATAAGATGTCGGTTGTGGTGAAAGTGTCTTACAGTGGCGCTTCCTGTAGCGAGAATCATTATCAAACCAGAGTACAATTTTACTTTAATCATATGCCTATGTCACTGTGTCAAGCTACTGTATATTTGTGGGAAACGCTTTGCACTCATTTCATATAACTTTTTGGAGAACGAATATCTTCTCCACAAAAATCAACATACATTCTGCAAACAAACATCTTGCATAACTAAGCTCACTCTTTCCGCCATGGAGTTGTATCTTTGGCGCGAGAGTGTTACGGAGATGCTGAACAACTCCAAGGACAGAGACTGTAAGGGATGCGTCGTGCATCACAGTGATTTACTTTCGAAATTTCGAGAGCATACGTTCCAGGAACAGACAGAAAACATACTGATTTCTTCCAGATATATCTCGCGAAATGACCATAGTGACAAAATCAGAGGTGTTACACCTACTGAGATTTACTGACCATCGTTTTTCCCACGTGCCACGTGCCATACGAGCTATAAGAAAGTATTTTATCCTGTTTCATGTCATCGGTGTTGTTGTTACGGTCTTCATTTCGAAGACTGGTTTGATGTATCTCCCGGTGCTACTCTTTCTTGTGCAAGCCCCTTCATCTGTGAATAGCTACCGCAGTCTATATCCATTAGAATCTGCTTAATGTTTTATTCCCTGGTGTCCCTCTACAGGTTTTGCTCTCTCCTCCCAACATACTTCCTCCCACCACCCGAGTGACGATTCCTTCGTGCCTCATGACGCGTCATCCTTTCTTTTAGTCAAGTTATACCATAAGTCTCTTTTTTTCCCAATTCGATTCAGTACGTCCTCATTAGTCACTCGATCTATTCATCTAGTCTTCGGCATTTTTCTGTAACGCTACATTCAAAAAGCTCTATTCTGTTCTCATCTGAACTGCTCGTTAGCTCTCATTAAAGTAAAATAGCCATTTCTATAATATCAGTTCCTGTTTTGAGGTGCCATCACCCAACTAAGTTTTTATTTCACCCATAAAGAACCGAGATATTGTGAGCAGCATAAATGTCATGAACAAATATACTTCAACACCTACATGATATCAGTCTGGGAGTTCGAAAAATGTAACAGCAATTTTCAGTAATTGGATTTATTATTAACGGCGGGTTGATGCTTTATTTTTTACTTTCTACGGATTTACCTGTATCGTGGCACAGCCATGTCACTATTCATCAAAATACCATTATATAGTGATCCGATGAATTATTTGTCTATAATACAAGGGCTTGCTGAAAAGTAATGCTTAAGACATTTTTAAGCGAAAACACGTTAAGCTTTTTAAATGAAAAACAAACGGTATTAACATTCTGCATCTTTATTCTTCGTGTCTGCATATTTATTTCTCAACATAGCCACCCTGGCGACGAACACATTTCTCCCAGCGAGAGACTAGTTTATTGATACCGTCGTTGTTTGGCTTTGTTGACGAAGCCACAACATCACCTCTGCTTGCACCGCTCCTTCACTATTAAAGTGAAGCTATCGAACGTATTCTTTAAGTTTTGAAAAGAGGTGAAAATCGGACGGAGCCAAGTCGGGACAGTATGGAGAATGATCGGTGACAATGAATTCAAGGCGTCCGAATGTTGAAGATAACGCCGCGCTAGGGAATGGTCTGGCATTGACATGCTGAAGGAGAGGGTGATCCATATGTGGACGAATTCTTCGAAGTCTAAATTCGATTACAGCACGCTGTTTTTCCAGCACGGATACAGTTACGTTACACTCCGCATGCTACAGTTCGAAGCCCACTATCTGCAGTGATACTGACTTGAGGAATAAAGATGTAGAATACAGCGTTTATTTTCCTCGGAGGTATTACTTTCCAGTACGCCCTCGTATATCAGATTCATTTAAATATTGGTTCGCTTAATGGTACCATGTAGAAAACCTTATTTACGCACATTATGAGAATCTAATACTAGAGGATTTGAAGTATCATGTAAATAAATGAGATACATTTATTGCGTGAGTAATGTATCAGTCTGTATCCCGCTCGGTTAGCCGTTCGGTCTAACGCACGGCTTTCCGGAGTGGGAAGGAGCGCCTGGTCCCCGGCACGAATCCGCCCGACGGACTTGTGTCGAGGTCCGGTGAGCCGGCCAGTTTGTGGATGGTTTTTAGGCGGTTTTCCATCTGTCTCGGCGAATGCGGGCTGGTTCTCCTTATTCCGCCTCAGCTACACTATATCGGCGATTGCTGCGCAGACAAGTTCTCCACGTACGCGTACTCCACCATTGCTCTACTACGCAAACATAGGGGTTACACTCGTCTGGTGTGAGGCGTTCCCTGGGTGGGGGGGGGGGGGGGGGGGCGTCCACCGTCAGGGGTCGAACCGCACAATAACCCTGAAAGAGTGGTTCAGTGTTGAGCGGCAGAGGGGTCAAGTGGACTGCGGTAGTCGTCGTGGGGTTGTGGACCACTGCGGCTGCGGCGAGGACGAAGCCTCTCCATCGTTTCTAGGCCCCTGGTTAACATGCAACACAGTACAATGTTATAACAACTGTGCGTCACAGTGAAAAGGTGAAAATGCGCAGCCAGCTGTGTGGCTTGGAAATTTTAACCCACTACCCTTTTCCATGCCCCGACCGTACCTAAGGCATCAAATGTATCTCCTAGTACAGGCCTGACTCGACCTTTCTCCATGGGGTATCAGCTAGTTGTGTCAGAAGTATCCACTGCCACACACAGTTAGGTGGCTTCTAAAGTATTGACTTAGATGTAGATGTAGTTTACTGTGGAGTAAATCAGGTGTGATGACACATTAAGGACTATTGCTGGACCGGGAGACAATGCTTGGTCAGTCAACGGTAACTAGAAACGTAAGTAATCAGATGATACATACTAAATAGATGAATAAGACACGTAATTGAGGTCAGGCGAGAGAGGTAATAATGATATTACATAGGAGATGAAATAATCGTCAGCATGGAAGCGTCACCGGTTAAGGTGCAAATTAAAAGTTGCCATCGTAATTGCAGATAATCTGATTGTCGTAACGAGCGAGCAACAAAGCCACTGACGGTTCTTTAGATTAACCAGCCGTCATTCCTCGAGTTTCTGGTCACTGTGGCATTCAGATAAACCGTCAGAAGTAGTTTATCTTGTCGCGAAATTGAAGTAGATTCTTCCTGTGAGTTAGTATGGGCAGAGATCATTGTTGGCAACCGGAATAAAATAATAATAGGATCCTTTTACCGACCTCCCAATTCAGATGATACAGCTGCTGAAACGTTCAAAGAAAACTTGAGTTTGATTTCAAACACATACCCGACTCATACGATAACGGGTGGTGGTGACTTTAATTTACCCTCGAAATGTTGCCGAAAATACATGTTTAATTCCTGATGTATGCATAAAATATCCTTCGAAATTGTGCTAAATGCATTCTCTGAAAATTATTTCGAGCAGTTAGTTCATGAGCCCACGCGAATAGTAAACGGTTGTGAAAAACACACTTGACCTCTTAGCAACAAATAATCCTCAGTTAATAACGAGCATCAAAATCGATTCAGGGGTTAGTGAACACAGAGTTGTTGTAGCAAGATTGAATATTGTAATCCCCAAAATCTTGAAAAATAAGCGAAAAATTTACCTATTCAAAAAAGCAGATAAAAATTCGCTTGACGCCTTCCTAAGAGACAATCTCCACTCATCCCAAATTAATAATATAAGTGTAGACCAGATGTGGCTTCAATTCAAAGAAATAGTATTGGCAGCAATTGAGAGATTTATACCAAATAAATTAACAAACGACAGAATTTGATCCTCCTTGGTACACAAAGCGGGTTAGAACACTGTTGCAGGAACAACGAAACAAACGTGCCAAATTTAAACAGACGCAAAATCCCCAAGATTGGCGATCATTTGCTGAAGCTCGAAATTTAGCGCGGACTTCAATGCGAGATGCCTATAACAGTTTCCACAACATAACTTTGTCTCGAAACTTGGCAGAAAATCAAAAGAGATTCTGGTCGTATGTAAAGCATGTTAGCGGCAAGAAACAATTAATGCCTTCTCTGCGTGATAGCAATGGCGATACTACCGAAGACAGTGCTGCCAAAGCAGCCTTCCGAAATGCCTTCACAAAGCAGCCGATTTAAATATTCCAGGATTAGAATCGAGAACAGCTGTCAACATGAGTAACGTAGTAGTAAATATCCTCGAAGTAGTAAAGCAACTTAAATCACTTAATAAAAGCAAGTCTTCTGGTCCAGACTGTATACCAATTAGGATCCTTTCCGAGTATGCTGATGCATTAGCTCCATACTTAACAATCATATACAACCGTTCGCTCGACGAGAGATCCGTACCCAAAGACTGGAAAGTTACACAGGTCACAACAATATTCAAGAAAGGTAGTAGAAGTAATCCACTAAATTACAGGCCCATATCGTTAACGTCGATATGCAGCAGGATTTTAGAACGTATATTGTGTTCAAACATATTGAATTACCTCGAAGAAAACTGTCTATTGACACACAGTCAACATGGGTTTAGAAAACATCGTTCCTGTGAAACACAACTAGCTCGTTATTCACGTGAAGTGTTGAGTGCTATTGACAAGGTATTTCAGATCGATTTCATATTTCTGGATTTCCGGAAGGCTTTTGACACTGTACCACACAAGGAGCTCGTAGTGAAATTGCGTGCTTATGGAATATCATCTGAGTTATGTGACTGGATCTGTGATTTCCTGTAAGTGAGGTCACAGTTCGTACTAATTGAAGGAAAGTCATCGAGTAAAACAGTAGTGATTTCTGGCGTTCCCCAAGGTGGTGTTATAGGCCCTTTGCCGTTCCTTATCTATATAAACAATTTTGGAGACACTCTGAGCAGCCGTCTTCTGTTGTTTGCAGATGACGCTGTCGTTTATCGACTAATAAAGATATCTGAATGGTGCGAAAAGTGGTAGTTGACCCTAAATAACGAAAAGTGTGAGGTCATCCACATGAGTGCTAAAAGGAACTCGTTAAACTTCGTTTACACGATAAATCAGTCTAAACTAAAAGCAGTAAATTCAGCTAAATACTTAGGTATTACAATTACGATCAACTTAAATTGGAAGGAACACATAGAAAATGCTGTGGGGAAGGGTAACCAAAGACTGCGTTTTATGGCAGACAGTTAGAAAATGTAACACACCTACTAAGGACTGTCTACACTACGCTTGTCCGTCCTCTTTTAGAATACTGCTGCGCGGTGTGGGATCCTTACCAGAAAGGACTGACGGAGTACATCGAAAAAGTTCAAAGAAAGGCAGCACGTTTTTTATTATCGCGAAATATAGGAGAGAGTGTCACAGAAATGATACAGGATTTGGGCTGGTAATCATTAAAAGAAAGGTGTTTTTCGTTGCGACGGAATCTTCTCACGAAAATCCAATCACCAACTTTCTCCTCTGAATGCGAAAATATTTTGTTGACACCGACCTACATAGGGCGGAACGATCACCACGATAAAATAAGGGAAATCAGAGCTCGTACGGAAATATATAGGTGTTCATTCTTTCCGCGAGATTGAAATAATAGAGAATTGTGAAGGTGGTTCGATGAACCCTCTGTCAGGCACTTGAATGTGATTTGCAGAGTATCCATGTAGATATAGACGTAGATGTACACACGGGAGAGGATTCTGGAACTAGTCTGACTGTACATAACTGTACAGTTTTGCGCAAGCTGCTCAGATACGTTTGGTTGACAACACTGGCTTCTTATAACGGCCGAAACAGCCTTTCTTGCAGCCCTCTGGTTTCAATTTATGTCCGAAGGACCGATCAAAGGTAGCGAAAAGACCACCCTTACAGCGGAATACGGTATCTTGACAAATTTCTTTCAGTTACGAATAGCAAAACTGTTTGACAGAATCTGTGTACCCGGGTTCGATTGCCGGCGGGGTCAGGGATTTTCTCTGCCTCGTGATGACTGGGTGTTGTGTGATGTCCTTAGGTTAGTTAGGTTTAAGTAGTTCTAAGTTCTAGGGGACTGATGACCATAGATGTTAAGTCCCATAGTGCTCAGAGCCATTTGAACCATTTTTGAATCTGTATACTGGATCATCGCCTACAGTGACGTGCTGAAAAGTAATGCCCCAGAATTTCCTACATGAGAACCCGTAAAGCCTTTTAAATAAAATAAGCGTCATCAGCATTCTACACTCCTGGAAATTGAAATAAGAACACCGTGAATTCATTGTCCCAGGAAGGGGAAACTTTATTGACACATTGCTGGGGTCAGATACATCACATGATCACACTGACAGAACCACAGGCACATAGACACAGGCAACAGAGCATGCACAATGTCGGCACTAGTACAGTGTATATCCACCTTTCGCAGCAATGCAGGCTGCTGTTCTCCCATGGAGACGATCGTAGAGATGCTGGATGTAGTCCTGTGGAACGGCTTGCCATGCCATTTCCACCTGGCGCCTCAGTTGGACCAGCGTTCGTGCTGGACGTGCAGACCGCGTGAGACGACGCTTCATCCAGTCCCAAACATGCTCAATGGGGGACAGATCCGGAGATCTTGCTGGCCAGGGTAGTTGACTTACACCTTCTAGAGCACGTTGGGTGGCACGGGATACATGCGGACGTGAATTGTCCTGTTGGAACAGCAAGTTCCCTTGCCGGTCTAGGAATGGTAGAACGATGGGTTCGATGACGGTTTGGATGTACCGTGCACTATTCAGTGTCCCCTCGACGATCACCAGTGGTGTACGTCCAGTGTAGGAGATCGCTCCCCACACCATGATGCCGGGTGTTGGCCCTGTGTGCCTCGGTCGTATGCAGTCCTGATTGTGGCGCTCACCTGCACGGCGCCAAATACGCATACGACCATCATTGGCACCAAGGCAGAAGCGACTCTCATCGCTGAAGACGACACGTCTCCATTCGTCCCGCCATTCACGCCTGTCGCGACACCACTGGAGGCGGGCTGCACGATGTTGGGGCGTGAGCGGAAGATGGCCTAACGGTGTGCGGGACCGTAGCCCAGCTTCATGGAGACGGTTGCGAATGGTCCTCGCCGATACCCCAGGAGCAACAGTGTCCCTAATTTGCTGGGAAGTGGCGGTGCGGTCCCCTACGGCACTGCGTAGGATCCTACGGTCTTGGCGTGCATCCGTGCGTCGCTGCGGTCCGGTCCCAGGTCGACGGGCACGTGCACCTTCCGCCGACCACTGGCGACAACATCGATGTACTGTGGAGACCTCACGCCCCACGTGTTGAGCAATTCGGCGGTACGTCCACCCGGCCTCCCGCATGCCCACTATACGCCCTCGCTCAAAGTCCGTCAACTGCACATACGGTTCACGTCCACGCTGTCGCGGCATGCTACCAGTGTTAAAGACTGCGATGGAGCTCGGTATGCCACGGCAAACTGGCTGACACTGACGGCGGCGGTGCACAAATGCTGCGCAGCTAGCGCCATTCGACGGCCAACACCGCGGTTCCTGGTGTGTCCGCTGTGCCGTGCGTGTGATCATTGCTTGTACAGCCCTCTCGCAGTGTCCGGAGCAAGTATGGTGGGTCTGACACACCGGTGTCAATGTGTTCTTTTTTCCATTTCCAGGAGTGTATATATCTACATATTTTCAGCCCTATGCCGGTAGAGGGTTCCGAATTGTAGCGTGTAACGTGGCGGTGTGTAACGTAACTGTGTTGGTACGTGACAGAGAGGATGGTGTAAGACACTTTAGACTTCGTCCTCACATGGAACGCCCTCTCCTTCAGCGGGACAAGGCCACATCATACACGAGTGCTGCGACGTCTGCTGCAATCCAGCGCCTTAGGTTCACTCTCATCGATCATCCTTCACGGAGTCCCGACTTGCGCCACCCGACTTTCATCTGCTTCCAAAACTTGTAGAACACCTTCGAGGACTTCACTTTGATAGTTAAAATGCGCTGCAAGCAGAGCTGAGGCTGTGGCTCCATCAAAACAGTCACGAAATCTATTGCAACGGTGTCAACCAACTGGTTTCTCGTTGGGAGAAATGTGTTCGTCGCTAGGCCGACTATGTTGAAAAATAAACATGATGAAGAATAATGACGTAGAATGATAGTAACGATTGTTTTATTTAAAAAGCTTTAAGAATTCAGCATGTGGTTCACCAGGCTAACCCTGTGTCCATAGTTCCACTTCCAAATTGTGTATCTGTCGACTTTCATTGGCAACAAAAGTTTTATTTTCAGCATTACACATACTTACTGGCGGATTTTAAAAATTTAAAATCTTGTACTAATCTACTCGCTATGAAATATAATCTTATTTTCAAGGTATAACAAGGGAAATCAAGTATTATAGTTGGAAACTGTGTAAAAGTCTTGAGGTAGCGTAACTGAGGGCGCGCAGATACTCGGAATATATTCATCCATTGTTTGAGAATTGTACATAATTTTAAGGTGTCTCTTTCCCGTTGACACGCTCTCCCCCCCCCCCCCTCTCTCCAACCCCCACCCCCACCCCCACACCCCTCGTAACGTAATGAAAGTAAAGGTGTTCATCACTTACTACATTTTCACTGTTTAAGCGTGTACTTTTAATTTATTGCTTCTTTTCTACTAGCAATATTCGCAACATGTTCTGCAGAGAATATTTCCATATATTAATGAACGTACCAGCAAAATTAAATCGTTCACGAAACATAACATCAAAAACATTGAATTAGCTTAACTACTTAACTCATTCGGGGAATTTCCAAGATCACTTGCAAGCGACATATATCGACCATACGACTGTCATGGCGGCAGATAAAGATTTTGTATATACCCTAGACAACAACAACAACGACAAAAGATGACAGAAATTTAAGCTCCCTTCCTCGCCAATCTCCATAATCGACAATTCCTCGTGTTGTGTATGCAGCTAGAAGCAATACTTTTTTCTGTACCTGGGGTAGACTCTAGCTATATCTCTCAGGAAAACAACGAGAGTCTCGCAAGGAAGCTTTTTGTCACACAACCTCTAACTTATATTCTTTAACGCGGCTAGAGATTAAAATAATTCTCTACTATATCGTCAATTATTTAGGTTTATCGAAGCACATATTTCTTCCTGGCTGTGGTTCTTTTGTGACATTTCGTTCAATATAATTGAAACAGAAAATCAACGTCGGTCTTTCTTTTTCCAACCAAGGTTCAATATTACAAGACCTTCTGTTATCAACGCCGCAAGCAAAAGCAATAACTAATCGATATCTGCCGCCATGACAGTTGCGAGGTCAATATGTAGAGGTAGGGGTGTAAATGTGTAAGCGTGTGTGTAATGTGGAAACGTCTAGTATCTGGCCTGCAGAGTGCTGCACTGTAGTGGGGCAGCCAGAAATTGTTGCAGTAGTTCCTGTTTGTCACGGTAGAGGGTTAGAAGTCATTTGAGCAACAGACGCCGTGACAGTGATTCAATTTGCGTTCGCGCATTTTCTAAACCTTTCCGAGGTAAGTTGTGGTATTATATTTATCTACATACTTTGTAGTTATTTCTCTTTACGTCTGATAGCTTATAAACAGGGGTGCATAGAAGGTTTTAGCAGTCCTTTGTCAACCTTAAATGGATAGTTGCTTAATGTAATCTACCGATATTTAAAATGGCCATTGTGTAGGTAATGTGGAAGCATACATACGATGGCATCGTGGAAACGTTTCCACAATACCAACATCAAATACATTACTTCTAATACGTTTTGCGTCTGTTTCTAGATGCCACGATAGCTAACTGATCGGAAACCAAGAGCTATTGTGAAGAAGTGGGATGCTGAAAACATGATTAAGGCTATAATAGCCGTAAGGGAAAAGCAGGTGGGGTTAAGAAGAGCAGTAAAAGTTTTCAGTGCACCTCAGACGACACTTCAAAGGTTTGTGCATAGTGATATGTAACCTGAAGAATGTGTTTCGTTGAGACTTGGACGTAAGCCTGTACTACCTGATGCTATTGAGAAACAGTTGGTACAGTATATCATTGAAATGGATAAAGCAGAAGGTCAACGTCGTTGTCAAATACCTCATCAAATACGTGTGTGTCTCCATAAGATATCATGCCAGTTCCTCCTCTAAAGAGGACGGTTTCCAACAGAGGTCGCAAGCCAGGTTCATCAGCTGTTTTGACATCTTCGCCTTACAAAACACGCCTTGAAGACTTCTTACTGAAGGTCAAACGGGAGCTTCCTAAGGCACCTGCCAAAAGCAAGAAAAAACGTGAAGCTCCTCCTAGAAAACCATGCAAAATACAGCTTAAGTTATCTGAGGATTCAGATGAAGAGCCAATGCACCAACTGTCTCTTCAGGCGAGTTACATTTAGATCTCGCAGTTGGGGAAGTAAAACCTACTGAAGAAGATGCAATTTGTATTGTTTGTGGAGGCGCATTTTCCAAAGACATTCGGGGAGAATTGTGGATTGTGTAGTGTGTGAGGAGTGGAGTCACTCTATGTGTGCCGGATATGAAGGAGATATTTACATATGCGATTTTTGCAAGTGAACTTCGCCTATGAAGCATTTTTCTAATACGGTTGCGTTTAAAAAATTTTGTGTGATTTAAATTTAATATAAAATAAAATAATTTCTAAAATTTTCAATAGTTTTCGTTTGAAGTAGTCAGTTTCACACAATTTTATGGCGTTTCCACATTACCCGCACTTCTTGAAAAATTAATGAGTTATTGTGCAAGCAGAAAATGTTTTTTAATTTTTAACATATTTAGTTTTTGTGTTTCACAATATTACATTCATTGCTAAAACATTATGAATTAGCTTTGGGTAATTTTTGAAGCTGAAAGAGAAGTAAACATTTCTTTTGTACAGCAAAAACAAACTGGGTTTCCACATTTACACCCCTACCTCCACATATATCATTTGCGAGTGATCTTGGAAATTACCTTCATTTGTACAGTAACCAGACGCTTGAGGATATTATATACGTGGGAGTTCGATTCTTTGAAGAATCTGGTGTTACAGTTACTGGTTATTGTCTAATTGGTATCTCTCGTCCGCCATCTCAATACTCATAAAAACAAGACTAAAATTATTGTGAAAATTAATAACTTCACACAGGAATATCGTTACTGGAATCAGTGACTTCTTAATTTATGACTAATCTAATTCTGAGACGGTGATAATAGTTTGCCGCCATAGGAGAGTGTGGCGTCACTCCGCCCTCTGTGCTGGGGGGAAGCGAGCGCTTCCGAAGCGCACACGACAAGTAGCGTGTGACGGCGCTGTGTCACGGCGTCGCGTTTGCCGCCGGCACGGCAGCGACTGCGGCGGGAGGCCGAGGAATCCCGGCAGGGCAGAAGGCAGGCAGGCAGGCAGGCAAGCAGAAGCCGCACTGCGCTTTGAGCGGCGGCCGCGGGCGACACGCGGTCACCCGGCGACGCGGCTGACGCCGCCGCAGCGACAAAGGGCCGGAAGTCAGCCAATCGGCTGGCCCGGCTGCTGCGTTGCCCCTGGCGACAGCGGCGGGGAAGACCGGCCGGCGCCCAGCGCCCACCCTGTGGCTACGGCCGCCGCGTAATTGCGCGGTTCGCCCCTCGAGTATTCCGGCCCGCACGCTATCTCTGCGGGTGATCAATTGACGTAACAGCGCGGTCAGCAGTTTCAGTAATTGGTAACTGCGGCTTGACCCGGTCACCAGACCGGCTACAGGCTCCCCGCTGGCCGCTCTGACGGCCGCTGACGGCTCGCTGGGCGCTTACGTCATTATCTTAACACTGCTCTCAGAGCTGCCCCTCCTCTGTGCGTTGTCGCTGCGTCTGCTTCTGCCTTTGTATCTAACCCACATTCGCCAGCACGTGTTTTCCTGTGTACCACACATAAATGTTGCTTCCCTTTTCATTGACGCTTGGAGTGTGGAAAGAATTACGGCTCAGTCCAAATTTACTCTTTTTTGTGGATTAAGTCCGCAGCTACAGTTTTACGAATGACAGATTGATTATGACGTCTTTCACAGCTGTCATGTCCCTATTTCGAATGCATGTGTTTTGCAAGATGGTTCAAATGGTTCTAAGCACTATGGGACTTAACATTCAGAGGTCATCAGTGCCCTAGACATAGAACTACTTAAACCTAACTAACCTAAGGACATCACACAGATCCATGCCCGAGGCAGGATTCGAACCTGCGACAGTAGCAGCCGCGCGGCGCCGGGCTGAAGCGCCTAGAACCGCTCGACCACAGCGGCCGGCTGTTTTGCTAGAGCTCTAACCGTCATTAGCAACTACAGTAACAATAAATGATATCGCTCACAGCTCGATTAAAATAGACGAAATCACCTCTTGCTCTGGATTTGCGTTTTCTAACACCCATATTTGCCAGGTGAGTTTTCCGGTACTATGTCTACATTACCAAGCCACCCTCATGAGCTCTTCTCGCTCCCTTGACCTTGTGAACACCTCTTGTTGGAGACTAAGAAGAGACACTTTGCCATCTGTTGCCCTTTTCTAATAGTGACTAGACTGTGCTGCTCTCTGCAGCAAGCGTCTGTGATATAACATTGAAATGGAAGCTATGAAATAAAACTGTGTATTCTGAAGTTCACTTTGCTTCAAACCTCAAGCATTAAGCAGGAACTCCCCTCCCTCTTCACACCCTCCCCACTTCCCGACTCGTACCCAGCAGTCATATGGTGCAATACACCGGTTCAGACAGTATTTCCACAAAGTCTATACTACAGCTGCATAAATGTAACAGAATAAAAGACGATCACATCCCATGAAATTACAACAAGCATCTGCGAAAACGTAATCATATACGTTTGTAGTTATTGCTCTCAAATACCGATATTACAGAGCTACATAGCGCTAATATGAACTTACTGCTTCTAGTGTAGTGCTTTGAATGACGGCAAACTGACTTCCGTGCCTGAGAGAATATAAATGAGCTTTGTAAGAAGACGACAAATGTGAATGTTTCAGAGATAATTTTTAGCATACGAGTTGTATTCGTAAATCATAATTATGAAATTATCGACAGATTATAATCTCGAACAAGTGTGAACCGCTTCAGCTATTCGTGTTGACTTCTTTCGTAAGCGCACAACGGGCGCAACTTGCCCTTCAGTTGTTTTTCCAAATAACTACGTACTTCTAGCACAACTCTGGTCACTCACTCCGTCTTCAGGCCACGAGTCGCCTACCGGGACCATCCGACCGCCGTGTCATCCTCAGAAGAGGATACGGATAGGAGGGGCGTGGGGTCAGCACACCGCTCTCCCGGTCGTTATGATGGTATTCTTGACCGAAGTTGTTACTATTCGGTCGAAGGTTGAGTGCACCCCGAAAAGTGGCAGCAGCGCATGGCGGCTGCATGGCAACTCTGGTCAGCAGCTGCATATTCTCTTATATTTCGCACATGGTATATCTCACACAGGGACTTTGTCTTACGAGAGCCAGTCAGAGCCCTTTCTCGAATTTCAGTTAGGTGAGAACGCGGCCAGGTCGAAGAGGCTCGAGCGGTTTCCTGTTTAGAACGGACCTACTCTGGGACACGTTTTGGCTGCTGGTCAGCCTTTTCATAATGCTGCTGCACAGTTCTGCGTGACATCGCTACATGCGCTTGGATCAAGCCTCTCTTTCCACGCTTGTTCCTCTTAACTGTTCTTGCAGGACGTATTGTTTCTCGAATTGCGTTCGCATTAAGTAAATTCCCGTGTCGCCTTTTAGTTTAAATTGTAATGGAACAACAAAACACAACGTTTGTAATCAATTTAGAAACTTCTCACACCCCGTTTTCTTCTCTCGAATTTAAAACTAAGAATTTGACGGCTTTTATTCAGTACTATGGCATTGTCTGTAATCGCACCTGTAGGTCTATGTAACTTACAATTAAAATTCCTAAATACTGGATCATACCTGCAAAAGTATCAACATTCGTGTATCTTATTTTATTATATGCGTTAATCCAGTCACGGACGACAAACGTTTGTCAGTCAGGTTATTAATTTCTGTCAACGATGACCATCTTCAGACATAAAAAAATAAGCGCGCAGAGGTAGCTTGGTGTATAATGTTTCCAAATTACACAACATACAGAATCATAAGTCACTATTAGTAAATATGACAATATTTCCATACCTCAAAAATGCGTCATACTACACAATTCGTGTCAGAGCCACATTATCTAGCCATAGAGACTTGACTACAAATTTACAAATTTTAAGTACTATGGATACCATTACGCATACATGTTGACATTTTAAGGAAACGTTCCTTCAACAGAAGTATTCTTTTTAATAAAACGCACAAAGCGTTTCAAGTAGAATTTAGCGTAAACGTATCTCAAACCGCAGATGACTGTGCACTATATTATGTAACAAAATTTAAAGAGAAAGGGGACATTAACTATAACGCTAACTACGTTACAGAGTTGGACAGCATCACTGTAAAATGCAGTCGATGATTGTAGTAAAATTTGCAGCTCTTTAATAAAGCAGAGCAACAAAACTTCTTTTAAGCGCAAAGACCGCGCCCACGCAGTCCATACGCCAAACGTGATCCAACAAATCGGCTCACAACTGCATGGAAAGAGCTCAACAAGTGTCACTGGACGCAATCAGCGCTAGTTGTCCCACATTATGTGTTCATGGATTATGGTTGAAACAAACTGAAACGAAGGAGGCTTTATTAAAAATATAATACTAACTATGTTAAGAAGATATACAGCTTACCTTAATGCACTGAAATCGAATCACTGAACAACAGGTATGTAGCTCAGCATTAAAGCAGAACAAAGATTCTTCTTTTCCTCCATCTATTGAGCTACACATGAGGGAATGAATTCTGATGTCGAAGCAGATTTTTTTTTTAAAATATGACACTAACTGTGTTATAAAATGAACTATACAGTGGAACTGGAAGAAAGGTTTTGAGAAGCTGCACCCTCGCAATCCACCCTGTCAATTGGGAGCACAAGAGACATACTTACAGTAGTAATACATAACGAAATGGAAAAATAACTGCCTCTGGACGTAGTCAGCCCTAATGTCCTAAATATCGTCCAGTCTTATGAGACGCAGATGCAAGTCAGTAACTGTAAATTGATTCAAATGGTTCAAATGGCTCTAAGCACTATGGGACTTAGCATCTGATGTCATCAGTCCACTAGACTTAGAATTATTTAAACCTAACTAACCTAAGAACATTACAAACATCCATGCCCGAGGCAGGACTGTAAATTGAGGCTACGAAAATATTTGGCATGAAAATGCAAATCATGCCCGACCAAGAACCACTCAAAACTTCCGTATACTGGGTGGTTATACTTGAATTGCAGCTACTCACAGACGTCCAGTGGGAGGTCTCATTATCGTATGGCAGCAAAACTTGGTGGATATGCTAATGCGCTAATGCGGAACCGATTTACGCTGGAAAAATATTTGTTCAAGTTTTGGCCACTAGGTGTAAATCTGGCGCTGTACACTGGTTGTACGTCAGTATGACATCATGTTGTCATCTGACAAGCCGTAGCAATATGGCTATCGAGAAGAGAGACGGTGCGACATTAGTGGAACTGTTTTACGTGGACAACAGCAGTTACATCGCTGCATTGAGAGAGTATCGTCGACTGAGAGGTCTGGGGAGACGTCCGATGTCAGCGAACAATGTGATAATGAAATTCGAAAGCACGGGTGAACTTGGTGTGGCACTTGAAAGTGTAAAGCGTCCCATCCTGGTGGAAGTTAGTGACGAGGTTGCTGTTGCCCTACCTGAGCACGTAGCACGTGCCCCGGCCAGTGCTAGTGCTCGTGCAGTTTCACGAGAACTGTCGGCCCCATGGTCAACAGAATGGAAAGTTTTGCGGTCTATTTTACACTGGTATCCGTACAATATCGTTTCTGGCATAGATCGAAGTTGACGACACGTGGCCAGGCAGTATGCTGTAGAGTGACGAGGCACATTTTACACTACAGGGCGCAGTGAATAAACAGAACTGCCAAATATAAGGTACTGTTGAATCCGTGCTGTGCACTATGAACCATTGCACTGGCCCTATGTGAATGTGTAGTTTCGATTCACAAGCACCTTTATTGCGCGTCCACTCTTCTTTCAAGTGAATACACCCAGACGACCTGTCAGTTTCACCGCAGCGTCTGTACGTTATCTAGACCTCCTTGTACAGTACGTGATTTCTGCTTTGGAAGAGCGGAACTGTGTGGAAACCAATGTTTTCGTGCAAGATGGGGCAGTACTTCATTTCGCGCCCCCCGGTGAAATCCCTTCTTAATGGAACCTTCCACGAAATTGTTATCTCCAGAGGTTTTCCAGAGATGTGACCTGGAATCATCTCATCTGAATCCATATGACTTTTGGCTCTGGGTATATCTAAAAGAACGCTTTTGCCAGGGACACGCTCAGTCTCTACCTGATGTGAAGGCGAGTACAGAGGAATACGTCGCTCAGAGGCTGCTGCGATCAACTGCTGATTACGTCACTTTACAGATACAGCATCCTGTCGACGTCTGCGGTGCTCATATTGAGCATTTTGTATAAGCGGCGGTTAAAAATTAAATCAACATTATGCCTTTCTCAGTTGTTCGACCTTTTGTACCCATGTCCCATTAAATATGGAAAGGATATTGCAATACTTCTGCACAGCTTTCTTGCATTCAAAGCACCAGATTTGCAGCTAGTGGCCGAAACTGTAACTAATTTTTTTTCCTGCGTAAATCGGTTTCGCAGTGCCACCCTAGAATATCTACATAGTTCCACTGCCACACGATACTTACAGTCCACACTGGACCTCTGCTATTTAATTACAACCAACCAGTACAAATCTCATAATACATACAACATCAACGAACAAAGACACTGATAAAAACTTAGTGAGATACGCTCACACGTCGGCTTGGGTGGCCGAGCGGTTCTAGGCGCTACATTCTGGACCCGCGCGACAGCTACCGTCGCAGGTTCCAACCCTGCCTCGGGCATGGATGTGTGTGATGTCCTTAGGTCAGTTAGGTTTAAGTAGTTCTAAGTTCTAGGGGTCTGATGACCTCAGAAGTTAAGTCCCATAGTGCTCAGAGCCATTCTGAACGCTCACACGGTGTACAAACATTTTGGGTCAAACTGAAACGGGTGATAGTGGGTCCACAACCGATTACACTCAGATAGGGAACCATCATCATCTTCGTTTCCCCTCTATCCAACATCTGGTTGGGTTGGGGTATCAATGGTATTTCGCCACTTTACTCGGTCTTTCCACCATTCTTCTTCCACAATTTGGTTCCATATCAGGTTTCTCCTCCTTAAACTCACTTTTATTGTATCAATCCATCTTGTTCTCGGTCTTCCTCTTGGCCTCTTGTCCTCAATCTTGAACATCATTCTTCTTGGTATTCTTGACTTCCCCAAACCAAGCCCCTCACACTCTGTTGTATTCTTTTGCTAATTTTTGTCTCCAAACGAGCACTCCCCATTAATAAACTTCCGAACATTTAAATTTGTCCACTATTTCAATATCCCGTCCCTTAGTATGAATTTGTCTCTTGCCCTTTCTATCCCCTCTGGTTACCACCATGGTCTTCCTTTTCTCCACACTAAATTTCATTCCATTTTTCTCGACCTTATCATTTAGGATGTCTATTTGTTATTGTACCTCCTCACTGCTTGTTCCCTACACCACAATATCGACCGCAAATAGTAACAGCTTCATCTCTCTTCCTCTATGGGCTTCTTTCGTCTCTTTGACTATTTCATCCATCACCATTATAAATAATAATGGTGATATCACATTTCCTTGTCTTCGACTCGTAACATTCTTAAACCATTCAGTTCTTCCAACTTGTGTCTGCACACGAAAGATAGGGAACCAACGGTTGGAAATGTATATTTATTGTTTTATAGACGTAAGACAGAATAAACTGCATAAATACGTAGTTCATAGTAACTGTTCAAAGCAACGACCGCCAGTCTCAATTCATGTATTGCAACAAAGCATGCAGTTCTGCCGCGCTGCCTCAAAGATTCCTGGTGTCAGTTGTACCAGGAGACAGGCAACTTTTTCCTGTTTCTAAGTGATGAACCCATGTTTCATCCCCTGTAACGGTATTCCAGAAACAGTTGTCGTGATCAGCTTCGTGAGGTGCAAGCAATTCAGCATAGGCGACCGCTGTGGCCGAGCGGTTCTAGGCGCTTCAGTCCGGAACCGCGCCGGTGCTACGGGTCGCAGGTTCGAATCCTGCCTCGGTCATGGATGTGTGTGCTGTCCTTAGGTTAGTTAGGTTTAAGTAGTTCTAAGTCTAGGGGACTGATGACCTCAGATGTTAAGTCCCATAGTGCTCAGAGCCATTTGAACCATTTCAATTCAGCATAGATGGTCCATCGTTGCTGTTTATCGTCTTCTGTTAGGAGACGAGGAACACAATGGGCACCCACCTTTAAATACGCTGGTGTCAACGCTACCGACAGAGAAGTCCAGTTGTGCAGCAAGATGTTTGGTTGTGATTCGCTGATCACCTCGAATGAGAGGGTCCACACGTTCCAACACAGAAAGAGTCACTGCTAGTCGCGGCTGGTCGGCAGGCAGGAGATCGGTCAGGTTTGCGCGACCTTATTGCGATGATGACAAGCGGTTCGCCCACCGACTCATTGTGCATTTGTTCACTGTCAGACCTCCCTAGACATTCTTCCACCGTCTATGAATATCTGCGATGCTCTGTTTTTTCGCCAAAAGAAACACAGTGCTTGGAACGAACTTGCGTTACAGACGCCATTTTGAAGGCTACGTATAGCGCCGACACCTATTATAACTTCACGTAACTATAGGGGCTGAAGTGGGAATATTCCACGATGTACCACAGAAAATTCCGCATTTTTTCAACCGAAACTGGCCAAGAAAAAAATGTAGTGCATTACTTATTGAATGCGCTTCTTGCTATGAACGTTCGTTTTACATCGATATGTACAACATTAGTGCTTAGTCACAAAAAAGGATACTACAGCAAAAACATTTATTGATTTCAATAACGAGCGCGTGTATCTGTGTGCCACTGGTAAGAGTACCAACACAAGCGGAGGGACATTTATCTTCCTGGCTACTGGGCCATTAGAATCCTGCGGTGGCGGGGAAGCAGCAAAGACTCTCACTGGTCGCGGTGCAGATTGCTATAAATCTGCAACCCATAATGGAATTTATGAGATGGTCCGACCCTGAGTTAGCAAGGGCGATAATGCGGAGTGTCGCAGTGGGAGAAATCCAAGAGTCGTAACGCAGCAGGGAGTGAGTGTCGTTCCGCCGACCACGAACACACGGGAACAGTCACGACCACACACCCAGCACGGACAACTGTTGCGGCTAGGACAGCAACTACGCAGGGGGAATGCAGTGCTATTGCTCCCTAGTTTCCGTTTTCAGCAACAGGACGACCAAAGTGATAGTTACAGGAACCGAATACGGAGAGGATGCATGGCATAAGTAAGTAGTATTGGGTGATTACAGTTAAAGTGCAACTGCCCATGGAGGTCGAGTGTGGGCTGTAATTATTGTCGTATGGCAGCGAAGGTTGGTAGATATACTAATGTTTTAATGCAAAACAGATATACGCCCGAAAAAATTAGTTCCAAATTCGTCCATAATGAGCAAATCCGGTACTGCTCATTATCTCGTCGATGTCGCCGGTGCTTATACTGAACAAACTGTGTAAGCAATGGTTAATAATAAAATCAACATTTGCCTTTCTCACTTGTTTCACCTTTTCTGCCCACATCCCACCCCTAATCCATTACAAATGGAAACATTTGTATATGCATTTCTTGAAAACCAACGCCAGGTCTCTATTTGGTGACCAAAATTGGAACTAATTTTTTTCCAGCGTAAATCGGTTTTGCCTTAACCCATAAGACTCTAGCTGCCGTGCGTTAATTACAGCCCACTCTGCTTCTCTGTGAGCAGCTGCACTTCAACTATAACCACCCCACACTTACTTGTTCCCCACATGTGACCTGTAATTACGGCGTAAAAAAACACTAAATATGCGTCATCATGCGATGATCGGCCTGTGACCCTCGCTGAAACATCATCCACAATCCTAGCTCACTTCATGCTTGTGAGTTGACAGATGTCCCTTGTGTGCCGTTATAGGAGAGACGATACCACTTTTTCTTTGTTCATTAGCTAGTAGCCGACCGCTTTGTCATGTATGATCCACTGCTACACCAGTTCACAGATTGTACACTTTTAATTTTCTTATTACGTTTTCAATCCAACGATACACCTATTATGTACCGTAAGGTCCTTATTAGTTTTCTATACGTTCTGTTGATTTAGTAACATGAGATGATATGTTCATTATAGTCACAGATTAACAGAAGCAGCAGCAGGCTATGTGATTGATAGAATAAAGACACAGTAACCACTTTTGGTGACGTATCTGTCTGCTGCTGGTAGAAGCTGGAACCAACTAAAGTTCTCATCGCATTTCGCCTACGGTACGGATTCTGCACACAGGTCTACGTTTACCAAAATAGTAATATAACAACCTCATTAACCGAAAGGAGTGGAGGTTTATAATAGATAAAGAGGTGTTTCGAATTTGGTTAACACGTACGTAATGTGTTTTGCGAACGTCATGCACAAACCAAGTTCTCTCACATAGTGAAACACAAAGTATAACAGCTGAATATAGACATATTGAAATATGAGTCTGAAAGGTACTTTCATTCATTCAAGTCCGTTACTGTTCTGTAAAGACCTTTTCTTTACTTTTTAGTGCACCTTTCACTACTTATTCAAACGTACCCAGCAGGTTGTTGTAGAGTCATTAGTCAAATTCGAAAAAACTGAGAAAGGGATAAGGAGATTAACAAATGGGAATGTTTTTGAGAATATTGCCAATTCCAGGATTAGCTTATAAACCAGTGGCAACCTTCTGAAGAAATGGTCGGAACCGGGAGATGAGCGTAAATTTTAAACTGATTCTGCGGAGGAGACTGATTTTGACGAGTCTGTGCGCCGACGAAATACAAGGTCAACCTTTTCTAACAGCACTGGTACTTTGTCCGTTACGAAGACACCAAACACCGATGCAGTTGAGTGTGTACTACGTAATCGTTTTCACTATGCTACCAGAAGAAAACAGTATGTACCCGACAACGAAATACATATGGTTAAATATTAATATTCAATTCTTATAAGCCACTGATGACGTATTATACGATTTGGAGAAACATTTTTACTTGGAAACACTGATAAGCATTGAGTTGCAAAATATGTATAGCATTTATTTTCATCTACATGTTAAAGATTATTGAAGTAGCAACTGAGGAAAAATCGACCCAAATACCAACAATATAACTGAGGTTTAGTCACAGAGCTGCAGCAAGTACGTCAAGCCAAATTTCAACCGGATTCAAGGCATGGGTTCTCTTGGATTACTGGACCGCAGATGCTGTTCTCACAGTATTTCTCTAATAGTACTGTTTTCCAACAGTAATTTCGTCTGAAAATTATCAAGGTCGACCCTGTCCTTCTCACCTTTTTTCCAAGATGTTGTTACGGTAATTTCGCAGGTTCCCGTAAGTGATTCCCATAAGCGATTCCCGTTGGTTGGTTGATTAGGAGGGGAACCAAACAGGAGGTCATCGGTCCCATCAGATTAGGGAAGGACGGGGAAGGAAGGCAGCCGTGCCCTTTCGAAGGAACCATCCCGGTATTTGCCGAAGCTGCTCAGTAAGTGATTCCCGTAAGTGATGACAAATTTTAATATAGTGGTGTTCTTTAGATTTATGAAAGGTTGGTACGTACTTCTACACAGTCTACTGATTCCCTGCTGATCCCTTCAAGGCGTATGAAAAGAAATACCATTTGAGCGGGTAGTTTTTATTGTAAACATGCAGGGTGCCCCAGGAGGAATGGTCAGTAGCAGGGATGCGACAGGAACGACCATTTGAAGCAAACAACTTCTCTTGGACATATCTCCTATTCCGAATGGTTTCCGAGACAGAACACATTTAATGTCAATGTCATTTATTTTATATAGTATTCGATTCATTGCCAGGGTTGTCCACGTACACAATGTACAACAGTTAGTAAACATTACGTCACGTGTTTTACAAAGTATCATTTGTAAAGTACGTGCAGTGAAGTCAGTGATGGCACGTAACCACTCACTCTCAACAGCTGTAATGTGACGTGTAAGATAATGCTTAGAGGTGAATGAGTTAAAAATACATATTTTTCGATTGATGCTTTGTAAAATGCATGTTGTTATGTCGTATATATAGATATCTGTAAACCAGACAATGTGTTGAATAAAACAGAAAATAAGTAAAAATGTACATTATATGTGCTCTACCTTGGACGTCATTTGGAATACGCCCTATGTCCATTCTTCCATTTCTCTCCACAAAATCCCTTAATATTGGCCATTCCTCTTGGGCCAACATGTGTACCAAACATCCGCCCATTGCTGGACGAATGCAGATGGAATTTTCTTCCTCCATCGGGTCTTTACAGGAAAGTGTAATTTGAACTCGTGTCGAAGTGTAATTACCTCTGCAACAAAGTATAACATCTGCATCACAACTGTAGCACGGTAGGCCAGTGGGGAAGGTAACTGCGATAACACGCGTTTATAGCCTGAAGCTGCTGAAAATGTTGAAGGTGGAAAGGCAGCTGTAGATTAGCTGGTATTTTGTTACACAGGGAGGAGATAACCTAGTAAGAGCAGGATTAAGTCGGAGATGCACTGCTCAAAACGACAGACAATCAGCGCCGAGTGTATGAATGTTTTTCCATTGAGCAAACGTGTTGGAGTGTGTCCTGAAGTATGGTTTTGCTCGACCAATCTGCTGCTGAGAGCCAATTATTTCTTAAACGCTGTAAATTTGTAGCGATATAGGAGGCTTGTCTGTTGAACAAACGTGTTCGAGTGTTTCCAGCAGCGTGGTTTTGTTCGACCAATCTGCTGCTGAGCATAAGTTATATCTTCAACACTGTCAATTTTGTAGTGATGGTGGAAGCCGAAATTTCGGGCACTTCCAAAAAAAATGTAACTTTTATTTTATTTTCATCATTGTTTTACTTCATTAGCAAAAATTTAAAGGTGCAGATTTTAGAGTTCATTATTAATAATATTTACCTTACAGTACCACACGCCGACTATCTTACTGCACTGCGCACCGTGCCAGCTCATATCGCTAGAGGCTGTCCTCCACTATCCGTTGCAGTCGCATCTCGCCAGAGTGGCCGAGCTGTTCCCCGTCCAGCTTTTACAGGTCTCACCGCGCAGGCCGACGACCCTCCTGTTTTGGAGTTCGAACTGCAGCAAAAAGGTGCAAAGCGGTGCTGGATCGAGGGCTGCGCAGCAAGTGGACGGTGACGCATTGGCCGGACCCCATTAGGTTGATACGCAAGTGTTTTTGCTTTGCACCTTAGTGTTTCAGTTGCAACGGTTATTTATCGATTGCCATTTTTTATATGCACTTTACTGTAGCTATTTGAGTGTACGTAATATAATTTTGTCATTTGGAGATTGTGAGTGGAGCTGTGGATGTTTGGAGTGCCAAGTGGAGAAGTCGGAACGTTTCCGATATACACTGACCAGCCACCACATTGTGACCACCTACCTAGTAGCCGGTTTGTCCACCTTCGCACGGATAACAGCAGCGACGCGTCGTGGCATGGAAGCAATGAGGCCTTGGTACGTCGCTGGAGGGGATAGGCACCACATCTGCAGAAAAAAGTCATCTAATTCACGCAAATTCCAGGGCGGGGAGCGATAAGCACTGACGCCACGTTCAATCACATCTCAGAACTGTTCGATCCGGTTCAGATGTGAAGGGTTGGGCGGCCAGCATAGCAATTACAAATCGCCATTGTGTTTCTCGAACCACTCCATCACACTCCTGGTCCTGTGACATGGCGCATTATCTTGTTGAAAAATGCCACTGCCGTCGAGAAGCATGGTCATCATGAAGGGGTGTACGTGGTCTGCAACCAGTGTACGATACTTATTGGCGGTCACGGTGCCTTGCACGATCTCCATTGGACCCGTGGATGCGAACTTGAATGTTCCACATAGCATAATGGAGGCGCCGCCAGCTTGTCTCTGTCCCGCAGTGTAGATGTGAAGGAGCTATTCCGCTGGAAGACGACGGATTCGCGCCCTCCCATCAGCATGATGAAGAAAGTTTCAGGCTTCATCAGATCATGCCACTGCGCCAACGTCTGGTGCCGATGGTCACGTGCCCATGTCAGTCATACAGGGTGTTTCAAGAATGACCGGTATATTTGAAACGGCAATAAAAACTAAACGAGCAGCGATAGAAATACACCGTTTGTTCCAATATGCTTGGGACAACAGTACATTTTCAGGCAGACAAACTTTCGAAATCACAGTAGTTACAAGTTTCAACAACAGATGGCGCTGCGGTCTGGGAAACTCTATAGTACGATATTTTCCACATATCCACCATGCGTAGCAATAATATGGCGTAGTCTCTGAATGAAATTACCCAAAACCTTTGACAACGTGTCTGGCCAAATGGCTTCACATGCAGATGAGATGTACTGCTTCAGCTGTTCAATTATTTCTGGATTCTGGCGGTACACCTGGTCTTTCAAGTGTCCCCACAGAAAGAAGTCACAGGGGTTCATGTCTGGCGAATAGGGAGGCCAATCCACGCCACCTCCTGTATGTTTCGGATAGCCCAAAGCAATCACACGATCATCGAAATATTCATTCAGGGAATTAAAGACGTCGGCCGTGCGATGTGGCCGGGCACCATCTTGCATAAACCACGAGGTGTTCGCAGTGTCGTCTAAGGCAGTTTGTACCACCACAAATTCACGAAGAATGTCCAGATAGCGTGATGCAGTAATCGTTTCGGATCTGAAAAATGGGCCAATGATTCCTTTGGAAGAAATGGCGGCCCAGACCAGTACTTTTTGAGGATGCAGGGATGATGGGACTGCAACATGGGGCCTTTCGGTTCCCCATATGCGCCAGTTCTGTTTATTGACGAAGCCGTCCAGGTAAAAATAAGCTTCGTCAGTAAACCAAATGCTGCCCACATGCATATCGCCGTCATCAATCCTGTGCACTATATCGTTAGCGAATGTCTCTCATGCAGCAATGGTAGCGGCGCTGATGGGTTGCCGCGTTTGAATTTTGTATGGATAGAGGTGTAAACTCTGGCGCATGAGACGATACGTGGACGTTGGCGTCATTTGGACCGCAGCTGCAACACGGCGAACGGAAACCCGAGGCCACTGTTGGATCACCTGCTGCACTAGCTGCGCGTTGCCCTCTGTGGTTGCCGTACGTGGTCGCCCTACCTTTCCAGCACGTTCATCCGTCACGTTCCCAGTCCATTGAAATTTTTCAAACAGATCCTTTATTGTATCGCTTTTCGGTCTTTTGGTTACATTAAACCTCCGTTGAAAACTTCGTCTTGTTGCAACAACACTGTGTTCTAGGCGGTGGAATTCCAACACCAGAAAAATCCTCTGTTCTAAGGAATAAACCGTGTTGTCTACAGCACACTTGCACATTGTGAACAGGACACGCTTACAGCAGAAAGACGACGTACAGAATGGCGCACCCACAGACTGTGTTGTCTCCTATATCTTTCACATCACTTGCAGCGCCATCTGTTGTTGAAAATTGTAACTACTGTAATTTCGAAAGTTTGTCCGCCTGAAAATGTACTGTTGTCCCAAGCATATTGCAACAAACGGTGTATTTCTATCACTGCTCGTTTAGCTTTTATTGCCGTTTCAAATATACCGGTCATTTTTGAAACACCCTGTAAATGCCGATGTCGTGGTGCTATCATTGCCGCACGCATAGGTCGTCAGCTGCAGAAGCCCATCTTTAGAAGCGATGGTGCATTGTGTACTCACACACGTAGCATTAAAGACTGATGTTAGTTATACCACAGTTCACGCCTTTCCTGTTTTACAAATCTGCACAGCCTACGACGTCCGACATTTGTAATGACGGGTTGCCCCACCACACCACGTCTGGATGTGGTTTCATCTTGGTTTCTTCACATGTTGGATACATTCATCGCAGCACTCTTCGTACACCTGAGAAATCATGTATTTTTCAAAATACTTGTGCCTAGCCTCCGTGCCACCAAAATCTGCCCTCGGACAAACTAGACAGATCTCGCACTTTCCCCATTCCACACACGGACAGCACACTCACTGATATTAAATTCACCGTGCGTGTGTCTGGCTAGTAGTCATTCATCGCCAGGTGACGCTGCTAACGCCTGGATGGATTTATACCGATAGTAGGTCGGTGGTCATAATGTTCTGGCTGATTAGTGTGTTCTTGTATTTGAGTTCGGAACGGCGCTGACAGCAGAGGGCGTCAGCCAGAAACATTTGTGCTGTTACGGGGATAATGCCATTGGACAGTGCAAGGTAAGAAAATATTTCTCTCCTTTTAAGGAGGATCATTTTAGCATTAGTGACTGTCCATGTACAGGAAGACTTTCAGGCTTTAATGAAGATCGTTGAAACGAATTAGTCCATAGTGGTCCATTTCAGTGTACACGAGAACTGGAAGATACGATGAACAGTGATCACTTCACCATGGAGCAACATTTGCATGCTACGTAGAAGGTTCAAAAATCGGGTGTACGGGTACCGCATGCTCTAAGAACTCTCAAGCCAAAACCACAAATAAGCTAAAACTACAAAAATCAGCTGGCGGCCATAGGTGCATCTCTGCTGGCTGGTCGTCAACTGGCAGGTAAACAACACCGACAATTCCTATCCTGTATCGTTATTGGTGACGACAGATTATATCTTTATGCTAAGGTAAGAGAAAAAAAGGAATGGTTGAGCTCAAACAACGCAGCAACACCCCGTAAAAAGATCTGAGCGCATCTACAGAAGATAGTGTTGCGTATCAGGCGGGAGAGCGAGGCTGTGGTGTACTACGAATTGCTTCCCCGATGTGCTACCATCACTGCTGACATTTGTTGTCAACAACTGAGACGTCTTGCAGACGCAGTCCAAGAACAACGACCAGGAAGATTGCGCGAAGTGATGCTAGTCCACGGTAACGCCCGCCAGCATTCTGCAGGTGTTTGGTTGTAAAGTCAATCTGCACCCACCTTATTCATCTGATCTTGCGCCCTTACATTTTCACCTTTTTCATTCTCTACTGAACAGCCTTCAAGGAACGTCCTTTCTGATTGAAAATATGCCCTAACGTGGCTGGACGAGTTCTTCGCCTCAAGGTCATGTGATTTCCACAGTCGAGAAATCGAAGAGTTACCCCAGCGTTAGCAGACTGTTGTAAATAGTGAAGAAGAATATAACATTGATGACTGACGTCTCTGATATGTGTATCTGCTGTGCTTAGTAAACTTATGGAAAAACTCTAGGAAATTATCCTGCAGCTCAATATACTGTGAAGACACGCGGTTGCTCGAGAGCACGGACTTGCGGTAGACATTTCCCTTAATTTGGCTTTGCACCAAACATTGCGGGGTAATGTTTTGATTTTCTGCCCATTGTAGAATTGACAAATCATACATACATTTTCCGGTTTGTCCGACCATGACGAAGAAAACATATCCGTCTTGGTTTCGCAATGAAATACTTGAGGAGATTGATTTTTCCGTCGAAGTCATAAGGTCCGATGACCCTAGTAAATTCGGCCCGCCCAAAGATAGAAGTGATGCTGTTGTGGAAGATACATCTGCATGATCCGTTACGTCGTTTACAGTTGTGAATGAAGTGGATGTGTTCTCTATTACTTCCTGCTTTTTCGAGGAAGAGAAAGACGAATTTTCCATGTTTTGTGTGAATTTTCTATAACATTTGTAATGATTTTATAATTGTTTTTATATTGGTTTTGCCTGAAGACGTTATACGACCAATTGCTTTCGAATTTGAACATATTGCAGAAATGAACGAAATGTTCTGGTTTTTGGAACGGTTCCACTTGTAGGCAATTCACTATTTTGAATAGTGATACTCGTATATTTTTTGATCAAGTGGTTATATAACCATACAAGGAATCTATACATTCTTGTTCTGATTGATATAATTTAACAATTTTAATAGCTTTTTCAAGGATAGGGCAGTGCAGCTAGTTTTAGTACTGTTTATGACGTTTTATGAGATGTGACACAGCCTTCTACAGCTTTCTGGTAACAACAAAGGCCTTTTGGACTTGGGGTTGACTGATATCTGTGTTGTTCTTTTGGAGTTTAGCAAACTTATTAATTTCATCTTGTGTTTTTATAAATTTCATAGTTGCATGCCATCAATTTTTGCTCTTTTTTGCGGATTGATCACTTTATTAATTTTTTAGTTACAAGTGACAGTTTTAACAGTATCATTAACTTCTGTTCTGTGATCTGAAGGGTAACACTCATGTTGATGTTATAAAATTTCCAGAACTCTGATACTTCTAGGGTTTAAATATTCATGAAACTGTTTACCCTGTATATTATATTGTGCAAGTTTGTTATTGGTAGGTTTTAATAAGCTGCTTTTTGACTGTTTTAGTACGGTTAGCTATTGTATGAACTTAACAAGGGAATCAGGTGGAATGGACATCCGGAGCTGGTGACAGACCGTACGGCCTAAGCTCAACAAGTTGTAAAAAATATTTGGTACCTGTTTGACACAAATTTTGCTTTCTTGCTTTTTTTACTGTAAACATTTTAGTAACAAATTAATGCATTTTATTCTGTTAGTGCAGCGCTGGCGTTATGGAATAAAATAATTTGCTGTTGGGGAATAATTATTTTCTTGACCTGGCAACTCCCACTCCTTGTTCCGAGTTCCCGTAGCTTGCACAGTGCTGTTTCTGCAGTATAATTTGTTATCATAACAAGTTAATGACCCGACATTACTGTAGGCGTAGTTGGTTTAATAGTTTAATATTTACCTGGTAAACACCGCAGGAAATTTGAATTTAACGTAAAGAGGCAGGGATAAAAATTTAAATTTTGCATAGCTTTGACTGTTCAGCTGAAACCATTATCGTCACACGAAATTAATTATTAACCGTGCTACTTAGCCTACCAGGTACTAGCGGGGAACAAGTCTGTTTGAATGCACACGTTTTGTGCAGGCTCGCCACTGATAGGCCGTTGTTTTACGGCCTTAACACGTGACCTGCGGTCGCTTGGAAAATTTTGCTCGTTTCGATATCTGCTCGCACTATCAGGTAGCTTTTCTCCACCCTGTATTTATTTAGCATACAACGCCCAAGTACTGGATATGAGATCCGTATGTTTTTTTTTTCTTTAAACCCAAACATGTTTCAGCACCTAATAAGTGCTTTCGTCAGTATTCTTTTATTCAGTTCTGTAAAATGTAAACATGTTTCAGCTGATAGTTATTGTAGGGATAATTAGGCCTAAAACAACTTTGTATGTTGTCGTCATTACCTTAATTTATTTATTGTTCTTTATTGGGTTATGCAGCACCCTCTGCATGTTATTGCATATTGGTAGCTTGTGATCTGCAAGTAAATGATGTTACTGTGTCATTGGCGAGTTAAGAAACCACATTAGCTCTTTATTCGCACACAACAAAATTACGTTTAGGGCTGGACTGGCTTGAGGCGAACTGATTTGTTAACTCACCATTCAAACTCGCTTTAACGTCATTTAACGGCGATGACAAGCTATCAATATCCAGTACAGTATAGAGGGTCCTAAATAAATTAGTAAAGTGCAAAAACAAATTACGATACTGACGACAACGGACAAAAACTGTTTTTAGGTCCAACTTTTGTTAGAGTAATTACCACTTTAAGCACGCATACATTTTAAATAGCTAAATAAAGAATACATGCTGACAAAGCCACAAAAGGGCTCTAGCATGTTTGGGTTCACATGAGGAAACAGTTGCTTGCACAGCAGGTGGAACATATATGCAGTACTTGTCGTGTCTTCAAACACGACAACTGAAGAGCTACACGGCCAAATGATGAACATGCTCGTACAACACTCAGCAAAGCAATGTTAACACAGAGTTAACACGAGAGTAACTCTCAGCTGTCTGTGTTTAACTCACCTCTCAAAATTGCTTGAAGTTTGATACAGACCACGTTTCATGTTCTGAGTGTACCTTCACGAGGATTCAGTTAATTTCCCGCCGCCGTCCCGGGTCGATGCATGCACGCGCTCGCATGTATATGTGAACCACTGGCCACACCATCTGTTGCCTGCTCGTTGCTGATTTTTTTTATCAGTGACTGTCGCACGTGTAGTTTCGGCAGTGACGCTAAAAATAGAGACGACGACGTGACTCTGAAAAATTTGCTCGTACTCTACCAGAGTCACGTAACGAACGTGGAAGTGAAACGGTTGAAAACGCTGCGACGGCAGCGGTCACAGCTGGAGCAATAACAACAGTAGCAGCAACAACTGTCGCAAAGGCAGCTACCAAAGCGGGAACGGCTGCAGCAGAATAACGGTCCTATCCCGAACAGGAAACACAATGAGGAAGGGCAGTAAGAGAATGAGTGCCGTGCAGTATCTTAACACAAGCATACTCCGCAGCAACCACAACAGCCGAGGTGTGGCGAGAGGAACGTATCACCCAGCACCCAGACAAAGCATCTGTGCGTTGTCCTGGATACACACTTGGCCCGTGCTAGCAGCGATAACACCGCAGACGCCCTTTGTGTGTTGCAGACGTGTTATTAGCGACCCACCCCACTTCACACAGCCACACGACTCGTCTGCTATAGTGGTAATTTTGTTTATGGGTCACTGCGCAGGGTTACGATTAAAATTCGGAGAACAACGTTAGATCATTGAATATCATTAGTTCTATGTAACTTAAACGACTTAAGCAGACCACGCCAGGAAAGCTCTCGGTAAATAAGAATGTTCACTGTTCCATACTGAAATGGTGTTTCGAGTGACATCTCGTGGCAGTTATTGGAACTGCGATCTACAGTGTCACTTGCAGCGCCAGTTCGGCATCAGCAACATTTTCTGAGTGACCTTTTCTCGTGTTTCCATTCACACCCATTAAAGTAATCTTTATATCAAAATCCCTGTTCTTATAGACTTAATATTTCACACGTCCTGCATCGCACGTCCATCGGGAAGTCGGCAGTGCCTCTCGCTAGCCTCCCACTCACAATTCTGGTACTGCAGTCGGACGGCCATACATGTATCTCCTGTACTAATAAACCTTCCTAACGAACCAGTCGCTCCATTAGTGAAAACCGATTCAGTATTCCTATAGTAGTTCCCGAGATCAGCCTTCATATTACATTACGTATGGATGATTCCAATGGATTCTACATTCATTGCTAGATGGCAATGGCGTCATAGCTCAGCCAATTTGTACGAAATATTTACAAATTATAAACAAATCTTCCCTGTTAATCAGTCCATCTATTAGAGAAAACCATACCAACGTCCCTACTGTATTAGCTGTGACATAAAGTCATGAACGATATATGCGTCCGTTTTGAAAATTTTTAAACGTTGAGCCAATGCTAAAATCAGCACTACGAAAAATATGCACGAGTCACAAGTTATGTGATCACTGATTTATTTAGTGACATGTTTCGATGTAATCTGAAAAAGTAAAAAAGCCTCAAAAAGCACAGTGGAGGCAGACTGGCAATTTAAGAAGCTGCTACATAAATATTTCAAGAGCTGCCACTACTTATACAAAAGTACGTACTAGAATACGAACTGGACCTCTATGCGAGTAACATGGAATAATGTAACTTACAAGGGAACCTCCCCATCGCACCCCCCACAGATTTAGTTATAACTTGGCACAGTGGATAGCCCTTGAAAAACTGAACACAGATCAATCGAGAAAACAAGAAGAAGTTGTGTGGAACTATGAAAAAAATAAGCAAAATATACAAACTGAGTAGTCCATGCACAAGATATGCAACATCGAGGACGATTTGAGGACAGGGTCGCCGTGGTACCGTGGTTAGCGTGAGCAGCTGCGGAAGGAGGGGTCTTTGGTTCAAGTCTTCCCTCAAATGAATATTTTAATTTTTTTATTTTCGCGAAGTTATGATCTGTCCGTTCGTTTATTGACGTCTCTGTTCACTGTAATAAGTTTAGTGTCTGTGTTTTGCGACCGCACCGCAAAACCGTGCGATTAGCAGACGAAAGGAGATGCCTCTCCAATGGGAACCAAAAACATTTGATCGCAAGGTCATAGGTCAACCGATTCCTCCACAGGAAAACACGTCTGATATATTCTATACGACACAGGTGACAGCATGTGCATCACATGACAGGCATATGTTGTCGACCCACCTAGCTTGCACACTTGGCGAATGGGTAAAAAGATTCTTCTACATTGCCTGATTTAGGTTTTCTTGTGTATGTGATAATCACTCCCATAAAGTGACGAAAACATAAGAGTTTGTCAGATAATAATTGTCCGAAAATAAAAAATAAACTTTTCACTCAAGGGAAGACTTGAACCAAGAACCTCTCGCTCCGCAGCAGCTGACGCTAACCACGGGACCACGGCCCTCCTGAGCACATACTGTCGTTGAAGTTGCCTATCTTGCCACGCCCTACTCAGTATGTATATTTCGCTTTTTTTTTTTTTTTCATAGTTCCACACAACTTCTTCCTGTTTTCTCGATTGATCTGTGTTCAGTTTTTCAAGGCCTATCCACTGTGCCAACTTATAACCAAATCTGAGGGGGGTCCGATGGGGAGGTTCCCTTGTTAGACACATGGCAAGATGACACTGGCTAGGTAAGGCGACCTGTCCGCGTAAATTGACAAATTAGCCACTAGGTGGCAACAGTTGTGCAACGTAAGGCCTGCATCCGACTTAAGAGTTACAGATGACAGAAAAGATGGAAAGCCATAACCATGTAGGGCCTTTTTAAAGAAGACCAAGAGAATATCATTAACATTACAACTAGTGTGTAACCGAACAGGAGTGCAGCTAGTTCGGCAATACACGAGGCGCAGGCAGCTAACTAGCCACTGTCATCTTTGCGTGTGTCGAAGTTACATGACTCCATGTCACTCGCATGTAGGTACTGTTAATATTTTGGTATGTACTTTTGCATAACTTTTGTGACATGTCGTCAAATATTTGTGTAACAGCTTTTTCAAGTATCAGTATTAATCGAAGTTTTGTTACTTTTCAGATTATCTGATGATGATTATATCGAACCCGTCATGGAACAAATCATCACCAAACAATCTGTCACTTCTTTATCTTTTCTTAGTGTCCACAATACCATTGTTTCAACGTTTAAAAATACCCCTACAGTAGCTCGTAGATTAGCCCAAATATACACAGATCGCTGAGCAGAACTTCAGTTTATTAATGTATAGATAGATAAATAAGGTAGTGCCCAACACGAATTTCTTTTTTTATCATGCACTTTCTCATTCGATATCTGTAATTAATTGCAGCCTTTTATTTTGTGTATTTTATTCATGTGGGAGATAGAAATTTCTGAGGATGTGCAGCTAGACCACAACTTAAGTAATGATTGTTGTAAAACCAGAAAGGAAGTGAATCGAAGAGTTTGGTTAGTATTAGTGGAGGTCGCTAGAAGATAAAGCGAACTGGTAAAGTAATAATGAGAACCTCTGCAAAAACGATGACAAGGAAATATGTGGATAACACAGCCATCAGAATTACGGACGTTTGTAAACAGGAGAGCCGCGCGGGGTTAGTCAAGCGGTCTAGGGCGATGCAGTCACGGACTGTGCGACTGGTCCCGGCGGAGGTTCGAGTCCTTCCTCGGGCATGGATGTGTGTGTTTGTCCTTAGTATAATTTAGGTTAAGTAGTGTGTAAGCTTAGGGACTGATGACCTTAGCAGTTAAGTCCCATAAAATTTCACACACATCCGAACATTTTTTTAAACAGAAGAAATATGTCGAAAACATAGCCATCAGAATTACAGGCGTTTGTAAACAGAAGAAACACCATCAAGAGTCACTACATATGTATATTAAACTTATGCCAACTGTTCCCAGCATCTCGTCCACATACTGAGTAGATTCTGTCGATGAAAGCCACTTCCGCTCCAGGCATATGGACTGTGTGGTACTCTTTACACAAATCCGCGTCAGCAAAATTTCCGTGGCCTCAGTCTCGTAGTCAGAGCCAGTTAATCAGAAAAGCTTAATCTATGCCATTTCAAGGGCTGCAGATCCTCATACAGTTCAGTCTCAGCCTACTCTTTGGAGATGTTTAGTTTGTGAGGTAAAAGGCGAGTTGTGGCGCCCAGAAAATATTCTAAGTTCGGAGTTGGCGTGGCCACATGGGTCGTTCGGAAAGCCGGGGCTCGTCGGCAGTGGCGTAGTGCTGAATGCTAGCCAGAGCAAGAGGGCAGCCCCAGCGCCGTGGTCCAGGCCGACCGCGTGGCTGGGAATTCCATGTTGACACCGTGTCGAGGACTGCACTTTGCGTCGATGAAGGAGATTTGTATGCTGGGTGTGCCAAAGATGGCGGACTTTGTGAAACCATAATGGCAGATATTTCACAGGTCATGTAGAAATTAATAATAGCCAGAGGAATCATGATACCTTAAAAAGAAACGTGTACATTACCATTATTTGCAGGACGATTCCGATGGTGTAATCAGATTTTCAATATCTTCATTAGTTTAAAGTATAGTACCTACTGTAAATTATACAGTTAACACCTAGCAACGAATTTCCAAAATGTAAACGGATCATCCGATTTTGTCGATCGGTGTGTCTTTAGAAAGCTGTTAGTGTAAACCTAAATGGGTATGAATTACAGGCATGAAACTTGAATAGTACATGAGCTATTGGGGGTCAAAGTGGCCGATTACTATTGATCGTGTGTTTCAATATGTTTGTGAGCGTACGTTGGCTTGGAGACATGACGGGAGCGCTCTAGCCAAACACAGCACTCGTTACTACGGTAAGCGACTACCGAAGTCAATGGAGAGACTGTATGGAAGTGGGGGAGGAGCATCAGGCCGCACAGGACAAGGGGGGAGTGTGCTGGACGGGGAGGCGCGATGGACGGTCGCAGGAAATGCTTGGAGATTCATGAGCACTACCGACTTGTGCACTTGTGAAATTTACGTTGCTTCTGCAGTGAAGACGTAGTATGCGTTTAGAGGTGAATATCTCACGACCTATGTTGTTGCCCATAAGTAATTACATGAAGTAGGAATCTATTGTTTCCCTGTTATTCAACTTATATTTTATTTTATTGCTGGACCATCGACACCAATAAGTGTTTTACAGTAATAAATGGCATTCTTAAGGGGATCCGGAAAGGCTCAAAATCATGAAAAGTTCAATTTTTACTTTTTTGCGTTTTCTGAATCTGCAGACTACTACCTTTTAATAGATATATAATTTATTCAATTCCGAAGACTACAACTATTTTTAAATTTTTTTTGAAATGTGTTCTACATGGGCGTGACCCACTGTGGCGCTGTTAAACTGCTGTCAAATGGTGTTATTATTAACGTCCGTGTTCATCAGGTACATTTTAGTGATGTGAGATAAAGTATGTGTTGTGGCTAACCTGTGATGGTTCAATATATATTGCTGGTGTGATTGTCGATTGTTTCATGTTTATTTACTCTGTCGTTATCTCGAAAATATTCGTAATTTATTCTGTTTCTTGAGTCTCTGTTTTGTTGAAGTACGAATATAATAATGAGTAAAAGTAAAGTTATTAGAAATCCTCTGAAGGCTTTTAAGAAAAGGAGAAATGTTGGAAAGCCAAAGGTATGTGTTATTACTGTAAACAATAAAGACGATAACCAAGTGAGTGAACCTAACCTCTCAAGTACACCTGCCCATAGCAGTCAAAGTGGGAAAGAAAATACTTCACAGAAGAAGCTTGGTTCAATGAGTGAAAACTATGAATGTTTTATGGGCGAATCGGATGTGAATGAAATATTTGATATGTCGGTTCTCAAAGGAATTTTTTCAAACTGTGTAAGATGTATTCATTGTAGTGAAGTTGGTCTGGAACTCTCCATAATAAAGCACGTAGGACTTGCTAGTAAAATACAACTGAAATGTGATAAGTGTTCATACATGACCACCTTTTGGAACAGTGTTGCAGTAACTGCAACTGAAGAAAATGGTAGCAAAATCCACGAACACAACAACGAGCGATGCTTGCTTTAGACAAGGAACGCCTTCGGGCTGCAGACAGGGCTGTAAAGAGTCTAGAAATACAAGCAAGAGTAAACAGGAAGAGGAACAAGAGGAAGCTGGAGGAGGAGTTTGCAGAGGATGAAGACAATCCATCCTATGGACCTGGAATGCACTAAAAAGTTAATCCAATCTTTGTCGCTCGATTCCCAAAACTTTTATTTTCTCATACTAATTACATGTTTTCTAAGGATCTTCCAAACATATTTGTTTCAAACTTTCAGTAGATGTTACACAGTACTTTCTGCATAATTTAACACAGCCTTTTCCCAAAAAACTGTATATTTTTGAATATATAAATAAAAAATTGCAAAAAAATGTTGTGAATTTTCATTACAATTGAAAAAAATCATTTTTAATAACTGAACTAAAATTTTGTAAAATCCCTGTGTTAAGTTGTAGCCCATATTCCAATAAATAATCTGTAAAAAGTTCAACTTCCTACCTCAAATACTTTGTGAGGATAGATGTAATTTATAAGCGTTATTTTAACATTGCAAGTATAGGGTGTTCCGGAGCCCCTTAAACGTACTTCTGCTATCGTACTCATCATTTAAAGTCGTTAAAAAAGTACCTGCAGATTTTATTTTATTGCAATCTTTCATTTATAAATTTCTATGTTACATTCAAAACTCGCGATTTCCGAGTGATAGGAACCTTCGACCATTCGATTCATGTGTCTATTCATACTGTATACTCTAGCCTCAGCAGTATTTGGCTTGTAATGCGGGAACTATGTATCCCAGCCCCTGGACAACGAAACCAGCGAAAACTCTCTGAGTCTGAGGGTACGTAGCTGAGGGCCACCTTTACAGTATAGTAGCATAAATCTCTAAAGGAAGAAGTGTCAATGTTTAGAAGTTTAGTCACCAATCTTGTGGGACTACATAAACGGTTCAGAATAGCTGACGCTCATGGGAAGTAACGCTATAGGTGCGCGGACCAGTCACATTGTCCAGCACGGACCGCTGCAAGACGAGCAGGAAAGAGAGTCATTGAGTTCCGGAAGGTATGTGGAGCCATGCCGACTCTAGTGCCGTGGGCAGTTGAACTGTGTTCATCAGTTGAGGATTCATGGCGCGAACAGCCTGATTGAAATCGGTCTATAGATTCTCGAATGGTAAAAATCCGGGGAGTATGTTAAACCTCTTCTAACAGCACATGTACACTGCCGCTGTGTGACACGTTGCATTATCCCACTGGTAGATGCCATCGTGCCGAGGAAAGTAAAATACATGTAGGGGTGGACGTGGTCCACCAAGGATAGATGCATGTAACGCTCCCTTCTCCGGCCTGGACCATCCCGCCAATTGTTGCAAGGTTTTTGCTTTAGACCTTTCATCTCGTACTCGCCAACGGCCATCTGTTCGATGGAGCATAAAATTTGATTGATCAGAGAAGCTCACCTGTCGCCACTCAGCGGATGTCGATTTGCTGTGCTGGCGTGCGATTTCCAGCCATCATCGCCGCTGCACAGCGGTCATCATGGGTGCGTGAAACAGGCGCCTGCTGCGGAGCCTCATACGCAACAACGTTCGTTGAGGAGGCACTATTGATAAATCCCTTTGTTCATCTGGGCGGTCAGGTGCTCAACAGTTGCACGTCTGTTCGCCCGCACACATCTCCGCAGCCGTCGTTCACCTCTGTCATCTACGGCCCATGGCGCACCACATTTCCCTCGAGGTCTGTTTTGGATAGCGTCATTTTGTCAGAAGCGGTATCTTTTAACCATGGCTGCAAAGAAACAGTTTATAAACTTAGCCGTTTCGAAAATGCCTCCATCATCGCCCCAAAAACCAATGATCATGCCCTACTGGGCGTCAGGTAAACCGGTCCGTTCCCGCATTACGACTACGACAGCACTGTTGTCCGCATCCCCACTCCTCCCGACCCCGAGACGCTTTGTATACCCTACACTGCTAGTGGCGCCACCTGCCACCTGTGACCGGCTGTTGCACGTTGACGTCAAACATAAGCGGTTGTCAAATTAACGTGACTGCACCAAGCATCATGGGTAAGGAAATACAATAAACTTCAAAGTTCTTTAGGACAGCTTTAACAAAAGACTTTTAATTTACAGCAAGAGGTGTTTATGCTGCAACTACTTTCGACTATGTCTGGCAGCCTTTAAAGTTTGAAGTTGGCACCATACTCGCACTGACGATGTCCTGATCACGTGGTATGTCGAGCTATTTCGTTCGCCATGGCAACAGCAGTCCTCTCTTTAAGCTGATCTTTTACTTTATGACGCAATCACAACAGCATTTCATAATGCCTTAACCGTTTTCGAACAGCCGTCAGACTAGAAATACATGGCGCAAGGGGTGACGTAATGTACTCGCAGCGACGCCAACATAACTTATGTTATGTATGTAATGTTGACAACGCAACGACGCCATTACGTCACCCTTTACATCATGTGTTTTGAATCTTTAGATTGACACAGGCAGTTCGGAAAAGGTGTGAAATACTTTTGTGACAGTATCATTAAAAGTGAAGAAATTTAATCAGTTACGTAATCTCCACCGACAGAATTTCTTTTTGCCGGCCGCGGTGGTCTAGCGGTTCTAGGCGCGCAGTCCGGAACCGCGCGACTGCTATGGTCGCAGGTTCGAATCCTGCCTCGGGCATGGATGTGTGTGATGTCCTTTAGGTTAGTTAGGTTTAAGTAGTTCTAAGTTCTAGGGGACTGATGACCACAGATGTTAAGTCCCATAGTGCTCAGAGCCATTTGAACCATTAGAATTTCTTTTTCTTTTTCCAAAGTAATCTGTTCTTTATTTGTTCATGAGTACAGATTTCTCTCCGTCTTCACGAATAAACTTACATAGTTTCATTCTCTCGCTCTCTCTGTAACAGATAGGAGACAGAATAGCGTTAGAAACAATGCCAAAAGCAAATATTTTACGTAGATCGTGAGGTAGTTTAATGATGAAGCCTCTAAGTGAAGTAACTCAAAATCGTGTATTACAATTTAAAAAGAAACGAGCAAGTTCATATGTATTATTACGTTGACTTCTTAACTGCATTATTGATATGATTAGTTGAAACGTACATTTTCCCATGTAATATCCCTGTGAACTTCAAAGTCGTTTCAAGAGACAAATATGCAGTCATTAAAGACTTCAGAATGATATAGGTTTACTGTAGATTTTTTAAAATGCTTTGAGCGAAGGCCATGACGATTCCCTCAAACGTTTAACGGCTGGTTCTGTACTCTGTTCTTCTCCAGTTGACATACGTTCCGTCTCTAATGACCTCGACATTAATGGGGGGATGGATTGTCATCTTCTCTCCCTCCTTTTGAAGTTACATCACCTGTTCTTAGGCACTGAAAAAATTCTAAATGACACTCAGATTAGTTTGTCCTGACACTGTCACTGCTATCAGGCTACATCACAATACGTCCATTGTCCATTATCATATTCGGACACATAGGCCATATGCGTATTGCATATACACTTCTATACTTGTGACAGTTTGTAATGTCGACGCATTAAATGAAGCCCAATACCGTAGTGCAGTTTAAGAGATCACAACAACTATACTGACTTGCTGTCGCTTGGACTTAGAAGTAATGTATGCAAAACCTTCTGTCTGTAGTAGAAGTAGGCCAGTGTCAGGCTATGAAAATACAACAACGAGAGTACAGAAGACACAGTCACTGTATATTTAATGCCATGTTATCGCAAGGCAACGGTGTACATTAGAAACAGATACTTCGGCTGTAGCTGCAGACTGAAACTACCATTGGACAGATTGAATAGTGGCTGTGTCCTCGTAGAATAGCGAATATGGCAGTTCCGTCGCATGATTAGAGCAACATCAAAAAGCCAATTTTGTATCCCCAGTTTTACAGTTGATGAAGCTCCTCGGAGCCAGACTGGTATAAAGCGAATACCTTTGACATCTCTCGCGTACCGACAATATTTTGCTGATATTTTTAAAAATACATCTTGCAGAATTCGTGCGACATGAGGCTGAGTATGTAGTTGTAGTGTTCAGTTTTTCGATAGTAGAGAGAGACAAATTAAATAGTGCTCAAGTGAACTGAGGAACTTTATACCGTCGGTCTATATTCTGTTTAAATAACCATGTCAAAGGACGCGGAAAGGTCGTATATTCTGTTTAAATAACCACGTCAAAGGACGCGGAAAGGTCGTATTTCAACTTTCTGTGTGTGTGTGTGTGTGTGTGTGTGTGTGTGTGTGTGTATGTGTGTGTGTGTGTTTCGTCTGAGTACGTTTGTGAAAGAGAGCATGCAAGGGAGAGAAAGAGTCGGCTTGGCGTGACGTCAATGGTGCTTTCATCTTCTCGGCAAAGAAAAAGCGCGCATTATTATCATTCGTGCACCTCTCTCCCTTACGAAGTCCATTTTAATCCAGCGCCACATAGTCTGTAATTTCCGTAACCTTTGAGTTACGAAATACAAGAAAATTTATATACTAGGCACGCAGTTATAAAGCACGGCGCTAGAGTGTGAAGATAACCACGTGTTGCCAACAAAAACTCCTAACAAACACTTCGTTGTGCCCACTACCTTGTACTTTACTACCACTTTCACTTCCAGTTTCATACAGAAGTACTCTTCTACATCTCACAAACCGCATTTTGTTTGCGAAATCTCATGGTCATGTCATAATCTAAGGTATGCGAGCTGGAAAACAGTACACTCGAGAAGCTCAACGTAGCCCTGCTGAATTGTAAAATGTAACGGGAGTGAATTTCGAGAATTCAACATATCACTCTTAGCAGAACAGAATCTACAGATGTAAATGTAACTTCGGGATTTGCTGAATGACCTACAGAGGATTGATGAATAGTGCATGGACTGGCAGTTGACGCCGAACGTAAGAAAATGTAACATACTGAGCCTAAATTGGAGAAGAAATCCCCTACTGTACAAATACATGCTTGATGATAAATTGCTGGAAACAATATCTGCCGAAAAATATCTAGGAGTAACCACCCGGAGCGATATCTAGTGAAAAGACCACATGCAACGGTCAGCGCGACGGAATGTCTTACCTAACGGCCCGGGTTCATTTCCCGGCTGTGTCGGAGATTTTCTCCGCTCAGGGACTGGGTGTTGTGTTGTCCTGATTATCATCATCCCCATCGACAAGCAAGTCGCCGAAGTGCCGTCAACTCGAAAGACTTGCTCCAGGCGAACGGTCTACCGGGCGGGAGGCCCTAACCACACGGCATTTCCATTTACCACATACAACAAAATGTCTGAAAAGCAGATAATAGACTGAGATTAATCGGAAGAATCTAAAGGAAATGTAACTGATACAGGTAACAAGTGGCTTATAAAACTTTTGTTCCACCGATTCTTGAGTACTTCTCACCGCTGTGGGACCCTTAGCAGGTAGGACTAACAGAAGAGATAGAGAAGATCCAACGAAGAGCAGCGCTTTTCGCCTCAGGGTCGTTTAGTCTGCGCTAGAGCGTTATACGGAGGCTCAACAAACTTCAGTGGCAGACGGTACGAGAGTGGCGTTGTACATCACGGAGTGATTTCCTACTGAAATTTTGAAAGAATACGTTACGGCAAGAGTCGGAACAACATATTACTCGCTCCCATGTACGTCTGCCGAAATGGCCACAACGAGAAAATTCGAGAAATTAGAGTTCATACATGGGCTCATTCTTCCCTTGCCCCACGTGAGAATGGAATAAGAAATGCGGAAGAGAAGTCAGATAGTTGCACCAGAAGTACCCTCCGCCACACACCGTGAGGTGACTTGCGGACGATAGATGTTGAAATTGACACACCCACGTATATACCTCGCATATGCATTACAGTTATTAAGGATATTTTATTTCACTCGCTTATTGAGCGAGAGAATAATAAAGGATTTTATGCCTGGAGAAGTTCCGTAGCCTTTCTCATTTTCACGCTCCCTAAGCCAGCCTATTCTGGAGGTACTGCAATTATCAGCCTGTCTCCATCAAATGTTGGTTCCCTAAATTTAAGCAACAGGATTTAGAGTGAACAACTTGGCCCTTCTTTCGAAGATTCCCGTTTAACGCCCCCAGAGCACATTTTAACTTTCCGTATCAGCTGTGCTGACCCGTAGTGAATATAGGAGCGCGTCCCTGAATTCGATGTCTGCTACAATGCTTACTTCATATCGACTCCAAAAGCTGAGCAAGCACCCTAACTTTGTCGCACTAGCGCTTTGTGTGCGGTATCTTTTAAAGATACATAGTACTTTCGTACAATCTTCCCAGTAGGTAAAAGTTTTATATTCATCTTCATTTGTTCGTGGCGTTTCACCCGCATCCCTAGAATTACTGAAGGGAAAACAAGAAGAACAGGGGTTAACGTTTCGTCGAAGAAGAAATCAGAACAGACGGAGTGCAAGCATGGGTTGGGCAATGAGGGAGTAACATTAAATAAGTCATGACCATTCCTTAGGAACAATACTAGAATATGCCTTCAGCGATTTATAGAAACAACGAAAAACCTAAATCTGGATGGACGATTGGTGATTTCAACTACTGTCCTTCGGAGAAGGAGAACAGTGTCTAACTACTGCATCACTACGCTAGGTCTTAATATTATACCTAAATATTTTAAATATATGACGTTCCATTCATTTACTTGTTTCGTGTCTTAAACATGTTTCCATTCTATTAGCGTTTTGAGCAAGGTGGGACGCTCAGTCTGATCATTTAGTGTTTTACTTCGCTGCTTAAACTGGTACACCCACATTTCAGATCTGTCATGGTGTTTATTCTGAGGTGAAAAAAGTCTTGGGATATCTCCTAATACAGTGTCGGAACTCCTTTTCCCGTCATTGTTTGCAAACGTGAAGTCCATCAATGGCTGCAGATAGTCTCGAAGTAGCTGAACATAACCATTTCCAATCAGTGATCGGTTCAGCTGGACGAGAGTACATAGTACATTTACGCAGACGCAGCCCAAACGATTATAGTGCCACCACCAGCTTCCACACTGACTTGCTGACAACTTGTATGCATGGCTTCGTGAGGTCTGCGCCACACTCGAACCCTACCATCAGCTCTTACCAACTGAAATCGGGACTCATTTGACAAGGACACGGTTTTGCGGTCGAGCCCAGAAGAGGCGCTGCAGGCGATGTCGTGGTGTTAGCCACGGCACTCGCCCCGGTCCTCTGCTGCCATAGCCCATCAACGCCAAATTTCGCCGCACTGTCCAAATCGATATGTTGGTCGTATGTCCATGACTGATTTATACGGTTATTTCAAGCAGTGTTGCTTGTCTGTTAACACTTACAACTCTGTGCGAACGTCACTGCCCTCGGTCGTGAAGTGAAGGCCGACGGCCACTGCATTCTCCGTGGTGAGAGGTCCTGAAATTTGGTATTCTCGGCACATTCTTGACACTAAGAGTTTCGGAATATGGAATTCCGTAACGATTTCCAAAACAGTATGTCCCATGCATCTAGCTCCAACTATCACTCCGTGTTCAAGATGTGTCAATTCCTGTCACGCAGCTATAATCACTCCAGAAACCTATTCACATGAATCACTGAGTGCAAATGACTGCTCCGCAAATGCGCTGCCCTTTTATACCCTGTGCACGCGATGCTACCCCAATTTGTATACGTGCATAGCGCTATCCCAAGCCTTTTGTTACCTCAGTGTGTTGTTGTGGTCTTCATTCCAGAGACTGGTTTGATGCAGCTCTCCATGCTACTCTATCCTGTGCAAGCTTTTTCATCTCCGAGTAACTGCTGCCACCTACATCCTCCTGAATCTGCTTAGTGTATTCATCTATTGGTCTCTCCGTAAGATTTTTACCCTCCACGTTTCCCTCCAAAACAAAATTGGTTATCCCATGATGCCTCAGAATGTGTCCTACCAACCGATATCTTCTTCAAGTCAAGTTGTGCCACAAATTCCTCTTCTCTCCAATTCTATTTAGTACCGCCTCATTAGTTACGTGACCTATCCATCTAATCTTCAGCATTCTCCTGTATCATCGCATTTCGAAAGCTTCTATTATCTTCTTGTCTTATCGTGTATGTTTCACTTCCGTACACAGCTACACTCCATACAAATACTTTCAGAAATGACTTCCTGATACTTAAATCTATATTCGATGCTAACAGATTTCTCTTCCTCATAAAGCTTTCCTTGCCATTGCCATTCTACATTTTATATCTTCTCTGCTTCGACCATCATCAGTTATTTTGCTTCCCAAATAGCAAAACTCATCTACTACTTTACGTGTCTCATTTCCTAATCTAATTCCCTCAGCATCACCCGACTTAATTAGACTACATTCCATTATCTTCGTTTTGCTTTTGTTGATGTTCATCTTATATCCTCCCTTCAAGACACCCTACATTCCGTTCAACTGCTCTTCCAGGTCCCTTGCTGTCTCTGACAGAATTACAATATCATCGTCGAACCTCAAAGTTTTTATTTCTTCTCCATGGATTTTAATTCCTACCCCGATTTTTTCTATCGTTTCCTTTACTGCTTGCTCAATATACAAATTGAATAACATCGGGATCGGCTACAACCCTGTCTTCCTTCCTAACCACTGTTTCCCATTAATGCCCCTCGACTCATAACTGGCATCTGGTTTCTCCACAAATTGAAAATAACGTTTCGCTCCACATTTGACCCCCCCCCCCCCCCCCCACCTTCAGAAATTGAAAGAGAGTATTCCAGTTAACATTGTAAGGTAAGTCGTAGGGTCAGTATTGCCTCGCGTGTTCCAACATTTTTACGGAATCCAAACAGATCTTCCCCGAGGTCGGCTTCAACCACTTTTTCAATTCGCCTGTGAAGAATTCGCGTTAATATTTTGCAGCCGTGACGTATTAAACTGATAGTTCAGTAATTTTCGCACCTGTCAGTACCTGCTTTCTTTGGGTTGGAATTATTATTATATTCTCCTTGAAGTCTGGGGGTATTTCGCCCGTCTCATACGTCTTGCTCACCAGATGGTAGAGTTTTGTCAGGACTGGCTCTCCCAAGGTTGTCAGTAGTTCCAGTGGAATGTTGTCAACTCCCGGGGTCTTATTTCGACTTAGGTCTTTCAGTGCTCTGTCAGATTTTTCACGCAGTATCATATCTCCCATTTCATATACATCTAGCTCCTCTTCCATTTCCATAATATTGCCGTCAAGTACATCGCCCTTGTATAGGCCCTCTATATACTGACTCCACTTTTCTGCTTTCCTTCTTTTCTTAGAACCGGTTTTCCATCCGAGCTCTTGATATTCATACAGGTGGTTCTCATTTGTCCAAAGGTCTCTATCATTTTCCTGTAGGCAGTAACTATCTTACCCCTTGTGATATGCCTCGGCATCCTTATACACTCCTGGAAATGGAAAAAAGAACACATTGACACCGGTGTGTCAGACCCACCATACTTGCTCCGGACACTGCGAGAGGGCTGTACAAGCAATGATCACACGCACGGCACAGCGGACACACCAGGAACCGCGGTGTTGGCCGTCGAATGGCGCTAGCTGCGCAGCATTTGTGCACCGCCGCCGTCAGTGTCAGCCAGTTTGCCGTGGCATACGGAGCTCCATCGCAGTCTTTAACACTGGTAGCATGCCGCGACAGCGTGGACGTGAACCGTATGTGCAGTTGACGGACTTTGAGCGAGGGCGTATAGTGGGCATGCGGGAGGCCGGATGGACGTACCGCCGAATTGCTCAACACGTGGGGCGTGAGGTCTCCACAGTACATCGATGTTGTCGCCAGTGGTCGGCGGAAGGTGCACGTGCCCGTCGACCTGGGACCGGACCGCAGCGACGCACGGATGCACGCCAAGACCGTAGGGTCCTACGCAGTGCCATAGGGGACCGCACCGCCACTTCCCAGCAAATTAGGGACACTGTTGCTCCTGGGGTATCGGCGAGGACCATTCGCAACCGTCTCCATGAAGCTGGGCTACGGTCCCGCACACCGTTAGGCCGTCTTCCGCTCACGCCCCAACATCGTGCAGCCCGCCTCCAGTGGTGTCGCGACAGGCGTGAATGGAGGGACGAATGGAGATGTGTCGTCTTCAGCGATGAGAGTCGCTTCTGCCTTGGTGCCAATGATGGTCGTATGCATGTTTGGCGCCGTGCAGGTGAGCGCCACAATCAGGACTGCATACGACCGAGGCACACAGGGCCAACACCCGGCATCATGGTGTGGGGAGCGATCTCCTACACTGGCCGTACACCACTGGTGATCGTCGAGGGGACACTGAATAGTGCACGGTACATCCAAACCGTCATCGAACCCATCGTTCTACCATTCCTAGACCGGCAAGGGAACTTGCTGTTCCAACAGGACAATGCACGTCCGCATGTATCCCGTGCCACCCAACGTGCTCTAGAAGGTGTAAGTCAACTACCCTGGCCAGCAAGATCTCCGGATCTGTCCCCCATTGAGCATGTTTGGGACTGGATGAAGCGTCGTCTCACGCGGTCTGCACGTCCAGCACGAACGCTGGTCCAACTGAGGCGCCAGGTGGAAGTGGCATGGCAAGCCGTTCCACAGGACTACATCCAGCATCTCTACGATCGTCTCCATGGGAGAATAACAGCCTGCATTGCTGCGAGAGGTGGATATACACTGTACTAGTGCCGACATTGTGCATGCTCTGTTGCCTGTGTCTACGTGCCTGTGGTTCTGTCAGTGTGATCATGTGATGTATCTGACCCCAGGAATGTGTCAATAAAGTTTCCCCTTCCTGGGACAATGAATTCACGGTGTTCTTATTTCAATTTCCAGGAGTGTATTTATCCTGTAGCCATCTCTGCACAGCCATTTTGCACTTCCTGTCGATCTCATTTCTGAGACGTTTGTATTCTTTTTCGCCTGATTCATTTACTGCATTTTTATATTTTGTCCTTTTATCAGTTAACTTCAGGATCTCTTCTGTAACCCAGTGATTTCTTCTAGCCCTCGTATTTTTACGTACTCGTTCCTCTCTTGCCTTCATTATATCATCTGTCAAAGCTACCAATTCTTCTCCTACTGTATTTCCTTCCCTCGTTCTTGCCAATCGTTCTCTCTGAAACTCTCTACAACCCCTGGTATTTTCAGTTTATCCAGGCCCCATCTCCTTAAATCCCTACCTTTTTGCAGTTTCTTCAGTTTCAGTCTACAGTTCATAACCAATAAACTGTGATCAGAGTGCACGTCTGCCCCTGGAAATGCCTTACAATTTAAAACCTCGTTCCTAAATCTCTGTCTCACCATTATATAATCTATCTGAAACCTTACAGTGTCTCCAGGCCTCTTCCACGTATAGAACCTTCGTTCATGATTCTTAAAACCAAGTGTTAGCTGTAATTAAGTTATGTTCTGTGCAAAATTCCACCAGGCGGCTTTCTCTTTCATTCATTACCCCCATCCAATACTCCCCTACTATTTTTCCTTCTTTTCGTATTCGTATGCCACGCGGAGTAGCCGCGCGGTCTGGGGCGCCTTGCCATTTTTCACGTGGCTCCCCCTCGTCGGGGGGTCGAGTCCTCCCTTGGTCATGGGTGTGTGTTGTCCTTAGCGAAAGTTAATTTAAGTTACATCAAGCCCTGTGTAAGCCTAGGGACTGGTGACGTCAGCAGATTGGTCCCTTAGGACCTTACCACAAATTTCCATTTCCTTTCCCTACTATCGAATTCGAGTCCCCCATGACTATCAAATTTTCGTCTCCCTTCACTATCTGAATAATTTCTTTTAATGCATCATACATTTCTTCAATCTCTGCATCATATACTGTGCTGGTTGGCATATAAACTTGTACTACTGTGGTAGGCGTGGGCTTTGTGTCTATCTTGGCTACAATAATGCGTTCACTATGCTGTTTGTAGTATCTTACCCGCGCTCCTATTTCTTTACTCATTATTAAACCTGCTCCTGCATTACTGCTGTTTGATTCTGTATTTATAATCCTATATTCACCTGACCAGATGTCTCGTTCCTCATGCCCCCGAACTTCACTAATTCCCACTGTATCTAACTTTAACTTATCCGTTTCCCTTTTTAAATTTTCTAACCTTTCTATCCGATTAAGGGATCTGAAATTCCACGCTCCAATCCGTAGAACGCCAATTTCCTTTCTCCTGATAACGACGTCCTCCTGAATAGTCCCTGCCTGGAGATCCGAATGAGGGATTATTGTACCTCCAGAATATATTACCCAAGAGGACGCCATCAGAATTTAACCATACAGTAAAGCTGCATGACCTCGGGAAAAATAGCGGTTGTAGTTTCCCCTTGCTTTCAGCTGTTCGCAGTACCAGCACAGTAAGGTCGTTTGGTTAATCAGTCAATCATCCAGACTGTTGCCCCTGCAACTACTGAAAGACTGAAAAGGCTGCTGCCCCTCTTCAGGAAACACACGTTTGTCTGGCGCCTCAACAGATACCCCCCCCCCCCCCCCGCCCGTTGTGGTTGCACCTACGGTACGGCTGTCTGTATCGCTCAGGCATGGCAAGCCTCCCCACCAACGGCAACGTCCACGGTTCATGGCGGGCACGTCAGCGTGTATATTCCATTTTACGTCACTTTTTCCCATAATGTATCATGTATGTATTATGATAAATTACTTAGGATGATCTATGTTACCATTAATCTTTATCACTATTTTTACTGTTTCTTAGCCCGTTCTCGTTCATTTTGCCTATGCAGCATGTCCTTGTTGCCAGAAACGTCACATATTGCTACACGTGTGAGGGTTAGCTGGCTAAACGGCTTATCACAGCTCATTTTATATTCTGTTATCTTTTAAATGAAGGACTGTACATTCTCGGACCAGTCACTCCAGATTTACCATATCTTCGGTAATAACGACGTCAGTTTACTTGTTTATACACCAATGATGTCTGCGCCGCGCCGCGACTTCCGGCATCCGGCATGGCCCTCACTCAGTCCCGGTTACCACCGTGCAGCCGCGCAGCAGCAGCCAGTGTGAGTTCACTGTATCGCGTAATTTTAAATGACAAAGTCTTGATTCTTCATGCATCGATAACCGTGCCGTTATTCTTATTGTATGAAGTGGTTTTGAAAAATAGAGACAATGAATCTTTTCTCTTTTATTTAAGTTAAAAACCACGGCTGATATTTCTCAGGGTGCTGTCACCAACAATAGCATATATATCCAAAAATGAAGACAGCCGTCCTACTCACGATGAATTAAAATCATTTTTAACTATTACGTGATAATACATTTAAACGATTCTTAATTATTTTTTTCTGAAGGGCTGGTTTTTAACATACATAAAAGAGAAAATATTCATTGTCTCTATTTTTCAAAACCATTTCATACAATAAGAATAACGGCACGGTTATCGTTGCATGAACAATCAAGACTTTGTCATTTAAAATTACGCGATACAGTGTACTCACATTGGCTGCCTATGTGCAATGGCAGCGTAAGCATTTATTGATACTTTTATTAATAAAAACTGTACCTCCGGCCTAATATGAATTGAAAAATATTGCAGGATACTGTTTTCAGATTGCCGGCCGAAGTGGCCGTGCGGTTAAAGGCGCTGCAGTTTGGAACCGCAAGACCGCTACGGTCGCAGGTTCGAATCCTGCCTCGGGCATGGATGTTTGTGATGTCCTTAGGTTAGTTAGGTTTAACTAGTTCTAAGTTCTAGGGGACTAATGACCTCAGCAGTTGAGTCCCATAGTGCTCAGAGCCATTTGAACCATTTGTTTTCAGATTATTAAAATTTTTCAAATGGTTCAAATGGCTCTGAGCACTATGGGACTTAACATCTGTGGTCATCAGTCCCCTAGAACTTAGAACTACTTAAACCTAACTAACCTAAGGACATCACACACATCCATGCCCGAGGCAGGATTCGAACCTGCGACCGTAGCAGTCCCGCGGTTCCGGACTGAGCGCCTGAACCGCTAGACCACCGCGGCCGGCTAAAATTTTTCTTTTTATGCTTTAAGTACTACATGACTGTTGGGAGAACGTATATAATTTTTGTCATTAATGGCATCGTACAGAAATGAGCCAGGGCAATATTTAATTATTACATACTGAATCATATACAGGATGGCTACTATCTACTTACAAAAATTCGCACTACAATTATTAATCTCATATGTATTCAATAAAATTATATTCCTACTACAAATAATTGTATCAGTTACAGACCGTGAAAATTTAACATCTGTCAGTGAGGACTGCAGAATCGACAAGACAATGAAACAAAAAACCACTCATCTTTCTTCCACAAAAAACACACATAATAATATTTGTAATTATGTTGGCGAAGATAACTTTTGTCTATTTTTAAGTCTCTGCAATTTATTTCTACCCATTTTTACCAGAGGGAATGCTACAAAAGCCCTCTGGAATACCATTTCCATAACTGATGTGATTTATTTTATTATTATTATTGACTACATTCGTCTGCGTTCAAACAGGTGTCGACAGATACATGTCGTTTTTTAATCATGATATTAATATGTTTTAAGTTTGCCTGCGTCCAAACAGGTGACTGCAGACACATGTGACTTAAATAGTTATGATAATACATGTGCTTTCTTACAATTCTTGCACATGGGCACTTTTACTCTAAAGTTGAGTGCAGCCTCTTTTACTATTTCTCCTCGGAATGATTTGTTTTATGCTCCCCCATTTGGGTAAACGCCACTGGGCAACCTAGGGAAAACCAGGGCAGCTATAAAGACTGTGCTCTTATTAAAGATTTAAATAAATAAATACAGACATAGTTACTGTTGTGGCGCAACAAGACAGCTACGCCACACTGAAGTAGCCGAAAGGCACGCGTAATCTCACTTAGGCTAGAGAAAGGTCTGAAACAGGATACGTAATAAATGGTAACAAGAAAAGTACGTAGCTGCTTTAATACTTAACTTTTAATCCTTCATGTGAATACAGCATTCCTTGATGATACAAGTGAGACTCTATCTTAAAATGGTTAATGGCGCCTTGCTAGGTCGTAGCCATTGACTTAGCTGAAGGCTATTCTAACTATCTGCTCGGCTAATGAGCGATGCATTCTAACTATCTGCTCGGCTAATGAGCGATGCTTCGTCCGTGTAGTCGCTAGCAATGTCGTTCGTACAACTGGGGCGAGTGCTATCCCGTATCTCGAGACCTGCCTTGTGGTGGCGCTCGGTCTGCGATCACACAGTGGCGACACGCGGGTCCGACATGTACTAAATGGACCGCGGCCGATTTAAGCTACCACCTAGCAAGTGTGGTGTCTGGCGGTGACACCACATTCCTCCCCCGCAAATCGGCGAACGGTCGTGTTATAAGGCTTCCGCCCGCCGTGGGGAGGACCCCATGTTGACATATGCGATGAGGTGGGGAGCCTGACAACAGGCGAGGCTGTGCCACCCGCACCCGGCCATTCGGTCCGAGGGGATCTAGGAAACGCCTGAAAACCTAGTCCAGGGTGCACGTCAACATGCGGTGTATGCGCCCGTAAAGAGACAGGAGGTGCCGAAGGGTCGACCTCCATTGCGTCGGGGTACCCGACGCGCGAAGACGTCATGTGGTCCGGAGCGGGCAAGAGTTCCATGGCGGAGGACAGCTGGTCACGGGAAGCGATCTGCAGCGCGTGACCCAGGGAGGCGCTTGGCGGTTGCAGCGAAGCGTCGAATGCGGGCGGCGCCGGGGGGAGAACAGGCGGCGGCGGCGGCGGCTGCGGCGGCGCGTCGCCATGGGGCAAAATGGAAGGCATCGTCGGTAACACCAGGGGATGAGGCGAGCCAGTAGATGGGTCCCCAGGGCGCTGACCGGACGGCACCGACGCTGAAAGCAGACGGGGAGCGGCAGAACCCGTGCGACGACAGAGGCGCAGCTGATTGAGATGCCGACGCACCTCACCAGAGGCCCCCAAAACCAAAGACATCGCGCGGCCGAGGCGGCGAAGAATGCGCCCTGCGAGCCAACGCCGTGAACCTCGATAGTTGCGATATAATACAACGTCGCCTGGAGCAAAAGCAGAAGTCTGCCGCTGCACAGGAACCTGATGCGGCGGATGCAGCAAAGACGTGGAGCAACTCAGCCGGCGAGCGACCATCTCGGGGCTGAGAGCGATACGATGACAAAAAGAGCAACAACGCGTCCTCCCGAGAATGCGACTCTTTCAACTTCAACATCTGTGACTTGAAAGTCCGGACCAATCGTTCAGCGGCACCGTTTGACTGAGGCTGAAACGGCGCGGATGTCAGATGTTGAATACCATTGGCCTGGCAGAATGACTGAAATTCTGCGGACATGAATTGTGGGCCATTGTCGGAAACAATAGTCTGCGGAAGACCTTCAATGCAAAAGATAGCAGACAACGCTTGGATGGTGGCGGAGGACGCCGTGGAAGACATCCGGACAACAAAAGGAAAATTATTGAAGGCATCTACCAGAACCAACCATCGAGTATTCCAGAATGGACCAGCAAAATCGATGTGCAAGCGTTGCCAAGAGGAAGTGGCGTTTGGCCATGCAAAGACTTTCCGCGGGGGTGCGGACTGTTGTTCGGCACACGCCATGCAAGAAGAACACATATTCGTAATCGCAGCATCGATTCCGAACCAAGTACAGTGCTGACGAGCAAGTTGTTTCGTTCGCACTATACCCCAATGTCCTTGGTGAAGAAGCTTTAAGACAGAGGACTGTAACGAACGTGAGACCACGACTCTGGGCTGATCATTATCAGAACGCAACAACAAAACACCACGTCGGACAAAAAGTCTCTCCTTATGAGCAAAAAATCGGCGAACCAACGGATCCTCGATCCGAGACTTTGACAAAGGCCATTGCGTAGCAACAAAACGCAAAACGGTAGCAAGGACCGGGTCAGCAGCTGTGGCTGTAGCGACATGACGAAAATCAATCGGAAACGATTCGACCACTTCATCGGTTTCCGAGTCAATGAACATGCAAGCAAGTTCGGAAGAATCGAATGCCTTATCCTCAGCAACAGGTAAACGGGACAACGCATCGGCGTTTCCGTGCTTAGCAGTGGACCGATACAAGATATCGTAGCGGTACTGCGAGAGGAAAATAGACCAGCGAATGAATTTCTGCGCTGTACGCGGACGTACAGGCTTGTTCGGATGAAAAAGCGACGTCAAAGGTTTGTGGTCTGTGATGATGGTAAAGGGACGACCATACAAGAAATCATGGAACTTAGTAACACCAAACACGAGAGCCAAAGCTTCTTTCTCTATCTGCGAATAATTTCGTTGAGCAGACAAGAGCAATTTGGACGCAAAGGCAATAGGGTGATCATGCGACCCATCTTTGTGCGCAAGCACAGCACCGATCCCGAAATCCGATGCATCTACCATCAACAAAAGGGGTTTCTGGGGATCGAATGGCGTAAGGCAAGTATTTGAAAGCAACGCCGATTTCAAGTGGCGAAAGGCGCGTTCGCATTCCGTCGTCCATACGAACGGAACACCCTTACGGCGTAAGCGATGAAGCGGAGCTGAAATGGAAGAGGCATTGCGCAGAAAGCGATGATAATAGTTAATTTTACCCAACACACTCTGTAGCTGCTTCACATTCTGTGGCGAAGGTAAATCTTGTATGGCACGGAGGTGCTCTGGACTCGGATGTATGCCTTGGGCATTGAGTACATGGCCCAGGTACGGTAAGTCACGAGCAAAAAACACACATTTGTCCTTCCGCAAGCGAAGACCATTTTGTCGCAATACCTGAAATAATGTTCGTAGGTGTGCTAAATGCTCGTCTGCTGTCTTTCCGGAGATCACAATATCGTCCAGATAGTTCGCAGCCGTAGGGACCGACGCACAAACAGTGTGTAAATATTGCTGAAACAATGCAGGGGCGGATGCACACCCGAATGGCAGTCTTTTGAATCGGTACAAACCAAGATGCGTGTTAACCACCAAGACGCACTGGGATTCGGCGTCCACTGGGATTTGCAAGTACGCATCTGCTAGGTCTAACTTCGAAAAGTATTTACCCGGGCACAGTTTGATTCACTGATAGGACCTGATTTACTATAGACATGTTAAACAACTGAAATAAATCTAAACCAAACAAGTTCACTGCAGTAGAAGAACGAAGAACGTAAAATGACACAAGTTTTGTTTGTCCCTTGTATGTTGCAAGAAGAGTGCACTGTCCTAACACAGCGATATGCTGTCCTGAATATGTAGTGAGCTTAACAGTTGCGGCACGCAACGGAGGTTTGCCCAGTTGTTTGTACGTGTCGTGATTGAACAATGAAACTGCAGCTCCGGTATTGAGCTGGAATGGTATGACCTTGCCATTAAAGTCCAAATCTACAAAAAGTTTATTGTCCTGCTGATGACAAGAGCGACTGTCTCGTGCAATTTGAACTGATACAGGTACAGCAGCACTTGCTAATTGACGTGATTTCCGGCGACGTCGACGCACACTTTTTGTGGGACGAACACAGTCACTGTTAGAGAAAGTGACACTGGACGGAGTGGAATTAACTACATGAATGTCCATGGGCGAAGGTCCACGAGCCTGAGTATTCTTGGTTCGATTCCGGCGCGAAGCAAAGGGCCTGGAATGATTAAGAGTGTCTGATCTGAGCTTTTTCTGGCAAACACTTTGAACATGTCCTTTCTTATTACAGAAAAAGCAAATAGCTTGGCGTGACGGGCAATTGTCACGCGAAAATCTAGTTGCACACTGCGGGCATGATTTCACTGCATTTGTGAGCTGGCGCGGCACACCAGGTTTAGAGCGTGGCGGCAGCTGCGTGGACGTGCGCGAGGGCAGTTTACCGGGCCGCGCAGCGCGCCCGGCGGGCCGGTTAATGTTACACATGGCTGGCGAAGTTTCAAATGGTTCCTGAGCAAAGTCAAGTGTGTCTTGCCTATCCAATATGTCTATCACTTGCTGAAGGGAGGGATTAACTAGTTTCAAAATTTGCTCCCGTATACGAACATCAGAAATGTTCTGTGCAATTGCATCATGTACCATTGTGTCTGAATAAGGGAGTCCACATTCACACTCAAAAGCACAATCCCTTGTAAGGCCTTGCAATGTTGCAACCCACTCCCTATTAGTTTGACTGGCCATACGTTTTGTACGGAAGAAAGTATACCTTTTTGCAACTACATTAACTGTTTCCTTGAAATAGGCACCTAAAGCAGACAAAATTTCTTCGTAGGACAGAGTTGCTACGTCGCGTCGGGGACACAATTTCACTATCACACGGTACGTTTGCACCCCTACACACGCCAATAAATGAGGCTGCCGCTCGTTACCTTGAATTCTGTAGGCGGCGAGATGATATCCAAACTGGCGTGACCACTCAGTCCATGTCTCTTGGGTTGGGTCAAACCTGAAATGGCGGTGCAACTGCATGTTGTGGCTGCGGTAGCGGTGAAGCGGCGGCTGCCGCATCGGTGTGCAGTGCACGTTGACCCTGGACGAGCTGTCCCAGGGCATCCAATAACGCCTGCGTCTGCTGATTCTGCAAGCGATAAAATTCGGACAGTACATCTGGCGAAGCCATGACACAAGTAAATGTAAGCAATTAGAAAGAACAAGACCCTTTCCGTTGACTCGTCGCCAACTGTTGTGGCGTAACAAGACAGCTACGCCACACTGAAGTAGCCGAAAGGCACGCGTAATCTCACTTAGGCTAGAGAAAGGTCTGAAACAGGATACGTAATAAATGGTAACAAGAAAAGTACGTAGCTGCTTTAATACTTAACTTTTAATCCTTCGTGTGAATACAGAATTCCTTGATGATACAAGTGAGACTCTATCTTAAAATGGTTAATGGCGCCTTGCTAGGTCGTAGCCATTGACTTAGCTGAAGGCTATTCTAACTATCTACTCGGCTAATGAGCGATGCATTCTAACTATCTGCTCGGCTAATGAGCGATGCTTCGTCCGTGTAGTCGCTAGCAATGTCGTCCGTACAACTGGGGCGAGTGCTATCCCGTATCTCGAGACCTGCCTTGTGGTTGCTGGCGCTCGGTCTGCGATCACACAGTGGCGACACGTGGGTCCGACATGTACTAAATGGACCGCGGCCGATTTAAGCTACCACCTAGCAAGTGTGGTGTCTGGCGGTGACATCACGGTTACCTTCAATTTGGCTTGTCGTTAAGGTTTTTACATAAAATAGAATGTTCATCGTTATTTTTCTTTCGTGGTGAGTTGGTGAAGTGATGAGTGAGTGGGCGCCGGATTGTGCGTACTGCAGACTGTGACGTCGCCGAGGCGAACGATCAGCTGACAAGCGACAGCGACGAACCGTGCGTAACTGCCTATCGGACGTGCATTGTCTCCCACCCTGCTTGCAGCTGCTCTCCGCCACCGCCCTACAGTAAAATTTCATGAAATGCAAGAATAACAGCAGCATCAGTCCATTATAGATAAATAGATGGTTATTCTTGCGGATGGGAAAAACATATGATTATTAATCCTGTTTTATTGCTTCACCCAGCACCAGTTTATGTCGTTTTGCGTGTGATGAATCGTCCACTCGTTGATTCATACGAAGTCCACTGTATGACACTCTTTAAGTACAGTTCGTCACATTCTTGTTGAAGTTTATATTTCGATTTCTTATTGCTACATGACACTGTTCAAATTCACAGTTTGTCCCACGTTAACGTTTTCCTTTTTATAGCTTCATACAGTTGCTGTGCCCCACAGTAGGCTGTTTACACAGTCTCACTACTTCTGTTACACACCACACTGTCTATAATGTCACGAATAGGTATCTCCGGACACGCTTGCACTGATCAGCTGTTCTGTTCGCTTGCGCGGGCGGATTTCCATTGTTGACTTACTCTACTCCAATCGTTGGCAAGGTATTTTATGATGTCCGTTGGGATCAGCTGTACTAGGACTGCGTCAAGTAACGTCCTCGTCCGAAACACACTTATCAGTTCGCCGCGGTCTGTAATCTATCTGCCACATTTAACCTTAACACACTATAATAGAACCAACATATCTGGCATCGTACCGTTAATATCATTTCATGAACACTATTTATTACACAATAGTTCCTGTAAATGACGTTACTTTTGCTCACACTGAATCCAGTTGATTGACACAACGTTCATTCGGGTCTGTGCACCCACAGTCACTGTCCCTCACAGTCTCTTGTGGCACATTAAATCGTTCATGAAAACTTTAACATTTGACTTACATGACGAAATACACAGTCTATTCGTATTCACATTATAACTCATTACAATTTACATTAGATATTGGTAGCATTAGTACCTTCCTGTTACATAGGCTTGTCCAATTAGAACAATTTTTGGACTTTTCGACGCTGGTCTCGTTTATACAATAACTCAGTTAGTCACATATTAAGATACATATAAATATATATTCACTGAATACAGGACTCCTGAATATATCTCTGCTTCCGTGAGACTTTTAAATTGACTGTACTTGACAGTCTGGTTCACTCAAAACGTGAACGTATCTTAATGACATTCTATTTTTATAAATGCGGTGGATAAAACTGCCTAGTTTCTACCTATTGATCTTTAATGTTTTCATTCAGTTGATCCATGGCTTGTACCGTTACGTGTACTGCGCTAATGATCATTTAATATATTCTTTAATTTTTTTTAAATTCTACATATACCATTGTATTTGTCATCACATATTTCTAACAAATTCTATCATGACGTTAACTGCATGAAACTTTTACTACATACCAGGATAAAACTTTCATCGTGACTACAAATTAATTGAAAATTCATTAATGAAAAGAAATATTACTAAGCTTAAACTTACATCTATTGCCGGCCGAAGTGGCCGTGCGGTTAAAGGCGCTGCAGTCTGGAACCGCAAGACGGCTACGGTCGCAGGTTCGAATCCTGCCTCGGGCATGGATGTTTGTGATGTCCTTAGGTTAGTTAGGTTTAACTAGTTCTAAGTTCTAGGGGACTAATGACCTCAGCAGTTGAGTCCCATAGTGCTCAGAGCCATTTGAACCATTTGAACTTACATCTATTACATACATACACATTATTTATAAAATTTCCTTGAATCCTTATATGGGTATAAACCCACTGGTTTCTTATTCTCAGGATTAGTTACTAAATAACTACATCAATATGGTATCTTTTCAATCGCATATGGTCCACTATACAATAATTACCATTTCTTATTTCTTTTATTTGCAAGAGAGGCCTTCGGGTAGTTCTTTAGAAGTGCCATCTCTTCTACTTCAAACTGTTGTTTCACTGCCTCCTTTTTCGACCATGGAACGGAGTAAGTAGCGTTACAAAATGTCTTGTATGGTATCACATCAATATTATACATATAACCTCGGATGCTCCCTGGTCACTCAGAGAATACCTCTATATGTTCCTTCAGTTGCTGAGATAATTGTAATTGCTGCTCTGGTGTCAGATATGTGGATTACTCTACTTTATTGTTTGACAGGACTCTGTGGTACTAACATTCTCTCCATCGTGATGGCTATAATCTCGCCCCCCAAAATACTGCTGCATATGCAGCCTTTTTGGCTGGTTACACTTCACTTTAACATTCTGACAATACTTGCCAAGTATTGCTTTAGTGTGCAACAATTCCAGTGTCACTGTCACTTCTCCATCCTCCAAACTGCAAATACCTTGAGAGGGGTCCATACAAACATTCCTTTCCCTCAAAAACTCCCAGCCCAGAATACAGAGCGACTTTCAATTCTTTGCAGCCAGAAACGTGCAACTGAAGGCTCCATTTCCCATAAACATCTCCATCTGTACCTGGCACTTCATTACATGTGCTCGGGCACCAATAGCACCCGACAATTTACAATTATGAGCTGGCAACACTGGCACTTTATGCAATTGGCACAATTTCCTATAGAACTCATAACTCGTCACATTAACCGTAGCTCCTGTATCAGTCATGATACTGACCGGTATACTAAGGACTTTAGCCTGTACCACAACCTGTATCAGTTTTGAAAAATAGAAACAATGAATCTTTTCTCTTTTATATATGTTAAAAGTCACAGCTGATTTTTCTCAGGGTGCTATCACCAACAGTAGCATACATACCCCAACGTGAAGACCGCCGTCCTACTCACTATGGATTAAAAACCTTTTTTAGCTATTACGCGATAATACATTTAAACAATCCTTAATTATTTTTTCTGAGAGGCTGGATATTCCAGGATAGCTGCTTATGTGCAATGGCAGCGTAAGCATTTATTGATATTGTTATTAATGAGAACTGGTGAAAATCGTAGAGGGAGACCAAGAGATGAATACACTAAGCAGATTCAGAAGGATGTAGGCTGCAGTACGTACTGGGAGATGAAGAAGCTTGCACAGGATAGAGTAGCATGGAGAGCTGCATCAAACCAGTCTCAGGACTGAGGACCACAACAACAACAACAACAACCTCTGGCCTAATATGATTGAAAAATATTGCAGGACGCCGTTTTCAAATGATTACAATTATTCTTTTATATACTTTAAGTACTATATGACTGTTGGAAGAACTTATATAATTTGTGTCATTAATAGCGTCGCTACAGCAATGAGCCTACACAGAAATGACCAGGGTAACATTTAATTATTACGTACTGAATCATATGCAGGATAGGTACGAGCTACTCACAAAAACACACAGTACAATTATTATTCTGATATGTATTCAACAAAATTATATTCCTACTACAAGTAATAGTATCAGTGACAGACCGCGAAATTTTAACGTCCATGAGTGAGGACAGGAAAATCGAGAAGACAATGAAACGAAAACAACTCATCCTTTTTCTACAAAAAAACTCAGATAATAATATTTGTAATTCTGATGGCACAGATAACTCTTCTCCATTGTTAAGTCTCTGCAATTTATTTCTACTTTTTTTTACCAGGGGAAGTGCTATAACTGGTTTTGGTTTCTTTCTCCTCCGTCCTGTCTGCCCAAACGTTTGATTATTGAGCCCTCTCATTTTTTTCTATTTCCGCCAAGATGCAAAAATTTGGAACCCTTGCAGTAGCTGACTCAATCACATGTTATGTATTACCAACTGCATCTAAGCAACGACATCGTCAACAAATACGTGAATGTATCTTGTTTTGCTTTTGTTGTTCTTCTCGTCCTCATCCCCTTTGCCTTTTCCATTTTCTCAAGGAGGTCGGCGTTTGTTATATGGCTATTGGCAGCGCTAGAGACAGCTGTTGGCTGCATGACCCTTGGGCCAACACTCATCCTGGAACAAAATTTTGTGTACATCATCTGTATGCGTCTAGAGTATGTTCAAATACGAGAAAGTTTTCTAAATGTTTGTGTAGCTTGTAGATGATGTTGAACGAGGGTGCCGACCCAGTATTCGCCTAGTTGGTGGAAAGCGCAAGAAAACCACATCCAGGCCGGACGGCTTGCTGGCCCGCGTCGTTATTCCGAGAGTTGGATTCGATCCGAGGCAGCCTTGTCTGCGCGTCTCCCAGAAGGGGCGCCTGAACGGTCTAGGCTACCTGTGAGGGTTAATGGCATGAATGTAACATCAGGTTTTTAAATTTACAATAAGTATGGTTTGTCTCTTATGCTTCTGCAGGCAGAATTCTACAACTGTGAAACGTTCTTCTAAATTTTGCTCCCTTTCCAATGCAATGTAAGCAGTGTGCTGTCGGCATTTCCGTTGTATCGTTTCTCGTGTGTTCAAACAGCCCTTTGTTACTTACCGCCTGTCTGAACGTTGTTCGTAAGCTACGTGATGACAAAAAAAAAAAAAAAAAAAAAAAAAAAAAAAAAGAAAGAAACGTTCCTGGCATTATGAAAATGTAGTTCCTTATAGTAAACGGAAAATGTGGAAATCTGTGCTAAGGCCCTATAGGACCAAACTGCTGAGGGTCCCTGCGCTTACACACTACTTCATCTAACTTAAACTAACTTGCGCTTGCGCTAACTTCCCCAGAGGAAGGACTCGAACCTCCGACGGCGGGAGCTGCTCGAACCGTGTCAAGGTGCCCAAGACCGCACGGCTACTCCGCGCGGCCATAAACGGACAATGATCAAACAAACAATATTTTTGTCATATCTGTATTATTGTCGAAGATGTACGCTTCTTGCATTTTTATCTAACTCCAAATAAGCAGCACGAGAGACAGTATCCCCTCCTGTAGTTATCAACAGAATCTGTTCTAAAGTATTAGTTTTTAGTGAATCTTACCTGTTTTATATCTGCCGTGTATCTCTCACAGTTTTAGTTATCTAGTTTATCAAATACGTTAGGGAGAGACACCTGTTTTTGCTCTCTCGTACAGCATACATCACTTTTCTCTGAGACAAACATGTCTTTCGTTAAGAAAATCGTCTTACAGAATCCTGTTTTCACTTCCTAAATGATATTTGCTACAGGAAATCTTCTAGTAGCTGTAGAGAGCGCCAGTTTAGTATCACTAGTCAACAAATTTAAACATTTTTTCTGCATCTGCTTTGTAAATGGGTGAATTTACCAAATATTAGCGTACTCAGTTCACTAGTAAATTAAATCTCTCTACCACGTACGTTTCCTAGATGTACAGCGGAATCAAAAGCAGTACTGACGAACACTGACGAACTAAAACGAACAGGATATATATATATATATTCAAACCTTAAGAACTCAACATATACTTTGGTTTTCTAAAAATGCGACAACGGTGCTCTTCTTTTGTTGACCGTTTCATCTCTCTCTTAACAACACGTCATCATCGAAGGGTTCATCTGACCTTGATAAAGGTGTTCCTCCATACGGATGTCTTGGTGAAAGCGTTCACACTGCACATTGTTACGGCTCCCAAATTTTCCGGAAAGAAATCAAGGTGGGATCAAGCGACAGTCTGCATCCCATGTTCTTGCAGCTGTCGAGCAGATCACACACTATTGAAACATAGCACTCATCTCTTCTGTTGCCCAAAATTCCGTTCAAAATCTCTTTGAAAGGGAACGGCAACTAATTCGCGCAAATTTTATCGGATATAAAAGTTATAAAAGTAAAATACTTAGACGAAATTATTCGTAAGCCGCAGAGCATCTTCTATAAGGCACGCAAAGATGCATAATATAATGGTTAACAAAAACGAAAGAAGTAACGTCGGTAAACGACAGTAATAATAAATAATATGGCAAACGGTGACAAGATGAACTTTTGTACCTAGTCTCCACAAAACTACATTTATTAAAAGCAAATCTCGTATATGATAAACGTTTGTTTACTTTTACTTTCACGCGGTCAGGCACAACGATCCGCGCGCTGCTAAAATTTTATCGAAGTAAGAGCTAACGGAATATCAGACTAGCTGTGTGGCTGGATTGAAGAGTTTTTAGCAAACAGAACACAACATGTTGTTCTCAATGGAGAGACGTCTACAGACGTTAAAGTAACCCCTGGCGTGCCACAGGGGAGTGTTATGGACCATTGCTTTTCACAATATGGGTAAATGATCTAGTAGATAGTGTCGGAAGTTCCCTGCGGCTTTTCGCGGATGATACTGTAGTATACAGAGAGGTTGCCGCATTAGAAAATTGCAGCGAAATGCAGGAAGATCTGCAGCGGATAGGCACTTGATGCAGGGAGTGGTTCAAATGTTTCAAATGGTTCAAATGGCTCTGAGCACTATGGGACTTAACATCTATGGTCATCAGTCCCCTAGAACTTAGAACTATTTAAACCTAACTAACCTAAGGACATCACACAACACCCATTCATCACGAGGCAGAGAAAATCCCTGACCCCGCCGGCAATCGAACCCGGGAACCCGGGCGTGGGAAGCGAGAACGCAACTGCACGACCACAAGCTGCGGACGCAGGGAGTGGCAACTGACCCTTAACATAGACAAATGTAATGTATTGCGAATACATAGAAAGAAGGATCCTTTGTGGTATGATTATATGATAGCAGAACAAACACTGGTAGCAGTTACTTCTGTAAAATATCTGGGAGTATGCGTACGGAACGATTTGAAGTGGAATGATCATATAAAATTAATTGTTGGTAAGTCGGGTGCAATGTTGAGATTCATTGGGAGAGTCCTTAGAAAATGTAGTCCATCAACAAAGGAGGTGGCTTACAAACACTCGTTTGACCTATACTTGAGTATTGCTCAACAATGTGGGATCCGTACCAGATCGGGTTGACCGAGGAGATAGGGAAGATCCAAAGAAGAGCGGCGGGTTTCGTCACAGGGTTATTTGGTAAGCGTGATAGCGTTACGGAGATGTTTAACAAAGTCAAGTGGCAGACTCTGCAAGAGAGGCGCTCTGCATCGCGGTGTAGCTTGCTTTCCAGGTTTCGAGAGGGTGCGTTTCTGGATGAGGTATCGAATATATTGCTTCCCCCTACTTATACCTCCCGAGGATATTACGACTGTAAAATTAGAGAGAATCGAGCGCGGACGGAGGCTTTCCGGCAGTCGTTCTTCCCGCGGACCATACGCGACTGGAACAGGGAAGGGAGGTAATGACAGTCGGACGTAAAGTGCCCTCCGCCACACACACGATTATCTCTCCATCTACATTTCGCAGTGTGTGGAGGAGGGCACTATGTGTACTGTAACACCGAAAATGCAGAATGCATGGCACCTGGAACCTCGTTTTTTCTGAGTTGAATGTAAATATTTGTTATTTAAATGCTTTCTTTTAATATGTAAGGTCATTGCTTCACTGTATGTGTAAATTTAGTTAGAAGTCTGTTGACGTTTCATTGTACACTCCTGGAAATTGAAATAAGAACACCGTGAATTCATTGTCCCAGGAAGGGGAAACTTTATTGACACATTCCTGGGGTCAGATACATCACATGATCACACTGACAGAACCACAGGCACATAGACACAGGCAACAGAGCATGCACAATGTCGGCACTAGTACAGTGTATATCCACCTTTCGCAGCAATGCACGCTGCTATTCTCCCATGGAGACGATCGTAGACATGCTGGATGTAGTCCTGTGGAACGGCTTGCCATGCCATTTCCACCTGGCGCCTCAGTTGGACCAGCGTTCGTGCTGGACGTGCAGACCGCGTGAGACGACGCTTCATCCAGTCCCAAACATGCTCAACGGGGGACAGATCCGGAGATCTTGCTGGCCAGGGTAGTTGACTTACACCTTCTAGAGCACGTTGGGTGGCACGGGATACATGCGGACGTGCATTGTCCTGTTGGAACAGCAAGTTCCCTTGCCGGTCTAGGAATGGTAGAACGATGGGTTCGATGACGGTTTGGATGTACCGTGCACTATTCAGTGTCCCCTCGACGATCACCAGTGGTGTACGGCCAGTGTAGGAGATCGCTCCCCACACCATGATGCCGGGTGTTGGCCCTGTGTGCCTCGGTCGTATGCAGTCCTGATTGTGGCGCTCACCTGCACGGCGCCAAACACGCATACGATCATCATTGGCACCAAGGCAGAAGCGACTCTGATCGCTGAAGACGACACGTCTCCATTCGTCCCTCCATTCACGCCTGTCGCGACACCACTGGAGGCGGGCTGCACGATGTTGGGGCGTGAGCAGAAGACGGCCTAACGGTGTGCGGGACCGTAGCCCAGCTTCATGGAGACGGTTGCGAATGGTCCTCGCCGATACCCCAGGAGCAACAGTGTCCCTAATTTGCTGGGAAGTGGCGGTGCGGTCCCCTACGGCACTGCGTAGGATCCTACGGTCTTGGCGTGCATCCGTGCGTCGCTGCGGTCCGGTCCCAGGTCGACGGGCACGTGCACCTTCCGCCGACCACTGGCGACAACATCGATGTACTGTGGAGACCTCACGCCCCACGTGTTGAGCAATTCGGCGGTACGTCCACCCGGCCTCCCGCATGCCCACTATACGCCCTCGCTCAAAGTCCGTCAACTGCACATACGGTTCACGTCCACGCTGTCGCGACATGCTACCAGTGTTAAAGACTGCGATGGAGCTCCGTATGCCACGGCAAACTGGCTGACACTGACGGCGGCGGTGCACAAATGCTGCGCAGCTAGCGCCATTCGACGGCCAACACCGCGGTTCCTGGTGTGTCCGCTGTGCCGTGCGTGTGATCATTGCTTGTACAGCCCTCTCGCAGTGTCCGGAGCAAGTATGGTGGGTCTGACACACCGGTGTCAATGTGTTCTTTTTTCCATTTCCAGGAGTGTATTTCTCACGCATCGATACAGTTACTTTACAAACCACCATGCTGCATGGTTTAATTCGGAGCTCTCTAGCGGCAGAGGGCTGCAAATATGTAGACAAGAAGAATATTTTCGCGTAAAAAGTTCGAAGGCATTTCTCTTCAGCACGCCCTCGTAGATGACGTTATTTTAACCTACGCTGTGCTGCTGCGTTGAAATGATAGACTTCGTTCATCGGTAAATCCAACCGTACTGTAAACAAACGTCCGTTCAGTGTTCTCAGCGGTTTGTCATCGGGTGTCAGTGCACATAGCTGTTGTGACGTCACTGGAAATAGGCCCCATCAATGTTGTAGATATGTCGTTGCTATTCTTTCACGTATGTGCTGTGAATTATGTTCAGAGCTGGAACATAGTTGAGGAAAACAGCTTAAAACACTGGGAAACAGATTCCCCTAATGTTTTAGGGGCAATTTAGGAAAAAAGACGTCGCTAACGATTTGGCAGATTTCAGAAATAAGATCATCTATGTCGTTTACATTAGGTGCGTAGAAAGAGAAACAAAACATGCGTGGACTGTCTACTGCTGTCAAGAGAAGGAGGCGACAATCGAGTTTGCAGGGAAATGTAACGACTTGTGTAAAAAGCTGTTCGTTCCGGGTATATGCAGGATTGGGTGGCTACGTTGATGCTACTGTTGATCGGCTCCTAATCAATGTAGTGGACGATAGCTACAGTTGCGAGCTGGATTTCTTGTCTTCTGATATGGAAAGAGTTGAAACTGCCAGTGCTGCCTGTTGCGGCCCCAATGTCTGACTGTACGGAGAAATCCCGACATTACGCTCTTACGTTAAACATTCCTCACGCAGATAAAATATCCTGTGTCTGCGACAGTTTTTTCAGCTGCTCGTCTTCTCTCGTAACTTTCGCTTTCCGCCCGATGCTTTGCGAATCGTGCTACCGAGTTTTGCCGTGTATTATACGTTAATGCTACAGCGGCAGCTTAATCCTCGATTGGCGTGCTTTTCAGAGGCGGGGAGAGCAGCTTAGAATAGCTGCAGGTTACGTTCGTCAGCCGATAAAGCGATGTGCGATCCAAGAGGCTGCAGCACAAACATAGCGCAAAAACCGTACGTACGCGACCAGACGCAATAGGGCGCAATTTACGTTCCGCAGGCAGGAGATTCCAATGAGGCAGCAGCAAATGCTGAAGAATACACAGCAGGACGCTTATTTCCTGCCTACGTGAGGGATTTTTATACGAAAGTAGCTTTTATTTGTGAAAAATAAAAAAAACTTACAGAAAAGTTTCATATTGTTCTGAATGCAATATATCTTCAAATTTTATTTACAGATTTTTAATTTGGCTACATTTTATAACACGACAAATGTACCATTTGTAATCAGTTTCCTGCCAAATCCTATGAAGCAAGTCTTGATGTATGGTGGCGACTACTTAAATTATCCGTTGTCACAGCTCGTCGACGTTTGCCGGATGTGGAGGAACAGACATCCTTTATTTAATGTGACGCCATGCACAGAAGTCCATTGGAGTTAAATCAGGTTGTCTTGGTTGGCAGGATATTGTTCAATAAGTCCAATCTAAGTCAGCATATTCCTACAGAGATACGCGACAACCTGACGATGATAGTTTGGTGGCGCACCATCTTGCAAGAAAATAAATTCTTCGCCCATATCCTGCTATAAATTAGGCATTAGATAATGTTCAGCCATGTCCAGGTACGATTTTCGAGTTGCAGTTGACTCGGCAAAAAATAAAGACTCGAGAATCTTGTTACAGTTTACAATGCAAAACACATTTACTTTAGCCAAATCCCGTGCATTTTCGATTATGTAACATGGTTTCTGCTGAGCCGTACGGCAGGTACGGAAGATGATTTCGTCACTAATCACAATTTTATTAGGAAAATAATCTTCAGTCTGAATTTTGTTAAACATTTCTACACAACACTCTGCTCATTTATCTTCGTCAGTTGTGCTTAAAGCTTGCATCAGTTCCACTTTGAAGGATTTGAATAACAGGCATTTCTGTAATATCTTCCACAGCGAAACACTAGGGATATTCACTTCCAAGCTGACATGTCTCGTTGATTCACTGGACTACGAATGTAAGCTGCCGAACTTCTTCAATGACTGCATCAGAGACTGCTGGCAGTCCCTGACTCAGCGTGACACTCAGCCAGTTTCGGTGAAACGACTGTTCGAATTAACAACAGTCGGTGTTTGAGGTGGTGATTTGTCTCTGACCTGTGGTACCAGATTTGGATTCATGAAAACATAAACAACACTGTACACACTCTGAACTGTTACGCGACTCCATGATGACTGTTGGAATAACTCATCCAACTCATTCCCGCATGCTACGTAACGGGAACGTCCGGAACTAACATTATCAAGCTAAATAAAATTTGAAAATATACTGCATTCAGCGCTGTCTATAAACATTTCTGTAAGTTATTTACCCTTTTCGTGATTAAAGATTAATTTTGTATAACTAATTTACAATAACCCTGTACAATCAATCATATACCCAAATACGTAGCTTCTCGCAAGCCGCTTTCATGATGCTGCAGTTTTAATGGCAAGCAGTGTGTTTAATTCAGAGCAACCGATATAGCAGATTGTACTGATTAAGGGAGTAAATCCCGGTAGGTGGGGGGGGGGGGGGGTAGAGAGGAGGGGAGGGGACAGAGGAGTGGGTGTTATGGAGGTAGCCCCAATAGTCCTTGAAGTAGCGTTGGACATATAATTAATCCTTGTAATAAAGCCTACGACAGTAGGACTAGCAACAACAATGACAACTACCTACTATTCAAAGACGAGATATACGGTACAATATGTTGTCTTAAATAAGTTTGAAGTGTGCAACTAACGCAAGAAGCAACACACATGTTTAGAACAAACGCAAGAAATAAGATTGCTGTTGATGCCGGCAGCATAAGAAACTTAATGTGTTTCTGAGCTGCCCATTACAGTTTATACTCTATTCACGGTTCTGTAGATGCCAATATAGATGCATCAGAAGAAATAACTTTTACTTTTCTAACGGAGAACATTATAAACTTGAAGAACCAAATGTTTTAGTCAGAAACACTATGTGATTTACAGCACTGTTCTATGACACAAAGGAAATTCAGTGATGGTAACAATTAATTGCAAGCATAGATGCAGTGATAGGCAAGGTATTGAATTATGTGAAGTAGAGAGAGAGAAAATGCAGAACGTTAGCGGGACATTTGGTGATAATCGAAAATGTTTAAACAGAACTGAGCAGATCGTGGCAGGTGGTTATAGAATGAAAGAGAAGACGATACTTTTGATACTGCTTTACGTCCCCTTGGTAATACAATGTTGAATATTTTTCGTTAATTTGTCACTTGATTTTGTGAGTTATTTCCCCTTTCGCTTGTTGTGTGGATTTTGATGTAACAATGTAACCAAGCTTGGTGCAGTAAACTGGGCGTCCACTACTATTACGACTGTGTTCATCTACGTTGCAGACAATGCATCTACACCTGCAAATCCTGACAAAATAGATAAAAAAACCGTTTGTGGTTCCCAAAGGTGGATCCCTTCCTTGGTGGTGCCCTTATTTTCAAGTGTTTACTGTTTGCACTACGAACACGACTGAACAACTTCAGCAGTGCGTACAGTTAGGGACTTAATTCGACCCTTTTGGTATGATCTGGTAGAAGTGTACCAAAATGTTTGTTGGGAACGTCAGTGACAAGGAAGTGTTGAGTGTGTCCTAAGAAAATTGTGAAATCAATGGTCGAGTCCCAGACTGGCACGAATTTTCATTTGTCACCACATATCCGTTGGCAAGGTATTTTCGTTACTGTTGACACGCGAACGTTTCATCAAAACTTCCACGCATCATAATGACACTCTGTGATCTACGGATCCATTCCAAAGTGTACGTGCCACCGCTACTGATGGAGGCGAGACGCCAGGTAGGGATTCACCTGTCCCGCTCTATTGTGTAAGAGCAGGGGACCGCTCGACAGGCGGCATCTCTACTTTCTGTGACGGCAATAGTGCTTGCGTCCTAAGCGACGGGAGGCTATTCAGTAATACAGTGAAGCGCCAACGAAACTGGAATAGGCATGCGTATTCAAATATAGCGATATGTATACAGGCAGAATACGGCCTGCGGTCAGCAACGCGTATATAAGTGTCTGGCGCAGTTGTTACATCGGTTACTGTTGCTACAGTGGCAGGCTATAAGATTTAAGTGAGTTTCAACGTGGTATTATCGTGGAGAGCGATGGGACACAGCATCTCTGAGATAACGACGAAGTGGGGATTTTCCCGTACGACCATTTCACAAGTGTACCGTGAATAACAGGAACTCGGTGAAACATCAAATATCCGACATCACTGCGGCCCGAAAAAGAGCCTGCAAGAACCGTACCAACGACGACTGAAGAGAATCGTTCAGCATAACAGAAGTGCAGCCCTTCCGCAAATTGCTGCAGATTTCAGTGCTGGGCCATTAATAAGCGTTAGCATGCGAACCATTCAATGAAACATCATCGATATGGGCTTCCGGAGCTAAAAGCCCACTCGTGTACCTTTGTTGACTGCACGACACAATGCTATACGCCTCGCCTGAGCTCATCAGAACCAGCGTTGGTCTCTTAATGACAAGAAACGTGGCCTGATTGAATGAGTCTCGTTTCAAATTGTATGGAGCGGATGGACGTGTACGGGTATGGAGACAATCTCATGAATCCAAGGACGCTTCATGTGATCTGGTAACTGTTCAAGCTGGCGGGGGCTCTGTAATGGTGTGGGGCGTGCGCAGTTAGAGTGATATGTGACCCCTGATACGTCTAGATACGACTCTGACTGTTGACACGCACGTAAGCATCCTGTCTGTTCTGCTGCATCCATTCCGACGGACTTGAGCAATTCCAGCAGGACAATATAGCACCCCACGCGTCCAAAATTGCTGCAGAGTTGTTCCAGGAACACTCTTCTGGGTTTAAACGCTTCCGCTGGCCACCAGACTCACCAGACATGAACATTACTGAGCATACCTGGGATGCCTTGTAATGTGCTGTTCAGAGGAGATCGCCACCCCCTCTTACTCTTACGATTTATAAAAGCCCTACAGGATTCACGGTTACAGCTCCCACCGGCACTAGTTCAGATGTGTCCTCGCCGGAGCCCTACACGATATTAAGCAGGTGTACCAGTTTCTTTGGCTCTTCAGCGAAAATTGATGAGGCAAAACCACGAGCACCAGTGTCGCGTCACGACTTTTTCCCACAAACTAGCAGCGACACGGCGTGCAGATTTCTAAGGGATAGAGTCCTGCAGGATTCTTGCATTATGTGAAACATTGAACAAGGGACAGTTTACAGATAAGACTATAAGGTGTAATGAGAAGAGGCCGTACTACACCTTTGCACTCGGGAGCTTAGCGCCAGCAGCCAACACACTGGAGCCAAGCTAATTCAGGTCGTTAATTTTTGATAAGAAACCGTAAGAGCAGCTACTTTTGATTAACATTACATAAACACTGGCGAGTGAGAATGGAGCTCGTCGGGATGTGTATGTGAAGGGGGTCTTATAGGCTACAACATGATACAGGACAGATATTGGAAGTCAGACGTTGCCTTTTTCTGAGCACCAGCGTTAAAATCCCACTATTGGTTAATTGTATCTAAACTGAGTATGAATGAGAGACTGCTGTCTTACTGCAACATACCTGATTGGTCAACACTCGGAAGATCCGCTGTCACTGATGACCTAACTAATGTACAAACATCACACTGGCGGAGTAAGAGTAGAACTTTACTTCTTGCTGGGAATGCCCTGTGTATACATTCAAGACTCGATAGGAGATACTTCAGCGCAGAGAAGGACTTCGACTCCGGGCTCTGAGGTAGAGCAGCCTTCGATGGAGCAGAAATAACATACAACTTCTGAAGTTTCAATGAACGATCTTGATGAAACTTGGCAGGTGTGTAGAGGGATAAAAGGTGCAATACCTATTTTTTGTTTCTGCCCAGTATTACATTTAAGGGGTACAACATGCCCCGAAAGATAATTTGGGATTTTGGGTTTAGAGGGATTATCTTAGAACAGATGATACATAACAAAATTTTTTCAGATGAAAGTTGATACGCAATTAATGTTCTAGAAAACTGTATAATCAGCTCTTGTAATAATTTGAAATTTTGCAAAAAACCACCATCAAAAAATTTTGGGAAATGAAAACGTTTTCTACCACATTAAGGAACTTCCAGGCCACAAATGTCCCTGTGTAATAAAGTTGGTTTCTGAATCACCCTTTTTGGAAAATAAGCTGTGCAAAACGTGCTGCCGGAATATTTTGAACATAACTAATTAAAATATCTAAACATTCATTACTGTTCCAATTATTTATTTTACTTATAGTTGTTTTATGTTTTAAACGGTTATTTTACGTTTTTCATTACTTGTTTAGTTTGTTTTTTAGGTTAGCGTTTCACATACGTGTATTTAGTTAATTGAAAATAATAAGTAACTTATTATGGTAGAAAATAGTTGCAATGATAATAATCTGCAGGCAAATACTTAAAACAACTTTTTTACACCAATCACATAAAATATCGAATTTTCTTCTCGTGATATACACGACGGACAACACAATATAAAACAAAATACCCTAGGATTTCAATTTTTCACGGGTGATCCTTTAAATACCCTGATTTATACCATACATATTTTAGTATATTGGTAAGCCTTCGCGAGGAGAGGTTATTGCTTTATTATATTGCTTCTCAAATAGAGATTGACATCATAATCATTCGACACAACAAAGTTCTTCCAACATCGAGGGCAATATACGTCCCACGGCGGTACCTGTGCTGACGAGCCCTTTGGGATGATCAGGTGAACAAGTTCCTTGTCCTCAGGTGCAATGCTCTAAATGGTTTTTTGACCTTGACCACTGTAGAAATCTAAGGATAATACAGATATTTCTCCCTCAATGGGAAATAAAACATTTTTCAAATATCTTTCGACTTGGCTAGACTTTTGTTTACCAGACAAAGGACATTTGGGGATTCGAAAAAAAATCTCGGTCCAAACACACCCTTACTTTCTTTTAATACTATGAAAAGGCGGGGGTTTGTGCGAAAAAAAAAAAGCTTTCTAATCGTCGTAACCGAGGATAAGAAACATCTGGTGATCCCAAAGGACACAATGGCACAGGCAGAGCCGTGGAACGTATGCAGTTTTCGATATTGGAGGAACCATCTCAGAAGATCTTCAGGTCTAATTCTGCAGAATGACTGATGTCAATCTCAACTTGAGGAACAATACAACCAAGCTGCTAGGATGTAATCACTTCTCTTCACCAACGCTTACCAATGTTCTGAAAAACGCCTGTTAGAAATCAGGGTATTTAGAGGATCACTCATGACAGTTTGAAATCCTCCTGAACTTTTTTCCATATTGTGTTCTCCTTCGTGAGCATTAATTGTTGAAATTTCGCTAATTTTCTGTGCATGGCGTAAAAAATGTTTAGTTTTAAGCATTTTCCTTCAAATTGTCGCCATTGTAATTATCTTCTATCATAGTAATAAGCTACTTATTATTTTCAGTTAAGAAAATACAAATATATGAAACGATAAACTAGAAAGCAAAGAAATCCATAAATGTAATACGTAAAATAACAATTTAAAGTATAAAACTACTATAAGTAAAATAAATAATTGAAATAGTAATAATTATTTAGATATTTTACTTGTTGTTGTTGTTTTCAGTCCAGAGACTGGTTTGATACAGCTCTCGATGCTAAGCTATCCTGTGCATGCTTCTTCATCTCTAAGTAACTACTGCAACCTATATCGTTCTGAATCTGTTTAGTGGATTCATGCTTTGGTCCCCCCTCTACGATTTTTACCCTCCGCGCTTCGCTCCAATACTAAATTGATGACCCCTTGATGCCTCAGAACGTGTCCCCTATCCCTTCTTCTAGTCGAGTTGTGCCACAAATTCCTATTCTCCACAATTCTATTCAGTATCTCCTCGTTAGTTACGTGATCTACCCATCTAATCTTCAGCATTCTTCTGTATCAGCACATTTTGAAAGCTTCTTCTCTAAACTATTTATCAGCCATGTTTCACTTCCATGTATGGCTACACTGTATACAAATACTTTCAAAAAAGACATCCTGAAACTTAACTCTATACTCTACGTTAATAACTTTCTCTTCTTCAGAAACACCTTCCTTTCCATTATCAGCCTACATTTTATATCCTTTCTACTTCGACCATCATTATTTATGTTGAAAATACTCCGCCAGCACATTGCGCACAGCTTACTTTCCTAAAATGACGTTTCAGAAGCCAGCTGTATTCCACACGGATGTATGTGGCTTTAAAATTTCTTTAATTTATGTTGTAACAAAACTTTTCATTCTTCAAAATTAATTAATGGTATTGGGTTATTTTGCAAAAATTTCAAACTATTACGAAAGTTGATTATACAGTTCTGAAGAACATTAATTATATATCAACTTTTATATGCAAATTTTTTGTATATCATCGATTTGAAGGTATTCCCTCTGAGCCTAAAATGCCAGATTACATTTCTGGGTGTGTTTTACCACTTAAAAGCAAAATTTGTCACAAAAAATACGAATTGCTCTATTTTGCCCCTTAGCACACCCTCTAAATTTCATCAAGACTGTTTATTGCCGTTTGGGAATGTTCACTCGTTAGAGTTTTGTAGCCACCACAGCAGCACCGGTAACTTTAAATAAGGAGAGCAACAGCAGCATTTACAAATGTGGTTAGAGGAGGCTCGCGAAGCTTCAGATTAACGTCAGAGCTTTGGCATTTTTATTTCAAGTACACTTATTAGTAATAACAGGCTCAACATGCTCTCAATCAAGCCAGTAGGTACATGATTGATTTTTTGTGTTGATCTTTTCTCCCTTATCAATTAACAGTCGGCAATCACTGTACGGCTTACGCGAATTTAGTCGCTTTCCCAAATGCCTACTGATTCTGACCTTTACCAGTGTGTCGATACTTCAGTTTAATCATAAGCTGTGTTGATACCTCATGACCGTAACTGTTCTTTGTTAATTGTGCACTTAGTATTTGACTTGAAGTCTACAGGGACTTTTAATAACTAAAACTTTATAGTGACCATTGTTTCATTCAGCAGTTGAATAATTCCATATCTTTATCATCTTTGTGAGTTACACCAACCATATTTCAAGTACCCAAGAGAAACCCCTGTTTTGTTACTTCCATTCACTAAGTTATCCACTGCGCGATACCCGTAATTAAATTCACATGATCGTACAGGGAGAAATCTGTTCATCGGTAAGGTCACCTGATACAGGTCATTTCGTATACATCCACATGGCTATGTCGGTTGCGCAGCCATAACCTCACACTGCGCTATAAAGTTTCCGACTCACCTTGGAATTGGATGCACAGTTGCCAGCTGAAATATCGAAAGCAGAAATAATATTGTCCATGAAGCTCGTCCAGAAGATGATTGAATAATTTATGTTGGTGTGGTGTTAGTGGTAAAGTAATCAACTAAACATTTCTTGTAAGAATTTCGTTTATCTACAGAACTTTGCAGGAAGTCTTACGTTAAAAAGTTATTCGAATTAGGATCCTATAGTTTCTAACTAGGTATGCCACCAACACACAAAATTCTGTCATACCCATTTGAACAATCCAATGCCTTTACCATGTTAGACGCACAGAAAAGATTCAGACCTGTAGATTCTCTACCATCTCGCACGAAAGACTTTTCACGTGGCTTGGCAAGAAGAAATCGAGTGGGTTCAGATCACGGGAACGAGCTTTCTACCCCTCTCTCAGAGAACGTCGAACACAGGTGTCCACAGCCAAGTTCAAAATGAACTGGGTTTCGAGCTATAGAAGTGCACAGAGATCAAATAGAATATTATGTTAGCTAAAGTGCATTAATCGAGTTTCCAGAGCCTGATCTCCATGTCGATCGAGTTTGCCTATCTTACGATATTAGCAACTGCATGCATAACCACTCAGTTTTTTACATAATAAAAACAACAACTTGTAGCTTCTCATGTTTTGCTGGAAGAGCTACATCATTGCACGTTTGACCTAATAATTTTGATTTGGTAGTTTTCTGACCAATTTTCCTAAATCTGAAACTGGTACCCTTTCGTTTCTCCATCAGCCCTGAAGGTTCATTTCAATAACGTGTAGACACTCTACAAATTGACCAGTAATTCCCTAAAATTCTCTAGGCTTTTCGTATACTTGCACATATTACTTTGCTTTTTCCTTTCCTAGTGATGTCGGGATTCAGCTATGAAGGCAGTTAAGTCTTCTACTGCGCCAAGCCGTTGATGCGAACACTGTAACCTTTTTTTGGCTACTTGGCTTTATGCAAACGGCAATGTTTTGCGACATTACTTAAATCCTTCTAGCCGCGCATGCCCTTCCTCGGACATGGGTGTGAGTGTTGTCCTTAGCGTAAGTTAGTCTAAGTTCGATTTAGCAATGTGTAAGCCTAGGGACCGATGACCTCAGCAGTTTGGACAGAGAGGAATTTACCACAAAAAATCCTTCTACAGTAGAATTCAACGTCGCGCTTACGAGCTGTGTTGTGACCGTTCTCATGGAGACAGTGGCTCTGCGTCTCATTGTTTGACCGTTGGATGGCCTCTGATTGGCCTCAAGTCTTCACTGCCACTGCATAACGATTTGGGTTGCGGCCTTTGCCGTGAACGGTTGTGTCCCAGGTGTCATTGTTCGTGACCTCAGCAGAGGTGTGTTTATTGCTCAGGATATTTAATTTCAACACATTGTAGTTCAACATTAGACTTAGTTCGTTAAGCTCTTGGCTTGGGTTTCGATTAGAAAGTCGAACGAAGCAGTCATTTAGAAGTGTGTAGCAGGAGATAATGGTGTTCTTGTTGTGAAAAGTGTTGCGGCAAGCATTGCAACTTCTTGAACAAACTGCTGGCATCCATTCTAACAGTTCACGTACTCGCTACTGGAAACTAGACCTTCATATTCCTGTAACAGTTTTAAAGTGACATATCATGAATGGAATCACGCCCGCTTCTAATCTACGAGAGCGAGTCATGACTAACGGATGCAAGGTGAGCAAATGCAGTTCTGGAGATAAGTGCCTGAAGTACGTGCTCAACTGCATCTCTCACATGAAGTGTCAGGCTGTTGAAATCATCCACATTTTCATGTCAGCAATTAGCAAGTGGCCTTACAACATGTTGCACTGTTTACAGGCTAATAGAGAAGTGTTGCAGAATTACCAAATATATGAATGCATTAATATCCGACAAATAGCGTAACTCATGGTAGCTCGTGTTGAGCTACTAGTGCAACGTACCCTTCCAGTACTGGTGGTGGTAATAGTCTACCTGTGTAGGTAGATTACCGTCGCTTTGACATGTCCTACCGCTCCTGCAAGCTACCGTCTGTAGTAAATGGTTTCTTAAATTCGTGTGGTCTACGAAATTACTGGCCCCTGCGAGTTATTGCTGGGTATTAATAATTTCTAGCGGAAGGTTTTAACGAACCGGTAGAAATTTGAACGCAACGGATAACGCATTTTTTTTTTACCACTACAGAAGGCACCTATAAGGGTTTAATAGGCAGTATATAGCTTTTATTTGCTTTCATGACCCAGAATTTGACTGTGGTACTGACTGCAACCTATTCTTTGTGATGGAAGGAGTAAACAATCAGTCGAGGGTAGAGATTAATTGATATTTATTCAGTACCGATGGTATTTCAACAACTAGTCGTGTTTCCCTTGCACTGTACATAATCAAAACCGGTCTCTAGTTAACATGGTTCAGTTTCACCACGTAATTATTGAATGGGACAGAGGAGCGCAGGCCTGGCTTCAATGTAATTTTATACAACCGCACAATTACACCTAAACCCGCGGTTATTACATTCAGTTGCTATAGATTACTCAGAACAGGTTCCGCAAAGACACTACAAGCAAAACTAGGTCAGGGTGGAAGAGTATTTTGCAAATCTTTATCAAATCAGTGGGCATTAAAATCCGATACTTTTCCTAGTGGCACGGGTACTTTACTTAACGCACAATATCGCAAACAAATCAAATCGTTATGGGGGTGCACAAGAAACTTCACTTAAATGCTGTTCAACCCACATGGCCAAGTTTCAGTAGCCAACATAAACCCAGAAAAATATGGACACACACGATTATTTCTTCCCTATTTTACACTCGCTCACTATCATATGATTATTCATCGTGTACAATATATTTTCAGACCGAAACTACAATTTATCAATGCGGCGGTTGCTCCAACCGACACGTGGCGCGAAAGCAAATTCACAAAGAAAACATACGGAAAATAAATAAAAATCCCCAAAGTATTACTGTAAATGGAAGAGCAGATTAAAATACGTTGAATGAGTGAATTTCAGTTAAGCACAGAGCAATAATGTGACCGTGAGCTTAAGGCACATGGTGCGTTGCCTGAACAAGGCACTAACGTAAGGTCTACCGAAATTCGAGTAAATTGAGAAAATCAATTCCCTTGTGGGGTTCAGTGGTAATTTCGCACCTGATTTCAACATCTGGACTTCATTACAGAGCAGATTTCAGACAATCGAATACCTATGTTAACATTACCAAAACGAGTGCTGCGTCTCCATGTCTGTCCAGCACCACGACCCAGGAACAAGTGCTCTTCCAACCGAATTCGCCTAACCGTTCCGCTTACAAACGTGGTGGGGGTGGCGCGCCAACCTGACAGAGCCAATACGCGCGCCTACGTGTCATCTTTGCCCTGACCTGCAAACTTGGTTTCTGCTAAACTTGTTCACGCTTGGGGGTTGGTACTACCCTACCCCAGAACGACCATTCACGCAGTGTTACAATCTGTGCCTAAAGCTTTCTGCAAGTTCACACACTCATTCATTTCTACCGTCCAGGCCGCACGAAGGAAAGGAAAATGGGAAACGTGGTACACAACAGAAAAAATTCAATAAATAACATTGTTTAGTCCATTCTCTCCTTTTGGACACCAGCTGAGGTATCACCTGCAAGAGAAGAAACTCTTGCTAATAATTTCTGTGTGCTAGCAATTTAATAAAACATTGGAACGGTACAACAAGTTCCGTTTCACTAGTAACGTTTGCAGTGATAATTACAAATTGGAAGTGAGGCTTTCTGTCATTCTTACGGAAGCCTTTTGCAGGATCTGTTGAGCAATTTCAAAAGGTTTTCGACTGCTCCAAGTGTATAAGAGAATGTTGTAAAAGTGTATAAGAGAATGTTGCTAGTTATATAGCATAACTACAGCGGAAACGAGATCAGTATACGGTAAAGGTAGGGGTTCGAATCCTGGCATAGCTAACACGTTTAATCTTTCAGGAAGTAAAAGGACATGCAAGGCAATACATGCAGGCGTTGGCTGTCTTTGCGTCATGCAAGTTGTAAGCGACAAGTCTCGTTAAAAATATTTATTGTGTTTGAATCATTGTCTTCGAAAATCAGAAACCAGAAATTCAAAACTATCAGTCACATTTCCTTACGTTGGGAGAATATTATCTTGAATGCTCGCTCATTTCACAGTCACTCAGTTTTTTAATATTTAAAACACCTGTTAATGTTTTTGTTTATGCTACATATTCGTTGATGCAGGGAACGCAAGGTGCAAGGGACGCATCCTTGCAAGTAGCATCTCCTGATAGTATTTCCTGGTTTCGACGACAGTTGCCCCACGTCTACGACCTGCAGAATACTTCCCATCTATGGCGCGGCAACTGGTGTAGGAGACCCACGAATAGAGAAGAAACATTTTTGCGTGGCGAATTTCTGTTCTTCTCAAACGTCGTATAACCGATGAATACCAAAGAGGCGCCCGCCGTTCTCTCTTCTTGCACTATTCCCAGCCAATTTGCGAACTCGCGTAAGAGTCTGTATTACATCCTGTGCCCTGCGGGAGAACAAGAGATGTTTACACATTGTCTGTTCTCAGTTCCGAAGACTATACAGCTGCAAAAAATACGCAACATGTAATAACAAATATTCTTTGCTGAATAAAACTTATCTCAGGAAACACTGCGTTGGAAATGGAAGTCGTTGCACGCCAGGTCGAGACGCTGTCAATAGAACGCCAGTAGACGTCACACTAGAGCAGAGTCTCAAAGGAACTTCGCAATGGCGACACAGGAAGAGCACTTATTTGTTTCTCCAGCTCTGAAAGGAACAGGTTCTTTTTCAGGCAGTTCAGTTAAACGGATACATCAACGCGCCGCCGACATTCGAGGTCATCAGATGGTAAAACCTTGCCGTCTAAAGGACGGCAGAAATCTTCGCATCGATCTCATCAGATATCTTCCAGTGTCTATAATATATCATTGGCAAATTCCTTACATATGAGCGCAGCTACCAATCAACATAGAAGAATACAATGCAAATTTGTTCGAAATCATTGGTGGTCGGAACATCGATGAAAGTGCTGAAACCTTCTGCAGAGATAATGTAACAACAACCCTTAATCCCACATCTAACGGTTTTAGTGGCACCTTCCGGTAACATGGAATCGTGTCAACAGTTTTTCATCAAGTGTGGCCAACTTTCCGCTCATGTGGCCACGTCTCCCTCAGAACTGGCGGTCATACAAAATGCCCTGCACCGTGTGTGCACCCTGTCGGGTCTACCTGGCCAACTCCTTCCTCTCTCCCTGGAAAAAATAGCAACTGCTTCCACGTGCACTGATGAGCAAAAACATAATGGCCACTTATGTAAATTGCAAGGGGAGTAGGAAGAAAGGGAAGGATTTAATGATATTAGCTGCATCGGGACTTTGTGCTTACTCAGCGGCGACGTAAGAAAATGTATGCCAGACCGGGACTCAAACCTGGGAACTCCTGCTTTTTTTTTTTTAAGTAACCATCCCGCGCCGAAAAGGAGGAGGGGGGTCAAAATAGGCAGGTTCAAATGGTTCAAATGGCTCTGAGTACTATGGGACTTGAAATATGAGGTCATCAGTCCCCTACACTTAGAACTACGTAAATCTAACTAACCTAAGGACATCACACACATCCATGCCCGAGACAGGATTGGAACCTGCGACCGTAGCAGCCGCGTGGTTCCGGACTGAAGCGCCTAGATCCGCTCGGCCACCGCGGCCGGCCGAAGTGGACAGGGATCGCAATCCGAGGCCTTGGTCCCACGTCCCGTTACCACCCTACAGGAACTAAGGAAAGCGTAGGGAACGTGGAACAGAGGTATAATGAACATCGTTTATTTATTTATTTTCCTCTTTTGTCAGCATTAATACCACCGAGAATAACAGTAAACCGACGTCGAGAGGAGTAGGGCGCAGCAAGACGTCAGCCTCATTGCGACTATCAGCGTATAGTTTTTCCGAGAAGAACATTTCGATGACGGGAGAATATATCGGTTCTATGTGTGAAAGAGGTGGTGATCGACTCCTCAAGACAGGAAGACCCCAGCTCATGTTTTGGGGTTAAAGAAGACACTGCAAGGGAAATTGGAGAAAAATTGTCTGTATTTTGGATTGCTGACAACTGCACAATGGCCTTCATTGAGGAACTGCCAAAAATCAAGGATACTTTCCTCGCCATCAGAAAACAAGTAGTGAGCTGCGTGTCCACAAATCCACCTCACAGAGTTCGTCTTCGCCTGCGCGAAGTATCCCGCGTCCGGGAAGAGGAGCAGTTGAGTAGGTATCTGATGAGGAGTCTTACGGGTAATCAAGGACAACATCTGTCATACCCAGACATCTTTTTCCGATCTGCACACCAGGCAGTGCTCCTCTGTGTCCAAAACATCACCCGCTACACACAGCGGGGTGCCAGCGAGATGCATCCTGTGAAGGCGCGATCGGCATACTTGCTTCCCATTGACAGTAAGGAACCATGCAGACTGGTCGTCAGTGTCAAGATAACGAGCGCATACCGATCGTCAAGCGGCACGACGGTCGACGTGTGGCCGGCCCCTGTGACAGAGCGGTTCTTGGCGATTCAGGCCGGAATCGCGCTGCTGCTATGGCACAGGTTCGAATCCTGCATCGGCCGTGGATGTGTGTGATGTCCTTAGGTTAGTTAGGTTTAAGTAGTTCTAAATCTAGGGGGCCGATGACCTCAGATGTTTTTTTTTTTTTTTTTTTTTTTTTTTTTTTTTTTTTTTTTTTTTCCAACGTGGGGAAGCTTCCCTTCACCCACATTCGGTGTCCTATGCTACTGAAGGAAACCATAGATCGCCTTGGTGGATGTCAAGTGCACAGTACGGACGTAGGTCAGTTCGAGCAAAAAGTGAAAGAAGGGCGGCGGAACTTCTGAAAGCTGGATAGGTGCTGAGAGAGTAGCGCAAAGGCATCAATCAATAGGGTGGTAAGGCACATAGGACAACAGCGCCACAACGCAATGTGAGAACCAATGAAAAGGCCTTCTGCTCTGTCAGGCACATAATACAGACGTAAACCGCCCCTGCACCACGGGAGGGTGACGATCTCGTACCTTATCTTGAACAGCAGGCCGTGGCAAACAAATTCCGCTAGCATGCGTCTGGCCATTGTTGGCGGAATAGGAACTGTCCGTGCCACGTGGAGTACATGACAAATGGTTCAAATGGCTCTAAGCACTATGGGACTTAACATCTGAGGTCATCAGTCCCCTAGACTTAGAACTACTTAAACCTAATTAACCTAAGGACATCACACACAACCATGCACGAGGGAGCTCATGGCACCAAATATTCATTTACATATTGTGTCCTATGCAGAAGATCAAGTGCTCCTAAACGGTGATCTAAGAGCCCAGCTCGTCGTTGGGAAAGAAGGCGTCGGCGGTTCAGAGCAATAGTTCGCCGCGGATCGCTTGCGAAATCGAGTCCTAAGAATCGGATACTATCAGCTACACGCAAAGGAGCAGCACTGTCCGCAGGAAGCTCCGCACCTATAGCCACGGCGCGGATGTTAAGGCAGCTACCAGAAGCTTCGCCGTAGGTGGAACACATGGCAGTAGCTCCCTGACCTCAGCACCGCTACGAAGAACGATGTTCGAGATTCTCTGCATAAATAGTGCAGCTGAATACATGGTCACTGAGAGACACCGCAGAAAGGTGTTGACGAAGTCCGCAATGCAGCGGTCTCATGGCAAAAGCATACAACAGTGAAGAGAGCCGGCAGCCTTGACAAACTGATCGACAGATCGAGAAGTGAGACGGCCATTGCAGAGTACACGAGACGTAGCTTCAGAAGGGGACGCAGTACGGCGTCGAAGGTAGTACCCGACCGATAGCCTGGCCGAACTCAAGATCTGCTCTGAAGTCCAGCCATACGATGAGCGTGAGCAAGCGCGATTATGTCCCCACAGCGACCGAGGGCAGTGCTGATGTTATTGGATCCACCCGAAGAAATTTGATAGGGGGCAACCACGTACCGAGATGTCCGTTTATCCCGCGCAACCAACAGCCGGGTAAAGATCTTTGTGTTGCTGTTGAGTAACGTCAAGGGGCGGTAATAGGATACCAACGAGATTCCCCCGAAGCTTGTAGATGTGAATGAGGAAACCATGGAGGACGCCGTCTGGTGACATAATGTCCTGACTAATTTCCGTCCACAGTGAGGCCAGAAGGGGACGAAACGTCCTATAAAACTCCAGTGGGAGGCCGTCAGGATTGGGCGACCTGTTTGTACAACCCACCTGGATAGCGTCATCGACTTTGTCATCCATGACGTTAGCAATCAGATCCATGATCGCATCCACAGGAACCGAGCTAAAGGAGAGTCTGGAGACCGCCGTAACTGTGGCACGATTGTGACGTTGTTCAGAGTACAGCATAACATAATGTGATGATATACAGGACATAAAATCCGCCGGCCGAAGTGGCCGTGCGGTTAAAGGCGCTGCAGTCTGGAACCGCAAGACCGCTACGGTCGCAGGTTCGAATCCTGCCTCGGGCATGGATGTTTGTGATGTCCTTAGGTTAGTTAGGTTTAACTAGTTCTAAGTTCTAGGGGACTAATGACCTCAGCAGTTGAGTCCCATAGTGCTCAGAGCCATTTTTGAACATAAAATCCCGTCTGAGGCCTGCGATCATTTTTGTGTAAATAATTGGCATCCAATGCTGTACAATCGCAATAAAGTCATGAGATATTCAATTGACTCTTTTATTAGAACATGTTACGCGTTTCGGGATTACACCCATCTTCAGACATCACGAACTTCAATTCCTTCCTAACCAACTAGGCGTACAGCCTTGACAGCTCAAAGAAAGTGTGCAATAACATATGACTGTAACTGCGACACAAGCAGTTTTGAAGCAGAGCGATACCACCACATGGAAAATATAGCGGTCACATCAAAGAAGGTACGGCAGTACTAGTATCGATAAACACTGCTGCTTCCACTGCCGGAGGCAAATGAGTAACTCGTTCAGATAGTAACTGAGGGAGCAATAAGGCGCCACTCGATGGTGAGAAAATGCCAAAAAGAAAAAAAAAACGGCATCAGTGCGAGCCGGCCACGGCTCAACCTTAGGCCACTGGCATTGTCGAGGGAGATTCCGAATTGACTAAATCGGCTGAGGTCGTTGAGAGGGAACCCCGGCGTTGCTTCAGATGCGGTAGCACGGCTCATTTGGTGCGCTCTTGCGTTCAACCCCGCACTCCTAGAGCCAATAAATGGGCTGGCCAGCGACCTCAGGATCGAGCCTTTAAACCTTGGTGTACCAGTGTTGTCGCTCCCTCATCACCACCCTTGCCTTATATTTGTTCTCGAGTAGGTGGGGAACCCATCTGCGCTCTTGGATTCTGGTAGCTCCCTTTCACTATTAAGCTTCGAATGGTTTCTTGAATTTGGGCATCTTATGAAACTTTGGTCGGTCCCTTCTCCAGTGCAGAGATGTCGGGTGGCCAGTAGCCAGATGTTGCCTCCGCATGGTTGGGTCCAGGGGGGTATATCAGATGGGGATTTTTCCTGGCCTTTATCATTAGCCTTGGTCGAGAAGTTGCCTTTTGATTTCATCGATAAAACTGGGTTAGTCTTGGATTATTCTGGGCGCACCTTCTTCTTTAAGTCTGCTCCTGCGGAGCAGTTTGGTTTTCGTGAATGCGCTAAACGTTCTGTGCGTCGAGATGTCGGCATCCTAGCTGTTGAGGTTGTGACTAATGAGTTGGATCTCGCCCATCCCTCCCCACATCACGCCTCTGAGTTACAGGATTTGCTACAGAGGTTCCCGGAGCTTTTTGTGATAGCTTGGGGGTTGCCAATGTTCTTAATTACCATATCCGTCTATCTGACGGTATTCCTGTTAGGCAGTCCCCATATCGCCTCTCACCACCTAAGGTCAAGATACTGTGAGCTAAAATATCCAAAATGCTTGCGCAAGGGGTTATTAGGCCTTCGACATCTGCCTATGCTTCTCCAATATTCCTTGTCCCTAAGAATCAGGGGCGGGATTTCAGGCCTGTTGTTGACTACCGGCGCCTGAAAGCTAAGGTTGTCCTCGAGTCTGTTCCTCTGCCTGATCTTCATAACCCCTTTACTTGGTTTGCCGGTGCTAGTTGGTTTACAGTTCTTGGTTTGAACCATGCCCATTATCAGATTCTATTAGCCGAAGAATGTAAACATGTTACTGCATTTCGTACTGATTGGAATCTATTTGAGTTTAACAGGGTTCCCTTTGGTTTGGCTACTGGTGCAGCAGTTCTTACTCGTTTGCTGGATAATATCATTGGGAACTTGAAATTAGTGAGTGTGTATAATTATTTGGACGACTTGGTTATTTATAGCCATTCGTTTCAGGACCATTTGGAGAATATCCAGCAAGGTTTTTTTTTTTTTTTTTTTTTTTTTTTTTTTTGAGATTACAGGGAGCCGGGTTAACTGTTAAACACAGTAAATTGACGTTAGCCAGGCAGAAAGTGTTCTTCTTAAGTCACCTAGTGTCACGTCAGAGTATTCTCATCGACCAGGAGCGAACTAAAGTATTACGAGCTCTGCCTCCACCCACTAATTAACTTGGAATTGCTAGGTTCATAGGCATGGCCAACTATTTTAGGCGTTTTGTCCCTAATTTTGCTCAGTTGGCGGTCCCCTTAAACTAATTGCGCCGGAAAGGAGTGCGTTTTCAATGGGGACCTGCCCAAGAAGCCGCGTTTGCGCACATTAAGGCTGCTATAGCCAACCCTCCTGTTCTCGGAGTACTGGACTTTAATAAAAAGTTTATTGTTCAAACTTACGCATCTAATGCCGGTATTTCGGCTGTCCTCCTCCAGGAGTTCGAGGGTCAGAGGCAGCCATTAGCCTACGCGCCTCGTCGGTTAACGGGTGCCGAACTTAAATATTCGGTCTATGAGTGCGAGGCTTTGGCCGTTTTGTCCGCAATGGAGAAGTACCGCTGCTACCTTGAGCATCGGTTATTTCAGCTAGAAACCGACAATCAGGCATTGAGCTGGGTGTTAGCCAGGCCACGTAAAACTGGCCTTATCAGCAGGTGGGCAGTACGCATTTCTGCATTCAATTTGAAGTTAAACACGTGAAAGACACTGAAAATGTCCTTGCGGATGTCCTCAGTCGTATGTTCACTGAATCTACACCTAGTGAGCACATCCTGCGGACAGAGGGAGGCAGTCTTAGTTGCAGCGTGTTAGGTGAGATTCCTCTTCTATTTGATGATGTTGCTCAGCATCAGGATCAGAACCCTACTTGGACACCCGTTAAGCAACGCCTCTTAGCTGGGGAACTGTCGGATGAGTACGTTATTAAGAAGGGCATTTTGTGTAAAAGGGTGGGACGTGCTAAGCACTTCAAGATCTGTTTGCCAGTAGCTCTGGTGCACCCGGTTTTTCCGTTATTTTCATGATTCACTGGTGAGTGGGCACTTAGAAACTTATAAGACCTTACAAAAAATTAAAGAGCATCTGACTTGGCCCTCCATGGACCGTGACGTGAGAGAGATGGTTTCTCGGTGTCGCACGTGTAATGTAGCCAAACCTAAGAATGCTCTTCAACAGGGTCTGTTGAGATCTGAACGCGAATCCTGTCCTATGCACAAACTCTATATCGATTTTGTAGGGCCCTTACCTCGTACTAAGAGAGGTAATCAGTACGTATTGGTTATTATCGATGCGTTTTCGAGATTTACCTGCCTCCTTTCGAGCTGTAGTGTGACTGCTAACACTACTATTTCGATGTATCTAATGTTTTCAGTGTTTTTGGACCCCCCAAACAAATAGTGATAACGCACCCACCTTCCTTTCGGCTCCCTTCAAGGCATTCTGTTTTCAGAATGAAGTTAACCATATCACTACTACGCCGTATAATCCACAGGGATCTGTTGCGGAGAGGGTCAATCGAAAGCTTAAATTCGCTTTGATTATTTACCATCAGAATACGCCTAGTCAATGGGATTCTAGTTTGCCTTGGCTTAGTTTTTCTTTCAATACCGCCAATCATGAGGCCTTAAATCTACTCCCGCCTCCTTGATCCTTGCCTATTCTGTTAAGATTTGATTCGGACGGATAACACCCCTCAAGTCGTCAGAGAAAACTGGAACCATGCCAGACATAATATAGTCAGGGCCCATAATAAACAAGCTGAGCGCTATAATCGTAATCGGCGAGCCTTTAGGGGAAGGCCAGGAGATCAGATCCATGTCCATAATTTTCCGGGGAGGAGGGTGCGAGTCGGAAATCTTAGTAAATTAACTCCCCGGTTTTTGGGGCCTTGCACCATTGTGCGTATTTGCGGCCTGGTGAATCTGCTAGTTAAGGATAACCGCACTGGTAAGCAGTACTGGGTCCACCTTAGCCAAGTTAAATCTGGTTAGTCCTATTGTCGAGTTAACCCCCCCCCCCTCGCCCAGGGGTTGGTGTTTGAGGGGGGCAGGTTGAGCCGTGACCGGCTATCGCTGATGCCGTTTTTTCTTTTTGGCATTTTCTCACCATCGAGTGGCGCCTTATTGCTCCCTCAGTTACTACCTGAACAAGTTGCTCACTCGCCTCCGTCAGTGGCAGCAGCAGCGTTTATCGATACTAGTACTGCCGTACCATCTTTGGTGTGACCACTATATTTTCCGTGTGGTGGTGTGTGTGAGGAGTCAGTCGGTTGCGAGAGAGCAGGGGGAAGTCACCACAGCATGTGGTCAGGCCGGGGCCGCTGGTGGCGTGCACGCGCGGTCAGACTTGTGAGACACTAGCTGTGGGAGCTGCAAGTTTCGTCGTCCACTGAACCTGCATACTGGAGTTGAGTAACCAGTTAGCCTGTTACTAAACCTCAACTGCTGCGACATCTCTTCGTTCATTGCCAGTTGTTGCTTCCTGGGTCATTCCTGCAAGCAGCAACATTTGGTGTGCTGGAGTCGGCAAATTTTGTAGCCGTCTTCCTGTATAGTCTTTAACTATTGGGATGATTCTAACTTATTAGTGAAGTGCACTAGCGGTATCTTCTGCCTTGTGGCCGTTAACGTTCCGGTTACCTGCCCTGGTCGTTAGCGTAGTTTTCTGGCAGTGCGTTTTCCTCGACATGTTGATGCTGCCTGGCATGGCATGTAGTTCGACAGCTTGATATTGCTTTCCTTTTTTTTTTCTTTGAGTGGTTATTGTGCCTTGAGTGTGTTTAGATGCCTATCATCAAGACGTAGTGCTGCTGCGATCTCCGTCCTCGCTGATATTTTCGGTTGTCGTGCTGTTGGTTGGGTGGAAGGGAATTGATTAGGTTGTTGGTTGTTTCTTCAGCCGTCCTTACGTCGTGCTGCCACCCGATTGTTTAGTGTTATGTTTGGCTGCCTGTCTGACTTATCCTGTTATTAGAATTTCCTCTCCAGGCCGACCCTGGGAACTCTTCTGAGCACCATTGTTCTGTTATTTGGGATTGTGTCCTTCTTTTGTCTCAAGTACTGTGCAAGGCCTTCAGCCATGTATTAATTTAGTTCGTGTTAATGTTCAGTATGTGGCATTCAGCCTAAACTTATGTAAAATATTTTAAGATACGGCCTTCAGCCGTCTGAAGTAAAAAAGAAAAAAAAGAATCATCGTTTGAAAATTTTCTCACTATCTTAATTTATTATCCAGGCCTTACGTCTCGACTCGTTCTGTGTTCAGTATATGGCCTTCAGCCGGACTTTATATCAAGTACTTTAAGATACGGCCTTCAGCCCGCAAAGAAAAATCATTTGGAATTTCAAACTTTTCGTCTCTATCTCAATTTGTTATCCATGTCTTAAGCCTTGAGTTGTTCGTTGTTCAGTATATGGCCTTCATCCGAACCTTATGTATAATATTTTAGGATTAGGCCTTCAGCCTACTTAAATTAAAATTTGAAAGATCTTTGTCGAAAACATTTTAAAATTTCGTTACTGGAGTTCTTGTTATCCAGGCCTTAAGCCCTCAGTTCTTCTACTTCGTAACTAAGGCCTTCAGCCGTGTATATTCCTTAACGCAATGTTAATAACTTGTGTTCTGGCCTTCACTTGTATTGTTTCTGAATTCTTTTAAGGGCATGTGTGATTAAGTGTTTTTAGCAAATAAAGTCTGTATGTTTGTGTAACTAGCGGCAACTGATTTGAGCCCCTTTCCACAACAAGATCCGCTCTGTCCTGCTAAACCAGATTTCACACAGTCCATGTTCAACCATAGAAAAATTGTACATTGGACTTCTCTTAATGAAGTATTCGGCTTACCATCACAGGTATTCGTTCTTTCCATTTCTCTGACTCGTCGCTAGTGCCAGCCTGTGTTTGTTTTTCTGCATTCCAACACTGTTAAACACAACCATATAAAGTAGCGTAGTCTGTCATAGATTTAAGAAAGTTTTGGAAAACATAGCTGAGAAAGCAAATTTTTTCATGTGAAAATTCTCAGAGCTTTTTAAACTAAAAAACATTCTACATCTTTATTCTTCATGTCTCCATATTTTTCTCTCAACATAGTAACCCTGGAGAATAATAATTTCTCCCAACGAGAGGCCCATTTGCCGATACCGTCAGTATTGAATGTTTGAATTTGTTGACGGTGCTACAACCTCACCTATGGCTGCACCGCCTCATCACTATCAAAGTGAAGTCCTCGAGGGTGTTCTCTAAGTTGTGGCAACAGATGAAAATCGGATGGGGCCAACTTGGGATTGTATGGAGGAAGATCAATGACAGTGAGTCTAAGGCTTGGGATTGTTGCAAATGTCGCAGCCCTCGCATGTGATCTAGGATTGACATGCTGAAGGAAAGGGTGCCCCACGTCTGGACGAACTTTTCGAATTCGAAACTCTATTACAGCACGCTACTTCTCACGCACCGTCATAGTTCCGTCACGCACTGCAATGTGATATTACACGCTACAGTTCGGAGCCTTTAGCGGCATAGGGCTGCAAATATGTAAACGTGAAGAGTAAAGTTTTTCTTAAGCATGCTTATTTGCGATTGTAATCTTACCTTCCCACACGTCACCATTCAATTTCTCTGTTTCTAAAAGTTTCGAAAGCTTCAAGAGGCGTAAGATATACAAAAGAAAAACTTTTTACTTACCTTCATTTTCTTTTCAGGTTGTTGAGTGCAGTTAGTTCATCCAGGGGTACATTCTTGCGGCTGAAAGCATGATTTAACGTTGTGGGTTGCAGATGACTAAATAACTGATGAAGTACTATCTGTTGCTATGATTTTCTTTTATTTTATCCCATTCTTTTATATCACACTGATTTCATTATCTCCATTTTCATAGAACCATCAATTACATTCTTGTAGACAAAATAAAAAAAACACGTCTGATTCTGCTAGTAACTACTTTCTACGGTACTCACAATATTCCAAAGAGTTTACAAAACAAAGGAGTTTACAAACTTTCTTGACAAAAGAAGAATCATCACCAAGATATAACATTATTTTATAAATGAATCCAGAAATAAACTTGATAATTTAGCGTTAGATTGTGCTATCAATAATATGAATCTACAATATACAAGATATTCAGTAATTTCAAATATTTTTAAAGGAAGATACTTTTAACTGTACGTACAGAATACTATCAAACTGATTTATTTTTACGTATTTTAGCCCGAAACATAACTCATCGTATACAAAATCATACGAAGTTCATTCACTTATACAAGAATCGATAGTATACATGGTATCGCCGCGCGGGGTAGCCGGGCGGTCTGGACGCTTTGTCACGATCCGTCGTCTGCTACCATGGCCCATTAACGCCATATTTAGCCGCGTTTTTCTAGCGGATATCTCCGCGGTACACTTTAAACGCGGAATCATAGTTGGAGGTAGACGCATGGAACATTCCATTTCGAAAATCGTCAGGGAACTCAATATTCTGAGATCCACAATGTCAAGAGTGTGCTGAGAATACCGATGTTCAGGCATTACCTTCCACCACAGACAACGCAGTGGCCGACGGCCTTCGCATAAAGACCGAGACCAGCGGTGCATATGTGGAACTGTCAGTGCTAACAGAGAAGCAACGCTGCGTCAAATAACTGCAGAAATAAATGTGGGACGTACCACGAAGGTATCCGTTAAGACAGTGCGACGAAATATGGCGTTAGTGGGCTATTGCAGGAGACGAACCGACGCGACTATCTTTGCTGTCAGCACGACATCCATTTGAGCGCCTCTTCTGGGCTCGAGATCGTATCGGTTGGACTCTTGCACATTGACTGCCTCGTGAGTTAAGTATAACTCACAGGAAGTTTTCTCTTCGGGCCACGTGAAGTAAATACAATTTCCATTTAAAGCTAAGTGGTGCAGTTGTAACTCACAAGAGCGTGCTGTGACTCGGTGTTATAGTAGGATATGGCCCCAGTAACAAATCACGTTCGTGGCCTACGGTTTTCAAGAGCTCAGGAATAGTTATTGACATTTGAATTCGTGTGTTATATATGGGAGAGCCAGTCCTGACAAAACTCTACCATCTGGTGAGCAAGATGTATGAAACAGGCGAATTACCCTCAGACTTCAAGAAGAATATAATAATTCCAATCCCAAAGAAAGCAGGTGTTGACAGATGTGAAAATTACCGAACTATCAGTTTAATAAGTCACAGCTGCAAAATACTAACACGAATTCTTTACAGACGAATGGAAAAACTAGTAGAAGCCAACCTCTGGGAAGATCAGTTTGGATTCCGTAGAAACACTGGAACACGTGAGGCAATACTGACCTTACGACTTATCTTAGAAGAAAGATTAAGGAAAGGCAAACCTACGTTTCTAGCATTTGTAGACTTAGAGAAAGCTTTTGACAATGTTGACTGGAATACTCTCTTTCAAATTCTAAAGGTGGCAGGGGTAAAATACAGGGAGCGAAAGGCTATTTACAATTTGTACAGAAACCAGATGGCAGTTATAAGAGTCGAGGGACATGAAAGGGAAGCAGTGGTTGGGAAGGGAGTGAGACAGGGTTGTAGCCTCTCCCCGATGTTGTTCAATCTGTATATTGAGCAAGCAGTAAAGGAAACAAAAGAAAAATTCGGAGTAGGTATTAAAATTCATGGAGAAGAAATAAAAACTTTGAGGTTCGCCGATGACATTGTAATTCTGTCAGAGACAGCAAAGGACTTGGAAGAGCAGTTGAATGGAATCGACAGTGTCTTGAAAGGAGGATATAAGATGAACATCAACAAAAGCAAAACAAGGATAATGGAATGTAGTCTAATTAAGTCGGGTGATGCTGAGGGGATTAGATTAGGAAATGAGACACTTAAAGTAGTAAAGGAGTTTTGCTATTTGGGGAGCAAAATAACTGATGATTTTCGAAGTAGAGAGGATATAAAATGTAGACTGGCAATGGCAAGGAAAGCGTTTCTGAAGAAGAGAAATTTGTTAACATCGAGTATAGATTTAAGTGTCAGGAAGTCATTTCTGAAAGTATTTGTATGGAGTGTAGCCATGTATGGAAGTGAAACATGGACGATAAATAGTTTGGACAACAAGAGAATAGAAGCTTTCGAAATGTGGTGCTACAGAAGAATGCTGAAGATTAGATGGGTAGATCACATAACTAATGAGGAAGTATTGAATAGGATTGGGGAGAAGAGAAGTTTGTAGCACAACTTGACCAGAAGAAGGGATCGGATGGTAGGACATGTTCTGAGGCATCAAGGGATCACCAATTTAGTATTGGAGGGCAGTGTGGAGGGTAAAAATCGTTGAGGGAGACCAAGAGATGAATACAGTAAGCAGATTCAGAAGGATGTAGGTTGCAGTAGGTACTGGGAGATGAAGGAGCTTGCACAGGATAGAGTAGCATGGAGAGTTGCATCAAACCAGTCTCAGGACTGAAGACCACAACAACAACATATGACTCACATGGCTCAGTCGTATTGGACTTTTCTTCTTTTTATTATTTATTTATTATTTAGTTTGACATATTACTTACACAGTAGATTGCAAATCACATAGACTTAGTTTTATTTACATTCTGTAACTCTAATTGCAACAACAATGAAACTGAAAAATTTGGGTCATTCCACTTTGTTTCTCTAACACCTGTATGCAACGTGCTTTATTAAAAACTCTCTACGCAAAAATATGTGCCACAATTCTTACATTTCCATGCAGTTTGTTTGCATTTCTTGACAGCTTGCTCTCGTCCAAATTCATTCTTACTTTTTTCGTAGCACACTGTTCATCTAAGTCTGGCTGCTCCCATGCAGGTAACGCGGTGGCTTTGGTGAGAGATGTGTCAGGCTCATCGGTATCTTCTGTATGGAGTAGTCTCAAAGTCACTTCCTCTTTGAATTCTGTCATTGAGACCTTTCTGTTGTTGATGCATCGGTAAATCACATGAGCGTTTACCAGTGCTGACCCTGTCAACAATTCAATTGCAAGCCTCCTGTACCATTTCACACCCCGCCTTAGACAATGCGAGTAAGACTTATCTATAAAAGACTTTGACTGATTATAGTCAATTATCATTGCTGGTTTTTTCTTTGTGCCCTTCCTGGTTTGATCTTCTGCTTCTTCTTCTCCATGAACAGTACTCAGCATCAGAACATCCCTCTTATCTTTCCATTTCAGTACTACTACACCTGTAGTACTTTCCTTTTCTCTGTGTTCCCCCTTCTTCAGTTTTGTCTGTACAACATCTTGAGGATTCAGTTTACCGTTTGATCTTAGAGTGCCAACTAAATGTGTTGATTGTTCAAGAAGCTGGTGTGCTTGATGAACACTTATGTGAAAATTGTCTGTATATAAGATTCTGCTCTCAGTTAGTAATCCACTCATCAGGCTTATAACAACAGAAGTGGAAAGAAGAACACCAGGAGTCCCACAGTAAACTTTCATATTCCAGGTGTAACCACCCTTTAGACAAAGTTTGAACAACTTAATTCCGAATTTATGGCGCTTATTCTCTATATACTGAATGAAATTTAGTCTTCCTCGAAATGGCACAAGTGTTGCACTTTGAAATCTCTGCAGTAATTTATCAATAAGAGGTTGAATTTTGAATAAGCGGTTTCCCGGTGGGCACTGGTTGTTATCGAAAAATGCGACATACGTAAAAGCAGTTCAAAACGATTGCGTGACATAACATTTCTTACATTGTTGAGATAGAGCATATTTCTTGAGCAATAATTTGGAATCCTTGGTTTTACATTTAGTGACATCCATAACAAAAATCCTAAAAATTGTTCAATTTCAACTTTGCTGACATCAGCCCTCTTTTTCAGTCGTGAATTAACAGTTACTGAATGACTTTCTAAGACTTGTTTTGCTTTCAGATTAGTTTGTTGAGTCATATATTCTAAAATTTCATCAGTTACTAAATATTTGAAGAAATCGTATGGTGTCTTGCTTTTGAGAGTTAGTGCAACAGAAGCATTTACACCAGAACTTGAATGAATAAATGTATAAGTTTTTCATATTTTTACCCATAACTGGCCACCAGACAATCTCATTAGAATTTGTTCTAAGTGTGCCATTTTCATCTCGTCCGCCCCCAGTAGCTGAGTGCTAGCCTGCACGGTAGCTCAGTTCAGTTCCGTTTCAGCCGCGCTCGCGAGTGGCCGCTGTTAACTGTTGCGCTGCACTTCAGTGTTTACATCGCTGTACTTGTGCTTCGCCGAGTGCCGTCCGTCCGTTAATCTCCGTGTTCGTTCCTGTTTCTTGTGATCTGATCGCTCTTTCTCGTCTTGCTGCTGCTACTTGGAATTTCGGTTGTTTAACCGAAATTGCTTCGCTGGATTAACTATGGCAACAAACCTCAGGAAGAATACTCTGGTATTTGCTTTTGACAAGGAATCCCGTCCTGTTCAGCCAACATCCCTGGAAATAGATGACTGGATTACACAGGTAATTGGTCTAAATTCTGAAACCATTCATACCTGGCAACTGGATCAGGAAAAATACTGTGTTTTTGTCAAGTTAATCAGTGCTTCGACTGTTGATAAAATGTTACGAAAGTGGGGCTATGAAGTAGATTTTGTGCATAGAAATGGTTATAAAAGTAAGGTTTCCATCTATAGAGCGGACATTCATTGCAAAACCGTTCGTGTCTTGAATCTTCCCATTGAAATTGAAAATGATAAGATTAAGGAAGCTCTTTCAAACTACGGAGACGTTAAATCAATTGCAAATGAAAGATGGTCGCCTCGCTTTAAACTGCAGTGTTTTAACTGGGTCCGCTGTGTAGAGATGGACGTTAAGACGAACATTCCGTCTCACATAACTGTTTGTGGGTATAAGGCACAAATTGTTTATACAGGTCAGGAAGCTACATGTCATATATGTAACGAAACCGGCCACTTCAGACAGGAATGTCCGCGGCGAACTGTTGTTCTTAAAAGTAATTTGATACAGCGTCAGAAGCTTACCTTAAATGATCTGTTACCAAAGAATAGCCCGTAACAACTGGTTAAGGATGTTAACGCAGCGGGCCAAGCTGATGTCTCCCTTCACGATAAGTCAATTTCCCCCGTTAACAACAAAAGGAAACCCTGTTGCCACTACTCGTGAAACTGAAACGCAACCGAAAAAACGACCTCTGGAGATAACTGATAGTTGTACAGAGGACGAGCTGTCTTGTCCCGCTCACTCACTTCGCAAGCAAAAACAGTGCGATGAGGAGGCAGAGGAACCTGAAGGCAAAATGCGAATGGAAACTAATGAACAGAAAGATAATACACATACGGTACCAGAAAATGAAGAGGGTGTAAGCAGCATTAATTTGCAAGAAACAACACGTGCAGTTGCCGATTGCAAAGATCAGAATTTATCTGTTAATAATCAAATTCAGGGAGAGGTTGCAAAACTGCATTCTCCATTTGTTTCCCTCGATCAGAAAGTGATTGAAATTAATAAAGAACGAGGAAGTGGTGGCCAAACTGAAATCACGGTCAACACCTCAGGGCAGGCGCCGGCAACCGAAATTGCGAAAGCGTCTGCTGCTGCTCCAGATAAGCCGCGAAGTAAAATACCGACGCAACCAAATGAGAATGTAGCTCGTAACCAAGGGAAGGGAAAATCCGGTAGGGACGACCCAAGCCCAAAGAATGTTCGGTCCGAAACGGTCGTATACGAATCACTGGAGGAAAAATCAGAAAGTTTACCAGGAAATCAGTCTGCTTGCGTTACAAGAGAAAACATCAGAAGTAGAAAAAAACGGGACAGTAACTAATAAACTGATTAAAGTGTTATTCCATGTTCAGCCTTCCGAGAAAACTGTTACAGCTTAACTGAATCCTGAACCACAGGAAACTAAATTAGTTCATCAAAACAACTACATAGTGACAGCACAATGACGCAGTCTTATTCTGTCACCACTATTAACATAAATAAAATCACGACCGGTTTGAAATTATCGGCCCTTAAGGAATTTTTGTACGAATCCGCGACTGATATTGCCCTGTTACAAGAAGTTCTAATTTCGGATTTGGTAATTCCCGGTTTTGTCAGTTACATAAATGTGTCTCCCGAAACAAGTGTTGGAACAGCTATTTTGGTGAGGGAAGGGATTACAGTAAGCGAGGTGGAACGACTGGAATCCGGAAGGGGAATAGGACTAAATATCTATGATGTCACTATCATCAACTTGTACGCCCCTTCAGGAAGTTCTCATCGAGCTGACAGGGCACGTTTCTTCAAAGATGGACTGTTAAGGAAATCGCCAAGACAGTTATTACTTGGAGGTGAATTTAATTGTGTTTTAAATCGAAAAGATCAGTTACCTAATTTTAATTTCTCAAGTGAACTAAAACAACTAGTTACTGGTTTAGAATTAAAGGATATATGGGAAATCAAATACCCCTCCACTGTTGAGTTCACTTAGGTCACGGCAACATCACGTAGCGGAATTGATAGACTATATATTTACAAAAATCTTGAAACTTCCGTGACAAAAGTAGAAACCATTCCTACGTACTTTTCAGACTATTCAAGTGTCTTAGCTTGCATAAATCTAACAAGACAGCCGGTTCGCCGATTCAAGAATCAGTGGAATTTGAACACTTCCTTGTTAGTAAATCATGATTTAGAAGATCTGATTAAAGAAACATGGGCAATATGCCTGCGAGCCCGTAGTAGATATGCCACTGCTATTGACTGGTGGGTTAAAATAGCAAAGTCAAAGTTGAGGAAAGTTCTTATTCAATACAGTGCCCAGAGCGCAAGGGAAATGAAATGCACTATAGAGTATTACTATTCTGTTTTGAGAGATCTATATGATCAAGTCTCTGCAGGTTCCTCACTTCGGATAGCAGACATCAAAAAAGTCAAAGCCAAGTTACTTAATATCAAGAGAAGTCAAATGGAAGGGTTGAAAATAAAATCGAAGGCAAATTCGGTGTCAGAAGATGAAACTACTTCCCTATATCATTTAGTGAAGCATACGAAAAACAGGAGAAGGACTTTTATTGATGAAATTCGAACAAAACACGGTACGATTTTCAGAACCCAGCAGGATATCATGGACGAGATTTATCGCTATTATTGCGAGCTATGTTCTGTACATCAAAGTAGAGATGCTTCCTTGGAAGAATTCCTTGACATCCTAGCCCCACAGCTGACAGAAGATGACAACGAAAATTTTCTCGAGGTTGTCAGTAAAGAAGACGTGTATTAGACTCTGTGCGCCTCACCACCAAAAAAATCCCCAGGACCGGATGGTCTGCCAGCAGAGTTTTACATCCGTTATTAGCCAATAGTAGGTGCGAAAATCACGGACATTGTAAATGAGGTTATTCAGGGTAAAATAATTCCGGTTGAGTTTAAGGAGAGTAAAATTGTTCTGGTGCCAAAAAATAATGGAAACAAAGATTTAAATAATTTTTGTCCAATTTCACTGCTGAATTCTGATTATAAATTAATAGCCAGAATAATAAACAAGAGAATTTCATGCCTTACAGATAAAATTATTTGTCAACATCAGAACTGTGCGCAAGGCAGAACCATTTTTCAAAATCTAGCGGAATTCAGAGATATCATTGCAATAACTTCTGTAACAAATATAAAGTGTGCCTTATTGTTTTTAGATTTTTATAAAGCTTTCGATGTAGTAAATCATGAATATCTTCTACAGACATTGAAGAAAATAGGTTTCAACGATAGGGTCATACAGTTGATTAACAACATAGCAACTGGAATAAATGCTAAAATAGCGGTGAATTGTCAACAATCCAGGCCGATGCAAATACAACGAGGTGTTCCTCAAGGAAGTCCTCTGTCCATGTCGCTCTTCGCCATTTCGCTGGAACCTTTCCTCCGACATGTCCACGCTAGATTAAAAGGCTTAACATTATCAGGAAATAAAACAGTTACAAGAGCCTATGCTGACGATATAGGGGTCATTATAAGGAATAATGACGAGGTAACCACGCTAGCAACAGTGATTGATTCGTACTGTAGAGCATCTGGAGCCAATGCAAACGAAAAAAAAAGTAAGATTTTAAATCTCAGAGGTTTTGATAATATCAACGTCGAGTGGGCAAAATTAGTCCGACAACATAAAACATTTGGGATCACCCTGACAGCATGCCCTATGAAAATGACGGCTTTAAATTGGAAAGTTGCAGCAGATAAAGTGCAAGGAGCCATTGTAGAGAATTTAACTCGATATATGAACCAAGTTCAAAGAACACAGTATATCAACTCATGCATCCTTGCTAAGGCTTATTACACTGCCCAGCTGTTTCCAATACCGAGAATGATAGCGAGGAGAATAATGTCCAAAATCACCAACTTTTTGTGGAGAGGTGAAGTGTTCAGAGTACCTGCTAAAGTAGCCACTTTAGATCCTAAAAATGGTGGACTAGGATTAACTGATATAACGGATAAAGCCTCTGCTCTTTTTATCAAAAGGCAAGTTGATTTAATAAGAGACTTGCGAGAAAGCATAACCAGCCAGCTTTTCGAGATCATTAAACCTCCAAGCCTGCTTCCCCCGATTAACGTGCAGAATATCAACAGTCGCTTACAGCACGTGAGGATTTTCTATGTTGAGTTTAGTTACGTCAGTGTCGAACTCAGGCAATCCCGACACTTAACATCGAGAGCCATAAGGCGGGAACGAAAGAAAAGCGAAGGAAGAAACAAAATAGAACGACAGTTTCCAAACTTTGAGTGGACTGAGATTTGGAAAAACATTAGTTCTAATGTGCTCACGTCTAATATAAAAACGTCATGGTACAGGACAGTTAATAACATAGTTAGCACCAATGAAAGATTGCACGCAATCGGACTCTGTGAAACAAATTTGTGTCAACAATGCCATCTAGTTGACACAGTAATTCATAGATATACTTGCAGTGGTCACATGAATAGTTGGAAGTGGAGCCGGGAGCAAATAGCTCTGATTACAAGAACATCCCCTGAGTATATATCGCTGTCATTGATACACAGGCCTGAAACACGCTATTTCCCAGAAGCAAAAAATAACGCTGTGTACTGGTTGCTGGAAAATTTTGTTAACTTCGTCCTTAACAAATTAGGATCCGATAGCATCATAGAGTTCAAGGTACACATGCTGTGTGCGTTCCACAAAATTAGAAGCTATTCGAATCATAAGAAAAAGTTCGGTAATATGTTAAAAATTGTATTTGAAAGAATGGGCATTGGTTAATATAAAAAAAAAGACTGTGTTGACAGTGATGTATTGTAGTTACCTTAAGGATACTATTTAAGATTTTACAGTATATTTATGATGTATGCCTTTTCTACTTCAGAGAGTGGTTTTTGAAATTTATAAGCTAATGTACAGAACTTATGTGATATTGAGGTTTAGTGTCTAATAGTGTCAAAACACAAAACATTAAAGGTGCATTATTGGCTCGTACTAGAAATTTGGAAATAGACAGTTTTTATAGAAATGTCCCTGTCGATTGGTTAAAACCATAAGATTCTATTTGATAAATGTAATATTCAATGGCTGGCACATTGCCCTGTTCATTTTTGCACTGTGATGTGTGAGTCAGTTTCGCAGTGAAAGACTGATTATATAGATCTGATCACTTCAGATACTTAAGGCTAGTCAACTTTATTATATATCTCCTTTCTGCCATTCTCAAGTATTTCAGAAATTGTCTAATATGATTATTAAATTGTTTAATATTTAAAATTATCCCACCAACTTGCTTACATCCATCTTAAAGAACTTATGCTTCTGTAAAGATTGCAGCTCATGTAATTCAAAGTGCAGATTTTACTTCTTCAGGTTGAAGTATGAATGTCTTTAAAAAAAAATTCTTGATGTTTAGCTTAATTCTTTCGGGTAATTAGTCAGTAACACAATCTTCTGTTGTCTTTCCTTAACGTCAGCGTAATTGAAATGATCAAACCGTTTTGTTTAAATAACTTCATGTATGTATAACTTAGTATGTATCTGGAATGTGTAACATTGTTTTCTTTTAATAAATGTTTTATTAAAAAAAAGCGTGTTCGGTCAGAGGGTTAGCTTCCTCTGTAATAAAAAAACTGAGTTAATCGATCAACAACGAACTTAAACGGATGTCTTACGACGTCCGCCCCGAGCAGATACAACGAACAAAATCGAACAAAATGAGATTTAATAAAAAAAATAAAAGTGGTCAGCGCGACGGACTGTCAACCCTAAGGACCCGGGTTTGATTCCCGGCTGGGTAGGAGATTTTCTCCGCTCAGGGACTGGTTGTTGTGTTGTGCTGATCATCATCATTTCATCCCCATCGACGCGCAAGTCGCCGAAGTGGCGTCAAATCGAATGACTTGCACCAGGCGAACGGCCTACCCGACGGGAGACCCTCGTCACACGCCATTATTATTATTTTCATCTTCAGAACTTTCTGATATTACACATACTTAACTGAACCTGAATCAACTGCAGTAGTTATGGCGCTAACACGGTTAGAGTTGCGTTGTTGCCTGGATTTTACAGCTGTGAAGTCCGGTTCTTTGATTATATGTGGACATAAAACTCTTCTTCCCACCTTCACTGATGTGATTCCATCATCAGAACTTCCGGTTTCGCTTCCGATCTCCTCTGGTAAAAATTTGTCTGGCCTATCACCAAATAAAGACACAGAACCTTCATCACTTATGTCCATAACTTCATCTAAAACTGCTGTACATGCCTTTGTTTATCTTCACAACTTGTGCTAGACTTTTCTTCTGCCACAATATCACTTGTTACGGAGCAAACAACACTGAATAAAGACTGTAGCAACAATGCGGGAAAGCAATAATGGAACTGTACACAAAAAATGCTGTGGAATGAAAAACTGACGAGAGTACAAACCTAAAATTATTAGCGACATAGCAAATGACACACCTGGTACCTTCACTCTGGGGCCATGTGAATCATATGTAACTCACACAAAAAATTTAAAAAAATGGTACTAAAATGCCATATTTTCATTTTATTTGCACTTAACAAGTTTACTTGGAGCAATCTAAAGCAGGATATTGAAAAAAAAAGTAAATGGTCCCTAGGGGTCGGCAGCCCAACTATATCATGGCAGTCAATGGGCTAGACTACTAAAAAACCGTGCCCGGCACACATGAGTTCCTATTTCAGTTGGTAAGAGGTGACGGCATGTTTCGAGAGCGGCTCAGATCCCATGGGCACAAGTTGTCAACAAGGCACTAAGCGAGCTGGTGGTGACTCCATAATGGCGTGGACTGTGTTTACATGAAATGGACAGGGTCCTCTGATCCAACTAAACTGATCGTTGGCTGGAAATGGTTATGCACCGCTACACGTTGTGCGGTCATAATCACGTCGGAAACCTTTTCACATGAATCTCCTGAGTACAAATGACAGCTCCGTAATTGTTCTGACATTTTTACATCTACATCTACATCGATACTCTGCAAATCACATTTAAATGCCTGACTGAGGGTTCTTCAAACCATCTACACAATTCTCTATTATTCCAATCTAATATAGCGCGTGGAAAGAATGAACTATATCTTTCCGTACGAACTCTGATTTCCCTTATTTTATCGTGGTGATCGTTGCTTGCTATGTAGGTCGGTGTCAACAAAATATTTTCACAGTCGGAGGAGAAAGCTGATTGGAATTTCGTGAGAAGATCCCGTCGCAACGTAAAACGCCTTTTTGAAAATGATTTCCAGCCCTAATCCCGTATCATTTCTGTGACACTCTCTTCCATATTTCGCGATAATGCAAAACGTGTTGCCTTTCTTTGAACTTTTTCGATGCACTGCGTCAGTCCTATCTGGTAAGAATCCCACACCGCGCAGCAGTATTCTAAAAAAGGACAGACAAGCGTAGTGTAGGCAGTCTCTTTAGTAGACCTGTTACATTTGCTAAGTGTCCTGCCAATAAAACGCAGCCTTTGGTTAGCCTTCCCCACAACATTTTCTATGTGTTCCTTCCAATTTAAGTTGTTCATAATTGTAATACCTAGGTATATGGTTGAATTTAAGGCTTTTACATTAGATTTGTTTAACGCGTAACCGAAGTTTAACGAGTTTCTTTTAGCACTCATGTGGATCACCTCACACTTTTCGTTATTTAGGGTTAACTGCCACTTTTCGCACGATTGAGATATTTTTTCTAAATCGTTTTGCAGTTTGTTTTGATCTTCTAATGACTTTATTAGTCGATAAACGACAGCGTCATCTGCAAACAACCGAAGACGGCTGCAGAGATTGTCTCTCAAATCGTTTATATAGATAAGGAACAGCAAATGGCCTATACCTTGGGGAACGCCTGAAATCACTTCAGTTTTAGTCGATGACTTTCCGTCAGTTACTACGAACTGTGACCTCTCTGACAAGAAATCGCAAATCCAGTCACATATCTGAGACGATATTCCATAAGCACGCAATTTCACTATGGGCCGCTTGTGTGGTACAGTGTCAAAAGCCTTCCGGAAATCCAGAAATATGGAATCGATCTGAAACCCCTTGTCAATAGCACTCAGCACTTCATGTGAATAAAGAGCTAGTTGTGTTTCACAAGAACGATGTTTTCTAAGCCCATGTTGACTGTGTGTCAATAGACCGTTTCCTTCGAGGTAATTCATAATGTTCGAACACAATATATGTTCTAAAATCCTGGCGCATATCGACGGTAACGGAATGGGGCTGTAATTTAGTGGATTACTCCTACTACCTTTCTTGAATATTGGGTGACCTGTGCAACTTTCCAGTCTTTGGGTACAGATCTTTCGTCGAGCGAACGGTTGTATATGATTGTTAAGCACGGAGCTAATGCATCAGCATCCTCAGAAAGGAACCTAATTGGTATACAGTCTGGACCAGAAGACTTGCTTTTATTAAGTGATTTGAGTTGCTTCACTACTCCGAGGGTATTTACTTCTACGTTACTCACGTTGGCAGCTGTTATCGGTTCGAAATCTGGAACATTTACTTCGTCTTCTTTTCTGTAGGCATTTCGGAAGGCTGTGTTTAGTAAATCTGCTTTGGCAGCACTGTCTTCGACAGTATCTCCATTGTTATGGTGCAGAGAATGCATTGATTGTTTCTTGCGGCTAACATACTTCACATACGACCAGAATCTCTTTTGATTTTCTGCCAAGTTTCGAGACAAAGTTATGTTGTGGAAACTGTTATAGGCATCTCGCATTGAAGTCCGCGCTAAATTTCAAGCTTCTGTAAAAGATCGCCAATCTTGGGGATTTTTCGTCTGTTTAAATTTGGCATGTCTGTTTTGTTGTTTCTGCAACAGTGTTCTAACAAGTTTTGTGTACCAAGGAGGATTAACTCCGTCGTTTGTTGGTTTATTTGGTACAAATCTCTCAATTGCTGCCGATACTATTTCTTTGAATCCAAGCAACATCTGGTCTACACTTATATTATTAATCTGGAATGAGTTAAGATTGTCTCTTAGGAAGGCGTCAAGTGAATTTTTATCTGCTTTTTTTAATAGGTATATTTTTCTCTTATTTTTCGAGGATTTGGGGATTACAATATTCAGTCTCGCTACGACAATCCGTCTTCACTAATCCCTATATCGATTTGATGCTCTTCATTAACTCAGGATTATTTGTTGCTAAGAGGTCAGGTGTGTCTTCACAACCGTTTACTCCTCGCCTGGGCTCATGAGCTCACTGCTCGAAATGATATTCAGAGAATGCGTTTAGCACAATTTCGGATGATCTTTTATGCGTACCTCCGGAATTAAACATGTATTTTCGCCAACATATTGAGGGTAAATTAAAGTCACCACCAACTATTATCGTATGAGTAGGGTACATGTTTGAAAAAAAACTCAAGTTTTCTTTGAACCTTTCAGCATCTGTATCATCTGAATTGGGAGGTCGGTAAAAGGATCTAATTATTATTTTATTCCGGTTGCCAACAATAACCCCTGCCATACTAACTCACAGGAGGTATCTACTTCAATTTCACGACAAGATAAACTACGTCTGACAGCAACAAACACGCCACCACCAACCGTGTTTAGCCTACCTTTTGGGAACACCGTTAGGTTCTTCGCAAAAATTTCGGCTGAGCTTATATCCGGCTTTAGCCAGCTTTCAGTGTCTATAACGATTTGAGCATCAGTGCTTTCTATTAGTGCTTGAAGCTCTGGTACTTTCACAACAAAGCTACGACAATTTACCACTGTTATACCAATGGTTCCTGTATCTACGTTCTTCCTGTGTTCATCCTGCACCCTTTGTGATTGAAGCCCTTCTTGTGTTTTTCTGAGACCCTCTAACCTAAAAAACCGTCCAGTCCACGCCACACAGCCCCTGCTACCCGTGTAGCGGCCTCCTGCGTATAGTGGACACCTGACCTATTCAGTGGAACCCGAAACCCAACCAGCCTTTGCCGCAAGTCGAGGAATCTGCAGCCTACACGGTCGCAGAACCGTCTGAGCCTCTGATTCAGACCCTCTACTCGGCTCTGTACCAGAGGTCCGCAGTCGGTCCTGTCGACTATGCTGCAAATAGTCAGCTCTGCTTTCATCTTGCAAGCAAGACTGACAGCCTTTACCACTTCTGTTAGCCGCTCGAAACCAGAGAGAATCTCTTCTGATACAAAGTGACACACATCAGTGGTACCGATGTGAGCAACCACCTGCAGTTGGCTGCATCCTGTGCTCTTCATGGCATCCGGGAGGACCCTTCCCACATCTGGAATGACCACCCGGTATGCACACGGAGTGCACATTGGTTTTCTTACCCACCTTGTCAGTCAAGTCCCTAAGGGGCCCCATAACGCGCCCAACGTTGGAGCTCCCAACTACCAATAATCCCACACTCTGCGATCGCCCGGATCTTGCAGGTTGAGTGGTTTCCTCTGAAACAGTCCCTGGCCATACGGCCAGTGTCGGTTGGTCACAGTCAGTGTGCTCCGTGCCGCCGTTGGATAAGCAGCTGCAGCAGCAAGTCTTATACTCCTAGCTCACTCATTTGCTACATAGTTTAATTCTTAATTTCTTTGCGTGTTTTTGATACTTGCATTGTCTAATTCATAAATTTCTGGCGTATTATAGTATTTGAGAGTTGTAGCATCGCGTTTTAGTACCTGAATAGTGTAAATTCGCGTAGTCGTTTGTCTTCTGTTTTTGTTTTGAACGGCCAGTGTCGGTTGGTCACAGTCAGTGTGCTCCCTGCCGCCGTTGGATAAGCAGCTGCAGCAGCAAGTCGTATACTCCTAGCTCACTCATTTGCTACATAGTTTAATTCTTAATTTCTTTGCGTGTTTTTGGTACTTGCATTGTCTAATTCATAAATTTCTGGCGTATTATAGTATTTGAGAGTTGTAGCATCGCGTTTTAGTACCTGAATAGTGTAAATTCGCGTAGTCGTTTGTCTTCTGTTTTTGTTTTGAACGGCCAGTGTCGGTTGGTCACAGTCAGTGTGCTCCCTGCCGCCGTTGGATAAGCAGCTGCAGCAGCAAGTCGTATACTCCTAGCTCACTCATTTGCTACATAGTTTAATTCTTAATTTCTTTGCGTGTTTTTGGTACTTGCATTGTCTAATTCATAAATTTCTGGCGTATTATAGTATTTGAGAGTTGTAGCATCGCGTTTTAGTACCTGAATAGTGTAAATTCGCGTAGTCGTTTGTCTTCTGTTTTTGTTTTGAACGGCCAGTGTCGGTTGGTCACAGTCAGTGTGCTCCCTGCCGCCGTTGGATAAGCAGCTGCAGCAGCAAGTCGTATACTCCTAGCTCACTCATTTGTTACATAGTTTAATTCTTAATTTCTTTGCGTGTTTTTGGTACTTGCATTGTCTAATTCATAAATTTCTGGCGTATTATAGTATTTGAGAGTTGTAGCATCGCGTTTTAGTACCTGAATAGTGTAAAATCGCGTAGTCTCCTTCCGCCGCCGAGCAGTGTGTCAGCAGTGCGCAAGTAGCAGCATTACTGCATTTACTAGGCAATCTTGTATTTTAATAACCGTTTAAATTTTGTGTCGATTTGTTTGCGCTCTCTGTAGATTAGTTCAGACGTTCTTTGCACAACAGTTTTTAGCATGGATAGGGACTGCAACTGCTGTGTTCGGATGCAGGCTGAGTTGGCATCCCTTCGCTCCCAGCTTCAGGCAGTGTTGGCTTCGGTCACACAGCTTGAGGCTGTTGCCAATGGGCATCACTGTGGGATTCCGGATGGGGGTTTGTCAGGGACGGCCAGCTCGTCCCACGCATCCACCGATCGGACTACGACTATGGTTGCCTGGGATGCTGCCCGCATTGAGGCTGATCCCTCACCTGTGGTAGAGTGGGAGGTCGTTTCAAGATGTGGCAGGGGGCGAAAGACATTCCGGAGGGCTGAACGGAAGGCCTCTCCAGTTTGTGTGACGAACCGGTTTCAGGCTCTGTCTCAGGCTGATATTGATCTTCGGCCTGACATGGCTGCTTGTCCTGTTCCAGAGGTTGCCCCTCAGTCTGCAACATCCGGGCGGTCGCAGAGGGTGGGCTTACTGGTAGTTGGGAGCTCCAACGTCAGGCGCGTAATGGGGACCCTTAGGGATATGGCAGCAAGAGAGGGGCAGAAAACCAATGTGCACTCCGTGTGCATACCGGGGAGAGTCATTCCAGATGTGGAAAGGGTCCTTCCGGATGCCATGAAGGGGACAGGGTGCACCCATCTGCAGGTGGTCACTCATGTCGGCACCAATGATGTGTGTCGCTATGGATCCGAGGAAATCCTCTCTGGCTTCCGACGGCTTACTGATTTGGTGAAGACTGCCAGTCTCGCTAGCGGGATGAAAGCAGAGCTCACCATCTGCAGCATCGTCGACAGGACTGACTGCGGACCTTTGGTACAGAGCCGAGGGGAGGGTCTGAATCAGAGGCTGAGACGGTTCTGCGACCGTGTGGGCTGCAGATTCCTCGACTTGCGCCATAGGGTGGTGGGGTTTCGGGCTCCGCTGGATAGGTCAGGAGTCCACTACACGCAACAAGCGGCTACACGGGTAGCAGGGGTTGTGTGGCGTGGGCTGGGCGGTTTTTTAGGTTAGATGGCCTTGGGCAAGTACAGAAAGGGCAACAGCCTCAACGGGTGCATGGTAAAGTCAGGACATGCGGGGACCAAGCAGCAATCGGTATTGTAATTGTAAACTGTCGAAGCTGCGTTGGTAAAGTACCGGAACTTCAAGCGCTGATAGAAAGCACCGAAGCCGAAATCGTTATAGGTACAGAAAGCTGGTTGAAGCCAGAGATAAATTCTGCCGAAATTTTTACAAAGGTACAACGTTGTTTAGAAAGGATAGATTGCATGCAACCGGTGGTGGAGTGTTCGTCGCTGTTAGTAGTAGTTTATCCTGTAGTGAAATAGAAGTGGATAATTCCTGTGAATTATTATGGGTGGAGGTTACACTCAACAACCGAGCTAGGTTAATAATTGGCTCCTTTTACCGACCTCCCGACTCAGCAGCATTAGTGGCAGAACAACTGAGAGAAAATTTGGAATACATTTCACATAAATTTTCTCAGCATGTTATAGTCTTAGGTGGAGATTTCAATTTACCAGATATAGACTGGGAGACTCAGATGTTTAGGACGGGTGGTAGGGACAGAGCATCGAGTGACATTATACTGAGTGCACTATCCGAAAATTACCTCGAGCAATTAAACAGAGAACCGACTCGTGGAGATAACATCTTGGACCTACTGATAACAAACAGACCCGAACTTTTCGACACTGTATGTTCAGAACAGGGAATCAGTGATCATAAGGCCGTTGAAGCATCCCTAAATATGGAAGTTAGTAGGAATATAAAAAAGGGAGGAAGGTTTATCTGTTTAGCAAGAGTAATAGAAGGCAGATTTCAGACTACCTAACAGATCAAAACGAAAATTTCTGTTCCGACACTGACAATGTTGAGTGTTTATGGAAAAAGTTCAAGGCAATCGTAAAATGCGTTTTAGAAAGGTACGTGCCGAGTAAAACTGTGAGGGACGGAAAAACCCACCGTGGTACAACAACAAAGTTAGGAAACTACTGCGAAAGCAAAGAGAGCTTCACTCTAAGTTTAAACGCAGCCAAAACCTCTCAGACAAACAGAAGCTAAACGATGTCAAAGTTAGCGTAAGGAGGGCTATGCGTGAAGCGTTCAGTGAATTCGAAAGTAAAGTTCTATGTACCGACTTGACAGAAAATCCAAGGAAGTTCTGGTCTTACGTTAAATCAGTAAGTGGCTCGAAACAGCATATCCCGACACTCCGGGATGATGATGGCATTCAAACAGAGGATGACACGCGTAAAGCTGAAATACTAAACACCTTTTTCCAAAACTGTTTCACAGAGGAAGACCGCACTGCAGTTCCTTCTCTAAATCCTCGCACAAACGAAAAAATGGCTGACATCGTAATAAGTGTCCAAGGAATAGAAAAGCAACTGGAATCACTCAACAGAGGAAAGTCCACTGGACCTGACGGGATACCAATTCGATTCTACACAGAGTACGCGAAAGAACTTGCCCCCTTCTGACAGCCGTGTACCGCAAGTCTCTAGAGGAACGGAAGGTTCCAAATGATTGGAAAAGAGCACAGGCAGTCCCAGTCTTGAAGAAGGTTCGTCGAGCAGATGCGCAAAACTATAGACCTATATCTCTGACGTCGATCTGTTGTAGAATTTTAGAACATGTTTTTTGCTCGAGTATCATGTCGTTTTTGGAAACCCAGAATCTACTATGTAGGAATCAACATGGATTCCGGAAACAGCGATCGTGTGAGACCCAACTCGCTTTATTTGTTCATGAGACCCAGAAAATATTAGATACAGGCTCCCAGGATGATGCTATTTTTCTCGACTTCCGGAAGGCGTTCGATACAGATCCGCACTGTGGCCTGATAAACAAAGTAAGAGCCTACGGAATATCAGACCAGCTGTGTGGCTGGATTGAAGAGTTTTTAGCAAACAGAACACAGCATGTTGTTATCAATGGAGAGACCTCTACAGACGTTAAAGTAACCTCTGGCGTGCCACAGGGGAGTGTTATGGGACCATTGCTTTTCACAATATATATAAATGACCTAGTAGATAGTGTCGGAAGTCCCATGCGGCTTTTCGCGGATGATGCTGTAGTATACAGAGAAGTTGCAGCATTAGAAAATTGTAGCGAAATGCAGGAAGATCTGCAGCGGATAGGCACTTGGTGCAGGGAGTGGCAACTGACCCTTAACATAGACAAATGTACGAGGTGTATTCAAGTTCTAAGGCCTCCGCTTTTTTTTCTAATTAACTACTCACCCGAAATCGATGAAACTGGCGTTACTTCTCGACGCAATCGCCCTGCAGACGTACACATTTTTCGCAACGCTGACGCCATGATTCCATGGCAGCGGCGAAGGCTTCTTTAGGAGTCTGTTTTGACCACTGGAAAATCGCTGAGACAATAGCAGCACGGCTGGTGAATGTGCGGCCACAGAGAGTGTCTTTCATTGTTGGAAAAAGGCAAAAGTCACTAGGAGCCAGGTCATGTGAGTAGGGAGCATGAGGAATCACTTCAAAGTTGTTATCACGAAGAAACTGTTGCGTAACGTTAGCTCGATGTGCGGGTGCGTTGTCTTGGTGAAACAGCACATGTGCAGCCCTTCCCGGACGTTTTTGTTGCAGTGCAGGAAGGAATTTGTTCTTCAAAACATTTTCGTAGGATGCACCTGTTACCGTAGAGCCCTTTGGAACGCAATGGGTAAGGATTACGCCCTTGCTGTCCCAGAACATGGACACCATCATTTTTTCAGCACTGGCAGTTACCCGAAATTTTTTTGGTGGCGGTGAATGTGTGTGCTTCCATTGAGCTGACTGGCGCTTTGTTTCTGGATTGAAAAATGGCATCCACGTCTCATCCATTGTCACAACCGACGAAGAGAAAGTCCCATTCGTGCTGTCGTTGCACGTCAACATTGCTTATCAACATGCCACACGGGCAGCCATTTGGTCGTCCGTTAGCATTCGTGGCACCCACCTGGATGACACTTTTCGCATTTTCAGGTCGTCATGCAGGATTGTGTGCACAGAACCCACAGAAATGCCAACTCTGGAGGCGATCTGTTCAACAGTCATTCGGCGATCCCCAAAAACAATTCTCTTCACTTTCTCGATCATGTCGTCAGACCGGCTTGTGCGAGCCCGAGGTTGTTTCAGTTTGTTGTCACACGATGTTCTGCCTTCATTAAACTATCCCACCCACGAACGCACTTTCGACACATCCATAACTCCATCACCACATGTCTCCTTCAACTGTTGATGAATTTCAATTGGTTTCACACCACGCAAATTCAGAAAACGAATGATTGCATGCTGTTCGAGTAAGGAAAACGCCGCCATTTTAAGTATTTAAAACAGTTCTCATTCTCGCCGCTCGCGGTAAAATTCCATCTGCCGTACAGTGCTGCCATCTCTGGGACGTATTGACAATGAACGCGGCCTCATTTTAAAACAATGCGCATGTTTCTATCTCAATCCAGTCTGGAGAAGAAGCATCGGAGGCCTTAGAACTTGAATGCACCTCGTAATGTATTGCGAATACATAGAAAGAAGGATCCTTTATTGTATGATTATATGATAGCGGAACAAACACTGGTAGCAGTTACTTCTGTAAAATATCTGGGAGTATGCGTGCGGAACGATTTGAAGTGGAGTGATCATATAAAATTAATTGCTGGTAAGGTGGGTGCCAGGTTGAGATTCATTGGGAGAGACCTTAGAAAATGTAGTCCATCAACAAAGGAGGTGGCTTACAAAACACTCGTTCGACCTATACTTGAGTATTGCTCATCAGTGTGGGTTCCGTACCAGATCGAGTTGACGGAGGAGATAGAGAAGATCCAAAGAAGAGCGGCGCGTTTCGTCACAGGGTTATTTGGTAACCGTGATAGCATTACGGAGATGTTTAACAAACTCAAGTGGCAGACTCTGCAAGAGAGGCGCTCTGCATCGCGGTGTAGCTTGCTCGCCAGGTTTCGAGAGGGTGCGTTTCTGGATGAGGTATCGAATATATTGCTTCCCCCTACTTATACCTCCCGAGGAGATCACGAATGTAAAATTAGAGAGATTCGAGTGCGCACGGAGGCTTTCAGACAGTCGTTCTTCGCGCGAACAATACGCGACTGGAACAGGAAAGGGAGGTAATGACAGTGGCACGTAAAGTGCCCTTCGCCACACACCGTTGGGTGGCTTGCGGAGTATAAATGTAGATGTAGATGTAGACCGTGGAAAACTAAACTATTCAGATAAACGGACGATTGGCACGTGCTGCGCAACTCTACTGTAGACCCTGACGAAAACGCACGAACTGCGTCTAGTAATACGCTGATATTCAAAAACCTAACTACCGAAGCACTCAAGTGAAACTAAATAATTTGCCCCTTATTAGGAACTTTTAATATGTCACAAAATCGGTTTACTTTCTGACGCAAACGAAAACGCGAGAACTGTGACTATTAGATGTTAAATTTACACGCAGAAACTCAAGAAACTAAACTATTAAAGCACACAGATGATACAATAAAATTCGCTCCTGGTTAGGAACTCGTAAATGACACAAAAGCGTTTACTTCGCTGTTGCTGCGTCTGTCTCGGTCGGCTACTGCTGCCTGACTCCACCTATGTAAGCGATACTACCGCCATCTAAGTATTCGCATATATCTATCCCACGACTTTTGGCACCTCAGTGTATATTCGTGACATGGATATTACTTTTAGTTTCAGATAAATGTAATATTATTTTTTTTTTTGTAATGGAGCCGCACGGGAAGTAATTACCTATTTTTGTCCAACCAAGCGAATCTGCAAAGACATCATTGTCGGTAGGACGTCTGTATATGGTATTTCAAAAATAACGTTACAACTCTAAAAATTCATATAAATTTATTGAAAAAAATATAGAGCTGGGTTTAGTATTACTCTGTAGGGAAACATATCAAGTTTTTTTTTTACCTTAAACTAGAGATGTAGGTGACTTCCGTTGTTTATCCTGCCGCCGGCCAGAGTTGCCGAGCGGTTCTAAGCGCTTCAGTCTGGAACTGCGCGACAGCTACGGTCGCAGGTTCGAATCTTGCCTCTGGCGTGGTGTGTGTGTCGTCCTTAGGTTAGTTAGATTGAAGTAGTTCTAAGTTATAGGGGACTGATGATCTCAGATGTTGAGTCCTATAATGCTCAGAGCCATTTGAACCATTTTTTGTGTATCCTGCACACATTCCACAGGAAGTCAATTTCTTCCCAAACTCGCTGTAGCATTGCATGTGTAACTTGCTCAGTGGCGGCGTAAATTCTTGCTCTAAGTTCAGGTAGGGAAGCCGACACGGGAAGCACAAACGTGATATCTTTGACGAATCCCCATAAGAAAAATCGAGTGCTGTCATGTCTGGGGAATGTGGGGACAACACAATTGGCGCAACACCGCCAATCCATTGACCTGGACGGCGGTCACTGGGAAAATCCCGAACGTCAGCCACGTAGTGGGGTGATGTACCATCTTGCTTGAAGTAAACATTTCGTTCTTGGTCATCGTCATCGATCTGTGGTATGAAAATTGTTGTAACATATCCAAGTACGCTATCCCATTGGTGGTTCTCTCACGGAAAAAAGGGACCATACACTTTGTTCTTGCTCAATGCACGCAAAACGTTCAGTTTAGAGCTATCACGAACGTGGTGCAATGTTCGATGTGAATTTTCACTGTCCCAAATCCTACAGTTATGTGTGTTAACCTTGCCACCTACGTGAAAGGTCGACTCGTCATAAAAGATGATTTTGTCCAAGAAGCTTTCATCCCCATGTAATCGATTTAACATATCGTCGCTGAAGTTCTTGGAGCAATTTTATCACTGTCTTTCATTGCTTGTGCGATTGTCAATCTGTACGGTTTCAACTGCAAACGGTGTCTCAACACCCGCCAAACTGTCGTATGTGGGATTTATAGTTCACCAGATGTACTTCGGATCGATTTCGTATGACTGTTGACAAAACGTTGTCTCACTCGCTCAACTACGTCGTCAGACGTGTTAGGACGACCAGATAATTTCCCATGTCTAACCGAGCACCCTGTGCTTTACAAAACATTTATGCGACTCATAAATTGTATGCCTATTAGGAGGATCTTTAGCGTACTTGGAACGGAAATTACGCTGAACTGTGTCACCGACATCGATTCTTCAAACCAAAACACAGAGCAATTACGCTCGGGTTCAGTGAAAGCAGATATCTTAAACTCAACTGCCGCTGGCCCTCCTTATGGTGTGATTCGGCACTAGCAAACTACTTGAGACCAAACTTGATGTATTCCCCTACAAATTGACACTACTATCACCTCTGTAGGTACTATGAATTAATTTATATGAATTTTCAAAGTTGTAAAGTCCTTTTTGAAACACCCTGTATTTAAGAGACGAAGCAGAAACTCGAACCGGTCATGAACGGGACTAAAAATACCCCGTGGCGTGATACTAGCAACTCTCATGACGTAATCTTGGTTCAGGGATATCAAAGAAAACCCAAACAAGAATTCCTACTTCGTCCCTACTGAATGTGACTTACGCAATTTTTTGGACCACCTCTGTCTGGACTTGTGGCCGGCTCATGGTTTCAACCTGTCTCGAGCGGACCTGGCATGGATACGAAGCTTGACCGTAAATGCAACGACGCAAAGAGAAGGTATCTGCTGCAATAATTTGTCGCTGAGGCGTTCTTTAAACAGTGGCCCTGTGACATGTCTCCGGGCTTCCAGACGGATATTACAGTCCTTTGGTGTTCTGTCCAGACAGAAATTTCCCTCTCCCCGCCCCCCCCCCCCACCAGTCTCTCTTTCTCTCTCTCTCTCTCGTGTTCTCCCTTCGTTCGCTCTCCTGCTTTGTGCCCGCTGCCCTGCAACCAGACCGACAGCAGTTCCCGTCGAAGAGCGCTGCGGCGAGACCTCTGTTTTTCTCTGCTTTTTATTCGAAAGCTTTGAATTTTTATAACGTCGATGTAACTCCAACGATTTTCTTCCTTTCACAGCCAAGGTGCATACGACCCATTTCAGCAAGCACGGAAGCGAAAAAAGAATGAGTCAATGAATTGTGATACCTCTGGAAAAAATACTCTAACAAACATACTTCTGGTATTATACCGCGGTTTTAAGTTTCCATCTTTTCAGCGAAAACATTCACTATGAAAAATCGCTGTAGGCAAGACAAAATTATAATTTCCCCGCAACTCTGGTTCTGTACATAATATTCTGCTTTCAGAGGACAACAGCGGTTTTCTTTCTGGAAAGCTGTGAACAAGCAACGGTTTTTCATTAGAGAAAATTAAGCTTGAAAGTTCATACTGAGTGAAAACTTATTAGACCCCATTATACTCAGACTGAAGACCTCCGTGGCGTTCACAAAGGAAAAAATACAGAACATTGAGTTTTATTGTAGCTTGGTAGTCCACGTCTAAACAGTCTCGATAATTAAATATTGTCACCTGTATTTTCCCGTCATTCGTTCGTATGAACAAATTCTGATGAACTGTGGGAAATTCACACTAGAGTATAAAGCGAAGTTATTTTTAAAATTTATGGAATTCGAAACAATATCTGATTCTAAAATTTTTCCTTAAATTATTACTGCGTTCGATCTAACAGAGCACTACCAGAAACGCTTGTCTTTGTAAACTGTTTAGCAGAACTTAAAAAAAAAAAAGGTTTGAATTCAGTCTAGGCACCATCAAGAAATGTAAAATCACAGTAGAACTGTGATAAATGTAAGTGGCACCCTGAATATTGGTGAGAATTATGTAGAAAACTAGATTAAAGTACAGGCTTTCATGTACAAATAAAATTGCTAAGAAAAATCTAGTTGTTTTATTTTTATTTGAAATGAATTCTTTCTTAAAAAACACGCCTCGTATGAAAAGCAGCATTGATCATAGATCAAAGTAATGTGCTATTTTCCGGTAGGTGGTATGTTAAGGATTCCGAGTTTTTAAGGTGAAATAATTTTTATAATAGTTACCAACCATTCGATTAATGACATATTTAATAACACTTTTCTAAAGAAACTTCCAAATGATGCTTTCTAAAATGACGCAAAACATACACCATCATCCAACAGAAGAAATATATGATGTTAATTTTTTAATAATAATCTACACGTCACATATTTTAAGTATAAGACCAATAATTCTACAACTGTGACCTTTTTATCGTAAGCACACGGAGCATAGTTTCATCCTGTTGTCTTTAACTTGAATTTATCGACGATTTTCATTTCCATTTCGCATGTTTTCCAGATTTAATTTCTTTTTCACTATGAACAGCAAGACACCGAAAACATACAGCAGGTAACTGTAATACGCCAATGTAAATATGAACAAAATTAAGGAAACTGGTATTGACCAACAATAACATGTACTAAAATGTCCAAAATATCGCATCCCAAGTATTGCGATCTATATACGAGCTGTTCTACGAAAAGGAACACAGAATTTAATAATGAAACAAATAAAGGATACCGTCCTGCGCCAATCACTGGTATATAGAATAAAATATGTGTTTTTTGTATAACCGTTCATTGTTCATTTTCTTTCGAGTTACATAAATGCGTTATTACTATTTAATCCGTGGAGTTACCAATATTTTACCCATACTCGATACTATATTTGCTATTTAAATTTACGAAAATTTGCATATTTTTTCTTACACACTTTTCTCAAAAGTGTATAATTTTTGTAATAATTCTTTATAAATCCATCCTTATTATTTATTGAAGTCATGAGCGAAGACAATACTTTTTCAGAAGTTTTTGTTAGTGTGATACTCCCGAAAAAACACAGGCACATGCAACGCCATTACGCGTTTCTCATACTCATAATGTGTATCAGTTTTCTTCTTTCTTGCCTTGCGCACTATACAATTTCTGGATGGAGTTTTCAGATGGGACTGGAGAGATAAACCTAAGAAAACTTGAAAACGGTTGCTTACAACTCGCAAAATATCGAAAGAAATCGCGTGTGTTATACACCACTTAACAGATCGATTTCTCAGATTTCCAATGCTATGTAACTTGTTATGCTATCTGTTAACAGAGAAGAAGAAACACTAAGAAGAAGCTGTAGCTGCTCGACCCGTTTCACGACCAGCATGGAAACAACAGACTTGAAACCTGCGGCCGAGCCAAAGGATTAAAGACCAAATACTACTCCCCTGAACGGTTGGAAGGAATCGGAAGATATATACCATCTTCAACACTGTACACTACTCTTAGGTGCATCCCACATTTCCCTTTATTCTGTTTTAAACAAAGACATTCCTTCCATGCTGTAGATCGCAGGATTTTGAAGAAGAAAACGCACAACACTCATGTAATGTTGGCTACATAGCTTCAGGCGAAATGTCTCACCAGGTCCTAGTACTTGGCAAGAGATACTATTGCTCTAGGTATTTTTATGTGCTCCCTGTGTGCTCAGAACTAAAAAGAGTGACGTAACGCGATCGACGGGCATACTAGAGACACTGTCCAACACACCTGTGCAAAACGTCATCGGATTTTCACTGTGGTTTCCATTTCGCGACGGATCGTTCCTTACTTTCCGAATAACCCTCGCAGTTTTATTTGGGTGAGAACGTTATTACCAGTTTTTAAATTGATTTGTTCTACTAAGGGGCCCATAAAATAACTTATTTGTTCTTTCTTGTATCTTTCATTTGCTTCCAGTAGTTTTTTTATTTTTTCCCTAAGTTTTTCTCATCTTTCTTCTGTCCATATTGCGCCTTCTTTCTCTTTATTTCATCTAGGAAGACCTTAATTTTTTTTTTTGGCTCTGAACTTTTCTCTTTCTCCTATTTCTCCTCCGTTATTTCAATTTCCTTCAAGTCTGCTTTAACTTCTTTGATCCACATCACTGTTATTTTCAAGATTATGTCAACAAGGTAAAAATTCTATTTGTTACTCTTTTTTATCTGGCCTTTTTAAGTGTCCATAAAAATAATTCTTCTTCACCTCATTGTGCTTGATATTCGTTTTATATTTTCATAGAGCTCTTTATTCCTTCTTGATATCCATTTGGCTATTGTCGTATTTTGGTCCCAAGATTTTACTGATTATTTTCCTTTCCTTCTTTTCTGTATTATCTATTTGTTTGTATTTAAAGAAAGAAATTAAGGGTACTCTGGTGCCTAATGATGGTGTTGTAGTGCCAGTATGTTGCTTTTCTGGAAATGGATTTCTTGTTATACAGGTTTTTTATTAATTGAAAAGCCATTTCCATTTTACTCGCTCTCTCTAAGTTACTTTATTTCCAAAGCATTTGGTTGTATTTTCTCACCTAGGTATTTAAATTCTTCAGCTCTTTTTATTCTGCCACAGTCAGTTTCCATGTATTGTGGTGCCTAGTTTGTATCTATCACATACCGGTACATTGTTTCTTCATAAGATATACATGTACCTGCTTTTGAAGCAGTCTCTTGTAGAAGATTTATCTGGATTGTTGCAGCTTCCATAGATTCAGATAAGAAGGAAATATCGTTTGCAAAAACAATTCTCAGATTATACCCTTTTCTCGCACTTGTGATTTTTAAAATTCCTTCTTTTTCCGTTCTTTTCCTCCATTTCCTAGTTACATGTGTAACATAGCGCTAAACGACTAAGCAGGGTACGATCATACTGAGTATTTTCGATTTCTTCGGGAATATTTGATTAATAGAAAGCAGTTTGCGGATGATATGTGCTTGGTAGTATCATCGTTGGGCGATCACAAAGAATTGCATACAGACAGACACATTTCCAAATTTTGTAATGAATGGTAGCTCTCTTTGAATATGCATACATGTAAAATAATGCCTACAACATAGAGAGAAATAGTATAGTAACTGATTACAAGATCTTCTTGAATATGTCATTTCGTGTAAGTATTTACTTGTGATACTAAGAAGCGATATGAAATGGGATGATCACGTAAAATAAGTATCAAGAAAGGTGCTCGGAAGACAGGCTTGTTGGACAGTTTCTGGAAAAATGCGGTGGGTATGTAAAGGACACTAGTCCAACCAATTCTTGAATACCGTCACATTGTCTGGTGACCGCATCAAGTAAGCGTGACAACAGACATAGAACAAATTTAGGGACGCGCTGCTGTCCACACGAAAGTGTAACGTAGATGGGAATCCTTGAAAGAAACACGATGTAGTCTTCGCGAAACTTTATTGGGTGATTTGATAGAAACCTATAGTCGAAGAAGACTCTGCTACCAATATGTTGCAGTCATCGAATATCTTGTGTAGCGATCAGGACAAAAAACGAGAGAGTAAGGTGCGTACGGAGGCATATATACAGACTTTTTGGACGGTAAATCATGCAAAATATTGTGAGACTGTAAACTGTAGTGACTAAAACGTGGAGTTCGTTCTGGTAGCGTACTGAAAATATACTACCTGACGAAGAAAGGCGAAACACCCAGAAGGAGAGGATAAACGAAATGAGACCTCTGTTTGAGAGCCTGTATAATGTTATTTCAGTGATTATACAACCGAGTCAGATTTGTAAAGAACGTGGCAGTATGGGTCCAGTTATCAGTATGATGTTGCACCCTGTCTGGCCTGGATTCATGCATTGAATCCTTTGGGAAGGATATCATAAAGACTCTGTATCTTCTCATGGCACACGTTGGCCCAGACCTGTTGTAATAATTGGAAATTGATATCATGGATACTGCTATTGGGATGGACTTCACGTAAGAGCTGGTCTCACACATGTTCTATGAGTGATCGAAGTGGGGTTTTTGCAGACCATGGGAGTACCTCAACACCTCGCAGACAGCTCGCAGAGACACATGTCATTTGTAAACGAGCATTGCGCTGTTGAAAAACGGCACCATGACTCTCTCGGTTAAGAGGTAAAACATTAGGACTAATGATATCCGTGACCTGCAGTCAGAGTTGCCTCAATCATTACTAGCTATGACCAGAAGTCGTAGCCGCTGGCTCATCACGACGTGACGTTAAGAGTCACATCACGCGACGCCATTCATCAGCAGCCTGTGCTTCCCAGTCACAGCACGACTCCCAGAACAGATGATGAATGGCAGCTGGCTCTAACTGTTGAAGAATGTGATTTAATGCGAATGAGTTGGAAGGACAAACCTGTGATCTCCAGATACAGTATTGCTAGTGTCTTGCTTGGCACAGTACACTCGTGCAAGTATTTGGGCGTAACGTTGCAAATCGATGTGAAGTGGAACTAGCACGCGAGAACTGTGGTAGGGAAGGCGAGTGGTCGACTGCGGTTTATTGGGAGAATTTTAGGAAAGAGCGGTTCGCCTGTAAAGGAGACCGCATGTAGGAAACTGGTGCGACCTATTCTTGAGTGCTGCTCGAGTGTTTGGGATTCGTACGAGGTTGAAGGAATACATAGAAGCAATTCAGACGTGGGCTGCTAGATTTGTTACCGGCAGGCTTCAACAACACGTAAATGTCACACAAATGCTTCGGGAACCCAAATTGGAATCTATGGAGGGAAGGCGACGTTCATTCGTTCATTATGAGAAACACTACTGACAAAATTTAGAGAACTGGTATTTGAAACTGACTACCAAACCATTCTACATTGTGCGTAAGGACAACAAAAATAAGATACGAGTAACGAGGGCTCGAACGGAGGCATATAGATAGTCGGTTTTCCCTCGTTCTGTTTTCGATAGTAACAGCAAGGAAATGACTGGTAGTGGTACAGCGTACCCTCGGCCACGCACCGTACGCTGTCTTGCGGAGTATCTATGTAGTTGTAGATGTAGATTTGTGTTGTCTTGTTAACAACATCCTAGTCCGATGCTGCTAGTCTCCGACAAGTTGTGAAAGATGGCTCAGAATACTGCAGGGAACTCAGTATTTGTTCTCGAATGGCTGGTGGAGATATGAAGGGATTACGATGTTCTTGGTGTACAATATGGCCGTCATTCCTTCTGGTGGTCAGACTTAGTCGATCGGAACCGTGATGACGAGTAGACTTGCCCTCACATTCCCATGCAGTTGGTCAACAGGCCGTTACCACATCCTAAAGCTCCCAGATCTGAACATTGCGTGATTCAATCACCGAGGCCCCTTACAAACTTTCTAAGATGCTACACCTTGCATCATAGTGTCCTTCACAGCTATCACTTAATATCTGACGCTCTTCAAGCTCTTTACATATCCTATCGGGTCTGGTAGCAACACTAAACAACACTAACGCTCTCATGCGGCCGTTCAACTGTTACAGAGAATCGCAGCTCTAATCATTACACTGACAGGTCTTCTGGGTCAGGCAGCGTATATAGGCCGCATTCTGCATTAAGTACAACATTCATAGACAGGTACAGAAGTATGTAGATACTTTCAACGCTCTAAATAACACTACCGTTTCTCACCAGCGACGAGACATAACCTCCCTGCTACAGCGCTGTCTGCCAAATAGGTAATAAATGTGTAGGTTACAAATACATTCAACGATGAAACGACGTAAAATTGTTGCAGTCCATCTGATTATGACGCCATGACCATCGAAACGCGTAGTGATATTGAAAATGAAAACAGAAGTTATCGAGCAACTTTATCTTTCTCTTGGTCAGTACATGAGTGGTATAGAAAAGAAAGTTGATAATGTTAGTATAAAACATCCACCGGCAAGTGCTGTACATTAGCTTGAGAAATACTTGTGTGGATGTAGATGCAGAAATGCATGTATACTATTAAGGCAATATTTCATGCGGAACTCAGTGGTGGCTCGTAATCACATTCTCAGTTATTTTGCAAATGGCTTGTTTTCGATTCCATTTCTTTTGGACCTTCAGCCATATATTAATTATGATTTTAAGAAGCGATACCTCAGGTATGATGAAATCGATAATATTAAAGCGAGTCAATTTTTGAAATTTAAAGAACGGTATGACTAGGCCACCAAAAGCTCCTGCAAAACATACCTCTTCAGGGACAAGTAGTTTCTGTCAAGCAACCGTATTCAAGTGACGTGTGTATTATAAAACCGTCTAAGAAACAGAAAACGTTAAATAATTACAGTGTATCATTATAAATAGCGGATATTCAAGGATTAACTTTACATTAGGTTAAAGGAAGGTTTCTACATCCACAGGCGCCCGCCATACGACATCCCCCTATACGGCGCGGATTCACCGGTTGCATAATCAGCAGGCGCGGCCATTCGACACGGCTGATAGCGAGCACCGTCTAAAGACGGCACCACAACCAATGGAACTACGCCGTGCAACACAAGTAAAGAACCACTTAAATCCCGTAAACGTCTCCCTTTCCGACTTATAAGTTCGAAATTTAGCTCAAAGATGCGAACTACCTTTCTCTGTAATGAGGCAAAAGCTTGGCGCCCTGCGACGTCACCTTCGGGCACGGCGGGAATTCAGACAGCAGCTGACGACACGTGCGAGAGAAAGGGCCAGAGCTCAGAAATTCATTCGAGAAGTAAAGTGAGTACAACCCAACAGTACAGTGGACCTCCAGGAAGCTATCTCGAAATACAACGTGGCGGACATGGACTCGTAAGATGAACAATCATATCTTAATTGCACTGTCAGGTTGCGGATTTAGTTGTTGGAAGCTACGTATTCTAAGAAGTTATTTGTGTTCAGTTACACCAGAGTTTTACGTTCCATTTGAGCGTTCTGTTAAATAGAGTTATGGTACTTTGATTATTTATTCGTGCAGTCATCATTGACACTACACTAGCCCAGTCGTAGTAAGATGAAGTGCTACTGAACGAACAGACAAGTCAGTGATTGTCTGTGGAGGAATGGCAGCCATTTTCTCACAAGGGCCAAAACCGGAGATGGTAATGATGATGGACCCAGGGGTCTGGAACGAAACTGACGTTCTAACCATCCCAAACGCGATTCATCGGATTCGGGTCGGGAGTCAGGCTTGGGTGTTCCGTTTAAGCAGTGTTATTGTCCACAAACCATTGACTTACGATTGCTGCTGTATGACAGGGTGCATCGTCATGCTGAAACAGTGAGCTTCACCGAAATGTTGCTCTACTGTACCCAGTACAAAAAACTGTGAAATATATTCATGCTCTTCCACATTTAGCGTTTTCTTAAGCGCAATAAGGGGAACTCACCCTAATAGTGAAAAACTGGAACTTCTTTATTTAAATAAGTGTGTCTGTACTTAAATTGCAGACTGACTGAGAAGATGAAACTTCTACGTTATTTGATTCTGAAACAGCTGAGTAAAACTGAACGTGCTGAGCCTACTTTCTCTTTACTTTCTCTTGTCATGTCAACACTGACCCCCAATAATCTAGCGCAACGCAATCTGATGCCTCAAAAGAATTAGAACCTGACTTCAAATAATTAATAAAAAAGAATGGCTCTGAATAAGAAGCAATCCTGACAATAAACTGTACACTTCATTAAGGACTTACCCCACAAAAATCTTCATTACGTGAACTACTGCAACAGAGTGAGCGTCAATACTACCAGCAAAATAGAAGATTCTAACTATTAAAGCCACTAAGTACTAATAGGCATGTGGTTAGCAAAGGAAAGATTTTGTTGCAAGCCAAATAATGTATTTTTTACCTTAATAATGTGACATCCATTTCAAACACGAATATAAATCGTCAGTGACATTCAGTAAAAAGATATATAATCATGAATAATTTTCAATCTCCAAGTCGGATACTGCCAGATCGTTAGCCTACGCTAACAGTTCAGACCTCTACCCTCCATCAATGGTAACTTCTCACATTTAATATCCATCACTGCTGGCTGTTCACCTCCAACTGCTCAACAGTACTTCCATCACTGCTGGCGACTAACTTCCAACTGCCAACACTACCGGCGATTAACTTCCAACAACGAGTCCGACCAGCCACAGAGTCTCTCACAAAGAAAGCGCAGTCAGAGATGCAACGCAAAGCGCTACACAGCGCTGCCAACACAGAAGCAGCCCACTTACAAAACACCCCCATAACATACTTGACTATTGAGACTTTACGTGATGCAGGCAACTTTCTCCAGGCATTCGCCCTTCTCCCGGACAGTCACAGGGTATATCGTGATTCATCGCTGCAAATCACTTATTTCGAGTAGGCCAGTGTCCAGTGGCGTATCTTTTTAGCCTGCCACAAGCGTCGCTTAGGTCTGTCTACGGATGTGTGTAGAATAGGAGGAGCTGCCCACCGTTGTACCACAATCTTGTTAATATACTGTGCACAGTCGTTGTGCTCGGCAGATTGCTGACAGCACTAGGGAACTCACAGTGATTCATTCCTATAATTTTAAGTGATGTTTAACAACCATCCTCTGCAATGTTTCACGGTTCGTCCCCATCAGTACATGAGATCTCTTTTGGTCTTGGTTTAGCCGTGATCGTTCCTCCGCGTTTCCACTTCACAGTCACATTACCATCAGTCATCTTAATCAGCTTTAGAGGTGTTGAAATGTACATGATGTATTTATTTCTCAGGTGACGTCCATGACCAGTTCTCGTTGGAGGTCACTGAGCTCTCGTGACAGACCCATTCTGCTGCTATTGCTTCTACACTGACAACACAACACTCCCCACGCCCTTTTATACTGACGGGTCCGCCTATTGTGACATCTAGAGGCCATACTCTTTTGATCAGATAATGTAATTATACACATTATAGATGTACACCTATCTAATATGCGCCGGCCGCGGTGGTCTAGCGGTTCTAGGCGCTCAGTCAGGAACCGCGCGACTGCTACGGTCGCAGGTTCGAATCCTGCCTCGGGCATGGATGTGTGTGATGTCCTTAGGTTAGTTAGGTTTAAGTAGTTCTACGTTCTAGGGGACTGATGACCATAGATGTTAAGTCCCATAGTGCTCAGAGCCATTTGAACCATCTAATATGCCTTTCACTTACACATGCATCCATTATCTTACACATTTTTCCGTTAGACACTAAGCGCTCAAATCGACAGTTCGCTTTCATATTGGAAAGAGTGTATTGCCTTGGCACAGTTTTCAGACTTTCGGTTCTAGCCGGCTCTGTATTAGGAGTGTAATAGACTGTATTTCGTTATTCTGTTTTTAAGAAATGGCTTCCACTTTTATGTGCTGCAGTCTTTTTCTGAAATTTCAGAAACTACTCCGAAAAATCAAGGTTTATCCAAACATAAAAACGTATTGCAAGTTACAACAGGGTCATGTGCCAAGGAAAAAATATTATACTGAAATTTAAAAGCAGTAAAATGTTGTCAGTACTGTATTCAGTTCTATATCTGTTACGCTGTTACTCTACCACACAACAATAAACAGTAAATGAAACCAAATTAAGCACAGGCAGTATCAACATCTTGCTACCAGTTAAATATATTTTGGAATTCAAGCTTTTGGAAACTAACACAAATTTTCATTTCAAGAGGGATAAAATTATTAAAACATTAATGAAACTCGTTTAACTTGTAGGTATCCCATGTTGCATGGTGAGACATTTTTTTAAACATACCAGACAATGCACGACTGATGACGTATGGCTTTACTATCCACAAGTTATACAACTAGTTTTAAAAAATATGTAGAATATTGCTTATAATAATATTATGTAACTGAAGAATTAACAATATCCCCCCAAGTAGCTTTAACATATAATACAGCACTTAAATTTGTAGAACTTTAAATATTTACAAATGCTGCGCAAACCACAACCTCGTAACTAGCAACAACAAAAACTGTCGACAATGCGGAAATTGTTTATGGCGGACTCTAGTGGGCATTTGTTCACGTGATTCTAAAATCAGTCACTAGACTGAACTACCGACCAAAAAACATCAACTATTTCTATGTGCACTATCCTCAAGAAACAATGCTCTCCACTACTATTTGTTGTAGATTTTTGTTGATTTGTAGATGACCTATAAATTGTCGCTTAACCGGAACTGGTTGTTTGTGAATAAACACTCCCTGTATCATGATGCTGTTCTTTCAGTACATGGAAGCTGTGCAGTTGAGTTTACGGAAAACAATTTTTCGAAACCTAAATGATTGATGCATCAGATACTCACAAGTGAAGGCCACGACGTTCGGATAATGAATTTATTTCAAACTTTGTGCATTTTCAGTAATGTATTAGGACAACATAAGGTACAAGTAGTAACGCGTACTGCTTAGGCAGTTTCGAGGAAATCGCAGGAGCAGATTCAAACTCTGCGGCTCTGGTCACGAGACGGCGGCGATCAAGCGGTTACCGTTCAAGTTCCATAATCGCCGGGTCACTAGATCGAGTCGCCCGCGTTTCTTTGCTTGTTTCTTAAATGTATACTTTTTCAACAGTGGTCATATTATTTCATGTAAATCAGATTTGAAAGTTTTTTTTTTTCAGCACTGGCCATATTATTTCGTGTATACGACATCTGACAGGTAATATAATGCAGAAACACGTTTATCTGTAAGAAATTTTATACTGTACTCTGTGGTAGAGATTTTCAAACCATTCGAACGTTGAGTATTCGTTCTTATTACATTATCAATGTTTCACCGCTAAGCAAGACAATTGCCGAATGAGGCGTGTCTGTGTGTCTGCAGGTGTAAGCGTCCAGATACAAAGCAGTTCTGCACACCTTAGTTCACTGTGCGTATAAGCGACTTCGTAAATCACAACAGGCATGCATGTTCGAGAAAAGTTTACGCGTTTGGTAGTTTACTTGTCGATAGTTAAAAAATATAATATTTTTTGTAATAACTAAAATTAGTAAGGAGCCGAATAACATGGAACTTAAATAAAAGTGCATGCAATACACGTTTTTTTTTTTTTTTGTTAAATTCGGTTTGGAATGTCATATACAGGCTAAACATTAATATAATCGACAAACTTCAGGGACGAATACCTGACTAGAAATGGAGGAAAAAAGGACTAGTGAACATGTATCCGGAAATGCATCATTGCCGCAGTAGATGGCACTGACGAATGACACTTCTTCTCACGACATGCCCTGTGTTCAGTGTATGTTGCAGGCTGTGTGATTGACGCATCGTACTGTAAGAAGCAGAATGGTCCGGTATTCATTAAGGAAACAAGCCGAAACGGCCGTGTACGTCGAAGCAGATGGAAACGGTCGAGAGGCAGCACGGCTTTACCAAATAAAGTATCCTAATAGACACCAACCACATCATACAGCATTTCAGGCCCTTTTTGGGCATTTGTGTGACAGTGGATCCTTTCAGACAAATGAAAGAGCAGGTAGACGGTGGACTGTGTGTACGCCAGAGTTAGAGGACCAGGTTCTAGATGATATTGAGACGAACCCTATTATAAGCTCCAACCAAAAACAAAAACAAATATCGTTCTCTACAGCAGAGAATCACTTCACGGCTTCTACCTCACCGTCAGAATCGCAACGCACTGCTGCATATTCAACAAGTAAATCTGCCCTTGCGATATTCTCGAAATTACCTAAGTTGTATGCCTTACTACTTGAGTATTATTTTGTCCTAAAGGAGTACTGAAAGTGTACAACGCTTGAAGTAAATCCGTGATCCGAACGTCGTGGCCTGCCCTTGCCGGTCGCAAGAAAGTCAGATTTGTATCCGAAGCTGTGGAGTTCGCAGGTGAATACAACTGCCGCCAACGACCGCCTTCTCTGTTTCGCAACTCCACTAGAGAGAAGTGCCGTCGCCCCACACCTCGACACGCCCCTTCCGTCGCCGCTGCCGCCGCGCCAAACCTCTCTCCGCCCTACAGCGGCGAGCGCGCCGCAGGGCGACGGCGGCGGCGACGACGACGACGTCGGCGGCAGAATCGTTTGCAATTTGCCTCACGTCACGAGGACGAGAGGCGACGCGGAATTTATGTGTAATGGCTAACTTCGCGAATCCCCGGAGCCGACGGCGACGAGCGGCGCGAACCAAGTTGAGCGCCGCAGAGGGAAGGCGAGGTAAGAGAGCAGCGGCGAAAGGTGAGAGGGAGGCCGGCCCGCTCGCGCACACGGCGCACGTCGCGGCAGAAGCAGTCGCGCCCTCCCCGCCAGCCGCGGGACATGCGTCTTGATATTAGCTTTGCTATCTGTGAAGTTTTACCCGCGCGCGAGCCGCCTTAATACCGACCGGCGCGACGCGGTGGCGTCCCGGGGACGCAATTGCGGAGAAGCCGGCATACAGCCAGCCAGCCAGCCAGCCAGCCGGCCCGCTAGAGCCGAGCTGCAGCCAGATAAGGCTGCCCCAGTGGCCACGTAATAGCCGAATATTAAACTCCCCGGGCGGCCCGGCCCGGCACCGCCAACGCCACGGAAACCGACTGGGCACTTTTCCTCTGCTGCACCGCTACAATAAAATTATATTACTTCGTCGCCGAAAGCGGCAAACCCCGTCTCCTCGCGAAAAGCCCGCAAGGGTTCCGAAGAAGCGGTCTCCTGGAACTGCTGCACTAAAGTTGTAATTTATGGGCCCAGAATGCAGTCCCTCTCTCTCCTTCACGCGCGCGTCGCTATTCTTACGCTGTTCTTTCGGGTAATGAAGGTGGGAAGGAGGCAGTAAGATTACGATCCTCACTGGTTGTTGAACTACTTGAAGCAAGTTCTGGTCTTATTGCTCCATCACGATCTAGAATAAGGCCACTTGCGCGGTATCGCCTTTTGACACTCTTGTCTCGAAGCAGTAGCAATAATGCACTGTTTAGAAATCTTCAATGCTGTTATCTCATTTTACAAACCCAGCACGAGGTATGCTAATTACAGCGCGCTTTTTTGAAACTTCCTGTCAGATTAAAACTATATGGCGGATCGGGATTCGACCACAACTTTGTTATCCAGTGATATCCAGTGACCTCCCTCAGTACCCGGAATTTGCCGATAGCTTTCAATTAGCCGAGCGGTCTAGGGCGCTGCAGCCATGGACTGTGCGGCTGGTCCCTGCGGAGGTTCGAGTCCTCCCTCCCTCGGGCATGGGTGTTTGTGTTTGTCATTAGGATAATTTAGGTTAAGTAGTGTGTAAGCTTAGGGACTGATTACCTTAGCAGTTAAGTCTCATAAGATTTCACACACATTATAACATTTGACAGCTTTCAGCTATTTTCCAAACTTCGCAGACGCTACAGTAAGAGAGCATTGCCTTCAACGGCAAGGGTCCGCGTTCAAGTATGTCCACCCCACAAAAAAAAAGTTCAAATGGCTCTGAGCACTATGGGACTTAACTTCTGAGGTCATCAGTCCCCTAGAACTTAGGTCTACTTAAAATTAACTAAGGACACTACCCACATCCATGCCCTAGGCAGGATTCGAACCTGCGACCGTAGCGGGCGCCCAATTCCAGACTGTAGCGCCTAGAACCTCTCGGCCACTCCGGCCAGCTGTCCACCCCACAGTTTTAATCCCTTACACTCCGGTTTTTTCTTTTTTTATTGTTATTTCATCCCCTTTACCCCATATAGGCGGGGCATGGGCTGCCAGTGGTACAAAGTGCCGCTCTTCAGCTTAAACCACTTAAAGACATTAATGAAGAACTGACAAACACATATTTATCGATGTAAAAATTTAGATATATTTTAAGATACATTGTAGAGATGATTACATACATACAGACTGGTTATCTTCCGTGAAAGTATAAAAAGGAAATAAAAATTCTGACAGGTAAAGGTAATATGACAAAGATGGACATTTAAAACCTTAGAACGCAAATGAAACGGCGACGTTCGTTAACAAGAAGCACAGCACTTTGTAGGATGAATAAATATCGAAGTGGACTGGATTTTATTACCTGCGAGAGGAAGTCGGTTGAAGTTGCATTCGGATAAGATGTGAAGTTTGCGTAGGCTTAGGGACGGTGGGGCGTGTCTGCGAAGGCGCGGCTGAATACCGGGTTTGGTGACCAGAGGCGACAGAATGGGGTTATTGGAATCCTACAATGTGCATATCTATATCTGTCTATATATTCAATACTGTGAAACAATGCTCTCTGTCCGTTTTTCTGTTTGAACATGCTAATATCGAAACCTCCGAGGTGAATCTCCATGGGGTTTCCTCGGGTAACTTGAGTGTGACTTGCGACAACGTATAGGTTTTATTTCATCAAAATCGGGTAATGGGTAAAAGATATCGTAATCTGCAGTTTTCTCTACAATCGTCTGCTCAGCTTGAAACTCTGAATTTTTGATCATCACGTTGTAGTACGCCAAAGAACCAACAGCTGACGATGTTAGTCTCATAGCAAACCAGAGAACCAACAGATCAAGCTGTTAGTCTTCTCATTTAACTCGGTGACAGATGCATTTTCGGAAGCGCCACAAGCTTATTTTAACGAATGAGGATTAACACTAGTATGTGGTTAAGATATACAGATTTACTGATTTCGCTTTGTGTATTGAAACCTTAATCACAACGATCTGCTTCTGTCGATAGGTTTCATACATTTTATTTGCTAGGAAAACGAATTTTTTAAGTTTCCATTACAAAAAATGGCTCTGAGCACTATGGGACTCAACTGCTGTGGTCATAAGTCCCCTAGAACTTAGAACTACTTAAACCTAACTAACCTAAGGACAGCACACAACACCCAGCCATCACGAGGCAGAGAAAATCCCTGACCCCGCCGGGAATCGAACCCGGGAACCCGGGCGTGGGAAGCTAGAACGCTACCGCACGACCACGAGATGCGGGCTTTCCATTACAATCTGGGCGCCTGTTCATTACATCTCGGTTTCGTTCTGTTTACCAATAAATGTGAAACTCGCTGTGGCTCTTAAACATCAGGCTTTATCTCGATCTTTGGAAACTTCTTCCGAAAGTGAGGAGCAATGTAACTTTGACCGAAAGTGTCATCCATTATGCCGCTTAATGTCCTTCATCGCCGGCCGCGGTGGTCTAGCGGTTCTAGGCGCTCAGTCCGGAGCCGCGCGACTGCTACGGTCGCAGGTTCGAATCCTGCCTCGGGCATGGATGTGTGTGATGTCATTAGGTTAGTTAGGTTTAAGTAGTTCTAAGTTCTAGGGACTGATGGCCATAGATGTTAAGTCCCATAGTGCTCAGAGCCATTTGAACCATTTTTTTTGTCCTTCATCGTGTTCGATCTTTTAGAAAAATAACGAAAACAATGAAAAACTGGAGCGGTTGCATATTTTTCTTTTTCATGATAATCGAGAATTTATCCTCAGTTTCAAGTGCATTTGTTTATATGAATATTTTTTGGTGATGATTGCATTTGTCGTTTCCTGCCTCTCTTGCACTGTATATGTCGTTTTTGAGTCTATAAGGTACTATGCCACCTCCATTACACAGAATGTCACACACAGAAATCATAACTTTCACTACTTGTTTTAGTAATCAAAACATGCATATTTTGGCAGTCTGCTCTTGGAAGTAATGTGGTGTAGAAGCCTTGTTTGCGTTCCACCAGTGGAGCTGCTCGTAAGCAGGTGTTTATTCCCTAGGTGTCGCAAGTTGTTAGGCAAACGTTCTAAATATGGCACATTGCGTTAGACAGGCTGCTATCAAAATCCTTTTTAACGGGATCACGCCCAACCACAAGCATAAGAGGCTGAGTGACTCCTATGAGATGATCTGTGTCTGGATCTTCTGGACACCAAGGGCATCAGTTTCTCAACTAAGACCAGCATCGTTCACATTAAGATGATAAATGCCAAGGTGTGCACAACTGTGGTGAACTAATTCAGGAATTCACTAAAGTTCAAACATTCGTATGGTCACATCAGGCAGTTACAGTGAACAATGCGGGTCTAGGCTTGTGCACTCTTAAGGTCTTTGACGTGTACAGTGGTGTCAGGCAGATGAAAATGGATTTGACAAAACATGTAACGTACTACCTGGTGATCTGCAGTTGCGGCAGTGACATACGATGGTCAACCGTGCACATGTTCTGGCTCTGGCAAGGAAGACCATATTAGGCTGGTGCGTATTCAATGGTGACTGATGCAAACTCGATCAAATAATGGATGTCACCAGCAACAGCGACGATCTTCCCCGTCACTTAGGTGGAAGTGTCGACTACAGCCCCTATGGACGATGAAATCACCAATCAGCTGTGGGTCCTGACGTCCTGCGAATCCAATGGGGAAATGACCCAGGTCACATTGTCTCCTCAGGTGACAACAACTATGCAACAAAACCAACCGACATCACTGGGTGAAAGTCAAGAAAAGTGGATGTCGACAACAAGGCCATGCCAATTTCTGTCTTCCTCACTGGTGGAATGACAGCTACCGAGCAACACCCAAAATTCAAAAGGGAAGCTCACTCCACAAACAACTAAAGTCTCGCAAACGTAAAAACCAACGGCGTGCGCCTTCCGGCGACTGCCTTCTCTGCACGAAAGAACAGGAAGGTAACAGCATCTTGGAAGACACGAAGGACACGCCCAACATAGGGACGAGCCGACCTGACATCTTCCACGCTCCTCCAGACCTGCTAGTCACAACGCCAAAAGAAGCTGACCCTCCATCAGCTGACCGTTAGAAAGACGTACGGGATCCGACCTATGGAACTGCAGCTGGAAACTTACTGTACGTGGTAGAAAAGGGAAGTAGATGTGGGTTATACCCAGTGTACCCATATCAGTCTGGCGACCAGGTAAGTGGCAGTGAGCCAGCGGCGCTTTAGTGACTATATCCCATTCCAGAATGAAATTTTCACTCTGCAGCGGAGTGTGCGCTGATGTGAAACTTCCTGGCTGATTAAAACTTTGTGCTGGACCGAGACTCGAAATAGTAATCTTTGCCTTTCGCAGCCCAGCGATCTACCACCTGAGCTGTCCACGAACGACTCGCGCCCCAGCTTTACTTCCGCCAGTACTTCGTCTCCTACCTTCCAAACTTCACAGAAGTTCTCCTGCGAACCTTGCAGAACTAGTCCTCCTGTAAGAAAGGATATTGCGGAGACATGACTTTACCACAGCCAGGGGATTTTTCCAGAATGAGATTTCCACTCTGCAGCAGTCCACTCATATGATACTTTCTGGCAAATTATAACTGTATGCCGGACAGAGACTTAAACTTGGAGCGTTTGCCGTTCACGGGAAAGTGCTCCGAAATATCCTTTCTTCCAGGAGTGCTAGTTCTACAAGGTTTGCAGGAGAACTTCTGTGAAGTTTGGAAGGTAGGAGACGAGGTACTGGAGGAACTAAAGCTGCGAGGACGCAGCGTGAGTCATGCTTGGGTAGCTCAGGCGGTGTAGCACTTGCCCTCGAAAGGCCGAGTTCGAGTCTCGGTCCAGCACACAGTTTTAATCTGCCAGGAAGTTTCATATTCCGTTCTACCGACGTCCATGACGACTCCGCCTGAGGCAGAGACAAGGCAACAAAGTTTTTGGCTGACAACAATCAACTTCAGTACTAGCAGAATGCGCCATAAATTCTTCATGCTGCATACATGCCTGGACATCGACATCACTGTCCTGCAAGATGTCCACGTAGCCAGGTTTCTTGCCCTATTCAGTTGCACAACTAAAGTCCCTCACGCTTTACCCAATGGCAGCGGCTTCGCCGTCCTATTTACATAGTGGCTGGTAGCCAATTACATTCGATATCTCCTCAACGCACAGGGCGTGGCCGCCAAGGAGAACAGAGTTCTACTCATCATGCTCATAGAGTGCAAAAATGCGACAATAGGTGCTGTTTCACGTTATCGGCATGGAGGACGGTACACATCTCAACACGCAAGGGGACAGCCGAGACTTTTCATGAACGTCATGCTCGACTGTATTCGGCGTGGCAACCAGATCCGGCAGTTATTGCAGACGTCTTATGGTGGATCAGTGGCACTGGAAGTGCAGTTAATAGAGGACGTGACAGAAAACGATGTGTCAGATACCATCGAAGGGGAGCGGCCAGCAAGATCCTGGGACCAGATAGACTCCGTTTGGAATGTCTTAGGGCCTTTAAGCACCTGATGGGTCTTGTTGGACAGAGATGTGTCAGGAACTGGTGTCTCCAGATTTACCATCACCCGTAACCTTCTTAGAAGGATTGATAGTGCTTATTCATAAATGTGATTGTGGTTCCCGTATCCATGATTACTGACCCCTGACGCTGTTGAATGATGACATGAAAATCTTCACCAGATTGATGGCTACGGATTTAGCAGGATCAAGCATCCTTGGGGGGCGGGGGGTTCCTCATAACTTACTCGCAGTTCCATGGCAATATAGAGACATGATAATGCTGGCAATGTTTTAGGACGGACCAGATGCGCTGGAATCCATCGACTTAAGTTCACCGAGTTGAGCACCGATTCTTGACTGCAGTTCTCTGGAACGCGCAGTACCCAAACCACTTCATCAAAGTGGTGACGCACTTATTTAACGATGCATCATCGAGGATGCTCGATAACGGCCGTTTAAGGGCACCCATCCAGATTCATCAGTCGATGCGGCAAGGTTGCCCATTATCAACACTATTACACACCTTGGCCCTAGAATCTTCGTTAGGTAGCCTGTGCCACAGACTGAGTGAAATGACGCTCGGCACTGTCACCTTCGGATGCACCGCATATACCGACGGTCTGATGCTTATTCTCTTTGGCGCTGATGATATGAAATTCGCCATGCAGTGCATCACGACCAACGCGGCAGCCTCAGGTAGCAGCATTAACGTCGAAAAGTCAGTCGCAATGTGTATCGGGGTAGGATTTCCACACGAAAGTGTCACCCCCTTTCGAGTAACCGACCAGATGACACGCTTGGGTTCAGACTGTGGTATCAACATTCGATACCACACTTGTTAGGGCCTGCAGATATCGACCGCTGTCCGTAATGGATATCGCTGGACCCGCGAGTCGCGACTAGCGCCGCTAGCGCCGTTCGGGGGCTTGTGACAGTATCTGGCGAGCTCTCGTCCTTTTTTGCTCAGGACGTCAACTAGGAATGTAGCATAGCCTTCAGCTGATAGGAAGCAACCTCTTAAAAGGTGCTTAGTCAGGTATGGCATAAGTAAAGCCTCTCTAGATATCGGTTTGTAATTATATGTATGCAGCATATGAAGAAGCCTGTAACACAAGTTAAGTACAATTCATTAATTTTTACCAACGACTACTAATTATTTCGGTCGTTGCAGATACAGACTACGCAGCTAGCTCTTTACCGACTTCACTGCCAAACCTGCAATATATGTTTCTATTTAGCATTGGCCGCCTGTCATCATAACTACTGAGGAAGAGAATCATAATACAGTGATGTACGCCGTATGACGATCCATAATTATAGGCGCCTCATGCACCAAATTAGAGCAGGTACAGCATATCACCAACTGTAGTCTTTTAACATCCTCCAGAAGACATACTATGCTAACGTCTGCCTAGCGTCGGCATCCCGCACATCGCACAGGCACTTCCCGTTACGAACCCAATGGCCCGCAATATTATGACGACTCTCGGCTACTTCGTTAGCACAGGAATGTTTTTCAAAGTTCGATATAAACCTCTCACCAACGGCAGGGGAGGACTAGGGCTAGTAAACGTTTACGACAGAGCCGTAGCCCTGTTTAACAGTTCACAGTTACGGTTACGGCATCGCTGCCCCACCAGCCGCACAAGGTCATCGCTGGAAGCACAAGCGCCAGCCTTCCTCGAGTCCCTAGTGTCTTCACAAACCATCCCGGCAGCATTATTCTACCTCATACCTGGGGCGTATCTACTTGCAACATAATTGCACAAGCGATACTTTCCTGGCTCCAGCCTTGACGACAGCGAAGGAGATCTATTGGGTCCTGTAACAGAGACGGTAACCGAATGTGGTGGAAACGAAATATCCCAGCATGCGATGGTATGTCGAGTGATGGACAGTCCACGCAGCTATGCTCGATTCTGACATTCAGTACACTTGGTATATGACAGTGAATAGAAAACAGGCCACACAGGAACGCCTGCATATAATCTACATGGTGGAGTCCCCCAGTTGCGTGCAATGTAATGTGACTTAAACGTATGAACACCGCCTTAGCTGCGGCGAGGCTGCGGGGGTCTGGTATTTCGTCAACCAAATGGTGCCTTTTATGCTGCGGGCACATGTCACCACCCAAACTCGTCTTGTTGGAGATGTACTATCCAAGGACCACGACCAACGTCATTATGTGGATCCGAGGCCATGTGGCTATTACTTATTCAGTGCCGGCCGCTGTGGCCGAGCGGTTCTAGGCGCTTCAGTCCGGAACCACACGGCTGCTACGGTCGCAGGTTCGAATCCTGCCTCGGGCATGGATGTGTGTGGTGTCCTTAGGTTAGTTAGGTTTAAGTAGTTCTAAGCCTAGGGGACTGATGACCTCAGATGTTAAGTCCCATAGTGCTCAGAGCTATTTCAACCATTTGAACGTATTCAGTGATAGTGCGTCGGATGTGCTTGATTTTAAGAACTACTTACAGGAACGGCATTGCATGATACCTAGGAACCCCAAGAACCCGAATATAGACAATATTTTCTGAACTACCTCTCGAGTTCGCTACACAACCTGCTGCGTAGCTGAATTATCCACGGCAAGAGACGATCAACATGTTGCAACGCAGAAGACTTACAACAAACAACGGTGACCCAACAAAAGGTACGAGAAGATACATTTGGATGATCTGGCAACGCGAGGACCCTAAGTACCACTTTCAAACGGAGGACGGAACCATCTTTTCTCTTCTATCTTCACGGCTCGACACGACGTCTTACACATCGACTGTAGAAAAAATCCTGCTTCTGGAACGCATTTTGTCTGTTCATTTCCTCCTCAACCCATATTTCCCTCCTTCTTCCCTTGAGTGAGAAGGGGGCACCATGGTCAGGCCATGACAGACGATTCCTGCCACTCTGCCACCTGACCCAATCTCAAAGAAAAAGTTGTCAGAGTGGCTGACTACCATACGAAGACCCCGGATTCAATTCTCCGTCTAGACAGGGAGTTTTCCTTTTGACTTTAACGGAGTCTACACAACCTCATGATGGCAACAGAGAAGTTACTTCAATGAGGTCTACATAGCCGACAACAGCAGGGAGAACCCCTCCATAGCGCACCCAAATGAGGCCATTGGCTACAAATGACACAACGGTCGGTCGACTGCGATTGGCTCATCTGAGGCCAAAACGGCAGAGTTTTACTGTTCTTTCTTTTCCTATACCTGTACGACTACGTGTACGGTCGACCAAGATTATGAAATTTATATTGCGGTAACTTACAGATCTAACATTGCGGGTCAAAGTTGGCTAATGTGTTATCATCATGGTGTGCTAGTGAAAAAAAGGAACGTTAGATTTTAACATCTCGTTGACTTCAAGCTCTTTATAAGCGAATAAAAGTCACACAATTAAGATAAATATTCAAGAAAACTGGCTTTGTGCCGAATTATCCCACCATTAAAAGACAAAGGAAAATCATGGGAATACTTAAATCTGGATCTCTGATAGGCCATTCCGTTCCCGATCTTCCTGAAAGGTAGTCCCTTGTACTAACTTCCATGCCACGTATATTTGTAGACTTTCAGGTCGAGAATAAATTTCTGTAAAATTCATTTTGTTGTACAGCCCAGAAAAATACTATGCCATCTTTTACGGTGTTGTTTTTTCTTTTGGCATTCTCACCTCAAAACCGATTGTAAGTCATAATATTAAGTATTTCTGTCTGATGCTACGGTTCGGCTTACCTTTAGACGAAGAGATGTCCGAAGAACGTGAATCGAATTCGTCCTCCGATATCGAAGTCGTTAAGCTGAACTTACAGCATCCTCACACGAAGGAAAGATCATCTAGACTTGCTGACCTGAGCGCAAGCTCCAGGCATCTTAGATAGTTGACATTTTCAGTTAGCTGCAATCTACATGACCATTCATTTCCTCGTTCCTCGTGAAACAGTAATTTTCATTCTGTACAACATCTGCCTACTGAATATGTTGCCTCCTCTTGTAGCACCACATTTCAAATGTTGCCATTATCTGCTATCTCGGTTTTTCAGTGATTAAAATTGTACTTCTCTACGTTACTGTGCACCAGGTGACTCTTTTAACAGACTCCCTCGTCATTCCAAAGTTATTATTCCTTATCATTCGACTACTATTCCCCCATGTTAATCTGCTTGTGATTGCACAGATCCTTCCGTTCTGCTTCTAGTAGTAGGTCTTCCGTTATTTGCATGTTTATCTGGTAGCTGTTCTCGTTTTATTATTATTCATCACCCTTGTTGTTACCTTCTTCTTGTATTCTTCTGAGCCCTAATTTTTTGCTGCCTAGCCTTATCATTCTGTTAAATAGCTCTTCAGTGCCTTCCTTACATACAGATACCATTAAAACTGCCCCCTTATATACCTACTGCTGTTGTGAAATTTTCGCTTCACATCCGTCATTGCTTCTTCAGTTGTCAAACTAATTAAGTGTCAATGAGCTGCAGTCTTGCAGTGAACACACTACTTTTTAATATTTATAATGATATTGGCGTTTACTCAACCGTAACTGCTGGGGTTTACAAACGGATATCGAACTTGCTTTTGACCCTACCACCACCTTAAAGAAGAAATTGATGCATGAAGTCTCCCAGCCAACAGAGAATCTTAGCAAAGAGGCACAATGCAACGTGCAGCCATTGCAGCAAGTAAAGCCAAATGGATACGAATTTCAGAATACTGTTTCCAAGAACTCAATGACTATTTCAGAATAAACAAACCTGCTACAGCAAGAAATATCAAACATCAGCAAAAACAGGGCACAATGTTACAATAGATTACGAGCTTTTCAGAGACGAACTTAAATATGACAGTTTATATGAAATGGAAATATTCATTCATAATCAAAACTGGAAAAATGAAGTGATAACTTACAAGAACTCACAGCTCTTCAATAACTTTGAGTGCTATTGCGTTATACAGTCAACTATGATCGACAGTATATTTGGGTCTACATTTTCAAAACACTATATGTTTGTCTTTGCATACAGCAAATAATTTATATTCTCTCCGATCCTCACACAATTTGCCTACCAGCAGCAAAGTCGTGTATAAGATGTTATATAAAGACATACATCACCAATAGCGAAACAAGCTATGTTTTCATCACGTCAACGTTGTTGTAAAGAACAATACACAGCATATTTTTAGTGTAATGTAGTAGATTTTAGTGTAATTGATGAGATTACGACAAAATACAGAGAGCCACAGTGACAGAAGAAGGAGGGTACACAGAAAGAGGACAACACATCCTAATTATATTTTACCTCAACGTGTGCTGTGGTCGGCTTATTGAACGAAAGTTAAACACGTCTGAGGCAGCGTTTTTTTCGTTGCCTGATCTCTCGTTAGTAAATATATAAGTATCAGTTACTTTGTTTTTATTACATGTATTACTGTGTTAACGACACGTTACCCGATCTGTCGTTGACACAGAAATATACTTAATCAAAACATAGTAACTGATTACATATATTTTTGTGTTACCGACAGATCAGATAACGAAACAAACGTTGTCTCAGACTTGTTAAACTTTCGTTCAGTCAGCAGGCCACAATAATACTAAAGTAAAATCTATGTATCAGCTAAGTTCTTGTAACTCCGTATTTCCCTATTGCTATATTTACCTAATCATGTGGTCTTATCTCCGAAGCATGTTGTTGTTGTTGTTGTTGTGGTCTTCAGTTTAGAGACTGGTTTGATGAAGCTCTCCATGCTACTCTATCTTGTGCAAGCTCCTTCATCTCCCAGTACCTAATGCAATCTACATCCTTCTGAATCTGCTTAGTGTATTCATCTTTTGGTCTCCCTCTACGATTTTTACCCTCCACGCTGCCCTCCAATACTAAATTGGTGATCCCTTGATGCCTCAGAACATGTCCTAACGACCGATCCCTTGTTCTAGTCAAGTTGTGCCACAAACTCCTCTTCTCCCCAATTCTATTCAATACCTCCTCATTATTTGTGTGCTCTACCCATCTATCTTCAGCATTCGTGTGTACCACCACATTTCGAAAGCTTCTACTCTCTTCTTGTCCAAACTATTCATCGTCAATGTTTCACTTCCATACTTGGCTACACTCCATACAAATACTTTCAGAAACGACTTCCTGACAAATCTATACTTGATGTTAACAAATATCTCTTCTTCAAAATGGTTCAAATGGCTCTGAGCACTATGGGACTTAACATCTGTGGTCATCAGTCCCCTAGAACTTAGAACTACTTAAACCTAACTAACCTAAGGACATCACACACATCCATGCCCGAGGCAGGATTCGAACCAGCAGCGTAGCAGTCGCGCGGTTCCGGACTGAGCGCCTAGAACCCCGAGACCACCGCGGCCGGCATCTCTTCTTCAGAAACTGTTTCCATGCCATTGCAAGTCTACATTTTATATACTCTCTCCTTCGACCATAATCAGTTATTTTGCCCCCCAAATAACAAAACTCCTTTACTACTTTAAGCGTCTCATTTCCTAATCTAATTCCCTCAGCATCTCCCGACTTAATTCGACTACTTTCCATTATCCTCGTTTTACTTTTTTTTATGTTGATCTTCATCTTCGTCATCCTCCTTTCAAGACACTGTCCATTCCTTTCAACTGCTCTTTCAGGTCCTTTGCTGTCTCTGACAGAATTACAATGTCATCGGCGAACCTCAAAGCTTTTATTTCTTCTCCATGGATTTCAATTGCTACCGCGAATTTTTCTTTTCTTTGCTTTATTGCTTGCTCAATATACATATTCAATAGCATCGGGGATAGGCTACAATCCTGTCTTACTTCCTTCGCAACCACTGCTTCCCTTTCATGACCCTCGACTCTCACAACTGCCATCTGGTTTCTGTACAAATTGTAAATAGCCTTTCGCTCCCTGTATTTTACCGCTGCCACCTTCAGAATTTCAAAGAGAGTATTTCAGTCAACATTGTCACAAGCTTCCTCCAAGTCCACGAATGCTAGAAACGTAGGTTTGCCTTTCTTTAATCTATCTTCTAAGATAAGTCGTAAGGTCAATATTTCCTCACATGTTCCAATTTTTCTAAGGAATCCAAACTGATCTTCCCCGAGGTAGGCTTCTACAAGTTTTTCCATTCGTCTGTAAAGAATTCGTTTTAGTATTTTGCAGCCATGACTTATTAAACTGATAGTTCGGTAATTTTCACTTCTGTCAACACCTGCTTTCTTTGGGATTGGAATTATTATACCAGTAAGCATGTTGTGAAAATAAAATGATTTAGGCAAGGTAACAAAGAGTTCTGAAGCCGTCTCAATAAAACATGTCAATAATCTAGTTGTTTGCCCTTATATTAATTCAAAGGATGTGTTGTATTTGTGTACTTTTTTGGTCTGTACGTCAGTTCTTCAACGTTATTCACTACAAAAACACATAGAGAATTAGGAAAACCAGTTCGAGTTTTAAATAATCTGATACAATAAAAATGTGAAGAAATGAAAAGATAAAATGTCGAGGATATTATGCCTCTTGTTCATAATTTGAACTGACTTGTGTACACCGTTCGCCAAAAATGGTATGTAATTGGAAAGCAAGAAATTTTGATCAATATAGGAGATACGTGTGTTTGCGTAAAATTTTGAATCCTATCATAATCACAGAAAGATAGCAACGCACACTGATCAGCCAGAACATTATGACCACCGACTTACTACCGATACAAACCCGTCCGGGCAATGGCAGCGTCACCTGGCGAGGAATGACTGCTAGTACAGATAGTAATGGCACGGAAGCTCGGCACAGGTATTTCGGAGATTGCAAGAGTTTTCGGGTGTTAGAAGAGTGCTCTGGTGAGTGTCTTCAACACGTGGCGAAACCAAGGTGAAACCACGTCCAGAAGTCGGGGTTGGTCGGCCAGCCCTCGTCACAAATGTCAGACGTCGCTGGTTGGGCGGACTGGTAAAACAGCACAGGCGAAGAACTAACAGCAGACTTAATTCTGGTCAGAGTGCAAGTGTGTATGAGCACAGAGGGCACTTAACACTTCTAATGATGGGCCTCCGCAGTCGATGAGCCACGCAAGTGCCAATGTAAACACCACGACATCGGCAACTACGATTGCAATGGGCACTGACCATCGGCACTGGACGTTGTCGCAGCGGCAGATCGTTGCAAGGTATGATGAATCCCAAGACCTTCTTCATCATGCCGATGGGAGGGCGCGAATCCGTCGTCTTCCAGGCGAACACCTCCTTGACACCTGTACTGCGGGACAGAGACAAGCTGGTGGCAGCTCAATTATCCTTTGGGGAACATTCACGTTGGCATCCAGTGGAGGTCATGCAAGGCACCACAACTGTCAAGGAGTATCGTACATGACCACCATGTTTCTCGACGGATGTGGCATTTTTCAGAAACATTATGCGCCGTGTCACAAGGGCAGGAATGTTATGAAGTGGTTCGAGGAACACAGAGGCGAGTTCCAATTGTTGGGCTGGCCCCCAAACTCACCAGATCTGAACCCAATCGAACACATCTGGGATGTGATTGAACTTGGCGTCAGAGCTTATTGGCCCCATTCCCCGTAATTTACGGGAATTAGATGATTGCTGTCTGCAGATGTGGTGCCAACTCACTCCATGCCACGAAGCGTCGCCCTTGTCATCCGTGACAAAGGTGAACCCGCTATTAAGAATTTGGTCATAATGTTCTGGCTGATCAGTGTACAAACACGTGTTAATGTCAGTAAAACAGTTTACTGCGTCAGTCACTTGTTTTTCTTTCCAACTATGCGTTTTGACCGTTCACAGCCTCAACTTCAGGTGGAGAATTGTGTTTTCAAAGCCCTTGAGTTTTACTTATATTTAACAACAGTCGCAGCCGTCACGAACCCATGCTTTGTGGGCATACGATCTAAGCACATGTTAGTGTAACACTGGCATGTGACGTAATTGTCTTCAAATTAATGTCGAGTACAGTTCATGTGTAGGAAATTATTATCACAGTTTGCTGTAAAACAACTTCGCACTTCATTCATCAGACACGCTGCTCATTTCCCATCAATGACCAGTCGGTGTGTGATCACCAACAGCTAAGTGTGGAACATCAGAAGGACTATTGTGCCTGTAACATCAGCCACATAAAATACTGAAATTTACGTTTTGTAGCCAGCCATGGACGGTGACGACTTCACGCAATGAGGGTGGTCGCCACTTGTCTCCAGCTCTGCCACAGACCATCGTCGGCTGCTTTACTCGAGTGACATGGAGGCATTAGCAGCTTTCAGAACCATGAAAAAAGGCACAGGATGAGGCGTGCCATACATCCATAATTTTTGTTCCATTGCAATCTTAGCGCAGATCACAAACATCAGTATTCACAGCTTAATAGCTCTAAACAAAGTTTTAGCATCCGTAACACCATCACTGTTCGTAATGATACTTCGGTGTTTACTTGTAGTATAACAGTTATGTCGTGTAATACCACTGGCCCGTATTATTATAGAAATTAAAATTCGTTTCGCATATTAATATTACAGCAATCATAGCAGAAAGTAGCACACAATGATAAGACTTTATTCACAATAATTGCGACATCAATGGGTGTCCATAACTATCATCATTCTTGCCATCTTCTGCCCTTTTCTTGGTCGTTGCACCACTTAGTTATAAACTGTGCCGGATACCACCTTTAGGGCCTTTCTGCGTTTGTATGTTACTCCATGTTTCCTAAGATACTGAACTATTATTTAATTAATGGACTATAATAATGGTTAAACTGCGCTACACAAAGCTAGTTTCATGTACAGCGAGATAATGTTTAGCAGAACGAATGTTCATCTACAGCCGCATTGCACAACTACAAGCAATCTGCATTTCATGTGACTTTCATCTTTTTTATTGCCTAAGTAGTGCTGTATTACTGACGTGACGTTTCTTTCTTGGCCTGATGGTCGCCTGAAACCATTGCAATAGCATTAACCAGGCGCTGGCACAAGCTCCTGGTTTGCGCGAGTGATTCTGTTTATTTTATGTTTAATTTTTTTCTGTCACTGATTCTACTGTTGTCTGCTCCCAAATCATTTTCTATTTATTTCGCCTTCATTATCCACATTTCTTCAATGAAAATTGCTTCCTGTCATACTCACCAACATTCACCCTGCGCTTCCTACATTCTTCTCGTTGCTAAAACTCATAGACGAATGAACTGTTAATACGACAGTGTTACTCTGAGTACAAACCGTGTACAGAATATCGTATCCGGTCGACGATAGTGGGAAAAATATGGAGTATTCCAGTTCTGAATAAAACCGACCTGCCTTAAAAACAAAGGTGTTACATTCCATATTGATCACCCCTCGTACATTAAAACCATAAACTATAAGCGTCCGTGAGGCATAGCTTCCACTTTATTATTAAATGAGGAAAATTCACTGATGCCAATATTTAGCAAACTTTGGGAAATATTCACCACATGACGAATATCAAATGGCTAAACTTTCATTAAATTCGGAATTTATGTCCGTTATCAATATCAGCACAGGGAATGGCTTCCACATGCACGAACACTTTTGTATCTTGAGAAATTTCTTGGCATACACGAAACACATGCTGCAGCAGTTGAAATAGATTGCTAGGATGGAGGCTGGTATGAAAGTATGCTTCTTCCCATTGCGTCCCAGATATGCACTGCCGATGTCAAATCAGGAGACCTCGTAGGCCGGGCTAGGGATTTGTAGTATCTAATGCCTTGCGAGGTTTTCCATTGTCCTGCTGGCACAGAGTGATTCCCTGATGAAGTTACAAACTTCAGCTAAGAGAGCATGGGACAGAAACGACAAAGACGAAAGTTATAAGCGAAAATCGTTATGATGCCTCCGATAGTGGACCTCTGCTACTACAAGCTCTTTGCTTTACACGTGGCAATATGGACCAAAACAAGAAGAAAAGTCTAGTAAAAACGGGCGCTGATATGCACACCTTAAGATCTACAGGTAGATTTTTCATCCTTGCTGCTGTGAAACAAAATTCTTCTGCTGAACAAACATTCATAGCTGTTAAGATATGCGTTTCAGGGCTCATCCTTACCACATATTTTTTTCTTCTATTGGTCCATACTACCTCCTTCCAAAATATGGAAAGCAAAGAGTCCGCAGTAGGGATATGTGAGTGGCTCGAAGACTTATTACCTGATAGAATCCAGTATGTTCTTCTCGACGGCAAGTGTTCATCGGCGAGTGTTCATCAGAGACAAGGGTATCGTCAGGAGTGCCCCAGGGAAGTAAGCCATTATTTTTTAAATACATAATTTATCTGGCCGAGAGGTAGGGCAGCAATTTGCGGTTTTTTGTTGACGATGTTGTAGTGTACGGAAAGGCGTCGAAGTTGAGTGAAGTAGGCTGGTACAAGATGACTTACACAAAACTTCTAGTTGGTTCGATGAATGGCACCTAGTTCCAAATGTAGAAAAATTAAATTAACGTGAATCAGTAGGAAAAACAAACCCGTTGTGTTCGGGTACTGCGTTAGTAGTGTCCTGCTTGAAAAAGTCACGTCGTTTAAATATCTAGGGGTAACGATGCAAAGCGATATGAAATTGAACGAGCATCTGAGGAATGTTGTAGGGAAGGTTAACGGCCGACTTAGGTTTATTGGGAGAATTTAGGGAAAGTGTGGTTCATTTATAAAAGAGACTGCATATAGGACGCTAGTCCGACCTGTTCTAGAGTACTGGTCTAGCTTTTGGGATCCATACAAGCTCGGATCAAAGGAAAACACCGAAGCAGTTCAGAGATGGACTGCTAGATTTGTTACGGGTCGGTTCGGTTCGAACAACACGCAGATATTACGGGGACGCTTCAGGAATTTAAATGGGAGTCTCTGGAGGGAACGCGATTTTATTTTTTATTTATTTATTTATTTATTTTTGGGGGGGGGGACACTGTCGACAAAATTAGAGAACCAGCATTTGAAGCTGATTGCAGAACGATTCTACTATCGCCAACACACATGTCGAAGACATGACACATTTCGAAGATAAGGTACGGGAAATTAGCTCTCGTACGGAGGCATATAGATAATCGCATTTCCATCGCTGTATTTGCGAGTGGAGTAGAGATAAAAATGACTAGTAGTGGTAAGGGTACCCTCCGCCACGCACCGTACGGTGGTTTGGGGATTATGTATGTAGATGTAGACGTAGGAGGTCCATTGTCAGACGAATCAAAACGACTTTTGCTAATAACTTGCGATTCAACCTTGGTGGGCCAGGGGTCCCTACCTGAAATTGATACTTCATTTCCTAGTCCATCGTCCCCGAAAGTTTGAAACATCATCGGGGAATGACGTGTATATGCTATTTAATACCCAGGTCATGAACTATGCGACAACAGAGTTACTATTCTTGCCACAAATTGGCGACACCCAGCCCCGTTTCAAAATTTACCAAGTCAGTCCTGGTGTCACATTCAGGAGCTCCCCTTGTTATTATTCGAGCAGCTGGCGAGAGACACTGCTTCGTGTGACCCACCAGCAGGTCGGCTGTCGACACGTTATTGCCACAAACAGAAACGTGACCACTGATGCCACTGGCTGTACCTAATGCAACTATATGTTGTGGTGTACTGCCAGCGGTAAATGATGCATGGGTACTTGAGATTTCAGTCCAGTTTCAGCAAACTGTTTCCAACGGTATGTAATGGCACTGTCTCTAACTTCTATCTGGAAATCAGTTGTTGTCACCCGTCTAACCCTCGTAGCCAGAACAGTCCTGCAGTCTTCTTGTGGAGTAGTATTTCCGGTAAGGCCTATGCTGACACTACTTGCCGCACTGCGTCCGTCTCGTCCCCATTTGCTATGCAGTCATTGCGTTACAGTCAGTTGTCTGTTTGATCTGTCAATATGATCCTTCAATGACTCTCGCGCCACTTACTGGACCTTTGCCCAAGTTCAAAAGACAGGGGTAAGCTGCAAGTGCAAGTCATTTGAACATGCTATGGTGCGATCTTCACACGAAACAATTAAGTAATCTTAGATACTCCCAATAGCCAACATGTATTCACATCACTCTTCATCTGTAGAAATGATCTTCTTACGTATGTACTTAAAATACTGAAAATTTGCTCGCATTAGTCAACATATCCCACAGGCACAGAAATAATGGAGCATTGGTTTGGTATGGGCAAGGTATTCACGGTGTAACTCCATTCCGTCAGTGTACGTCATTTCTAACAGTTCTCTTTCAGTCTTTCCCAGTGAAAATCAAATGAAATTGTATGGTTACAGAGAAAGTTTCAAATCTCAAACATGTATGAAGTATATAAGCAGACTGAAGAGACGAATGAAATTCGTACGAATCCACAGTCTCCTGCTCACTAGGCAGATGCACTAACCACTACACCACCTTGGCACAGTGGCTTTGCTCAACTGCACCGGCTACTCTAGCATCCCTCCCAACTCAGTCCAAGTTCTCCTTCAAGTCTCAGACCATTGGTTTCCCTTGGTGTATTGGAATAGCAAAATGGTTCAAATGGCTCTGAGCACTATGGGACTTAACTGCTGTGGTCATCAGTCCCCTAGAATTTAGAACTACTTAAACCTAACTAACCTAAGGACATCACACATATCCATGCCCGAGACAGGATTTGAACATGCGACCGTAGCGATCGCGTGGTTACAGACTGTAGCGCCTAGAACCGCTCGGCCATACCGGCCGGCTTGGAATAGCACATCAGCGTCGAACGAAATGGGAGATCCAGCCTGAAACCCAGGCATAGGAGCTTTCATCAAATGAAACTATGGTTCCAGAGACCTTTTCAAGTCTCAGGCATCTATGATTTATATATGCGGACCGAAGGGACGAATGAAAATTTGTGGCAAGACCGGGATTCGAACCTGGACATCCTGCTCTCTAGGCACAGGCGCTAACCCTGGCACATTGTAGGACTGAGCTGACTACCTTATCATGCTTCTCTCCTCATGCAAAAACTGGAAGAGAAATAGAAAAAGAAGATATTCAGTTTATGTTATTTTCTGTTTGCTTGACTTTACCTCCGTAGTTCACATGATGACCATGGCACTGCCATATAGAGGACCTGAGTTCAGTTCTCAATACTTCAGTACTACCAGGGTATTTTTCCTTTCGGGAGGGCTGAAATGGGGACTATTCATCCTCCCGATGCTGAGTGAGAAGTTACTCGAATGGGTTACTTGAATGAGAAGTAGCGGCTCTAAGGTCTGAAAAGCTGACTAGGGCTAACACAGCGCAGTTTTGACCCCAACCCGCCCCCCGCCCCCACTTACCCCCACAACAAATATAAATGACGCCATTGGCCGACGATGCATGTGGTCGATTGGGCCCTATTGGATTGTCTGGGGATACGATGGAAGAGCTTTTTGTACTTGCTTGACAATCAAGCTGAGCGACAATGTATAGTCATGCATTTGATCATTTGCAGCACCACCGATATGGCTGAGTTGCAAGAGACTAACAGGAGGATTGGTGGGAGAAATTATGAACTGCATTGTTCGTGGAAATAGCCATCTAGACGCCTGGAACCCAAGCATAGGTGTTTTAATCAAACGAAACTATACAGTTCGAGTGACTATTCCAAGTCTCAAACTTGTATATATGCAGCCTGAAGCGACGAATGAAAACTTTTAGGCTAAGGCATGAGTGGTAATTTCGATTCAGGAATGAGGTGTGCTAGGGTAGTCCGTGTAGTTGCGCGTAAGCCACTGTGCTAGGTTGGCGTAGTGGTAGGCTCTTCTGTTCACTGAGCAGGAGACCTGTGTTTGAATCCCGGACTTGGCATAAATTTTCATTTCTTTCTTAAGTCTGCATTCATGTCATACATACTTGAGACTTGAAAAGGTCTCCGGAACAATACAGTTTGCCGGCCGCTGTGGCCGAGCGGTTCTAGGCGCTTCAGTCCGGAACCGCGAGTCTGCTACTGTCGCAGGTTCGAACCCTGCCTCGGGCATGATGTGTTTGATGTCCTTAGGTTAGTTAGGTTTAAGTAGTTCTAAGTTCTAGGGGACTGATGACCTCAGATGTTAAGTCCCATAGTGCTCAGAGCCATTTGAACCATTTTTTGAACCATACAGTTTCATTTTTGTTTCAAGTAATCTTAGATATTCGCAGCTGCCATTATGAACTCAGTCCTCTTTTCATCTGTAGAAACGGTCTATTCAAGTATGTACTTGTTGTTGTTGTGGTCTTCAGTCCTGAGACTGGTCTGATGCAGCTCTCCATGCTACCCTATCCTGTGCATGTTTCTTCATCTCCCAGTACCTACTGCAACCTACATCCTTCTGAATCTGCTTAGTGTATTCATCTCTTGGTCTCCCTCTACGATTTTTACCCTCCACGGTGCCATCCAATGCTAAATTTGTGATCCCTTGATGCCTCAGAACATGTCCTACGAACCGATCCTTTCTTCTCGTCAAGTTGTGCCACAAACTCCTCTTCTCGTCAATTCTATTCAATACCTCCTCATTAGTTATGTGATCTTCCCATCTAACCTTCAGCATTCTTCTGTAGCACCACATTTCAAAAGCTTCTATTCTCTTCCTGCCCAAACTATTTATCGTCCATGTTTCACTTCCATATATGGCTACACTCCATACGAATACTTTCAGAAACGGCTTCCTGACACTTAAATCTATACTTGATGTTAACAAATTTCTCTTCTTCAGAAACGCTTTCCTTGCCACTGCCAGTCTACATTTTATATCTTCTCTACTTCGCCCATAATCAGTTATTTTGCTCCCCAAACAGCAAAACTCCTTTACTACTTTAAGTGTCTTATTTCCCAATCTAATTCCCTCAGCATCACCAGACTTAATTCGACTACATTCCATTATCCTTGTTTTGCTTTTGTTGATGTTCATCTTATACCCTCCTTTCAAGACACTGTCCATTCCTTTCAACTGCTCTTCCAAGTCCTTTGCTGTGTCTGACAGAATTACAATGTCATCGGCGAACCTCAAAGTTTTTATTTCCTCTCCATGGATTTTAATACCTACCCCGAATTTTTCTTTTCTTTCCTTCACTGCTTGCTCGATATACAGATTGAATAAAATCGGGGAGAGGCTACACCCCTGTCTCAATCCCTTCCCAACCACTGCTTCCCTTTCATGCCCCTCGACTCTTATAACTGCCATCTGGTTTCTGTACAAATTGTAAATAGCCTTTCGCTCCCTGTATTTTACCCTTGCCACCTTTAGAATTTGAAAGAAAGTATTCCAGTCAACATTGTCAAAAGCTTTCTCTAAGTCTACAAATGCTAGAAACGTAGGTTTGCCTTTCCTTAATCTTTTGTCTAAGATAAGTCGTAAGGTCAGTATTGCCTCACGTGTTCCAGTATTTCTACGGAATCCAAACTGATCTTCGCCGAGGTCGGCTTCCACCAGTTTTTCCATTCGTCTGTACAGAATTCGTGTTAATATTTTGCAGCCGTGACTTATTAAACTGATACTTCGGTAATTTTCAACACCTGCTTTCTTTGGGATTGGAATTATTATATTCTTCTTGAAGTCTAAGGGTATTTCGCCTGTCTCATACATCTTGCTCACCAGATGGTAGAGTTTTATCACGACTGGCTCTCCCAAGGCCGCCAGTAGTTCTAATGGAATGTTGTCTACTCCAGGGGCCTTGTTTCGACTTAGGTCTTTCAGTGCTCTGTCAAACTCTTCACGCAGTATCGTATCTACCATTTCATCTTCATCTACATTCTCTTCCATTTCCATAATATTGTCCTCAAGTACATCGTCCTTGTATAGACCCTCTATATACTCCTTCCACCTTTCTGCTTTCCCTTCTTTGGTTAGGACTGGGTTTCCATCTGAGCTCTTGATATTCATACAAGTGGTTCTCTTTTCTCCAAAGGTCTCTTTAATTTTCCTGTAGGCAGTATCTATCTTACCCCTACTGAGATAAGCCTCTACATCCTTACATTTGTCCTCTAGCCATCCCTGCTTAGCCATTTTGCACTTCTGTCGATCTCATTTTTGAGACGTTTGTATTCCTTTTTGCCTGCTTTATTTACTGCATTTTTATATTTTCTCCTTTCCCCCAGTGCTGTCAATTGTTCCCTTATGCTCTCCCTGAAACTCTGCACAACCTCTGGTTTAGTCAGTTTATCCAGGTCCCATCTCCTTAAATTCCCACCTTTTTGCAGGTTCTTCAGTATTAATCTACAGTTCATAACCAATAGATTGTGGTCTGAGTCCACATCTGCCCCTGGAAATGTCTTACAATTTAAAACCTGGTTCCTAAATCTCTGTCTTACCATTATATAATCTATCTGATCCCTTTTAGTATCTCCGGGATTCTTCCATGTGTACAACCTTCTTTTTTGATTCTTGAACCAAGTGTTAGCTATGATTAAGTTATGCTCTGTGCAGAATTCTACCAGACGGCCTACTCTTTCATTTCTTACCCCCAATCTATATTCATCTACTATGTTTCCTTCTCTCGGTGGTGGTGGTTAGTGTTTAACGTCCCGTCGACAACGAGGTCATTAGAGACGGAGCGCAAGCTCGGGTTAGGGAAGGATTGGGAAGGAAATCGGCCGTGCCCTTTCAAAGGAACCATCCCGGCATTTGCCTGAAACGATTTAGGGAAATCACGGAAAACCTAAATCAGGATGGCCGGAGACGGGATTGAACCGTCGTCCTCCCGAATGCGAGTCCAGTGTGCTAACCACTGCGCCACCTCGCTCGGTCCTTCTCTCCCTTTTCCTACTCTCCAATTCCAGTCACCCATGACTATTAAATTTTCGTCCCCCTTCACTACCTGAATAATTTCTTTTATCTCATTATACATTTCATCAATTTCTTCATCATCTGCAGAGCTAGTAGGCGTATAAACTTGTACTACTGTAGTATGCGTGGGCTTTGTGTCTTTCTTGGCCACAATAATGCGTTCACTATGCTGTTTGTAGTAGCTTACCCGTACTCCTATTTTTTTATTCATTATTAAACCTACTCCTGCATTACCCCTATTTGATTTTGTATTTACAACCCTGTATTCACCTGACCAAAAGTCTTGTTCCTCCTGCCACCGAACTTCACTAATTCCCACTATATCTAATTTTAACTTATCCATTTCCCTTTTTAAATTTTCTAACCTACCTACTCGATTAAGGGATCTGACATTCCACGCTCCGATACGTAGAACGCCAGTTTTCTTTCTCCTGATAACGACGTCCTCTTGAGTAGTCCCCGCCCGGAGATCCGAACGGGGGACTATTTTACCTCCGGTATATTTTACCCAAGAGGACGCCATCATCATTTAACCATACAGTAAAGCTGCATGCCCTCGGGAAAAATTACGGCTGTAATTTCCCCTTGCTTTCAGCCGTTCGCAGTACCAGCACAGCAAGGCCGTTTTGGTTATTGTTACAGGGCCAGATCAGTCAGTCATCCAAACTGTTGCCCCTCCAACTACTGAAAAGTCTGCTGCCCCTCTTCAGGAACCACACGTTTGTCTGGCCTCTCGACAGATACCCCTCCGTTGTGGTTGCACCTACAGTACTGCCATCTATATCGCTGAGGCACGCAAGCCTCCCCACCAACGGCAAGGTCCATGGTTCATGGGGGGGAGTATGTACTTAGAGTACTGAAAATTAACTCGCATGTGTATGAAATTTTAGTCAGCACATCCCACAAGCACAGAAATACTGGAGCATCAGTTTGGCACCGTAGCGTTCGATCAAAGTATTCATGGCGTAACTTCGTTCCATCAGTGTACTTCATCTCTAAGGGCGCTCTTTAAGGCTTTCCCAGCGAAGTCGATCGTTTCCTAGTTTCCAGGATTGCCGTCGAGTTAATGCTGTTATTTCCCTTCCATAATATTTCGTCGACTTCCTCAGTTGTCATCCGAACGTTTTTAGCGCAGATGTTGTTATATGCAGACGAAAAGAAATCGCAACACCAAGAAGGATGTGCGACGTACACGAAAGTTGGTAGAGGTGTTTCTGTATCTGTAAGATGACGTATATTCAAATTTCACTCCAATCGCATAACAGAATGGCGCTAGTAGTGCCGCTAAGAGGATACAAATCAAGTTTGCTTTAAATACACGCTGTCATGGTCGTGAGCGTTAGTTACCTTCGAGATTAGACGTGGTGAGTTGGTGTTAGTCAACAATGCCCTTAAGGCGCCGATGGCCCCATCATCAGTACCCTACTGAGTTCGAACGCAGTGATTAATACGCTCAACCCCGCATTGGGGAGCACGACGGTTCAAACCCGCGTCCGGCAATTCAGATTTAGGTGTTCCTTGATTTCCCTAAATCTCTGCGAGCAGGTGGCTGGATGGTTCCTTTGCAAGAACGAGACCGATTTCCTTCCCCAATCTTGACGCAATCCGAGCTTGTGCTCTGTCTCTAATGACCTCAATGTCGACGAGAAGTTAAACCCAATCTTCTTTCCTACTCTCTCTCTCTCTCTCTCTCTCTCTCTCTCTCTCTCTCTCTCTCTCCCTCTCCCTCTTTTATTTATTTACTTTTTAACCAATTCGTGTAATGGCTAAGAGAATAAGAGAAAGTGAATATTCCTTCTGCGGTACTGGAGAAAGACTTGGCAGGAATTCTCAAGAAAACCGGTCTTCAAAAGGCCACATGGTACTACCGAGAGGAAGGACCATCGTGTAAGGCGTGTGGCTCTCGCGCATAGTACAGCAGCTGCAGCAGCAATTTGAGCAGCAGTTGGCGCCGCAGTGACGAAACAAATTGCTGCAAATTACTTCAAGGACAGCTGCAAGGTAGACGTCCTGTAGCGTGCATTCCACTGGTCCCAAAACACCGCTATTTGCCACTTCAGTGGCGTCAAGCGAGAGATCACTGGACAGCACGATGGAAATCTGTTGTGTTTTCTGATGAAAGTTGGTTCTTGCCCGTGCCAGTCATGGCCGTGCGTTTCTTAGTAGGAGACAGCTGAGGGCCTGCAATCAACCTGACTTCGTGCTAGACACATGGGACCTACACCTGGAGTTACGGTTTGGGATGCGATTTCGTGTGACGGCAGGAGCACTATAGTGGTTATCACACGCATCCTGAGTGCAAATTTGCGCGTCAGTCTGGCGCTTCAAGCTATTGTGTTGCCATTCATGAACAGTATTCCAGGGGTGCTTCCCAACAAGATAACGCTCGCACACATACCGCTGCTGTAACCCAACATGTTCTACACAGAGTCGACAAGTTGCCTTTGCCTGTTCGATCACCAGGTCTGTCTCCAATCGAGCACGTATGGGACATCGTTCGACGAAAGCTCCAGCGTCATGCGTAAATAGCGTTAACCGTCCCTATATTGCCCGACCAGGTGCATCAGACATGGAACTCCATCCCACAAACTGACAACTGGAACCTTTACAAAACAATGTATTCACGTCTGCATGTTTGCATCTAACATTCTGGCTGTTCTTCCGGCTATTAATGTAGCAGCATTTTTTTTTTTCAATGACTTATCTCGCGCTTATATTAACCTGTGATCTTGCAATGTTAGTTACTTAAATAAACGTATTTCTGAACTTTCATAGGATCTTCCTGCTTTATTTCGCGCTCATAGATAAGGCTGTATTCGGCGGCTGGCAGCTGTGTCTCGTACTTCGATTCATTACATCTTTGCCTAATATATAATACTGTATGTCAAAAGCAATCTGGCAAAATGTGAAAGTCACGGCTAACGTGCTTGAAAAAGCAGACTCTACATAGCTCTGCAGCGGAGTGTGCGCTCATATGAAACTTCTTGGTAGATTAAAACTGTGTGCCGGACCGAGACTCGAACTCGGGACCTTTGCCTTTCGCGGACAAGTGCTCTACCAACTGAGCTACCCAAGCACGACTCACGCCCCGTCCTCACAGCTTCACTTCTGTCAGTTTTACATAGCCCTTTCCCTGCAGAAATGCACAGAGACCGATTATCTCTTTTAAGAACTTTCTATTTCGTCATCATAAACCTTCCCACTGATAAAATCAGTTACGCCCTTTTTTATAGCCACAATTTTCATCTCTTACATTCGCTGCTGTTTCATTAGTAGCGTGAACCCATATGTCATCATCAGTAAGAAATCGTCCCAAAAAGTAAGCTAAATTCTTTTCGAAATGGCCGAAACTTTGATATGCAATTCCGTTTTACATTAGTTCAGCGTTTACATATCCGGCACCTTCCTTACACAAAGATTTCGCTTAGTTCACTGTACATGTAACATCTACTGTACTTTTCCCTCTTACACACCTACGTTATTTGTTATTTCATGCATATCTAAACACTGATCGTCCAATACTGTACTGTCCACTTTCTAAGCGTTTTCGTATGTGGTTGTAATTTTGGGACCCCCTGTAAGTGAGTCGTTCGCTACAGAAGATTGACAACATTTCTCCTTCCGACTCGTACTTCACCGCAGTATATTTGAAAGTAGACTCCTTACATAAATCTTCACCCTCTTTGGATGTGTTTTCTGTTGCCGGACAATAGCCCTAAACTTTCCATACGTCGTCAACAATGTGTTTACACCCTGCACTCGTACATCCATTATGCATATTCCCGTTAGGCGTCGGCGGATAGGTGCGATATTGCAGTGCCTCTGTTGTTTCAGAAGTAAGATGCAATTGCACTGCGCTTCCGAGCAATACAGGCATTGCATTATCGTACAGTACTACAGTCTGAACAAAACTATTTCATTGATCCATTTCTCGAGAAATTTATTACCTTCTCTTATAAAAGAACTAATCGAATCGAGCTTTGTTTAACTGATTACGGATTTCTGTACACATGTTTCGTTCATTTAATTACTACAAGTGCCGTAATGAAGGTGAGTCTTCGTCCGATGTGGTACAGCCCAAAGTAGGCCTATACATTAACAGGCAGAAATAATCACTGTAAAGTATACTAAAAACCACTTTCGTCTCCTTCTCTTTGCTCACCTTGATTATCGTGGGAATTCCTTCCAGATTATGTTTTCTCCTAGTAGAAAAGCAGCTTATTTGAAAAAGACTTTACTCTTCGACTTACAGTTGCTGTGTTTACCTAATACTTCATCTCGAACATTTACTATACCTTACACAGACTGCAATCAGCGACCTATATATTGGTGAGACCTGTCTAACATGAACAGTTTTTTTAACCGTAATATACATCCTTGGCTCAATAAGCCGAGTGACTTGCAAAGTTCTCTTTTACTTTTGTTTGCAATATTTTAGGGTCTCTTATCTCGTGGCTGATGTCTGCTGCAACAATGTTAAAGACCTTTCCACAAAAAAAAGCTCTATTCTGAACCACAGACATGAGAACATAATTTATGTGGAAAGTATTTGTAGTTCTAATATTTTGGTTATCATTCACTCTAAATTCACTTTTCGGTCGCAGATTCGAATCCTGCCTCGGGAATGGATGTGTGTGACGTCCTTAGGTCAGTTAGGTTTAAATAGTTCTAAGTCTAGGGGACTTATGACGTCAAGTCCCATAGTGCTTAGAGCCATTTCAACAATTTTTTTAAATTCACATTTACTATTAACCACAAATGTTAATAGGCAGCAAATATATTAGCGCTTGAACATGTCCTTGCACACTGCAAGAAGTTCGGTGTTTTCCAAGTGGAGAGCATCCACATACTACTGCTACTACCATTTTTTTCCATCTGGATGCCTAGAAATTTCTCTCAGATTCATTTAATGTGTGCTCTTTTATCATTGTCCTGTTGCCTGGAAAATTCTTTCGTTAATTGGGAATTACATACTACGAAATTTTGTAAGATAAAGCGTTACCCTGTTTTGCTGTAAGTATGTTCCAGCATTCTCTTCGTTGTATATCGCATAGAAGTGTTTGGACCTAGTTTATTCGAATTATCAGCAAGCATCACAGTTTTGAAGAGACTTCCAATGTCTTTAAAAATCATTCACGTACGTCAAGAATAGGAGTGGTACAAGTGACAACCTTGAGTAATGCTGGATTAGTGGTGTCCCGCCGGAAATTTAGTTTTATTACTGTAGTAACATTTGTTAATTTGTCGTTCTGTGTTCAGTTATTGAGGTATGTCTCCAGTCATCGAAGGTTTATGTTTGTAATTCCATTTAAGGATGTATGTTAGCCTTTAAAAAGTTTTACCTGTCTTTAGTGAAAACATAATTACAAACCATCTTCAGTCTACACACAAACAGAAAACAGCGAAATTTCCTGCTCTTTTATCGTGCCAGCTGGCGCCAGCTGACTCCCAGTGTTTACTCATTTAAGCCAAATTGAGCCTCGCTGGTTTTTATCGTCCACATTGCTACATTTTTATTTATTTTTTGTTTTTATTGCAGAGATTAAAAACTCTAATTTAGACAAATCAGAAGATAACTGACTTTTTTCAGAAATCTGGATTAGAGTTAACTGCTGCAATCCGTTTATACCATTCGTTCCGGATCCCACTTCATAGCCCGTAAATCATGCCTGAATAACGACCCATTAATTAGTCGGCGATCATAGCATTAAGCGAAAATAAATGAACAACGAGTCTGTAAGTGACCGCAGAATTTATTAACCGTGCTGTTCGATGTTATCTGCTGCGGGAACAAACCCCTCTGGCAAATGCAGACACAGTGTGACGACATAATTATTGTCGCTTAAAACAATATAAAACATTCCGTCCCAGCAGTGCTGCAAATAAACGAAGCCCACTGAGTAGACTGAGAGCACGGTACACCGCTTTGTTATCTAGCAGGAGAGCAGCTTATGCCACGTTAACCTTCAGTCGACGCTGAGGTCGTTAGGATCGGTGCCTAAGCATGGACTGGACAAGAAAGGGAAAGGAAACTATCCGCTCTCTTTTGAAAGGAATCAGCCCAGCTTTCACCCAAAATAACTTATAAGAGCTAAAGAGCTACAGAAAAACTCATGACCAAACTGGAATGTCAATCACATACCTACGGAAGACCTGCAGGCCGAAAATTTTTAGTATAAGGATTCGCCTTTGTTCTGCCAACTGACTTCCCAAACAGGGCGGAGGAGCGAAGGATGTTTCAGACCTATCTCTTGTCCTTGGTGTGGGAAACTTCTCCTAAAAGGTGGAAGAATCAACAGTCAGTTATAAGTATGCTCAAGGCAATGAAAACCCCTGCATTGAAGACACATGAACTCTAACCACAGGGCATGTGGCCTGTAACTGACAAAGTATCAGGATGATATTTCCAGCGGCCAAATATTCCAGATTAATCCTCCATTCGGATCTCTGGCGGGGGATTGCCAAGGGGGAGGTGATCGTGAGAAAAAGAACGAATAACCAACGAAAATGTAACATTCTACGAGTCAGAACGTGAAGTGTCACAATAAAAACTGTTAAGACATCTTCCATGCTGCGCATTCGAATGGCACTTGTCTGCCTCTAAGATCTGTAGTCACTTATCCGTCTGCTGGGGTAGTACATCTCTGCTTTGGAACTGTAAGTTATATCTTATCAAATCGTACGAGCTTTGATGGGACTCATGCCAATAGGCAAAATTGGTGGCGAAATTGGTTCGTGGGGCTCAGTAGCTAGCAGATGAAGACACACACTTCTCTTCCAGCTGGCGTGACGAGGAACTCCTGTGTCTGCCTCGTAGTATAGACACTTAACATTGTGATAGTGAATTGGGAATATTCAACCGACTGTTTCTGGGTTATGGTGAGATGATTACTGGCTCGCACTCTTGCGCTACATTTACGTGATTGTACGTTATACGGCTTTCCAGGCTATAGTTCTTATCGTGATACATTCTGCAGTCGAGTTCAACATGGGAAATGTAAGGTCTTCGTTCACATTCTGCAGTCGACCTTAACATGGGAAATGTAAGGTCGTCGTTCACACTTCAAAGAAGACGTGCGATCAGCATACAATTTTATTAGAGTCATCTAACGCTTGAAGTGGTTTATCTCATTTCTCTTCGACTCGTTAAATAATATTTCGGCCGTTAATGAAGTCGTGCGGCGATTTTCTTCCGTCTGTTGTATCCGAATGGTAATGTAAAGACATATAAGCCATTGAAATGGACTTGTGTGTGAAATATGGTATCTTGTATTTAAGTATCGAACATCATAATACGTGTGAGCGTAATTTAGGATTTTTTCCAGTTTAATTTTTCAGTTAATAATGATTCAGACTTCCATATGTGTTTACTGATGAACTGCCTTACCGAAATGTGGTACGTTAGTTCTGGTTGCGCGTAAAGCCGTAAAGAAATAACCTGCATTAAAAAGAGATTACTGTTTTATTAAATTAAGTTGATAACACAGTTGAAATTCAAGTCGCCAGCCAGCGAAGACGTCGACATGATTTATGTTGCCACAATGGCTTAGGGTTTTTCAAAATGGAAGTTGTTGTTGAACACAGAAAACAAAAACATTCGAATAGCGAATAGCACGTATTGCATTTAAAGAGGCAATTATTTCACGTGAACAGTTAGCAGCTGCGTGAGGTTTAGTGTAAGGATTATTCACACTTCAAAAAAAAAAAAAAATATTAGCATCAATTCGTTTCCGAGAGTTCCGGAAACTGATGAGATTCTTGAAGTTTTCCCGGCGTATTGAATGATCGATGAGATTTCGGAAAAATCTTGGCCCCAGCGAAAACTTTCTGGGATTCTGTAATTAAAGAATCTGTGGAGATAGGCCTAGTGCAAAATCTTATAAATCGTGATGGCAGTTTTCAACTCGACAAGGCTTGGGACCCGGTGGTATCTCTAATTTCCTCTGAGAGAAGACATTTTATTCATAATGACACGTCTGGCGACATCTGACGTTTGTTTTTAGCGACGCAGGCGCAATCCGACAGAGGGCGGACATGTAGTTTTCACCTTTACGCATGCACCGGGGCGCCACAGCTTGAACAGTAGCTCCAGAGGACGCGGATTTCAATAGAGGACGCTCCTGTGACGCAGGCCAATGCGCATGCGTGTTCCCGCCAATTTTTTGCTATAAAGATGACTCCGGGAACTTGCAGTCTCCAGTGACGGACACTCACCTGAAGATGGCTGGACGATTGCCAGCCGAAATACCGTGGCAAGAAGTCTACATGGTTCAAATGGCTCTGAGCACTATGGGACTCAACTGCTGTGGTCGTAAGTCCCCTAGAACATAGAACTACTTAAACCTAACTAACCTAAGGACATCACACACATCCATGCCCGAGGCAGGATTCGAACCTGCGACCGTAGCGGTCGTGCGGTTCCAGACTGTAGCGCCTTTAACCGCTCGGCCACTCCGGCCGGCGAAGTCTACATGATCCGGCTGCAATCCCGAAATCTCATCGATCAGTTCCGGGAACCGTACATAAAATTGGAATAGAGGTCAGCATAAACATCATTTCCGACCTTTTTATTGCTCATGAAAACCGCATATTGCATGTTGTACCACCATACAACGAGACATTCAGAGTTGGTGGTCCAGATTGCTGTACACACCGGTACCTCTTATACCCAGTAGCACGTCCTCTTGCATTCACGCATGCCTGTATTCGTAATGACATACTATCCAAAAGTTCATCAAGGCTCTGTTGGTCCAGATTGTCCCACTCCTCAACGGCGATTCGGCGTAGATCCCTCAGAGTGATTGGTGGGTCACGTCGTCCATAAACGGCACTTTTCAATCTATCCCAGGCATGCTCGATAGGGTTCATGTCTAGAGAACACGCTGGCCACTTTAGAATAGCGATGTCGTTATCCTGGAGGAAGTCATTAAGAAGATGTGCACGATGGGCGCGTGAATTGGCGTCCATGAAGACGAATGCCTCGCCAATATGCTGCCGATATGGTTGCTCTATCGGTCGGAGGATAGCATTCACGCATCGCACAGCCGTTACGGCGCCTTCCATGACCACCAGAGACGTACGTCGGCCCCACATAATGCCACCCCAACACAGCAGGGAACCTCCACCTTGCTGCACTCGCTGGACAGTGTGTCAAAGGCGTTCAGCGTGACCGGGTTGCCTCCAAACACGTCTCCAACGATTGCCTGGTTGAAGGCATATGCATCAGTCGTCGGTGAAGAGAACGTGATGCCAATCCTAAGCAGTCCATTCGGCATGCTTTTGGGCCCATCTCTACCAGACTGCATGGCGTCTTGGTAGCAAAGATGGACCTCACCATGGACGTTGGGAGTGAAGTTGAGCATCATGAAGCCTATTGCGCACAGTTTTACTCGTTACACGACATCCTGTGGGTGCACGAAAAGTATTATTCAACATGGTCGCTGTCGGGGTTCCTCCAAGCAATAATCCGTAGGTAGCGGTCATCCACTGCAGTAATAGTCCTTGGGGGCCTGAGCGAGGCATGTCATCGACAATTCCTGTATCTCAGTATCTCCTCCATGTCCGAACAACATCGCTTTGGTTCACTCCGAGACGATTGGACCCTTCCCTTGCTGAGAGCCCTTCCTGGCACAAAGTAACAATGCGGACGTTATGGAACCGCGGTATTGACCGTCTAGGCATGGTTGAACTACAGACAACACGAGCCATGTACCTCCTTCCTGGTGGAATGACTGGAACCGATCGGCTGTCGGACCCACTCCGTCTAATAAGCGCTGCTCATGCATGGTTGTTTACATCTTTGGGCGGGTTTAGTGACATCTCTGAACAGTCATAGAGACTGTGTCTGTGATACACTATCCACAGTCAACGTATATCTTCAGGAGTTTCTGGAACCGGGATGATGCAAAACTTTCCTGATGTGTGTAGTTTACGTTTTGACATAGTTAAAGCTTGTGAAACTCTTTTTAAGTATTCCGTTGAGTTTTGCGAAAATTCTTGCCACTATGAAAGTTAAAATTGCTTTTATTCACACAAGAGGCCGATGTTGTACAAAAGAGTAATATTTCAGGGCATAAAAACTGGGTCATAGTCTCTTAAGAACTCAATGGTTAAAACAGAAAGTGGTGGTAGGCTTTCAACTGGCGTTCCCTTCCAGGATTTCTTACTTTCAAGTATCTTCTAATTTATTCTGGTGATTTTCCTTGTCTATTTTCACAGGACATTTTTTTTATTTTATGTAAATTCTGTTAGTGTATTGCTAAGATTAATACTTTGTCCCAGAATTCTGATTTTTCTTGATGTTCCTTACGTGTAACATCCATTATTTGTGGATGTTTCATTGCATGCAATCGTTATTTTGCTACGTAGTTGCTTCTTAACGCTTGTGAGATTAATACATGCATCAAACAGCTTCACTGAGAACAGAGTTAGTTACTTTTAACAGGGCTAACCATTCATATTTGCTTATTAATTAGTTTAATACCGAAATACCTCTAAGGTTTCTAGCTTATTTTTGGCATTTAGTGAAAGTGATGTGAGCTCTCTTTTTATACGTGTCATACTTCATATTTGTACACTGGATACTTTTCAAACAGAATTATGCAGTAGTCGATATGTTACACCACAGATGTTCTGAGTACAAGCAAAATGGTCTTTGGTTGTCAGTAGCATTGCCATTCTCAGTGAAGCATTCAGACAAAAGTAAGTGAGAGAGTCGGGTGTCGATTACGCTGCTGAGCGGCGTGGAAAAGGCTAACACAGAGGATGTTACTTTTATGGAAATATAATTTTGTAAAGACTGGTTTGAAAAGCGTGAAGATATTCAGGTGATGTCGTTACACTGCTTCCTGTGCATAATTTATCTTATGCTTGAGAAAGGCAAAACTTTAGCAATATTTTTCTTTATTGGTCTGAGTCAGTTATTTTGATTGTCGAGACGTGATTAAGCAAAGTCACGTGCTCACATAGCTTGGAATCAGAGTCACAAATTCACCCCTTCCTTCGCCGTTTCAGCAACGTATTATATATCAGAGTAATTTTAGATATAAAAAAGTGAATTTTATGAAGATGGTTGTTAACTGTTAAGGAATCAGAGTTTCACAATACAGTTTTTGAATGCTAGTCTCTTTTCAGTGATTCAGTAAGTTTAGTTTCTTCCACTGTCTCCTCACGAAAATGTGGTTTTATAATTGTATGTCGCCACATTGCACTGAGCAGAAGACAGTCACTTAAAACATAAAACATAACGTACACAGCATAGTTGCTTTTCCTTGCATTGCATTCGGCAAAGTTTTTCTTTAGCTGGTTTTCCGCTGAGCTATATTTTAATATTCATCACTTACGAACAGTACCGTGTTCCCATCGCCACAAGGAAAGTCATGAAATTTTGTTACGGCCAATTCAACATTAAAGTCAGGATGCAATAAGTTCATTTACAGGTGTGAGTTGTATTTCAAAATTATCATCAGTGTCAGTTTAGTTAAATTTTAGTTCAGATTTCATTTCTCTGTCAGCTTATCTTTTTCTTACAGTACAGTGTTACATGTCCGATGCGCACCATTAATGTCTGGAGTTTTACTTACTCAGCCTACAAACGTAAGATTTACTGGGTATTTCACAAAAGCATTTTGGACATTTATTCTTTCAAATTTCGGTTTGTAATTTTGTGTAGAATTTTTATTCTGTTAGTTTGTATGTTGGAATTATAAGATACTCACTATGACGTCACACACTGTAGCACTGCTCACTGCGCTGTACAACGTACACATTCACAGGATAGCTTATTTAGTGCAAAGTTTTAAGTTTCCAGTTACGAGTATTTTTGTAATAGCTCTATATGATACTGTCATATAGATTCAGATGAATTTGGCGACTTTTTTTATCAGATAGCTTTTACGTAGGCACATCACTTGCCTTGTTTATCTGCAATTTCTGTGATTACTGTACCTCAGTTGTGAAGCTACCATGAAATAAGGTTTGTGTATGTGTCTTCCATGTTCTCTCTATTGGATTACTGAATACAAGGAGGTTTCCTGAGTGTTTGCTGCAGTTTAACTACAGACTGGTATTGTCTCCCATAGAAGGTCAGCTGCAGTTTGAAAATCTTGAGTAGAGAAAAATTTTAAAAATCAGTAATATTTCAAAGCGGATTTTAACGCTTTTGTGCAAGTGAAATGATAACCTTGTAAATTTATTAACATTTTCGTAGTGGCAATATTACATGGGACTCAAATTAAAGCATTATGATTTAAGGGAGCAGTTAATTTCACTAAGGTTTCTATGAGAAAGTTGTGTGACTTTTTGCCGCCAGTTCTGCTTCAGATCAGCAAAATTTTTGGTTGGGTTGCCATCTTCTTTTCTTAGTACAGTGCTTATGTAATTGGAGTTTAAAGAATATCCTGAAAAAAACGTTTTTAATGCAACAGACTGCAGCCTATGAAATTTGTTATGTGTCATGTAACATGCAATGGTAATCTTTGCCTAGAAACATGTGAGACAGAATCCACGGATGGTAATTGTACAGTGTTAAAAAATATCTCTAGCCAGATACATTCAGTTTTTCTGTAAGACACGCCGGCCGTTGTGGCCGGAACCGCGCTGCTGCTACGGTCGCAGGTTCGAATCCTGCCTCGGTCATGGATGTGTGTGATGTCCTTAGGTTAGTTAGGTTTAAGTATTTCTAAGTCGAAGGGACTGATGACCGCAGATGTTAAGTCCCATAGTGCTCAGAGCCATTTGAACCATCTGTAAGGCAAATGACTGAAAGAAGGAAGTGCCGACTTCACCTTATCTTATTTTCTCTTATCTTGGGTATGGGAAGATGAATAGATGAGTTTCCGATCCGTATATTGTGTAAATCGTGCCGTTTACATATTTAACGAAGCAAGTCGAATCTTCAGATTTTTCTTGATGAAGTCTGGTTATACATAAGTTACCACTTTCGTGTGGGAATAATAGCAATCTTTTACACTATCAATTAGCCTTTAGCCAGTGACGAAGTGCAATAACCAACAGGGCTCGGAAATATCGTGAATAAAAGGAACTAAAATAATTAACATAGTTATTGCTTGACGTGCATTAGTTATCTAATTAGACAGTGCCAACGCATTTGCAGCGTGTCTTTCTCGAGGCAAACCGTTAATCATTGCATAATTTAGCAAGGTTTAAATATTTCTCTTATTTTTGATCTGCCAGGAGGAAATACGTTACAATCGGCAGCGCGCGACTGGGCGAATTGCATGCACATGTATTACGTATAATCTCTTTATTGCGTGAAATGCCTTGACGCAACGCCTAATAAGAGGAAAAACATGCAAATTAATCCTAGGAGACGAAATAATAAAAAAGGAATATCCATTTGTATTTCCTTGGAGAGAACATAATTTCAAAACAAGTAAATGGTTTTCCGGCAATCACCGCAAAAATATCAGGTAAGCACATCCTTGCTTTATCTCATCCGTTCACATACCAAGAATTTCAAGGTTCCACAGTGGACATATCAAATAACGTCAATAATTTTGCTAATGTGAAGTTCTGAGAATTTTAATTGCAACCTTTGTCGAACTATCGTGGATCGGGACATCAAGATTTCCGTTATTTCATTTCCTGCAGTTATAATGCCGGTACGATCTTGGTTTGCTTTGTAACGTGGCGTGCCTCTTCTCGAAAGTTCAGAAGGAATTTCATTATTGCCAACTACGTAACTACTTAAACTCACGCAAACCCAGCTTGAGTTACTAACATTAGTTTTGAAAACTATTAACTGTGTTATGACGAAAATCGGCAAATTGGACAATATAGATCCGTACAAGAAGCACTAAACTAAGAAAACCTGTAAAACGGCATTATGGAGGAGCCGAATGTTGAAATTACAGACGAGGCAGCAACTGAGACAGAAGTACAAGTACTTTTGCCCCCCCCCCCCCCCTAAACGAAGCAATTCAGAAATCACTTGCACATGCATGCTACATTAAATTAAAATAACTTCGCATAAGAGAAATCATGTCAAATTAAAACATTAGCCGAGCTATGTAGACAACAATAGTATCTAATGAAAAATAATTTTGAACGTTCAGAGCTCAGACTTGCAGATGAAAGAGAATTTTGATCAGTTCGTGAAGGAACAATCCGATCAGATCAACGCAAATTTCGCGAGAATGTGTCCCGACGTACGACCCTTAAAAGAAGGGTGTAAAAGTATCCCGCACACAAAAAACAACCATCAATGAAGTGGGTGCATTGAAGATGGCGAAAACCACGATGGAAACATCACAGCTTCAGCTCACAACTGAATTTCAGTGTTTAACTTTGGAGCAAGAGGGTAAGACGAAAGAAAATTTTGACAGGCAATACCAGGAACTTGCATATGGCTTTTTGTCCTCGTTAAGGTAGCAACAGACGCACATTAACTGAATAGCGTACTGCTGCACAAAGTGTAGGCCAAGAAGTGCGGTGCGAGTGTAGCGCCTATAGTGATACAGCAAAGAATGATTTAACACTAATAAAAACTGAGGTAAAGTGGTAAATAACGCTGTGGCGTGAAGAAGTAAACGCTCAGGTCAATAGCCTGCAGCGAGGAATAGCAGCGACAAAGTGCTGTGCAAACTTGTCACCCATAGGTAAATCCGCGAGTGATGCATTTGGAAATGCCCCTTTATATGATCAGCAGAGTAGAGAGGAGACGGAGTAGGTCAGTACCTACACGAATATTAAATTGATCATGTAGGGACAGGACCGACATTATCTTCTATGCTGCTAGAAGAATGTCTTTTAAAGTATAGATAGTTTCAAATGTTTGTACTACAGAAAATGTCACCTCACCCGGTTTTATTCAAAAGAGAGTTTAGGGGATGTGCAATCCCAAACACGAAATGATCAGCAAAAGAGTATATTCATCACAGCTTATTTACGAAGCCCTTACAAAGAATTCGAAAGAGGTTTCTTTAACAAGTATTCGTCAGTGTCTATAACAAGAAACACGACATTTTAAGAAAATACTTGAAGCATTATTTAAATAAAACGAGGTACTGGACAACCTGTTATGGAAATGCAGTACTCTTTTCCAAAAAACATGTTATAATTAAAGGACACAAATACAACATGATAGTATTCCCAAATGTTATATTGCTCATCTACTTACACCATCCCGTGAACGAAAAGATAAATGTGAAGGCGCAAATAGGAAAAAAATGCACTGGAAGGTGGCTGAGATATCGCTTTCACCATTAATAGTCCCTAACTGGCACTGGGTAAACCACATGCCCACTGTGAACTAAGGCCCCAATATACTATGTCAAATCATACAACAACGAATAATTAAATCCATTGCTCCAACTGCAACGAGAGGATGAGTCATGGGAACGAAAGATCAGGCAACCTGTGACTACACTGAAAGAATGTGTATAACAAAGAAAATGTAGCGGCACCACCGTGTAAGATAGGAAAAAGTTAGATTCGCTGCAATATTTCTGGTCGCACAAGTTACATCCAGGTGCAGGCCTGTTCACAATAACTTACGCTTACCAGAACCGCTGAAAAGAGTAAACGCATCATTTTGCATGGCGCAAGTGACAGGCAGTAGGGGCCCACTCGCCCAACCTAGGTGTTATGAGTACGTGACTCAAGCGGCAAGTTAGCAAAACAGAGGTGCACAGCCGCATATAAATAGGTGCCGGTTTTCTAAAGTGGGGTATTCAAGTGTGGCAGCTCTCCTGGTTCGACCCTCCTAAAATGTAAGATGAGATAGTGAGCTGTAGGAATTCGGTTTACTTTTGTAGTTAAATGTTTTGTTTCTGTGGGATTTTATAGGTTGAAATGGGACTAACTGGGAACAAAAGAAACAAAATGGCAGAGTCAGGGACGCGAGGTGTATCGGAACCAGAAGTGGTACCGATTTTTTTTGGAAAGGTGGCACAATTGACAGCGGACAATACACAGTTGAGAAGTGAATTATCATTTAGGAGTGAGCGGGTAACCACATCTGATCAGTCGTTGTTGCCTAGGGTGCCGCAGCAGGAGATTGATCCAGATGCCGTGAGTTTGATTATTCCATTTTCTGGCAAGGCATCTGAGGATGTGCGATCGTTTGTGGAGGACTTGGAAACTTCAGCTGTGATGAATGGTTGGTCTGATGAACAGTTGTTACATGTAGCCATGAATAGATTAACAGATGAAGCGAAGACTTATGTAAGATGTACTCAGACCTTAAGGAAGGCAGGACAGTCGAAGCAGTTGAAAGAGGGGCTTTTACAGAGGTACAAGAAACAGAATAGCGCTCGGTACTTTAGGGAGAGGTTGAGTACGATCACGAAGAGACAGGGGGAGACAGTAGAGAAATTTGTGGACAGAATAAGAGAAATTAACGCGTATACTTACGAGTTTGGACAGAGTGATGAAGCGAATGGTGTTTTGTTGCAGGAGGCCGAGCAAAGGACACTTGAAGTATTTTTGAAGGGGCTACCGGCGCATGTGCCGCGGAATGTGCGTGAACGGACTCCGAAAGATTTGTATTCGGCCATTCAGCTGGCAATCCAATATGAGGAAATAGACATGGCAACGGGGGTACATGATAGGCAAACAGTGTTTACAGCGGGTATAAAATGTTATGAGTGTGGTCATACATGATGTGTAGAGGCACTGTACCCAGTCACAAAGGAATAGAGGAAGGGGTGGAAATCAGCAGTGTGGAGGATGGAGAAATGGAGTTAGTAGAGGTGGACAACCGTTAAACGGCAGAGGGGGCCCAAGACCTACCTAAGGGAGCACCCATTTAATTTTAATGCTACAAATACGTATGCTGAGATGGAATGTTCAGTGGTAGAATCCATAGGAGCTAAGAAGTTCAAGATTTTGTTGGACCCAGGGGTGCAAGTGTCAGTGGCTACTAAGAGTTTAATGGGATGAAGGAAGTTAGACCAACCACATTATAGGTTGCATGGAGTGGGGGATAAGGAGGTCACACCTTTGGGGTCAGTGACGGGGAAAGTCAGATTTGATGCACGCTTGGAGGCTAGGGCTACAACATGATCCTAGGAGTAGATTTCTTGCACCAACATCATATCAAATTTGACCTTGGACAACGAATTGTGGAACTTGGTGGCATGTTATTTCAGCTAGGAGAAACTGTTGTCAATGCCGAGCTGTTGCGAGGGGCAGTCAACGTAATGAACAAACCAATTGAGCTGCGTGCATTAGCATTAAGGCTTAATTCGTATGAGTCTGTGTCTGTGTCGCTTTGGGCACGTGTATAGTCAGATCTACCTGTGGCTACGATATGTGTTACTGAACAATTTGAGGATAATGAAGTTTTGGATCCATTAGGTTGATTTGTGAAACGTATTGTACACGTACAAGAGGGAAACGATGGGCTAGTAGTCCCCGTGAACGTGGATAATTTTAGCGCTGTAGACGCGAATTTGGGAAAAGGAGTTCAAAAATGGCTCTGAGCACTATGGGAGTCAACTGCTGAGGTCATTAGTCCCCTAGAACTTAGAACTAGTTAAACCTAACTAACCTAAGGACATCACACATATCCATGCCCGAGGCAGGATTCGAACCTCTCGCGGTTCCAGGCTGCAGCGCCAGAACCGCGCGGCCACTTCGGCCGGCGGGAAAAGGAGTTTTAGTAGCGAATTTTGAAGTACCAGGTGACGAAGACTGGTGTTCTAGAAGTAAGCGTAGCGATCAGTCCCTAACTGTCGATAGAGCTGCATTGCATAACAAAGTTAAGCATCTGAAAGAAGCAGAAAAAAGCATGTGGAAGAAGTGTTTTGGGAATTTAACGATTTGTTTTTTCCGCGAGAGCCGTTAGCAGCAACTCTATTCGTTCAACATAGGATACCAACAGGAAACGAAACTCTTGTTTACCTTAAACCATAAAGAATACCGAGGTATTTGCAGCTGATTGTGGAGGATTTCATTGATCAGCAACTTGAGGACAGTATTATAGAGCATAGTCATTGTGCCTAAAATATCTATAGATGGAACTAAGAAATACAGGTTCTGTTTTGACTACCGATACCTCAATAACAAGACAGTAACGAATGCATACCCCATTCCAAACATATCGGAAACTTTGGATCACTTAGGGCAGTGCCAGTACTTTTCTACGATGGATTTGACAAGTGGTTATCATCAGTTAGAAGTGGCTCCAGAGGATCGTCTAAAAACTGCTTTCTCTGCTCCTGGAGGACATTAACAGTACATCAGAATGCCATTCGGTTTTAAAAATGCTCCAGCAACGTTTCAGAGGTTGCTAGACAGTGTGTTGAGGCGTTTGAAACCACGGCAGTGTCTTGTCTAGTTGGATGACATTATAGTGTTTTCAAGTAGTATGGAGCAGCATAGACAGCGGTTAACGGAAGTCTTCATGAGGTTAAGAGCAGCTCGTTTGACGTTGAGCCTGGCGAAGTGTCATTTTGCATTGGAAGAAGTGAAATATTTAGGTCATATCTTCAGTAAGGATGGAGTGCGATCAGATCAGAGGTTGGTAGAGGCTGTAAGGGGTTTTCGGGAGCCGAAAATAGTTAAGGAAGTGCAATCATTCGTCGGAATTTGCAATTTCTATAGAAAGTTCGTGAAGGGTTTTGCAGATTTAGCACAGCCATTGATGCGATTGGTACGGAGGGGTGTGAAGTTTGAGTGGACAGAAGAGAGTCAGAAAGCGTTTGACAAACTGAAAGAAGTGTTAGCATGAATTCCAGTTCTTGTGTTTCCAGAATTTCAAAAAGGAATTTATTCTAGCATGCAATGCATCGAATCAAGCATTAGGGTGTGTTCTTGGTCAGGAAATTGATGGGAAAGAACATCCTGTAGCCTATGTGTCTAGGCGGTTGAATGCATCAGAGAGGAATTACCCAACAACACTGAGGGAGATGCTTAACGTAATCTAAGGAATCACATATTTTAAATGTTATTTATATGGGAGAATATTTCGGGTACTGACAGGTCATTCTATGTTGAAGTGGTTGTTGGGGTTGAAGGATCCGTCCACTAGACTCGCTAGGTGGGCTCTGAGGCTTAGTGATTTCGATTACAAGGTGGTGCACAAGACTGGGAAGTAGCACGGATATGTGGATGCATTCAGTAGAAAGGTGGCAAAAGTAGAAATCATAGGTTATGACCTAGTAGTATGGTAAGAATTAGAGGACACTGAAAAATGATTGTAAATTGTATTGGACACAGCCACAATTTAATATGTATGATGGTCTTCTGTGCAGGGAAACGAAGATAGGGCCAAAGGTAGTAGTGCCAGCGAAGCTGACAGATGAGGTTTTAAAAGAAGCACATGATCACATGTTATTTGGTCATGGTGGGAGTAGAGCGATGAATAGGAGAGTGGTGGAGAAATAGGAAAGCAGATGTGGGTCAGTATGTCAAAAATTGTATACCATGTGCACAGAGATCAGATTTGAGTTGGAAACGTATACAGCTAGAACGATTGCCGGAGGCATTTTCTGTGTTGGGAATTGATGTCTTAGGACCTTTCGGTCAAACACTATCGGGGAACAGATTTGTTCTGACAATAATAGACCATTTTTCGAGAAATGTGGAGATGGTGGCTATGCCAAATCAATCAGTAACAATGGTCACGCAAGCACTAATAAACAACTGGATTTTGAAGTTTGGTGTACTGGAGGCAATAATTGCTGACCAAGGAACCTACTTCATATCGGAATTAATGAAGGAACTGTGTAAATTGTTGAATGTAAAGAAGTTGAGGACGTGCGCATTGCATGCACAGGCGAACGGAAGGACAGAATGGGTACACAGAACAATCGGGAAGATGCTCAGTTTTTATGTGGATTCACATCACTGTCAGTGGGACGAGTATTTGAAGCATATTGTATACGAATACAATCCAAAAATCCATACCAATACCAGTTTGTCTCCGTTTGAGGTAGTGTAGGGGCGAAATATGCCGTCACCATTTGATTTAGTGAAGTTACAGAAAGGAAGGTACAGTGAGTCGCTACGTCAATTCACGAGGACAATTCAGGATGTTTGGAAATAGGTACAAAAGGCGAATACGAAGGGTTTGGAAGCGTAGGAAGGTGCAGTAAAGCGGAAAGGAAGTTTCCCGCAGTATAGATTGGGGTAATGGGTAATGCTGTCCAGTGCCTATACGCAAAAAGGGATAACGAAGAAGTTCGTCACGAGGTATCAAGAGCCATACCAAGTAGTTGAAATCACATTCCCCATTAATGTTAAACTTCAGCTGCCAACTAGAACAACAATAGTACACATTGGGCGGTTGCAGTCATTTACGGGTTGCCCGGATGTGGTTCCAGGCGTGTCACAGGAAGGGAAGAGGAAGAAAGAGAGAGGGGGGAGAAGTGTTAAGCGCAGGTAGAACCAGGAAGATAGAGTACAGCATGATATACCATATACTTTGTGATCCAAATAGTAGTAGAGTATTTGTAGTTTTTTGTTTTCTTGTTATGTATCATTGGGTTTGTGTAGATTAATTAGGCATTGTATTTCATATGTTGTACTGTATGTGTTTTAGAGTATTGTGAGCCTGCTGGGGACAGCAGTCTTTTTGAAGAGGGAGGTAGGGTGATTGTGATCTCTGTCCTCAGGTCACTGAAAAGGGGAGCATTGAGCAGGTTTGTAGAAGTAAAAACTAAGGAGATATTGCTGTTCTCGGCAGTTAACAGCTGGTACACCAAGATGACAAGAGAGGAATTTCGGATCTGCCATAGAGGGAAGGTAACGGCATGTCAAGCCAGGGTGATAAGCACCAATCTGGACACATGCACGGTGCAGTTATTTTTAGCCAGGAGGAAGGAAATAGACTGTCCAAGGGACATCGTGGAGCCAAAATTGAGCTTGTAACAGGTTGGGATGCATTGGATCTTCTCCAGCTACGAAAATTTGATAGTAGTAAAAAATGTTCAAATGTGTATGAAATCTTATGGGACTGAACTGCTAAGGTCATCACTACTTAACCTAAATTATCCTAAGGACAAACACACACACTCATGCTCGAGGGAGGACTCGAACCTCCGCTGGGACCATGATAGTAGTAGCAAGTTGTTTTGAGCAGGGAATATTTGCAGAAGCAAAACGCATAGAGCTTGAGGGGAGCGGAATTTTAATCAATGAAACTGCGTGTAACATAATAGGATCAACCTTCCATCTGCCAGCATCAATTTCAGGAGCCACGCAATTGAATGTTACACAGCCACAGCTGTATTGGCGAGAAGTAACTTTATACTTTGCCAAGGCAGAATCTGACCTTGTCTAACGAAATTCTAGAGTCTGGTCTGCTGAGATCTCTAAACCATTTCAGAGCAAGAGAGGCGCATATCAGCCAAACAGCTTGTGGAGCAGGTCTCTCAATATAGGGAAAGGCAACGACAAGTAACGATCGTTTTGAGCACCTCTGTGCCAAGTGACATCGCAGCCTTCACTTCGTTATGTGCTGTTTTCATTCCGATCAGGTGAAGAGCCAATTCCAAGAGTGAACCAACGGTAGTCCAAATCCCAGTGGATTGGATACCGAGCGCATCAGATGGGTAGGTAAGGGGTTGATCGAGCATTAAGTGGAGTGGTCATCCAGTAAGGAATTTTTTACATTTTGTCCCATGTCATGTGTTTAAGAGGATAGACCACATGTAAGTTTTCTAAGAGTGGTAGTAAATATGTCATAAATACGTGCCACCCCAAACAATTTAAGAGTAGTTAGAAGTCAACCTGGGGACCAGGTCTTTCGAAAGAGGGGAACAATGTAGCAGCACCACCTTTTAAGATAGGAAAAAGTTAGATTCACTGCAATATTTCTGGGCGCAAAAGTTACAGCCAAGTGTGTGTCTGTTGACAATAAGTTACACTTACCAGCAGTTGCGAAGTAGAATAGAGGCCACAGGGGCGACAAACCACTGAAAAGAGTACACGCAGCAGTTTCCATGGCCCAGTCAGAAGAGGCCCACTTGCCCAACCTAGGTGTTAGGAGTACGTGATTTGGAGCAGAGCATTAGCAAAACACAGGTGCACAGCTGCGTATAAATATGTGCTGGTTATCTACCATGGGGCATTCAAGTGTGGCAGCTCTCCTGGATGGCGAGACATGTCACATCACCAGCTACATGCAGCAGTAGATGGGGCGCCAGCGCTCCAGTCCACGGCAGGTCACTGGTTCGACCCTCTGAGACTAACGTGGGATCCGTAGCGAGCCATCGGCGGGCCACTCGACGGCTCGCTACCACGGGCGGTCTTTTTGGCTCCTGACACATGCTGGAGGCATCCAAAGGCGAGGGCCGCAGATTTGGCTGTCAGATCGCAGGTGCTTGTTGTCGCCCATGATCTTAACCAAGATGGCAAAGAAGCATGCAGCGGGACGCCTTGCGGCTCCCAGCGAGCGGCCCTGAGGCGACGGGGATGAAGGTCGCTGAGTTGGCTGTTGGCGCATCCTGGCGTCGTCAAAACACTGCGACTGTACACGGCCAGAAAGTCGCAGTACGTTGCACGGGTTGCTAAGGTAGCTCTTCCACGCCAAGCTGTTTTGCAGACAGCGAAGTGGCGTCCTCGGCATTGCAGGACCCTGTGACGCAGACAGAGAGGAACGCAGCACTGTAGCTGAGAATAATAACACTTGAAGATCATGGCCGAGTTTTAACACGGTGCATCCCGACAGTTTAAATCCATTTCCTATATTTCTCCACCGCATGCCAACATCTACATTGCGATTACCACCAACAGTTATCCCACATTTCTGTGGGTAGTAGTAGGATAAAACGTGGAAAAATGGCCATGATTTTGTCAACTACCAGTATCGAACCCTGATACACAAAAAACATTGGAAATTTTCTTATATTGCTTTATATATTCTTGAAAAAAGTAAGACTTCGTTCACATAGTTGGAAATTTCAAACTAACCACGAACTTTTTAAAATTATGTAACATCTGGCTATATCGCCCATGTATCAGGGATAGATTATCAGCTGGCAAAACGCTTTTAAAACAAGGAGGAAGTCGCATATGAAGGGGTATCCAATAATTATAACATGTTTTTGTTGAACTGCTTGTTACAGGTAGGCTTTGTAGAGAATATCATGGGAAATCACACAAGTCGTTCCTCATTGGCTGAACCCAAATAGGAACATGGGCCGATTGCAGGTTTTGGATCAAACCAGATTTTTGTATTTCGCTCTAGAATTTTCTTTTAGTATTAAAACCTATAGATCCTTTTCTGACTGGATAACTGTAATTATTTACTTTGTTAGTAGCAATTTCGTGTTTTCCTTACTCCATCTTTCTTTAGCAGAACTAGTCTTGGGAACATACTTAGTTGGCATCTGAGAAAAAAGAATTCTCGTCAAAACTGAAAATTAAACAAAGCTTTACGGGTTGGCTAACTGTACCAAAGTTGGTATGGCCATCTCTCCCAGGCTGCAGGGAGCGTCATCAATATGGTGGACGAGGACTCAGAGAGAAATTACATGACGGTATGCAGCTATGTCAATATAGCTTTGAAATGTAAATTTCCGAAACTGCTCACAATCTAACTTCCGTGAAGCGGAAAAGTATTGATATGCTATATAATATCAAGGAGAGTGAAACCAATATCGTGAATAACACTTCCTTTCAGTTGAAATAAAGAGTAGAGGGAAGTATCAATGTCTCACTCGCGACAAAGACTCACTATCAGTTCACCGGGATCGCTGGAAACCGGGTAGTTGGAAAACCACGCAGCTATTGGCCTCCTCCCCCTATCACTGTGGATGCGCCTGTTTCACTCTATTATACTACTACAAAATTCTCCAAAATCGATGTTCGTCGTTATTGAACGTATTCTGCCAGAATTAAAAGAATTGTGTTAGTGAAATTCCAACCTTGTCGCCTCGTTGATACATCGTTAATCCATTAAATAACAGGAATTTCCTTCGCGGATGAACTAGTATTCTAGCTACCAGTTATCAAGTTAAATCTGCAAGGACGGACTCAAGCAAAGAACACTTACTTGCTGCTTCACGGGCCAACTTGACTATTTCGTTACCTAGCAGTCCGCTTGAGATTTGCAATTATGGAGTTGCGGTGCGCTAACTTTATTTGGCGTGTGCCTGCCGCCTGATGCGTATAACAGCGCTACATTTCTGAACCGCTCCGCCAACGCTCGTGAATGGCCGTTATTAAGCCAGGAGCTCTCGCACTCCGTCCATTAAAATGCCTCTGCTGTAAATTCTGCTCCCAGCAGTCGGAAACGAAGCAGCAGGCCATTATAGAGAGGAATACGCGACCACTTAAGTGAGCAGACACAGTCAGTATTTGCGCGTGGACCATCCTGAAGTTTGCGGTTTTGTATACGAGACTAGTGCTGTCCGAATTTATTGCGTCTAGTATGCCGGGTAATACCGATTAGTATGGGTCTCACAGAGTTCAAGGCAAAACTGTGGCACTATCAGTTCATTAAAAAATAGTTATAGACTAAAATATTCTGTCTGATTTAAATATCTGTAATATTGTGAGTGTCCTGTTCCCTTCTACACTGCACATATACTCATGGGGGTAGTATCGCGTAGAAAAGGTATAAAAGGACAGTGCATTGGCGGAGCTGTTACTTGCACTCCGGTGATTCATGTGAGAAGGATTTCGACGTGATTGTGGCCGCACGACAGGAATTAACAAACATTGAACGCGGAATAGTAGTTGGAGCTAGGTGCATGGGACATTCTATTTCAGATATCGTTAGGGAATTGGATATTTCAAGATCCACAGTTCCATAATGTGCCGAGAATACCAAATTTCAGGCTCTACCTCTCACCACCGACAACGCAGTCTTCACTTAACGACCGAGAGCAGCGCCGTAATCGTAAAGTTGTCAGCAGTAACAACACGCAACACTGCGTAAAATACCTGCAGAAATTAATGTGGGACGTACGACAAATGTATCTGCTAAGTCACTGCGGCAAAATTTGGCATTCGTGGGCTATGGCGGAAGACGACCGACGTGACTGCCTTTGCTAACAGCACGACATCGCCTGCTGCGCCTCTTCGGGACTCGCGACCATATCGGTTGAACCCTAAAGCACTCCGTCTTCAGGCCACAAGTGGCCCATCGGGACCATCCGACCGCCGTGTCGACCTCAGATGAGGATGCGGATAAGAGGGGCATATGGTCAGCATACCGCTCTCCCGGTAGTTATGATCATTTTCTTTGGCCGGAGCCGCTACCATTCGGTCAAGTAGCTCCTCAATTGGCATCACGAGGCTGAGTGCACCCCGAAAAATGCCAACAGCGCGTGGAGGCCCTGATGGTCACTCATCCATGTGCCGGCCACGCCCGGCAGTACTTAACTTTGGTGATCTGACGGCAACCGGTGTATCCACTGCGGCTAGGCCGTTGCTGTTGAACCCTAGGCTACTAGGAAACCGCGGCCTAGTCAGATGAGTTCCGAGTTTAGTTAGTTGTAGCTGATAGTAGGGCTCGAGAGTGGAGCAGCGAAGCCATGGACCCAAGTTGTCAACAAGGCATTGTGCAAGGTGATGGTGGCTCCATAATGATGCGAGCTGTGTTTACATGGAATGGACTGGGTCCTCTGGTCCAACTGAACAGATCATTGACTGGGAATGGTTACATTCGGATACTTGGAGACCATTTGCAGCCATTCGTGGACTTCATGTTCCCAAACAACGATGTCATGTCAAAGGGCCACAACTGTTCGCAAGTAGTTGGAAGAACATTTTAGACAATTTGAGCGAAAGATTTGGCCATCCAGATCGCCCGACATGAATCACATCGAACGTTTACGAGACATAATCGACAGGTGAGGTCGTGCACATCATCCCGCACATGCAACACTTTCGCTGTTATGGACGGCTACAGAGGCAGCATGGTTCCATATTTCTCCAGGGCATCTCCAGCGACTTGTTGATTCCACGTTACGTCGAGCTGCTGCACGCCGGCAAAAGGAGTTCCGACACGATATTTGAGGGTTTTCGGTGATTTTTGTCACCTCTTTAATGCAGATTTATTACAATATTGATTACGGATGATTTTATCCAGCTACTACCGAATTTCCGCTTCAAAATTTTGAAAGAAGCGGTCTCCGTTCTGCTCTGGCTTTCCAGAATTACTAATAGTTCTTATGCTGCAGGAAAGGAGAAAGAAAATTTGTTTCGATTGACGTCTAACTTGTACGTGAAATATCACTGTGAATGAGTTTTTTGCATGTGAGAATGTAAATACACGAAAGCAGTATGCTATGATGCAGTACCGTAACCTGAAATGAAGAAGTAAACGGTTGGCGCAATTGTGCCAATATGTACTGACAAATGACACGTATTAATGCGGTGTGTACGTAATGCAATCCTGCATCACTTACCAGTATTATTTTGCTCTGAATCATTACAGATGCTACACTTGTAGTAAACAGGGGGTGATTGTATGGAGGATGACCAGGAGTGGCACGGAAGCTTTGCAACCACAGGCCTGTCATTGCTAGACGGCAAAGCTGTCACTTCCACAGCAACTGGGGACTTCAGTTCGTCGTAGCGCAGCCAATTAGCATGAAAAATATGAAGATTTTACACACAAAGGTTCCTCGTGAATCACTCTACTTATTACTGAAAATTAGATAAAAAATCTTACAGTAGTTTTTGGGATTTTTGATAGATTACGAATGCAATGTAAATTTTCAATAACCATAAAAATTATATGCTATAAATAAAAGTTAAAAATTTTCGTATTTTGTTTTTCCTTTATTTGTAATGTGAAACCTAGCCTCTTGTCAAATTTCATGATTGTACGTCAATGGGAAGTATTTCTTAGGTTTTGATAAGTAAGTCAGCGAGTATAAAAAACTGAGAATATCTTCTTAGTGCATTTATTTAGAAACTTAAATTCCTTACACCACCAAGGAACGGTAGATCTTAACATGTGAAATAAATTTCAGCTTCATATATCTAACAGTTCCTGAGAAAAAGGGTCTTAACATTTGAACAGACGGACATACAGACTCACGGACAACGATGTAATCCTACACGAGTTCCGTTTTTACCGACTGAAGTACGGAACCCCTGAAAACCAGTGGATGATATCATGAAGCTAGTTCGAGCCTTTCGGGCTTTTACCTCCAACTTCTCAATAAATTTCGTTACAAAAAGTACAATTTTTAGCACAGTTAAGTCCAAGAAACGTCAGTTTTTGAATGTGGTACATATTTTAAAAATTTTAGAAAAACCTATGACACTCGTTTCCAATGAAATTGCTGATGGTTCGGGTGTGTAATACTATTAATGCGAAATGTCAGCGAAAAGCGTCAGACTACTTAAAAAATTTACGTACTGAATCGGAATACAATTGATCTGCTATTAACTTCTGTAGAAAATCTGTCACGAGATGCGTCTTTTGACTCAGAATAAACGTAGACAATTTCCAGCTTCATTACAACGTAAATATAAGAATATAGCGTCAATCGGAAACGTAGCGGTAAGAGGAATAACATTAGAAATTCGAAGATGGTGTACTTTTCATTTGATCTCGGTAGCTAAATTTAAGAGCTTGACCTCTGTATGTCGGAAAGATACTACTGAAATTTCACAATAAAAATCATTTTACTCACTGTATCTAAACGAAATGAACTGTAACGGAGAAAGAAATAACACTAAATTCGCACAGTTGTAACATAAAGCTTATCACTGTGAGGAACGGTGGGAGCCCGGTAGGTAAACAAAACTCTCTTTAAAAAGATGCAGGACTTGCAGTGACACCAACCCACTGTGTCTAGTCCGTTAGACGAAGAAGAAGATGCCAAAGAACGTTAACAATGTTGTCTCGTTATATCGACGCTGCAAGATCTTACGTTATGATGACGTACTCACACAAACTATTGCAAAGCAGCTGCCCCTCTCCGCACTCCCCTATTCCTTATAGCAAAACAGTTTCACAGACCGAAATCGTACCCCGCTCAGCCAAGCAGAAATACTTGTTAAGGCAGTATTATTGCGGAGAAAGCTAGAGCCCGTTAAGGATACTGACTATCAACACGCGTTCTTAAAGCTATACCTCGCGAAATCTTATTATTTCGGCGTTCACAACAAACTAATATGATTTCTCCGTCTGTCTATCTATCTCAAGTCCTCGGTACTCTTTTGTACACTACATCAAATCATCGGCTGATGTACTACTAGAAGATAAGCACGCGTAGTTAAGTATTGCCCGGAGAAGAATTAAAAATTTTCTTAAACGGAATGACATTGTTACTGAGGAACCATTCTTTACATTAAATTGTAAAACCTGTTATGACAAAGTGATATTCCTCTCCACTGGCAGTCATTCATTCATACTCGCTCTGTGATTTTGTAATAGACCTCTGACTATAAATAGCACAATAACCCCAAATATTTTGCGACATCATTGACTGAACAAGAATAAGATGTCTAGCGGTCTAAGCGGGCAAGCAGACAGCGCTCTAGATCAAGGCCTCTTTTAATCGATGCCACAGCCGTGGAAATTTTATTGTAAACGTTGGCGAGCTTACAAAGTTCTAGATATAAGCTGCTAGTATATTTTTGTAATACTTGACTATTTATTTATAGAGCATCAAACAATCAGGTCCATAAGAGACCTTGGAAATTTACAGTGGTGACACTGTGCGACGTTAACCATAACTGGACAACAGGGATACACGTGACGTACATCACATGCTAACAGGAGATCTTGTAGCTAAACTGCAGCAGTGTTTCTGGTCACACGTCGAGCGTGTAGAGGCACTTACCGCGAGAAGCGTTTGACTCGCAGTATTCGAGCAAAGAAATACGACACATTAAATGTATTTTGATAATGTGCTACAGCTACCTCTATATCAATAATGTTCGTGGCAGAGGGTACGATCGGATGTATTAGGTTGTCTTCACTTTTGGGTTGAGTGTGGAGTGCGCGTAGAGTGGCTGTTTAAATGCATTTGTGGGACCTGCAATTAACTCTTAAAGAGTGTGGCGGTGCACGTTTTTCAGCTGTGCGGTCTTCCGTTAGTGATACCTATGAACATCCGTGTTGCTCTTCGATGTACGGGTTGAACATCCACTGTTACTACTATTCAATACGGGTCTCGCACACGTGAGCAATGTCCTAGCACGGATCACGCAAGTGTTTTGTACGCAATCTCATTTGTAGCTCTCACTAACGAACCGCCATCCGTCACATGCTTTAATTACGATTAAGACTGGTGACCATTCCATTCCGTATATCCACAATTCATTATAAAAATGGCTATGAGCACTATGGGACTTAACATCTGTGGTCATCAGTCCCCTAGAACTTCGAACTACTTAAACCTAACTAACCTAAGGACATCACACACATCCATGCCCGAGGCAGGATTCGAACCTGCGACCGTAGCAGTCGCACGGTTCCGAACTGAGAGCCTTAACCGAGAGACCACCGCGGCCGGCAAATCATTATAATCAGGAATTTGTATGAGTAGACTGACTCTGGTTATGACTCGCTGATATTGTAGTCTTGAAATATTAGGTGTTTGCGTTTTGTGACGAGAACAATTTTAAATTTCCGAACATTTAAGCAATTTGCCAATCTTTACACCAACTTCAAATGTTATGAAGATCTGACTGGATATTTGTGTAGCTTTTATTTTTGAGATAGAACTTCAAAACAGTTAACTGCATCGTCTTCAAAATAAGATAAGTATCAAACTATAATATGTAAGATAAACAGCGCCTAACTGAATCACTGACAAATTAGAGGCCGTCCAAAGTCAGCGCAATGTGGGCCAACAGTTCAACGTCGACAGTAGTGCTATTTAAGGGGTGTAAAAAAACATTCATGATTCAGGAAGCATTGTGCAGCAAGATAGGTGAGGTCGACCATCAGCAACATATCTGAAACCGTCCAATCAGCATAGCACCTATCCTGGCGTGAGTACTCTTGGCAGACCCCGCGTCTCAAAAACAGGTTGTTATGTACATTCGCCGATCCACCCTGATGTATTCCTTTACCCAAAACACCGCGCGTCTGGATGAATGTGGTATTTTTCAGCGTAAGTAGTAACGACAGGTAAGCGTCCTGCGCATGTACCAGTTGTGTTTTAGGCAAGATAGTGATTGTCTCTGTTAGTCTGGCGCTTGCTTTGGACACGTTACAACCCTACCACTACTTAGGAAAAATGGCGATATTGCACTGAAGGTGTTTTCTTCTGAGGTGTCGTCATATTGTGAGCACGTCAGTTACAGATGCATGAAGGATGAATTAAATTAAAAATGACTAAATTACGGATTATTACCGGCAATGCCAAGTGCAGTTCGATACCGTGTGTGATTATGTGTTCGTTGTACGAGCTTGAATGTGTTGTGATGTTATTCTATTGAATCTTACACTCTTGTTGTAAGTTATAGTTCGATTGCTGTCTATTCTTAATCTATTTCTTCAGAAAGACGGTCCTTTGTACATCTTAACCTAAATTTTCTCTTAATATGATTTAGCTTGGATGTAATGTAACACATGCTTTTGGCTACCACATAAAATTGAAATCATCTGTCTCTTCCAATATCGCTCTTTTTACTAGTATTTATTAGAGTTCTTCGTGTGACTGAAGCTTTTATATTTCGTTTTGCTTTTTGAAAGTGTCCCCAGCATTAGTAACGCGTGAAAACCACATCTAATTCACAGTGACATAACAGATTCTGTTGGGCGCTAACTTCCATCAAGTAATTCTGCAAGCCAGGTATGTGAGCCCTGTTCAACTTGCTTTTAGACAGTTTCTTTGAAAAGTATTCTGAATTACACTACCAGTCAAAAGTTTTCAATCAGCCCTGATAAAAAGATAAGCTTTATTTCAGTATAGAAGCTCGTCGTAAACACAATATAGACCAACAAAATAAGTATGTTCTCTCTCTGTCATTAAATACAATGCAATATGGTTTATATTTTGCCGTTTTAATGTATGCACCTCTTTCCCCAGAAAAGCTGCAGAAACACTTGGAATTCTGGAGATAAGATTTTGTTCCGGTTTTTCAGTTATTGTAGCCCAACATGTCTGTAAATTATTCCGTAGATCTTCAACATTAGATGACCTCACTTTTTCTGACTTCCCTGTCAATTTCACCCCATAACAGTTTAATGGGATTTTAATTCAGGTGACTGATTTGGCCAGATCATGTTCAATTCACCACAATTCTCTTTCCTATTGAGGTAGGCTCCGCACAATTTAGAAGCATGTTTCCGATCAGTTTCCCGCTGCAGAAAATTTCCGCGACCAGTAAATCTTCCCAGATGGAACTGCTTCATTAACTTTTCTGTGACATCCTTCCTTCTTAAATTCCTATTGATTCTCACTGAATCACCGATATTATCACCTGCAAAACATTCTCCTGCCATGAACGATCCTGCAGCATCCTTCACCGTAGGCGTAACATACTTACTCTTACTACCCGAAGATGGTGTATAAATAATTCAGACGTAGATTCATCCGTGAATAATACCAATGCAGTTGCTGCACGTTCCAGCTTTTATGTTTCTGTACTCTTTTCAGTTTGTTCACCTTATTTCGTTTTCGTAATAGAGATTTTTGGACCGCTATGCACGCCTTTAAACCTTGTTGACGAAGAAGGCGTGGCGCGTACACTCATATCTCACGGACAGGAGTTTCAACACCGACGTTCAGGGCAAACAATCGACACGACATGGTATCCAGGCAGGAGTACCCCAAGGAAGCATCCTAGGGCCCGTACTGTTTAACCTCTACATCAACGACCTCCCAGCTACACACAACACGACGGTGGCAATCCACGCGGATGACACCACCATCCTTGCGCAAGATTGGAAGCCGTCTAGCATTAACTAACGACTACAGACTGCACTCGGAACGGTGGAGCCTTGGCTGGTGAAATGGCGTGTTAGAGTAAACGTCGACAAGTGCGAGGCCGTTCTGTTCACTAGAAGACCGAAGCAACTGCGCAAACATCAGCACTGCAACCCAATAACACTACACACACGCCCAATACGTTTCCGTGAGAAGGTCAAATACCTCGGTGTCTGGCTGGGCAGGACACAACTCTGGGGGGATCACATTCAACACGTGACAAACAAAGCAAACGCGAGGCTCAAACAACTCTACCCTACGCTTAACAGGCGTAGCACACTGAATAGGAGGGTGTCTAGGTCCATGTACGTGACACTTATTCGACCCCTGATGTACGCAGCCCCTGACTGGGGATACGCTGCGCCCACTCGCCTGCGCCGTCTGCAGCTCACACAGAACAAAGTACTCAAAATCATAAGCAACACTCTGCGTTACACACGCATCGCAGACCTTCGTCGGGAATACCGGCTAGATACCATCTTGCAGGTGTTCCAAAAACTCTCCACACGACTGTACAATAACACGAGACACTTGCGCAACCCGTTTATCCTTTCTCTGGGTAACTACGACCACAACCATAGATGGAAGCATAACAGACCAAAGACACTATTGGCTAGGAACTAAACATCTATGGTCCATAGCACGCTAACATGACAGTACTGGCGAGCCCCTGCAACACAGCTACTACTGGTAACCCCAGATGTTCGACCAGCCGAAAAACAGGCAACCGCAGGGAAACCGTATTGTACACAGCACGCAAACCAACCACACACACCCCCTACACTGTCTGTGAGCCGATGTATGACCGATCGCCCACTAATGCACAACGACCTTGAACAGCTGCATGGACGCAGCAACTGCAGAAATCCCCGCAACGAGCTCCAGCAACGACAAAGGTAACGATGAACGATACCTCGCACTAACATAACCACACCTGGCATGCGCTGTCGCAGATAGCAAGCCTCTACTGCCCTTACTACCAGTCCTACTGTCGCAGAGGTTTTTTTCCATTGGCGCTTGCCTTGGCACTTTTTGTCCTCTGCCCTTACAACCGCTACCCTTCGATCGCTTTCGTCCACTTTCTATCTCCTGATGGACCATGTTAATGAGTAATCTTACCCAGACGCATGGATAACATCACAGCCCGCATCGCCGGCCGGAGTGGCCGAGCGGTTCTAGGCGCTACAGTCTGGAACCGCGTGTCCGCTACGGTTGCAGGTTCGAATCCTGCCTCTGGCATGGACGTGTGTGATGTCCTTAGGTTACTTAGGTTTAAGTAGTTCTAAGTTCTAGAGGACTGATGACCTCAGCAGTTAAGTCCCACAGTGCTCAGAACCATTTGAACAGCCCGCATCCTGTGACTCCTGATTAAAAAACTAACATGTTATGCGGAGGTGACAGTAGAACTTTTGGTCTGGTCACCACGTTGATGTGGGCGTGGAGGGGCCCCATCCTTCATGAAGGCGTGGCACTGTTGTGACAGAGATTGGAGCTGCCTCCACAGTAATTACTTCCTCGCGAATTCCAGGCACGAATGCAAGTCCCCTAACGTTTAGTTTTTCTATATATGAACCGATATTCCCTGTATGATGTTACTCGGGGACTTCCAGGTCGGAAACACTTGAACAGGCACCAATTCGCTCGATCCGCTGCAATGTATACACAACTGTAGAGTGGGCTGCCTCAGCTTTTGTTGCTTTCGTCCCACTGCAATAACCTTCCTGATGCAAAGCTACGATTACAGCGCGTTTTTCAATTCCAAACTCTTGTTTAGTCCCGTTATGAGGTAGTATAGTATGACTCTAACCAGGCATACAAACACACTGCTAGATCTACACAGAAAGCTGAACGAATAAGGTCTATTGGAACGGAATAATCTCACGTAAAGGCACATCTGTGTTGTTGTGGATATTCATCAGCGCCTGTCTATGCGAACAGTCTGTCAAATACACAACAGAGGCGCTACTATTTACTTGTTTACACTTGTTTTGTCACCAGAACAGGGAGATGAAAGAATATTCAAAGAGAAATCTCTGTTTTAACCATAGATCCGTATTTCTGACAGGTGATGGGAAACGTTTGACTTGTAGCGTGTCTGAAATATGAGAGTCGACGCACAAGGTCTAAATATCTCGACACTAGTTTGTTTCGTTGAAAGGATAAGGCTGTAATCAATGTTAACAAATTAAAACAGCTATAAACATGCACCGGTAGCTTTCGAAATATTTTGTCCTGTAGTAAATATTCATTCTCCGCGTACCTTCCTACGTTTTGTTGAAACAAGATCTTTTTTTTTTTTTTACATAACGATGAATAGTGACTCACATTTCGATACGAAAATTGTACAATAAGGTCAACTCGGCACGCAACGTGTTTAACAGATAGTAGTTTGAAGTGCGGAACACACTCACTTCATCATGTACTCAGTGATATTTTGGGAATAAAGCTCCAGGTAATATCTTTTAGGTTGTTAGGCAGAAACATTTACCTCTCAATTTCTTCTTAACAATCGACGTTTCGAGCCCTCTGCTGAGATCTTCTTTAGGATGTTCAGGTGTTCGCGATTAGCTGTGCACTGTGTGAGAACGATTTTCTTCGATTTATGTGCATTACACGTAATTTCCTTACGATATGAGTCAGATACGTGCCTTTGTATCGAGCGCTGATAAACTTTACTAATCGTGCATTTCACAAAGGTTGCTTCACGTCACAGGAAGACAAAGGAGAACAGCATGCAGATGGGCGTCCTAGTAATGCCCCATCACAATCCCTTTTCATTGGTCCAACTCTAGGGATGTGTATATATGTGATCAGTCACGAAATAGAAACGAAAGTGAAAATCAAAAATGTGTAATTTGCAACATTTAGCTACACCTTCCAGATACTTCTCTACATAGTCGCCACTCACATTTAGACATCTGTCGTAGCGTGGTACCAACTTTCCACTATCCTCGTCATATAAGGTAGCCACTTCCCTACGCTAAACGTTGTCTGTGCCACAATGCTGTCGTCATAGCCAGCGATTCGTGTGAGTGAAGAGAGGGAGCCAAGACTGGGCTGTATGGTGGATGACGAAACACTCACTTGTAGTGAGCGACATGAAGGAGAAAACTCATGTCAGTTATGTTATGGGAGCTGCATGAAATCAGGCGAAACCCTTAGTAAACACTTAACATTTGGTGGGAGACACTACTGTCCTAGACATCTTTACGTGCTCACTGTGCACTCAGAATGAAAAGTGCGACGTGATAGGATTTTGAGCCTACTAGAGACACTGCGAAACGCAACTGCACAGAGTTTCACTGGATTTTCGTTGTTGTTTTAATTTCGTCACCTGTTGGGGGATGAAAAAATAATAGCCCTCATACATATATTGATATTATGGTAGCAATTTCAATGTTTCTATTTTTTTAGTCCTTTTATCTTCATGCCACTCCGGCTCAATCCATTTGTTATTATTTGCGTCCAAACTTAGCCAGAAATGTAATTTCGCAGCAGATTGAAATTGGGTGCTGGACCGGGAGTCGAAAGTGGGACCGTTGCCTTTTGAAACAATTGCTGTATCGAGTTAACTATCCAAACTCATTGTCCTTGAATAATATTTTGTTCCACTGAGTCATAAGAAAAAATGGCCTACAGCGCCATTGGATAGAAGATAAATATTCATTTGATTCCTAAGACACAGTAATAATGACGCATGGCTACTTTGCCACCTTAGCAATAACGTCACAAGCCACCACAATGAAGGAAGCCGCCTCAGCTGATGTTGGGCGTTTTAGAATCGTTGTGAAGAGTGTTCAGTTTCTTAGGCCAGTTACTAAAAGTGCGAATCTGATTATTCTATTCTATTAATTAGTACAGTGGCGACAGTGATTATGCTATGTTGTAGCGGAACAGAATACAGGGTGACAATTGTTGAACTATATGAAATAAAATCGTCATAATTTCAGAATGGTTTGCGTTAGACCGTTCAGACTGTACTGGTGCCGACGAGAAATGATGGGAATTAGTACGTGAATATGGTTTGGTTTAGCGACGAAGCCCACTTTCATTTGGATGGGTTCGTCAGTAAGCAAAATTGGAGCATTTGGGGGACTGGGAATCCGCATTTCGCGATCGACAAGTCTTTTCACCCTCAGCAGGTGACTCTGTGGTGTGCAGTGTCCAGTCATGGAATAATCGATGCGGTATTTCTTGACGGCACGGCGATTACCGAACGGTAGGTGAAGGTTTTGGAAGATGATTTCAAAATGGTTCAAATGGCTCTGAGCACTATGGGACTTAACTTCTATGGTCATCAGTCCCCTAGAACTTAGAGCTACTTAAACGTAAATAACCTAAGGACATCACACACTTCGATGCCCGAGGCAGGATTCGAACCTGCAACCGTAGCGGTGGCGCGGTTCCAGACTGTAGCGCCTAGAACCGCTCGCCCAACCCGGCCGGCTAGATGATTTCATCCCCAATATCCAAAGTGACTCTGATTTCGACAAGATATGGTTCATGCAAGACGGAGGTCGACCCCATCGAAGAAGGAGAGTGTTTGACGTCCTGGAAGAGCACTTTGGGGACCGTATTCCGGCTCTGTGGTACCCAGAGAGGCCACTGGCATGGGCCTCGATAGGCCACCATTTTCTTCGGATCTGATCACAAGCGCCTCCTTTTTGTGGGGCTATATTAAGGACAAGGTGTACAGCAATAACCCCAAAACCACTACTGTGTTGAAAACAGCCATTCAGGAGATCATCGACAGCATCGATGTTCCGACACTTCAGCGAGTAATGCAGAATTTCGCTGTTCGCCTACGCTGCATCATCGCCAATGATGGTAGGCATATCAACATATCAAAACCTAAATCCGAATATCTGTAGTGACGTTTACGTGTTAAATAAAGTGTGTGCACGCCGTAGTTTGTAACTAATTCACGTTTTTTTCGTATACTTCAATAATTGTCACCCTGTATCTTTGTTTTGTATTGAACTATGATAAACAAACTTTAATGAAGTTTCACTGCGGGTTTTAACCACTTAAAATCGTTTCAAACACAAAATGAAGCCGCAGACCTGTAGCTTTGGGCAGACAAACGAACGGGAATTGTGGACTTGAGAATATGCTGATGGGGTGTACGTCAGAGTGCGCGTGTAGGTGACGGCGTGACAGCAGGCCGCAAGAGGCGTCGGGACGCGTCTGGGCGCGCCGCGGCTCGTTAAACTCGAGACTGACGCCGAGTACGACGCCGAACTGACGCCGGCGCCGCGGCGCCGCGTCCCAGGCTTCTCGTTAGCCCAGACGGAGACGGAGACGGAGAATTGCGACCAGAATTGCTTCCTTTAACTTTTAATTAAACTCTCAGCTGTGCTGCCCTCAATCACAAATTGTTGCTGCGGGCACGGGTCCGTAATTGGTTGACTGCGCGTCGCACTTGCAGGCGCTGCGCGCCGCAGCACGGCACAGCACAGAACTGCAGCTCGCAGTCCGGGGAGCGAAGGCGAGGCACGGCGGCGGCGGCGGCGGCGGCCTTAACGTGTCTGCAGAAGGGGCGCGGGGCTGCAACTCCGCTTTAACGGCGCCCTCGCCGCGTCGATTGCCACCACTTGCCGCTAATTTGTCTGGATTGCCGGTAGAAAGCGAGCGTCTCTGTTTCAAACAGCCGCCCAAGAGCAGTATGCTCTCGCCTCGCACAATCAAATTTTACGAATACGTGAGCAAAGTAGGACAGAAAGAAAGACAAACTCATTCTCACCTCCACGTTAAATGTTTCTCGCGAAGAAGAAACAACACAGGTTTCAACATCAAACCGTTCAGGAACTTTGAATAAATTCCTTTTGCATATTGGGTGGCGTAATTTTCAGACTAAAACTGGCTGAAGCGTGGGTATTAAACAGTTGATTTTAGCGCATTCAGAAACTTATACTAGTCTTGACCACTACATTTATTTATTAGTTTTGTTATGTATCACGCGTTTCGGCCTTACGCCATTCAAATGGTTCAAACGGCTCGGATCACTATGGGACTTAACATCTGACGTCATCAGTCCCCTAGAACTTAGAACTATTTAAACCTAACTAACCTAAGGACATCACACACATCCATGCCCGAGCAGGATTCGAACCTGCGACCGTAGCGGTCGCGCGGTTCCAGACTGAAGCGCCTAGAACCGCTTGGCCACTCCAGCCGACCCTTACCCCGTCCTCAAACGTTCCACAACAGAAATGCATTAAAGGGTATCAGTGATAATACATTTATACAATTATATTAAAGGTACTTCGTACAAACGAAAGAAGCAAGCACTCAGTGAAAAACGTTGATAAAATACAAGGTATGCGCATCGTAAAAAACAAAGACTGGGACAACCCAACAAAATGTTCGTAACACACTCTTAGGTAAAACGAAACTGAATTTGTCAAACATGGATACAAAGTATCTTGTCTCAATCACCTGACGACATCTGAGTGTAAATTGACTCACTGTTGGTATCGAAGTATTAGATGAATAAGCCCCAGTTGGGAGTACTATAAGACGTGAATGAAAATTTTTTGTTTTAAAATACAGAAGTTCTGATACAACTGATCTGTACAGTCAAGTTTTATAAGACAAATAACGTTCTGTTACAACTATTACACAACCGATTTTATTATCTAAGAAATATCCATCTGGTGTAAGGAGACTGGCGAAAATTATCACAAGATGGCGTCAATGTACGAAAATGTGATTAAAATAAGTGAAGTCATAGCTGTTCATTAAATTAATAATAAATGACAAAAAGTGCGTAATTTAACTTCCATTAAGGCATACATACAAACTTTAAAATCCATGTATTGGTATTCCAGCCATAACATAAAACACAATTGACATAGTTACACGCAAGATTACAAATGGTTCAAATGACTGTAAACACTACGTGACTTAACATCTGAGGCCATCAGTCCCCTAGACTTAGAACTACTTAAACCTAACTACCTAAGGACATCACACACATCCATGCCCGAGGCAGGATTCGAACCTATGACCGTAGCGGTTCCGGACTGAAGCGCCTACAACCGCTCGGCCACCGGAAGAGCATTTGGTATCTAACAATTTTACAGAGATAAGCATCAATGTATAATGTAAAAAACAAAGTGTAATACATCTAAGGATAGGAAAATACCGGAAGAGTTTGTATTTAATATGCAACTTGCGGTTATAATTTTCGCAAGTCTCTTTACACCTTAGGGATATTTCTTACATAATAAACTGGATAATGTAATAGATATATTAGAATTTTATTTGTCATTATAACTAGACTATATTAATCAAATGTCTAGGTATTTCTATATTTAAGAATATAATATTTCCATTAACACCGTGTAGTACTGTCATTTGGCGGGTTCTCGAAGTATTACTTCGATGCTTGCAGTGACTTAGTTTGCACTCAGATGTCATGAAGTAATGTGGACCACATACTTTGAGTACATGTCTGACAAATTTAGTTACGTTTTACATGAGTGTGTGTTACGGTATTATAGTGAGCTGTACCTCTCTTGAGTTTATACGGTGTGCATTTCATGTTACTTTGTCAATATTTTTCACTGAGCGTTTGCTTCTTCCGTTTGTACGAAGTACCTTTTATGTAACTGTACCAATGTACACTGATACCCTTTCATGTATTTCCCTTTTAGACCCTTTGAGAATGGCGTGAGGCCGAGACGCGTAACACATTATAAAATTAATACTTAAATACAGTGGTCAACACTAATATCAGTTTTTCTGTGCACTACAGGATGGTCGCAACGTATTACGCGGCTTTTATGCATTTTCTGCTGAAGTCGTCTTTAGACTCAAGATAACTCTGCTTTGTATCCAAAACTATTTTTAGCAAATTGATATGTTTTTAATGCAGGACACGAACCTGTTTAATTGCCTTATTTTTCATCTTTTATTTGTGTTTCATTGTTATTATTATTGTTATTTTATTTGTTATAATAAAAGACAATTAAAAAGCTCTGTCTCATGCATTTAAAAAAAAATACGTAACAGCTGTTGACAGTCGCATTCAAAAAATTTTCAAATTCACACTAATCATGGAAACCTATGCACGTTATTCACCGAATGTTCAATATATTGAAACAAGCTTTTCTCAACCACTTTTTATTTCATGATTAGTGCATGTATGTTCTAACAACTGAAACAAAAAAGTAAGATTACATTTTTATCAAGTATTGACACTGAGACAAAAAACCGTCACCTCAAAAAGAAGTTACGCAAACTGGTCTCAAACTGGTATTAATACAGGTGTCGACGGAAAACACAAAATTGTAAAATTTGGATGAATGTGCAGTACTGCAGCGTAGTTTCACCGCGGAACAGTTTCACCAGGGAACACATTGTTACCAGGGTGCGACGTTTTAGCGAATTTCATTCCTTGTATTCACTTGCACAGTAAGTATGCCTCGTAGACAGTCGCCTGAACGATATACGCAGATGTGGATATTTGAGAGAGGACATATAGCTGAGCTCAAAGTAGACACTTGGACTAATGGGCGAATCGCTCGACATTAGAATAGGAGCGTTGTCACTATTGCATGATGTTGGTAGCAATATCTGAAACACGACCGAACACATCGTCGAGAGCCGGCCACTGTGGCCAAGCGGTTCTAGGCGTTTTAGTCCGGTCGCAGGTTCGAATCCTGCCTCGGGCATGGATGTGTGTGATGTCCTTAAGTTAGCTAGGTTTAGGTAGTTCTAAGTCTCGGGGACTGACGACCGCAGATGTTAAGTCCCATGGTGCTTAGAGCCATTTGAACCATTTTTGAACATCGTCGAGAAGGAAGCGGCCAGCCTACAGGGTCGATACAACTTGAGGACGGAACAGTCGTCAGATAGGCACTCAGAGCCCCGGATTCAACATTATCATCGATGCGACATGCAACTGGTGCTTCACTGACTGCAAGGACCATATTAATGGGCGGCTCACGGAAAGGAGGCTGGGATCACGAGCCCCTGAACTGATTACCAATTACCTCTGTACACCAACAAGCCCATTTGCAGCTGTGTCTGGCTCATTCGAGCTGGAAAGTAATTGACTGGAATAGAATTGTTTTCAGTGATGAGTCTCGATTTGAAGTGAGCCCCGATGACGAGAGAAGGCACGTTTGGAGACGCCTCGGACAGCTGCAGGATACCAGCCTGACTGTCGCCCGCCACACAGCTCCAAAACCAAGAGTGATGGTGCGGGGTGCCATTTTATGTCGTAGCAGGATCACTTTCGTTGTCATCCGTGGCATTCTTACTGCACAGTGGTACGTCGATGATCTTCTATGTCCCGCTTTGCTGTCCTTCATGGCAAGTCAGATGTTTCAAATGGCTCTAAGCACTATGGGACTTAACATCTGAGGTCATCAGTCGCCTAGACTTAGAACTGCCTAAACCTACGGACATCACACACATCCATGTCCAAGGCAGGATTAGAACCTGCGACCGCAGCAGCAGCGCGGTTCCGGACTGAAGCACCTAGAACCGCTCGGTCACAGCGGCCGCCCATGGCAAGTCATCCTGGACTTACATTTCAGTAAGATAATGCCCGCCCGCACACGGCGAGAGCAATCTATCGCTTTTCTTCGTTCTTACCGAACCCTACCTTGGCCAGAAAAGTAGGCGCATCTGTCCCAGGTTGAGAACGTTTGGAACATTAAGGATAGGACCCTCCAACCAGGTCGGAATTTTGACGAGCTAACGCGACATTTGGACATAATTTGGTACCAATCGATGCCTAGCCGAATAACTACTTGCTTAAGGGCCAGAGGTGGCCCACCACGTTATTCACTTGCTCAATTTGTGAAGCTCTTCCTCTTGAATAAATAATATCATTTTCCTGAAATTTTAATACGTAGTTGGGTTGGCTGTATACGTGCGTATCTATCGATTTCCGTCCCATTCGGATAATTCCTTCCATCGGCGTTTTTTCCTTATAGTGTATATTTTTAGTGGCACTCCATAGCAGTTGACTGTGTGCGGCAGAACGGATAATAATACAACTGTGCCTCATTGCACAAATATATGTACCCTATTTGACACACCGACTGCTGCATGCTGCCTTTTGATTCGCAATCTCCAGCGGTTAAATATTTCTCTCGTAGTCTAGCGGTGGTGTACATTCGTCGCTGTCGATCCAAATTAAACGTCAGTAGCAAATGTCCTTGTAAGCGCACGAAACAACTAATTCCAGAACCGTCATAGTTTGTTTACTGATAAAATTCTAGAAATTTTACTAATTGCTGAGTGTTGATCATAAAGTCCATATAAGGTGAAGGATCGTCACTAATAATCAAGAGTTTCTTAAGTGGGCATAATCAGAAAAAGTGTCAGCCTATAAACTGCATCGCACTTGCTGAAGTTCTAATTCTCATGCGGAAAATCGGCCAAATTCTGAGAAGACCAGCTGAGAGGAAAGGTGTGGACCTCCTACTATGCTTAAAATCATTTCACATACCCTTTCATAATTTTCTTTCCCTGCGCTATTACTGCTAACACACTGAAGCGCCAAAGAAACTGGTATAGGCATGCGTATTCAAATACAGAGATATGTAAACAGGCAGAATACGGTGCTGCGGTCGGCAAAGCCTATATAAGACAACAAGAGTCTGGCACAGTTGTTAGATCGGTTACTGCTGCTACAATGGCAGATTATCAAGTTTTAAGTGAGTTTGAACGCAATGTTATAGTTGGCGCACGAGCAATGAGACACAAAATCTCCGAGGTAGCGATGAAGTGGGGATTTTCCCGTACGGCCATTTCAAAATGGTTCAAATGGCTCTGAGCACTATGGGACTTAACTTCTAAGGTCATCAGTCCCCTAGAACATAGAACTACTTAAACCTAACTAACCTAAGGACATCACACACATCCATGCCCGAGGCAGGATTCGAACGAGCGACCGTAGCGGCCGCGCGGTTCCAGACTGTAGCGCCTTTAACCGCTTGGCTACCACGGCCGGCGCGGCCATTTCACGAGTGGACCATGAACATCAGGAATCCGGTCAAACATCAGATCTCCGACATCGCTGCGGCCGGAAAAACATCCTGCAAGAACGGGACCAAGACGACTGAAGAGAAACGTTCAACATGACAGAAGTGTAGCCCTTCCGCAGATTGCTGCAGATTTAAATGCTGGGCCGTCAACAAAGGTCATCGATATGGGCTTTCGGAGTCGAAGGTTCACTCGTGTACCCTGCACGGCACAAATCTTTACTCCTCACCTGGGCCACATCGGGGCGAGGCCACACCGAATTTTTGAATTGAATCAGTTCAGAAGTTGTGACGTGTAACTTATTGTTCCATGACAGTTCGTCCCGTTAGACACTCCAGATGTGAGAAAATGAGGTAAGTTTGCTTTTAACTACTTACATGTAACTTATCTGATGTGTTACTTGAACCGTTGTAAGATGTAGGATTTGAAAAGAAGAATCAACGAATTACTCCTTGACCCTACCTCACTTAAGTTTTACTTTGGCGTGGCAATAATTGAAACAGCTGATCCTCTAAATCAATATGGTGCACTTGTCAGAAAATGACCTCCGTAGGTGTTTTGAGGTAGATCCTCGTAGTTCGAAAAATATGACGACAATTGTTCAATGATAATCCCAGCAGAAGGTGGCATTCAACACATATTGCGTAAGATTATCTCATCTCAAGATATGGTTCCGCTCTCTAAAATAAAGATTTACACAAAACTTTCTGCCCGCATCTCGTGGTCGTGCGGTAGCGTTCTCGCTTCCCACCCCCGGGTTCCCGGGTTCGATTCCCGGCGGGTTCAGGGATTTTCTCTGCCTCGTGATGGCTGGGTGTTGTGTGCTGTCCTTAGGTTAGTTAGGTTTAAGTAGTTCTAAGTTCTAGGGGACTTATGACCACAGCAGTTGAGTCCCATAGTGCTCAGAGCCATTTGAACCATTTTTTCGAACAAAACTTTCTGACAAAGCATTGAAATCTGTGCTTCTAACGTCTACACCCAATAAAGAACTGATGGAAGAAGACTTCTTGAGTAAAGAATAGCTTGCTAATGAGGAGGACAGACGTTCCAAAGAAAGAAAACAGTATTGTAAAGAAAAAGCACGACGTAAGCTAGATTACATTAGATCAATGCCAAGAAAAGGAAGAAAACAGATCAAACAGTTAGCTGATTATTCTTCAAATTCAGATTCGGACTTCATCCACCATGTCAGTAGCTCAGATTACTAGGGACTTATTATTTGACGAAGAAGTGTCTCAAGAACAAGAAGAACAAGAGCCTGGGACTTCAAGGAAGAATCGGAAGACCTAACAAAGTACACAAGGCTACCTAGACATCTCAGCCTCAGTAACTGAATCCTTTCGGGTTACCGTAGTAATATTTTTGGGGAGAATAAAGTAAAGCACTATGAGGCTTTAACCCATCTGGTAATGTAAAATCCCGCAATTTTTATTGTGAATTTCTCTGTAATTAATAATCATACGTAGCTGAAATTTGGATGGATTATCGGTAACAATAAAACCTATGACTTCAGTATGACATCGCGACAATATCTACCCCACACTGACCACTAAATTAGGAAAACTAAATATTGCGGGGCTTTACCCTCACCTACCCACGTCAAAACGAGCGTGCGCAGCACCTTGACATCCAAGTACAGACCAAAATGAGTGGACAACAACAGATCCGCTTTGTATAGTTTAGCCGGCCGGTGTGGCCGTGCGGTCTAGGCGCTTCAGTCCGGAACCGCGTGACCGCTCCGGTCGCAGGTTCGAATCCTGCCTCGGGCATGGATGTGTGTGATGTCCTTAGGTTAGTTAGGTTTAAGTAGTTCTAAGTTCTAGGGGACTGATGACCACAGATGTTAAGTCCCATAGTGCTCAGAGCCATTTGAACCATTTGTATAGTTTGTAAATCTAGTGAGCGAACACCGGGCTTTCTGGGACTCACGCTGGGATTCGGCAGTATCAGGGCAAGCCATTCGGTACACGTAACAGGTAACGTTTCTCACCACTAAGTAGAATTTCAGGTGACGCCCTCGTCGCCATGGAATTCTCAGCATAAGCAGTCTGTGGCAGTAAACCCTCGTGACGCTTGGAGTCGAAAACGTATAAAACTGTGAAGATCTCCCAAGATACAGTTGGTCCCATCGCTTCATTGGCAAGTATTAGTTTATGGAATGTGGTGTGCTCTTTTCCGAGCCCAGGTTGATCCTCGGGAAGCATAAAGCGCCTGAGGAACAGCCGACAAAAGACGTTTAACAGCGTCTGCAGTAGGTTAGTAAGGCAACTAGCTCTCCGGCAGGTGCACATTATGCAGCCTTAGATACGACCACAGTGTACGGCGAGAATCTCAGTGTGCTTCCGTCTTAGTGCTGACGATACTGTCGAAAGCAACCGTCAGACTGTGACAACACACCGTAGCATTAGGCCACGGTAGAACTGGGCATGATCGTATCAATGACTCGCTCAGCCACATCCTCTGCAGCTAGGGATGCCACGTCATGCTCGGCCACATGATCGATGCCTCCAGGACGTAGATAGACTTGAAGTTACCACTGAACACGTTCACCAGGGAATCCGCCTTTGATTACAACTCAACTAAGGCATCAACACACACAAGGAACTGTGGCATTCTCAGCGTGCGCCGCACGAGAGTCTTTACACCCTTCCGCACCGAGTCATGGTCCACTCGAAAGTGGTTACCGCACCTGTCCGCTCACTGCTTCTGTGTACCCACATAGCCGGCTTTCTTTTATGAAGAAGTCTGCTTGGCATTCGCTCGATGTTAGCATTCTTTGTCAGTTGCCGCTTGGGACAAACACAATTCTTTTCCGTTACCGCATCTTAAAGATGAAGGTGCGGCAATAGTTATCATGAACTGTCTGGGAGGCGGGTAGGTAAGACATTTCCTCACTGCGGCGTTGCTCTTTCTGAAGGAAGGAAGGTTAGAGTTTAACATTCCGTCGACAGTGAGGTCATTAGAGACTGAGCAAAAACTTGCATGAGGGAAATATTAAGAAGGGAATCGGCTACGTGCTTTCAAAGGAACCATGACGGAAAACCGAACTCTGGATTGGCGGAAGCGGATTTTTAACCTTCTTCTACCTGAACGCGAGTTTTATATGCTAACCACTGTACCGCCTCGTTCGATTTGCTTTTGCAACTGACGCCAGCACGCCAGTATTGACATGAAGAAGAACCGGAACGAACTGTGGCACAGGTTTTGGGTGCAGATTACAACATGCGAGCTCGCAAGAAAATTAAAACCTTGGCGCTCAATAACACAAATAATAAATTCAGGAAAGTACTGACACAAAGAATAAAACAATATTTCACCCAGACACAAATATAATAATTCTTAACTCAGATAGCCAAAAATAATATAGAACAGAACTTATTTCAAAAGCATATAATGTTACTCAGAGAAAATAATATTGCTTGGTCTAGATAAGCTAAACCGGCAGTCTCCAACTGAAAATGACAACTTGTTTAAGCCCGTGAATAATTTTGCTAAGTGGGCCCACTGACCCACTAAGACAAACAACCGACTTACTGTAATATCTGCAATCTACAACCATTAACTAACAAAATCTGACAGACCAGCCCCAAAAGACAGCGCAAATATACAAACCACCACATGTACCATATTAAAAGGCAGCAGAATACACAACTCGTCAGTATTATACAGTCATGGAACTATCGTCTCTGCATGTATACACATTCACAATCTACATTCTTACACCAAGAAACTACCATGCAGTTCTGCAATTTATTCTTCAACGCCTCACTGTGCTTCTGTACAAACAAAAGAGACGCAAGCCAACTTCGTCTATAGAGACGATCACTGTCACAATGTAAACTATAGTCTAATTAGTATTACTTGATAATTGGAACTACCTTCCTCCAATCAGAGCACACAACACCACACCCAAATTGATCGTCATTAACAAACTGCCACAGACAGCAAATCGTCATTGTTCTCCTAATTCCTTGTCTGGCTTTTTTCTGGATGTGTTTGTACCTCGAACTCTAGGTCTCTATTACTTCATATTTCATCAGACGTAATAACTACACCACAAACAACACATCTGGAACGATGGTAACAAAATACGCATGTTTCGTATGCAGCAATAGCCAACCACTATTGGATCCTTTTACACAAGACGCGATTCAGGGTCAAGTTTACATTTATTACCGCCGCAGAGATCAGCCTACAGTAGATAAGTTTCACACGACACTGCGTGAGGCTGAACCTTCTGAAGGCAGCAGATCATCCTTGCAACTGGTCATGTAGAAATGTAAATATGATACCATAACGTGGCGTTCTACTGTAGCACAGTGGTTAATGTACAATCCTGACGGGCAGTAGAATCGGTGTTCGAATTTTTACGGTGTTTTAATTTTTTTATTTGTAAATTTTTATCAAAATGACTCTGATTATTATTATTTCCAATTGATTGGTTTAAAGGTAGTTTTCTTTTAATTTTAAATCTTTTGTGCTATCATTTTCGTAACCGTTCTCACTTTGTTATTTGCTCTTATTTTTTCTTCCTAGCCACGCGGGCTTAGGCGAGCGGTCTGGGGCGGTGCAGTCATGGACTGTGCGGCTGGTTCCGGCGGAGGTTCGAGTCCTCTCTCGGGCATGGGTGTGTGTGTTTGTCCTTAGGATAATTTAGACTAAGTAGTGTGTAAGCTTAGGGACTGATTACCTTAGCAGTTCCATAAGATTTCACACACATTTGAACATTTTTTTTCCTATCACCCATTTTTTGTTTGTAATTTGCCTTCCTCACCTACAAAATGCAAGAGCACACCACCTGTTATGCGGCTCCAACAGTGATGTCTGCATCCGGCTGGCCACACCTTGCATTGACCACTGGAGGCTCCTGCTGCATTAGGCTGTTTGGTTCCACGGTGGTCTCTGGTCCAATACACTGTGCTTGGCCACAGTCAATGAACTCACTTGTTACCGACTACGGCCATGCCAGGGCGCGCCACCCATGTTGCCACTGAAGCTCTTAAACGTAGACTAGTTTCCTTCCTGTCACATTTCCACAGCTGAGATCAGCGTGGTACTGGCCCCACGACTTGCCATATAATACATTTACTTTCTAGCGTGTGTTTAGTACCACACACATAGAGGTGTCACATACTGGGCAGGCGGGAAGAGGATCGTAAAGCGATATTTCAATTTCACACTATCCGGTCGCTATCAAAAAGCCAGGGAAAGAGAGAACAGCTGCAGAACACTCCCGCCCAATATCTCTACTTAGCTGTGCTTACAAGCTATTGGAAACAATGATTCTAAACCGAACCCAAGATCAAATTAATGCTATGATACCACCTGAACAAGCTGGATTCAGACCTTATAGAAGCTGCTGTGAACAAGTGCTCTCCTTGACAACTCACATAGAATCTGAATACCAAAAGAAACTTAAAACTGGAGTAGTGTTCATTGACCTGTCAGCAGCTTATGACACGGTGTGGTGCGAGTGCCTATTATTGAAATTATTGAGAGCAGTACCTTGCAAAACTCTAGGCAACCTCTTAAGTAACATGTTAAGCAATAGGCGGTTTAAAGTACATCAAGGAGAAGAGAAAAGCAGATGGCATGTACTCAGTGACGGATTACCCCAGGGCTCTATTCTTGCTCCAGTGTTATTCAACCTCTACACAGCTGACCTGTCGAATTTGACCTGCCGAACATTACAATATGCAGACGACCTGGCAATTTTATATCAGAGTGAAGACCTTTCTGAATGTGAAGAACTGCTAACGAACAGCCTTACTAAACTTTATGAGTATTTTGAGACATGGGGACTGAAACCAAATGTTTCTAACACCGAGGTAAGCGTGTTCCACCTCTCTAATAGCCTTTCATCAGCAAAGATCAGTCCACAGTTCGGCCCTCTTGGTACAGTCAGATACAAGGAAAGCCCAAAATACATGGGAGTCACTCTGGACAGAACTTTAATATACAAAAAATACCTTTCCAACTTGGTCAAGAAGATACAAACACGAGTGAACCTTGTGAGAAAGCTGGCAGGCAGTACATGGGGAGCAACCACATCAGTCCTCTGAGGAGCATCCCTTGCAATGGTATACTCTGCAGTAGAATACTGTGTACCAGTTTGGCTCCGAAGCGCCCACGTAGTGAAAGTAGACGTCCAACTGAATTCAGTTATGAGAGTAACTAGTGGTACAGTCCGGTCTACACCTACTTGCTGGTTACCAGTGCTTTTAAACATCTGTCCACCAGACCTCCGTCGAAAGGATACTCTTTACAACCTCTGTCAGTAAGTTTCTGTCCGCTGCTCGTGGTCATGCAGTAGCGTTCTCGCATCCAGCGCCCGGGTTCCCGGGTTCGATTCCCGGCGGGGTCAGGGATTTTCTCTGCCTCGTGATGACTGGGTGTTGTGTAATGTCCTTAGGTTAGTTAGGTTCAAGTAGTTCTAAGTTCTAGGCGACTGTTGACCATAGATGTTAAGTACCATAGTGTTCAGAGCCATTTGAACCTTTTTTTTTTTAGTAAGTTTCTGAAAACAACTCGATCCCTCTTCATGATGAATTGCTGTCACTGCCCAGGAAACTCCTCAAATCTAGAAGACCAGCATGTGAAATGGGGGTACAAGTGCTATTCACAGGATTCGATCAGGACGCCGAGTGGAAACGTGAGTGGCAAGCTACAAGAACCAGAAACCACAAACTTGTAAACAATCCAACAGCTCCAGTTCCAGGCTTCCACCAACCAAGGGAAGTGTGGGTGCAGTTAAACAGATATCGGATTGAAGAGGGTAGATGCAAATATAACATTCACAAGTGGGGCTTTTCAAGTGACAGTGTGTGTGACTGTGGTGACATCCAAACAATGAGCCGCATTGTGAATGAATGTTCAATCAGACGCTCTCCTGGTGGCACTGAGAAGCTCCATCAAGCATCCCACGAGGCACTCCACTGGATCGAGTCCATCAATATTCGAGTGTAGTCTGAGCCGTGTAGTGTATATAATTTCACATGTTCATATATATATATATATATATATATATATATATATATATATATATATTTCTTTGTTTTGCTAATGTTTGTTACTGTAATTGACGCATACGATAATAATAATAATTTCACGACACAAGGCTGTAGCCATGACATTCCTTCCATAGAGTGGCACATTATCTATAATTCGTTAATACGCCACAATTCATTGTAAAGTGTATGGAAGAGGGTATGTCACACCAATAGTATCGATTTTCTGTATTATTGCGTTTGCGTACTGAATAAGAGAAAAATTGCTGCCCATATGTCCCAGTAAATGACCGAATCTCTCGTTTATTCTCGTGATCCCTATGCGATATATACGAAAATGGTTGCATAATGATCGCACGGTCCTCGAATAACGGTTCTCCAAATTTACTCAATTTGGTTTTACGAAAATTATGTCGTCTGTCTTGCAAAGATTCCTAATTAATTTCCGAGAGCATTTATGTTTCACTTTGGAGGGTAACGGTTTGTATTGCTCAAAGCATTTTTCCACATGCGTAAGTAGCTTTCTGAACCACAGTCACTTGGTTCAAATGGCTCTGAGCACTATGGGACTCAACTGCTGAGGTCATTAGTCCCCTAGAACTTAGAACTAGTTAAACCTAACTAACCTAAGGACATCACAAACATCCATGCCCGAGGCAGGATTCGAACCTGCGACCGTAGCGGTCTTGCGGTTCCAGACTGCAGCGCCTTTAACCGCACGGCCACTTCGGCCGGCACCACAGTCACTGTTGCCTGAAGAAGAGGAAGTGGCCCATCATGCTCAACTACAGCACCATTTGACCGCTACATTGTGTAACATACAAGAAGTGATGTAAGTTAAACAGCGGGTGCAATTTCACACACATTTAACAGGACTGCATGGCATGCAATCTCACGCTCCTCAGTGACATGGCGACTGCAATGAGATGAGTAGCGGAACAAAGCCGACGTCAGCAACTCTGTATTGTTGCAAAATTTACTCAAGATGGCAGCCCTCACTGGGGGGAGGGGGAGGTCATCCACCACATCTCTCTGGGGGGTAGATGTGCAATGTCCAATTGTTCACATCGTCGCCTTCATTCCCTCACATCCACTTTGCCTCCCCCCCCCCCCCCCCGCCCTCTGCTCGCTCACTCCGTCTCTCTCCCTCTTGCAAATTAGCAGTAAAAGACTCAGTCTGTGATGAGCTGCTTGTGAGGAAGAGCGTAAGGTATTATTATTTATTCATTAATTTATTTATTTCGAGTCCGCAGCTCGTGGTCGTGCGGTAGCGCTCTCGCTTCCTGCGCCCGGGTTCCCGGGTTCGATTCCCAGCGGGGTCCCATAGTGCTCAGAGCCATTTGAACCATTTATTTCGAGTTTCGGTGGGAAATATGTACTTGGTGGTGTTATCCTGCTGCTGGATGTCCTCTACACATTCCTCTGACTCCCACCCCCACTTCCCACCGCTCCCTGCCCCCACTTGTGAATTGGTGGGAAAAAGGCTGGAATTTAGTAAGTGTTTTACCTGTTAACATCCAGGTAAGGACTGCTTCCATAGCCTGCAGTGTGGAGAATGGAAGGATGTGTTAATGGATGAGGGTAGGGGAATATGGTTCAGTAAATAATGATAATGTAGCAGTATGGGCTGATGATTCATTTCACAATTGATAGAGCCTACTGCCTGTGCTGGAGCTGTTCATGTTTTTAGGAATGGCCATTGAAACCACAGTGAAGGAGAGAGCTTTATCCAATTCCACTAACCCAAGACTGAATGATCCAGAGGTGCTCACCTTGGTGTATGGGATTCAACTGAGGATGACTAAAAAGGGTTTTTCTCCTCTTTCAGATTGTGTGTGTGTATATTTTAATCTGCTGTGTGCTCTTTTCCACAATACCACTGTTCTACAACCACTGCCAGAAGAATTGCCTCCTACCGATCTTCAAGTGTATAGCTGATGAGAAATGACACATGGTAAGAGGGGATAGGACAGCAAACTATCACTGAAGCATAGGAAGAGTAGCCTACCGATCTACGAGTGAAACAGCTGCTCAGGGAGTTGCACATACACACAAACATACATGGTAAGAACGGGCAGGATAGCGAACTATCACTGACGCTTATGAAGAGTTGCCTTCTACCGATCTACAAGTGAAACACCTGCTAAGGAACTTGTACACAGAAACATGGTAAGTAGGGATAGGACAGCAAACTATCACTGAAGTGTAGGAAGAGTTGTCCCCAACAGCTCCTGCAGAACTTGGAAACACATACATATGTGGTAGGAAGGGATAGAGCAATGTAGGAAGGCTAATACAAACTACCACAACTGATGGAAAAGGCTTCACTGCTGTAATTACACAACGGAATTGTCGTGAAAAGAAAAGCATCACTGGGTCATAATGCAGCACATATATGGGTAATTGAGAAAATCTTATCCAATAACACAACTACTGGAAAAACCGACCCTACAGTATCTCATCAAGTAGTTGCACATGTGTTCACCTCAATGTATGGATACAGACTAAACATCTTAGGACCAGGCTCACCTCCCCTCCCTTCTCCCTGTAGGTAAGGGATACCTGGTTTCCAGGCCTGTTCTACCTTGTCACTGATGGTACAAAAAGAGATCCATCAGCTGGCAGTGATGAACTGTTTCCAGTCTGTAGAGACCAGTCCCAGATGGGCAGAAGACTCAAGAACAGGACATTTCCTGCAAGCCATTAATCGTATTTCTCAGAAAGGCTGGCCTCCTTGGAACAATAGAGAAATACCTCACTGAAAAGTCAACAGCGGCTTGCCTTCATGCGTTCTGGAGGTGCTGATACTGTCTGAAAATGGTCCTTGGCTAAATAAAATCAGCGCCATGTAGGAAAGACACTGAAATAATATGTCCCACATAACTGAGATACACATGGATATTTACAATAGTCATCCCACAGTATGTCAACCCACCCACTCGCCGCTGCATGTGATTATTACGCGTCATCTCCCACATTTATTCTTCAGGTAAATTGCCTGAAGGCTGTCTGGTAGAGGTTTCAGACACTCCACTATACTGACTAACAGCTTTGTGTGTGCATGATCTCGTAGAGTGTGGGAGGATGAGATTCTTACCGCACAGACGGGAGAGGAATAGATGGTGGAGGAATTTTACATGGATCACTTGCACCTCATGGGGTAACACACTGCGTCATTACCTAGAGTGTTGCAGATCTTAGCAGTTCAACCACTGTAATATCAGCTAATTTATATTCAAAAAACGACTAAATAAACAAAACACTCATATGCTGCATTAAAAATTACCAACCTGTAATCTCCAGGTGGGATTCTTATGCTTGCTCCAATGAATACATTACTCACTGACCTCATCTCACATTGTAAGGGGGTGTAGTATTACGCTTTTAAAGAACTCTTATTGCAACGGAGCAAATAATGGATATAGTACTAAATCACTGAAATCTCCATTTCCTGTAGGGTGTGACTTATGACTGATATAACGAAATATTGTACTGACATACCTCACCTCAAATCGTGTAAAACCTGAATCCTTATTTTCTAAAAACATGTACTGTGATGGCAACATTGCTAATAGAGGATATAGTACTAAAAATCAGTAAGTGTTACCCCAACCCGTGGAATGAACTTACGCTTCCTACAATGATTATTGTCCTGAGGACATTGGATCTTGCACTGAATATGCTACAAAATAAGCACTTAATACCATCCAACAGTCCTTAAACACACACTATGTGATAAAAAGTATCCGGACACCCACCAAAAATATGTTTTTCATATTAGATGCATTGTGCTGCCACCTACTGCCAGGTACTCCATATCAACGACCTCAGTAGCCTTTAGACATCGTGAGAGAGCAGTATGGGGCGCTCTGCGTAATTCACGGACTTCGAACGTGGTCAGGTGATAGGGTGTCACTTGTGTCATACGTCTGTACGCGAGATTCCCACACTCCTAAACATCCTAAGGTCCACTGTTTCCGATGTGATAATGCAGTGGAAAAGTGAAGGGAGACGTACAGCACAAAAGCGTACAGGCCCACCTCGTGTGTTGACTGACAGAGACCGCTGACAGTTGAAGAGGGTCGTAATGTGTAATACCCAGACATCTATCCAGACCATCACACAGGAATTCCAAACTGCATCAGAATCCTCTGCAAATACTATGGCAGTTACGCGGGATGTGAGAAAACTTGGATTTCATGGGATAGCGGCTGCTCATAAGCCACACATCACGCAAGTAAATGCCAAACGACGCCTCGCTTGGTGTAAGGAGCGTAAACATTGGACGATTGAACAGTGGAAAAATGTTGTGCGGAGTGACGAATCACGGTACACAATGTGGCGATCCGACAGCAGGATGTGGGTACGGTGAATGTCCGGTGAACGTCATCTGTCAGCGTGTGTAGTGCCTACAGTAAAATTCGGGGGCGGTGGTGTTATGATGTCCTCATGTTTTTCGTGGAGGGGGCTTACACTCCTTGTTGTTTTGCGTGGCGCTATCACAGCACAGGCCTACATTGATGTTTTAAGCATCTTCTCGCTTCCCATTGTCGAAGAGTAATTCGGAGATGGCGATTGCATCTTTCAACACGATCAAGCACCTGTCCATAATGCACGGCCTGTGGCGGAGTGGTTACATGACAATAACATCCATGTAATGGGCTTTCCTGCACAGACTCCTGACTTGAATCCTGTAGAACACCTTAGGGATTTGATTCTTCAATTTCTCCAGGCGTATTTTATGACGAAATAAATCTCGGGTGAACAGCCTTGTATGAGTGTGCACACTCATACCAGGCTGTCACCCTAGATTTATTTCGTCACCTTAGGGATGTTTTGGAACTCCGACTTCGTGCCAGACCTCACCGGCCGACATCGATACTTCTCGTAAGTGCAGCTCTCCGTGAAGAATGGGCTGCAATTCCCCAAGAAACCTTCCAGCACCTGTTTGAACATATGCCTGCGAGAGTGGAAGCTGTCATCAATGCTAGTGTACATTCAGCTAGAAAGTTCCACACGCTATGGTGAGCAGAAGACCTCACCAATAACGGAAAGCTGACCGAACCAAACAACAATCAATATTGAGAAAACAATAATCAATGTTGAGAAAACATTGATTGACAGATGTGTTTTTTTGTGTGTATATGTCTGAAGAGAAGAGAGATTTAATTCTCTTGTAAGTGAGCAACTATTAAAAACGTACAACAGCAACGGTTATATTACACTACGAGTGCATCTCGCCCTTGGTTCGACAGGAAGACGAATCATTGTAATATCATAACACAAATATCGAAAAAGCTTCCCACCAAAACACTGCATGTGTCTTCACCTCAGTGTTTGGACAGAGGCTAAGTAGCTTGGAAGTGGTGTTACTTACCTTCCTACCTTGCCTCCTCCCTTACTCTCCTCCCCCTGTAGATAGAGGTACTGATTTTCCAAGCCTGTTCTGTCATGTCGCTGTTGGTGCAGAAAGAGTGCCCCCTGCAGGTGGTGTGCTTTGGTCGCTGTTGGGTTGTCAGTGGCATGCTGTTGCCAGTCTGCAGCTGAACCCTCACATAGGTAGTGGTTCTGCCTATCCAGGACTCTTCTATCCTCTCGCTGATGGTATACAAAGAGATCCAACTGCTGGTGTTGCTCTGATTTGGTTGGTGTTGGGTTGACAGTGGTGTAATCTTTCAGGTCTTCAGAATTCAAACGAATTTCTAGGAAATGTTTACCTCTGCAACAACAGCGAATTACTTGACTATTCGTCATGGAACGGGCAACAGCATGCTACGGCTCTCGGCTACGTCTCGCAGTGGGTAGAAGCAGCACTAGCCAAAGGGTTGGAGGTTGTGACTGGGCGAGCGCAATGACTGGCAGCCATTGAGGCCGCTGCATGCGGCCGCTATTGAGTACATCTACATCTACATGTACGTGATTATTCTGATATTCACAACTAAGTGCCTGGCAGAGGGTTCAATGAACCACCTTCAAGCTGTCTCTCTACCGTTCCACTCTCGAACGGAGCGCGGGAAAACGAACACTTAAATTTTTCCGTGCGTGCCCTGATTTCTCTTATTTTATCGTGATGATCATTTCTCCTTATGTAGGTGGGTGCCAACAGAATGTTTTCGCAGTCGGAGGAGAAAACTGGTGATTGAAATTTCATGAGAAGATCCCGTCGCAACGAAAAATGCCTTTGTTTTAATGATTGCCACTGCAACTCACTATCATGTCCATGGCACTATCTCCCCCACTTCGCGATAATACGAAACGAGCGGCCCTTGTTTGAACTTTTTCGATGTCATACGTCAGTCCCACCTGATGCGGATCCCATATCGCACAGCAATACTCCAGAATGTGGCGGACAAGCGTGGTGTAAGCAATCTCTGTAGTAGATCGGTTTCACCTTCTAAGTGTTCTGCCAATGAATCGCAGTCTTTCGTTTGCTGAATCGCAGTCTTTCGTTTGCTCTACCCACAACATTATCTATGTGATCGTTACAATTTAGGTTATTTCTAATTGTAATCCCTAAGTATTTAGTTGAATTTACAGCCTTCAGATTTGTGTGGCTTATAGCGAAATTAAGTGGATTTCTTTCAGTACTCATGAGAATAACGTCACACATTTCCTTATTCAGGGTCAATTGCCACTTTTCGCACCATACAAGTTTCTTATCTAAATCATTTTGCAATTCGTTTTGGTCATCTGATGACTTTACAAGACGGTAAATGACAGCATCATCTGCAAATAATCTAAGAGGGCTACTTACATCGTCTCCTATCTCGTTAATATAGATCGGGAACAATAGAGGGCCTATAACACTTCCTTGGGGAACGAAGGATATTACTTCTGCTTTACTCGATCACTTTCCGTCTATTGCTACGAACTGTGACCTTTCTGACAGGAAATCACGAACCGCTGGCGCCGACCACCTTGCTGTCGCCGTCTGCTTCCAGCTGCCTCTCATAGCCCGAGCACGTACACCTGATGTCTGTGGAAGTCAAGTAAATAAATTGTCATGTGTGTGCGTATTACATACATTTCAGATGCATGAATATCAATACAGACCAGCAGCTTTCATCTATCTATTGATGTATTTTACACCCAACAGTAAGCTGCAGTACGCTTCCATCCCCCCTCGTTATTTTGTAACATCCAACTGAGTAAAATTACGAACTGAGTCTATGATACTGTTTTTGATGACGGATGAGCAAACTGCCGACGTTGGACCTCTATAACAATCTTTTTTGTCGTTTTTTCCTCATTTTTACGTATTTGAACGCATGTTACCCACTAATTTGAGTTCAAGTACTCTGGTCTCGACGACTTCTCATGTCAAAAAAATGTCTCGATCTTGTGATACTATCGGCCAATGACATTGCAGGATGGTTCTCAGTTTCTGTATCATTTCTAAAAAATCCCCTCAAATACTTTTCTAGTGGTATATACATGTGGTCATACCGTAATCCCTGTTACACTGCCTATATCACATGGCACAAGCACTGTTTCATAGTGTGAGAAACACCTTATAAATTCGATAAGATTTTAATACGATTGTCTATCTCTCCCTATGTGGGTGGGAGTATTCTCCCATTCGTAGCATAAAGTCGGAAGTTGAAATATCTCATCAACACCTTTGATGATTACCACACCAACAAACGTATCATATTCACAGCAGGTCTCTGTCCTGCATTTCGAAATGAGCTGCCCCATCGTTGAACCTATCGGCCGCAGCAGAACTTTAGATGGTCTCTCTGTCTCTGTCTTTGAACCTCCCTGCAACATCATCTCCGATTTGTCTAACCAGAAGTAAGAGGGCAGTATAGGCACCACATTCGATGTCTCATGAAGGAACAGAACGATCTGATTTCCATGTGGTTAATACATTTCGATAATTTGCTTTTGGAAAGAGCATAACACCGCTTCCAAACTCGGACAACTGACCGATGCTAGTGGTATACACTGGTATTCTCAGTCCAGTACCATAACTGCCGTTCTGCAAAGACAGTAGATAAGATCCTGATACATCTGAAAGTGTTGTGGTGAAATAACAGGAGGTCAAGAAGAAGAAAACACATATGGTTTAAGCATGATAAAGCTCCAAACAGAAGGAGTTTAAAATATTTTCGTAAATCATTTATGCTATCAATTCTGGAGTATTGTTCTTGTGCTTGAAGTCAACGCCAAGAAGGTATCGGGGAGAGAGAAATGATCGTAGAATATAAACATACACTCCTAAGGCTACACGCTTCTGCACTATACTATAACGTTAAAGCAGAGTGGTTTCTGATACATAAGTCGTGGTCTGCAATGTTGTTAGTGATATGTTGGTAAATGGGCCAACACCTTGTAGATATAGGAGGCCGAAATGCACGCTATCTAACGCAGACGGGCGTGAATTCTGGAACAGGATAAGTAGTGAATTGTCATAAGAAAAATATGCAGCTCTTCGAATACTTATCTTTTATTCTTTGATGTGAATACAGCATTCTTGATGAGACATTTCATACGATAGTTATCAAACTATGTAAGGCTAATGGCGCCTTGCTAGGTCGTAGCCATGGACTTAGCTGAAGGCTATTCTAACTGTCTCTCGGCAAATGAGAGAAAGGCTTCTTCAGTGTAGTCGCTAGCAATGTCGTCCGTACAACTGGGGCGAGGGGCGAGTGCTCGTCCGTATCTCGAGACCTGCCTTGTGGTGGCGCTCGGTCTGCGATCACACAGTGGCGACACGCGGGTCCGACATGTACTAAATGGACCGCGGCCGATTTAAGCTACCACCTAGCAAGTGTGGTGTCTGGCGGTTACACCACATTCCTCCCCCGCAAATCGGTGAACGGTCGTGTTATAAGGCTTCCGCCCGCCGTGGGGAGGACCCCATGTTGACGTATGCGATGAGGTGGGGAGCCTGACAACAGGCGAGGCTGTGCCACCCGCACCCGGCCATTCGGTCCGAGGGGAGCTAGGAAACGCCTGAAAACCTACTCCAGGGTGCACGTCAACATGCGGTGTATGCGCCCGTAAAGAGACAGGAGGGGCCGAAGGGTCGACCTCCATTGCGTCGGGGTACCCGACACGCGATGACGTCATGTGGTCCGGAGTGGGCAAGAGTTCCATGGCGGAGGACAGCTGGGCACGGGAAGCGATCGGCGGCGCGTGACCCAGGGAGGCGCTTGGCGGCTGCAGCGAAGCGTCGAATGCGGGCGGCGCCGGCGGGAGAACAGGCGGCGGCGGCGGCGGCGGCTGCTGCGGCGGCGCGTCGCCATGGGGCAAAATGGAAGGCATCGTCGGTAACACCTGGGGATGAGGCGAGCCAGTAGATGGGTCCCCAGGGCGCTGACCGGACGGCACCGTCGCTGAAAGCAGACGGGGAGCGACAGAACCCGTGCGACGACAGAGGCGCAGCTGATTGAGATGCCGACGCACCTCACCAGAGGCCCCCAAAACCAAATACATCGCGCGGCCGAGGCAGCGAAGAATGCGCCCTGCGAGCCAACGCCGTGAACCTCGATAGTTGCGATAAAATACAACGTCGCCTGGAGCAAAAGCAGGACTCTGCCGCTGCACAGGAACCTGAGGCGGCGGATGCAGCAAAGACATCAAGGTTCGATGAGGACGACCGTGGAGCAACGCAGCCGGCGAGCGACCATCTCGGGGCTGAGAGCGATACGATGACAAAAAGAGCAACAACGCGTCCTCCCGAGAATGCGACTCTTTCAACTTTAACATCTGTGACTTGAAAGTCCGGACCAATCGTTCAGCGGCACCGTTTGACTGAGGCGAAAACGGCATGATGTTGAATACCATTGGCCTGGCAGAATGACTGAAATTCTGCGGACATGAATTGTGGGCCATTGTCGGAAACAATAGTCTGCGGAAGACCTTCAATGCAAAAGATAGCAGACAACGCTTGGATGGTGGCAGAGGATGTCGTGGAAGACATCCGGACAACAAAAGGAAAATTACTGAAGGCGTCTACCAGAACCAACCATCGAGCATTCCAGAATGGACCAGCAAAATCGATGTGCAAGCGTTGCCAAGGGGAAGTGGCTTTTGGCCATGCAAAGACTTTCCGCGGCGGTGCGGATTGTTGTTCGGCACACGCCATGCAAGAAGAACACATATTCGTAATCGCAGCATCGATTCCGAACCATGTACAGTGCTGACGAGCAAGTTGTTTCGTTCGGACTATACTCCAATGTCCTTGGTGAAGAAGCCGTAAAACAGAGGACTGTAACGAACGTGGGACCACAACTCTGGACTGATCATTATCAGAACGCAACAACAAAACACCACGTCGAACAAAAAGTCTCTCCTTATGAGCAAAAAATCGGCGAACCAACGGATCCTCGATCCGAGACTTTGACAAAGGCCATTGCGTAGCAACAAAACGCAAAACGGTAGCAAGGACCGCGTCAGCAGCTGTGGCTGTAGCTACACGACGAAAATCAATCGGAAACGATTCGACCACTTCATCGGTTTCCGAATCAAGGAACATGCAAGCAAGTTCGGAAGAATCGAATACTTTATCCTCAGCAACAGGCAAACGGGACAACGCATCAGCGTTTCCGTGCTTAGTAGTGGACCGATACAAGATATCGTAGCGGTACTGCGAGAGGAAAATAGACCAGCGAATGAATTTCTGCGCTGTACGCGGAGGTACAGGCTTGTTCGGATGAAAAAGCAATGTCAAAGTTTGTGGTCTGTGATGATGGTAAAGTGACGACCATACAAGAAATCATGGAACTTAGTAACACCAAACACGAGAGCTAAAGCTTCTTTCTCTATCTGGGAATAATTTCTTTGCGCAGACGAGAGCAATTTGGACGCAAAGGCAATAGGGCGATCATGCGACCCATCTTTGTGCGCAAGCACACCACCGATCCCGAAATCCGATGCATCTACCATCAACAAAAGGGGTTTCCGGGGATCGAATAGCGTAAGGCAAGTATTAGAAAGCAACACCGATTTCAACTGGCGAAAGGCGCGTTCGCATTCCGTCGTCCAGACGAACGGAACACCCTTACGGCGTAAGCTATGAAGCGGAGCTGAAATAGAAGAGGCATTGCGCAGAAAGCGATGATAATAGTTAATTTTACCCAACACACTCTGTAGCTGTTTCATATTCTGCGGCGAAGGCAAATCTTGTATGGCACGGAGGTGCTCGGGACTGGGATGTATGCCTTGTGCATTTATGACATGTCCCAGATATGGTAAGTCACGAGCAAAAAACACACATTTGTCCTTCCGCAAGCGAAGACCATGTTGGCGCAATACCTGAAATAATGTTCGTAGGTGTGCTAAATGCTCGTCTGCCGTCTTTCCGGAGACCACAATGTCGTCCAGATAGTTCGCAGCAGTAGGGACCGACGCACAAACAGTTTGTAAATATTGCTGAAACAATGCAGGGGGGGATGCACACCCGAATGGCAGTCTTTTGAAGTGGTACAAACCAAGATGCGTGTTAACCACCAAGACGCGCTGGGATTCGGCGTCCACTGGGATTTGCAAGTACGCATCTGCTAGGTCCAACTTGGAAAAGTATTTACCCGGGCACAGTTTATCAAACAGATCTTCCGGGCGGGGTAAGGGAAAAGTTGCAATTACGAGTTGTGGATTCACTGTTGCCTTGAAGTCCACACAAAGTCTCAGTTTTCCGGAAGGTTTTGGCAAAATGACTAAGGGTGAGGCCCAGAGAGAAGCTTGCACACGTTCAATTACACCTTGTGATTCTAAATCGTTTAATGTTCTTGCGACCTCATCACGCAATGCGTGGGGAACATTGCGCGCTCGGAAAAATTTCGGTTGCGCGTATACTTTTAGTTCCAAATGTGCTTCATAGTTTTTAGCGCAACCAAGGCCCGGTGCAAAAATGTCTGCAAATTCTTCACACAGACGAGAAACACTGTCTGAAGGCACAGTCTGGTTCACTGATAGGACCCGATTTACAATAGACATGTTAAACAACTGAAATAAATCTAAACCAAACAAGTTCACTGCAGTAGAAGAACGTAAAATGACACAAGTTTTGTTTGTCCCTTGTATGTTGCAAGAAGGCTGCACTGTCCGAACACAGGAATTTTCTGTCCTGAATATGTAGTTAGCTTAACATTTGCGGAACGCAAGGGAGGTTTGCCCAGTTGTTTGTACGTGTCGTGGTTGAGCAGTGAAACTGCAGCTCCGGTATCGAGCTGGAATGGTATGACCTTGCCATTAAAGTCCAAATCTACAAAAAGTTTATTGTCCTGCTGACGACAAGAGCGACTGCCTCGTGCAATTTGAACTGATACAGGCACAGCATCACTTGCTAATTGTGATTTCCGGCGACGTCGACGCACAGTATTTGTGGGACGAACACAGTCACTGTTAGAGAAAGTGGCACTGGACGGGGTGGAAGTAACTACATGAATGTCCATGGGCGAAGGTCCTCGAGCCTGAGTGTCCTTGGTTCGATTCCGGCGCGAAGCAAAGGGCCTGGAATGGTTGTGATTGTCTGATCTGAGCTTTTTCTGGCAAACACTTTGAACATGTCCTTTCTTATTAGAGAAAAGGCAAATAGCTTGGCGTGACGGGCAATTTGCACGCGAATGTCTAGTAGCACACCGCGGGCATGATTTCACTGCATTTGCGTGCTGGCGCGGCACACCTGGTCTAGAGCGTGGTGGCAGCTGTGCGGACGTGTGCGAGGGCAGTTTACCAGGCCGCGCAGCTCGCCCGGAGGGCCGGTTAATGTTACACACTGCTGGCGAAGTTTCAAAAGAGTCCTGAGCACAGTCAAGTGTGTCTTGTCTATCTAATATGTCTGTCTATCACTTGCTGAAGGGAGGGATTAACTAGTTTCAAAATCTGTTCCCGTATGCGAACATCAGAAACGTTCTGTGCAATTGCATCACGTACCATTGTATCTGAATAAGGAAGGCCACAGTCACATTCAAACGCACAATTCCTAGTAAGGCCTTGCAATGTTGCAACCCACTCCCTATTAGTTTGACCGGCCGTACGTTTTGTACGAAAGAAAGTATACCTCTTTGCAACTACATTAACTGTTTCTTTGAAATAGGCGTCCAATGCCGACAAAATTTCGTCATAGGACAGAGTTGCTACGTCGCGTCGGGGAAACAATTTCACAATCACACGGTACGTTTGCACGCCGACACAAGACAATAAGTGAGGCTGCCGCTCGTTACCTTGAATTCTGTAGGCGGCGAGATGAAATCCAAACTGGCGTGACCATTCCGTCCAGGATTCGTGCGCCGCATCAAAATTGCGAAACTGCGGTGCAACTGCATGTTGTGGCTGCGGTAGCGGTGAAGCGGCGGCTGCTGCATCGGTTTGAATGGCACGTTGACCCTGGACGAACTGTCCAAGGGCATCCAATAACGCTTGCGTCTGCTGAGTCTGCAAGCGATAAAATTCGGACAGTACATCTGGCGAAGCCATGACACAAGTAAATGTAAGCAATTATAAAGAACATGTTTCCCTCGTCGCCAATGATGTGTTGGTAAATGGGCCAACACCTTGTAGATATAGGAGGCCGAAATGCACGCTATCTAACGCAGACGGGCGTGAATTCTGGAACAGGATAAGTAGTGAATTCTCATAAGAAAAGTATGCAGCTCCTCGAATACTTATCTTTTATTCTTTGATGTGAATACAGCATTCTTGATGAGACATTTCATACGATAGCTATCAAACTATGTAAGGCTAATGGCGCCTTGCTAGGTCGTAGCCATGGACTTAGCTGAAGGCTACTCTAACTGTCTCTCGGCAAATGAGAGAAAGGCTTCTTCAGTGTAGTCGCTAGCAATGTCGTCCGTACAACTGGGGCGAGTGCTCGTCCGTATCTCGAGACCTGCCTTGTGGTGGCGCTCGGTCTGCGATCACACAGTGGCGACACGCGGGTCCGACATGTACTAAATGGATCGCGGCCGATTTAAGCTACCACCTAGCAAGTGTGGTGTCTGGCGGTGACACCACAGTTAGTACTCCATTGCAGGAAGTATATTACCAAAACCTGACTACATGCTCACAGCGAATTTTCTATCTCATTCATTATGGTGACAAACTTTAAGATGATAAAATTACTACCTTCCACACCAAGAAAAAGAACATATGTAGTGCGGAAATGGTGTACTTCGCATGCATCTTCGGTCTCAAGGCGAGGGTAATGAAATAAGTTCTCTACCGGTTTGGGGTACATGATTGCTCATGCATACGTTGGAAGTCCTCTGACGGCTGTGGTGAGGGGAAAATTTGCTGTTAAAGTTTGTAGGTAGACAGGGCGCGAAGTCCCACTCAGAAGAAACTAATTGTATACGACTTGAACGCAGGTTGTACGACACAACTGACAAAGTTCGTGAAAACAACGGAAAAAGTGGTTAAATGTGCGATAAATGATTAGCCACAACATCTTTCTCTCTCTATAATCCATCGTCAGTCTACCTCATCACAAGACCTCTGAACCGATTACTATCTACTTTCTATCATGCTTTAATCCAGACCCATGTCAATTTTGAGGAAGGCGAATCTCTTTTTTGGGGAAAGCATCCAAGACAGCAGTCAACTTGCGTGTACTCCTATTATCTCAGTAGACATTGCAGAATGTCGTTAAAACCATGTATGAACTATTCGGCAAGGTATGTGTTAGTTGACATCGCATGATTGTGACTGGTAGAGACTACAGAGAAGCACATTGTAAATACCGTTTGTTATAGTTTAAAACATTTAAACAGTCTTGAACTGGCTCAAACATGCGATCCATTCTGTAGCTGTATATTGCAGTTCCCAAGATGTTAATACAGTGCTCTTTAGCTAAGGAGGACGTAAAGTTTATCGAAGTCACATGTGTAGATAGTTTCATACTGCCGTGCCCAAGAAACTGATATAGACATGCGTATTCAATGACAAAGATATATAAACAGGCAGAATACGACGCTGCGGTCTGCAACGCCAATATAAGACACCTGTTAAATCGGTTACTGCTACTACAATGGCAGCTTATCAAGATGGGTCGCAGGTTCGAATTCTGCCTCGGGCATGGGTGTGTGTGATGTCCTTAGGTTAGTTAGGTTGAAGTAGTTCTAAGTCTAGGGGACTGATGACCTCAGATGTTAAGTCCCATAGTGTTTAGAGCCGTTTGAACATTTGGATTTGTGACAGCCGGCACACGAGCGATGGGACACAGCATATGTCCTGAGACGTACGCAAGGTTAGACTGGCTGGCTGAGCGAGAGGCAGGCGCTTAAGTACGCCGCTATTGGCCGCTGCAGCCACGTGTTCCACTGCGGCGCCCTCACTTTAATTGCCGGACAGGTGGCGCGCGCCGCCACAACTTACGGTGCGATGGTGCAGAGACCTCTAGGGATCTTCGACGTCCATGACGTCTGGCGGGGATTCAAATTCTGCGGCACGCGGTACCGGATATATACTCATATTGCTAACATAAAATGTGTGGCTTGATTTTATACGGGTAATATTCGTCAATATTAATAAACATAAAAGAGCATCACACCAATGTTACATTACGTTAATGTTTAAGGCAAAGTTTATTTCGAAACACTACAAGTGAGACGTAAATTAGAAAGTGATAAACTTCGGTCGTGTGCTTTTATCATCATTCTGGAATACAGCGCTTCTACAAGGAGTGTATCGGTCGTGGCCCGCCAATGCCATGGTCTCCGAATCCCTTCGAATTGAACACGTTTAATTTACAGTGATCAGCCAGAATATTATGACCACCGAACTGCTGTCGATATAAACCCGTCCAGGTGATATCAACGTTACCTGGCGTGGAGTGACTGCTCGTAAGACACATGCGCGGTGCATGTAGTATAAACGAGTGTGCTGTCCATGTGTAGAATAGGGAAGACGCGCCATCTATTTGAGTTTCACCGAGGGCGGATTGTGATGACCTGGAGGCTCGGCACGAAAATTTCGGAAACTGTTCGCTGAACGCTGTGGTGAGTTTCTTCAACACGTGACGAAACGAAAGTGAAAAGACACCCAGACGCCGTGGAGTTGGGCGGCTGCACCTCATTACAGACATCGGACGTCGTAGGCTTGGCCGGCTGGTAAAAAACAACAGCCGACGAACTGTGGCAAAAATAACATCACACTTTAATGCTTGGCAGAGTGCAGTGTGTCTGAAAACAAAGTACACCGAACACTCCTAACGACGGGCCTCCGCAACCAACGACCCACGTACGTGCCAATATTAACACCAAGACATCGGCAACCACGACTGAAATGGATACGTGACCATCAGCTCTAGACGCTGGCGCAGTGACAGAGCGTTGCATGATCTGATGAATCCCGATGCCTTCTTCATTATGCCGATGGGAGGACGCGAATTCGCCGGCTTCTAGGGGAACAGCTCCTTGACTCGTGGACTGCGTGACAGACACAAGCTGGCGGTGTCTCCATTACTGCTCTGGAAACATTCACGTGGGATTCAACGAGTCCAGTGGAGCTCGTGCTAGCCACCATGACGGCCAAGGAGTTTCGTACACTGGTTGCAGACCACGTACACCGCTCCATGACGATCATGTTTCCAGACGGCAGTGGCATTTTTTCAACAAGATAGAGCCAGGAGCGTGATGGAGTGATTCGAAAACACTGTGACGATTTCTCGTTGATCTGTTGGCCCCGCAACTCGCAAGATCTGAGCCCGATCGTACACAGCTGGTATGTGACTCAACGTGGCGTCAGAGCTCATCGCCCCCCTCCCCGGAATTTACGGGAATTAGGTGACCTGTGTGTGCAGACACGGTGCCAGCTTCCTTCAGCGACCTAACAAGGCCACGATGCTTCAATGCCATGACACGTCACCGTTGTTATCCGTACCAAAGGTGTACACACTGGCTGTTAGATTGGTGGTCATAATAATCTGGTTGATCAGTGTAATTGTGTTGGATTACTTAAAAGTTTTGGTGTATTCCCTCTGTTGCGAGTGTTGATAAAAGCACGTAGCACAATGCATTCGGAACACTCCCCGGACTTCTGAACGCGTGTGGGCATCGACAAGGAGACATGCTGAAGCCTAACTTCTCATGTGGTACTTGCGACCGAACCTTAGGGATACTGTTGTGCAATTGCTCTTGTAAACAACAGTCTATACGGACAAACCAGTTGTGTCTTTACCTGTGATTAGTCGTACTTTAGGTACTTGGGATATGCACTCCTCTACTAAAAGAATAGTTCGATGTAGTCATACGGTCGAGCAGCACGCGTCTGCTTTCGTGCTCCGCAACTAATTAGCTGCAAATAATAACATGCAGCTGTGATCCTGCAGTTAAATAGTCTGTGCATTGGCTAGAATTGCGAGTCAATGAAATGTACATAAATACAAAATAAAAGTTAAATCAATAATCGAATAACAAGGGTTCTACTCTAACGTCTGCCATTGATGTAGACAACAGAGAATTATTTGAATAATGTTTATTCGAGAAAGGATATCTCGGATAAACAGGAAGCGGTCCTGCAATATTCAGTTAAAGTAGAGACAAAAAATTTCCCCTGATCAAGCGCAATAAAGTTACGATGAATGCGTCACAAGAAAGGTGGGTAAATCCACAGAGTAAATAGTCAATGAAAATACGCGAAAAAGAAGTCGATTTCGTAATCACAGTACTCGAAGTAGTGTCCAGAATCGTTCTCTTGAGCTCTTTACTCGAAAAGCCCCAGTCACCACTTGACTCTGTTGTCGGTATTACCATTGGCTGAAGGCCATCTCCACGAAAAATTACATATTTCTTACATGTTACAGACACGATCTTATTCGTTTTGACCACTTCGCGGCCTAAACTACACTACTGGCCGTTAAAATTGCTACACCACGAAGATGACGTGATACAGACGCGAAATTTAGCCGACAGGAAGGAGATGCTGTGATACGCAAATGATCAGCTTTTCAGAGCATGCAGACATGAGGAAAGTTTCCTACCGATTTCTCATACACAAACAGCAGCTGACCGGCGTTGCCTGGTGAAACGTTGTTGTGATGCCTCGTGTAAGGAGGAGAAATGCGTACCACCACGTTTCCGACTTTGATAATGGTCGGATTGTAGCCTATCGCGATTGCGGTTTATCGTATCGCGACATTGCTGCTCGCGTTAGTCGCGATCCAATGACTGTTAGCAGAATATGGAATCAGTGTGTTCAGGAGGGTAATACGGAACGCCGTACTGGATCCCAATGGCCTCGTATCACTAGAAGTCGAGGTGACAGGCATCTTATCCGCATGGCTGAAACGGATCGTGCAGCCACGTCTCGATCCCTGAGTCAACAGATGGGGACGTTTGCAAGACAACAACCAACTGCACGAACAGTTCGACGATGTTTGCAGCAGCATGGACTATCAGCTAGGAAACCATGGCTGCGGTTACCCTTGACGCTGCATCACAGACGGGAGCGCCTGCGATGGTGTACTCAACGACGAACCTGGGTGCACGAATGGGAAAACGTCATTTTTTCGGATGAATCCAGGTTCTGTTTACAGAATCATGATGGTCGCATCCGTGTTTGGTGACATCGCGGTGAACGCACATTGGGAGCGTGTATTCGTCATCGCCATACTGGCGTATCACCCGGCGTGATGGTATGGGGTGCCATTGGTTACGCGTCTTGGTCACTTGTTCGCATTGACGGCACTTTGAACAGTGGTCGTTACATTTCAGATGTGTTACGACCCGTGGCTCTACCCTTCATTCGATCCGTGCGAAACCCTACATTTCAGCAGGATAATGCACGACCGCATGTTGCACGTCCTATACGGGCCTTTCTGGATACAGAAAATGTTCGACTGCTGCCCTGGCCAGCACATCTTCCAGATCTCTCACCAACTGAAAACGTCTAGTCAATGGTGGCTGGACAACTGGCTCATCACAATACTCCAGTCACTACTCTTGACGAACTGTGGTATCGTGTTGAAGCTGCATGGGCAACTGTACCTGTACACGCCATCCAAGCTGTGTTTGACTGAATGCCCAGGCGAATCAAGGCCGTTATTACGGCCAGAGGTGGTTGTTCTTGGTACTGATTTCTCAGGATCTATGCACTCAAACTGAGTGAAAATGTAATCACATGTCAGTTCTAGTATAATATATTTGTCCAATGAATAACCGGTAATCATCTGCATTTCTTCTTAGCGTAGCAATTTTAATGGCCAGTAATGTAACATATTACAAGAATATTTATATAAACAAATGTTATAAATATTTGGTCCCACTCAGATCATTCACAACAATTACGAATAAAGAAATGTTCATAAATAAATAAGCTTATATTCTTGTGCAAGTGCACTCACGTTAAATGACAACGGATTTTCGTGAAATATATTATTTAAACAGTTATTAATGCTCTTCTTGACAGAGGCGTCTTTTGGTTCTCACCTTAATTGTGGTATCTAGTAACACATGTGATTGAGTGCTTTCAAATTAGCACATTTTTTCAATAGTACTTGTAATCAACCTCTGAATAAAGTTACTAGCAAAATAGCAAACAAATAATTACACAAGTATGACAAAATAGAGGTACTGATTCTGCGTAAATGTGGAGAATACGGTTTTCTGACGAACATTTGCGTAACAAAAAAGATATAAAAGATGTAATTAATCACGAAATAAAATAGAAACAGATGAGTGCTCTTGTCTGCGATATTGTATACTGAAATCAGATGAAGTATTTGAGCAGTCTGTTGATTCAGAGATTTATAACGTAATTCTTTATTCACTGTGAGATATTAAATTTTGTTGTTTTAAAGATACTGAGATACTGTGCACTTAATTTTTCTGAGCCTCTGATGTATTCGGATTTACATTAATATTTGAAGTGAGTTATTCTCGAATCTCAAAGACCTGTAACCCAGCCATCTTTCACCTCGCCTAACACCCCCTCATTTTTGGTTCATTGTCTCCTGCACAAAGGCCAGGAGAACACCAGCCGTCCGAATTCCCCGTACCGGAGACATAAACCCGCTAGCGTTCAGCAGTGCAACAATTTCATCTCTCTTGAATACCAGTCCTAGGTCGGTGAATAACTCGCCCACATACTCTTAAAGTTACATACTTTTGTTGGAATATGTTTGTCCTCAAGCGCATATGTGCTGTCTGGATCCTCGAGGTCTCTATTATAGGACCGTAACGTGGCAACTCTTTTTGTTACCCCACCGATGTAGCACATAAACAAGTGACGGTAAATAGGGTAGAACGCTCCGTATTTTTGGGTTTATATATTGATAAAACCCTGAAGTGGAAGAATCATGTTGCTGAGCTTCTAAATTAATTTCAGCTACTTTTGCTCTTTGTACAGCTGCTAATCTTGGAAACAAACGTTATCGACTTCCTGAAATATTTTGCATGTTTCCACTCACTGTGCGGAACAATGTTCTGGGGTAATTCATTACTTCGAAAGAAAGTATTGATCGCACAAAAGCGAGCAGGAAGAATAATATATGGTGTTAATTCACTGATGTCATGTAGATTCCGATTCAGAGAGCTAAGTATTTTGACTGTGCCGTCACAATACATATATTCGCCAATGAAATTCGTCATAAATAATCCATGCATGTGAATTAATCAAAGGGCGAAAAAATATATCAAGCAGTGACACTGAACAGATTTCTGATGAAGGTGGAGCAACCAAGAAATACACTGCTCATTGGTCGCTATCGTGGTCGCGAACTTCCATTGGGGCAATGGACCTGCACCATGAAACTAACCGCAGCCTGAAGAGCAATGGACACCACGGGAGGCAAGTATGTGTATGTGTGTTTGTGGGTAGGGGGTGTATGTTCACGATAAACGCCTCGTGCTCCCCCGCAGGAATAGTATTAAAAAATATCGCCGCTTTTGTTTTCACAGTATGATCTATTCTTTCACAGAGCAGAAGGAAAAATTCATTATAGGTTGCTCTCTGTTGATTAAAAACTCAGTGTTCAGCTGGATTGTTTCTTTCATAAATGCTTCGACCAAGGGGAAAGGCAATCTTCAAAAGACGGAAAGGGTTGATTACAAATGTTTGGTAGCTGTAGCAGAAAAACGAAAAATAGTTTTCAAAGCGCTTTTATTTACGTTTGTATGCTACTCCGGGAATCTAGAAAATACGTTAGTTGTATAGAAAGGTAATAAGCGGTTCTTTTCTGTTGTTGTTCGGTATAGACGGAGTATTACACCCCTTTTACTCAGGAGTCTCTATAGCCTTGAGCTGTATGTGTCGTTCTATAGACACTCAGTTAGGAGCGTTTAGCTTACTAATTCCATTCTTGCAGGTGTTTGTTTGCCAGGTAAGTTTATTATATCGTTTGTGTTTCTCGTTATCCTGAGTGTCATTTAGAATTTCTGTTAACCTAAATTGGAGATGTTTCAGCCCAGTTTTGTGGTACTAATGTGTTTCTGTTAACCTAAATTGGAGATGTTTCAGCGCAGTTTTGTGGTACTAATGTCAATTCATTAAATCATCGTAGGTGGCATGGTCCGAAAATTTAAATATGACTAATACTATATAGTAGAGTTGGACAACACGATTCTTTTTCCAGATTCGATTCCTACGATTCAATCTCACATTGTCTGCGATGGCACGATTCTTACGGAATGCAAAAAGTTCCACATCTTACTCACAGATGGCAGGACATGTCTGAAATTGTCAATGGGGTTAGGATCGAACTGTGTCATGATAAGATATGCCAGAAATAGTTTATTTATGAGTAAACATGCATATGACGTTAAAAGTGTGATTCTCGATTTATACGTGTAATGCCTTAATTGATGAAAGATCACGTTTGATTTGATTGCATCTATTGTTTTATTTCAGTATACCAGGAAAGAGGAGTCGATTTGTGCGAAAGGTGGTGCAAAATTACGTGGTATGCCAGTTTGGTTGTGTGGCTTGAACGTGTGTAACTACAGACGTCTGTTTTTTAGTAACAAAATCTAGCAGTGAGGCAGACGTGGTTTGGCTCATATCATCCTACGTTTTTCTGTGCTAAGATGGCTTTCCAAGTCCACATCACCCTTGTAATTCATAACGCAGCTGACAGCCCTCCCACACAGCAGATTTAGCTTAACTTTCATTTCTTCTAAATACAAACTATAGGTATTTTGTTTTTAATTTGTCTGAGAACGTGCCGCTGTCACTACTATTTACGTGAGAAGACGACATACTTCTGAACAGTAGGATTCAATCGTATACAGCGACATTACTTCACTAAAATTTAATATGAATCTGAACACGATAACATTCGAAAACTGGAACTTGAAATTATTAATTAAAAAGCTTTTGTTTAAAGATGGTATTACACGGCAATCCACCAAGAAAGGTATTGGTTAGAGAGCCTATATTCTCTCTATATAGACTCTGTAATATTGGTCTAGTGCGACAGCCATTTAGTGGCAGCACTGGTGGAACTAACAGAATTAGCAAATGAGCAGTGAAGTAATGTCGCTGTATACGTGTGTATCCTACACTTCAGAAGTATGTCGTCTTCTAACATAAATAGTAGTGGCAGAAGCATCTGGCGGTCGTAATTATTCGGCACGACTCGGCATGATCGGAAGTTGCCTTCGAAGCATAGCGAACTAAGAATCGATGAATCGTTGGAACTTGGAATCGTCACGACTTGGAAACACGCAATCGTTCTTACGATTCTTTTGAACGACGATTCGTCCGTATCACGATTCGATTCTTACGATTCTTTATTTAGAGTCGTTCAAATGAACGACTCATTCACGAATCGCCTCAACTCTACTATATAGAAATCAATGGTTTTCTTGTGTTAAGTAACAATTCTTGTTAGATAATCTTTGTGATTCTCCGCAAAACATGTCTCATATAATTGTGATATCTGTAGCTACGGAGGAAATTTCATACACACTAGAATTTCATAAAAAACTGAATGTAAAGCTTGACTGGTGTTTAAAAATAGGCTGTGTTATACCTGACAGTAGGTCTTAGCGTACACCAGAATGTAATGAAAAAAGGTCATCCACTAAAATATTATCTTTGATTACATCGATAGTCTTTGACCAGCAATACTATTACAATATCTTTGCGCTATATTATCAAGTAACGTAAATCCTTTCATCGATGCCTTGCGTGTATCTGAATTTCGACGTGACGAAGGGCCCACAATACTTGTAAGTAGATTTACGAAAACATTATACTATTATATCTAAATTCCAATAGATATTTTTTTCCTTTTGTAGAGAAAACATAAAATGACGACTAAAAGGAAGGAGAGGGAGAACCTCGCACACGCAGTTGTCACATTAAAAATATTTAAACACTGCTAGCGCTCGAAACTAGGAAGAATTTGTGGAAACACTATGTTGTGCGCAAAACGAAACTGCTGCAGTGGTAGTGCTATTTAAATCATCATTGATACGGCTGCAAGCGTTCCAAAATGTGTCTTCTTTGATAAATAAAATCGATTCTTCTACGGTCGTGGACGTCTTACGACGCAATTTCATTCCTTTCCACAGTTAGTGTGGACGCATATAGACCACTAGGGGAACGTGAGGTATAGTGGCAAGGGCGAGAAAAGTGGCCATTGCATAATATTCCCTTGAACGGTGCTGTTGCCTGCCAAAAAGTGGTCATACTACTTCTAATATAAACCATCATTGTTGTCAGTGAGTATGACAGAGGAAATTTGTTTCGATATTTTTTAGTAAAAGCTTTTCTGATTTTCGGTCATCTGATGTAAAGTAAGTCATTTATATTATTCTTCTTACTTTACTTACAGGTTGCGTATAACTTTTTTACAATATGAATGTTTTGTTGTTGTTTCTTTTGGTTTGATAACTTCATGTGTGACGAAGCGTCCGACCGGGAAAAACGGCCACACTACTCGTCGGGAAAAGTGGTCAAGATTTGTACCCAAATAAAAACAAGAGTTACAAAATTTTAAAAAACACAGCCCTCAGTCGCGATCACAATTAATTTGTGACCTAGGTTTCGGTGTCACAAGGGACACCTTCTTCGGACAAGAGTTAGTTACTTCCGTATATCACTCATAATACTACAGATCACACTGACATAAACCCTTTTCTATGAAAATCTATCATCCATCATTCTATCCCTTTGTGACGATTTTGAATTTATCAGTTTGTGTAATTTGCAGTCACCTCTGTCCTGTTTTATTTTGTCTAATACAAAAATCAATTTGTAAACAGTCTTTTGCAGCCGCGAGGCATTAATTCAGGTACTAGGGCATCAAGACGCCTAGAATACACGTCGGGAAACCAGAGCGACGAACTTGGGACCCTGTCGCAATGGCGCGGACCAAGTTACCCCTCAGCCGCAGAAAATTGGTAAGCATCTACTCTGAAGCCTCCAAAAAATGCCTATAGTTCTAGTGTATTATTTTCTTTCTCACTTAGAAATATGTGGTGTGATATGTTTTAATATGTAGACTCAAAGACTGTAAGCAGCAAGGTTCTAACAATAACCATAATTCAGTGAAAATTCGGTTTCCCTTCCCCTACACGCTCAAGCACCAATTTGCAATTTTAACACGCAGAGGCAAGTTTCAGTCCCTTTTACTCAGTAGTTTTTCGAAGTCCGGTTGTTGGTTAGAGCACTCGTGAGTGTTAGCTTTTGAGACCTCTTGTTTCTGTTTTCAACTAATCTTCAGTATTGATTATCGTTCTCTTCGTTACCCTGTCCAATAGACGGAATAATTTGTTTTGCTAGTAAAAAGGTCGTTATAGTAGAAAATAAACTGTGGAGCAGATTTTTCGCTATAGATAATTGTGATGACCTTTCTACGACATCTGGTGGTTACAACGCCGAACCATTTACTTAATTAGGTATATTACACTCTTGTCTCAACAACAGAAGTAGCTGACGATTCAATTCTTGAGATCCAAAGTCTGTAAGAGGTAGGAACGTCGTTGTAACGGAGCAAGTTTTAGTGACACATTTTGTTGAGAAAGCTATTTTCGTTCATGTGTTCAATGATTTCACTTCAGAAAGCAAGTCGTAAGATCTGATATAATATAATTGTTAAAGCGGAAATAGAATTTTACCGAATTTATTGTCACATATCTGTTTATCTTCCTATCAGCCCTCAGTGGTCCAGATATGTTCATTTGAAAACGGCAATTTCCTACGAAATTCTTTCCCGATAGCGTTCCTCTTACAGTTGAGAATGATTCAATTTATCAATAACTCTGTCATTATCATAGGAATATGTTTCTTCAAAATTAGGAACATTGTTGCTAAAGTTAATCCGGCTTTCCTCAGTGACTTTTGCCCACATTAAAAGCTTTTCATTATTGAAGGCCTGTTGTAGTTGAAAGTATGTTACTTTTGAACAACTGACTCCATCAAAAGGAATTGGTTTTTATGTGCAGAACTGTTGTTCACGATCACACTAATTTCTCTGTCTCCGCACGACCGTAAGCGGTACTACTTGTCAGAATACGCTGATTAGCCAAAACTTTATGATCACCTGCTTAATAGCTTGTTTGTCTGTATTTGGAACGAAATACATCATAATTCTGCGTATCATGGATGCGACAGCTTGTTGGTAGATTTGTGGAAGTACGTAGCCTTAGATGTCTACCCAAAGATCTTGTAACTCGCGTAAATAACAGACTGCTTGCTGATTTGCGTACGCGGCGGTGACGCCCGATAGTAACACAGATGGGTTCCATAGGATTTACATCAGGCGAATTTGGTCCTCGAGACATCAACGTGAGTTCACTATAATGCTTCTCAACCATTGCAGCACGGTTATGACTGCGGGACGCGAACAGTCATAGTGCTGAAAGACGACGTCAAGAAGACATCAAGCATGAAGGGATGCAGGTGGTTCGTAGCAGTCAGCGTGTCTTCCATTACTGCCACAAGTCCAATGAAAGCGCAGGAGAATTGCTCCCACACGTTTCTATTGATCGACTGTCGAGTCTAAATTGTCCGTGCCCACTGCAATCGTAATTCAGGATGTCGTTTAGTCAACATGCTAAGGGCGATCTGCTGCTGAGCTTCACGTTCAACAATGTACGATGAACGATGTGCTCTGAAACACTTTTGCGTGCACCAGCATTATGCTCTTTGACAGAGATGCCATAGATCATCAATTGTCCAACTTTACAGAGCAGACAAGCCTCCGAACCACAAGTTATGTGAAGAGACGTGGACTTCCAACTATTTAGCGCCCAGTGGTAGTTCCACTGTCATTCCTCTTTCCATAGGTGCTCACGACCGCAGCGCGTGAACGTTCGTCCAGCTTCGCCATTTTCGAGGCACTCTTTCATAGGCTCTGCGTAATAATAATCTGTCCTTTGTCAGAGTCGCTTATCTCAATGAATTTTCCCATTCGCAGCCCACATCTTCACTAGTGTGATCCACTATCCATGTCTGCTCTGCTTACATAATTTTGTTACCGCAAGTGCCCGCAACGCCGCCTCCCGGCATTCAGTGTCACGGTGGACAGTGGTCGTAATTGTGTGGATCATCTGTGCGTATGCAACATTACAGAATAATTACAGAATATGTACACTGTGTGATCAAAAGTATCCGGACACCCCCAAAAACGTACGTTTTTCATATTATGTGCACTGTGCTGCCACCTACTCCCAGGTACTCATATCAGCGACCTCAGTATTCATTAGATATCGTGAAAGAGCAGAATGGAGCGCTCCGCGGAACTCACGGACTTCGAACGTGGTCAGGTGATTGGGTGTCACTTGTGTCATTCGTCTGTACGCGAGATTCCCACACTCCTAAACATCCCTAGGTCGACTCTTTCCGACGTGATAGTGAAATGGAATCGTGAAGGGACACGTACAGCACAAATGCGTACAGGCCGACCTCGTCTGTTCACCGACAGAGACCACCGACAGCTGAAGAGGGTAGTAATGTGTAATAGACAGACGTTTATCCAGAGACCATCACACAAGAATTACAAACTGCAAGCACTATCACAGTTAGGCGGGAGGTGAGAAAACATGGATTTCAGGGTCGAGCGTCTGCTCGTAAGCCACATACCACGCAGATAAATGCCAAACGACTCCTCGCTTGTTGTAAGGAGCGTAAACATTGGACGATTGAACAGTGGAAAACGTTGTGTGGGTTGAGGAATAACGGTACATAATGTTGCGATCCGATAGCAGTGTGTGGGTATGGCGAATTCCCGGTGAACGTCATCTGCAAGCGTGTGTAGTGCCAACAGTAAAATTCGGAGGCGATAGTGTTATGGTGTGGTCGTGTTTTTCATGGAGTGGGCTTGCACCCCTTGTTGTTTTGCGTGCACTATCACAGCACTGATGTTTTAAGCACCCTCCTTGCTTCCCACTGTTGAAGAGCAATTCGGGGCTGGCGATTGTATCTTTCAACACGATCGAGCACCTGTTCATAATGCACGTCCTGTGGCGGAATGGTTACACGACAATAACATCCCTGTAATGGACTGGCCTGCACAGAGTCCTGAGCTGAATCCTATAAAACACCTTTGGGATATTTTGGGACGCCAACTTCGTGTCAGGACTTACCGACCGACATCGATACCTCTCCTCAGTGCAGCTCTCCGTGAAGAATGGGCTGCCGTTCCCCAGGAATCCTTCCAGCACATGACTGAACGTATGCCTGCGAGAGTGGAAGCTGTCATCAAGTCTAAGGATGGGCCAACACCATATTGAATTCCAGCATTAGCGATGCAGGGCGCCACGAACTGAGTCATTGTCAGCCGGGTGTCCGGATACTTTTGATCACATAGTACATTTAGCCACATCGGTTGAACGAATTTTTTTGTCAAATTGACCATGATTGAAAGTGTACCAGGGCAGTCTTCATCAGAATAAAAAAAATGTATTGATTACCTAGAAAATATAATGATATGGCTTGAAAACAATATTCTTAATACGATTACTTCCATAAATTACGTACAGACAGAATGTACTTACATGTAATCACACCATGGGTGAAAAACGTCTGAGCAAAAGTGCTCTCGTTAAATAGAGAATATCACAAGAATAAAAACAAACGTTAAAAATTCAACATTTTTGTCAACTGGATAAAATATTCCAGGGAAATACAGTGGCAGCCCCAAGGTCGCTTAGGGCCAAGAGCTGCATCAACACAGCCGCTACTGTCAGACTAAATGGCTAACAGGCCAAGGCAACCACGAGATGTATACGAAAACAGATACGCTCCTTCTAACAAGAAGTAATCGAATTACAGACGCAAGTAGATGAGACATCGCAAAAACAATTTTAAACATTATAGGTAACAAACAGGAACAGGTGTGTGAAATTTACAACGTAACATATTTTTAATTAGCGGCTCTATAACTTGAAAAAAGTTTTTGTTGCGTAATTGCAATTGTTCGTAAAGAATGCGACCGTCCTTCAGAGATAGGTGTTTAAAAATTTCTAGCTCTTCTAAGATGTTAAGCCTAAAGCCTGTTTTCTCCGAGTGCTAGAACTGGACGTCTTTAAGACAATGTTCTGTGATTAACGAATGGTCAACGAAAGTTGTATTGTGAACATTGGTGCCTTTTTTGTCTAGAATATCTTCCTTGAATTTTATCGAAATATTACGGCCAGTTTGCCCTATGTAATAGGCGGGACAATCGCCGCAAATAATTTTATAAACACCAGAATTCTGCAAATGGGAAAGCGTAGGTTTTAAGTTGTGTATAATGTTACTTTTTAAAGAGTTATTAGTGGAGGAGGCTACTCTACAGTTATATTTATTTGAAGCAGAAATTGGATCCAGAAATGGTATAGGAAAAAATTTTTCTTTTTATTAGGTTCCTTATTAGAAAGGCCTGGGGTGGTGATTCTCTTATTGGATTTACTACTAAAAGTATCTACTATAGAATGGTCATAGCCATTATTGACAGCAGTAGTTTTAATCAGATTGATTTGAGAATCGAGATTTTCACTAGAAAGGGGGTGGAGGTGGCTCTATGAATAGCTGAATGAAAAATGGTCTTCTTATGAGAATGTGGGTGTACTGAAGTGAATGGTACAATCTGATCAGAACTGGTTTCTTTACGGAAGATATTGAAGCTAATTTTGTCGTCTACTATCGTAAGAGTGAGATCTAGAAAGTTTAACAGCCGGAACAAATTTTCACGTTCACAAGTGAAAGAAATGTTTTCATGAAACTCGTTGAACATATTGAAAAGTCTATCAATACCGTCGTTAGACCCTTTGTAAATGATCAAGATGTCATCGACTTATCTAGTGTATGAAATAATGCCTACAGCTGATGCTGACAAATTATTGAAAAAATTTTCTTCAAATTAATTAATGAACACATCTGCAAGGATTCTGCAAAGGGGTTCCCTATTGCAATACTATTTAGTTGTTGATATAGTTTTCCATTGAAATCAAAATAATTTTATTTCACTAAAATAGGAAGTAAATTCATAAGATCGGTGATTTGCCCATCAGATAAGTATTTTCTGAAAGAACGTGACTTTTTTTCTACTATGTATAAGGTTGCAAGTACTGGCACATTTGCGTAAAGATTTTTAATATCAAAAGAAAGTAATTTCGTATATCTATCACAGTGAACGTCTTTAATTTTACTAACTAAATCTCGACTGTTGGAAACAGAATAACTACTATCGAAAACGAACGATTTTTTCAATAAATCTTGCAAGAATTTGGCTAAGTCGTGATAGGCACTGTTCATACTGTTGGAAACTAGGCGGATTGGATGGTCTTTTTTATGGACTTTAAACTGAGCTCGTAACTTAGGCGGTTCAGGATTCATTTTGACTACCTGCTTTTTTTGAAAAGTTTTAAGAAGAGATTTGGTTTCGTTAATTGCGGTTCTGATTTCTTTCTGTAAAGTTGGCGTGGGGTCCTCATGTAGCTAGGAAATATCGTAAACAGCCTTCGTGGTCAGCGTGGGTGACTTCCATGAGGAGTACACGGGTTCACTTCCCAGAACTCCACAGCTACCACGGATTTTTCCTTGTGTGGAGGACTGGAACGGGAAAGGAGGGGGGGTGGAGGGGGTGGGGGGGACGGCGGCTCTCTTCATACTCCCGATGCCGCTTGAAAAACTACTTTAATGAGAAGTAGCGGCTCTTTGGTCTTCAAAGCCGACGAGAACGCCTGGCAGAGCGGTGTGTTGACTCCACGTCCCTCCATATCGCATCCAGATGACGCCATTAGCTGAGAATGACAGCTGATCAATCGGGCCCGACTGGCCTGCTTGAGGACACAATGGCTGAGCTTTCCATACTTGCTTGACAATCAAGTTGAGCGGAGCTATATAATCATGGAATTGACTATCTGAAACACCGTAGACATAGCTGAGATGCAAAAGACTAACATAAAAATTTCTGAAAAAATTAGGAACTGTAATTGTTGGTGGAAATGGGTATCTAGCATACCTGTATTTTTCATTAAAACACTCAGTATATAGATAAGCTTCAAAATCAGAAATTATCAGTCTGGATAATTTTACAGTAGTGGTACAGAGTTCATCCACTCGTTGTCAGCATTCGAACAACAGTTGATACTGCAAGCACACCAGAAATATTCAGAACTGCCTAACTCAGCACATGGTGGCCGCACAAATACAACGCCCTCAGCCCAGGTAGCAGCTATAGGTGGTACCGACTTAGAATAGGAAAACTTTCACTGACGCAGATTGTTTGAACACCACAAAATACTGACCGCATTATTTCTTTGCAGTGTGATACACAAAAATATTTCATCACCGTCCCTGTATCCGATAGTCGTTTGAATAAAATTTACTTCTACTCTTATTTTTGAAATACAAGCATGTGGGGAACAGGAGGAATATTATAGAGTGGGGAAGAGTGAATGTAAATATGAAAAATATGAAAAAATCAAGTTTAGGGTGTGTGTGGATGTGTCTAAAATTTCTTGCGAAAAGAATTAGTCGGAAGTAATAAATTACTGATACGGCGGTGTTACTTTACGAGCAGTGAAAAATAAGGTTCATTATGGGTGATTGGGGGGGGGGGGGGGGGGAGTACGAGCGAGAAAAATGTCGAAAATGTTTGAAATTGTGTCTTAAATTTGTTGCAAGTAGCTTATTGATGTCATTCTCATACACCGGATTAACATCTTTTGGGTATGTCTGCGTGATGCGCTACGGTACTTTTTCATCCCCAACCGCGCCCCTTTGAGAGCTACGTGGTTTCTACCGTCGCAACACCCCCTCATAGATAGCAAGTGATATTTGTACCATGTTTGATTGAAATCGATCCAGTAGTTTAGGAGGAGAAGTTGAATTTACATATATACGTACGTACATTTTTATAAAGTATAGAGATTTTGGGATATACAGACAACAGCTTTAACCCGGTTGTGCACTGAGTTGCGCTGAGCTCCAACAACAGACACGGGGACGTCATTGCAAGGTGCTTCAACTCTGTGCCAGAGGTCATACATCTTAATGGTGGCGCGCCAATCTCTCGGCCACCCACAACGCGTGAGCATGTTGGATAGCGTGCAGACAGTCCGGCTAACAATCGAATCGTATTCTCTTTACAAACATTGAAGACATATTCATTATACGAAAACGAGGAAAAAAGTCTAATAAACATGGGCTCTACGAGTAAAATGCTCACCTTAAGAGCAATGAGCACTTGTTCGTCTACGACACTGGGAAACACATCACTTCTACTGTAGGCTCTCCGCTTTCCATACTCTGGGTGGACGTAGTGTGAATAACAACAAGAGAAAAATATCCAATAAACACGGACTCCAAAATGCACATCTTAAGAGCTATGAACACTACAGTGTCGCCCGCATCTCGTGGTTGTGCGGTAGCGTTCTCGCTTCCCATGCCCGGGTTCCCGGGTTCGATTCCCGGCGGGGTCAGGGATTTTCTCTGCCTCGTGATGGCTGGGTGTTGTGTGCTGTCCTTAGGTTAGTTAGGTTTAAGTAGTTCTAAGTTCTAGGGAACTTATGACCACAGCAGTTGAGTCCCATAGTGCTCAGAGCCATTTGAACTACAGTGTCCGCCAGTCACAGAGTGACAAGTCTCTCATCTGCTGAGATGAATGTCTCCAAATTTGCTGCCATCTACTGCCGAACACTGGAACACTCGGGCGGCCGCCTCTGGCCTCTCTCAGGTGGAGCGTTGTGATTAGGGTTGGGAAGAGCTGTATATCTCGAGACGGATTTCAACGTTGGAGACAGGGAGTTGGTGGGAGAGGATGGATAAGGCATGAAGGTTAATGGAAGGTGGAATATGGATGTTGTGGCCCAGCACGGTACCTGGATTGGTGACTAATGGGGGAATAATAGGTGCTGGGACTGGGTTTTGCGATGAGTCGGATCTGAATGTGCTCTTGAAAGAGGAGAAGTTGTGGGAAGTGGATGAGTTGGTAGAGGATGCGGAAGGCGAGGCGGAGTGCAGGTCTTTCCATGAATTCAAAGGACTTATAGAATTTACGCGAGGCAAAGGTCCCTGCAATGTTAAGGTAGTTTAGGATGGGGCGGATGAAGGACTTATAGGTGAAGATAATAGTAGAAGGATGTAGACCCCAGGTGCGACCTGTTAGTAGTTTTAGCAGTTTTAGTCGGTTTCGGGTTTTGTATTGGATGTTAAGGAGATGTGCGTTTCATGTTAGCTTTCTGTCGAAAGTTAGTCCTAAATATTTTACTGTGTTAGTCACAGAGATAAGTTGGTTGTAGATCGAGGGATGGAAATCTGGACGACGCAAACGCCGAGTGGTGCGACCAAAGGTGGCGGCTTGGCTTTTCTGAGGATTGACTTGAAGTTTCCACGTATTAAACCACTCGAGAAGCAGATTCAGGTGGCGTTGGAGGGAGGCATGGCAGAGTTGAAGGGCCTGATAAGTGGCTAGGCAGGCTGTATCATCAGCACGCTGGGGTTGGCGGTTTGGGAATGTCTGCAATGTACAGGAAGTAAAGGAGGGACGAAAGGATAGAGCCTTCAGGCACGCCTCCAGTGAGATGAATGATGTTTCTTGCGTCCCCCCCCCCTCCCCTCCAGACACGCTTTATAGACCCTCCACTGCTAGTGCTGCCACCGGCCATCTGTGAGGGATTATTTCACACTGAGGTCGAACATAGATGGTGGTGAAATTAATGTGACTCAACCGTGTATTACTTCACTATGAGGCTACACCTCAGATAAATGTCAGAAAGTACCTTGACCTAAATGGAAATTACATTAGACATTGACATAAAAGTTTTCTGTGTATCGTACCGTGTCTTAATGTAAAAATCTCTACTCAAGAAAGCAAAGTTTCGGCGACTGAAACCGTGGACGAACCGTTGGTTCCTCCAGTTGTCCTTTCCTTCTCTCTCTTTACGGACTCTTATGCAGCACGATACTCAGAGAACGTTTGCGTCAACTGACCATTGGCCGCGGAAGCCTACGCAGTTATACATCAGACATATGCATTTGGGAACTACAGCTCTGGTATGTTACTTATACACGACGAGGGTTTCATTTTTCTCATTGGTCCGTTGCAATAGTGGCCCAAATTTCGTTTTTGTACAGTTTCCTGCATACAAAAAATATTTCGCTTCTCACTTCATGTTTTGCGAGTGTGTTGTAGCTGAAGATCCTACCATAGCTATACTCAGTTTCACACTGCGTAGTTAGCATGTCTGGAAAGGTTTTTCATTGCACGGGGGGCGATAAATTGTTTACTTGCTTAGCTATCTGATTTACTCGTTCTGGGTGAAGTCACCTTGCTTGTACTACTTATAAACAACGCCTAAATAATATTATATACGATTTGTAGTGTCATTAGCTAATACTGCACTGTACGCAAAATTTAATAGCTTAATAAATCAAAACCATGAAGAGCCGGGTTGCCTGTAAATGAATCGCGCTTCATGAAATTCGTAGAAATGGTGTGCATTTTGCTTTGGCGTTTCATGTACTTGATTACAATCCTCAGAATTTTCCATCAGCAATTCCGAGAATGGAAATTGCCTGACATTCTGCAGTATATTCATGACTGCGACCAGACATTTCAATTCCAAGGCAATCTGCACATAATAACTGATTACCAGCTACTCCTGGAACACACATATAGCCGCAGGCGTTACACTGGTAAAACCTGTATAGAGGTAAATACTGACCACAGTATTTAAATTCATAATGACATTGGAATTTATCTGCGGCTTGTATCGAATGCAAATCGTGTTTTTAATTAATATTTGTTCCGCTGTCGGATGACACAACGCTTTTGTCTAAAAATTCCATTACCTTCGTTCACACGAAATTTCTGGTCTGGGGAATCATGTGTAAAACAACACAGAAAACTATAAGACATTCAAGGCCATAGAACACAGAAAGCTTAAAACTGGTGTTGAAATGTTTTTTTTTCTATAATCATTTCGGCAATGACAGTGTAATGATGGACACGTCCCTCGGTATTTTCTCATTTGCTTCTTTTTCTTTCTTTCATTTCCGCATTTCTTTCATTTTCATGTCCCTTCAGTACATCTCGGGCCTCTCAGAAAGCTATTGGCCTCATCATTTTTGTTCGAGTAAACGTTATTCACTGTTGAGAACTCTTTATCGCTAAATTCTATTTCTTGATGGATAATAGAGAATCGGCGAAGAACGGTTACACATCCTATTCTGAGGCTGTGTTACATGCTCTCATGCAGACGTTTCAGCCTTCGGATCAAGAGTATAAAGGATGACTTCAAGCTTTCTTGTCTCCGGTCTTTATTACTTCAGAGGTGGAATCGTGTCCCATTTTTTAGGTTTCCAAAAAATCTGTGGGCATCCTGCAATATATACCCAGCCATTTCCTACACATCATCCAACAATTTTTTTCTCGTTTGAACAGAATGGCAATAAAGAGACATTCAAGCATCACGCTGTGAGACTGCTGTGGATTTTTGAATCTTCACTTCCTTTTCGGTCATCAGTCTTCAGATTGGTCTGATGCGGTCTGCCACGAATTCCTCTCTTAATCTCAGAGAGCACTTGCAGCCTACTTCCTCAATTATTTGCTGGATGTATTCCAATCTCTGTCTTCCTCTACAATTTTTGCCTCCTACAGTTCCCTCTAGTACCATAAAAGTTATTCCCATCATGTCTTAACAGATGTCGTATCATCCTGTCCCTTCTCCATATCAGTGTTTTCCACATATTCCTTTCCTCTCCGATTCTGCGCGGAATCTCTTCATTCCTTACCTTACCAGTCCATCTAATTTTCAACATCCGTCTGTAGCACCACATCTCAAATGCTTCAACTCTCTTCTGTTCCGGTTTTCTCGTAGTCCATGTTTCACTACCATACAATGCTGTACTCCAGACGCACAGTCTTAGTAATTTCATCCTCAAATTAAGGTTTATGTTTGCTACCATTAGACTTCTCTTGGCCAGGATTAACCTTTTTGCCATTGCTATTCTGTTTCTGATGTCCTCCTTGCTCCGTCCGTCATTGGTTGTTTTATTGCCAAGGTAGCAGAATTCCTTTACTTCATCTACTTCGTGACCATCAATCCTGTTCTTAAGTTGCTCGCTGTTCTCATTACTGTTACTTCTCATTACATTCGTCTTTTTTCGATTGTCTCAATCCAAAATCTGTACTCATATTAGACTGTTCGTTCCATTCAGCAGATCCTGTAATTCTTCTTCACTTTCACTCAGGATAACAATGTCATCAGCGAATCGTACCATTGACGTCCTTTCACCTTGAATTCTAATTCCACTCTTGAACTTCTCTTTTATTTTTATCAATGCTTCTTTGGTATATATATTGAACAGTAAGGACGAAAACTACATCCCTATCTTACAACATTTTTAATCCGAGCACTTCGTACTTGGTCGTCCACTCTTGTTATTCTCTCTCGGGTGTTTCAGATATTGTATATTACCGGTCTCTCCCTAGAGCTGACCCAGATTTTTCTCAGAGTTTCGAATATCATGCTCCATTTTACATTGTCCAACGCTTTTTCCAGATCGACAAATCCTATGAACGTGTCTTGATTTTTCTTTAGTCTTGCATCCATTATCAACCGCAACGTCACAATTGTCTTTCTCGTGCCTTTACCTTTTCTAAGGCCAAACTGATCGTCATCTAGCCCATCCTCAATTTTGTTTTCTATTTTTCTGTATATTATTCTTGGCAGCAGCTTGGACGCATGATCTGTGAAACTGATTCTCGCACTTGTCAGCTCTTTCAGTCTTCGGAATTGTGTGGATGATATTTTTCCGAAAAGTCAGATGGTATGTCGCCAGATCCATACATTCTACATATCAATGTGAGTAGTCGTTTTGTTGCCACTTTCATAAATGACTTTAGAAATCCTCATGGAATTTATCCATCCCTTCTGCCTTATTTGATCTTAAGTCTTCCAGAGCTCTTCTAATACTGGAGCCCCTATCTCTTCGAAATCGACTCCTGTTTTTTCTTCTATCACATCAGACAAATGTTTCCCTCATAGAGGCTTTCAATATAATATTGTCACCGATCGGCTTTCTCCTCTGCATTTAATAGTCGAATTCCCGTTGCACTCTTCATGTTACCAACCTTCCTTTTAATGTCAGCGAAGGTCGTTTTGACTTTCCTGTATGTTGAGTCTGTCCTTCCGTCAATCATTTCTTTTTCTATTTCTTCACATTTCTCATGCAGCCATTGCGTCTTAGCTTCCCTGCACTCCCTATTTATTTCATTCCTTAGCGACTTGTATATCTTTTTTCGTTTGTTTCCCGGAACATTTTTGTACTTGATCATTTCATCGATCAACTGAAGTATTTCTTGTGTTACCCAAGGTTTCTTCGTAGTTACCTTTTGTACCTTTGTTTTTCTTTCCAGCTTCAGTGATTGCTCTTTTTAGAGATGTTCATTCCTCTTCAACTGTACTGTCCACCGAGCAAATCCTTATTGCTGTATCTATAGCCTTAGAGAACTTCAAGTGAATCTCGTCATTCCTTAGTACTTTCGTATCCCACTTCCTTGCGTATTGATTCTTCCTAACTAATGTCTTAATCTTCAGCCTACTCTTCATCACTGCTAAATAGTGATCTGAGTCTATATCTGCTCCAGGGTTCGCCCTACAATCCAGTAACTGATTTCGCAATCTCTGTCTGGCCATGACGTAATCTAACTGAAATCTTCCCGTATCACCTGGTATTTTCCAAGTATACCTCCTCCTCCTGTGACTCGAGCATTCGATATTACTAGCTGCAATATATTACAGAACTCAATTAGTCTTTCTCCTCTCTCATTCCTTGACCCAAGCCCATATTCTCCTGTTACCTTTTCTTCTACTTCTTCCCCTACAACTGCATTCCAGTCCATCATGACAATTAGACTTTCATCTCCCTTTACGTATTGTATTACACTTCCAATATCTTCACATATTTTTTATATCTCCTCATCTTCAGCTTGCGACGTCGGCATGTATAACTGATCTATCGTTGGCGGTGAAGGTTTGCTGCTAATTCTGATAAGAAAAACCCTATCACTGAAGTGTTCACAGTAACACACTCTGTGCCCTACCTTCCCATTCATAGCTAAACCTTCTCCCGTTATACCATTTTCTGCTGCTGTTGATATTAATCTCCACCCGTCTGACCAGAAATCCTAGTCTTCTTACCATTTCACTTCACTGGTCCCTAATATATCTAAACTGAGTCTTCTTTGCATTTCCCTTTTCAGATTTTCTAGTTTCCCTACCACGTTCGAACTTCTGCTATGCCGCGCCCCAACTCGTAGGACGTTATCCTTTCGTTGATTATTCAATCTCATGATCACCTCCCCCTTTTCAGTCCCATTCTAAATCCGAATGGGGGACTATTCTGGAATCTTTTGCCAATGGGGAGGATCATGATGGCACATTTTCAATTACAGCCACATGTAGATACGCGTTACGAGTCTTTAATGCACTGGTTTCCATTACCTTCTGTATCCTCATGCCGTTGATCACTGCTAATTCTTCCGCCTTTAGAGGCAGTTTCCCACCCTTACGATAAGAGAGTGCCCTGAACCACCGTCTGCTCGTCTGCCCTCTTTGACAAGGCTGTTGGTAGAATGAGGGTGACTTCTTATGCACAGGATGGAGCAGCATGGAGAGCTGCATCAAACGAATCTCAGGACTGAAGATGACAACAACAACATCTTATGCCTGAAGTCTTCGGCAACCAATGCTGATTACTAATCTTCACTTAGGAGTCAGTAACTTTTTCGACTGCTACAAGTCCCTTACGTTCTGAATCATAATGAAATTCATGTATTTCCTAGTCCAAACCGTATATTTGCTACTAAGAAGCAACAGTTTGCCCTAATGATCCGATGGCTAAAGGACTTTCCGTATAGTACCTTTGCACCAATTAACAGCAGTAGACCAAAGTGTTGGGATTTAAATTTACTTTCTTGAAACTAAACACAGCTCATTGTCGGTTAGACCGTCAGTGAGAGCAGCACCGCTAGTTCCTGCTACTAATAAGGCAGTACACCATTCGCTTGTTACATATTTTTACGAGCTTCAGACAGGAGCGACTGCAGTAATAGACAGGAACTGTGATTGTTGTGTACAGATGCGAGCTGAGTTGACAACCCTTCGCTCACAGCTCCAGGCTGCTTTGGCTTCCATCACACTGCTTGAGGCTGCTGCCAAGGGGCGTCACTGTGGGGGATCAAACGCAGGGATGCGTGGGACGTCAAGCAAGTCCCACGTGTCTTCCGATCAGTCCACTGCTGTGGCCACCCCGGGTACTGCCTGCACTGAGGTTGACCCCTCGCCCATGGTCGAGTGGGAGATCATTCCAAAGTCTGGCAGGCTGCGAAAAACTTTCTGAGGGGCCAATGGTAGGGCCTCTCCGGTTCGTTTGACGAACAGGTTTCGGGCGTTATTTGTGGCTGACGGTGTCTCTGAGCCGGATGCAGTCCCTATTCCAGAGGAAACTTCTGGGCCCGCAACGTCTGGGAATTCACAGAGGATGGGTTTGCTGGCAGTTGGGAGCTCCAACGTTAGACGCGTAATGAGGCCCCTTAGAAATATGGCTCCCAAGGAAGGGAAGGAAGCCAGTGTTTATTCCGTGTGCATTCTGAGGGGAGTCATTCCGGATGTGGAAAGGGTGCTTCCGGATGTCATGAAAAGTACAGGGTGTAGCCAACTGCAGGTGGTGGCTCGTGTCGGTACCAATGACGTGTGTCGCTTTGGATCAGAGCAGATTCTGTTTGGTTTCGAGCGGCTAGCGGATATGGTAAAGACTGCCAGTCTTGCTTCCGAGATTAAGGCGGAGCTCACCATCTGCAGCATCGTCGATAGAACCGACTATGGTCCTTTGGTGCAGAGCCGAGTGAAGGGTCTGAATCAGAGGCTCAGGCGGTTCTGTGACCGTGTAGGCTGCAGATTCCTTGATTTGCGCCATCCGGTGGTAGGTTTCTGGGTTCCGCTTAACAGGTCAGCAGTCCACTACACACAGGAGGCGGCTACACTGGTAGCGGGGGCTGTGTGGAAGGGACTGGGCGGTTTTTTAGGTTAGAAAGGGAACCACAGAAGAGACGACCGTCTAAAACTGGGCAGGTAAAACACTGTAAGGTAGTTGTAGAAACGTTTGATATTGTAGTTGTAAATTATCGTAGCTGTGTTGGGAAAGAACCAGAACTCCAAGCCCTAATAGAAAGCACTGAAGTTCAAATAGTTGTAGGTACAGAGAGCTGGCTAAAGCCAGAAATAAGTTCAGCTGAAATTTTTTCAAACGATCTAACCGTGTTCAAAAAGGATAGATTAAATACAGTTGGTGGTGGAGTATTTATTGCTGCCATAGGTAGTTTGCCTTCTAGCGAAACTGAAGTAGATAGTTCGTGTGAAATAGTATGGGTAGAGGTTATACCTGACAGTCGCACTAAACTATTAATTGAATCGTTTTATCGACCCCCCAACTCAGAAGATATAGTTGCTGAACAGTTCAAAGAAAACTTGAGTCTCATTTCAAGTCATTACCCTGCTCAAACAATCATAGTCGGTGGTGACTTTAATCTACCCTCGATATGATGGGAAAATTATACGTATAAAGCCGGCGGCAGGCATAAAACGTCATCCGAAATTGTACTGAATACTTTCTCAGAAAATTATTTTGAACAAGTAGTTCATGAGCTCACTCGAGGCGTAAATGGTTGCAAAAGCATCCTTGACCTTTTAGCAGCAAATAATCCTGGACAAATAGTGAGTATTGTGACGAAAACAAGGATTAGCGACCACAAGGAGTTGCTGCTAGGCTGAATACCGTAGCACCTACAACCATCAAAAAGAAACGCAAAGTATATCTATTTTCAATAGCTGATAACAATGCTCTTAACGCCTTTTTAAGAGACTGTCTTCACTCTTTCCGATCTGATCATGTAAGTGTAGAAAAGTTGTCTAATGTTTTCAAAGAGTAGTATCGACAGCAATTGAGAGATATATACCACATAAATTAATAAGTGATAGTACTGATCCCCCATGATACACAAAAAGGGTCAGATCGTTGTTGCAGAAGCAACGAAAAAGGCATGCCAAATTTAAAAGAACGCAAAATCCCCAAGATTGGCAAAGCTTTGAAGAAGTTCGAAATATGGCACGTGCTTCAATGCGAGATGCTTTTAATAATTTCCACAATGAAATTCTGTCTCGAAATCTGGCCGAAAACCCAAAGAGATTCTGGTCACGCATGAAGCACACCAGTGGCAAGATGCAATGAATACCTTTACTGCGCGATAACAACGGTGAAGTCACTGATGACAGTGCCATTAAAACAGAGTTATTAAACAGGGTTTTCCGAAACTCCTTCACCAAAGAAAACGAAATAAATATTCCTGAATTCCAATCAAGAACAACTGCCAAGATGAGAAACATAAAAGTAGATATCCTCGGAGTAACGAAGCAGCTTAAATAACTTAATAAAGGCAAAGCCTCCGGTCCAGATTGTATACCAGTCTCTCAGAGTATGCTGCTAAAATAGCTCCATATTTAGCAATTATATGCAACATCTCGCTCATAGAAAGATCCGTACCTAAAGACTGGAAAACGGCTCAAGTCACAACTATACCCAAAAAGGGAAGTAGGAGTAATCCGCTGAATTACAGGCCTATATCACTAACATCGATTTGCAGTAGGCTTTTGGAACATATACTGTATTCGAACATTATGAAGTACCTCGAAGGAAACGAGTTATTGACACATAGTCAGCACGGTTTCAGAAAATATCGTTCTTGTGAAACACAACTAGCTCTTTATACTCATGAAGTAATAAGTGCTATCGACAGGGGATGTCAAATTGAATCCATAGTTTTGGATTTTCAAAAGGCTTTCGACACCGTTCCTCACAAGCGTCTTCTAACCAAACTGCGTACCTACGGACTATCACCTCAGTTGTGCGACTGGATTCGTTATTTCCTGTTAGAAAGGTCAGAGTTAGTAGTAATAGACGGAAAGTCATCGAGTAAAACAGAAATAATATCCAGCGTTCCCCAAGGAAGTGTTATAGGTCCTCTATTGTTCCTGATCTACACTCCTGGAAATTGAAATAAGAACACCGTGAATTCATTGTCCCAGGAAGGGGAAACTTTATTGACACATTCCTGGGGTCAGATACATCACATGATCACACTGACAGAACCACAGGCACATAGACACAGGCAACAGAGCATGCACAATGTCGGCACTAGTACAGTGTATATCCACCTTTCGCAGCAATGCAGGCTGCTATTCTCCCATGGAGACGATCGTAGAGATGCTGGATGTAGTCCTGTGGAACGGCTTGCCATGCCATTTCCACCTGGCGCCTCAGTTGGACCAGCGTTCGTGCTGGAAATGCAGACCGCGTGAGACGACGCTTCATCCAGTCCCAAACATGCTCAATGGGGGACAGATCCGGAGATCTTGCTGGCCAGGGTAGTTGACTTACACCTTCTAGAGCACGTTGGGTGGCACGGGATACATGCGGACGTGCATTGTCCTGTTGGAGCAGCAAGTTCCCTTGCCGGTCTAGGAATGGTAGAACGATGGGTTCGATGACGGTTTGGATGTACCGTGCACTATTCAGTGTCCCCTCGACGATCACCAGTGGTGTACGGCCAGTGTAGGAGATCGCTTCCCACACCATGATGCCGGGTGTTGGCCCTGTGTGCCTCGGTCGTATGCAGTCCTGATTGTGGCGCTCACCTGCACGGCGCCAAACACGCATACGACCATCATTGGCACCAAGGCAGAAGCGACTCTCATCGCTGAAGACGACACGTCTCCATTCGTCCCTCCATTCACGCCTGTCGCGACACTACTGGAGGCGGGCTGCACGATGTTGGGGCGTGAGCGGAAGACGGCCTAACGGTGTGCGGGACCGTAGCCCAGCTTCATGGAGACGGTTGCGAATGGTCCTCGCCGATACCCCAGGAGCAACAGTGTCCCTAATTTGCTGGGAAGTGGCGGTGCGGTCCCCTACGGCACTGCGTAGGATCCTACGGTCTTGGCGTGCATCCGTGCGTCGCTGCGGTCCGGTCCCAGGTCGACGGGCACGTGCACCTTCCGCCGACCACTGGCGACAACATCGATGTACTGTGGAGGCCTCACGCCCCACGTGTTGAGCAATTCGGCGGTACGTCCACCCGGCCTCCCGCATGCCCACTATACGCCCTCGCTCAAAGTCCGTCAACTGCACATACGGTTCACGTCCACGTTGTCGCGGCATGCTACCAGTGTTAAAGACTGCGATGGAGCTCCGTATGCCACGGCAAACTGGCTGACAATGACGGCGGCGGTGCACAAATGCTGCGCAGCTAGCGCCATTCGACGGCCAACACCGCGGTTCCTGGTGTGTCCGCTGTGCCGTGCGTGTGATCATTGCTTGTACAGCCCTCTCGCAGTGTCCGGAGCAAGTATGGTGGGTCTGACACACCGGTGTCAATGTGTTCTTTTTTCCATTTCCAGGAGTGTATATTAACGACAGAGGAGACAATCTGAGTAGCCGTCTTAGATTGTTTGGAAATGATGCTGTCATTTACCGTCTTGTAAAGTCATCAGATATCAAAACGACTTGAAAAATGATTTACATAAGATATCTGTATGGTGCGAAAAGTGGCAATTGGCCCTGAATAAGAAAAAGTGTGAAGTTATTACATGAATACTACAAGAAATCAGCTAAATTTCGATTACGTGATAAGTCACACGAATCTGAAGGCTGTAAATTCAACTAAATACTTAGAGAATACAATTACAAATAACCTAAATTGGAACGATCACATAGATAATATTGTGGGTGTTCGGCAGAACACTTAGAAGGTGCAGCAGGTCTACTAAAGAGACTGCTTACACCACGCTTGTCCGCCCTATTCTGGACTATTGCTGTGCGGTGTGGGATCCGCATCAGGTGGGACTGACGGATGATATCGAAAAAGTACAAAGAAGAGCAGCTTGTTTTGTATTATCGCGAAATAGGGGAGATAGTGTCACAGACATGATACGTGAATTGCAGTGGCAATCATTAAAACAAAGGCGTTTTTCGTTGCGACGGGATCTTCTCATGAAATTTCAATCACCAGTTTTCTCCTCCGATTGCGAAAACATTCTGTTGGCATCTACATACGGAGAAATGATCATCACGATAAAATAAGAGAAGTCAGGGATCGCACAGAAAAATTTAAGTGCTCATTTTTCCCGCGTGCAGTTCGAGAGTGGAACGGTAGAGGGGCAGCTTGAAGGTGGTTCATTGAACCCTCTGCCAGGTACTTTATTGTGAATAGCAGAGTAATCACGTAGATGTAGATGTAGATTGTTTGATTATGGTTCTATACTCTTCTGAAACAAACACATGAGTCATATCTGTTGATTATTTCCTTATAATTATGCACTAAAATTTCCGTCGTTGTGGCGAAATGTAAGTCGTCAGGCAAAGAATGCAGTGTGAAATATCTCCACGTAAGGGACATTCTCCATTAAACGGGAGCGTCTTTGAAAAGAGATAGGTAACACATTTTCATAAGAACGGCCTCTGTTAACATACGACATATCTGCATAATACCGAACCACTGGACTTTTACCCCATCTGCCATATATATACTACAAAAAATATATTCGGGAGGCACGGGACTAGCGCAATTTCTACAGTCACAGCCTGTTAAACGCAGAAACCTCCATTAATGCCATTAAACCTGTTACAAAAAAGAAAAACAGAAAAATCGAGTTTATGTGGTTTCTCTGCAATGGCGTGGTTTTTATTTTTGAAGTTTGATTTTTTTTTCTGTAGCCGCAGTTTAGTTCTACTGCTCTAAAAAAATTGTTGCATGTACAGGTAGTTCGAGCTCAGTGGGGGGGAAAGTGATACGTCCATGTTCGGAGAAAAAGACGTTTTTGAAGTACATTTCTGCAGGAGAATGTTGAGGACTAGACGGGTAGGTCGAGTAACTAATCAGGAGGTGTTGAATCCAGTTGGAAAAAAGAAACATATTTATTACTCAACTTGTTTAAAATATGGGATCATTTGATACGAGACATCTTGGGGCATCAAGAAATCATCACTTTGATAGTGTATGGACGTGTGGGGGAATTAAAAATGTAGAGGCGTACCAAGGATTGAATACAGCATGCAGGTTACAGTTATCAAGAGATCAAGATGCTTGTGCAAGATAAACTAGTTTGGAGAGCTGCATCAAGCCAGTCTTCGGACTGAAGAGCGTAACAGCAACAACAACAGGAAAAGGGTATGTGTGCCTCTAATCAATGAAATCGAAAATGATCGAAATATCACCAAAAAATCTCATTTATTTTTGGTCTAAGACGTATTGTACGAAGTAACTAATTAACTTATATTTACAGAATATTATCTATCTTCCCGATAATAAACTAAAACTACTAAAACATTTTTAAATCACCTTGTAGGTTACAGGATTGCTCGACTATATCCTTTACGCATGTGTTTCCAATGATAATTATCATCCGGTCAATGTGTATTGCCTGACAAAATAGTGACATACCCAGAGGTGGAGGTGGAACGAAATCAAACTTCACGATTTGAGAAAGTGTGTGATGTTATTTCAGTGACTACAAAATCTAGTCAAATTTACAAAGAACTTGGCAGTATGAGCCCGCTTATCAATATTATGACGTCGCATCCAATCTGGGGTGGAAAGATGCACTGATTTGATTGGGAAAACAGTCGTCAAGCAATTTTATCCTTTCCAGACGCAGTACGGCTGACAACTGCTGTAACTGGTCCTTGATATCCTGGATAGCTGCACTAGGACAAAGTTGAAGTCCGAGCTGGTCCCACACACGTCCTGTATGACAAGCATTCCCATGTTGAAATAATGGCACCTCGATAATGCCGCATGAGAGATAACACGTAAGGACACAGGATGTCCGTATGTATCGTTGTACCGTCAGGGTTCCGTGAATCACTACTAGCCGTAACCTAAAGTCATACCGGATGATCCGATACACCATGTCGCCAGGTGTAATAACGCTATGTCTCTCCAAAGCAATGGAAGAATGGGACCTCTCCTCTTGTCGCCGTCAAACTGAGCGACGATGGTCGTCGGTGGTAGTGACGAACCATAATGCACGTTGAACACAATGCAACGCCATTCATCAACACTTCATGGTTGCCACTGCAGAAGCAGTTGTTTGTGTTGTGGTGTTAACGTCTACCTATGCAGTGTATGGTAATTCCCTAGTTCGGTTGCTGCGTTGTGATGACACAGAAAGCAGAGAGTCTATTACATGTTCTCGGGTGGCAGGTGCAGGTGTAGAGAGGTTACAGTATGGTTGGTGCACAATACGGCGTAGTGGAAAGGAAACTTGACGACGAGAATGATTGCTCCCACGTTTGCGGTCCAGCGACGGGCAATGTCATATCCGATTGTCCTATAACTCTGGATATCGCACCACTCGACCAGTCAACCAAATCGAGCCCCACAATGAGGCCTTTTTGTTTGTTTTCTTCTTCAAACTCTGTCAGGTGCTGATAACGCTGTCTCACACGGGTACGACGCATCTCCATGTCCTTCACAGTGACCATACAATATCTGACGTTCTTCACGCACCTTATATACCCCACCAGATCTGATAATAACGAACAGCACTAGTGCACTCTCGTGGCCGGTCTACTGTCACAAACAATTGCAATTCCTTTCATTTACATACGACCGATGGTTTGCGAGTGTACGAAGTTACGCTGACATCCGACAATGTTTTACTAGCGCTTCACGTTTATTGTCGAAGTTTGTAACATGAAATGTTTGGAGAACTTGAATGAGAATCCTTCGCGGGATGACGAAGTGCTACTAGAGAAAGCCAGTTAGATAAATTTAGAGAACCAGCTATCGAAGAAGACTGTGTGACTGTTATTACGCCAACATCGTATGTCCAGCACTAGGGAATATGAGAATACCGCAAGAGAGATTAGGGCACGTGCAGAGGCAGACAGACAGGCACTTTTACCCTCGCTCAATACGTGAATGACATAGGGCAGAAAATCGATAATATTGGTACTATGTACCCACTGCCGGCTCTGTACAGTGTCTTTCAGAGTCTACAGGATGTTTCATTGTCTTTGCATCAAACGCCTAGGTGTGATGGATCACGTCTTAGGGGGAACAACTTTTGGTTGAGACAAAATGTTCGCTGACACTTCCTCGCAACGCTAGACCTCTTTTATTAGCTAGCTGGACGAATCGATTCCACAGACCGAACGTGAGGAGAGGGGCTAGTGTAATTGGTTAATACAAACCATAAAAAAATGCACGGAAGTATGTTTTTTACCACAAACCTACGTTTTTTTAAACGAAACCACGTTAGTTTTGTTAGCACATCTGAACATATAAACAAATACGTAATCAGTGCCGTTTGTTGCATTGTAAAATGTTAATTACATCCGGAGATATTGTAACCTAAAGTTGACGCTTGAGTACCACTCCTCCGCTGTTCGATCGTGTGTATCGGAGAGCACCGAATTACGTAGGGATCCAAAGGGAACGGTGATGGACCTTAGGTACAGAAGAGACTGGAACAGCACATTACGTCCACATGCTAACACCTTTTTATTGGTCTTTTTCACTGACGCACATGTACATTACCATGATGGGTGAGGTACACGTACACGCGTGGTTTCCGTTTTCAATTACGGAGTGGAATAGAGTGTGTCCCTACATGTCAGGCCAATAGATGTTCAACGTGGTGGCCATCATTTGCTGCACACAATTGCAACCTCTGGCGTAATGAATGTCGTACACGCCGCAGTACATCTGGTGTAATGTCGCCGCAGGCTGCCACAATACGTTGTTTCATAACCTCTGGGGTTGTAGGCACATCACGGTACACATTCTCCTTTAACGTACCCCACAGAAAGAAGTACAGAGGTGTAAGATCAGGAGAACGGGCTGGCCAATTTATGCGTCCTCCGTGGCCCGTGTTTGTTCCAACACGCAACTGAAGGTCGGAGGTTTCAAGCGTCAACTTTAGGTTAGGAGAAAACTGGTGGCTGAAATTTCATGAGAATATTCTTCCGCGACGAAAAAGTCTTTATTTTAATGATGTTCACTCCAAATCCTGTATCGGTTCAGTGACACTCTCTCCCCTATTTAGCTGTAATACAAAACGTGCTGCCATTCTTTTAAATTTCTCGACGTACTCCGTCAATCTTATCTAGCAAGGATCCCAGAGCACGCAGCAGTATTCCAAAAGAGGACGGACAAGCGTAGTGTAGGCAGTCTCTTTAGTAGACCTGTTACATTTTCTAAGTGTCCTGCCAATAAAAGGCAGCCTTTAGTCAGTCTTCCCCACAACATTTTCTGTGTGTTCCTTCCAATTTAAGTTGTTCGCAATAGGGACATTAGGAACACCTGTTATCATTTATCGAAAACTGTAGGTCCTTTATAACCTGGTTAGTAGATCCTGCTAGTTTGACGTGATCTATCGGCCCTGGACGTTTGATGAGGAGATGTAGACATAGTTTCTCGACTTCGCGCCGTCCTTCACGGCTAGTGCTGCTCCGCCGGAGCGTCTGATCTCGGACTCTCCTCGTAGGAGCGCGCAAGTATCGGCCAAGTTGGGAGCCACCAAGACACGGCCACTGCACGGCTCCTGACGGTCCTCGACCGGCCGCAACTAGCGGCTAAGTTGTGCCGCGGCACCGCTCTAGTTGGCTGCGGAGATCAGCTGCACCGGGGGTCGCCCAGCGCCCATTTGCGGTGCCTGCCATCCGCCGCACACCCTGCCCCCTCCATGGCTATCCACTGACGCCGGATTCCAGTACCGGCTCGGCCGTGGGCCTCTGTGTTCCGAGATCTCCGAACCAGAAGTCGTTAAGCCCGAGCTTAATTAACCCGAGTAATAATCCCGGGGATTCCCGCGAGAGAATAGCGCACCGGCGCCGCGCGCTGGCGCCAGCGTTTAAGTGAATATCGGACTCACGGAAACCGAAACGACACGGCCCCGCTAGCGCTTAATGTGACGCGCCGCTGTGCCGCGCCCGTGAGGGGCGACCGCGCAGGCGCAGCCAGCGCCGCCACGGCACCGTGTCTTCCGCTGTACTTTCTCCAGACGTGATGGCGAGACTATCCAGAGTCTACTTCGCCGCCTGCCTTGCGTATGTAGATAGCGAAGGTAATCCGCTTACATTGTTACACACGGTGAAGCGTTTAGCAGTATTTTGTCTCAAGTCGACCCGCGCTGCGTCTTCTGGGAGCACTTCGCTAGATGAGACGGTTGTCGTTCTCAAAATAATCAGGAACTGATGTTTCCCTCTGTAGACATGACCACTGCGAAAATATGGGCAAGAATTGCCTATAAAGTACAGACACTTAATTTGTACCAGTGCTACAAAAATTGGTATCTCTTCCAGTATCCAACATCCAGCTAAGTCAGCTTGAATTACCGGCTTCTTTTAACCATAGTGTCAGCTATGACCTTTGTGTGTTGAGGAACAGATCATGTGAAGACAGCATTGATGCTGTTGTTTTCATCCGATTTTTCGTGTACGTAGCGAAGAGAATTACTATTATGTGGTTGAACTTAACGTTCCACTTAAGGGTGTATAAATGAAATACGAGTAATATTAGTTTTAAGGCACTCATAAATCGATATTCTTTGTGGTTCGTTTGATAAAAACTTTCAAGAAAAAAATGGGACGTTGTCTATAATGTATCGCTACGACTCTCCGATAATGTTGGAGTACAGTTCGATAAATTAGATCGTATGATAAGTTTTAAAAGTGCTTTTATAATTATCAGTGCAGTATAATGTTTAGAAACAATGTGATGAATTTTCTGATGTGTCCTATATTCCAAATGGTTCAAATGGCTCTGAGCACTATGGGACTTAACATCTATGGTCATCAGTCCCCTAGAACTTAGAACTACTTAAACCTAACTAACCTAAGGACATCACACACATCCATGCCCGAGGCAGGATTCGAACCGGCGACCGTAGCGGTCTCGCGGTTCCAGACTGAAGCGCCTAGAACCGCACGGCCACACCGGCCGGCGTCCTATATTCCAACATAATTAAATAATTGTTTAGCTTGCATTGTGGCAACGAAGGAGTTATGCAAAGTGGAAAAATTTGGAATTCTGTCGTAAGGTCTCATGGGACCAAACTGCTGAGGTCATCGGTCCCATGCAAAGTGGAGCACAGGTGAGTTGCATTTAGATGGAACAGTACATCTAAATGAGGATTATGGAACAAATAAACGTGCCCGCTTGTAAAATGTGCCTAAGCTACAAATAAGAGTCATGCCGAAAATAAAATCCAGAATGTAAAGAGTTTTTTGGCGCGGTAAAATTTTTTTTTGTGCGAAGTTGAAAACTAATTTAAAAAGTGTATTCTTACAGTTGAAGAGATGATGTTCGGCTTAAGCATGTCGGACGTAAGAAAACTTGCGTTAGAGATTGCAGAAAAGAATGGACTGCCCCATAATTTCAAAGCAGAAGAAGCCATGGCAGGTAGAAAATAGTGGTTGTCCATCCAAGAAATATCGCGTAATCGAAGGGAAATTACGAAACCTCTAAACAAAACTCTCAAGGCTTAGCCTAGGAGCCTGTGAGGTGAGGAGTAGTCCATGCTAAAAGAGATAGCTAACCGAAGCAAAGGGAAACAAATCTGGAGCTACAGTCCCACCAGCCAAAAGGAAGTATATTGGAGACTCTGCGGGGAAACCACAACAAAAACTCATTCGTAAAACAGAGAAATGGTTTGGCGAGTTGTCCGAGAAAGAGCGAATGAAATGATCAGATGAAAGAAATGCAAAATGTGGATTCATAAAAAGTAAGCATGATAGGAAGAGAAGAGAAAATGTTATACTGCAATGTCTGCAAACAGTGATGCAAGAGCTAAAATGTGGAACATACTCTTAAACTTAAGCTATATATCTTTAACCTAAGGGACGTGGTTTAAAAAGGTGGCACGATTTATGTACTCGCTGGTGCAAAAAAGGAAACCAAATTCCTAATTTGTACCACTTAAAGATGTTTAGAAAATTAAATGTAGTGTTTGTTTTGTAAATAAAACTGCCTTTTCTTTCTGCAACTTTACAAAACAAATATTTCTGTGCTTGCTGCGGAGGATGGCCACTCAAAAAAACTTGTTAAATGTAGTGGGTTTATTTTTCTCATAATTTCCAACCAGGTAGCAAGAAGAACATCTGGCAGTTGAGAATGGCATTGTAAAAAATTTGTAGCTTACTATTGAGACTATAATAAATAAAATTTCAAAAATAGTCGAGTTTGGGTATTTCTCCTCTATACAGTCGATTGTCTTCAGTTAAAGGTTTGTGTGGCTACAATGTACGCCATCGATGAAACTGAGGGAATGCCACTCATTTATTAGTTAGCAGAACAGAAACTACAGTAATGTCTTCTCATTGACAATTCGTTACAAGCAGTGCTGCACTGTATTACTCGAACGATGATCAGCATTTCTACCTTTTTTTCGTTGCTGTACATTCATATCTCACAACCTTTCAAGTGAAGGCGGTTGACTGAAACATCGTCGTGCACTTTACTTTATCTTTTAATTTGTTTACTGCCACTTTCGTCAGCTGGACGTGTTACGTTAACCCAGAAACCTGCACTGTGTGCTGGTACAGGAAAGTTAATGTCAGTTTTGTGTCACGCATTTTATAAATCATGTTTACGTGAATGGTGCTCTGTGGTTCATATTTGGTTAGGTCTTGTGGAAAGGAAGCAAATTACTCAATTAAAAATATAGTTTACTCTTTCAAAGAGACTCACTGTTGATGATGTCCTCGTCAGAAACAAATGTACGAGAAAGGCAATCATGCTGTTTAATGACCCACTGGTTGCCCAGAAACATTTTTTTATACATATTTTACTTTATTTCTGGACAAAAAGTTGTTTGAGGTGGTCGATGTAAAACGGACGTTACAAGAGGTAGTCACTGAGTTTTAATTCTCACCTCGAAAATATACAGTTTCGTATACAGGTACATGTAGACACTGAAATCTCCGCACCACAGTACCGCAGAATGCTATCAAAAGATACAAAATTAAATACTGTAGGCAATTTGTAAAGTGAAGTATGGTGCGGTATGTCGTTTTTAGTAGCAGCGAAACTGTTGCAGTTATTGAGAAAATGTGGTAATCAACTGTGAAATAAAGGAGAGACACGGCAATAACACTAAACAAAACCGACGCCTAAAACTGTGGTGATTCTTCGTGATGAATCTGTGCTGTAATGGACTTTAATAGGAAACGAAATAGTTGATCATCTACCGCCGGTCCATGGTCCGTGACGGTGGCAGATAAGTGGGATGACATTTGGGGGAGAACCAACAATGAAGTTAAGCAATAGCCGATATATCTGCATTGTGGGAGACGACAACGGTATTGATATCTCAAATATTGTTATATCTCAGTTGAACATTTTGAAGTGGATTACATGTTTAGATAGCTCAGGATCGTCTTTGAACCGTATCATCTTCATCTTTGCCTAGGTGTGGTGTGTCGTCTTCCGGAGCCTTGGCTTTGCTCTGCCGCGATTGGTCCGTTTGCTTTTAAATTTCGGAGGGCGGTGCGTTCTGTGGAGAAACCTGCTGACGACGAGAGTATCGAGTGCTGCTGCCAAAGTGAGACGGGGAGTTTAGTTTCCGGTTGTGTGGCAGCGCAATGTTGCGGGAAAGGTGGTATAACTTCCTGTGAACGCACGTGATTGCTACGAGCGTGTGTACTCGGGACAGCGGCAGTCGTTCTGGACGGGCTGTGTGATAAGGAAGCTTGGAGTGGCAACTGTTGACGCGGCGTGTCCGCGTTGCTATGGCGGAACTGGGGCGATTGACATAACTCGAGTTGCTGCTGGTTGCAGCCTGTTGCCGAGTGCTTGTCTGCCTTCTGGACTAACGGTGAGAATTTCTTGACTTGATGTGTCTCACTCAATTTCTGCCCGTGTCGTCGGTTGTGTTTTGCTCTAAGGTCGTGTGCCATGGTGTTTCGCAATTTTAGTAGGCTCAGGCGTGCCCGAAATCCCGATTCAATGATCTGCTGTTATATTGTCAAGTGTAACTATCACTAGGAAACAGTGTTAACTCTCTGTGCCTTAATAATTGAACCTAAAATATTATGTGTGGTTGAAATTTTATTCTGACTCAAGTGCAATAACGATCTTGTATTTTACAATTTGTTGAGTGCTATTATTATTTAGTTCTGGCCGTCACAATTACTAAGTCGAAGATTTACGAAGGCCAGTGGGCGTCATTAACAGTTCCTGCTTAGATAGGCGTTATATTTTGAACCATGTGTTCCAATGTTTAGTAATTTTTATTATATGTGTTATAGAGAGGTTTTGTCATGCCCTACGTGGACGATTCGCCACGTTGGTGAAGTTTCTAGTTGTTCTGCTGGTCTGTGCCATATTGCTAAATCAGGCAGTCCAAAATGGTTCAAATGGCTTTGAGCACTATGGGACTTAACTGCTGAGGTCATCAGTCCCCTAGAACTTAGAACTACTTAAACCTAACTAACCTAAGGACATCACACACATCCATGCCCGAGGCAGGATTCGAACCTGCGACCGTAGCGGTCTCGCGGTTCCAGACTGTAGCGCCTAGAACCGCTCGGCCACTCAGGCCGGCAAAGCAGGCGGTCCTAGCACAGCTGAGTGTAAATTTTTCCTAGTGGTGAGGAGCACAGGCTGGTTTTAACTGCTAACTCACTTACTTCAACCATTCTCAAATATTTATTACTACTAATATTCAGGCCCTTCAGGCCGAGTGGCGACGTCACTACCCCTTTTTGGTTATTAATTTTATCTTGTTGGCTTGTTTCTTTAAAAAAAACCTTTGATATATGAATTTCTCTTTTGGTCTTTACTGCTCCTTTGGACGAAGTAAATTAACTGTTGGTTTTGCATTCTTGTAGCATTATCAAAACAGCATTTGTGGTTATATTTGATTGGCCCTTCTGGCCGAATGATTAAAGTCATTCTTTTCAGTAACTTATTGTATTGGCCAATAATTAATCAAAAGTGTTGGGTTCTTCAGACCGTGATTATCTTGTTATGTTGAACCTTAAGGTTGTCTTTCTGACATTACAGTTGCGAATGTTCAGCGGCCCTTCAGGCCTGGAGTTTAAAACATTTTATTGTGTTTTGTGATATATATATATATATATATATATATATATATATACCAGTGAACAAATGTTTTTTTAATGTTTAATAAAATTAAATTGTGTTTGAAACTGTAGCCTCATTTGGGTCTACGCTTTCACTCCCTGCAGCCTTTGAGCTCTGCTCACCTTACGTTTTGGTTAAGTTTTCCCATACCACAACGTATCAGTCTTCAGATATAAAATGAAGTGAAACTATATATGTACGACCTAATATTTTACAATAAGTGGAAAAAATAAGTGTGCACGTATATAGAACTTACCTAAGTAGTCATGTCAACAACCCATCTTATCTGTTCAGAACCACATATAAGAGTACTGAGTTTTGCAACTGCTGTAATGTTTTAAATAGGTATGTATTAGAGGTAGGGAGATGGGAGAGGGAGGGGGAAGAGCAAAATGAGGCTGATTGAGCGAGTGTAAAGGAAGAAGGGAGGGGTGATGGGGGGATGTCATGAGTTTAACAAGAGCGATCTTGCTAAAATTATGGAGCATATAATTATATAACAATTCTCGTTAAAATACTAATAGTATAGAACATGGGTATGTAAAATGTAAATGGCATAAAATAGTAAAATTATAAAATGGAACGAGAGGGACTAAGAGTGGGGAAAGAAGACCAGGGCGCGGGGGGACGGAGGGATATTAGCAAGGGTGTTCTGGGTTTGAGAAGAGAGGGTCTTACAATAAAATGGCAAAAAGACAGTTACGTAAAAATCCTTCTGTTAAGCTACCAGAATGGATCCACATCCAAGCTTCATTCCTGCCAGTATCTCTCTATCCCCGCTTCTTTCCAGGCTTCACACAATCTGTACTGTCCTTCATATAAGAAATGAGACTTTACACTCTTAATGGCACATAACCTTAAGTGTATCTAAATTGCATGGAAACATGTGTCTTCTGAGAAAATGATCATAAAAGAATTCTTGCATTTCAAGTGTGGGCATATAGAACATTGCTACAAATATTGTAGATTGAAAGAAGAACTAACGCTCAAATTTTAAATTAAATGAATGTAGAAACGAGGATTTCCAACGAATTCTGTCAAGCAATCATCAGACACTTTGGACACATAATACAGAGACAAGAAGGCGGAAAAAACTGCCTATAACAAGTAAATTAGTGGTCAAAAACCATAAGGAAGAACTGGAGGAAGTGGTAAGACCAAACCGAGCAGAATATTACATATAACTTTAGGTAATTTGGCTGAAAGGCGTAAAATCGTTGCCACTAGAGAGAAAATGCTAATAAAAGTTTATGAGGAGTCACGAACTTTCAGCACTGAATCGGCGGAAGAAACATAATCGATTTCTCTCATTCATTTGAAAACATATGCAGAAAAAAAAGGCAATGTGATGGCGTGCACTGTTTTGAGCTTTTACACTGTCACCTCACTGGCATAGCTCGCACAAATAAATGTTAGCAGATTCGCGCCGATACAACATGGACTACAGAACAAACTTAGCGAACAAAATATTATACATCCACTTTAAAGAGGACAAAAATGGCTCTGAGCACTATGGGACTCAACTGCTGAGGTCATCAGTCCCCTAGAACTTAGAACTACTTAAAACTAACTAACCTAAGGACATCACACACATCCATGCCCGAGGCAGGATTCGAACCTGTGACCGTAGCGGTCGCGCGGTTCCAGTCTGCAGCGTCTAGAACCACTCGCTCACAGCGGTCGGCCGCCTTGGAGGGCTGTAAATTGTATAGAATTGGTACTAGGCGATCATGTGACCAGAGTCATGGTAGTGAAGTGTTGTGTGTGTGTGTGTGTGTGTGTGTGTGTGTGTGTGTGTGTGTGTGTGTAAGTCACTTGTATGGAATCAGCGCAATAAGGTGTGACGAGGTGGAAATGTGACAGAATGGCAGAAAGGATACACCGGTTTTGCGTAAGACCATGGCATCACCGTGAATAAAGTTCCTCGATTTGCGGTGTATGGGCAGACTCGGAATGTCCACCGTGTCTACAGGGAATGAGATATCACTGGTAGCCATGTAAAAGAGTGCTCGTAAAGAAGGTTGTAACCGGCCAGGAACAGGGACGAGTGATACATCTTCTCAATGATGATTGGTTTGAAATCCGACAGGAATATCTGCTTCAGTAAATGCTGACGATTTCAAACGATTTCCCAGCAAACATTGCGGACGAAACTGCATACAATGGAAAGACATCTGATGTCGGATGCCTTTCCAATAGGCCATTGCTCACAGCGGCAGACCAAGCTGCAAATCTACAGTTGTTTTTTTTTCTTTTCCTTAATCAGCTTCTGCATGGTTTGATGCGGCCCACCACGAATTATACCTGTCCCACTGCAACCGTTTCATCTCACAGTAGTACTTGTAACCTACGTCCTCCGTTAACTGCTGGACGTATTCCAATCTCTGTCTTCCTCTACGGTTTTCGCCCTCTCCAGCTTCCTCTGGTACAATGTATGTTATTCCCTGATGTCTTGAACGAGGCTATATCATTATGTAGCTTCTTTCTGTTGAGTGTTTTCAGTGTATTCCTTTCCTCGCAAATTCTGCGGAGAGCCTCCTCACTCCTTACCTTATCAGTCCACCAAATTTTCATCATTCTTCTGTAGCACCACATCTCAAATGCTTCGATTTTCTTGTGTTCCGTTTTTCCCACAGTCCACATGTCACTACCATATAACATACATTCTCAGAAGTTTCCTCCTCAAATTAAGGCCTATATTTGACACTAGTCTTAGACTGTTTCTTATTTCCTTCTTGCTTCTTCCGTCACGCAAGATTTTGCATCCAAGGTAACAGAATTCCAACACCCTTCTTAATCCGAGCACTTCGTTCTTGGTCTTCCACTCTTATTGCTCCCTCTTGACTCTTGTGCATATTGTATATTACCCGACTTTTCCTATAGATTACCTCTGTTTTCAGAATTTTGAACATCTTACACCATTTGAAGTTGCTGAACGCTTTTTCCAGCTCAACAAAGGCTATGAACATGTCTTGATTTTTCTTTAGTCCAGCTTCCATTATCAGAATGGCCTCTCTGGTGCCTTTACCTTTCCTACACGCAAACTGATCGTCATCTAACACATCCTCAGTTTTATTTTCCATTCCTCTGTATATTATTCTTGTCAGCAACTTGGATGCATGAGCTGTTAAACTGATTGTGCGATAATTCTCTCACTTGTCAGCTCTTGCTATCTTCGGAATTGTGAGGATGATGTTTCTCCGGACGTTTGATGGTATATCTCCAGTCTTATACATTCTACACACCAACATGAATAGTCGTTTTGTTGTCAGTCCCTCCAATGATTTTAGAAATCTCGAAGTAATGTCATTCAGCCCTTCTAGCTTATTAGATTTTAGGTCGTCCAAAGCTCTTTTAAAATCTGATTATAATACTGGATCCCCTACCTCTTCCCTGACAACTCCTGTTTCATCAACTGTCACGTCATTAGACAAGTCCTCCCTGTCATGGAGGCCTTCAGTGTACTACATCAACATCCACATCTACATGGATACTCTGCAAATCACATTTAAGTGCCAGCCAGAGGGTTCATCGAACTACCTTCACAGTTCATCATGGTGATTGTTTCTCCCTATGTAGGTCGACGTCAACAAAATATTTTCGCATTCGGAGGAGAAAGTTGGCGACTGGAATTTCGTGAGGAGATTTCTCCGCAACAAAAAACGCCTTTGTTTTAATTATGTCCATCCCAAAACCTGTATCATTTCAGTGACACTCTCTCCCCTATTTCGCGGTAATACAAAACATGTTGCCCTTCTCTGAACTTTTTTGATGTACTCCGTCAGTCCTCTCTGGTGAGGATGCCACACCGAGGAGCAGTATTCTAAAAGAGAGCGTAGTGTAGGCAGTCTCTTTAGTAGATCTGTTACATTTTCTAAGTGTCCTGCCAATAAAACGCAATCTTCTTTTGGGCTTCACCACAACATTTTCTTTGTGTTCCTTCCAATTTAAGTTACTCGTAATTGTCATTCCTAGATATTTCGTTGAATTTACGGCCTTTAGATTTGGCTATTTTATCGTGTAACCGAAGTTTAACGGATTCCTTTTAGCACTCATGTGGATGACCTCACACATTTCGCTATTTAGGGGCAATTGCCAGTTTTCGCGACATACAGATCATCATCATCATTTAAGACTGATTGTCTTTCAGCGTTATCTTTTCAAAATCGTTTTTCAAATTGGTTTTGATCTTCTGATGACAGATTGTCTAGCAAATTGTTTGTACAGATAAGGATGGTAGCACACTGAGTTCATTGAAAAAATTTTAATGCTAAACATAATAGAGGAAGAAACACCAAACCAAATGCTGGGGATAAAATGACACCAAAGAATAAGAATACCACTGTCACAAAACTGGCAACTGATTTTAATATGCGTCTACAGAATACTGAACCAACTGAAACAGTGTGACAGGAAATGCATGAACAAAGAATTCATACTATCAAACGTTCTTCAAACTGGGTGAACCAAAAAAAATGCTCCTGAGTTCCAGGTTGCAGAAGAATTTGGCTTGCAACCAAGGGAAACATGCTAGATGATCGGATAAGTCTCATCATGGTACATACAGATAACACCAGAGGAATCATACAATCTAGAAATTGACCCACTTAAACTAAAATGGTAAAATAGTATTTATATGCGTAATTATTTGAATGTTAGTACTGATAACTAAATGTGGTAAAATACACGTATCAGAGCAGTAGTTTATTTATACAGGATGATTGCCTCGTTTCGGTGTTGGCAGATGCTGCCAAATGGAAGAACGAAGTATTCCATTATATCAGCTCAGTGACGCGCCTTTAACAAGTACATATTTGCTGTCGACTCGAAGGAAAGAAAATACTGAATGAGTGAATCTGCATGGTACAGCTATTTCACAAGCACCACTAAAGTGGTCAACTATTGTTCCAACTAACAACAAGTACTCAATGGTTTGGGTAACAAAGAAGCCGGATTTGTGATTTACTAAATCTAATTCTAGACACAAATTAAAAATGTTAGTCTATGTTCTGAAAGTGACCGTAACACTGACTGGGTTATTAAGCTTGGACTTGGCCCAATAGATACACAAAATTTGTTTACAATTTTATAAATATTTGATCAAGTTAAATAAAATTTAAATCGAAAATTAAGATCTTGTACTCCATATACTCGACTATACCAAGTCTTACAAAACCATTCTTCACCCATGGCTTCATTACAGAGCTATTAACGTCATAATTGATATCCTTATCCCCATAGTACGCATAAATGAATTTACGTCATTCATATCAATCGCGTAAGTGGAATCTGCTGTCCATGTCAATATCTGCCGACCAATAGATTTAATGGACGGAAACCACTACAGCCTCTCCATGCCAAGTCACTGAGCACACTACGTCCATCGTATCTGACAGCTGCTTGTTGAGTCCTACAATGCTGATAGCTGAAGCGTCGACATCCCTCGAGTTTCTGCCTACGCATCAATATTTTCACGCAAACAATCGTTCATGTACCTACTCGACAACGCCCCTACGCAGTTGTATTTTCGCGATACAACAGCGTAGTCTCCTTCACGTCGCATTAAGAATCTTGTAGTCGTTTTACAGTATAAATTTAGTATACATTTTGCGTGAGTTTCTTTAACAGTTTCACACAAAAAACTCACATAATATCTCTCTCTCTCTCTCTCTCTCTCTCTCTCTCTCTCTCTCTCTCTCTCTCTCTCTCTCTCTCTCTCACTCACACACACACACACACACATACATAACTCTAATTTTTTACTGGGGTAATAGAGAACATAGTCGTCTTAAAAAGATTTTTTTTCTTGATTTATACAATCCCTGGTTCCGATCGGTCTTTTCGGGAGGTTTGCATTAGTTACCAGGTGTACGTCACAATTGCAAATCCTGTCTCAAAATTTGGGAAATATTCTGGCTCACATCATACTGAGATAATTGGCAACAGTCGAGAAGTCAGATTAACATTTTACTGCCTCATCTTCCAGAACGTTCGCTTACCAACTTCACAAAGGGGACGTATGTAGCGCTGCTAGCGCTACGGTGCACTTCGAAAGTGAAATACTTTCTCAGGCGAACAGACTTTGTACCTTTATAACTAACCATTTCATTTCTGCAGATAGGCTACTCTAACTGCCATGTATAATCTATATAATATATTCCATTGTTTATAGTATGTGACAAGTTGACACTGTGTTTCGGAACGTTCGAGATCCGAACCAGCACGCCTGCCCTAGTTGCAGAATACCTACTGTCAATTTTCTAATGGGTCGTGTAAGATCTACTCGGTTGACGTAGCTGTCAGTGCACTGGCCTAGAAGGCAGTTGTGCTGGCTCTCATCCCTGTCGCTCCGACGCAACGTTTTAACTTTAACTTGTCACGTATAAAGCAATCTTCGTGCCAGATAGTCTGCTAAGAGTAAAAGAACTACAAACCCCCTTTAAAAGCAATTGGAGTAATTACACATATTTGGTCAACAAGCCAGTCCATTGCTCAAGTAACATTTCACACACATGTCTTTCCAGTCTCCGACTCTTTGCTATACTTTTTCATTCCATACTTAATACGCCAACTCAACTTTTTATACTGTCCTGTAGTATTTCATTTCGAACACCCACGACCTTTTCGTCTCTCATTTGAATCCCGTTTTATCCATTCATTACCGAAGATCACTTCGACAAATTTAGAGTCTGAGAGAGTTGATATGCTAGCCAAATTTGTCAACATAGTACGTGAACAGGAACGGTGGTATTGCAGATCTCTGGGCACACAAAATTTGCAACTCGCAAATGATACGTGTGTCAGTAAATACAATTATACACCGCTTCACTGTATATCTTTTTCAGTGAGCGGCAGTGTCGCACGTAAAAGAATACTTTTCTTTAACGAAGAAGAATAGAATAGATGAAGGCAATTCGTTCCTTTGCCAAGGAAATAGTCGATTTCCTTCACCGTCATCCATCCAACCCAACTTGTACTGGACTTCTAATGAATTCGTGACCAACGAGTCGTTAATCCCTTACCGTCCTTCCTACTCTTTAAAATCGTATAAGACCGTAGTGGTCACTATGCAAGATGTGTGTGAGATGGGACAAATCTCTTATGTGTGTGTATAGGCCTATAGGCTTTCCAGCTTACAGTTTGACAAAAGATAGTATCAAACTCTTAAAAAGTCGCGGTAATTAGTATTACCACCCGCCTTCTCTTCTACGTCTACATGACTACTCTGCAGTTCACATTTAAGTGTGTAGCAGAGGGTTCTTCGAACCACCTTCAGGCTTTCTCTCTGCAGTTTCACTCTCTAACAGGATGTCGGAAAAATGAACACTTAAATGTTTCACATTGACGATGATTTCTCCCTGTGCTGAATGGTAACAGTAAAATATATTCACATTCAGAGGAAAAAGTTAGTGATTGATATTTCGTGAAAAGATTTCTCCGCAACGAAAGACGTCTATGTTTTAACGATTACTACACCGACTAGCGTATCATATCCGTTACACTCTCTCCCTATTTCCGATAATACAAAAAGAGCTGCACTTCTTCGAACTCTTTTGATGTCCTCTGTCAATCATATCTGGTAAGGATCCCACACAGCACAGCAATACTCTAGCAGGGGACGAACAGAAGGAATGTAGGCAGTCTCTTTAGTAGACCTGTTGCATCTTGTAAGCGTTCTGCCAATAAAAAGTAGTTTTTGGTTCGCCTTCCTCTCAACAGTATATGTGTGATCGTTCCAATTTAAGTTGTTGAGACTTGTAATTTTTAGGTATTTAGTCGAACTGACAGTCTTTAAATTTACGTCATTTACCGTGTGATCAAAATGTAACGGATTTCTTTTTTTATTAACGTGAATGACCCCTCACCTTTTCTTAGTCATGCAATTGCCACTTTTAACACCATACAGGTATCGTGTCGTAGTATTTTCCCATTTGTTTTTGATCTTCTGATGCTTTGTTCGACGGTAAATGACATCATCTGCAAACAATCTAAGAGGGCTGCTCAGATTGTATCAATTTTTTATACAGAGTGTTACAAAAAGGTACGGCCAACCTTTTCGGAAACATTCCTCACACACAAAGAAAGAAAATATGTTATGTGGACATGTGTCCGGAAACGCTTAATTTCCATGTTAGCGCTCATTTTATTACTTCTCTTCAAATCACATTAATCATGGAATGGAAACACACAGCAACACAACGCACCAGCGTGATTTCAAACACTTTGTTACAAGAAATGTTCAAAATGTCCTCCGTTAGCGAGGATACATGCATCCACCCTCCGTCACATGGAATCCCTGATGCGCTGATGCAGCCCTGGAGAATGGCGTATTGTATCACAGCCGTCCACAATACGAGCACGAAGTGTCTACATTTGGTACGGGGGTTGCGTAGACAAGACCTTTCAAATGCCCCCATAAATGAAACTCAAGAGGGTTGAGGTCAGGAGAGCGTGGAAGCCATGGAATTCGTCCGCCTCTACAAATCCATCGGTCACCGAATCTGTTGTTGAGAAGCGTACGAACACTTCGACTGAAATGTGCAGGAGCTCCATCGTGCATGAACCACATGTTGTGTTGTACTTGTAAAGGCACATGTTCTAGCAGCACAGGTAGAGTATCCCGTATGTAATCATGATAACGTGCTCCATTGAACGTAGGTGGGAGAATATGGGGCCCAGTCAAGACATCACCAATAATGTCTGCCCAAACGTTCACAGAAAATCTGTGTTGATGACGCGATTGCACAATTGCGTGCGGATTCTCGTCAGCCCACACATGTTGATTGTGAAAATTTACAATTTGATCACGTTGGAATGAAGCCTCATCCGTAAAGAGAACATTTGCACTGAAATGAGGATTGACACATTGTTGGATGAACCACTCGCAGAAGTGTACCCGTGGAGGCCAATCAGCTGCTGATAGTGCCTGCACACGCTGTACATGGTACGGAAACAACTGGTTCTCCCGTAGCACTCACCATACAGTGACGTGGTCAACGTTACCTTGTACAGCAGCAACTTCTCTGACGCTGACATTAGGGTTATCGTCAACTGCACGAAGAATTGCCTCGTCCATTGCAGTTGTCCTCGTCGTTCTAGGTCGTCCCCAGATCGCGAGTCATAGGCTGGAATGTTCCGTGCTCCCTAAGATGCCGATCAATTGCTTCGAACGTCATCCTGTCGGGACACCTTCATTCTGGAAATCTGTCTCGATACAAACGTACCGCGCCACGGCTATTGCCCCGTACTAATCCATACATCAAATGGGCATGTGCCAACTCCGCATTTGTAAACATTGCACTGACTGCAAAACCACGTTCGTGATGAACACTAACCTGTTGATGCTACGTACTGGTGTGCTTGATGCTGGTACTGCAGAGCAATCAGTCGCATGTCAACACAAGCACCGAAGTCAACATTACCTTCCTTCAATTGGTCCAACTGGCGGTGAATCGAGGAAGTACAGTACATACTGACGAAAATAAAATGAGCTCTAACATGGAAATTAAGAGTTTCCGGACACATGTCCACATAACATCTTTTCTTTATTTGTGTGTGAGGAATGTTTCCTGAAAGTTTGGCCGTACCTTTTTGTAACACCCTGTATATACTGGAATAGCAGAGGCCCCACACCACTTTCTTGGGGAACGCCGGATACTACTTCTGTTTCACTCGATGATTTTCCGTCGATTGCTACGTACTATGATCTTGCTGACAGGAAATCACTGATAAAGTCGCACAACTGAAGCGATACTCCACACGCATGCTGTTGGATTGGAAGTGTGTTGTGAGTATCGGTGTCAAAAGCCTTCTGGAAACCTAGAGATATGGAATCAGTTTGAGATCCTCTGTCTATAGCACTCATTATTTTGTGCCAGTAAAGAGCTAGTTGTGTTTCATGAGAACAGTAGTTTCTGAATCCGTGCTGACCGTTACCCTCGAGGTAATTCATAACGTTCGAACCCAGTATATGTTCCACAATCCTACTGCATATCGACGTTAGCGATACGGGTCTGCAATTCAGCGAATTACTACTGTTTTCTTTCTTGACCCTGGTGTGACCTGTTTAATTTTCCAGTCTTTAGGTACGGATCTTTCGTCGAGTGAGCGGTTACAATCATATACATATGATTGTTAAGAATGGGGCTATTGTATCAGCATACTCTGCAACAAACGTTACTGGTATGCTGTCTGGACCGGAAGACTTGCGTTAATTATGTGCTTTAACTTGATTCGCCACACCGAAGACATCTACCTCTAAATTACTCATGTCGGCAGTTGTTCTCTGTTCGAATTTTGTAATGTTTGCTTCTTCCTCTTTGATGAAGGAATTTCGGTAATGTTAGCATTGGTTCAAATGTTCGAATAGGACATAACTGTTAAGGTCATCAGTCCCTAAGTTTACACAGCACTTAACATAAATTATCCTAAGGACAATCACACACACCCATGCCCGAGGGAGGACTCGAACCTTCGCCGGTACCAACCACGCAGTCCGTGACTGCAGCGCCCTAGAGCGCTCGGTGAATCCCGCGCGGCTGTTAGCGTTGGTATCGCGCAGTGACAATATTGAGTGTGTTCTTTGAATTTGAGTTACATCTGGTCTACACTTAAATAGTTAGTTGAGAAGGAATGGAGACTCTCTTAGGAAGGCGTCAAGTTAACTTTTATCTGCTGTTTTTGAAATAGCTACATTTTGCGTTTTCTTTTATGAGTTTGGATATTGCGATGGTCAGTCTCGCTACAACGACCTTGTGGTCACTAATCTCTGTATAAGTCATGATGTTACCTAGTTGTTCAGGGTTATTAGCTGCTGAAAGGTCAAATATGTTTTCGCAACCATTTACACTTCGAGTGGACTCCTGAAGCATTTGCTCAAAATGATTTCTGACGAAACCGTTCAGTACAACTTCTGACGAAGTTTTATACCTATCGCCGTCTTTGAACATGTATTTTCGTCATCATGTCAAGGGTAAATTGAAGTCACTACTAACTGTAGTTGTATGCACTGAGTACCTACTTGAGATAAGATTCAAGTTTTGTTTGAGCTGTTCAGCAAGTGAATCATCTGAGTCGGGGGGTCGGTGAAAGGAACCAACCACTCTTGTTAATTTATTCTGGTTGTCAAGTATAACCTCTATCCAAACTAAGCCCCATCCACTATCCACTTTAATTCGCTAGAAGATAAATTACTTCTAACAGCAAGAAGGACGCCGCCACGAATTATATTTAATCTCTCTCTTCCGAACACGCAGTAGTTAGCACACTGGACTCGCATTCGGGAGGACGACGGTTCAATCCCGCGTCCGGCCATCCTGATTTAGATTCTAGGTGATTTCCCTAAATCGCTCCAGGCACATGCCGGTATGGTTCCTTTGAAAGGGCACGGCCGACTTCCATCCCCGTCATTCCCTACACCGACGAGGCCAATGACCTCACAGTTTAGTCTCTTCCCCCAAAACGACCCAACCCTTCCGAACAAGATCTGTTATGTTTCTTGCCAGGCCATGGAACGTTTCCTTTCAGAAATTCGAAGATAGGCTAACCGGAATCGTTCCTGAAATCTGAGAAGGTTTCTCGTTTTCACTGTCGATAGTTGTTCATGATTTGGATTTGCTGCTCTTGCCTTGGCCCTTATTCAGACCTTTACGGAATACTAGATCGCTTTGTTCGAGTTTAGATTATTTTCTAGGTCTTAAAGCAACGAAATCGGAAAAATGGTTGTTTATGTTAGCAGTTAATGAAATAGTACCTAACACTATCTCAGAAGACAATAAAAGCCAGAATGGCAATGAAAGAAAATCTTGAGGAGTTGCTAGATAGGTGTTAGCTTTCAGTCTTCCTCTACACAGCTTTTTGGCTGCGCTACCCCAATTCGTGTCGTCACGAGAGACTGAAGCAAGGAGGAGAGTCCTCGCGGGACACTAATAAAAATTTAATTTGGAAAGTTTGCCAGAGTGGCCGTGAGTGGTCGGCCGCCGTATTACTTTTTCGCGGCTGCTTACTTTTTCCCGCAGCTGGGAAATATTGTTAGGGGCGGGCGCGCTCGCCTGCTCCTGCTGGGCCAAGTGGCGGCCGGCCACTCGCTCCTAATTCACTCGCCACAACCCGGCGGCGCGGCAGGGAGGGCCTAGGTAGGCCGAGCTAGGGCGGCTGCAGCTGTCTCAGGCGCTCCGCCGATGTCCAAACACTTTCACCGCGTTTCAGAGAAGTGTGACGTGCCCGGAGCCCTCTTTTCTCTTTTGAGGCAGCCTGTCGCGTGTTTCTACTACGGCTTGCCCCTTCCGACCTACACACTTATTTTCTTTTCTTCATGCATTTATTTCATCTGGCAGAATTAGGGCATCTTGGCCGTTCCTTACATCTGACCACACATATTTAGTCATTCAGTATTAAAATTTTTATAGTGTACGAGCAATATAATAATAATTAGCTCTATAATTAGCGCAGGACTTCGACACACTGCTAAACTGTGATAAACCGACGCAGAGTGTACAGTTCGAGAAGCCAGAACCTAGCCTCGATTCCAAAACCCAGACCCACATCGTGAAAATAATAAAATCATTGAAAAATAACAGCTCACCTGAAGAAGACGGATTGATTTCGGAAACCTGGAAATGAGACTCCGAAAACATTGCACCCAAAATACACAGAATCGTCGAAAATATATCAGAAACAGAAAAGTTACCAGAAGAATGGAAGTGAGCCCTAATACGCCCCCTCCAAAAGAAAGGAGACAAAACAGACCCTAATAATTACAGATGAATTTCACATGCAAAATTCTGTCCAAAGTTCTGTTAAATCGGCTAGAGTCTCAAACAGTTCCACGGATAGGATATGCGAGGAGGGTTCGGGAAGGGAAGATTATGCATTGAACGGATCTGGTGCCTGAGAAAAATATTTTCGTCGACTTGAAGAAGGCCTGCTACTCCATGGAGAGACAACACACTGGAAGAAATCAAGGTGCACAACAAGACCGAAATCTAATCCAGGAAACATTAACAAATATAACATCCAACGTAAAGTTCACAGAAGAGATCACAGAATCATTCCAAATTAAGACAGGAGTGAGACAGGGAGATTGCCTGTCACTCAATCTGTTTAATTCGGTTGTGGAGAAAATAATCAAGCCATCAGACAAAGAAGTCAATGAGGTAAAGATGGGAGACACAAGAATAGAAACTTCCACATAAAATGTTTGACCTTTCGTGATGATACAGCCATCATAACAAATAACAGAAAAGAAGCCAAAAAAAGCTATAGAGACACTACACGAAATCTTGGCCAGAAAAGGGCTCCAAATTTCGTTTGAAAAAATGCAATACATGGACACAAAATCCGCAGAAAGACATCCACTAGTAAATGATAACTCATGTAGAAAGTTTCAGATACCTAGGAGAGATTATATAGAAACGGGACTGAACACGTGATCCAATAAATAAAGGCTCACAAAACTACAAAAACCATACAGACTTACATGTAATCATTACAACAAAATAAGTATTTCCATCAGTGCCAAATTAAGATACTATGGTACATTAGTCTTACCAGAAACCTCGTGCGCTTCAGAAATAACAATAATCAACGGAAGAACTAAAATCATAGAGATAGAAAAACAAGAGAGGAAAATTCTGAGAAAGATCTATGGTCCGGTTCAGAAAAGGGAGATCTGGACAAAGAATCCAACAAAAGAAATGTACAGACACAATAACAAAAAACATCAGGGAAAGGAGGACAAAATTCTACGGACACATACACAGGATGAGCGAAACAGTCTGACCAAGACGAGTTATAATATTACGACGACTAATACAGTGATAACCAACTCGGTACAGGAAACATGGAAGACCTCAACGAACTCAACATTTCCACGGAAGACATGACAGACAGGGTAAAATACAGAGGAAAAAATCACAAAACAGAAATTTCAGCGATAAGCCCAAAGAGAAGAAAACAGAAAAGAAGTGGGCATAAGAAAGGAAGGAGAAACACAGTGTATATACGAGAGGTTTTTGGGAAGGAAAGATACAGAAAAAAATGCAATGAAAGTTTATTGTGTTCCAGCACACTGTTTAATGGTGGATTAACGATAGTAATAATATGTTATTGTTGTTATCTACAGTCCACAGACTCGTTTGCGGATGATCTCCACGTTAGGATGATCTCCACTCTAAGATGATCTCCACACTAGTCTGACCTGCGCAAGCCTCTTCGTCTCAGAGTGCCTACTAACCTACATCAATTTCAGTCGGCCTACTGTACTCAACATTGGTCTTCCTCGACAATTTTTAGTACACGCATTTCCATCCACAAGCTAATTGAACGTTCCTAAATGCCTCAGGATGTGTCCTATGAACCAACCATTCTCTTACTCATCTTGTGCAACAAATTTCTTTTTTTCCCTGATCCTATTCAGTACTTCCTCATTAGCTATTCGCTCACCATTTCATTTTTAAAGTTCTTCTACACCACTTCGTTTTAAAATATGCATATCATCCACGTTTCCCTTCTATAAAAGGTTACACCCCAATGTAAATACCTTTAGAAAACGTTATCTAATACTTAAATTTATATTCCCTCGTAACAAACTTCTCTTTCTCATGAGTGTTCTTCGTGTTTTTGTCAGTCTGAAGCGTAGCGCCTTACAAAGTGCTTATTGAGATAGCACGTAACAGGCGTGGAGTTACGAGCTACGCGCATGACATGTGGAGTCAGGTGCCCGAGTGTATGTAGTTTCTATGCGATCTGGTAGAAGTCACGAGCTGACGGACGCTGTCTGAGCTGCAGTCAAAATACTGTCATTTTTATTTGCAATTCTGTTTGTTTAATTTGCCATTTGTTTGGTAATTGCTATTATAATTGTGCTTAGGTATGAGAGTGAATGAAAGTTTGAATATGAAATAATATTTTATGTAAAGTTTTTATGCTATACATTGAAGTAATTGGTCTCATGAGGGATGTTCGAGAATGATGTGCGGCTTAGTCATTCGTACAAGGATATTTTCTATAAACTATTTCGTCATTTTACGATACTGGGGAAATGAGATTACGATTTCGGTAAAGTAGTTTTGTTAAGAGGGAGTTTGTGGGTTTTCAAAATTTGTTTATGTTCATTTACTGCTCTGATTCAGTGACAAATTTCGATTGGTTCTGCACATGCGCGGCGACTGGTTTTATCCGACTACATTCCAGTACCCTTGTTTTACTTTTACTGAAGCTCGTCTTATGACCTCTTTTCAAGGCCTTTCTGTTCAAATGTTCACCCAAGTCCTTTTTCATCTCTAACAAAATTACTACGTGATCGGCAAAGTTTAGTTTCTGTTTGTTTCTTCTTAACTTTAATAGCCTTTCCAAATCTCTTCTTAGTTTCCTCTACTTCTGGCTTAACATACAGACTGAATGACATTGAGTATACGTTACAATCCCTCCCCACTGCCTCTTCAGCTACTACTTCCCTTCCATCGCTTTCGACACTTGTAACTGCAGTTCTACATAACATTGTGCCCCTTCTATTTTATCCCTTGTACCTTCAGAATTTTGCAGCAAGTATTCGAATTAACATTGTCAAAACCTATCTTTAAATTTAGGAATACTATAAACATACATCTGCCTTTCCTCAGTTCACCTTCTAAGATATGTTAACTATGTTTCGTTCTTCTCGAAGCAATTCGTGTCAGTACTCTGCAAAAACGATGCATTTAACTGATTATTATGTAATTTTCACACCTATCACCATTTGTCTTCTTTGGAATAGTTATTATATATTATTCTAGAAGGCCAAGGTTATTTCGCGTGTCTTTTATATCTTCTGCACAAGTAGAATAGTAATAATAATGGAAATGAATATATGAAATTTAAGAAATGTTAGTCTTATTAGCATTGTGTTAAATAATTTCCCCAGTACCTTCACACTGAATGGCTGTGACAATTAACACACTTCATACGTCGCAGACGCAGTGCAGACTCAATTGTTGCTCCGAGATGACTGGTTTCAACAGTCCTTTGCACCCATGTTCTGATCTTCTGGAACTTGTTCTAAAATATCCATGTTATATTACATAAAGTCAAATCATAAAAATCGCTCCCCACGTATGCATGTCTTGATAAGAATCCAGTCGATAAAATACACACAATTAGTAAAGTGAACAAAAATGGTAAAAAGATTTTGAGAGTCATGTTCGTCGCCAACTTACATGGATGATACGAGAATTTTAAGCGTGTGCTTTTGCCATTTGTGTGCACTTTATCAAATGTTTGTATTTTATCGACTGGATTCTTATCAAGATATGTATACGAGGAGTGTGGCTTTTATGCTTCCACTTCACCTTACGTAACACGGCGATTTTATAGGAAGAGACAGAATATCAGATGATGGCAACATAAGACTGTTGAAACCCGTCGTCTTGGAGCAATATATCTGCACTGCGATCGCAGCGTATGAAGTGTGTTAACTGTCAACCATACCGATCGCCCCACAGCACAGCACATGTACATTACAAAACATTGAATGTTTTCAATTACATGTGACAGAAGTAGCTGTACAGAAGGAATGAAATGAGGAGATGAAATTGAATTGTCAGAGAATGACCAATAAATAATAGGTTAAGATTAGCAGATGTAAAGAATAAAACAGAAATACATGGAGATGAGATAAGGGTAGATAGTTGAGAACGTGACACAGAAGGTGGTTTCCCAGTCGACAGAAGGAAAACAGCTACAGTGTGCCGACAGGGAAGTTATTGTTGTTGTTGTTGTTGTTGTTGTGGTCTTCAGTCCTGAGACTGGTTTGATGCAGCTCTCCACGCTACTCTATCCTGTGCAAGCTTCTTCATCTCCCAGTACGTACTGCAGCCTACATCCTTCTGAATCTGCTTAGTGTATTCATCTCTTGGTCTCCCTCTACGATTTTTACCCTCCACGCTGCCCTCCAATACTATATATACCGATGGTAAAAGATCGAGTTTTAATCTCCTCTTGAAAGCAGAATGAAGATTAGAGATTAGATTTTCTTTTATTTCCAATTGATCCATAGTGAGGAGACCCTCTGGGATGTGAAATATGTCAGAAAACAAGAATACGCAATAAATATGTACAAAATTAGAACAGATATGCTAATGTACCTTCCAGAGATCCTAAATGAAACTGCCCTTCTGAATGCAAAATCGGTTAAAAAAAAATTAACCATATTTACATGTACAATGACATAAAACTTATCACCACATATTAAGTGTTCAATACACTTAGGTGCATATGGTAATTCTTAGGCTACTGTAGGCACACATCATCTAATAAAAAAAAACATTTTGAAGCACTTATTTATAATGATCGCATTACTGCACTATATTTGTAGAGAAGTAAGATTGTATGCAATATTCACATTTTCTGATATTATTGATAACACACATGCATCAGTTGGTTCTGCTAAAAAATTTATCGATGGAGTGGAAGGAATTGGCCACCAATAAATCCTTTAAACTCTTCTCAAAGTAGTTAAGTACGTTCTAACTGTCTGTGTAGATAGCCTTCTCAATATTGGAAGCACTTTAGAAATGCGAATTGTGACTTGGATGATATTTCATTTGTGACCAGATGGTTAGGAAGATGACTGTAAACTGTCTTATCTAAAATTTTTGATAAATTGGGCTAAATTGAACCTGGAAGAAAATTTTATGGTATTTCTTTATCGCCTTTCTTATGCAAAGGCTTAACGTCAGAACATTTCAACCATTCAGGAAATGTTACATTGTCAGAGGCACACTGTTTAATCAACTTTATTAACATGTTATATCCACTAGATTTTTTGTTTTGTTTTAAGGATTTCATGGTGGACATTACTTCTGTTGGTGTTGTGAGGGTCATACTCATATTATTGTAGTTGTTTGTAGTGACTAATGTGAGATATTCCATGGCAGCATCTACTGAACCTGACAACACCATCATTTCAGTAACTGTTATGAAATGCTTGTTGAAAAGTTCAGCGACACTGCATATATTTGCTACCTGTGTATCATTTACTCTTAATGCTATGTGATCCTTTCATGTCTGGTTCTACCAGTCTCTTCATTCACTCTACCCCACACTGTCCATATTATGTTATTTGATGTGACTGTCCTTTTCTGATATTGCATCTGCTTTGATGTCTGTACTGCTACCTTCAACACTTTGCAGCATATTTTGTAATGATCATTTACAGTAGAGCTGTTTCTGACTGGTAGATACAGTTTCCTTTTTGTCTCACAGCATATCTTTACTCCTTGAGTAAGGTATACCTTTTTCATAGTCATTGGTTTTATCTGCATTAGTTTTGGGGGAAACAATTTCCAAATAAATTAAGGACATTATTAATAAAGTGTTGTATTTCTTATTCATGCTATGAGCATTACACACACAACTCCAACTCATATCTCAGACAAGTTTCCTTCCTGACTACACTCTTGAACTTAGATTTAGTAGATTTTATATCCTGATCAGTATTAACATGTAGCAGGTGGAACTGCAAGTCATGGTTTGAGAGGCTACCTATTTAGGTGTCATAATATAATTCTGTTCATTAGACGTTTCTATAAAAATATTATGGATGCCATCTTTGAGCCCTTAGCTGTTCTAGTTAGAAAGTTAACAATACGAATTAAGTTGGAAGACAATACTAGTGACTGCAATAAGTTCTAATTGGAAGAGTTTTCAAGAAAATCTACATTAAAATCACCAGCAACCGCTAATTACGTCTTTTTTGTCGTTAAATAGGCCAATAGAGCTTCAAAGTGATTTATGAATAAATTAAAATTACCTACTGATAGTTGGTATACAGTTACTATTATGAATGATTTATTATGAAACTTTACTTCTGTAGCACATGCTTCCATAAGCTGCTCTAGGCAAAATTTGTGTCTACGTTATTAAATTTATGGCAAATCCTGATTGATGTGGCATCTACTTCTTCCTCCATTTCTGCCTTACAGAAGTGAGAAGTTAACCTAAATCCTGCAACGCTTAACACATATATACCAGAGGTCACATGATTTTCAGGTAGGCAGATTATGTCAAATGGGTTAGATAATTCTAATTCATTAATGCAGATAAGAGTCCTTAATCTTACTTCTTGGTAGTAGAATATTTTGTTGCACTGCAGGCAGTTGGAATTCACACTGACTGAGATAAAATGGGGTGGAAATAAAATTTCTGCTGATTGGTTAAAATTTTTAACCAGCAGTTGTGTTTGGTAATGTGCCAGAAGTATGCTGTTTAGTTTCTTTCTCAAACTGAAAGTAAGGACATCACACACATCCATGCCCGAGGCAGGATTCGAACTTGCGACAGTAGCGGTCGCGCGGTTCCAGACTGTAGCGCCTAGAACCTCTCGGCCACTCCGGCCGGCTTCGCTTCAATCCTTAACTCTCTTAGAACATTACTTCCTTCTGTTCTCCTACCCTAAAAAAACTGCTTCTCCAACACCTGTAACCATTGGTAATTTACCACTGATGGCAATGCCTCCCCCATCAAATTTCCTGCTATTAGCCCAGCCAATTTGCCCTTCCCTTTCCTCTTGAGGTATAGGCCATGCCTGTGATAACCCCACGTACTGAGAGAATCAACAGGAACCACGCCAACATGGAAGCCCAAAGCCGACGCAAGTAGTCGTTCCAACTACAAATTAAATCTCCTGACGGAAGAGTTCGAATGTGGTCGGTCATGGAGTCCCAGAACAGACACAGACGCCACACTGGTATGTGTCGATGCTGATACAACCATTACCACGTCACATTCTGTATTGGACCGAGGATCTCTGTCAGTACTGGAACCACGCCCACCCATAATAACCACAATGTCTTCCTTGGTAAAGTCTTTACAGATTGAACATGAATCCTTCCTGCAGAAGTTGGCCTACGCTTCTTGCTTGAGAATTACCTAACAACAGAAGTTTATTTCCCTACATTCTTACTCAACATTCAATTGAGAGTTTGTAGTGACCTGTCCACATCTATCTCTGCCTGAGGCTCACCAGTTTCTAATTGAAGCGAAAGGTCAAACTTAAGAGTTACATGCACCGCAAAGCTGTCTGATGAAGTTCTAAGCCTGTTCCTTCTGTTACCTGTTGCCACTTCTCACCTCTCTTTATCGTTCCCCTTCCTTAAGCTGTCCAGATCTTTCATAGGCTGATACAACTCTGCCTGAAGGGCAGAGATTTTCTCCTCCTGTTCCACTATCTTCCTGTCCCTACTACATAGCCTACAGAACCACTGAAGAGTCTCGACAATTTTCCAGTTCGCACGCCACTACAGTCACGCCAATGGAAAAACTATTGCATCCATCACACTAAACCCAACACCAATACTCTACGACGAGTCAGACTCATTTCACTGATGCACCAAATAAACTGGTATAGGCATGCGTATTGAAATACAAGAGATATGTAAACAGGCAGAACAAGGTGCAGCTGTCGGCAACGCCTACACTATGTGATGAAAAGTATCCGGACACGTGACTGAAAATTATATACAAGTTCGTGGCGACCTCCATTGGTAATGCTGGAATTCAATATGGTGTCGGCCCACCCATTGCCTTGATGACAGTTTCCATTCTCTCAGGCATACGTTCAATCAGGTGCTGGAAGATTTCTTGGGCAATGGCAGCCCATTCTTCACGGAGTGCTGCACTGAGGAGAGGTATCGATGTCGGTCGGTGAGGCCTCGCACGGAGTTCCAAAACATTCCAAAGGTGTTCTGTAGGATTCAGGTCAGGACTCTGTGCAGGCCAGTTCATTACAGGGATGTTACTGTCGTGTAACCACTCCGCCAATGGCCGTGCATTATGAACAGGTGCTCCATCGTGAATTGATCTTTAACAGTGGGACGCAATAAGTTGGTTAAAACATAAATGTACGCGTGTGCTTTGATAGTGTCAAGCTAAACAATAATGGGTGCAAGCCCCCTCCATGAAAAACATGACCACACTGTTACACCACCAGCCTCCGAATTTTACTGTTGGCACTACACACGCTGGCAGACGACGTTCACCGGGCATTCGCCATATCCACACCCTGCCATCGGATCGCCACATTTTGTACCGTGATTCGTCACTCCACCCAATGTTTACGCTCCTTACACCAAGCGAGGCGTCGTTTGGCATTTACCTGCGTGATGTGTGGCTTATGAGCAGCCGCTCGAGCATGAAATCCAAGTTTTCTCACCTCCTGCCTAACTGTCATAGTACTTGCAGTGGATTCTGATGCAGTTTGGAATTCCTGTGTGATGATCTAGATAGATGTCTGCCTATTATACATTACATCCCTCTTCAACTGTCGGTGGTCTCTGTCAGTCAACAGAGGAGGTCGGCCTATACGCTTTTGTGCTGTACGTGTCCCTACACGCTTCGATTTCATTATCACATCGGAAACAGTGGACCTAGGGATGTTTAGGAATGTGAAAATCTTGTTTACAGACGTATGACGCAAGTGACACCCAATCACCTGACCACGTTCGAAGTCCGTGAGTTCCGCAGAGCGCCCAATTCTACTCTGTCACGATGCCTAATGACTAATGTTGTCGCTGATATGGAGTACCTGGCAGTAGCACAATCCACCTGCTATGAAAAACGTATGTTTTTGGAGGTGTCCGGATACTTTTTATCATATAGTGTATATAAGACAACAAGTGTCTGGCGCAGTTGTTAGATCGGTTATTGTTGCTACAACGGCACGTTATCAAGATTTAAGTGAATTTGAACGTGGTGTTATTGTCGACGCACGGGCGATGGGACACAGTATCTCCGAGTTAGCGATGAAGTGGGGATTTTCCCGTACTACCATTTCGCGAGTGTACCGTGAATATCAGAAATCCAGTAAAATATCAAATCTCCCGCATGACTGCGACCGGAAAAAGATCCTGCAAGAACGGGACCAACTACGACTGAAGAGAATCCTTCAACGTGACAGAAGTGCAACGCTTCCGCAAATTGCTTCAGATGTCAATGCTGAGCCATCAACAAGTTTCAGTGTGCGAACCATTCAGCGAAACATCATCAGTATGGGCTTTCGGAGCCCAAGGCCTACTCGTGTGTCCTTGGTGACTGCACGACACAAAGCTTTACGCCTCGCCTGAGCCCGTCAACACCGACATTGGATTGTTGATGACTGGAAACATGTTACCTGGTCGGACGAGTTTCGTTTCAAATTGTATCGAGCGGATGGATGTATACGGGTATGGAGGCAGTCCATGGACCCTGCGTGGCAGCATCCGGCCGCGGTGGTCTAGCGGTTCTAGGCGCGCAGTCCGGAACCGCGCGACTGCTACGGTCGCAGGTTCGAATCCTGCCTCGGACATGGATGTGTGTGATGTCCTTAGGTTAGTTAGGTTTAAGTAGTTCTAAGTTCTAGGGGACTGATGACCACAGATGTTAAGTCCCACAGTGCTCAGAGCCATTTGAACCATTTTTGAACCTGCGTGTCAGCAGAGGACTGTTGAAGCCGGTGGAGGCTCTGTAATGGTGTCGGGCGTTCGCAATTGAGGTGATATGGGACCCCTGATATGTCAGACATGACTCTGACTGGTCGGACGTAAGTAAGCATCCTGTCTGATCACCTGCTTTCATTCATGTGCATTATGCATTCCGACGGGCTTGGGCAATTCCATCAAGATAACGTAACACCCCACTCGTCCAGAATTGCTACAGAGTGGCTGCAGGAACACTTTTCTGAGTTTAAACATTTCCACTAGCCACCAAACTCCGCAAACATAAACATTGGTGAGCATATCTGCGATGCCTTGCAACGTGGTGTTCAGTAGAGATCTCCATTCCGTCTTACTCTTACGGATCTGTGTACAGACCCGCAGGATTCATGGTGTCAGCTCGCTCCAGCCCTACTTCAGACATTAGTCGAGTCCACGCCACGTCGTGTTGCGGCACTTATGCGTGCTCGTGGGGGCCCTACACGATATTAGGAGGTGTTCCATTTTCCTTGGCCCTTCAGTGTATTCCCGACTTTCGTACTGTATCAGTCACTCTGTAGTGGCACCTCTGTACGGCGTGGTGCGTGTGTGGTGAAGCCGTAGAGGTGGGAAACCAGTGCTCTGAACAATTAAACAATATAACTCTGTTACATCTTCAATTCTACATGAGGCACGCACACATCTCACCGTCCAGGTGCAGCTGATGTCGGGCGCTAGGACGGCGCCCAGCGATGCTGTGTCAGGGAGGGGTGGCGGAGAAGGCCAGGCCACGACCAGTTGCGACAGTGGCGTTTCCCGGCGGAGCGACGTGCCCGGCGGCGGCGGCGGCGGCGGCGGCGGCGGCGCTGTTCTTCGCTCTGCGACGGCGGAAGTGGCTGTATGCAGGTCTTCAACAGGCGGCGGATAGCGAATAGCGTTTTGACGTCGAGCCCCTCCCTGGTCCTCAGTATCGACGGCAGCAGGCACTGACAGCATGCCAGTGGGCTGTGGTGCCATGTCCTGTGAAGGAACCAGTGCGGCGCCGGACGCAGTTTGGTCTCGAATCAGTGGCTGCTACTGGCGCTGCCTGGCCATATCGCGGTCCGGCGGTGCTGCGGCGTCGTGGTGCGGCTACACAGCGATGACCGAGTTCCAGTATTGAATGATTTCCTGCCCTCAAATTCACCATCATTTACACTCCGTTACTGATTATTTGTTTCTCTAGCGCCTGGCGTCGAGTCACACTGCCCATAACTAAAAGACAATGTAACACCCCACTGGCAATGGGGTGTGATGGCAACGACCTGCTTACTACATCGTTCTTTGTTGCGCGGGGCCGTTTACCATTGTGCTCAGCTATCATCGCTTCGCAACTCACTTGCATCTGTTACTGTGCCCGACATGTCGACATAGTGTGGCTGACGGCCAACGTTGTTATCGCAATACTCCACAGCGACCTCCACGCTACTTTTAGTCACTTACACTAAAGATTTAGTACTTTTACCTAAAACAGTGGATAGTGCCACTACACTGCTTCCCTCCATGGAGAAGACTTAGTCACTCGTGTCTTACTCCGACCCATTACTCTACTTTGATTACAACTATACTCTTCATCTGTACAGTTAACCCAGCCTGTCTATTCATATTACAAAGTACTGCATCAAATAAGTCGATCAATCTGTCATCTCTTGCCCTGGGAATTTAGTCTACGGGAACTTGTATTTCCCCTGGACCGGGTTTCCTCACACTACGTCGCCTCAATGATAAATCTACTATGCAGAGCAAAATCAGCATTACCATGGTTCTAGGAACTGTGACACTTAAAGCCACTGATGCTTGACGTCTCTTATTCCGATACTACTCTACATGCTGTAGCGTTTGTTCCGCAGTCATCCCCCTTCTTGGGCCGCTGTCGTTTGGCTTAAAGAATGTCCCAGACCTGGCTCCCAAGTATCGTGTAGGAAAGCAAGGTTCTGTTTGTATAAGATCTCTAATGGTGTGTCTCATTAAATAGAGTAACTCCCGTTGTAGTTGCTGGTAAATGAAAAGTAGGTCCACAACTCCAAACGTTTTGCCCCCATTGAGTTTCCCTTGCTCATAACAATTAGCGACCACCACCATGTCACTGAACACTGAACAGCCGTGCTCTCTGAAAATAAAGTTTCGGCTCAGTCACCTCCTGTGGACAAAGATTTTCACCCGTTTTTCCCTTAAATACTTGCGTGATGCATGTCTCCCTACTCACTATAAGGTTGGTTGGTTGATTCACTTGAGGAGACCAAACAGCGAGGTCATGGGTCGTATCAGATTAGGGAAGGATGGGGAAGGAACTCGGCCATACTCTTTCAAAGGAACCATCCCGGAATTAGCCTGAAACAACTTAGGGAAACAGCGGAAAACCTAAATCAGGATGGCCAGAAAAAGTGTTCGAACTGTCGTCTTCGCGAATGTGAGTCCAGTGTGCTAACCACTGCGCTACTTCGCTCGGTACTTACTTTAACTTCGCGAGCTAGGCGTATGGTGATCATCTTGTTTTGACATTCTTGGAGTTCACCCGTGCTCACCTCCACGAGTCGGGCCCCGTCTTCTGCTAGTAGTAACACCCCTTCTTCCCTTACTTGCATAAATTCCCCAACTGTCGCTAGCTTCACCGTATAAGTCTGCTGTGTACGAAACCCAAATACTTCTTGTTTCCCAGCTACTGATATTTTTAACGATACGTACAATCGCGCACTGTCTGTTACTGCGCCCACTGCGGCACTACGGTAGTAAAATGGTAAGTTCTGACTTCTCGGTTCCACTACTAGTTGCCACGCGGAGTGACCGCGCGGTTAAAGGCACCATGTCACTGATTACGCGGCCCCTCCCGCCGGAAGTTCGAGTCCTCCCTCGGACATGGGTGTGTGTGCTGTTCTTAGCATAAGTTAGTTTAAGTAGTGTGTAAAGGACCGATGACCGATGACCTCAGCAGTTTGGTCCCTTGGTAATTCACACACATTTGAACATTTTTCCACTACTAGTTGTAGTTCAGATGGTAACTCTTTTTGCACCTTCCTCAAACCCTTCAGAAATTGCTCTGGTTGAAGTAAGACAGGATGTAATTGACTATATAGTGCCATATGGGCTGCCCCCTGCAAATTTGTTAACTTGACCATTGCGTCCCCGATGGTATCACCTAGCAACTGCAATAACATTGGTAAGGATAACCTTGCATCTAACATCTGCATACGTGCTTCCATTGACTCCAGATTCCGGCTCAGGATGTTAGCCGAGGTTCTGGCATAATCCTCAGCTTCCTCTGTCAGCTGGCAGAGCATGATTGTGTTGTTCAGAACACCGTTCTCTAAGTTCATGATTTGCATGGAATGCCACTCTACAGTCACGTTATTCGCTTATGCAATCCCTCTTGCAGCTTCTGTCGTTTCATTCAATTTGCTCACATCGTTTGCGTTTTCTGTCCCAAAGACTCTCTTTAATACTGTACTCCCCGCGTCGATTCATCTCCTTTTTACTCTCCTAAGCTCACGCAGAGCTACTCCAACCAACTTTTTCATCTGCCCCTTTATTTGAGCGTGTGCCCCGAGCAACTTCCTGTGTTCCTATGGTACCTCTCTCTGCTTCCCACTGTTAATCTCCAAAGCTTACATCCCTGAAAATACTCATTTCAGCCTCCAGATTTCATATCGTAGCTCCCAAACATTAAATAGTAGACTTAAAGACTATTTGCGGCTAGAAAACACCACATCTGACTGTCTGGAAAATAACACTCCACAAATGGTTCAAATGGCTCTGATCACTATGGGACTTAACATCTGTAGTCATCAGTCCCCTAGGACTTAGAACTACTTAAACCTAACTAACCTAAGGACACCACACACATCCATGCCCGAGGCAGGATTCTAACCTGCGACCGTAGCGGTCACGCGGTTCCAGGCTTAAGCGCCTAGAACCGTACGGCCACACCGGCCGGCCTAACACTCCACCGTTCAGGTGATGCACTTGCAGTCCCGTTACTCTGCCCCCGGTGAAGACGTACAGTCTTGCCAAAACTAGGATTCTTCTTCTCCTTCACTTGGCAACCTGAGGACTGGGATCATTATCACCTCATCTCCTCCAAGAAGCACGCAGTCTCTGAACAGTGATCATCTTATTGTTCTCCTGATAAGATTACCGCCAATAAATACATAGGTCTGCCCCTACTACTATCAACATTACGTCCTACACGACACGTCCAAATAAACTGCAAACAAAATCGATACACATAAGTACTCTCTTGACCTTAATGTGCAACGACTCTGAGGTATAAGACTTCCCTCTCCCTTTTCTCACCGTCTCGCTTTTTCCCTTATATATCCTTCCCTGCCCTTACTAGTTCTCTTGGAATCGCATCTGGCGCACTCTTGAATTGTCGCAGACGTCCCACATGTACAATCGTCCTTGTTGGCAACTGGAACTTCACATCTACCATTAACATAGTTTTAATGACTTGTTATCGGCCCTGGTACTGTGTTAAAAACTTCTTTATCTTTCTCTTCGGGGTATATTGACTCGGCTTCACCAACCACTTGCCCACCTTATACAGCGGTAACGTCCCTACACGCCTCACTGCCTCTTCCCGTTCTCCAAAGCCTTCGTATTTGCTCTTTGTACCCTGTTCCACACCGCCTTTACTTTTCTTGAAAAATCGCATACTGCTCCTCCATTTCTGCCATCCTTCTGACCAATCATGTCGACAGGTGACATCTTTTGCCATACACTGCCGCGAATGGTGATAACCCTGTTCTAGAATGTATTTTAGAGTTATATGCATTTACAACAAAAGCTAGGAATGTATCCCACTCTGAATGATTTGAATCCATGTAGTAACTAAGCATTTTTCCAATTGTTTTATGAACTCTATCTGTTATATCCTAGCCAGTAATGCCACCCGAGCCCGCTGCCAAAAAGGTTGGCAGCATCAAAGTCCGGACGCCGTCCGCATAAGCAGCGCCAGCGAGACAGGAAATCGCCGCAAGTCTGCGCACGCCACCACTGGCTTCTGGTTTCTTAAGCGCTGGAGTCGCGAGCGCTAGGACAGTTCTGTATTCGCCGCCCAGTTGTATACTCGCCACCGAATTGTGTACTTGCTAGTCAGTTGTGTGTTCATCGCAGCAGAGTTGTTGTTTGTCGTCAGCCGACGCTGACCTAGCCGCTCCGACTCGAACTAGACAGATTTCTGTAGACACGGAGCTCACTACTGTGTTTCTGTATCTTCGTTAATAAAGATAAGTACCGACTTTTATTTAATCAGAGTGTTTGGGTTTTCATCTTTCTGTTCACTGTTCCAGCGGACCGGTCGGCCCGCTATTAAAAGTGTGGCGGTGACTTCGTAAGCCGTTTCTACAGCGAATTGCTTGTCGCTACGAACGCCGCCACAAAACTGGCGACGAGGGCTTCCGAACTCGTGAGCAGGGCTGGTTCAACTTGTTTCTGGTTATACTAATTATAGCGATAAAATTTTGGGGGCTGGTTTAATTTGTGTTCACTATGTCTGCCGAATTACAACAGTTGATCTTGTTACAGAGTCAGCAAATACAAAGTTTGGTGGAAGCAATCGCCAAACAAGCGGCTAATCCTCCAACACAAAAGGAACAAGCACAGGCAGCACCACCTTTCCGTGCTTTTGATGCATCAAGAGAAGAATGGCGAGAATATTTCGTGCAGTTGCAGGCGCACATGACAGTCTACAAAATCACGGGTACTGAGCGGCAGCTTTATTTAATTTCCACTGCAGGCGTGGAAGTCTATCGACTACTTTGTAAGTTGTTCCCGGAATCCAAGCCAGAAGCTTTAGACTATGACGTTGTTGTTAACAAGCTTGCTGAGTATTTCGAGTCGCGAGTTCATGTGGCAGCAGCCAGATTCAAGTTCTTCAGATTGAAGAAACTGCCACATCAATCTAATAAGCAGTGGTTAACAGATTTACGGGGCCTCCCCCGTTAGTGCCGATTTAATTGTGTGTGTGGAGCTTCCTACAGTGATGTCATGTTACGAGACGCTATTACTCAAAACATTGCAGATTCTCGTATTCGTGCTGCTATCTTAAAGTTGCCTGACCCGTCATTAGAGACTGTGATGAACATCATTGAAGCCCAAGATACTTTTGACTATGCTGAGTGTGAGTTAGATCAGCCATGTATTTCTCAAATTGCCTGTGCTAAGCAAGTTATGTCACGCCCGCGGCCCCACCGGCAGAGTCAGACTGTAAAAACTAGCCGGCCGCGTCATGTTAAACACATTCGTCAGCCGCGTGTGCAAAATGATAGAGTTAAGTCTTGCCCTAAGTGTGTTCTTGCTCATCCTCATGAACGTTGCCCGTTAAGAAACGCGGTTTGTCACTTTTGTCAAAGGAAAGGACACATCCAGACTATTTGCGTAAACGCAAGAACAATTCTAGTGCTGCCCAGCCCATGGATATTCATGTTCTTCAAAGCCAGCCCGCCCAGAAGGTCGCGTTTAAAGACTCTTCCACGGTTCGTGTGGGTAATAAACTTGTTCGCAATAAGCCACCCACCCAGCCCTCTGCTATGCGACCCAGGCGTAATTCAAACGCTGTAAAAAGTAATGTACAGACTGCAAGTGAAGCGGGAGTTGTTGTTCCACCCGCCCAACCGACGAGTTGTCGTAAGCAGCGATCACGCGCTAAACGCGCTGATTTTGTGTCTTCCGCCTCCACTGCACCGATCCAGAGACAGTGTAATAAACTGTTTGTGAAGCTACGCATCCAGGATAAGACCTTCAATTTTCAATTAGACACTGGTGCGTCTGTGACTCTCATAAATAGTGCTACGTATGCGGCTATCGGCCGCCCTAAACTTTCAGCGGCAAAACATTCTTTGACTACTTATAGTGGAGAACAAATTCCTGTGTTAGGTGTATGTAGCGTGCCAGCCACATTCCGTGGCAATACAAAAACAGTTTCATTCACAGTGCTCCGCGCTGCAGACAGTGTAAACATTTTCGGATTAGACTGTTTTGACTTGTTTGGCCTGTCTATCCAAGACAATGTGTTGCAAATTAATTCTGTTGTTGTTCCTCAAGACAGCATAACCGATTTGTGTAAACAATACAGTGACATATTTAAAGACGAACTAGGTTGTGCTGCGAACTTTGCCGCTCATATTACGTTAAAAGATAATGCTCAGCCTCGATTTTTTCGTGCTCGTCCAGTGCCTCACGCCCTCCGGGCACCTGTAGCAGATGAACTTCGTCGTTGGCAAAACAACGGTGTTATTAAACCCGTTTCAGCGAGCCAGTGGGCTTCTCCCTTAGTTATTATAAAGAAACCGTCTGGCAAGTTACGTTTGTGTGCTGATTTTAAGTCGACAGTTAATCCTCAGACTGTCATTGATTCTTTTCCTTTGCCTAGACCGGACGAGCTGATGGATAAGTTAGGGGAAGCTCGTTTCTTTTCCAAAATTGATCTCCGTGAAGCATATTTGCAATTGCCCCTCGACGAGCAATCACAACAGTATTTTGTCATAAACACGTCGTTGGGGTTGTTCCGTTTTCTGCGTTTGCCTTTTGGTTGTGCGTCAGCTCCAGCTGTTTTTCAGCGTTTTTTGTCACAACTTCTGGCTAATGTGCCATCGTGTTGCAACTATTTAGACGATATTGTTGTGTCCGGTCGGACGCCTGCTGAACATTTCCGTAATTTGGAGTGTTTGTTTACAGTGTTGTCTCAGGCAGGCCTACATTGCAACATTGATAAATGTTCATTTTTCCTTACGGAGATGGAGTATCTGGGACATGTTATTAATGCTCAAGGCATTCATCCCTCCCAGTCACATTTAGCAGCTATTCGTGATTTGCCCGCCCCTCGCAATCTGCATGAATTGCAAGCAGTTCTTGGCAAATTGACATATTATATTAGGTTTATACCTCATGCATCACAGATTGCTGCATCGTTGCATCGTCTCCGCCGTAAGAATGTTCCGTTTGTGTGGTCAGCTGATTGCCAATCACCTTTCAGCAGCTTAAAGAGGCTTTATTGAATGATCGTTGTCTGGTCCATTACGACCCTAACAAGCCTCTGGTGTTAGCTTGTGATGCCTCTTCTTTCGGCCTCGGTGCTGTGTTGTCTCACCGAGTCGGTAACACCGAACGTCCTATTGCGTTCGCATCTAAATTGCTAAACAAAGCTCAGTGTAATTATAGCCAATTGGACAAGGAAGCGTTGGCTATTGTGTTCGGTGTCACAAAATTCCATCACTACCTCTATGGTAGACCATTCTATTTAGTAACAGATCACAAGCCCCCTGACGTCACTGTTTCATCCGTCTAAACCAGTTCCTCAGCGGACAGCTCAGAGACTACAACGTTGGGCTCTTTTGTTATCACAATACCAGTATGAGATACTGTATCGCCCTACAGCTCAGCATGCAAACGCTGACGCGCTTTCTAGATTGCCGATTGCTGCGGATGATGTCTTCGATTCCTCTGACGACTCTTGCCATCAGATTGACGCCGATGAGCATCAATCCCTCCGGGATTTTCCGATTGATTATCGTCAGGTGGCACATGAGACAGCTACGGATCCTCATCTGAGTTTTGTTCAACGTGGTTGGCCGTCCAAGGCAAAGGACATATCGGATCCTGTGGTTCGTCGCTATTATCCGCAACGTCATCTGTTGTCTGTTTCGCACGGAGTTTTGCTGTTACGCACCGAGAATGACCAGCTTCGTGTAGTGGTTCCCCAAGTGCTCCAATCCAAGGTCCTCGACTTGTTGCATCAAGGTCATTGGGGAGTGGTCCGCACCAAGCAGCTTGCCCGCCGTCATTGTACATGGATCGGCATTGATAAGCAGATTACGCAGATGTCTACAGATTGTTCGACGTGTGCCGAACACCAAGCTGCTCCGCCTCAACGCTATTTTGAGTGGGCACGCCCTGCCGGTCCCTGGCAGCGAGTACATATTGATTTCGCTGGTCCATATTGGAATTCTCGTTGGCTCATCGTGATAGATGCATTTAGTAATTTTCCGTTTGTTGTGCCCATGCAGTCTACAACGTCTGCACAAACTATACAGGCGTTGACTTCAATTTTTTGTATTGAGGGTCTTCCGGAAGTTTTAGTGTCTGACAATGGTCCACAATTTACCTCTGCTGAATTTGAAAGTTTTTGTTCTGCCAATGGCATTCGCCATGTTCTTACTCCGCCGTTCCACCCTCAATCGAATGGTGCAGCGGAACGTTTTGTCCGCACATTCAAGGATCATATGGACCGCCTTCGTGCTACGCACTCTCGTCAGCAGGCCCTCATCACGTTCCTGTCGTCGTACCGGACCACGCCACGCGACGGCCCTTCGCCTGCGGTGCTTCTCCACGGCCGTCGTCATCGCACCCTACTACGGTTGTTGCACCCCCCGGATCGACCCGCCGCTTCTGAGCATCGCACGCGTTTTCAGCGCAACGACGCCGTTTTTTTCAGAGTTTATCACGGTCGCCGTCGTTGGGAACGTGGTACCGTGATAAGTGTCCAGGGTCGCGGTTTTTATACTGTTCAAGGTGCTACTGGGGTGCACAGGAGGCATCAGAACCAGTTGCGCCGCGCTGGCCGCCCGGATTCTGCCGCTCGTTCTTTGTCCACAGATTTGGTCCGCGGCGGGTTCCAGCCGCGCCTTCCGACTTCGCTGCCGCCCCCAGGGCAGCAGCAGCAGCCGTCGCCGCTACCACGCCGACAGCCCGTCCCGTTGATGCCTCCCGCGCAGCTTCATCCGGGAGGCCCCAGGTGGTCGCTCCGGCGCCTGCGGTCCCTCTTCAGTCGCCACCGCCTTCGGAGCTGATGGACTTCGACCCCTCAGCCGGGCCGCCTTCCCAAGCGGTGGCTGTGCAGCCTGTCCTGCAGCCGCTTTCCTTGGGCACCCCCAAGGAGTCTGACACCGCAGCGCCTTGTCCGGCGCCCACTCAGCAGCCGTCGACGCAGCGTCAGGAGATGCTGCCTCTCTTCGTGGGTCCCGACTCCCCGTCGCGTCCAGTACCAGAAGCTGCGCCCGTGGTCACAGGCGTGCACCCTGACCTCGGTTTTCAGTCGGTGTTTCCCGAGGCCCCGCGCAGCCAATGCTGGGGTGCGGACCGGGGACTGCCACCGACAACAGTCTCCGCCCCGGTCTCGTCCGCTACGCCTGCGGCCAGCCCCTCCCCCGCCGTCGACGCTCGCCACGTCATTATTCAACGACGGTGCGGCGATTTGGGGGGGAGGAGTGTTATATCCTAGCCAGTAATGCCACCCGAGCCCGCTGCCAAAAAGGTTGGCAGCATCAAAGTCCGGACGCCGTCCGCATAAGCAGCGCCAGCGAGACAGGAAATCGCCGCAAGTCTGCGCGCGCCACCGCTGGCTTCTGGTTTCTTAAGCGCTGGAGTCGCGAGCGCTAGGACAGTTCTGTATTCGCCACCCAGTTGTATACTCGCCACCGAATTGTGTACTTGCTAGTCAGTTGTGTGTTCATCGCAGCAGAGTTGTTGTTTGTCGTCAGCCGACGCTGACCTAGCCGCTCCGACTCGAACTAGACAGATTTCTGTAGACACGGAGTTCACTACTGTGTTTCTGTATCTTCGTTAATAAAGATAAGTACCGACTTTTATGTAATCAGAGTGTTTGGGTTTTCATCTTTCTGTTCACTGTTCCAGCGGACCGGTTGGCCCTCTATTAAGTGTGGCGGTGACTTCGTAAGCCGTTTCTACAGCGAATTGCTTGTCGCTACGAACGCCGCCACAAAACTATCTGTCCTTCCATTAGCTTGATGATGTAGTGGGCTAGTCCTCAACCTCTTCACTCTCAGCATCTCACAGGTCTCATACGAAATTCGTCCCCTGGTCTGTTGTCATCGTCCGTGGCACACCAAACTTCAATATCCAACCATTAACCAATGTCTGTGTGATTGTGATTGCCAACTGATCCGACATTGGCACGAGAAAAAGGATCTGTTACGGTCAGCACAAAACGATTACCTGCAATGCAAGTGCATTCACCCATTTGGGTGAGTGGTCTTAACATGTCCGCCCAATGAAACTAAAGGGTTCTGTTGCTCCTGGCAATGTTTGTAACAAAACCTGCTTCTAACTCAGATTGAATCTCTGTGCAGAATCAGCATAATTCTTGACGTACCGACCCGCATCACCTTCTTTCCTTCCCATCAATATTTCTATGCCACCCTTCTCTTCGTCGCCCTGCATGCCCCATGGCCTGACAAAATGTGATCATGCAGCTTACGCAATGCTTCAGATTTTAACTTGGCCAGCACCACCACTCGTGGTCCTAATTTTGTCTCTCTGCACAATAATCCATCATGCATACCAAATTGCTGATGTTTGTTATACTGCCTACGTTCTTCGTCGGTATTCTGTGCTGCTCGTCATTCTGCAAGATCGTGGCCCAGCGCTTGTATTACCGTTAGCTTTCTGCTTAGCCCATCCCCATTACCGTGTTTCGTTCCCAGTTTGTGGATTACTTTGTACCCAAAGTCACTGAATTTCGAGGACCATCTTCTTTATTTACTAGACGCATCTTTCAAGCCTAGTAACCACTTTAAAGCTGCATCGTCCGTTATAACCTTAAACGTCTTGCTGTACAAATACAAAAAAAGTGTGTTATTCTGTGTATCAGACTAAGCATCTCTCTCTCTCTCTCTCTCTCTCTCTCTCTCTCTCTCTGTTGTACAGTAATTTCTTTCTGCGACGGTCAATTGTCTTGATGCATAGGCAACCAAGGAACATAATTTGACTGTTCGCATGAAAATGTAAACTCTTTCTGATACTCTGGAACCACCAAAACTGGACTGGATGTCAACACATTCTTTAACTCAAGAAATTCTCCCTGACGTTCCTCCGACCACACGTACTTAATCCCTTTCCATATCAATCGCATAAGCGGGCTTGCAATATCCGCAAATGCCTTCACAAATCTCCTATAATAATTCTCGAGACTGAGGTGAGATTGCAACTCCGTAGTAGTTTGTGGTACTGGAAAATCTTGCACTGCTTGCACAAATCTCGGATCAGGCATTATACCATCCATACTTATGACATGGCCCAGACAGTCAACTTACTTCAGTGCAGAGCGACATTTTTCACTGTTAAGTGTGAGAGGTTCTGCCCGTAATCTGATGAACACTTCTTTTAGACGTTGTCCATGTTCCTGCATATCATTTGAATCGAAGATTATGTCATCAATATACACTACGCACTGGCGTGATCTCAATCCTCTCAACATTCCGTCTAACAACCGTTGGAATGTCGCCGGCGCATTTTTCAACCCAAAAGGCGTCCTCCTATATTGATAGTGTCCCCCATTTGCTCAAAAAGCTGTTTTTGATCTATCTTCAGGGGCCACTGATGGCACCCGTTCTTTAAACCCAACGCCGAGAGAGACTTGCTTTTACATAGACTATCTATGGTCTCCGTGATATTTGGGAATAGGGTACGCATTTTTTTGTAGTCTTGCTATTCAAGTAGCGATAATTACAACAAAACCGATACTTCTGCAAGTCATCCATAGAATTCTTAGGTATGATTGCAATTCCAGCCCCCCCCCCCCCCCCATGCATTTCTTTCCTGTGTTATTCCGTCAACTGTTAGTTGATCTATTAACTCTTCTGAAATTGGTTGCAACCTTTAATTATGGTCTCCGCTACACCAGTGCTTCATTTCCTGTTGGAATCCTGTGTTGTGTTACTGAGTGGCAGGCCTCAGCCCTCTAGAGAAAAACAGATCCTGGAATTTTAGCAACAGGTTCTCCAACTGTGCTCTTGCTGATCCCTTGAAATGCTTCAGTTTCTCACGAAATGCAGTCCTAGCAGCCTCCTGTGCCCGTTATAGCTCACACATTTTGTGTGGCAATCTTCCTCATCTGGAATCTCTAGCGTAGTAGTAACATTCCTTTCATCAACTTTACGTCTTCGGCGCCAAAATTATCCGCATTGACGGGTACTACTTTCACCTGTCCCTCTCCTGTATGCGTACAATACTATGTTTCACCAAACAGCACACCATGTCAAATACTTTACTACCCTCCAATCGTTCTATTACACAAACCATACCTACTGGTAAAATTCGGTTCCACATTCACTCATAGTGATTTTCCGGCGCCTTCCGGCACACAATCAAGCGAATCAATTCTTAATGCTATTTGTCGCGGTTTAACTGGACTGTCTTGTAAACTAGACACTCCTCGCGTCACATTACCAAGACCTCGAATTGACTGATGTCCTGTCCTCATTTTTATTCACTTACAGCATATTTGTTCCTCTAAAACTTGATGACTAGTCACGTCGCCCATAATACACTCGCTCGAGCGTGGTGACAACAACTCGTTGACTACATCGTTCTTTGCTGTGCAGGGCACTTTACCTCTGCACTCAGCTATCCTCGCTTCGCAACTCACTTGCACATCTGTTGCTGTGCTCTGCATGTCAACATAGCATGACTGATGGCCAGTGCTGTTACCGCAATACTCTTTGGTGGCCTCCATGGTACTTTTTATCTGTTTACACCACAGAATTATTACTCTTACCTAAAATACTGGGTAGGGCCACTTCAGTACAAACAAATGGGATGTAAAGGTGTTATTTGTTCCACCAGCTGATGACATGTGGTTGCTGCAAAACGAGGCACAAGCATGGTGTGAGCTGTAAATGGTTTCTTAACAATAAGACAACTGGCAGTAAAAAACAGCAGATTCTCATACTATTTCATACTTGCTCACTCACAAAGTGCTGATAAAAGTAAACATTTCCTGCACTGCTTGAAATACCGTAAATTTATGATTACAGACCTTCGCACATGAAGATGTCGTCTATTAGCTGAGACACTATCCACAAGTTCTCTTCATGTCCACAAATGGTAAAGCTTTTCTTGAATACATAATTATTTGAATATCAGGTTGAGAGTTAGGATGCTGAGTTGGGAAAAGTATTCGAAACACATTAATTGACACTTCCACAAAATATACACACTTTTGGCATATATTTGGTGTCATAGAAGAACGAAATGAAATATTCGGGCAAGCAAACAGTTATTAAAATATGGTTTTCTTGAAAATGGAACATATTTACTGGGAATTACAGTCAGAAAAGTGCAAACTCTAAATTGAAAAAATAATTGAAAATGAATCTGGAATTTCTTGTGACATTTTACTACGACAAACAAAATTTTCTCGTAATGAGATAAGGATAAAATAGGAACAAACTCAATAGGTAGTAATCAGGAACGTATATTGTGATAATTTATTGAAGAATAGAGAGGTGGAACTTGTTAACTTAAGCTACAAGTTCTGCTTCTCATAAACTGAAAACTATGGAGGCAAGAGAAACAGATGGAAAGGGCAATTACCTTCGGAAGGTATCTAGGCAAATAGCAGAAGGTGTTGCAAGTATGAAGAAAATAAACTAAAATAAAAAATTAAAATCGGAAAACAACAACTAAAGAATAGACAAGTGTTTCAAGTAACAATGAGTAGGACATAGTACAATGTTCTACATAAAACATAAATATTCGGAAGTGTATTCCAAGGATGAGATGATGCAATGTAAATCTGATAAGACGATTAAAAATAATAACGTAACTTGCATAAATATTATACTTCATTCATTTAATATTGCATAAAAGCTAACAACAGAGAAAATACTGTATAATTATTCGATTAATTTTTGAAATGTTTAAATAGTAGAAAAGTTAAATAAGAATGGAAGCAGAGGCTTTCGAGCAATAACTATGTGGCGCATTATGCTATTCGAGATATAAAATAATTAAAGGCTCTTGAAGGTTATGATGCTTCGAAAAAAATTGAAGTTAGAGAAAAAGTAATTGTTAAAATTGTTTGCCGAACATCAGTGCAGGAAGATAATTTCCCCAAAATGACAGAGCGCTGCAGTTATTCTACTTCACGGTAAATTAGTGAATCAACACATCAAGATTTATAAACCTATCAGTCTCCTTTCCACCATATACCTTCTTACGTAGGATAGGTATTTAACAGCTGTGATTGTATCTAATGATTGATCATCAAGGGTATAATGTAACTAGCCCTATTTTTAACTATTACCGCTTGCTTTACTGTCGGAATGACGTGTGGAAGATGTTTCCTTATTGACGTACTTTTACAAAATATTGGAAAAAGTAATGTGCTCAAGAGTAGACTCACACATAAGAAGAAACAAATTACTTAGCGTATCGCAATTTGGATTCTAGAAGAGTTGCTAGATTGAGAATGTTATTTATACATTCACCCAATTCACCCACCAAATATTACAAGCCTTACATAATAAAACATCGGTAGTTTATATTTTTTGTGATCTTTCCAAGGCATTATTATGCAGATTATGCTACATTCTTAGAAAAACTTAAGTTTTATAAACTTGTTGGCTTTACACACAACCGGTTAGAATCATACTTAACAAACAGAATGTAAAAAGTTCTACTGGTTAATTCAAACACTGCTGGAAAGGTAGAAAATTTCAGCGAATGGGGAAAAACCATAACAGGAGTTCCACAGAGTCCAATTTTGGTGTATTCCTATTCCTTATATATGTGAATGACCTTCCACTTAAAACTGAACAATCAGAACTGTTAATTTATGCTAATGATACTAGTGTTTCAATAAATCCCATTAGAGAAAAAGCAACAAAAGAGGCGGTAATGATGGTTTCAAAGAATTATTAAGCTATTCTCTGGAAATGGACTCTCTTAACTTTGAAAATAAACGCCATATTCATTTCTGTTCAACAAGTAGTCGCAACAACAATCGATGTAAAACATGAACAGGAGTCAGTAAATAGGGCAGAATCCACCAGATGTTTGGGTGCACATATTCATGAAAATTTGAACTGGAAGAATCATATTACTGAGCTTCTCAATCAATCAAATACAGTTACTTCTGCACTTCGTATAACTACTGGTCTTGGACACATACGAATCAATCTTCTGTGATATTTTGCATATTTCCACACAACAACGTCTTATGGAACAATTTTCTGGGGTAACTCGTCATTGAGAAAGGAAGTAATGATTGCACAAAAGCGAGCAGTAACAATAATATGTGAAGTTCACTCGCTGTTTTCATGTAGGTACCTCTTCGAGGAGTCAGACATTTGAACAGCAACCTCACAGTTCATATATTCGTTAACGAAATTTGTAAGAGGTCTGCTAGATCTTGCCTAACGATAAACGCATTTTTGCCTCCCAGAGGTCAATGGCAGGCAAAATCGACTGTCAAACGCCGCTAGTGCTAATTCAGTGTAGGGTACGTTGAGTTCGAGATTGGAGTCCGCTGAGTTGAGAGCCCACCGCCGTAGGTTGACCCTCAGCAAAACAATACGGATTCGTGGCAAATGACACTCATGATAAGTGCTTTACAAAGGTATGTTCGCGTTCGATTCATCCGCGCCGGCCACCTTTAGGATTGTAGTGAGGGTTGTGTGTGGTGGTCATTGGTACAGTGTGTGAAGGAATACTAGTACTTTTAAACTGTGATGACATTACCCATAACAAGAAGTGTGTTACAAAAGTAGTGTCAGCCTCGTATTGTGTGTAAACGGAATACATAAGTCAAAAATTGTAAAACATCTTGGCTTTCGTTACTGCAAAACGCTTTGTCATTGAGTGAACATTGTTGAGCAGCCACACTCTGATTACAAACGTCGGCCGGAGTAGTCGTGCAGTTCTAGGCGCTACAGTCTGGAGCCGAGTGACCGCTACGGTCGCAGGTTCGAATCCTGCCTCGGGCATGGATGTGTGTGATGTCCTTAGGTTAGTTAGGTTTAATTAGTTCTAAGTTCTAGGCGACTGATGACCTCAGAAGCTAAGTCGCATAGTGCTCAGAGCCATTTGAACCATTTGATTATAAATAACTCGAAAATCGGCTAAATCCGATTAGCATTAATCTGTTAGGTCAGAGTAACATCAAAATTAAAGTTAGTCTGCTGTTTCGGTTAACAACAGTCGACGTCGTACTAACCGAGAGCGTAGCAAATTCATCGTAAATAATCCATCACAATTTTAGGAGAATAGTAACGTGCAGACCTATAATGCTAGAGTAAACATGGCTCCAGGTACCTATTATTAAAGTTGCCAGTGGCTTAGAAAGGCGCTCAACATGGAGCAACAAAGTTTTTTTATCACTTGTCCAAAACATAAAATGTCTGGCAGGTAACAAGCACTTTTTAAATCTGGCCTAAAATCATTTCTCCTGGAGAACTCCTTCGATTCCATGGACGAATTTATATTTAAAAACTGATCGCTTGCAATACTAAAGGAAAACTGTTTTTTAAGTGTAATTGCATGAGCAGAACTGTGTGTTCATTGACGTTATCACAAAACATGTATGCATATACCGTAGAGTAATTCGTTTCACACCTTTTCGGTAACAGAATAGTTCAAATGATCTACTGAACATGCAACTAATTAACTACCTTTGGCTTTGATGTGTATTTGAATTAATGTGCTTCCATCGTCAAATAATTCTTTGTGTCGACCTTGGCCTTTTATTTGCTTACTCTGCAGTTTCGATCTATCAGTGGTGTGTTAATGAGATATTCAGTGAGATAATGAAATTCTGGCTCCTTTGTTTGTCTTTCACTTCTAATTAATCCTGTACTTTCGAAATGTTTGCTGTGAAGTCCGATCTAGTATAGCAGTTCAGTTAAGAAAGAATACAGTCCTTCCAATTTTAAAACTCGTTCAAGAAATTAATGCAATTTAATAAAGCCACACTGTCACATGTCCACTGTTTTATTGTGTGATATGCCAACTAGGGTGCGAAAGTGGGTAACCATCCTGTTTAATTTATTGATTTGCTGCACTTTGACGACGGTGATGTTAAAGTAGTTACAAATCCAAATTGAATTTATTGACTTTCCTGTAATTTGCAAGCGTATTCTGCGTGCCAGTTTGTCGAAGAGGGGGGGGGGGGGGGGAGGGTTTGGATGAAATTATGCGTATCACCGTTTTTACAAACTTGTTCATTTTAGACTCTGACGACAGAAAATGTGATAATACGCAAAACATTTCATCTTGGAAAGGGACAGATTAGTTTGGCTTGTTGCACCTAATCGCGACTCCAAGAAGGCATTGTGCGACATTAACGAAACTTAGTAGGCAAGTTTCTACATCTGGAAGATGATGCCTGTCCTAATTTGACGCCAGTTCCGTATGACTGACCCTAGTACCGGCACTATAATGTAAATCAGGTTTACTTTAAACACACTGTAGCTTCCCCCTCACTTATCGACCTTAATGGCAGTGAAAAATTAAACCGCGTTTGGGAAAAGCAATCGTAACCGAAGTTAATCTGTCGGTAAAGAGGGAGGAAAGGGTTCCATCTAAATGATCGGAAAAATGCAAATGAAATTGGTGGAAATGAATTTTGAAAAGGGGTAAAGTTAATAAAGAAAGTAAATTTGCGGTCGTTACGTTAACAATTAATTGGCGTTAATTAGATATTTGAGATTTGGGGTAAATTACGGTCGCCAGTCCCGTGGACAACGACTATAATAACTGAAAATGAAAGATTAATGCACATATATGTAGCACTAAAAGCGTGGCAACTGAAGGTTGACACGTGTTGTGTGAAAACTGAATGTTTGTCAGAAGTAATAAATTTCGCTCTGACTTAATTTTGCAAAAGAATTAATAAAACCGGAACATTGAAAGTTAATTTAGTGACTGAAATTAATAGTGAACTTTGTTTCTGAAGCACGACGAAATTCAATTAAATAAGGTTAGTCTTGGGCTACCTCAACAATCATTTGAAAAGCTACTTGAATCTACGAAATTTAGAAATAAGAGATTTAACTTTGAACTTGAATTAAATGAATCTGAACAATTAACAATAGTAACATTTAGTACGTACCAAGCTGAGCTGCAGTCGCAGGTAAGCTAAAATATGGTAACAAAACTCGAACTCTTAATTTGTGATTGTGTAATCTAAATATTGTAGCCAGCTATGAATACTTTAACTGAACATTGAAATTAAAGCTGTGGAATGGAATGATATTACTTTAATGCTGGCGTTTGAATTTCAACGACACTCGGGTTCATTCCGGAAAAGGAAGGGATCCTGCTTGGTAAAGCAATTGGGAAATGAGCAACAAAGGTTCATGGTAAGATGCTGTAATTTTGTGAGGCAAATGGGACAATTTTAAAAGCTGAGGACTGCCATACAGTTCTAAAACTTTACATGCTTCCAGTCTTCCTTGTTGGTTGATTGAAGGTTTGAAGTCGTCGGTCGAGTAGGTGGCGACAATCACTCATTGTCGGCCGTAGCTGTTACAGAAGTTGGATGTTGGCGCGCCTTCTTCCCGACACGGTCTCCAGCCGAAACTGGCTCTTGATGTGTGCCAGCTAACGCTTCCCGTCCGCGACACCATGTCAGAAACTAACATAGCAAGTCGAGCGCAATTACATGCTGCCGAACCCCGAAAGCGCGGCAACTCGCGGGAGCGTCACACAACACACCTGCTCCACCGCACTACTCCAGCCAGACTCCCTCTGCACTGCCCGCGCTCCACGCGGCAGAGTTAACACTACGAAAGATCCTAAACACTTCGGTTCTCCACACGACCTATCGATGTATTCGTTCGATAGCATAGCTATCCCTAGGCAAGACCCAGCGTAAAAATACAAATAGTATTTACAAAACAAACCAATTATACATCGACATATATAGTAAAACAATAACAATATATAAAGACACAGAAATGTCATATCTTCAGGTAACAAAATAAGGAAAAAATTTATAGTACAATAGACGGAAGTAGGAGGACATACATTTCCGGGGTTACAACACGCTGTAACGGTCGTGAGCGTTAGTTATCTTTGAGAATGGACGTGGTGAGTTGATGTTAGTCAAGAATGCCATTAAGGCGACAAAGACGCAATTATAAGTACCTTACTGAGTTTGAACGAGGTCGTTTAATAGGCCTACGAGAAGCTGGATGTCCCTTCTGCGATATTGCAGAAAGGCTTGGTAGGAATGTGGCCACTATACATGATTGCTGGCAGCGGTGGACACGAGAATGTTCGGTCGCAAGAAGACCAGGCTCCGGACGGCCACTTGGCACTGCGGAGTGGGAAGACTGCCGTGTTCGGCGATTGGCTGTGGCACATCGTACTGCATCTGAAGCAGCAATCCGAACAGCAGCTGGCACCGCAGTGACACAACGAACTGCTGCAGATCGGTTACTTCAAGAACAATTGGGAACCAGACGCCCTAGCGTGTGTTCCACACGCCCCCACACCACCGCCATTTGCCATGATGGCCGTGCGTTGGTTAGGAGTCCTGTAGAGGGCGTGCTGTCAACCTGTCTGTGAGCTGGGCACACTGGACCAACATCGGAAGTTACGGTCTGGGCTAAGATTTCGTATGACAACAGGACCACTCTCGTGAATATCCCATGCACCCTGACTGCAATTATGTACGTCTATTCTGTGTTTCGAACTGTTGCGCTGCCATTCATCAACAGCATACTAGGGAGCGTTTTCCAATAGGATAACGCTTGCCCACATTACGTTGTTGTGGCACAACATGCTCTACAGAGTGTCGACGTGTTGCCTTGGCCTGCTCGATCACCAGACCTATCTTCAATAGAGCACATATGGGACATCATCGAACAATTCCAGTGCCATCTATAAACAGCATTAACCGTCCCTGTATTGACCGACCAAGTGCAACAGGCGTGGAACTCCATCCCACAAACTGACATCCGGCACCTGTGCAACACAATGCATGCACGTCTGCATGCTTACATCCAACATTCTGGCGGCTACCCCGGTTATTAATGTACCAGCATTTCACATTTCCAATGGCTTCTCTCGCACTAACATTCACTTCTTATCTTTCAGTGTTAATTACTTAAATATGTTACCATGATAAATGTACTCCCGAAATTTCATGACTCTACACTAATTATTTTTAGTGTTACGATTTTTTCCGTCAGTGCCTCACTGAAGAATGAAACTACAATCAACCACACTTTCTGAAAGAATGGTTTATTTCCCAACAGCTAGGCCTAACATCAGATGGCATTGAGGATTTCTAGTACAAAATGAAATTTTTGTTTGGAGTAAAAATGTCACATTTTGTGTAACAACACAGAAGTCTGTTTCGACATGTGACGTGTTGAAGCATGAGCTAAATTAAGAGTGTTGTACGTTGGAATACTTCTCAGTTTTTCGTCTAGCCGTTTCTTATGCCCTTTTAAAAGATGACATTCATTTTTCGTGTGCTGTAGTCTTTTTCTGAAATTACAAAATTTACTGTGTGAATGTAACGTTTTTTTCCAAATGACAAAATATGTTCCAAGGCACAATACCGTCGGTACCTAGATATAAATATTATATTGAAATTTAAAAGTACTGCAGTGGTAAAAATCTTGTCAATACTGTATTTAACAGTCCGGCTATTGCATCATTACTATACTGTACATACCAATACACGTCAGTAAGTGAAATCAAATTAGGTAGACGATTATCAAAGAGCAATTACACTGATAAGCCGAAACACTAGGACTACTGCCCACCGCCGCGGTGGCGTTGCGGGCACGTGACGCGGTAACAAGACTATGTTATAGAAATTGAAGGTGGAGAGGGGAAGAAAGGAAGGGAAAGGGGAGGGATCATTGCTATCAGGTGCATTCGGACATCAAGTGAAATCGGCGGCGACGAGTGAAACTGTGTACCAGACCGGGATTCCAACCCGGGATATCCTGCTTTCTAGACAGGTGCGGTAACCACTGCGCCATCCAGGACACAGTGTTGAAGCAACTGCACAGACTAACTCGGCTCCCCTCACGGCCGATTCACACTCCCATCGAGCACCACCTGTCCGCAATACCTGTGCATTTCCTCCATATTCGCTCTTCTCAGATTCCCACAGGAGGTCGGTCGTATTATATCAATGTGTGGGGGTCTGTTATTTCGGACATTTCCGGAAGTCCAATTTTAAAATCATTAAAAAGTTTTAATTTCGTTTGCCAGTATCCCATATTCTGTGGTAAAAGACCTCCCTTTTCGAGGTACTGTCTGGAGCAGGACCGATGAGGTATGGCTTCGCTGTCCACACGTTATACAACTACTTTTAAAAATATATAGAACTTTCCTCACCATAAAATTCAGCAACTGCAGAATGAACAACATCTTCCGACCAAGTTCAATACAATACACAGAAATTAAATATGCGTAACTAAAATTATTTTCGGATGATGCTCAAAACACAATCTCATGACCAACACAAAGCAGTAGGAAATGGCGCGAATTACTTATGCTGATCTCTAGTGCTCATTCCTTCATACCCTTAGAAATAATCGGTCACAAGATTGAAACACCGACCAGGAAACATAATGTATTACTAGGTACACTGTCCTCAAGGTTCAACACTTTCCCCTAAGATATGAAGTCTTGTTCTTCAGTGATATTTGCTGAAACAGCGATGGTGACATCACACCATCAACTATAAAATAATGTCGTTGTTAAGTAGTTTATGTAGTATAAGATCACCCTATGTTCCCATCTTTGTATTTGCAAATTAATTAGAGCATTTGGAATTTCGTTTACAATACTTACATGATATTTCATATTCAGATATCTACCACTATCTTTAATTGTTCTTTGATAAAGACTATAATATAGAAATGAGTGTAATATGAGTTTTGTTAATAACATTTCGGAAATTACCATACGGAGAACGTTCTGCTGTAGATAATGTACTAAAATTAAAAAGAGAGAGAGAGAGAGAGATAATTGTGAAAACCACAACGCTGTTATTGTAGATGCAATTTAATGGCTACGACTGCTTTCGTGGCTTCATAAATGCATCTAAAATAGAAAAAATGAACACAAAAATTGAAGTACCGATTTTTAACATTAATTGTACAAGGATATCAACGGTCCTTATGTAATTCGAAAGGTACTTCTTTGTCACAGATGTAGCCCTTTTGGGGGGGGAGGAGGGTTAGGACGCCAAACGGGCCAACTTGGATAAGGAGAGGCAGCATAGGACATTTTTAATTTCCACTGTCTCTACTTTTACAAACAAATTCATAAAACTTTGTCAACATGACCAGGAAGGATTCAGAATTCACACTCATAGCAGTAGAAATTCAAAAACATGACAAAATATTTTTTTTACATGTGAAATTTCATAATTTTGTCACTTACTATTGGCTGCATTTGTTGCTGTAGGCACACTTTTCTTCATAAGTAAGAGAGATTCTTCGATGAATTTTGCACAGCGTACAAACCATACTTATAGGGTATGAAACTCTATAATTTCCCAAATCTATTAAAAACTGTGTACGTGATGACTGGGTGTTGTGTGATGTCCTTAGGTTAGTTAGGGTTAAGTAGTTCTAAGTTCTAGGGGACTGATGACCATAGATGTTAAGTCCCATAGTGCTTAGAGCCAAAAACTGTGTAAAACTTGAGAAAATTATCTATAAAATTTGAGTTTTTCTAAATATGAAATTTAAAATGTAACAGCTCATTCATTTTTTCATAAATGAAACAAATTCTAGAGTTTCATATGTTTTGTGTTGTGCAAAATTCATCCAAGGATCTATCTTACTTATGAGGAAAAGTGTACATATAGCAACAAATGCAGCCAATAGTAGGTAAAAAAAGATGAAATTTCAAATGTAAAAAATTATTTTGTTATGTTTTTGAACAACTACTGCTATTAGTGTGAATCCTGAATCCTTTCTGGTCATGATGACAAAGTTTTATGAATTTATTTGTAAAAGTACAGACAGTGGAAATTAAAATGTCCCGTGGTGCCTCACGTCCTCCAAGTCGGCCCGTTTGACGTCCTACCCCCTTAAGAGTGGTAAAAGGAAGTAGAAGCTTTCACATTCATAATACTGGTGTTACAGTCTCTATCACGCATTGAAATATCCAATTCCTGAACATCGAAAATTGAAGAGCTACCAACCTCTGCCCTGCGCACCGATCAGGTGCTATAAGAGAAATGACGCACGAAAGTAACAACATTTTGTGAAATTGCACGCTGGGGGCTTTTATGTTTACATGATTCATTTGCAGTAAAACATACATACCAGGCAGCTACAATGCGACAGCTGCTAGGTCGATGATGATCTCAGCAGTGAAAATCAACGTGTTGTAGTAACGAAGTCTGTAAATAGCGTTGTATATCGGCGTCGTTATTTTGCTCACTTTTCTGTAAGAGTAACTGTGTGGTCGTCTGCTGCCATTACCAGAAAATTTGAATAAGTTTCTAATTTTTAATTTCTTCATTTGGATTAACTAGGACTGCCCTATTACGCGGAAACTATATTTTTTTTAGTGTATGTTTAGAAGGAGAATGCTAACAAGTCAGAGTGAAAGACGCAGAGCTAGAGAGACGCAATTTTTACGATATGCAAAATTAATTACACAGGGAAGCCAATGAAACTCATATAAATCGAAAGGAACTTTGCCGTAGATGTGCACGAAAGAAAAAAAAATCATATGTATACATAGCCATTAGGAAAGGTACGAAGTAGACACACACACATGAGAAAAGTTTTCCTTTGTCTCTGAAATTGCAACCAGCTCGTACCGAGCGGAACGATCAGGTGCTACGGTAGAAACGACACACAAAAGTAACAACGTTCCGCGGTGTTGCGTTGCAGGTAGTTTGTTTGCAGTAACACGCGCACAGCGGACAGCTACAGCAACTGGTACGTCATTGATGTTGTCACCAGTGGAAAACGAAACGTAATAACGAAACCGTCAGGCACAACAAACATTGTTTATTAGCGTCGCTTTTTCACTTACTTTTGGCTTCTAAGAGTAAACGGAACAAATTCTGTGTTCGTTTGACACTGTCACCACAAAATTTATACTGTTCCTAATTTTCAATATCTTCATTTTGAAGAGCTACAATGTCCCTTATTATAAGGAAACTAGATTTGTTTCGGTTTATACCTCGAAGAAGTACATTAACGTGTCAGACTGAAAGACAAAGAGCTCGAGACACACAATTTTTGCGTAGAGAAAGTAATAAGAACAACGCAAATTTTCATAACGGTATTTTTATTACCGTTCTGAAAGATACATTAAATGTGGACTTGACATAATTTCAAATAATTTTGAGAAATGTAATTGCTTTTTGATGAATTTACAGTCCAGATCTTGTAACGAAAATCATTTCGCGTCTGAGGTGACTTCACGCGATACAACGGCATTCACAGTGTGTTGTTATAAAAGTTAATTTGGCTCCGTTAACACAGTATTTATTTTTCAACGCAGTGTATCAGAGACTCTGTTCAAGTGATCGAATAGTTAACGAGAAATCAAAGCATTGTTTCAAGAATACATGTAGCTGTAATGCAGCATTTGCCACGGATGAAAGCTGGCTTAAGCCAGAGATAAATTCTGCCGAAATTTTTACAAAGGTACACACGGTGTTTAGAAAGGATAGATTGCATGCAACCGGTGGTGGAGTGTTCATCGCTGTTAGTAGTAGTTTATCCTGTAGTGAAGTAGAAGTGGATAGTTCCTGTGAATTATTATGGGTGGAGGTTACACTAAACAACCGAACTAGGTTAATAATTGGCTCCTTTTACCGACCTCCCGACTCAGCAGCATTAGTGGCAGAACAACTGAGAGAAAATTTGGAATACATTTCACATAAATTTTCTCAGCATGTTATAGTCTTAGGTGGAGATTTCAATTTACCAGATATAGACTGGGACACTCAGATGTTTAGGACGGGTGGTAGGGACAGAGCATCGAGTGACATTATACTGAGTGCACTATCCGAAAATTTCCTCGAGCAATTAAACAGAGAACCGACTCGTGGAGATAACATCTTGGACCTACTGATAACAAACAGACCCGAACTTTTCGAATCTGTATATACAGAACAGGGAATCAGTGATCATAAGGCCGTTGCAGCATCCCTGAATATGGAAGTTAATAGGAATATAAAAAAAGGGAGGAAGGTTTATCTGTTTAGCAAGAGTAATAGAAGGCAGATTTCAGACTACCTAACAGATCAAAACGAAAATTTCTGTTCCGACACTGACAATGTTGAGTGTTTATGGGAAAAGTTCAAGGCAATCGTAAAATGCGTTTTAGACAGGTACGTGCCGAGTAAAACTGTGAGGGACGGGAAAAACCCACCGTGGTACAACAACAAAGTTAGGAAACTACTGCGAAAGCAAAGAGAGCTCCACTCCAAGTTTAAACGCAGCCAAAACCTCTCAGACAAACTGAAGCTAAACGATGTCAAAGTTAGCGTAAGGAGGGCTATGCGTGAAGCGTTCATTGAATTCGAAAGTAAAATTCTATGTACCGACTTGACAGAAAATCCTAGGAAGTTCTGGTCTTACGTTAAATCAGTAAGTGGCTCGAAACAGCATATCCAGACACTACGGGATGATGATGGCATTGAAACAGAGGATGACACGCGTAAAGCTGAAATACTAAACACCTTTTTCCAGAGCTGTTTCACAGAGGAAGACCGCACTGCAGTTCCTTCTCTAAATCCTCGCACAAACGAAAAAATGGCTGACATCGAAATAAGTGTCCAAGGAATAGAAAAGCAACTGGAATCACTCAATAGAGGAAAGTCCACTGGACCTGACGGGATACCAATTCGATTCTACACAGAGTACGCGAAAGAACTTGCCCCCCTTCTAACAGCCGTGTACCGCAAGTCTCTAGAGGAACGGAGGGTTCCAAATGATTGGAAAAGAGCACAGATAGTCCCAGTCTTCAAGAAGGGTCGTCGAGCAGATGCGCAAAACTATAGACCTATATCTCTTACGTCGATCTCTTGTAGAATTTTAGAACATGTTTTTTGCTCGCGTATCATGTCATTTCTGGAAACCCAGAATCTACTATGTAGGAATCAACATGGATTCCGGAAACAGCGATCGTGTGAGACCCAACTCGCCTTATTTGTTCATAAGACCCAGAAAATATTAGATACAGGCTCCCAGGTAGATGCTATTTTTCTTGACTTCCGGAAGGCGTTCGATACAGTTCCGCACTGTCGCCTGATAAACAAAGTAAGAGCCTACGGAATATCAGACCAGCTGTGTGGCTGGATTGAAGAGTTTTTAGCAAACAGAACACAGCATGTTGTTATCAATGGAGAGACGTCTACAGACGTTAAAGTAACCTCTGGCGTGCCACAGGGGAGTGTTATGGGACCATTGCTTTTCACAATATATATAAATGACTTAGTAGATAGTGTCGGAAGTTCCATGCGGCTTTTCGCGGATGATGCTGTAGTATACAGAGAAGTTGCTGCATTAGAAAATTGTAGCGAAATACAGGAAGATCTGCAGCGGATAGGCACTTGGTGCAGGGAGTGGCAACTGACCCTTAACACAGACAAATGTAATGTATTGCGAATACATAGAAAGAAGGATCCTTTATTGTATGATTATATGATAGCGGAACAAACACCGGTAGCAGTTACTTCTGTAAAATATCTGGGAGTATGCGTACGGAACGATTTGAAGTGGAATGATCATATAAAACTAATTGTTGGTAAGGCGGGTACCAGGTTGAGATTCATTGGGAGAGCGCTTAGAAAATGTAGTCCATCAACAAAGGAGGTGGCTTACAAAACACTCGTTCGACCTATACTTGAGTATTGCTCATCAGTGTGGGATCCGTACCAGGTCGGGTTGACGGAGGAGATAGAGAAGATCCAAAGAAGAGCGGCGCGTTTCGTCACTGGGTTATTTGGTAACCGTGATAGCGTTACGGAGATGTTTAATAAACTCAAGTGGCAGACTCTGCAAGAGAGGCGCTCTGCATCGCGGTGTAGCTTGCTCGCCAGGTTTCGAGAGGGTGCGTTTCTGGATGAGGTATCGAATATATTGCTTCCCCCTACTTATACTTCCCGAGGAGATCACGAATGTAAAATTAGAGAGATTAGAGCGCGCACGGAGGCTTTCAGACAGTCGTTCTTCCCGCGAACTATACGCGACTGGAACAGGAAAGGGAGGTAATGACAGTGGCACGTAAAGTGCCCTCCGCCACACACCGTTGGGTGGCTTGCGGAGTATCAATGTAGATGTAGATGTAGATCATTTCTGCGGCTAAAATTTCAGGCAAGTTAAGATATATGACATTTGCTAACACAGATCCGACGCAATTGGTCGATTTCCAGTCCTTCAGAATTGTTACGTAATAATCGACAAACGTCCTTCACTTTAGGCTGCAAAAGCTATGATGAATTTCCATCTGTGATTTTCGATTTATACAAGTTTCACGAAGCTGTATAATTTAATTCTTCATTGGAATATAGAACTACCTTTGATTAAAAAAAGTGGAGTCGTATGGCATTAATAGCTGGAAGGAAAAGGACACGTTCAGCTGCCTAATCGAAAAGGTTTTCCTTATCCTTTGCGCCCGCAGGTATCTTTCCTTCGAGTAGTATGAGAGCTATGTGCGGAGGTGTATCTGATAAATGTATTTGACTGTGTGTGTGTGTGTGTGTGTGTGTGTGTGTGTGTGTGTGTGTGTGTGTGTGTGCGCGCGCGCGTGTGTGTGTGACTGTATGTTTGTAGTGTAGAGTCATGTTCGTGCTGGAAATGATAATAGGAGGGGTAGGGTAACATCCTGTGCCGGCACATAGCCTTCTCCTCGTAAAGAGCAACAAGGGGAGCCACCGAGTTTAAGGTTCCCTCCAGAATGGTAGATCACCATCAACAGTGGTCCACACACATCATACGATAGTTATTGTGTAACTGCAACAAGTTAAAATGGGCGTTCGTCATCATTTTAAGCTGAGATTAGCTTCTTAAAGAAAATTAGCAGACTTCTAAATCAAGATACCACACTGTCCAATTAACGTAAATGTTATCTAAGGGAGGAACAGCCATCTACACATTCACGGCTATTGTTAACTAGAAACTGACAGAAATGCAGCTACTCATCCCGTTATATATGCTACTCGTATGCCAGAGCGCAGTTTATGGTGAAGCACAATACGGGGAACTTTAACAAAGCCCAAAGCTTCAGGGTCTGGCGCCATTGTCTAGCGCTGTTACATGGAAACGTTGACACTGCGCATTATAAACTCCCGGTAGGAGACCTCTTGTGCGTTGCTGACAGTTCTGAAGTCTATACTTTAACGAACGATGTGGAGCAGATATCTGCTGAATGGACTGTCTTTCAAGAGGAACTGTGTTTAAACTAGCGTGCGGCCATGTATATCTAGCGCTCCTATGCTTTACTCACTTCGACTAAGGTAAATCCCGAGATAGTTGTTTTCAAAATGCGAGGTGCAATTTCTGTTGCAGTCTTCGTCCAATGTGATACTGTGCTCCACTTATAGTGGCTTCTTTAGTTAAGGGTCTTGTATTAAATCTTTACATTTAAACTTCTTGGACATGCAGAATTATGTATAGTGTAGTGCGGAAGAATACAATGCGCTACAACTCACAATGTCTAATTTTAGTATTATAAAGCAATAACTTATCAGTCTGGTTGAGAGAATTCTCAGGAAATAGTGACATCATTTGTAACGATGCACTCATTCCACAGTACGGTGTTTGTACACCTGGTTTTAATAGTGCATCATACGAGCGATTTCAATACCAGAGCACTTTAATCACAAAGATTTTCCAATCGCTGGCCTTACTGGACATTGGATAGTACATATTCTCTAATAAACCGTTAAAGTTTCCGATTTTAGCTTAATACCAGTAATGATTAATAATTTCTCTTGACTCTAATAAATTATAATTTTTATACTTTATAAGTATTGGTCTAATTTTCTGTCGTATTCGTATGCGATGTGGCACTATTACATGCTTGATGAAACTCAAATGATGCAAGAACGCCTTCATTCCCTGTTTCCATAAGCTTTTATGTCAGTTTCCACATACGCTCTTTCACTGAAGACCAAACATATAATTTCACCACTGAAACTTCCTGGAAGATGAAGACTGTGTTTCACTGGGACTATCACTGCTAACGAGCCTCCCTCACCGCTTGACCTGCCAGAAAATATCAAATCAGCGCTAATTACACTGAAGAGTTTATATTCTTTTTGGAAAATGATTATACACTGAACCGCCAAAGAAACTGATACAGGCACGCGTATTCAAATACAGAGTTATGTAAAGGCAACGCCTATAAGAGACGACAAGTTTTGACGCAGTTCTTAGATCGGTTACCCCTGGGAGAATGGCATGCTATCAAGATTTAATTAAATATCAGCTCGGTCTTATAGGCGGCGCACCAGCGATGGGAAACAGCATCTGCGAGATAGAGATGAAATGAGGATTGTCCCGTACGACCATTTCACGAGTGTAAAGTGAACATCAGGAATCCGGTGAAACAGCAAATCTCCGACATCGCTGCGGCTGGAAAAAAGTTCCTGCAAGAACGAGACCAGCGACGACTGAAGAGGACCGTTCAAAGTGACAGCAGTGCAACCCTTCAACAAATAGCTGCAGACTTCATTACTGCCCCCTCAACAAGTGTCAGCGTCCGAACCATTCAACGAAACATCATCGATATGGGCTTTCGGAGCCGAAGCTCGTGTACCCTTGATGACTGCACAACACAAAGCTTTACGCCTCGTCTGAGCCCGTGAACACCGACGTTGGACTGTTGACGACTGGAAACATGTTGCTTGGTCGGCCGAGACCTTTTTCAAATTGTATCAAGCGGATGAACGTGTACGGGTATTGAGACAACTTCATTCATCCACAGACTCTGTATGTCAGCAGGGGGCTGTTCAAGCTGGTGGAGGCTCCGTAATGGTGTGGAGCGTGCGCAATTGGAGTGATATGGGACCCCTGATACGTCTACGTAGATACGACTCTGACAGGTAAAGAGATGGGGCCCCTCCACGCCCGCACTAACGTGGTGACCAAACCAAAAGTTCTACTGTCACCTCCGTCAACATGTTAGTTATCTAATGGGTGGATCACAGGATGCTGGGCTGTGATGTTATCCGTGCCTCTGGGTAAGACTACGCATTAACACGGTCCATCAGGTGATAAATAGTGGACGAAACGCGAGTGAGGGTAGCGATTTGAAGAGCAGAGGGGAAAAAGTGCCAAGGCTCGTGCCGTGGGAAAAAAACCTCTGCGACAGTCGGATGTGTAGTAAGAGCAGTAGTGGCTTACTAGCTGCAATAGTTCATGCAGGGTTGGATTTGTTAGTATGGGTATCATGCATCATTACCGTGGCAAGCGATGGCGATATATCCCAGTTGCTGCAGCCGCTACATTCCTGGAACAATCAAGATCGTTATATAGTAGTGGGAGATCGGCCATAGATCATCTCACTGTGTGGGGGATGTGTGGACCTTGTCTGCATGCAGTGTACGGTACGGCTTCCCTGCATGGTGCTGGATATCCAGTAATGGCGTCTGATTAACAGAGGCTCACCTGTACCGTTGTGTTTGCGTGTTCTTGGCCATAGATGTTAGGTCCATACAAGTATGTCTTTTGGTCTTTTATGTTTCCATCTATGGTTGTGGTCGTAGTTCCCCAGATTCAGAATAAACGGGTTCTGCGAATGTCTGGAGTTTCTGTATAGTCTTGTGATGAGTTTGTGGATTACCTCCGTGAGAGTCTCAAGTCGGTATTCCCGGTGAAGGTCCGCGATGCGTGTGTATCGTGGAGCATTGCTTATGATTTTGAGTACTTTGTTTTGTATGAGCTGTAGACGGCGCAGGCGTGTAGGTGCAGCGTATCCCCAGACAGGAGCTGCGTACGTCATCAGGGGTCGAATAAGTGTCATGTACAGGGACCTCGACACCCTTCTGTGCTACGCCTGTTGAGCATGGGGTAGAGCTGTTTGAGCCTCGCGCTAGCTCGGTTGGTCATGTCTTGTATGTGGTCCCCCCAGAGTAATTTCCGGTCCAGCCAGACACCGAGGTATTTGACTTTCTCGCGGAAACGTATTGGACGTGCATGTAGAGTTATTGGTCTGCAGTAGCGGTGTTTGCGCAGTTGCTTCGGTCTTCTAGTGAACAGAAAGGCTTCGCACTTGTCGACGTTTACTCTAACACGCCATTTCTCCAACCAAGGCTCGGCCACTCTGAGTGCAGTCTGTAGGCTTGACGTAATGTTTGATGGTTTCCAATCTTGCGCAAGGATGGCTGTGTCATCCGCGTAGATTGCCATCGTTGTGTTGTGTGTGGTTGGGAGATCGTTTATGTAGAGGTTAAACAGTAGGGGCCCTAGGATGCTTCCCTGGGGTACTCCCGCATGTATACCGTGTCGTGTTGATTGTTTTCCCTGCGCGTCAGTGTTGAAACTCCTGTCTGTGAGGTATGAGTGTATCAGACGCACCAGCCCGTCGGGGAATCCCGCGTCGCTGAGTTTGCGAATGAGGCCGTTGTGCCATAGACGGTCGAAAGCCTTTTCGATGTCCAGGAACACCGCCCCTGTAGCTTTGTTTATGTTGAAGCCATGTGTTATATGTTCAACGACCCGTAAGAGTTGTTGTGTTGTGGAGTGGTGATTCCTGAAGCCTAATTGCTCCGGTCTCAGGATGTCATTTGTTATGCAGTGCCTAGTGATGCGTTGAGAATCACCTTCTCAACAATCTTACTGTGCGAGCTCAGAAGGCTGATGGTAATTTTGTGGGAGGCTGTGGTCTTTCCCCGGCTTCCTGAACATCAGGACCTTGGCCGTATTCCAGAAGTAGGGGAAATGTTGGTGTTTTAGTATGGCATTCGTTATGTGTGTTAGGTACTCAGTAGCTTTATCCGTGAACTCCTGGATGACACGGTTTTGAATGCCATCATGACCAGGGGCTTTCCTAGCAGCGGAATGCATTATAGCCCAGGAGACTTCGGCTGTGCTAGCACGTCGAATGTCGTCGCGCGATGGTTGGGCTAGAATGCGTGTAATCACTTGATCAGTAGCAAGTGTGAACACTGGATCTGATGGTACCAGGTTCGGTGTGAATGACGCTGCGAGTGTGCGAGCCATTAGTTCTGCTTTCTCTTCTGCTGAGTATGCAGGTCCGTCAGTCCCTTGAAGCGTTGGGGTATATATTTTCTCCCTGGTGATGTGTCGGGCTAGTTGCCACACGCCAGGTCATGCGGTGTCCAGCCCTTCGAGTTTTTGGATCCACTGTTGTGATCTATGTGTTTGTATTTTATCCTGTATGATGCCCTGTAGCCTGTTAATGTGCCGTTTGAAGTACTGACGCCTAGTGCGCTGCCATTGTCTCCTGAGGCGATTCCTCATTGATATTTGGCCCAGGATTTTCTGGGGCAGGGCCGCACTGTGTTGTTGTGAGGTGCGATCAGGTATGGTGCCTGCCATTGCGTCCTGGACGGCGTTAGTGAGGGTTTCTACTGCCTCGTCAATTTGTGCTGTTTCGTTAATTTCGTGTATGGGTGGGATGTGGCTATCGAGCGTTTCCTTGAACAATGTCCAATTCGCACACCCATAGTCCAACATCTTGCGTTGTTCTATGTGCTGCAGTGTTTCCTCAATGTATAGTATTACAGGTTGACAGTTTGAGGGCAGATCCTGTCTGTTCTTCTGCATCCATTCTGACGAGCAATTCCAGCAGGACAATGCGACATCCCACGCGTCCAGAATTGCTACAGAGTGGTCCCAGGAACACCCTCCTGAGTTTAAACACTCCTGCTGGCCACCAGACTCACCAGACATGAACATTACTGAGCATATCTTGGATGCCTAGTAATGTGCTGCTCAGAAGAGTTGTCCAGCCCCTCGTACTATTACGGATTTACAAACAGCCCTACAGGGTTCTTGGTGTCAGTTCAGTCCAGCACTACTTCAGACACTAGCCGAGTCTGTGGGATCCTGCCCACTCGTCTCTTATACGGCGCCTAAAGGATGCTGCTTTCTCTGATAGCTATACAACAATTCAAGCAAATGACGTTAATAATTTTTGTTATTATAAAGAAGATTGGCAGTACTTAACTTTGGATTTACAACGGGTTGTTGCAAGCGATGGTCGACATGCAGACAGTCAGTGTCCTTCACTATATACCATGTCCATGTAAGTAGTCACATTCGCTCATAAGCCACTGCTATCGTTAAGATCTCTGCTCGTCTTGGCCTCTCTGCTGGGGTCCGTCTTCTACTGTCCGGCCGAGGCTGGCAGGAACGGCGGCTATATTCTCTTCATGCAGAGGCCGCTCCTGTCGTGGTGCGGTCCTAGTCAGGTGACTATGACCTGACGTCGTTTCACAGCCTTCTCTGCGATAACGTTCCATGCTGACATCCGGCGCTAGTGGGATGTGGCTATCGAGCGTTTCCTTGAACAATGTCCAATTCGCACACCCGTAGTCCAACATCTTGCGTTGTTCTATGTGCTGCAGTGTTTCCTCAATGTATAGTATTACAGGTTGATGGTTTGAGGGCAGATCCTTTCTGTTCTTCTGCATCCATTCTGACGAGCAGTTCCAGCAGGAATTCGTTTTGCGGCACTTCTGCGTACTTGCGTAGGCCGTACACGATATTAGGCAGGTGTGCATGTGTGTCTACTAATTTGTATTGAAACTGGTTCATTATCAGCACGAATAACCGTTCCTTGAATCTGCAAAGGTATTATCATCAGTATATGGATTGTTCTTGTAAACTTCTTTATATCACATACAAGTACAAGCATGTTCCAGGAATGTGAAATTACCACTTCCCATGCCTTCACAATGTCTCACACAGACCTGTTATTATTTATCCGTTACTACAGGCAGTCAGTCGATGTTATTCAAGTTTCTGCAAGGATAGCAAAGCAAACATCCTACAGCAATGTAGATATTAAATTTATTATTTCTAGCCTTCAGTTCCTTGGTGAAGTGTGTTTTGTGTATCACACACCATAGATATAAGCAAAATTGTTGAAAATACTATTCAGTAACACTCTCTCTAAAAGCTGATGCCCAAACGTACTATAATATCTAGTACAGCAGTGGTTGTTTTCTTACAGATATTTAATAATGATTTTAAAATTATTTTTGAGTAATTTTGTTAGAGTTTTGTATAATAATATTTATCGACGAAAAGTTAACTGTTATCATATGGAACATATCGAGTGTTAGGGAGAAGTATAAGTGCAGATATTTTTATTGGTGAAAGAGGGCACTGTGTTGAACAACATTACACCAGTATTTGTTTCTTTTGCAGACTGATAATTACAGCTGTTAGGAGTAGTATGTCTTTATGTTGGTTAGTAACTCCAAGTACATGTGGCAAGTTATTTTCCTCTGGGCAGCTGGTGAGGTGTTGAAGTGTGGATACTTGGACGCAAACAATTTAGTCTATACTGACAGGAAAACTGTTAGAAGCAGAGAAAAAAGAACTAACACAATGAAGTGGAAACATATTACGGTATTAATGATCACAATATATGAACTTTTACCTTGAACTCCCTGTGTTATGCACAACATTCCTTCTGTCAGAATAAGCTCGCGTAGAGGATAGTAGATAACTCTGTACAGCTATGGCTCTTCAGCGTATAAGCTGTGTCTATGTCACATACCGCTGTAACCTTTCTTCCAGACGTGCTAGATCTGCAAGGTATGCAGGAATACTTCTGTGAAATTTGGAAGTTAGAAGAAGAGGTACTGCTGGATGTAAAGGCGTGAGAGCGCTTCATGAGTCATGCTTGGATAGCTCATTTGCTGAGCTTTTGTCCTAGGTTCGAGTCCCAGTCCAGCATGCGGCTTTTTTATGCTAGAAAATTTCAAATCACCACAAGTTTCAAACTGTCACACCCTACGCTGCAGCGTGAAAGTTTATTCTGCAATTTCATCATTGTTTTCGAAAACGGTGTTATTACATAGCCTGTGCAATCAAATTGTTTGCAATGAAATTGTTCCAAATGGGCGCTCATTTACTACGTGTAGGGCCTTTCTGCAGCGGCAACACCGCAGACAGACTATCGATGCGGGTTGCTGGCTCCGCTTCGAAGTCTGTCCGGCCCAAGCGTGTTTTTCCCAGCAAGTACCACAGTTGACAGCAAACACGTAGGTGCGGCCACGGTCCATAAGAGGGCATCAACCAACAGCAGAGGAAAGGGGGGCGACGTCCGTCGAACTATTCTTGGCGATGAGGTGTGTGCAAATAGTCCCGGAAATACCCTTGCGCCCGGGGCTAGATAAGTCAGCGCCCGGCCGCTCAGTGGGCAGTTCTCGACTCGCCGAATACGGAGAAGATAGGCCCGTCAAGCGGTGTGCCACCTCGACCATCCTCTTTGCCGCAACAATTGTGATACATAGCTTCCGTCGTGTTAGGCTAGCTACCAGCTGCTAACAGCCGACTTGGTCGTGGAACAGTTGTACGGGTATAGAGTCGATGGGAACTGTGACTGTAGGAATTAGTTGTTACTTGCTTGATCCGCAGAATGGATCTTTATTGTATTGTTGGTTTTGAAGAGTGTGTTTTCTGTTGGTGGTTTATTGTAGTTTCCTTAGTAAATAAGTTGGCAAAAAGAGTTGGTTCTTGCTCTTAGATTTAGCACAGACGATGTGTGTTGTGCACTGGGAAGGAAATGAATAAGCTGTACAGAGTTATCTACTATCCTCTACGCGAGCTTATTCTGACAGAAGGAATGTTGTGCATAACACAGGGAGTTCAAGGTAAAAGTTCATATATTGTGATCATTAATACCGTAATATGTTTCCACTTCATTGTGTTAGTTCTTTTTTCTCTGCTTCTAACAGTTTTCCTGTCAGTATAGACTAAATTGTTTGCGTCCAAGTATCCACACTTCAACACCTCACCAGCTGCCCAGAGGAAAATAACTTGCCACATGTACTTGGAGTTACTAACCAACATAAAGACATACTACTCCTAACAGCTGTAATTATCAGTCTGCAAAAGAAACAAATACTGGTGTAATGTTGTTCAACACAGTGCCCTCTTTCACCAATAAAAATATCTGCACTTATACTTCTCCCTAACACTCGATATGTTCCATATGATAACAGTTAACTTTTCGTCGATAAATATTATTATACAAAACTCTAACAAAATTACTCAAAAATAATTTTAAAATCATTATTAAATATCTGTAAGAAAACAACCACTGCTGTACTAGATATTATAGTACGTTTGGGCATCAGCTTTTAGAGAGAGTGTTACTGAATAGTATTTTCAACAATTTTGCTTATATCTATGGTGTGTGATACACAAAACACACTTCACCAAGGAACTGAAGGCTAGAAATAATAAATTTAATATCTACATTGCTGTAGGATGTTTGCTTTGCTATCCTTGCAGAAACTTGAATAACATCGACTGACTGCCTGTAGTAACGGATAAATAATAACAGGTCTGTGTGAGACATTGTGAAGGCATGGGAAGTGGTAATTTCACATTCCTGGAACATGCTTGTACTTGTATGTGGTATAAAGAAGTTTACAAGAACAATCCATATACTGATGATAATACCTTTGCAGATTCAAGGAACGATTATTCGTGCTGATAATGAACCAGTTTCAATACAAATTAGTAGACACACATGCTATTAGCACTTAATAAAATTCTTTTCAAAATTATTTAGCGAATTGAATTAGCAATAGTAACCGAACAATTGCGTTCAGGTTTACTGAAAATTTATTACTGGTACCAGAATATACAGGGTGATTCAAAAAGAATACCACAATTTTGAAAATTGAGAACTCTGCAAAGATGAAAAGGCGCTGAAGATGTACAAACTACTATATGAATGTGGAATAAATACTGTTCTGATATAAGAGTTGGTGACCATTCGATGGTCACAGATCTGAAGGATATTTTACGTTAAAATCTATAAATTACTGGGTGGTTTATAGCGGACGGGAAAATGCTTTGTAATGGTTTGATTCTTATTTCAGTGCAGAACAGGATTACATTAATGGCAACATGCCTAAGTGTTCAAAGTATCAGCAGTTATTGTTCCCTTTTTTCCAACATTCATCTGTAGCACCACGCTCAAAATATTCCGATTCTCTACTGTTCTGGTTTTCGCACCTGCCACCTCTTGCAGTCTTCGGAATTACGTGGATGTTATTTTTCCGAAAGTCAGATGGTATGTCGCCAGACACACCAACGCGAATAGTCGTTTTGATGTCACTTTCTACAGTGATTTTAGGAATTCTGATGAAGTGTTATCTACCCCTTCTGCCTTATTATATCACAAGTGTTCCAAAGCTCGCTTAAATTCTGATTCTAATACTGGATCCCCTACTCTTCTAAATCGTCTCGTGTTTCTTCTCCTGTCGTAAACGACAAATCTTCCCCCTAAATGGTTCAAATGGCTCTGAGCGCTATGGGACTTATCATCTGAGCCGGCTGGTGTGGCCGAGCGGTTCTAGGCACTTCAGTCTGGAACCGCGCGACCGCTGCCGTCGCAGGTTCGAATCCTGCATCGGGCATGGATGTGTGTGATGTCCTTAGGTTAGTTAGGTTTAAATAGTTCTAAGTTCTAGGGGACTGATAACCTCAGATGTTAAGTCCCATAGTGCTCAGAGCCATTTGAATCATTTTTTAACTTATCATCTGAGGTCATCAGTCCCATAGAACTTAGAGCTTCTTAAACCTAACTAACCTAAGGGCACCATTCACACCCATGCCCAAGGCAGGATTCGAACCTGCGACCGTAGCAGTCTTGCGGTTCCGGACTGAAGCGCCTAGTACCGCTCGCTCATCGCAGCCGGCAATCTTCCCCCTCAGAGAAGCCTTCAATGTACTCTTTTCACCTATCCGCTCTCTTGGGGGAAATGAAGCCTCCAGTTGGGTTTGAGCAGTTGACGTGTGTGTAGTGGTGGTGGTTTAGAAAAGATAAATCACTTCGACGGATCAAGAGAAACTAGACATGCTTCTCTTCATGGAGCCTCTTCTTTACTTAACTGAAGTAGCAAGGCACATCTGGTATTTGTACCAATGATGAAACCGTCAGATGTTGTTCCCTTTCTGTGGTCCCTGTTCCTTGCTACCACTTCCCAACTGTCTTCACCCTTCTTCCCCCTTAACCCCATCAACTCCTCGCTAACACTGTCCAGTTCAGCTTTAAGGGCTCTAAACTTTACTTCTTGTTCAGCTATTTTCCTATCCCTTTAGCAAACTTTGCAATACCATGGAAGCGACTCATTTACATCCCCAGTTCCCATGCTGCTACATCCCCCCCCCCCCCCCCCCCAGTGTAACCATCTGTCATAACAGCACCATAGAATGCCAGAACTAACTTTCTTACGATAGCTCAAAAACTTCACTGTCATGATTGTTCGTAATCTTTTCCCAAAAAATTATATGAAGATTAACAGTAATATTTAATGAACTACAGATCACAAGAGTCTCTAAAGTTATGTGCAATAATAATATATGTGTATACTATTAACAGAGTCACGTAATGCACTTAAAAGAGCGTTAAAAATAGTGTTAAAACCTGTACACCTAGAAAATTAGGCCCAAGATCGAGTATGCGCTATATGGACTTTAACGCGTTTTGAAAAGAAATAAAGGATAAAACTTAAAATCTTTAATTCGCAGAAGAGGTACGAATACTAAATATATATGTAACGAAAGCAACTTAAATTTTTCACCTAATACTTAAGCAAACGGCTTAATTTTGTTTGAAAACCTACGTCTATAATAAGCGGACAATTTTCTGTACAGGTTACGTAACTCTCGGAACCGACGTGATGAAAACTTTTTTTTTTTTTTGATGTGTGTATATAAAAGCGCTTAGGACTGGTTTCCTTTTTCTTATGAGAAATACTTTGAAACAAGAGAAACCTTCAATAGACAGTATGAAACAGGCTCTAATTAACTTCCTTACGGTCTAATATTAACTTAATTGACTTTTCTTTCAGAATTAAATATTTATCTTCAAGAGCTTAATATTCAAGCCTGTGTGGTCTGCGCCAATAGGACAGAATTTGACACGATATCGCTCAGGAGGAGCTCCAACAACAAACTTCCTCCATCAGATCCAAGCCGAATAACTGTTTGCATCAGGCCCAGAGGTGGACCATCGCGTTATTGACTTGCTCAATTTCTTAAGTTCTTTGTCTTGAATAAATCACCCACTTTTCTGATATTGTGTAAGTAGGCTGTTTAGGTTTTTATGTTGGTAACGCCACGTAGTGCTCTGTATGAAAATCGCTGACTGCGCTGTGGGCATTCTGTGGCTGGTTGGACTCATTGTTGGAATATTCGCTAGTGTAGTGTTGGGCAGTTGGAGGTGAACATCGTGTAGCGTTGGGCAGTTCGACGTGAGCCGACAGCAGTGGTTGGTGTGGGGAGAGAGATGCCAGAGTTTTGAGAGATTACTATGAGCGGACGATCTGGACGTGTGTCCGTCACAAAAAGGAAATTTATTTAATTGGATGTCACAAAATTATATAAAGTTAGAAACTTTTATTTAGCTGGATGTATTGGCGCTCGCTGTATTGCAGTAGTTCGAGTCACGAAGATTTTTGTGCGGTAAGTGATTCATGAAAGGTATAAGTTATTGTTAGTCAGGGCTATTCTTCTGTAGGAATTACTGAAAGTCAGATCGCGTTGCGCTAAAATATTGTGTGTCAGTTTAGTGATGATCAGAATAAGTAAAGAGAAAACTGTCTTAGTGCATTGAGTTTTGCTCAGCTGTTTGAAAATCAAATAACGTAATAGTTTTTCCAGCACTGTCATTCTTTACATTCAAAGGAAAAGTTTCATAATTGTAATCACTTCTTTGTCTGTAGATGTACGTAGCATAATTCGCATAATTCCTTCGTGGTACGTCTTTTTTTATATACACACATCAAAAAAAAAAGTTTTCATCACGTCGATTCCGAGAGTTACGTAACCTGTACAGAAAATTGGAATAGAGATCAACATGAACATTACTACCGCTCTTTTTATCGCTAATGAAAACCACACATTGCGTTGTTGTACCACCATACAGCGAGACCTTCAAAGGTGGAGGTCCAGACTGCTGTACACACTGGTACCTCTAATACCCAGTAGCACGTTCTCTTGCATTGATGCTTGCCGCCGGCCGTAGTAGCCGTGCGGTTCTAGGCGCTACAGTCTGGAGCCGAGCGACCCCTACGGTCGCAGGTTCGAATCCTGCCTCGGGCATGGATGTGTGTGATGTCCTTAGGTTAGTTTGGTTTAATTAGTTCTAAGTTATAGGTGACTGATGACCTCAGACGTTAAGTCGCATAGTGCTCAGAGCCATTTGATGCTTGCCTGTATTCGTCGAAGCATACTATCCACAAGTTCATCAAAGCACTGTTGCTCCAGATTGTCCCACTCCTCAATGGCGGTTCGGTGTAGATCCCTCAGAGTGGTTGGTGGCTCACGTCGTCCATAAACAGCCCTTTTCGATCTATACCAGGCATGAACGATAGGGGTCATGTCTGGAGAACACGCTGGCCACTCTAGTCGAGCGATGTCGTTATCTTGAAGAAAGTCATTCACAAGATGCGCACGATGGGGGCGCGAATTGTCGTCCAGGAAGACGAATGCCTCGCCAATATGCTGCCGATATGATTGCACTATCGGTCGGAGGATGGCATTCAGGTATCGTAAAGCCGTTACGGCGCCTTCCACATAACCAGCAGCGGTGGACGTCGGCCCCACATAATGCCACACCAAAACAGCAGGAAACCTCCACCTTGCAGCACTCGCTTGTCAATGTCTTAGGCGTTCAGCCTGACGGGGTTGCCTCCAAACACGTCTTTGACAATTGTCTGGTTGAAGGCATATACGACACTCATCGGTGAAGAGAACGCGATGGCAATCCTGAGCGGTCCATTCGGCATGTTGCTGGGCCCATCTGTACCGCGCTGCATGGTGTCGAGGTTGCAAAGTTGGACCTCGCCATGGACGTCTGGAGTAAAGTAGCGCATTATGCAGCCTATTGCACACAGTTTGAGTTGTAACACGACGTCCTGTGACTGCACGAAAAGCATTGTCCAACATGGTGGCGTTGCTGTCAGGGTTCCTCCGAGCCATAATCCGCAGGTAGCGGTCATGCACTGCAGTAGTAGCCCTTGGGCTGGCTGAGCAAGGCATGTCATCGATAGTTCCTGTCTCTCTGCATCTCCTCCATGTCCGAACAACACCGCTTTCGTTCAGTCCGAGACGCCTGGACACTTCCCTTGTTGAGAGCCCATCCTGGCACAAAGTAACAAGCGGACTCGATCGAACCGCGGTATTCACTGTCTAGGTATGGTTGAACTACAGACAACACGAGCCTTTGTACGTCCTACCTAGTGGAATGACTGGAACTGATCGACTTTGGGCCCCCATCCGTCTAATAGGCGCTGCTCATGCATAGTTATTTACATGTTTTGGCGGGTTTAGTGGCATCTCTGAACAGTCAAAGGAGCTGTGTCTGTGATATAATATCCACAGTCAACGTCCATCTTCAGCAGTTCTGGGAAACGATGTGATTCAAAACTTTTTTTGATGTGTGTACCTTAGAGCGTCGACGTCTGATACATGTTACTCATAATCTGCATATTAGCTCCAAAGGGATTGCGAGTGCTTCTGGAATAAGTCAGCCAAGCGTGGTTCGCATTTTACTCGCAGACAACTGCCATCTCTATCATGCGTCACTTCAGCAGCAGATTAAGTAGGGGGATTGCTGAAGACGCATGGAATTCTGATGTGACATCAGAATAGGTTTTTTCTTCAAAGAATTCTCTTCACCGATGAAGTTACAATTCTAAATCATGGAAAGCTGAGTGTAAGAAATATTCATTATTGGGCCGCTGAGGATCCGCTTTCTCTGTGGCAAGGTTGGATATCAGAGACAGCGGCAAACAGATTTGGTGCGGGGCTATTGCAGAAATGTGACTGCTCATTATCTCGCCGTAGAAGCCTTAATTGGTCAAAGATAAGCGTAATTTCTTACCGGAGGAAGTACCACTTAGAATACCCTCTAAGACGGAGAAACAACGAGCCACGAAGGAATTATCCGAACGGTGCGGAAATCGGTAGATGTGATGTACATATACAGAGAAGAAACATTTACATTGTCAGAAAAATTGGATAATTTCTTCAAGAGAAAGTGCTTCACAAACTGAGCAAGTCAGTAACAGGTTGGGTCACTACTGGCCCTTATGCAAGCAGTTATTCGGCCTGCCAATAATTAATAGAGTTGTTGGATGTCCCCCTGACAGATATGGTGCCAAATTATGTACAATTAGCGTGTCATATCAATAAAACTCCTAGTTGATTAGAGGGCCTTGCCCGTAATTCAAATGGCTCTGAGCACTATGGGACTCAACATATTAGGTCATAAGTCCCCTAGAACTTAGAACTACTTAAACCTAACTAACCTAAGGACATCACACACACCCATGCCCGAGGCAGGATTCGAACCTGCGACCGTAGCAGTCCCGCGGTTCCGGACTGCAGCGCCAGAACCGCTAGACCACCGCGGCCGGCGTGCCCGTAATTATCCTAACGTTTTCAACTGGGGAGACATCTGGTGAGCTTGCAGGCCAAGGTAGGGTTTTAACAAGCATGAAGACAATCAGTGGAAATTGTCATTTTAGTAGGCGGGCACTATATTGCTGGCACCCATATCACGGAAGAAGACTTGCGACACGTCTGTCAATCAGTCCCAATATGAAAAACTGCAGTAGTGGACCAACCTGTTACTGACTTGCTCAGTTTGTGAAGCACTTCCTCTAGAAGAAATTGTTTTTTTTCTGACAATGTAAACGTTTATTTTTCTGTACATGCACGTCTATCTACCGATTTCTGGTCCATTCGGATAAATCATTCGCGGATATACGCACAGTACGTGGCATCAGCACTATGGGTGCCCGAATCACTAATAGCTTGTGGCTAGGAAAGTGCTCTCGCGAAATTTTCCTGTTCGCTGGAAAGGACGTAAAGGCGTTTTCAGCTGACCTACACGTTTGCTTCGTTTGACAACAGTATACTTTTTCTCTGGAATAAACTAGCAGAGGATTGAAAACATCGCATTGTTACAGCATGTGCAATGTTATCGAAGAATTCTCTTGTCTGTCCAGAAATCCTTGACTTGACGACTGCAAACGTGTATTGTAGTTTACTGTTGACATTTAGAACACTTGTTGATATAAATGGAATTTTTAGGAAGTTTTTTGTAACCACATTTTTATTATTTCCTTCTCATTATTTTTGCTGATGTACTTTTGCAATGTAAACGCATATAGTGACATTATCTCATGATGTGAGCTTTTCATTTAACAATCTTTGCACCTCAGCTACTTGTTTTATAAATCTGTCCAATTTCTGACGTGAACGTTTCTTCAAGGCACTGATAGAACTAAGAGTAGAACTGTTGCCGCATTTAGCGGGTGAATGATTCCTAGGTGCCACGTCCTTTGTCTTTCAGTTGGTGTGTCAGTCCAACCGCATGTAGCTAAGTGTTTCACGTTTTAGTTTTAAATTAAATTTTTCTCCACTATACCGCTTTCGTAAGTCGTCTTTCTTAGGTGCGTCAAGCTGGAGCACCACTTTATTCTGATATATAGTATCCTAAAATTCCTCATAAGAAGGCAGTCGATCTCATATCCAAAATACGTAAATTTAAATTTCTAAGTAACTTAATTTCTCCAAAACTACTAACAGGGTTTTGAAGAGTAACCCGTCGTTGAATTTCTCTCTTTCAGAAATATGACACTAGTAGCAGAAGGTACTACAGTTTCATTTGAAAAAGCGGTGTCGATACCGATATCTCTGGAATTAACAAGTCTATGAAGAGATACTATACGTCTTTTACCGGGGAATTTTCCTCGTTTCAATAGGGTGAAGACAGAATTACGATGTGTGAAATGCTTCAGGAAATATCTGAGGAAAACAGCTCAGCTGAATCACTAAGTATGATAATATACTGTACTACCTATTTTTAGCTTACGTCGTGTACGTGCAATAGAGAAATGCAAATTAAGTTTAAAAAGGGCAAGTTTCACCTTAATTTATTTAAGCACCTTTAATGACTAAGAAACACATGTAAGTACTACGACATAGATACATTGAAAGTATTGCCTTTAAGTGAGGATGTATATGTATTTCCTGCTACTGAATACGTACCGTACGGAAGCGCGGGGGGTAAAAATCGTAGAGAGAGGAGCAAGAGATGAATACAGTAAGCAGATTCAGAAATATGTGGGTTGCAGTAATTACTCGGAGATGAAGAGGCTCGTACAGGAGAGAGTAGCATGGAGAGCTGCATCAAATCAATCTTCGGACTGAAGACCACAACAACAACGACGTCTAAAAGCGGAAGTGAGCTCAATATCGCGATTTTTCGCATTAGACGATATTTTTTCGTGTTCAGTGGATTTGAAACTCGGTAGTTGGATGTAACTATTGACATCACACAGCTCACATTCCGTTTTGTTTGTGGGTATGTTTCTCCGATGTCATTTTTCTGTTGTTTGTCATAATTCATAGAATTTGTTAATTGTAAAGTTTTGATTTAGACAGTTGTTGTTGTGAGTATATATTAAGTCATTATTATTCAATTCTACTGCTAGTATGTTAACATACGTCTCAGTATTAGCAGAGTTCAGTTCCCACGATACATTAAAAACACGCCTACTCTCTATTCGACATGTTGCCTGGTGATATTTTCATTACATATGTGGCTACAAAGGGGTGTGCACTACATTACTGGACCTCGCCACTCTAAAATTAGTCTGAATAGAAGCTTCGTGTGTGTTCTTTCTGCAGAAGGCCCTGTCTGAAGTTCAGAAGATGGTCCCTTTGCAATTGCTCTCGACCACGCGATATCAGCCCGGCTCTGCTCCAGAGCACTTCGATCTCCTGCCCTGAGCGTATCTCACCGATATCTTCAGGCAGAGAGCAGTGAGATGGAGAAGTCCTCTCCCTCCAGCGACCTGGCACATCAAGACTTTCTCCTGGCAGGTATACTTCGAGTGTACTGCACACGTAAAATCGATGTATTGTCGCTATGAGCCTACTGCGAGAATGTGTACAGCATTGATACCATTCGAGAATAGTTGCAGTCGTGGAGAGAGAAAGAGAGAGAGAGAGAGAGAGAGAGAGAGAGAGAGAGAGAGGGACAAGATATGTTTTCCTGTTGTCTGCTGCGTAACTGATATGACGCTCGTCGCTTTGAGCACTTAATGTAAGTGGATAATTATTAAAAAGTTCTTCATAGCGCTCATATCGTAAGCCGTATTCGAAATATGTTTAATCTAAATCCATGTACAGACACCTGGATTTACGTTCCTCTTAGTACCGTTAATTTTCGTTTTAGTTGGTAGCGTTGTGCACTAGTGATCGTTATGAATTCCGTTTGTTCCGTTAATTTACGTTCCAATTGGCAGCCCTGCGCCCGCGAGATCGTTGTAAATTTTACTGCTGTAAATAATTAAATTATTAATTGATTACAAGCTTTTTTTGTAAATATAATAGGCATATAAGCGTAGTTTCAGTAACGTACGTTTTATTATCGGATTAAATAAGGTAAAACGATGTGAAAAGTGCATTTTTTCTTTTCTCGCCAAAAGTCGAAAACTTTGGCCAAGTTTTATGTGCGAGAATAATATGAGAAGAATAGCATAAACTTCTGTTTCATTACATCTGTCCTTTCTCTTTCATTGTAGCTGACATTAAAGCTTTATAAAATCAATCAGCCATGTATGGCAAGTGTGGATGTTGCCACAGATTTGTTCGACAGGAACTGTTTTGCGAAAACTGAAGGTTGAGACTTTACTGTTGCGTTGCAGCTGAGTTAGAAAATGGGTTGCTCAATGAGGATCTTCCTTAGCTTTGTACATCATCCCAGGAACACCGAAAATGGAGGAAGAGGAGGCGAAGATTTGTGCCCTTCAGGCAGAGTTCGAAGACGCGAAATTTGTTTCACGACAGTTGAAGGTCAAAAAGCGAATGGGTGCTGTGAAAAGCCGGCAAGCAAAGGGCAGACGAGGGAAACTTTTTGTAACAAATTCCAATGTCAGTTAAGCAACAGACTTCTTTTTCTACCAGAATTAAAGAAAGAAGTGCCTATGAGGCAACGGAAAGATCTTATGAAACGTATAGAACAGGAAAACAGGAGTCCCGCGTCTTGGGAGCAGCCAAGGGGATATAGCTCATCAACTACATGGGAATTTAGGTTCAGGTTTCGAGGTAATATGTTTAGCAAAACCAAGTGCTATTCTTAGCCAGCTAACAGAAGACGTAGGTCTAATGTGTAAATATTTTGGCAAAGGAGATCAGGTGTTGATACTGGGGGGAGCTGGTGTTCTATTTTCTCACATCAGTCTTCTGACCGCCAGCCTCTTCGCCTCAGAGTAGAACTTGCCCCCAATGTCCGCAATTGTTACCTTGAAAATTCCAGTATCTGTCTTCTCCACAATTTTGCTCTCTACAGCTACCTCTAGAACCGTGGAAGTTATTCGCTGAAATCTTAACATTTTTCTGTCACCCTGTCCGTTCTTTTTTTGTAAGTTCTCCATATGTTCCTTTCCTCGCTAATTCTACGGAGAACCTTTTCATTTGTGCTCATATCAGTCCACCACATTAACAACACCCTTCTATAGAGACACACCTCAGCGACTTCGACTCTCTTGTTGTCGTTTTTCCCACAGTCCATGATTCACTTCCATACAATGCTGTGCTCCAACATACAATCTCAGAAATTTCTTCTTCAAAACTGAGACCGATATTTGATACTAGAAAACTTCTGTTCACCAGAGATGCTTTCTTCGCCTGTGATAATCTGCGTTTTATGCCATCCTTGCTTCTTGCGTCTGTGTTATTGTTGCTTCCAAGGTTTCAGGATCCCTTCACTTCATCTACTTCTTGCTCCCCTATTTTTATGTTCAGTTTATCGCTACTCTCACACCTATTGCTCTTCATTACTTTTATCTTTCTTCATTTTACACTCAGTCCATAAATGGTTCAAATGGCTCTGAGCACTATGGGACTTAACATCTGAGGTCATCAGTCCCCTAGAGCTTAGAACTAGTTAAACCCAACTAACCTAAGGACATCACACACATCCATGCCAGAGGCAGGATTCGAGCCTGCGACCGTTGCGGTCGCGCGGTTCCGGACTGAAGCGCCTAGAACCGCTCGGTCACAGCGGCCGGCCTCAGTCCACAGTGTGTACTCACTACACCGTTCATTCTATTATGAGTTTTTCCGAAACTGACGTGCTACCCACTTATTTATTTAAAGAAGGATACCTCACAAAGGCAAAATATGAGCAACGCAATTAAATATGCACAAATATGAGTTATTACAATGCTTGTGAATCCCTTTAGTACTGTTCTGTGGAGTCCTTCTTTCTGCCAGAAAGTTAGACGAGCTGCCACGGGACATTTAAGTGCAAGGGCACGATACAGGGTCGTAAATGTGTTTCTCTCTGAAATCTGTGTGAGAAATGGTGTTAGTCACAGCTGTAGGCCAACAGAAGGCTGGATTGTACCGAGGCTCTGACAAGTGAGACCGTCCTGACAAAACGAGGAGACTGTGAAACTTTAGGGTCATGAGGAGCCTTAAGAATATTTTTAAACTCATACGAATCTGTGGGATGGCAAGAAAATGACTTGCTCCGAAAGCGAAAGCCGATGCTGTGGCGAGAAGGAGGGAGCTAGATGTTCTGAACCAGGGACTCTGACTGGTTCACGAAAATTATTTTGGTAGCCGGGAGAAGAGCTTGCTTGTGTGTAGATGTCATCCCTTCTCATTGCCTACGATGGAAAAATCACGCTCTTTGGTGGAGAGTACTCCAAATTTCTGCCACACTATTAGAGACAATTTACATCATTGGTCAATCAAGTCAAAATGCATAACTAGAAAGAATATGATGGTGGGTGAACCAACGTTATTTCTACAACAGTGAGCAGAGAACACGTATACTTTGCGAGCTCAGCAGAGAACAGTCTTGCTTTGGGAGCCCAGTAGAACCGTCTTCTCTGGGCACCTAGTAGCCATCTTTGCCTCTGTCTTGCTGAGTTTGGACTCTGTTGCAAAATGGATGCATGTGCCATGACTAGACTCAGAGTCCACAGCCACTATGGGACAACTCAACGGGTATGAAGAGAATGTGCAGCAGTTGCGCATGTCGTGATGAGGGGCACAAACTTGCTTATTTGGAGATTTATTTGGGTTAACTGAATCCACAATGCAGTTCTCTTGACTTGCTATACGCTTAGGGGAGGGAACTTGTGTTTGCATATACACTCCTGGAAATGGAAAAAAGAACTCATTGACACCGGTGTGTCAGACCCACCATACTTGCTACGGACACTGCGAGAGGGCTGTACAAGCAGTGATCACACGCACGGCACAGCGGACACACCAGGAACCGCGGTGTTGGCCGTCGAATGGCGCTAGCTGCGCAGCATTTGTGCACCCCCGCCGTCAGTGTCAGCCAGTTTGCCGTGGCATACGGAGCTCCATCGCAGTCTTTAACACTGGTAGCATGCCGCGACAGCGTGGACGTGAACCGTATGTGCAGTTGACGGACTTTGAGCGAGGGCGTATAGTGGGCATGCGGGAGGCCGGGTGGACGTACCGCCGAATTGCTCAACACGTGGGGCGTGAGGTCTCCACAGTACATCGATGTTGTCGCCAGTGGTCGGCGGAAGGTGCACGTGCCCGTCGACCTGGGACCGGACCGCAGCGACGCACGGATGCACGCCAAGACCGTAGGATCCTACGCAGTGCCGTAGGGGACCGCACCGCCACTTCCCAGCAAATTAGGGACACTGTTGCTCCTGGGGTATCGGCGAGGACCATTCGCACACCGTTAGGCCGTCTTCCGCTCACGCCCCAACATCGTGCAGCCCGCCTCCAGCGGTGTCGCGACAGGCGTGAATGGAGGGACGAATGGAGACGTGTCGTCTTCAGCGATGAGAGTCGCTTCTGCCTTGGTGCCAATGATGGTCGTATGCGTGTTTGGCGCCGTACAGGTGAGCGCCACAATCAGGACTGCATACGACCGAGGCACACAGGGCCAACACCCGGCATCATGGTGTGGGGAGCGATCTCCTACACTGGCCGTACACCACTGGTGATCGTCGAGGGGACACTGAATAGTGCACGGTACATCCAAACTGTCATCGAATCCATCGTTCTACCATTCCTAGACCGGCAAGGGAACTTGCTGTTCCAACAGGACAATGCACGTCCGCATGTATCCCGTGCCACCCAACGTGCTCTAGAAGGTGTAAGTCAACTACCCTGGCCAGCAAGATCTCCAGATCTGTCCCCCATTGAGCATGTTTGGGACTGGATGAAGCGTCGTCTCACGCTGTCTGCACGTCCAGCACGAACGCTGGTCCAACTGAGGCGCCAGGTGGAAATGGCATGGCAAGCCGTTCCACAGGACTACATCCAGCATCTCTACGATCGTCTCCATGGGAGAATAGCAGCCTGCATTGCTGCGAAAGGTGGATATACACTGTACTAGTGCCGACATTGTGCATGCTCTGTTGCCTGTGTCTATGTGCCTGTGGTTCTGTCAGTGTGATCATGTGATGTATCTGACCCCAGGAATGTGTCAATAAAGTTTCCCCTTCTACATCTACATCTACATCTACATTGATACTCCGCAAGCCACCCAACGGTGTATGGCGGAGGGCACCTTACGTGCCACTGTCATTACCTCCCTTTCCTGTTCCAGTCGCGTATGGTTCGCGGGAAGAACGACTGTCTGAAAGCCTCCGTGCGCGCTCTAATCTCTCTAATTTTACATTCGTGATCTCCTCGGGAAGTATAAGTAGGGGGAAGCAATATATTCGATACCTCATCCAGAAACGCATCCTCTCGAAACCTGGCGAGCAAGCTACACCGCGATGCAGAGCGCCTCTCTTGCAGAGTCTGCCACTTGAGTTTATTAAACATCTCCTTAACGCTATCACGGTTACCAAATAACCCAGTGACGAAACGCGCCGCTCTTCTTTGGATCTTCTCTATCTCCTCCGTCAACCCGACCTGGTACGGATCCCACACTGATGAGCAATACTCAAGTATAGGTCGAACGAGTGTTTTGTAAGCCACCTCCTTTGTTGATGGACTACATTTTCTAAGCACTCTCCCAATGAATCTCAACCTGGTACCCGCCTTACCAACAATTAGTTTTATATGATCATTCCACTTCAAATCGTTCCGTACGCATACTCCCAGATATTTTACAGAAGTAACTGCTACCAGTGTTTGTTCCGCTATCATATAATCATACAATAAAGGATCCTTCTTTCTATGTATTCGCAATACATTACATTTGTCTATGTGAAGGGTCAGTTGCCACTCCCTGCACCAAGTGCCTATCCGCTGCAGATCTTCCTGTATTTCGCTACAATTTTCTAATGCAGCAACTTCTCTGTATACTACAGCATCATCCGCGAAAAGCCGCATGGAACTTCCGACACTATCTACTAAGTCATTTATATATATTGTGAAAAGCAATGGTCCCATAACACTCCCCTGTGGCACGCCAGAGGTTACTTTAACGTCTGTAGACGTCTCTCCATTGATAACAACATGCTGTGTTCTGTTTGCCAAAAACTCCTCAATCCAGCCACACAGCTGGTCTGATATTCCGTAGGCTCTTACTTTGCTTATCAGGCGACAGTGCGGAACTGTATCGAACGCCTTCCGGAAGTCAAGAAAAATAGCATCTACCTGGGAGCCTGTATCTAATATTTTCTGGGTCTCATGAACAAATAAGGCGAGTTGGGTCTCACACGATCGCTGTTTCCGGAATCCATGTTGATTCCTACACAGTAGATTCTGGGTTTCCAGAAATGACATGATACGCGAGCAAAAAACATGTTCTAAAATTCTACAAGAGATCGACGTAAGAGATATAGGTCTATAGTTTTGCGCATCTGCTCGACGACCCTTCTTGAAGATTGGGACTATCTGTGCTCTTTTCCAATCATTTGGAACCCTCCGTTCCTCTAGAGACTTGCGGTACACGGCTGTTAGAAGGGGGGCAAGTTCTTTCGCGTACTCTGTGTAGAATCGAATTGGTATCCCGTCAGGTCCAGTGGACTTTCCTCTATTGAGTGATTCCAGTTGCTTTTCTATTCCTTGGACACTTATTTCGATGTCAGCCATTTTTTCGTTTGTGCGAGGATTTAGAGAAGGAACTGCAGTGCGGTCTTCCTCTGTGAAACAGCTTTGGAAAAAGGTGTTTAGTATTTCAGCTTTACGCGTGTCATCCTCTGTTTCAATGCCATCATCATCCCGTAGTGTCTGGATATGCTGTTTCGAGCCACTTACTGATTTAACGTAAGACCAGAACTTCCTAGGATTTTCTGTCAAGTCGGTACATAGAATTTTACTTTCGAATTCAATGAACGCTTCACGCATAGCCCTCCTTACGCTAACTTTGACATCGTTTAGCTTCTGTTTGTCTGAGAGGTTTTGGCTGCGTTTAAACTTGGAGTGGAGCTCTCTTTGCTTTCGCAGTAGTTTCCTAACTTTGTTGTTGTACCACGGTGGGTTTTTCCCGTCCCTCACAGTTTTACTCGGCACGTACCTGTCTAAAACGCATTTTACGATTGCCTTGAACTTTTTCCATAAACACTCAACATTGTCAGTGTCGGAACAGAAATTTTCGTTTTGATCTGTTAGGTAGCCTGAAATCTGCCTTCTATTACTCTTGCTAAACAGATAAACCTTCCTCCCTTTTTTTATATTCCTATTAACTTCCATATTCAGGGATGCTGCAACGGCCTTATGATCACTGATTCCCTGTTCTGTACATACAGACATGGGACAATGAATTCACGGTGTTCTTATTTCAATTTCCAGGAGTGTAATTTTCTGGGCCTGATATTTCTGACCTGGTCTTTAATCACATTGATTAGTAGCATTACAATCATGGACATTTATTTAGGCACTTTTAATCACGTTATTCCCAATCCCATTTCTATCCAATTCTGACAAGGTCTTTTGCGTATCTCATTGAATCATTGTGCTTTCTACACTGACTTAAATTCAGGCCATGTTTTTTAACGAATTTTTGCATTTTTGTAGTAAACTTAACTAGAGTGTGACCTTTAGTTTCATTCGGTAGTTAGGTGAAACTCTTCTTTAATCTTGCTATCATACATTTAAGATGTTCCTGTCAAAAAAAGATCTTTTTCTGTTTCCTGTAGGTATACTTTCAGACATTTGTTTATTGAAATCATAAATAAAGTTATAATTTAGGTAGTTTAATGTATTAATCTTTCAAGTTGCATAGTAGAATAGTACACCAATGCAATAATCGAACATTATAATTCTAGGCATTGATGTCACTGCACGACGCCTAATGCAATGTAAGCTGTTTGTTGCAAGTAAATTTTTCATGCTTAACACATTTCACTTAACTTACGTTATCAGTTTTTCCACATAGATTTCGTATGTCGTCCTCCTTACTCCTAGGATTATTTTCTTCCGATATGGAGAGTGCACATTCAAACTATGTTCTCCTCTCTACAGCTACTCTTGCAGCATTTCTTCTTGGGGGGATGTCCTCGTCTGTTCATATCCCCCTCAATTAGCTCCTTGCCAACAGTTTGTAGGAGTAGTCTTCTTTGCTGTAAGGTGTTTGCTTTCCATTGAGGGTAAGTTGCCTTGCCTTGCATAGCACCTAAAAGTTATATGGAGATATGTGGATGATATTTGGGAACACAAGAACAGGTTTGTCTTCCTCTTTATTGCCACCATCTTGTCTAATGTGTCCACAGTTCCTTTTGTAGCGTTGTAGTCTAAAATAATTTGAGGTTTTCTCTTCGTGCCAACACTGACTTTTGCATCTTGGTGCAGTGCGCTTTGCACAATAACACATTTGCTTTTATTTTGGGTGCATGATACAAGCGTTGTGTTCTATTTAAAGCAAATCTTTATGTATAATTTTGAGTCCCACTGAATTGCAATAGCTTTGGTGGGATGGAAGACTTGTTTTTCTGCACAGTTCCAATCATTGTGATATTTCTCCTGATCAGCTTTTGTCCTAGCTCGTAGGAGGTGAAAAAGTTATCGCTGGTAATGTTGTTCTTTTAAACCATAACACAAGTCAGTTACAACCCTAAGGCCTTGATTCTTTTCAGGGATACTAAATGGTCGTTTCCCAGTATATTGTTTAATACTCCACATAAAACTTATTTCATTGTCACAAAGTACTCAGAACTTGAATCCATACTGAGACTGATTTCTTTGCAGATACTGGCGAAAATAGTACTTTCCGTGAATGCAACATGCTGTTCGTCAACTGTAACAAACGTATTGGGACTGTGTAATTTAGGTCATCTCTACCCATTTCTCCTAGAAATCCCTTATAGTTGCAAACTTATCTTGTTCATATCTTTGTAGTCTTATCTCACGGTCATCAAGCTGGATAACTCTTCATTTATTTTTCAATGTTTCTAGTGACATTGCAGCTCTGAAAAATGGAAGACCTTTGCACTCACCTCATCAACTTTCACTAGGCTCATTATGTGACTCAAACTACTGCTAATAAAAACAGAGTTATATAAGCATCTAGGTCAAGAACATCTAATTTTTTCCACATAACTCCATACAAACACATTCCTTCGTCATTAGAATGGGTTAGTATATAATTTTTTCAATTGATTAGGAAGGAACAATTTGGAAGCTAAATATTCATTTGTAATGCAAAAAAATGGCATATCTTGTTGTTCGTGGGGTCAGCTGAATTATATTACACACTGCATGCTGTCCCAGTTGATGTAGGTGTCCTGCCTTCCATTCAACTGATTTATCCTTTGATACCATAATTGCACTGCTTACTGTTTGCTGTTCTGGGGTATTATTTGCTCCTCCTAGTGAGGAAGAAGTGCTGCAGGCCGAAACACGATCTTCATCCTCTGAAACTACTTCATCACTATTAGATATGTTCATCAGTATGCCTGCTATTTCGTCATCTTGCAGAGAGCCCATTATCTTGAGAAAAAAACTTACAAAATATATGAATTATAAAGGTAGAAACCTAGTGGCTGAGTAGAAGTGAATCACTGTACAAACTGATTTGGTTGCACGTATAAACAATGACTCACATTCCCTTTCCTTCCTTTCCACAGAAAAAGACATTCTATTGTTCGAAATAACAATGACTTCACTCTTTTATAGCCATATTACTGCTCCATATACGTTCAATTGTTGGCAAATGGAAATTGTCAGAATTTGATGTAATAATGAAGATTAAAATACACAGAGTCCAAAAAGACCCGAACAGCTTGAGAAGTACCATTTCTGTGGATGCCAAACCAAAGCTCCAAAATAACTTTTTCTTCAAAAATTCTTCTGGCTCAAAATAGCCCCGAATATCTTACGGGGATTAATATACTGTGTGAGATATGGACCCATGTTATCTTGTTTGGTAAAACCATACCTGTTGTCACTCGGAATCGCGGTAGTTTCCGTTGTGTGACGTCTTCGTTAGCTAATTTCACATGATTTCGTGGGAGAGGTGATCTGTTTACTGATTAGGTCACTGGCTACAGAACTTACCAGCATCGTAGGGGTATGCTGAGCACGTAAGCATAGTCTCACAATTCCATTCACTAGGCCTTGTAATTATTCTTTACTTTCCCTGAGGATAGCAATTTCATCAACGACTCTAACTTGATCTAAAGTCGTTCAAAGCTCTGCCAAACATTGCCCTACTATAAGATCACATATATCTTCCACTGACGTGAATTTTAATCCCACTTCCGTACCTTTCTTTTATTTCCGTCATTGCTTCTTCAATGCATAGACTGAACAGTAGTGGCGAAAGACTGCAGCCCTATCTTGCACACTTCTTAATCCCAGCATTTCTTGTTGTTTATGTTCCAGTATTATTGAGTTTACTGTATATCACCTGTCTTTCCCTCTGGCTTACACAAACTGTCCACAGATTCTGGAACACGCTGCAGGATTTTACATTGACAAATACTTTTTTTCTGGCTCCACGAATCGAATTACTCATAACTGCCTGATGCTTTTAACTTTCCGATTGTCGTTTTTCTTTTCCATGCCTTTGTATATTATTCTCATCACCAACATGACTGAATTGTTACGTTGACTGTGTTATAATTTTATCACTTCTCTGTCCTTACTATCCTCGGGATTGTGTGGGTGATATATATTCGAAAGTGTGATGTATTACCAGTCTCATAGATTCCACAAAGTAACTTCAATAATTGTTTGGGTACCATTTTTCCCAATGAATTTCAAAATTTTCAAGAAATGTTATGCAAACATTCCACTTTCTTTGATCTCAGGTCTTTAAAAGTTCTTTTAAATTCTGCCTCTACTATTGAGTCATATATATCTTCCATCCAGGCTAAGATTTCTCTTTACGTCACATCATTAGACAGTTCCTCCCACTCGCAGGAGTCTTCAGTGTACCTGTTGCGCCTAGCTTCTGTCTGCTCTTTAGTAGTGGAATTCTCTTTGCACTTTTAATGTTGACACTTTCACTATTACTTTCAGTGAAGATTGTTCTGACTTTTATTTATGCTGAATTGGTTCTTCTTACGACTATTTCTTATTCGATATCGTCACATTTTTTCCTGCAGCCATTCAGGTTTAGCTCTCCTGTTTTTTTTTTTTTTTCTATTTAATTCATTCCTCAGTGACTTGTACTGCTGTGTTCCTGTCTTAGGCTTGTACATATGCTTGAATCTCCAGCTTTTTTTAATTGCCCATTTCAGAGATTTCCATTCATCGTCAACTGTACTGCCTACTGTGATATCCATTATTGATGTATGTACAGCCTCGGAGAAATCCAAACGCATCTCATCATTCCTTTGTATTTCACTATCTCACTTCTTTCCACATTCATTTTTTTTCTTTCTTATTTTTCTTAAAGTCCAGGCTACTCTTCAAAATTACAAAATTGTGATCTGAATCTGTATCTGCTCCTGGTTACACTCTGCAATCTACTATCTGACTTCGTAATCTCTGTTTCGCAGTGATGTAATCCAGCTGGGGTGAAATTTGCAGCGATAAAACTTCTGACGATCTACCCACGAGAATAAAATATCTGACGATAGCGCGAATGAGTTCAAATTTAGATAAAGATATTTTTCTTTAAAAACTCCTTCTTGAATAAGAGTAATTATTTATATAAAAATCTGTAAATAGTAAGAATGTATCTTATTTATATTATTTTAAATATATTTTGTACGCATATACAGATCGATGTCGTAACGTAAATCATAAAATTGATTTGTAGAATAGATAACTAACCGACTAACTAACTCATTAAATCACTTCTGATGAATGCCAGGATGGTTCCTTAACAGGCTTGGCATACTCTCTTATGGGTGGCCGGTATGCCGGAGCTTTCGAGCACTATAAACATACGTGAATGTAGACTGAGTTTAAACGATGGGAGCCAACTGACGGGTACCGCATTCGAGAGAAAAAGAGATACCTCAGTTCATACCATACACACGCACAGAGCCTCGCAACTTGATGTTAGGAGCTTCATTTAGGTAAGTGCAGCAACACCAGCATTGTGTAGACTATCTTGGGGGAAACACCAGGGTAATGGTAATTAGTTTTTCTTATTGTACTGTGACGGAAAAAAATGCCACATCATGACCGACCATGTTTTTGAAGTTAAGACATTGGTGCCAGAGTGACTCATAACATTGTTGGTTTCTACCTTTTTCACTTATGTCCAGTTGAATTACCTCTTTGTCACTGATCTTGCCACTGATGAGACGATGAGCCTATCATTACTTTGTTCCACCCGTTTGGTATTCTACATGGTCTATCGAATTCGTGAGTAATTCAGCAGGTCAACATCAGTAAAAATTACATCTTACAGTGATACAGATATACTTTCCACATTTTCGATCAAGTGTTTCTTGACGACAAATGTTCATCATGAAAGCTCCTAGAGCCATCAATAGTTTTGAAATCGTTTGACCATCATCTCGAAGAAGATATTAAGGAAAGTTATTAATCAAAATTGTAGAATTTTCTTCCTATCTACGTAATATTCATCGGTAGAGTGACAAGTGATACATACAGTGATAAACAATGTGTTTATGACGGCGTGGGTTCGAGCTGATTTGTACAGATTCAGTTAAGAACTGATAAAGGTACACTACTGGCCATTAAAATTGCTACACCAAGAAGAAATGCAGATGATAAACAGGTATTCATTGGACAAATATATTATACTAGAACTTACATGTGATAACATTTTCACGCAATTTGGGTGCATAGATCCTGAGAAATCAGTACCCAGAACAACCACCTCTGGCCGTAATAACGGCCTTGATTCCCCTGGGCATTGAGCCAAACACAGCTTGGATGGCGAGTACAGGTACATCTGCCCACGCAGCTTCAACACGATACCACAGTTCGTCAAGAGTAGTGACTGGAGTATTGTGACGAGCCAGTTGCTCGGCCACCATTGACCAGACGTTTTCAGTTAGTGAGAGCTCTGGAGGATGTGCTGGCCAGGGCAGCAGTCGAACATTTTCTGTATCCAGAAAGGTCCGTACAGGACCTGCAACATGCGGTCGTGCATTATCCTGCTGAAATGTAGGGTTTCGCAGGGATCGAATGAAGGGTAGAGCCACGGTTCATAACACATCTTAAATGTAACGGCCACTGTTCAAAGCGCCGTCAATGCGAACAAGAGGTGACCGAGACGTGTAACCAATGGCACCCCATACCATCACGCCGGTGATACGCCAGTATGGCGATGACGAATACACGCTTCCAATGTGCGTTCACCTCTATGTCGCCAAACACGGATGCGACCATCATGATGCTGTAAACAGAACCCGGATTCATCCGAAAAAATGACGTTTTCCCATTCGTGCACCCAGGTTCGTCGTTGAGTACACTATCGCAAGCGCTCCTGTCTGTGATGCAGCGTGAAGGGTAACCGCAGCCATGGTCTCCGAGCTAATAGTTCATGCTGCTGCAAACGTCGTCGAACTGTTCGTGCAGATGGTTGTTGTCTTGCAAACGTTTTTATCTGTTTACTCAGGGATCGAGACGTGGCTGCACGATCCGTTACAGCCATGCCGATAAGGTGCCTGTCATCTCGACTGCAGGTGATACGAGGCCGTTGGGATCCAGCACGGCGTTCCGTATTACCCTCCTGAACCCACCGATTCCATATTCTGCTAACAGTCATGGAATCTCGACCAACGCGAGCAGCAATGTCGCGATACGATAAACCACAATCGCGATAGGCTACAATCCGACCTTTATCAAAGTCGGAAACGTGATGGTACGCATTTCTCCTCCTTACACGAGGCATCACAACAACGTTGCACCAGGCGACGCCGGTCAACTGCTGTTTGTGTATGAGAAATCGGTTGGAATCTTTCCTCATGGCAGCACGTTGTATGTTGTAGGTGTCGTCACCGGTACCAACCTTGTGTGAATGCTTTGAAAAACTAATAATTTGCATATCACAGCATCTTCTTCCTGTCGGTTAAATTTCACGTCTGTAGCACGTCATCTTCGTGGTGTAGCAATTTTAATGGTCAGTAGTGTAGTTGAAGAATGGTAGACTGAGCTGAATGACCGATCTGATGTCTCAAACCTATAAGCAAGAAAAGAATTGCTGACTGTAATCAGGTCCCCTAAATGCTACCTTAGACTGATCTTGTCTAGAGTCAATCAGATTAGATCAGTTGTTCATTTCACGTACCCTTACTTCACACAAGAATTAGTAGTCTTATTTTAAACATTTATTCCTGTGATGTTTTGTGAAGTTCCTTCAATCATGTGCAGGAGGTCAAAAGGCTTACAAACTAATAGATTTAAAAATTAATAGATTTACAAATTAATAAAACAATGTCACATTAATGTAAATATTAACATCATTCTAAGCGTTTGTCATTCGACATCTATAGCTGGATTATAGCTACGATTTACAGCACGGTTTCTAATACCACATACCCACCTTAAGTTAGGCCGTCGTGTCTGTCTTGTATTCTCTCCTCGGGTTGAGATGTGTACTTCCTTCGTGATCGACCATCCATTCGCCTACTGTATGTCCCGGCCTTCTCCGTTTAACTTCCATTGCTTTCGTAATTAAGCCTTCCGCTCCCGTCTCTTTCCGGATTCACTGAAAGTAAAACTGCTTGTTTTCCCTCCCCTCAGCACTAATCTCAATAACTTCGCTGAGAAACATTGATGCTGAAATGTTTTAAAATGTGTGAATCAATGCCATATTTCAAAATAATAGTATACCCTGACTGTGACCTTAAACATCTATACGTATTAAAGTTCACGTAACAACATCTAGACTATTCTAGCGAAGTATCATCTAGGAAAAAATTCTATTGTTTATGAACACTGACAATATTGCAATACTTGCGAAGTGCAGAACTGACAGTATTCAATATTTTCCGTATGTACTTCGTCGCATAATTATGTTAGTCTGGGTAATAAGTTTTCGACATAGTTAGTGCGAGGATCCTCTTCATGTCTGCTGCATTATTTATTTACACGTTTAAGGAGATAATTGGATGATTCATCTGGCTAGTAGTTCGTCTCCCCACATTCCTCGTACCATAGAGGGTATGCGGCGAGACTATTAACTTTTGGAGAAAGGATGTAGCTGACAGTTCGACTCAACCAGAATTTCAGGGAGAAACTGGAATGAGATTAGGTGTGTTTATATTCTAATGAAGCACACTTTGCGATGCGTATTTTTTGAAATTCAGACGTTTTGCCGGAATGGGTCTCCATCAAGGATGTCTGTCTTCCGCGGAAATTGTGTAGCATAATATTAATGGTTCATAGCATCTTCTTTACAAACGTGCGTTCGTCAATAGCGGGTATTGCCCGAATTAGGTGCCTTCGAGTTTTTGTGTAGACTGCTCTTGCTACTATTGTTGACTTTGAACGCCGTGTTGTTGATTCGAAACACAGTTATTTCTTTTTTATTTTTAAATGTGAACATTTTTAGGTTAGGCTTTACCCTGACTGTTATTGACATTAAATGAAACAAGTTTACTGTTACCAGTTACCGTTGACTGGTAACAGTAAACTTTTTGTTTCATTTAATATTTCTTTTTTACTGAGACGCAATAGAACAATGCTAATTATCTATTGAATGCTTTCGAATTCCCACCACAATATGTAGAACGTGTTTTTGGACTCTGACTATTTTAGCTTGCTTCAGTGACTATCCCAAGTACGTTTATGACACTACAAAATGAAAGTAGACAATGCTTAGGAGCTTTGATCGTTTTTTTTTTTTTCACTTTCGCCCGATATTTACAGTGCAAACAAATACTTGTTTAGGTGTTTCACTATTTCTGTGATACGCTAATTTCGGCTGGATCTATTATCGAGTTGTAATTCCTAGAATTTAATGCTGTTTACCTGTTCCCTCTGCACGTTCTCATGTTGTATGTTGAATCAGTTCTGCTTCAAATCCCTTATTAATGTAGCCTACATAAAATTTCGATGCTGTTTTATAGAAAACTGACATTTTGAGACCGCGGATGTTTACAAAATCTTGCAAAGACGAAGAGAACATGCAGTCAATGGTAATGCTATTTATTTACACAAATAGTACCATTACATGTTTCAAACCGAGATGCTCATCTTCAGACTGTTGTTCATGCCTAGATACACATTTATACACGGTCCTGTCACATTAATGTTACCATCGCCTATGTTCGACGTTAGCATCCAACAAACACTGGCAGATTACAGATGGCAGCACTAGCTCCGGAGGGTATATAAGGGGTGTCGAGAGAACACGAAAAACAGTGCAGTCGTTGTCGTATTGCGGAAACAGAGTGATTTATCTGTCGTCCGGAATGGCGTGATCATTGAGTTTCGGGACAAGAGTGGAAGCATTTCCGAAACGGCTAAGTTTTCAAACTGTGCGCGTGCCATCGTGGTTAGAGTACGCTGTGCGTGACAAAATGGCGATAACGAAAACGGGTGCCGGGGCATCTGTGGTGCACGGGCTATAGGTGATACGAGTGAACGATAGCTGCTGAAATGTGTCGCGAGAGTAGGTGCGCAATTGTTGAACAACTGACCGCCCAGGTGAGCCAAAGAACGAGCAACAGTATCAACGACTGTGGCCCCGCAGCAGGCGTCTGATTCATGCACCCATGCTGATTACTGTTCTTCGACGACGAAGGCTGGAATTTTTCACGCCAATACCCCAACTGGACGTCCACTAAGTGAAGACAGGTGGCCTATTGAGACGAACGCCGTTTCATGCTCCATCGTGCTAACAGCAAACACGCTGCAATAATCATCGGGAGGACCCAAGCCGAAGAAGGGAGCTTTATGATCTGGGGAATATTTTCGTGGCATTCCCTGGGTGATCTCGTCATTATGGAAGACAGAATGGATCAACATAAGTATGCATCTATCCTTTGGGACCATATCCACCCCCACATGCAGTTTGGTTTTTCTCGGCACGATGGCATCTGTCATCAGACAACGCAATGCGTCACACAGCTCACAATGTACGTACGTGGTTCGAAGAGCCCAAGGACGAGTTTGCCAAACTTCCCTGGCCATCAAACTCCCCGGAATCTATGGGACCACGCCTATTCGCGCCATGGATACTCATCCGAGAAACCTAGCGTAGTTGGCTGTCGCAGTGGAGCCGGGATGACTGCACATACCTGCTGGTACCTTCCACAACTTGGTTGACTCTATTTCTGCACATTTCGGAAGCGCCTGTCCTGCAAGATATAATTATTCGTGCTTATGACAGGTGGTCACATTAATGTGACTGGACAGTATGTTTGAGGTTGAGATTAGTGGCTGTTAGGTTCCATTTGCATCTGTTAAAAAGCTGAATATTTCTCAGAATCTGGTGACGTAAGCTTAATGCTATTTTGTAGAAAACTGACAGCACCTGTCGCAGTAAGCTCAATGCCATTCTGCAGAAAACTGACAGTTTTCGATAAAATACAGGGTGGTCGGAAATTCCCGTTACAGACTTCTAGGACTTGTAGAGGAAAGTAAGTACATCGTATTTTGAACAGGAATCCACGTCCGGAAACGTCATCCAACGAGAGTACAGAGCGTCAAAATTATAGGTGCGGGCGTCTGTAAATGTACGTATACACGGGGTGATTCCGTGATTATGTTACAGACTTTATAGGATGATGAAGAACGATAAATGTATTAATTTGAAGTAAGGAGCCCTGTACCGGGAACGAACGAGTCGAAAGTTATACACGAAAATCGTTCTGATACCTCTGACAGTTGAGTACATGTACCGGTTCTTGTGTTGCGAAGAGTGTAGGGCTGGTAACTTTCAGTGGTGGTAGTGTGGACAAAAACGAGAAAAAATGTCCTATAAACGTGAGCTGTAATGTGCGTACGTACCTTAACAGCTGTGAACACTTGCTCAATAGAGGAGATATGTTTCACATTAGCGAAAACGAACGAATGGTCATAGCCCCTCAGGTATGCAATTTAGAACCCACGTTTATTGGACATTGTTTCTCGTTTTTCTCCACACTACCACCACTGAAAGTTACCAGCCCTACACTCTTCGCAACACAAGAACCAGTACATGTATTCAACTGTCAGAGGTATCACAACGGTTTTCGCTTATAAATTTCGACTCGTTCTACATCTACATCTACATCTACATCCATACTCCGCAAGCCACCTGACGGTGTGTGGCGAAGGCTACCTTGAGTACCTCTATCTGTTCTCCCTTCTATTCCAGTCTCGTATTGTTCGTGGGAAGAAGGATTGTCGGTATGCCTCTGTGTGGGCTCTAATCTCTCTTATTTTATCCTCATGGTCTCTTCGCGAGATATACGTAGGAGGGAGCAATATACTGCTTGACTCCTCGGTGAAGGTATGTTCTCTAAACTTCAACAAAAGCCCGTACCGAGCTACTGAGCGTCTCTCCTGCAGGGTCTTTCACTGGAGTTTATCTATCATCTCCGTAACGCTTTCGCGATTACTAAATGATCCTGTAACGAAGCGCGCGGCTCTCCGTTGGATCTTCTCTATCTCTTCTATCAACCCTATCTCGTACAGATCCCACATCGGTGAGCAGTAGTCAAGCAGTGGGCGAACAAGTGTACTGTAACCTACTGCCTTTGTTTTCGGATTGTATTTCCTTAGAATTCTTCCAATGAATCTCAGTCTGGCATCTGCTTTACCGACGATTAATTTTATATGGTCATTCCATTTTAAATCACTCCTAATGCGTACTCCCACATAATTTATGGAATTAACTGCTTCCAGTTGCTGACCTGCTATATTGTAGCTAAATGATAAGGGATCTTTCTTTCTATGTACACGCAACACATTACACTTGTCTACATTGAGATTCAATTGCCATTCCCTGCACCATGCGTCTATTCGCTGCAGATCCTCCTGTATTTCAGTACAGTTTTCCATTGTTACAACCTCTCGATATACCACAGCATCATCCGCAAGAAGCCTCAGTGAACTTCCGATGTCATCCACAAGGTAATTTATGTATATTGTGAATAGCAAGGGTCCTACGACACTCCCCTGCGGCACACCTGAAATCATTCTTAGTTCGGAAGACTTCTCTCCATTGAGAATGACATGCTGCGTTCGGTTATCTAGGAACTCTTCAATCCAATCACACAATTGGTCTGATAGTCCATATGCTCTTACTTTGTTCATTAAACGACTGTGGGGAACTGTACCGAACGCCTTGCGGAAGTCAAGAAACACGGCATCTATCTGTGAACTCGTGTCTATGGCCCTCTGAGTCTCGTGGACGAATAGCGCGAGCTGGGTTTCACATGACCGTCTTTTTCGAAACCCATGCTGATTCCTACAGAGTAGATTTCTTGTCTCCAGAAAAGTCATTATACTCGAACACAATACGTGTTCCAAAATTCTACAACTGATCGACGTTAGAGATCTAGGTCTATAGTTCTGCACATCTGTTCGACGTCCCTTCTTGAAAACGGGGATGACCTGTGCCCTTTTCCAATCCTTTGGGACGCTACGCTCTTATAGAGACCTACGGTACACCGCTGCAAGAAGGGGAGCAAGTTCCTTCTCGTACTCTGTGTAAAATCGAACTGGTATCCCATCAGGTCCAGCGGCCTTTCCTCTTTTGAACGATTTTAGTTGTTTCTCTATCCCTCTGTCGTCTATTTCGATATCTACAATTTTGTCATCCCTGCGACAATCTAGAGAAGGAACTACAGAGCAGTCTTCCTGTGTGAAACAGCTTTGGAAAAAGACATTTAGTATTTCGGCCTTTAGTCTGTCATCCTCTGTTTCGTTTCCGATACAGGGGTCCTTACTTCAAATTAATACATTTATCGATCTCCATCAGCCTGTAAAGTCTATAACATCATCACGGAATCACCCCGTGTATACGTACATTTACAGACGCTCGTGCCTATAACTTTGACGCTCTGTAGTCTCGTTGGATGACATTTCCGGACGTGGGTCCCTATTCAAAATACGATGTACTCAATCCCCTCTACAAGTCCTAGAAGTCTATAACGGGAATTTCCGACCACCCTGTATAGCTATCCTCTCCAGACACAAAGAAATGTTCACGATTTTAAATCATGAAAAGGAAATCTAAGAAAGTCTAACTTCGACATTAAATATAGATGTGTATCTAGTAGTGAACAGCCGTCGCTGGATCAACCTGTCGGTTCGAAACCGGTAATGGCCCTATCTGGGAAAATAACTAGCGTTGTCAATAGTCATTGGTTGCCATTTTCTTCTTTGCAATTAAAAATTGCATTAGCGTCCCTTTGTAGAACTATTTTTCGCTCTATTTATGTCTTCTGCAAACAAGGCGGCTGCCGTGGCAGGGAGGGGGAGCGCTGAGCAAAGCGCTGGCGGCGGCTGCACTGTGTGCTAGCTGTGCGTACCCTAATCGACTAGTATCTGCGCGCCGCAGCCAATAGCACCCCGTATAATCACACGCGTGGCTGAGCCAGCCCGCATCCCACCTTGTTCTCGCAACTCAGCTGCCCGTCTCGGTTGGGCTGTGTTGTGTACACTACAATACGCAAATGACGAACCGGGAGCCCGCCGTCGGGCGCGGGGTGGATGGTGGGGAGGGCGCTGGGTGTGGAGCGGAAGCCGTCTGCCTGCGGGATTGTCACTGGGTGGCGTGGCGTGGCGCTGCTGCCACTGCCACTGCCGCACTCGCGCGTACGCCGCAGAATTACCCGGCCTACGGCGCTGTCACAGATCCTTTTAGAGAGTTAATAACGACCCCAACGAGCTGCCTGGCGCTGTAATCGCGGCGTTTCTTTCTCATTATGAGCTGGATATACTCTGCCAAATGAAATGAAGCTATTTTATGAATCATGACATCGTCGCGATGAAGAGAAACACCAATCCAGGGAATGTTGGCTTCTAATTCACTTTTAATTCCGGTGTTTTATAGTCAACATACATCAGTTGATTGTCGATTTCCGCCTGTGACGACTATCTCCCGATCTGTTTCAAGATGTAAAAGTATAACTACAAATAAAAAGGAAAATCAAACAGATGAAGAAATGTAAGTACTTAGGTTAATGGATAGAGTGTGAGACAGAAGCCTTTGCGTCACGGATCAAATAGAGACATTTATACCAAATAAATTAACAAACGACGGAGCTGATCCTCCTTGGTACACAAAACGGGTTAGAACACTGTTGCAGAAACAACGAAACAAACATGCCAAATTTAAACAGACGCAAAATCCCCAAGATTGGCGATCTTTTACAGAAGCTCGAAATTTAGCGCGGTCTATAACAGTTTCCACAACGAAACTTTGTCTCGAAACCTGGCACAAAATTCAAAGAGATTCTGGTCGTATGTGAAGTACGTTAGCAGCAAGAAACAATCAATGGCTTCTCTGCCCGATAGCAATGGAGATACTATAGAAGACAGTGCTGCCAAGGCAGAGTTACTAAACACAGCCTTCCGAAATGACTTCACATAAGGAGACGAAGTAAATATTCCAGAATTCGAATCGCGAACAGCTGCCAACATGAATAACGTAGAAGTAAATATCCTCGGAGTAGTGGACCAACTTAAACCACTTAATAAAAGCGAGTCTTCTGGTCCAGGCTCTATACTTAACAATGATACACAACCGTTCGCTCGATGAAACATCCGTACCCAAAGACTGGAAAGTTGCACAGGTCACACCAATGTTCAAGGAAGATAGTAGGAGTAATCCACTAAATTACAGGCCAATATCGTTAACGTCGATGTGCAGCAGGATTTTAGAACACATATTGTGTTTGACACACAGTCAACATGGGTTTAGAAAACATTGTTCCTGTGAAACACAACTAGCTCTTTATTCACATGAAGTGTTGAGTGCTATTGACAAGTGATTTCAGATCGATTCCGTATTTCTGGATTTGCGGAAGGCTTTTGACACTGTACCGTACAAGCGGCTCGTAGTGAAATTGCGTGCTTATGGAATATCGTCTCAGTTATGTGACTGGATCTGCGATTTCCTGTTCGTAGTAACTGACGGAAAGACATCGAGTAAAACAGAAGTGATTTTGGGCGTTCCCCAAGGTAGTGTTATAGGCCCTTTGCTGTTCATTATCTGTATAAACGACTTGGGAGGCAATCTGAGCAGCCGTCTTCGGTTGTTTGCAGATGACGCTGTAGTTTATCGACTAATAAAGTCATCAGAAGATCAAAACAAACTGCAAAACGATTTAGAAGAAATATCGGAATGGTGCGAAAAGTGGCAGTTGACCCTAAATAACGAAAAGTGTGAGGTCATACACATGAGTGCTAAAAGGAACTCGTTAAACTTCGGTTACACGTTAAATCAGTCTAATCTAAAAGCCGTAAATTCAACTAAATACCTAGGTATTACAATTATGAAAAACTTAAATTGGAAGGAACACACAGAAAATGTTGTGGGGAAGGCTAACCAAAGACTGCGTTTTATTGGCAGGACACTTAGAAAATCTAACAGACCTACTAAGGAGACTGCCTACACTACGCATGTCCGTCCTCTTTTAGAATACTGCTGCGCGGCGTGGGGCCCTTAGCAGATAGGACTGACGGAGTATATCGAAAAAGTTCAAAGAAAGGCAGCACGTTTTGTATTATGGGGAAATATGGAAGAGAGTGTCACAGAAATGATACAGGATTTGGAATGTACATCATTAAAAGAAAGGCGTTTTTCGTTGCCACGGAATCTTCTCACGAATTCCAATCACCAACTTTCTTCTCCGAATGCGAAAATATTTTGTTGACACGACCTACATAGGGAGGAACGATCACCACGATGAAATAAGGGAAATCAGAGCTCGTACAGAAAGATATAAATGTGCGTTCTTTTCGCGCGCTATGCAAGATTGGATTCCGTAGAAACACTGGAACACGTGAGGCAATACTGACCTTACGACTTACCTTAGAAGAAAGATTAAGGAAAGGCAAACCTACGTTTCTAGCATTTGTAGACTTAGAGAAAGCTTTTGACAATGTTGACTGGAATACTCTCTTTCAAACTCTAAAGGTGGCAGGGGTAAAATACAGGGAGCGAAAGGCTATTTACAATTTGTACAGAAACCAGATGGCAGTTATAAGAGTCGAGGGACATGAAAGGGAAGCAGTGGTTGGGAAGGGAGTAAGACAGGGTTGTAGCCTCTCCCCGATGTTGTTCAATCTGTATATTGAGCAAGCAGTAAAGGAAACAAAAGAAAAATTCGGAGTGGGTATTAAAATCCATGGAGAAGAAATAAAAACTTTGAAGTTCGCCGATGACATTGTAATTCTGTCAGAGACAGCAAAGGACTTGGAAGAGCAGTTGAATGGAATGGACAGTGTCTTGAAAGGAGGATATAAGATGAACATCAACAAAAGCAAAACGAGGATAATGGAATGTAGTCGAATTAAGTCGGGTGATGCTGAGGGAATTAGATTAGGAAATGACACACTTAAAGTAGTAAAGGTGGTGGTCGAAGTAGAGAGGATATAAAATGTAGACTGGCAATGGCAAGGAAAGCGTTTCTGAAGAAGAGAAATTTGTTAACATCGAGTATAGATTTACGTGTCAGGAAGTCATTTCTGAAAGTATTTGTATGGAGTGTAGCCATGTATGGAAGTGAAACATGGACGATAAATAGTTTGGACAAGAAGAGAATAGAAGCTTTCGAAATGTGGTGCTACAGAAGAATGCTGAAGATTAGATGGGTAGATCACATAACTAATAAGGAGGTATTGAATAGAATTGGGGAGAAGAGAAGTTTGTGGCACAACTTGACTAGAAGAAGGGATCGGTTGGTACGACAGGTTCTGAGGCATCAAGGGATCACCAATTTAGTATTGGAGGGCAGCGTGGAGGGTAAAAATCGTAGAGGGAGACCAAGAGATGAATACACTAAGCAGATTCAGAAGGATGTAGGTTGCAGTAGGTACTGGGAGATGAAGAAGCTTGCACAGGATAGAGTAGCATGGAGAGCTGCATCAAACCAGTCTCAGGACTGAAGACCACAACAACAACATACAAGATTGGAACAATAGAGAATTGTGAAGGTGCCAGGTCTGCCAGGCACTTAAATGTGATTTGCAGAGTATCCATGTCGATGTAGATGTAGATAAAAGGTATCAGCGTACAAACCAATGAAAAGTGTCCGCAAGAAGAAACAAACCTCCATTAATGCCAAAGACGACATTTCCGCACAGTAATAACATCAGAGGTCGTACATGCAACAGAATGTCTTGCTAGGAACAGGAAAGGTCCGACAGAGAAATTAGAGGAAAACGAATCTTGAGGAATATCCAAGGCCCAGCCAAGGAAAATGGTGGATTCAGCCAGTGACATAACCACGAACTCTGTCACATGTATAAAACATAACAGACATCATTCGTAGGAGGCGGGTTGTCTTCTGTGGCTCCAGTGACAGTTGGAGGATACAGAATGACTTAGGGAAGCCGAATGGTCTCCTTTAGTTTATTGAGGGAATTTTGGGAAAGTGTGGTCGCTCTGTAAAGGAGACCGCATATAGGACGCTTGTGTGGCCTGTTCTTGAGTATTGCTCGAATGTTTGGGATCCACACCAGGGCGGAAAAGGAAGGCATCGAGGCAATTCAAAGGCGGTCTGCCAGATTTTTCACTGGTAGATTCGATCAACACGCAAGTATTATGGAGGTGCTTAGGAAAATCAAATAGCCACCCAGGTGGGAAGGTGACATTCTTTCCGAGGAACGTTACTGTAGAACGATCATACTGCCGCCAACGTAGATTTCGCATAAGGATTACGAACGTAAGGTAAGAGAAATTAGGGCTCTTACGGAGGCGTATAAACAGTCTTTTCACGTAGCTCTGTTTGCGTGTGGTACGGGAAGCAAAATGACTAGTAGAGGTACAGAGTACCCTCCGCCACGCAGCGTACGGTGGCTTGCTGAGTGTGTAAATAGATGTAGATTGCCCGTTTGAGTCCTACAAGGTTGAGCAATTTGATCTTCCGCTACATTAACAATAAAAACAAGGATAACAAAAATGGTTCAAATGGCTCTGAGCACTATGCGACTTAACTTCTGAGGTCATCAGTCCCCTAGAACTAAGAAATACTTAAACCTAACTAACCTAAGGACTTCACACACATCCATGCCCGAGGCAGGATTCGAATCTGCGACCGTAGCGGTCGCCAAGGATAACATTGGAGGATATACATGAATGCATTCAGTTCAAAGAGAATCTCCAAAATCACCCATGTTTCCAAAAATAAAAACAAAAATAAAATGGAAACAGAAAAAAATTGATCGTGCTGCCGAACGTATTAAACATAAACTTGATAAACAGAACTGATACTTGAGCAAACTGTGAAATTATCGCACTGGCCAGAGAAGAGGAATGACTTGCGTAACTAAGAGTTGTATATGGCAGTTGAATATGTAGTCTGACTAGCAGTATGCAGAAATACACTCTTAATGCACTCAAGGTGAACATTTCAGACGTAACACCCCGGACGCGAGGTTCAACACCTGAAAAGTATTCTGAGGACCAATGGGTTCCATGCCAGTAGCATAAGAAACTTCACGAAATCTAGCACTCGGTGAAGTGAGATATCAGAAGAAGAAATGTCGGCTACGGCCGTTCTGCCATACATCCCCAGGACGATGGACAGAATCGGTCGGATACTGCGCAAACACAGTATAAGATTGTTTTCAAGCAACCAAGAAAATCAAAGGTTGTCGCGCAAGGAGAGGCCAGTATGTTGGGATTACGGATTTACTTTAAACTTTGTACACCTTTAGTAGGCCATTAAAACAACGTAATGGCAAGTAGTAAGATGCACTTCCCTGGTAATTCCGAGAAAATCGCAAGAGATGTCTTACGCGTCTGGTATGTGCTTTATCTGTGAGGAGAGAGCGTACCGTAGAGTTCATGGTAGTGAAGTGATTAGCGTTCACGCTTTGCATGAGAGTCGTGGACGAGGCGACAGATCGAATCCTGCCAACACTTATTTTTTTCATCACTGGTCACATTATTTAATTATATGAAATTTCAGAGGTAATATAATGAAAAAACCTCATGCATTTTCATTCACTTGTAGTGAATTTCATACGTTGACTATTTACAATTTTTATTAAATTTTCAAGGACGAGGAACAGGCTTGGAAAACCCCAAGTCAAAACTCGATAAATAACGATGCGAATGACGTTATTCACAATCAGTTACATAGTAAGTCGCATTGTACCAGACCACAAGAGCAATGTACAATTCTCGTCTGATGTGCTCTCGATATCATACGTTGCAGGATGGTATTTGTCATACAGACGAGGAAAACATAAATTGAAACGGCATTTACTACATCGAATAACTGCTGTTTTCCCGCATTTACAGGGAATGTTCAGAGTTTCTAAGAGAAAACACACTTCCTTGATATTTTGAAACATTTCTCTTTCTTCCAGTAGTTTGGATGCAAACCACGCATAACGCAACATTTCGGCAAATGTTGTGCTGACAATTAGTGATGTACAATGGAATGGATTTTAATAGCATCTTCACGACAAGCCACTTCTCGTAGTTGTCAATCAGAAATGAACAGTTCTGATTGCGCTTGATAAAGTCTTTTATTTACCGATGGAAATAAACGTTGCATAGTTGGTAAATCGGGACACATTAACTATGTAAGTAATCAGTAAAGATGGCATCGTATAAATCAGGATTCGTTTGACCCCCTCCCCCACCCCAAGAATCTATTATTAGGAGGAGAGATTCCTTTCTCACGCAAGGAAGAATGACGCTGGTTAAAAACGAACTGTTGACCTGTGTGGTAAGTTTTCCAAATTTCGAACAATTTACAGCGTTATTTTGAAAGTCTGTCGTCAATTTCTTACCAATTTCTTGAACTTTTGGGCCAAACATTCCTGTGGCCTCTTGCAAACACAAAAAAACTTGTGGTAATAACTCACGAGCCATCATTATAGCGTGTTCTGTAACCTTGTTCATATCGCGCGGTTTAACAAACACAATTTTTGAATTTCTTTCAGCGTGTTTGCCGTCTTAAGTTGACTGGTACTAGAAACCTGTCTGGTCTATGTTAACCACAATCTTTTTGTCGAAATTAGGGATTGTCTGCAGTCGAAACTTTCTCGTGGGCTCCAGAGTTTCTTCCGAACTTACAGATTCCCTTTACTCACGAATGTCGTGATCTTACTCTACCGAATTCTGTGCCGTTGTCTGAATTTTTAGACCACGATAGTGATGCTTTGAAGATGAAGTCCTCGGACTGAACTTTTCCTGTAGCAACCAAAGCCCGCTGCTGTAAAATCCTTGTTGTTACACGAAACGTAAAAACAAAGTTGCATATCATTGTCATAATCTGTTGTTAAAACTCAGTTGCTGTAGATAAAAAAATGAGATGAAAAGTTCACACAAAATGTAACTTAGTTGCTGATGATTTTTGCAAACCTCCGCGAAGCAGTCATTGGTCCTCTAACCAATCAGTGAATATTTATCAATCGCTAATCCTGCACTTTTTATGTTTCTTTCCCATCTCTTCAAATGTTCCTTTCTTTTTAAACTTCGAGACCCTTTCCTCTGGAGAGTTTGGAGATTCCACGTGTTGTCTACTTTTGCCAGTGTCACTACTTTTATTTTTGCCTCTGTCTGAATGTATTTGGTTTTTGTGTTCTTTTAGGCTAGTTCAAAATCCTCATTGTCCGAAATAACGTCATCTTCACCAAATAGGCCTTCTTCCTCTACTTCGTCGGAATGAATTAGGTCCTCGTCAATAATAAGTCTCTTACCTCCTAACATTTCGACAACAGAATCGTAAAGTACTTCCCCAATCGCCATTGAATCTGCAGGTATCGTCAGTGATTGCTCTGTATCAGTAAGGTCCGCTTCTTGAAGAAGACTTTCACAGTACACGAACCCATCTTTTAACAGACGTTTTGTAGCTGCATTATGAATGGAATCATCATGACGTTCATTATCTGCAGCAGGTATTCGAAGAACAGCGAGTCACTTTTATTTTTGTAGTGCAAGTGTAAATTATGAGATGTTAAAAAAATCTTCACCTACACTATTCTTCTTGCTCCATTAGCAACGTCTCACCCCTACAAAGGTTAACTGCCAAATGAGGCGTGCCTCTGTGTCTGCAGCTCGAAGCGTCGAGGGGCAAAGTAGTTCCGGGTACCTTACTAGATTGTATACATAAGAGATTTCACAAATCACGACAGGTACACATTTTCAGGATAACTCAATGCGTTTCTTCCTATAATTATCGATAGTAATAAATATTTTTGTATGTTGGGCTCCATAAGGTTCCCTTTCTGTGCAGCGACAGTGGAATACAAAATTATGAAGAATGTAGCAACCAGTCGCGGAAACATAATTTATTTATCTTGTTGCAAATCGATTTTGACTGATATCAGTCATCACCGGTGCTAAAACAAATACAAGAAACAGGGCATAAACAACAACTGCTTTAACAAACGAAAAATTGACAATTAAACATAGTTACATCAATTGCAAAATATAAAGATGTCTGAAACTAAAATTCAAAGTCATAACATACCATTTTTCCAACCCATACTTGCCATAAGTAGAAGTACTGTTCTTGACATGCTTCTATCTTGAAGTGACACATCGTAGGTCAACACTACAACAAGACATCATGAGGTGGTGCTACGTTGCAGAAAGCGCCCTCTATGTAAAATACAAAAGTAATGTAAAATACAAGCAATAAGGAATACATCACATTACAAAAAAAATTATACAGTGATGGTAATTGATAATACCAATTTAAATAATTACAACAAGTGAAAATGTCTGAACATTGTTTGTCAGATGATAATAACAAATTACATATATACGTGAAAACTACGATCATCAAAACTGTAAGAACAGATAAACTCGTTAAAAACATGATTACATTCACACAAATTTAGGTAATGAAACTTATTTGTCTTAATGACGAAACCGAATAGTGCTTTCAATGGTCATCTGCCGTCCTATAAGCGAACTACAAGTGCATCCAAAGCACATTTATGTTACTTCCAATAGATGACGCTATGTTACTGAATGCACAAAGCCAAAGTTGAGAGTTCAGGTAAGAATTACAGTACGAGATAAACAATCGTATTACTTAAATAATGCGATTAACAAAGTGTTGCACATATAAAGAACCATATATGGGAGGATAACGACTTCAGATCTACTACGCGAACTATAGCCTCATGAACAAATGTACCATACGCCCTTATATTTGTCATGAGTATGGTGGTAACCGTCCTCTCCCCAGGGCCCCCATTTTCCTCACCCCTCCTTCTCCCAGAGCGGATTTTCCTCCTTCCCTCCCTGAGTCCCTGCACCCCCTCTTCGGCTGTTTTGCTCTCCCGTCCCGTCCCGTTCCGTCCCTTCCCCTCCCAGCCCTCCTCGGCGCGTCCCCCACCTCATCCCCCTTTCTCTCCCCTCCTCCTTCCCTCCTTCCCCTTCTTCCCATTTCCCTTTCCCCCCTCCCCCCCCATGCAGATCCACCCAGGTTTTAATTCGGTAACAGTGTGCTACGTGAGTGTTGTGTTTCGGTGCCGTTCTACAGTGTCATTTCGTGATGTCGGTTTTAATTGTGTGCTCGACCTGTTTCTTGTCCATGACAGATCCTCGCTACGCCGCCCATCATGTGGCTGCTTTACTTGTTCTACGGACTTTTATGCTCCGGCCGTACTTTGCCTGGTGTCTTTTAATGTAGTTTGTGGTTTTTTTGTGTAACATACTTTTTTAGATTTTTATCTCCGATTTACAGTACCACTTTGTATGTCTTATTTGCTTCTGTTCCGCCATTTTTGTTTCTATAGTCAGCCATGTTATCTCCTTTATATTATTTTTAAATGTCTTCCTGTCTATTTATGTCTCTTGGCTGAAGAGCAAAGACTGCCATATCACTGCCGCCACCGACGATAAAATAGGTGCTCAAAAGTCAATCACAAAACAACAGGAGCAGCACACTCAAAATATGTAAAACCAACTCTTAAAACCGAAAACCATTTACCATTTAACAACCACTTCTTGAATCAGAATGGCTCAGTTTAGGTGCGAAAATTGGCAATTGCATCAGATTCCACAAAATACATATTTTATTTAAAAGTTAATACATATAAGGAGATACAAAACCATTTATAAAACCAAAAGTTAAAATTGTAGAATAAACAGAGGTCACTCGATGTAAGGTGACATAAACAAACATCAGGAAGAGAACAACACAACATACTGTATTATATCTTTTTTTGTGGCAGTTTACTAACACACAGCGTCACTGGTTCAGATCTGGTCCAACTGTCTCGGTGGACAAGTGAAAGGGGACTCAAAGCAACAGCTAAATAGCAGCCGAGCATAGCACATCGAAGGTGTGGTGGTGGAACTTTAAGTTCCGTGCCACCCTCTAATGGTGGAAGTACAGAGGAGGGGTGCAGTAATGCGCCAACTCTATGGTCAAAAAAAAAGAAGAAGTACCTGGATGAGAACAGGCCACTGCTAGTGACTATACGAAAACGGAAATAAAAACGTGGTCGTATTGGGCCTATCGTCAGTCATAGTCCGAATCCGAGTCCTCCACAATGGTGAGAGGAATGGGGTGTTGGTACCAGCAATGTCGAACTGTGGTGCCGATGGTTTGGAGCACTGCGACCATTTGTCTCCTCATGCAGAGTGAAAATCATGGTGAGCGGAGGGGCGTGAATACTCCACCTGAGAACTTCATTCTGTAGGCGCTGGAGCGTTAGCATCCGGGACTTACTAATCGTGGCCCACGCAGAGGAACCATATGTTAGTGAGGGTAGGACAACGGAGTGATACAGCCAGAGCTTGGTGTCCAAATTCACCTCTCGGCTGGAGAAGAGCGGGTACAAGGCCTTTATCAACTTTAACCCTTTGTGGGTGACGTATTCGGCGTGGCGGTGGAAGAAAAGTTTCTTATCCAACCAGACCCTGAGATACTTGGTAGCTTGCGCCCACGGTACCCAGACGCCCCCGATTGAGATGTTGTTGTGGAGTATAGGGTGCCGTTTAGTGAAATACACAGCCGACATTGAGGACCATTTTATTGGAGTGACACCAGGTGACTGTTGTGTCCACTTACCTTTGGAGGCGAGCAATGAGGTGATCAGGATTGAGGTCGGGAGTATAAAGTGCCGTGTCATCAGCGTATTGCGCCAAATGGCAGTGATGGAGGACAGGCATGTCATTGACATAGATATTAAAGAAAAGAGGGGACAGCACACAGCCCTGAGGGTACCCATTGACATGTGGCGTAAACTGGAGCACTTTCCTCGCTGAGCAGCGAGGAAGGTCCTCTGGTGAAGGAAATTATCCACGATCTTAACATAGATGTCAGGGATGGGCGTTTGCATCAGCATCTTATACACTAGGTTGTCCTGCCAAATCTTATCATAAGCATTCTGCACATCCAAGAAGACCGCTGCCGTCAAAAAGCTGGAATTAAAACCCTTGCTGATGTGCTCTGTGATCCAGAGAACTTGCAGTTCAGTGGACGGGTGTGAAGTAAACCCAAACTGTTCAGGACGGATTGTCCCGGCTGCTGCCAGAGGATGGGAAATGCGGTGGAGTATGAGAGACTCCAGGACCTTTGCCATGGTGTTCAAAAGGCTGATGGGCCTGTTGTTGGTAGGTACCATAGGGTCTTTAGAAGGCTTTGGGATCGCAATAAGCTTTGCCTGCTTCCACTGTGGAGGGAAGAGGCCACTCTGAAGACAACAGTTCAATATCTTGCTGAAAAGGACTATGGGCTTTCGCGGTAGGCGAGAGAGATATTCGTTGACGATCCCACCCAGGCCAGGGGCCGAATTACCTCGTTTCATCTGGAGGGTTCAGACCACTTTTGATGTGGACGTAAGGCGAGGGGCTATAAGTGGTGGTCTGTGTTGGAATGCAGCTACAGCCCTCAGGATATCTTGGTCATCCTGGAGTTCATCTGGCATGGGGTCCAGGACGAGCAGCTGGGTTTGAGCTTCAAAGGCGTCAGAGTTTCCACCACAGAGAGGCAATCATACATGAGACCAGCGGCCATCTGGATGGGGTGGTGTGTCTGCAAGGTGATACGATGCAGGGCTCAGACGACAGCCCAGTCTGATTTATGCTGGAGGAGAAATTTGGGACGGCCAGAGTGGCCGAGCAGTTCTAGGCACTACAGACTGGAACCGCGCCACCGCTACGGCCGCTGGTTCGAATCCTGCCTCGGTCATGGATGTCTGTGATGTCCTTAGGGCAGTTAGGTTTAAGTAGTTCTAAGTTCTAGGGGACTGATGACCTCAGAAGTTAAGTCCCATAGTGCTCAGAGCCATTTGAACCATTTGAGAAAGGTGGGCATCCTATCCTCCCACTGTTCCGACTTCCAATCCGCTAAGCAGCGACCGAACTCCCAGTGGAGCTGCTTCATGCGACATTTGTCCCAAGGGTCAAGGTATTGCTTCCACCAGCGGTGGCAGCGGTTCTTTTGGATTTTCAGTTCATGTAAAAGTGGAGGTAAATCATCCTGCAACGCTAGTGCCCTAGGAACATGGGAAGTAGAGACTTTTACCGCTCACTGGATTTTCGTGGTGAGTTAGTCAACCGCACACATAAGCTTGGCAGTGGTTGTCAGGTCTAAGTCCAGCTGGGTGTTGTTGAGGATCCTTGCAAAGTTGGCCCAATCAGTACCCATAACAGTAGAATGGGCGTCAAAGGACAATGCAACATCGGTAAGATGTAGAAGGACCAGGTCATGGTCAGAAGTTAGGTCATGTACTGTTTTGAAAGAAAACTGTGCAACAACGTGTTTAAAAATGGCCACATTCAAAACATACTGTTGGCAGTTGGAGCGGACTGGTATGTGCATAGGAGTGTGCGGCCCATAGATAGACAGTGCCAAGGTATCTTCCAGCTCAAGGTGGAGGAGACCTTTGGGATTGGCGACACGAGAATGCCACGCTGGATGTTTGGCATTGTGATCAGCCCCAATGATAAGCTTGTCAAATGACGTCAGCTTGCGGACGTCGGCCTCAAGGAGTGGTTGGTTGGGGTTCAAATAAGCTGCAGCAAATGTGATGGCCCCAAGGCAGGTGGAGACAGTGACAGCTGTGGCCTCTATTCAGTCCAGTGGCTCAAGAGCCTCTTGGTTGTGGAAAAACGCCCTGTGGAGGAACAGGGCTGTGCCTCCACCATGGCAATTGAACTGGTCAGTCCGATAGCAGACCATGCTGCGTAGGCGAAACTCGTCGGTCGGCTTAAGGTGTGTTTCAGTAACAAGGAGAATGTACAAATGGTAGTCATGTATGAAGGTGTTGAGTTCAGTCTTCATCCGTTTGATACCATTGGTATTAAGGATGCAGATGAATAGATCCCTAGGGGGATGGTGGTCGTGTAGTGGGCGAACCATCATTATAATAAGATCTGGCTGAGCCCTTCAACCAGGGCGATGACCTCTATGAGCCCATCCTCCGACCGATGGATTTTTTGAGCCATATCACGAATAATCGCCCTGACTTTGTGAAAAAGGAGAGGACCTGCAGGATTTCTTGCATGTTGTCCCAAAAGGATGTATCTGCCTCCTCAGCTGGGGGTATTTCTCAGTTGCGTTGCTGGACCCTGCAACGAGCAGCCACAGGAGTTGGCGCTGGCGGAGGAGGTACCACCCCAACAGTTTGAGCCACTTAAATAGGTGGGTGTGAGGATACTGCAGCTGGTCGTTTAGTTTGGTGATCGATAGCGGCCGCCACAGGAAATGGACGAGGAGCAGGAGACCGAGCCACGTCAGCAAAGGCGCGCATGTGGGATGGAGCCAAAGGGAGTTCCTGTGGTGTAATTGCAGAAAGAGGCAGAACATCCCCCATCAGAGGAACCTCAGTTTGGCCATGGACAAGGGGGAAGTGGTTGAGATCTCCTGTAGGTGGAGGTGGCCGATTCGACCGAGGTTGCTTCCTGGGAGGGCAGGAAGACTTAAGCACCTTTTAATACGCAGGGAAGCCCTTCCAGGAGGCCATGTGATGGGGTCATGAGAAGTGCCCTGACATCTGGCACAGGTGGGCTTTTCCGAGGCTGGGAGGGTGCACATCTCTGACGCATGTGGACCTGCACACTTGACACACTGCAATGGTAAGAAATAGTAATTAGCAGTGTGGCGCAAGCACTGGCACCTACTGCAAATGGAGGGCCCAGCGTGGCCTTCATAGGATTCAATGCACGCTTTAGTGCTCAGAAGATACCGGATTTCGTAGATCCTTTAAATATCATCCCTACTAGAGAGGGAGACCACATGTGTGGGCAATGTGATTAACCTGTGGGTCTCAGGGTCCCTCTTGCTGTAGTGATGGACCAAAGGGTCCGTGAAGTTGAGATGGAGCAGTTCGCTCCTGACATCCACTTCTGTAACTTCAGGTAGCAAGTCTTTAATGATAATTTTTGTCTTTCTGTCACCAGAAATTTGGTGAGTGTAGTAAGGCATTTCCCGCGATTTGATGCAGTCAAGGACAACAAGGTAATCGTCTTTCCTATCAACGAGATAATGGACATGGTCCTTCTGAAAGACAGCCCGCAACTGCCCACTGATGAGGTGTTGTAGTTCAGCGTTCAGCTTTAGGTAATTCTTTGGATGGTATACCAGAATTTGAGGGATTTTTTTCCTTCTTCGGTTGTGCAGACGGTGGAGCCTGAGAAGCGGGGCTAGGAGATGGACCCACGTCCATGGCATCATCGGGCGCAGCTTCCCCTTGAGAGGGCGCGGCAGATGTGGTACCACTCCCACCATGACGAGCGCATTTGGAGTTTCTGTGACGGCGCGGACCGACAGTAGTGAAGTCTTCAGAAGGCCCATCTGGCCCGGTAGACGCAGCAGCACTCGCTGCGGCGGCAAATTGGTGGAGCGTTGGTGGGGCTGATGGCGCAGCCTTAGAGGAGAGATCAGCAGCGGGACCCATGCCCTTGGCCGAAGCAGGTGCGGCTTCCTCTGGAAGGGTGGCATCTGAGCCGGAGACATCGTCGCTGCGACGAGCATATGCGGACGAGCGGCGGGATGTACGGTGACTGCGTGTTCGGACAGGGGTAGCGGCCTCAGAAGGCCCATTCGGGCGGTGAGAGGAAACGGACGAAGCAACCCGAAGAGGAGCATCCAGGTGGAGGTGAGGTACAGCAGGTGACTGATTCGACAGGGAAGGACAGCCGTCGGGTGAGAGGTCAATCACAAGGCGACCGGGTGAATTGTCAGACGACAACGAGGATGAGCGGTCCCGCATACGGGGGTGCGAGAGAGGCACTCTTCGATCGGTGTCAGTGCCGGTGGTGAGCGGAGATTTTTGGCGGTCCGTAGCCCGTTGGGAGACGGCTGAATGGGCGCCACCGGCAGCACGCTGCTCGATAGTCACCGCAGCGCCACGCGGGGCGGCGGACGAGTAGCCTTGCCGCAGCCTCGAGGGCCGGCCGGTATCCACAAGAAACCCTGCCTGTAACGGCGTAGCCGGGGTAGCATCTACTACAACGCCGAAAAAGTCGCACACCAAAAATAACGCCTAAGAAGGCAGTCACAAATCACGTCGTCTGAAACGATAACACAACGCTGTAGAGAATGCTCTTGAACGTTACGAAAAATCTACGCGCACAATCGCAAGAAAACGTACAGTGAACACTACGGGACTCCAACCCGTTCATGTTTATATCGTTCCAATGTGAACAAATATGAACAATCTTGTGATCACAGAACATCTGCTCAATGCAGCAACCTTACATTCTAATGGCCTAAAATATTCGTTGAAACAACGATTAGCTACGTAAGTTTGCCCGAAAAATATAAAGGCCGCCATATATCGATTAAGGTGATACTGATAACGACATGTCAACCATTAGAAAATGGAAAAGAAGTAACGACATAATCTGTTAATCTAGTCCTTCAGCGAACTAGATCGAACCACTGAGCCCATCGACAGGGAGAAAGCATAGTTATTGATGAGCACACATCATTTCCATAACGGCATATGGCGCTCCAAGGTAGTAGAACCATCAAGTATGGTGTGTATTTTTTGCCTAGCTAAATGGATGAAAAGCTATTATTTTTCATTGCTGGTAGAATGGGTAAAATCATGCTCGATTACATACGCTCGATAAGCGGCAAAACACCAGTACTTATGAAGAAACTGCGAAAAAGAACCCGCGATATACGGAGTAAATGTCAAGGTTAAACGGTAGTAGGATGTCATAAATGTCATTCATATTACAAACCCGCATCCTCTCATACACGTTCGTCTCACGCTCCTGGAACGCTAATCACTTCACCACCATAAGCTCCAACGTCTGATACCTGCGCACAGGTACAAAAGCACGTACTGGACGCGTAAACCTTCTATTATGATTTTCTCGGATTTGCCAGCGTAGTGCACTTTACTACTTGCAAATTATGTCGTGTTGATGGCCTAATAAAGATGTATAAAGATCGAAGTAAATCTGTGATCGCAGCGTAGTGGCCTCCCCTTGTCAGATTGGTAAACGACAAATCGGCCCCTGCTCGCGGTGTTGGGAGTGCATCGCATACCCAGCGCACCTACGTAGAAAACTCTGTGTGGGATTCACTGGACGTTCCATCGACATCAGGAGCACCATACGTAAGCGGCATTCGTATTTGGACAGGTAGAGGAATCGACCGTGACGGAGCACGCGTTCTGTAAGACTGGCCCTCTTATAAGATTCCCCAACACGGATGTTATCGGGATGAAGGAGAGTTAAAACACCCGGTTCTTCACGGAAGCTACAAAAATTTACAAACGTGAAAATAGTTTCAGTAAGAAAGAAGAAGATCTCAGGGTAAACGGATCCTGTATTCCCGTGCTACAGTGAACGGCCGTTGCAGGTTGCAAAGGAAGAACCGCAGTGGTAACAATCAGGGAAAAGCCTTCACACGTTGGTGCAACACTTGCGTAAGTAGGGATATCAGAAAGTATATTACACTTGTCTTCCCACGCCAAGACGCATTGTGAAAAGTGAGTACATGTAAAACGTCTAAACTGCACCCACATTCAAATGGCTCTAAGCACTATGGGGCTTAACATCTGAGGTCATCAGTCCCCTAGACTTTGAACTACTTAAACCTAACCTTCACACACATCCATGCCCGCGGCAGGATTCGAACCTGCTACCGTAGCAGCAGCGCGTTTCCGGACTGAAGCGCCTAGAACCGCTCGGCCACATCGGACGGCCGTAGTGAAATGGTGCCAACAATTTGATCAACGCTGCAAAGATGTGGATGACGGTGATCGTTCAGATCTTGCACCATGGGACTTCTACTTTTTCGGCAAGAACATGTGGTGGGAGATTTTACAACGATGAGGACGTTAATACAGGACTTCTCTAATGGCTTCGTAACTAAAGAGCGGATTTCTATCGTCGAAGAATCGAACGATTGACAGAACGTCGTGATTGGGTGACCACGTTTCAAAATGTATTTGTATCACTTTGAAACGTAAGGCAGCATTCAGTGTATGTTAATTAGCCTGCCATGATAGCGTGTAGATTCCTGTTTACGTCCCCTTGCATAATCTCCGGCCACAGGTTCGACAGCAGCCCGCCGGCAATAAGTGAAGCTTTGGCAATGCCAGTCTCTCTTGCCGGCGAAGTGTCAAAAAAATTGCTAAACAAACGGCAGCTAGAGATCCCGAGACAGAAAGCGACAGGTAATATCTAAACAATTCCCTACGAAAGCCTCACGAATGGTGTACAAAGAGCATAATAGAATAAAATAACACGTTAATTGCGAAGAATCTTGGCCAAAACGAGTGTATATGGCGTAATGGACACAAACTTTCTTATGTGTTGTTAGCTAAAGCTGTCAAAGTAACCAATAAATTTTATACCGTACGTATTCCGTGGAGGTGAAACATAGGTTTATTACAAAATATTCTTCACTCGTTACAGCTAAAACTACGTCTACACAGATACTCCGCAAACCACCGTAAGGTGCGTGGCGGAGGGTACCCTGCACCATTACTAGTCATTTCCGCCGTCCGGGGTGGCCACGCGGTTAAAGTCGCTACAGTCTGGAACCGCGAGGCCGCTAAGGTCGCAGGTTCGAATCCTGCCTCGGGCATGGATGTGTGTGATGTCCTTAGGTTAGTTAGGTTTAAGCAGTTCTAAGCTCTAGGGGACTGATGACATTATAAGTTAAGTTCCATAGTGCTCAGAGCCATTTGAACCATTTGAACTAGTCATTTCCTTTCCTGTTCCACTCGCAAACAGAGCGAGGAGAAAACGATTGCCTCTATGGCTCCGTGTGTGAACTGATCACTAATCTAATCTTAGTGGTCCTGACGCGCAATGTGTGTTGGCGGCAGTAGAATCGTTCTGCGGTCAGCTTCAGATGCTGGTTGCCTAAATGTTCTTAATAGTGTCTCTCAAAAAGAACGTCGCCTTTGCTTCGGGCATTCCCATTTGCGTTCCCGAAACCATCCCCGTAACACTTCCGTGTTGTTCGAACCTCCTGGTAACAAATCTAGCAGACCGCCTCTTAATTGCTTCGATGAGTTATTTTCGTTACTGACTGTCGTTACTGGTGTAGTCACCACACAGAAAGCTTTACTGCTATCGTGGAAAGGCGTTGGTATAGTCGTGAACTTGAATGCGCGGTTTAACGATTTCTCTTTCCTGAACACATTTTCATCTTCCACGTATTGCTGAACAGTCACTGTAGCTACACTGGCGTTAATGGTAACAGCTGAATTTGTAAAAACTGACTCGTTATCATTTCAAACTAGTTCAGAACTGAATCGTCACGCCACAGCCCCACGGGCAGGCGCGGCAGTTCATTTGTGGCTCTGAGCACTATGGGACTCAACTGCTGTGGTCATAAGTCCCCTAGAACTTAGAACTACTTAAACCTAACTAACCTAAGGACATCACACACATCCATGCCCGAGGCAGGATTCGAACCTGCGACCGCAGCGGTCGTGCGGTTCCAGACTGTAGCGCCTTTAACCGCTCGGCCACTCCGGCCGGCTGTTCATTTGTACGGCGCTTGTCCTCTGCAGCGGTTAAGGCACGGAAACAGATAGCGCCGCGGCAGCAGGCAAAAGCCGCGTTCAGGCCACTTGCCATAGCGTCCGAAAGCCCCCATTAAGCGCTATGGGCTATGGAAGTGCTGCTGATTTGCCGTACGGAGGAATACTATCGATTCCACCAAACTCCGACACGAACCATATGCGGGAAGGAAACCGTGGCGAGTCACTAACGACTCCGCAAAGAACAGGGTATTGGAGGGATACGAAAACTACCGAGTTGGCGCGAACATGCGCTATCGTAGAAAAGCGAGTAACGAAACATTTCCCCTACTCCGAGTTCACTGACGGTAACGAGTTAGAGGAATACGAAAAGTACTGAATCGCCCATGGGAGGGGAGGGAAAGGGGGGGGGGGAATGAACTGTTTGTGGAGAAGAAATCTTGCGAGTAACAAAACGCTTCGGGCAGTAACGAAACAGTACTTAGAGTTTCGTGAAATACTCGTTACTCACCAATGAAAAAACGAAATGATCGTGTGGCATTGACGGTCGGGAGGTCCCATTCAGGGAAGTTCCCGGCCGAGTTGCAAATACTATTTCAGACGACGCCACATTGGGCGACCTGCGTGCCCGTGACGATGAAAGAGACAACACAATACCCAGTCTACGAGGGGAGGAAACCTCCAACCCGGCTGGGAATCGAACCCGGGCCCGCTGCATGGTAGGCAAACACGACACTACACTTTTTTTTATTGATTAACGAGGAGTGGACCAGTTGGGGGCTCAAGGGATCGAAATCCGAGGCCTGGCCACAGTGCCCTTCTCACCGCAATCGTGCCTGTGGAGCACAGGAAAGTGGGAGACACGGTAATTAAAAGGAGGACTTCGTCGTCGTTGATTTATTTTCATTTTTTGTTGTTCTCATTTTCGCTATTATTATTAAGAAATTATGTGGAAGATACGTCATCCACGTAGGGAAAAACTGGGTGGAGGAAAAGGAAAAGAAGAAGAAAACATAAATAAAATCCGCGCATTTTCTGCGCGCTCTCCTGTCCGCGGAGGTCGGAGGTAGACTGTATCATAAGCTGCTTAAACTCAGACACCGCGGGACGGGTGATAGGTGCCCTCAGCTCCAGACACCCCTCATCTTAGTGGAGGTCTAACAGAAACCCTTCAAGGGTAGTTGACATATAGTGTTTGGTAACGTGGCGTGTGTTCGACCGCTGCATGGGCCGTTCGTAAATGGGTCCAGAGGTATAGAATGGATTTAGGTCCCTCACGGACTAGGTAACCGACCGCTCGCCCTATGACACACATAATGGACTATATTTGGCGGCGGGAAAATGTTTGTCCTCCTGGTACAGAAGCATTCGTGGTGCGATGGTGTCTGGTGGTAGTCGGAGATAGCGGGCAGTGATTTGCTGCACGAATCGCCACACGTTGTGTGAAGAGGCGGTGGTCATCAGTGTCGAGTTGCTGCCAAAGGAGACAAAGAGGGGAATCCTACAAACCAATGTTGTGGAATCGCTGTTTTGTGGCAAATTTCCTGTTGCCTATGGGATACCACATTGCCTGGACATCTGTTGGGAGGAAGGGCTTATGGATGGAATTCCATACTGTGGGCCACTGGACGGAGGGACGTTTGGTCTCCATCACATTACGGGGAACACGGCACGAGAATAGACTGTAAAAATCCTTGGTCCTGGGCGAATGTGTATCTGGGAGACTGGTATTCGTGTAACTGTAGTCGACGAAAAAGGTCGAAATGTGAGACAAGTGAGGCACAATGTGGCCGACAGACACCGGTGGTGATGTGGTCACAGGCAAGACGACCTCAAGCAAGCTGCGTGTCAGAGATGTGCCCTGCCCAGTTCACTGTCTTCTCATGCTGCTCATATACAAGGTCGCAGCTCGCGTAAGGACGTTGACGAATCCGAGGCCACCGTCCCGTGAGAGCAGGGTAAGTGTCTCATAGCGGACTTTAAACATGGAGCCAGCCATAAGATAACAGCCAAGGACCGCTCGAAGTTTGCGCCCGATCTCCGTCGGCAGTGGGAGAACCTGAACAATGTGGACCAGTTTTGATGCCACATAACGATTAAGAAACTCAACACGTTGAAGAGTGTCCTGACTGCGCAGTAGGTTCTAGCGGATGTCGTTGCGGATGACGTGTAAAAGGCGACAGAAATTCGTTGCCACTTTGCGTGTGACAGTAGGGGTGAAGGTAATGCCCAGGTACCGGAACGTCCTTAAAAGTGGCAGGGTTGCCACATCACCTTCCTGGAGTCCTTGTCCAACGTACATTGCAGAAGTTTTGACGAGATTCATGGCACTGCCAGCGGCAGTCCTACAGAGTGTAAGCAATTCAAGGACTGCTCGAGTCTCAGAGCTGGAGCGGATGAGGAGGAGGAGGTCATCAGCGTATGCCCGACAGTGTAAAGTGTGTTGACGAAGGCTGAGGCCTGAGAGCTCGGTCGTCAGGCCCCCAATGAGGGGCTCTAGGACAATGGCATACAGGAGGGTAGAGAGGGGCCACCCTTGCCTATTTGGATGGTGGATGGGTACCGGTCCCGCTAAACGTCCATTGACTTGGACTAGTGAATTACCACTGCTGTAAAGTCGCCGGAGGACGTCGATGAATGGAGGGGGGATGCCTATCCGGGCTGCCACCGAAAACAGGAAACGGTGAAACGGTGGCGCACTTTATCGGAGGCACTATAGAAATCTATAGCGACGACCGCTGCACGGAGCCTGCAGGCCGCCACCATCGCAATTACTTCGAGGCATTCTCCTGTGGCAGTCTGTACATTCACCTGCCCCAAGGTTTGCTCTGAGGAGAGGCTATGAGGGAGTATTGTCCAGAGACGCATTGCCAGAAAGCAGGCGAAAGTCTTGTAATCAGCGTTGAGTAGGGTGAGCGGTCTACATATAATGACCGTCGAACCATAAGCTGGTTTGTGGACCGGAATGACGATGCCCTCAACAAAGGCGGTTGGGATTTCTTGGTCAGATGTCATCAGTTCTTGTAACACACCGTCCACCGCGTTGCCATGTTTCCGGAAGGCTCGGTAAAACTCAATCGGTAAGCCGTCAAAGCTGGGCGATCTGTTGACTACACCCTTATCGACTGGGTTGTCGATTTCGTCTCGCATGAACGCCACTGTCAAAGTATCTGCCTGTGTGTGGTGGAGGTGCGCGTGACGTAATACAAAACGGTGTCATCTGTTTCGGTATCAGCATCTTCTTCCCTGCAAGTACGACTGTAGTGTTCAACGAATGCTTGAACGATATCATTCTGATTTGTCACCTGTGTGTCCAGAGTGTCGATGAGCTGCCAACAACACCGTCGTTCGTCGGACACTATATCATGCTTGAATGGAATTTTCAGTCTCGTATGATCGTGTCGCCGCATCCGTATCACCACTCTTTCCAATATGCGGCAGACAGCGGAATTATCTTCGCCTTATTTCTTTGCCATTCCAACTGGTTGTCTGGGGTTGGCGGCTGAATATCCAGGTCTCAGAGAATCGCATAGTAGAAGTCTATGTTCTTGCGAGGCCAGTCGGCTTGCTGGCAACAAGTCAGGTCATGCAGATAAAAAGTATTTAGTTTCCATGCGCACGATTGCACCTTACAAACTGGGACGGAAGGAGGACTGTGCACATGTACGTGCAATGACAGGAAAAGGCAAGTGGCCAGCGTTCGGCGCTCCGCATCGCAGATCGAAGATTCTGTGAGGCACATATCCCATCTAGACGGCTTGCGGAATGACTGGTAATAGAGGTATGACCAGAACGGTCGCCATGTTGGACTTCCCAGGTATCGTGAAGCATGAGGTCCAGCACTATTTTAAGTAGTTCCTAGCATGTAGTATAGTGTGGAACTTGATCTTCTGGCTACAGAACGCAATTAAAATCACCTACTGAAAGGCAGTGATCGTATCGCCCTAAAAATAGTGTGAGAGGGGGCCGATGTCCTCAGAGGGAACCTGGGCCCGTTCACGTCGTTGGTCGGTACCCAAAGCAGCGTGGACATTAATGAAACGAGTTCCCATGGCAGTGAGTGCCATGCCCCGAGCTGGTGGAAGGAGAGCGACATCGGTGACAGAAATCCCGCCGGCCGGTGTGGCGCTTCAGTCCGGCACCGCGCGACTGCTACGGTCGCAGGTTCGAATCCTGCCTTGGGCATGGATGTGTGTGATGTCCTTAGGTTAGTTAGGTTTAAGTAGTTCTAAGTTCTGGGGACTGATGACCTCAGATTTCAAGTCCCATAGTGCTCAGAGCCATTTGAACCAACAGAAAGCCCTTCGCGGTCGTAGATGGCCACTTCACAGCCCATGGGATCACTCGCGGAGGCGTGGGCGGTATAACCATTGATAACGGGGCGACTGGCGAAGTGAACTTCCTGCAGGAGACCGAAAGCAATATCAGAAGCTCAGAACATATCCAGCATAAGGCGGATTTTCACCCCATAACAGATGTTGTTGGTTGGTGTTGATGGTTCTATCCCATATGTCTGATGGCGGACTGCTGGAGTCTGGTCCACTCTGGCGTGGGTGTTGTGGTTGGACGTCATCTCGCTCGTGCACAGGGGGTTCTGGGGAGAGTATGATTAGTGGAGCTGGACCGACGGCACAGGGTCCCGTAACGGACCCTGCTCCTCGATCTCCTCGTTGTGCCATTCCGTGGAGGCGGGCACCGGTGTCTCGTCCATTTTGTCTTCAGAAGTTGGAGTAGTGGTTCATGGTTTAGGTTCGGCTGTGCTATGTCCATTAAAAAGTTCAGCGTCTTCATGGTGCGTAGATGGGGGGATGAGGGAGGGGGGCGCAGACACACTGGTGGACGTAGAGGCGCTCACGTCGCCTCCTTCGGCAGTGGCAGATTCGGGTGCGTCGTTCGGGTCGACGGCGGCCTCGTCCTCGACCTGCTACATCGGGATTTTCACTTCCTCTCGCAGAAAATGCCCCACATCGAGTGCTTCGGATCGGGAATAATAGTTACAGAAAGTAAATCGGAGTGTAGATTTACGGTAACGGTTCGCCATGCATCGTAGACAGTAAGCCGGCACGTAAGCAACGGCCGTCAGAATGTAAACAAGGCGAGCACGCGCTCCGCACACGGAAACACTGGCGTGTCCGCTCTGTTGCCCTGACAAAGGCAGGCGAACGCTACTTACCAATGAATAAATATGACACGCAAGTTCCTTAGTCAGACATAGAACACCCGTTACAGTCCATTATAGCTTTAATACAAACTTTTCCCATGGCACATCAGCAGCCGTGCAGCTCTTTAATTTAGGTTTACCAATGAAAATACTGATGATAAAAAGTGACAAGCGTATTCATATTTCATATAACCGAAGTTGAAAACAAATGTTAAACGAACTGACCTTATATATACGTATTCCTATATTACAAATACCAGTTTTCGTAAGTTTCTTAAATTAAAAATACAAGGTTTTGATACTGCCTCTGTTGGCTGGTCGATTTCTACAGGGTTGTTTCACTGTAAAGTTGCTATTTGCTGACAAAAAATATATGTACGACAGTGGATTAAGAACATATAATAGCGGAATTACTACAGATCATAGCCTGGGGTTTCCCCTACACAAAACTACCATTCAACATAGCTACCGCGCATTGAACTCCGTCGCCAAAACCACTTTGGAAAAATACGGGGATTACATCTTGACCCATTTTTCTCACAATGATTTCAAAATCACTGATTGTGGACTCTAACGCGTGTTTTTCCTCGAATCAGTTCATCAACACGTCCTCGATTGGCCTCTATGACAAATGCTGTCGGCCGGCCGCTGCGCGGTTTAACTGCAATGTCTGTTTCTCTTTTACCAAACTTCCTCACCAAACGTCGTACATTGCTGACGTTTATTACAGTGTCCCTACACTGTTTCTTGTAGGATGAAGTTAAAGAAGCTTTAAAACCATGGATCAAGAAACGAAATCCAACATTTTTCCGAACTGGTGTTGGCGCCTGGGATCAACGATGGTGCAAATGTCTACAAGTGCATGGTGACGATGTTGAACGGTAGTGTTGTCTAGAGGACAGTATCAAATTTTTTTGTGACACAGAAGGGATTACGTTCTGGTTCACCGTTAAGTAAGGCTGAACGTCCCTTCTACACCGAAGAACCAAAGAAACTAGTACACCTGCCTAATATCGTGAAGGGCCCCCGCGAGCACTCAGAAGTGCCGCAACACGACAGCCATGGACTCGACTAGCCGACTGGCCGAGCGGTTCTAGGCGCTACAGTCTGGAACCGCGCGACCGCTAAAGCCGCAGGTTCGAATCGAGCCTCGGGCATGGATGTTTGTGATGTCCTTAGGTTAGTTAGGTTTAAGTAGTTCTAGGGGATCGATGTCCTCAGAAGTTAAGTCCCATAGTGCTCAGAGCCATTTGAACCATTTGAGCCATTTGGACTCGACTAATGTCTGAAGTAGTGCTGGAGAAACTGACACTATGAATCCTGTGGGGCTATCTATAAATCCGTAAGAGTACGAGGGGTGGAAATCTCTTCTGAACAGCTCAGTTCAAGGCATCCCAGATATGCTCAATAATGTTCATGTCTGGGGCTGGGGAGTTTGGCGGCCAGCGGAAGCATTTAAACTCAGGAGAGGGTTCCTGGAACCACTCTATGGCACTTCAGGAGGTGTGGGGTGTCGCATTGTCCTGTTGGAATTGTCCAAGTCCGTCGGAATGCATAATGGATATGAATGGATGCAGGTGATCAGACAGGATCCAGAATGAGATTTTCACTCTGCAGCGGAGTGTGCGCTGATATGAAACTTCCTGGCAGATTAAAACTGTGTGCCCGACCGAGACTCGAACTCGGGACCTTTGCCTTTCGCGGGCAAGTGCTCACCATCTGAGCTACCGAAGCACGACTCACGTCCGGTACTCACAGCTTTTTTTGGAAGGTAGGAGACGAGATACTGGCAGAAGTAAAGCTGTGAGTACCGGACGTGAGTCGTGCTTCGGTAGCTCAGATGGTGAGCACTTGCCCGCGAAAGGCAAAGGTCCCGAGTTCGAGTCTCGGTCGGGCACACAGTTTTAATCTGCCAGGAAGTTTCATATCAGACAGGATGCTTACGTACGTGTCACCGGCCATAGTCGTATCTAGGCGTATCAAGGGTCCCATATCATTCCAATCGCACACGCCCCACATCATTACAGAGCCTCCACCAGCTTCAACAGTCCCCTGTTGACATGCACGGTCCATGGATTCATGAAGTTGTCTCCATACCCGTACACGTCCATCCGCTCGTTACAATCTGAAACGGGACTCGTCCGACCAGGCAACATGTTTCCAGTCATCAACAGTTGGTCAGTGTTAACAGGGCTGGCGAGGCGTAAAGCTTTGTGTCGTGCAGTCATCAAGGTACACGAGTAGGCCTTCGGCTCCGAAACCCCATACCGATGATGTTTCGTTGAATGGTTCGCACTCTGACACTTACTGATGGCCCAACACTGAAATCTGCAGCAGTTTGCGAAAAGGTTGTTCTCATGCCACGTTGAACGATTCTCTTCAACCATCGCTGGTCCCGTTTCTGCAGAATCTTTTTCCGGCCGAAGCGATTTCGAAGATTTGATTTTTTGCCAGATTCCTGATACTCACGGTGCACTCGTGAAATGGTCGTACGGGAAAATCCCCACTTTATCGCTACCTCGGAGATACTGTGTCCCATCGCTAGTGCACTGACTATAACAGATGTTCAAACTCACTTAAATCTTGATAACCTGCCGTTCTAGCAGCAGTAACCGATCCAACAACTGCGCCTTTCTACCAACTTGTTATACAGACGTTGTCTGTTTACACATCTCTGTGTGTGAATACGCATGCCTATACCAGTTTCTTTGGGACTTCAGTGTACTATATCATTAGAGATGGAATACAAACTCAGATTACGAAGGTACGATGCAGTAATTCAGCCGTGGTCGTTTTAGGTATCGTCTTGGTATTAACCTTCAATGACGAAGGGGAACCACAGAAAACACGAGCGGTTCTAGCCGCTCCAGTCTGGAACCGCACAACCGCTACGGTCGCAGGTTCGAATCCTGCCTCAGGCATGGATGTGTGTGATGTCCTTAGGTTGGTTAGGTATAAGTAGTTCTAAGTTCTAGGCGACTGATGACCACGGCAGTTAAGTCCCATAGTGCTCAGAACCATTTGAACCATTTATGGACTGAGTGTAAAATGAAGAAAGATAAAACTAATGAAGAGCAATAGGAGTGAGAGTAGCGATAAACTTAAAACTCCACTCCAGGATGCAAGTGTAATGTCCAAACCATGCGGCGTTAAAAATTTAGATGGATTAGGTATCCCTATCTGAATAAATGTTTATTAAGAACGTGACGGGACAGGTTATGAAAAACTGTCCCTTAGCAGTATGGCTTCAAGTCACGGCTGATAGTGATCAAGGGAAATCTGACAGCACGATGGTACGCCACGGACATCCTGCTTCCTCTCATGTCACCTCTCATATGACATAAAGTGGTGTTATTTTATATCAAGAAAATGCTGGTTCGCTCATGGCATGTGTCACTATGAAGTGTCTCTTTGATAAAGAGATATTTCTGTGACAAGCCAGACCCTCATATCTGTTCCCAATAGAACATGTGTGGGACAAGCTCGGAATTCAGTAGCATTACAGTGCCTGTATCCTGCATATCAAGGATGTTACAACAGTCAACTTATTTAGATCAGAGCAGGCATTAAGGTCACAGGCGGTGCTACGTCTCACTGATATGTGGGCTCATACTACCAAGTTCTCTGTAAATTTCACTGGATTTCGTAATCACTGAAATAATATCACATACCCTCTCAACTTATGGAGCTTCATTTTGTTTCCTACTCCCCTTCTTATTAATTCATTTTTAATTTATATCAATATTTTGCAGACATGACTTATTAAACTGATGGTTTGGTAATATTCACATCTATCAGCACCTGCTTTCTTCGAATGGTAATTATTAGATTCTTCTTGAAGTTCACGGTTATTTCAGCTGATTTCTATTTTTTTTTTTTTTTTTTTTTTTTGTTTACTTGGTGGAATATTTTTCATGGCTGACTTTCCAAGGATCTCAATAATTCGAAGAAATGTCGACACTGTCAACTTAATTCCAATTATACTGCAGCTTAAGTAACAGTGGTCGTCACCAGCAACAAGTGGCGCAAACCCGTACGTTATGTTGAGGAAATTGTTTTTGGATGTGAGCAGTAGTTACCTTCTGGCTGCTGTCTTCATATCTCTAACTCTGGCGCTCTGGAACGCTGCCGTTAAAATTCAGAGAAAAGAAATATAAATTTAAAACTTTGGTGGTGACATTGTGTGAGAGACACAAAATGATTAAAAAATCGTATTAACTGAGCGGATAGTCTCTTAAAAAGAGGTTCTAAGATGATGAACATATATAGAAGTACACAACGTCGAAGGAGTGTAGTCTAAATAAGTCAGATAATACTGAAGAATCAGATTAAGAAATTAGACCCAAAAGAAGTATATGATTTTTTACTATTTAGGCAACAATATTTGGTGTGTAAATTTACATGGTAATGAAACTTATACAGTTGACAATAGGGGTAAGAAAAGAACAAAGCTCTTAAAATGTGATCCTACAGAAGCAAGCTGAAGATTTTATAAGTTAATCGAGTAATTAATGAAGAGGTTCTTGAAAAAGGAGATGCCACGTTTTCTGCCCCTTTCTTGTGGCTGCAGTGACTTGAACAAGACTGTAAACCTAGATCCTCCCTTCCATAATTCGTTATAAAGATGTATAACTGCATTTCTAAGTTCCTCAACTAAATACACTCCTGGAAATTGAAATAAGAACACCGTGAATCATTGTCCCAGGAAGGGGAAACTTTATTGACACATTCCTGGGGTCAGATACATCACATGATCACACTGACAGAACCACAGGCACATAGACACAGGCAACAGAGCATGCACAATGTCGGCACTAGTACAGTGTATGTCCACCTTTCACAGCAATGTAGGCTGCTATTCTCCCATGGAGACGATCGTAGAGATGCTGGATGTAGTCCTGTGGAACGGCTTGCCATGCCATTTCCACCTGGCGCCTCAGTTGGACCAGCGTTCGTGCTGGACGTGCAGACCGCGTGAGACGACGCTTCATCCAGTCCCAAACATGCTCAATGGGGGACAGATCCGGAGATCTTGCTGGCCAGGGTAGTTGACTTACACCTTCTAGAGCACGTTGGGTGGCACGGGATACATGCGGACGTGCATTGTCCTGTTGGAACAGCAAGTTCCCTTGCCGGTCTAGGAATGGTAGAACGATGGGTTCGATGACGGTTTGGATGTACCGTGCACTATTCAGTGTCCCCTCGACGATCACCAGTGGTGTACGGCCAGTGTAGGAGATCGCTCCCCACACCATGATACCGGGTGTTGGCCCTGTGTGCCTCGGTCGTATGCAGTCCTGATTGTGGCGCTCACCTGCACGGCGCCAAACACGCATACGACCATCATTGGCACCAAGGCAGAAGCGACTCTCATCGCTGAAGACGACACGTCTCCATTCGTCCCTCCATTCACGCAACGTAGCCCAGCTTCATGGAGACGGTTGCGAATGGTCGTCGCCGATACCCCAGGAGCAACAGTGTCCCTAATTTGCTGGGAAGTGGCGGTGCGGTCCCCTACGGCACTGCGTAGGATCCTACGGTCTTGGCGTGCATCCGTGCGTCGCTGCGGTCCGGTCCCAGGTCGACGGGCACGTGCACCTTCCGCCGACCACTGGCGACAACATCGATGTACTGTGGAGACCTCACGCCCCACGTGTTGAGCAATTCGGCGGTACGTCCACCCGGCCTCCCGCATGCCCACTATATGCCCTCGTTCAAAGTCCGTCAACTGCACATACGGTTCACGTCCACGCTGTCGCGGCATGCTACCAGTGTTAAAGACTGCGATGGAGCTCCGTATGCCACGGCAAACTGGCTGACACTGACGGCGGCGGTGCACAAATGCTGCGCAGCTAGCGCCATTCGACGGCCAACACCGCGGTTCCTGGTGTGTCCGCTGTGCCGTGCGTGTGATCATTGCTTGTACAGCCCTCTCGCAGTGTCCGGAGCAAGTATGGTGGGTCTGACACACTGGTGTCAATGTGTTCTTTTTTCCATTTCCAGGAGTGTATGTAGCAAAGATGCTAATGTCGTTACTGTGCTCTTCAGTCTGAAGATGGTTTGGTACAACTGTCCATACTATTCTGTCCTGAGCAAGGCATTTCATCTCCGAATGACTACTGCAAACTACATGCGTATAAATCAGATTAAAATATTCAGCTCTTGGTCTATCTCCACGATTTTGACGCTCCCCCTTACACACAAACACACACACACACACACACACACACATCTATTCTTCATCATTCTTCTGTAGCACCACTTTTCAAAAGACTCTAATCTTCTCTTGTCTACACTGTTTATTCCATGTTTCACTGTCACACATGGCTACACTCGAGACAAATAGCTTGAGAAAAGACTTCCTAGCAGATAACTCTATATTCCATATTTACAAATTTCTCTTTTTCAGAAACGCTTCTCTTGCTGTTGCCAGTCTACACTTTGTCCTCTGTACTTCGGCCATCGTCAGTTATTTTGCTGCCCTAATAGCAAAATTCATCCATTACTTTCAGTGTCTTGATTCCTAATTTCAGTCTCTTGGTACCACCAGATATAGACGTGCTACATTCCATTATTCTTATTTCACTTTTTGTTGATATTCATCTTATATCCTCCTTTCAAGGCAATGTCTATTCCGTCCAACTGCTGTTCCAAGTCCTTTGGTGTCTCTCACAGAATGTCATCAGGAAAACCCCAAAGTTTTTATTTCTTCTCGATAACCTTTACTTCCTACTCCAAATGACTTGTTAAATTGATAGTTCGGTAATATTCACATCAGTCAGCATCTTCTTGCTTTGTAATTAGAATTATTATTACATTAAGATAATATTCAAGATGCGTATATCATCTGTGAAAAAAAAAATCTGTACAGTTATCTGCAACAGTTGGAGGCTAGTCATCAACATTTACTAGAGAAACTAGCGGCCTAGTATCCACCCCTGAGCAAAAACCCACGTTCCTACAACAGTTGGATGCTGGCTCGCCGGTCGGAGTGGCCGTGCGGTTCTAGGCGCTACAGTCTGAAGCCGAGCGACCGCTACGGTCGCAGGTTCGAATCCTGCCTCGGGCATGGATGTGTGTGATGTCCTTAGGTTAGTTAGGTTTAATTAGTTCTAAGTTCTAGGCGACTGATGACCTCAGAAGTTAAGTCGCATAGTGCTCAGAGCCATTTTGATGCTGGCTCACTTCTGTTTATGTGGCACTCCACAGTAACATTCTACTTCCTTTGGCTCAAATAAAACTAAAACACTGATGCCCTCACGATCTAATTAAATAACCGATACACTAAAAAATTCAGCATTATGTAACTTTGTGCATGCGGGGCCTGGAAGCTACTACTTTACATCGTATTCGAGCGCTCTTTTCAGATGAACGTAATAGAGGGACTGCGCTGTATCCGAAAGCTTGGCTTTCACGAGTCTTAGAAGACTCTTCGGATACGTCTGCTTTAAAACCAGTTTGTTTTTTAGTGTATGCTCGTCGGTTTTCCTAGCGCAGATAGCATGTATGAGAACTGCTGATCTGAGTGTGCGCATATGTAAGTGGCGACGGCCAGAGAACCCGAGAGGCGGGTGCGCCTCGGCTAATGCAACCCGCGCTACGCCGCAGAGCGCTAATGGAAGTCGCTGCCGCGTCGCCTGGCGACGGAAGTGCTGGAATCACTTCCGGGCCGCCTCTGCAGCAGCTTCTCCAAGTGCCAACTATCGCGACTCGTATTCTGGCGAATTCGCTAAAAAAAGAGGATTTCTGTCCTCTCAGATTTGTCTGAATTCGTTATGTAGGTACATTTACCGAAACTATGAACCCTTATCACACCTGTGGACTGCTACATGAGGAGAAAGGACACCATGTTAGAGGTTAAAATCCATTCACTATTAAGATAATTAGCACTCTCAGACAGTGTACATCTCGCCTTCGGTTTTAGTGGAGGGACCGCCACAGCATTTGGCTTAAGCAATCTAGTGAAAACACGGGACAAACTAAATAAATACTTACTAGATGAAGCTTCTACCTGTGACCCCCCCCCGAATACCAACTGAAGAGTATATTTCCAAATTAACTTATGTCCATTAAATAAGGAACAGCTTTTTTTAATTAGGTCATTAGTACTCAATAACAATGTTTCTAAATGAAGCGTCTGTCATTATGATCTACCTGTGAATGATGGAAACTGTGTTACTAAAATTCTTGATCTTTGGAAGTACGGGTAAATCGTTCGTGTCTTATGGAGTTAAGACACTCTGACACTAAAAGTACGTTCTTTAATATTTTTCCCTATTTTAAGATAATGAAAATATTGTATTAAATAATAATTAGTAGTATAGTTAATTACCTTAAGTGAACAGGATTAATGAGTACAGCTTATAGTACTTCTGCACAGTAACTTATTTCAACACAACTGCGATTAATCATAGGAATGTTAATCTGATTCCATGCTTTCATTGTCACCGTCAGAAATGTTAAGGCATTGCGAGGTGATCTGATCCTACACCTAGTTTGGAAATTAAGTTTTGAGCATCAATTATTTTTCTCGTTTCGGTTGCTTTCCAAATGAGAATTCTCGTACATTGATGGAAGAGCACCCTTTTCCTCTTTTCAGAAGACTATGCTTGCACATACCTACAAGACAGGAACACCCATGCCTGCACTGGACTTCATTTCGATCGATAATGAGAACCTTCATATCAGTGAGTCTGAAGCCCTTCTGTGACTAAATATATGACTTTGCAAGATCTTTTCAATAAAAATAGCCGTATGCACTACCCATCACATAAACCTGATGTATGTTTTGGAAAATCAAATCATAATCTTCTTGCACAACGACTGTTTCCATTTTCCTGAGCATTTTCTCTAAACTGCTAGAAACTCGAACAGCATGTAAATAACTGTGTCCACGTACAGGGTAAGTTACTTCAAATGTTGCACCATACTGTTAGGAAAGTTTTCTAAGCATACACAGTATGATATAGTTTTTTGTCTTGAGCACCACATCCATCATAAAACCAATCAATATTTCTTATGTGTTTGTTCTCTAGACAATATCGAAATAAAAAGTGGCACACAGGACTAGTTACTTCTTAGCTGCTTCTTTGAGCAACGCCTTCGGACCACCTAAAGAAATGCGTATAATTCAAAGTTTGATTCGATTTCCTTCCATAATGGCGAACTAAACCTATATAATATTGCCATACCTGACAAGCATAGAACTGTTCCCCAAACGATGTTCGAATCAAAGGCTGGTTTTGGAGAGGTCAAACAAAACATGCAGAGATTTCATGGACATACGGTGGTAAGTTCCTATGGGTCCAAACTGCTGAGGTCATCCGTCCCTAGGCTTACACACTACTTAATCAAACTTAAAATACCTTACGCTAAGGACGACACACACACACCCATGCCCGAGGGAGGACTCGAACGTCTGACAGGGGAGCCACGCGAACCGTGGGAAGGCGGCCTAGACCGCGTTGCTACGCCGCGCGGCTCACGGACAGATTCACTCAGGAGTTTGTAGAACTGTTTTTTGCCCTCTGCGCATCAAAAGTGTGTTCAAAAACTATTTCCTCATTTCTTCGTTATTCTCTCACTTCATTCTTTGTAACCTATCCTAGCAGCAACTGCAGACATCTATAATGGAGTCCCAAACCCAAGGTTGTAGTCAGATGGTTCAAATGGCTCTGCAAAACTATGGGACTTAACATCTGAGTCATCAGTAGCCTAGAAATTAGAACTACTTAAACCTAACTAACCTAAGTACAGCACATATATCCATGCCCAAGGCTAGATTCGAACCTGCGACCATATCAGTTGCGCGGTAACGCACTGAAGCGCCTAGAGCCGCTCGGCCAACGCGGCCGGTGGTTGTAGTCACTAATGAACACTTTATAATACAAATGGCAGTTACACGTCTTTGCATCCTTGTCATATTTATGTTCATCTAGAAAAAAGTTTCACATTTTTCACATGTTGAGCTCTGCAGGTAAGTACACTACTGGGCATTAAAATTGCTACACCACGAAGCTGAAGTGCTACAGACGCGAAATTTAACCGGCAAGAAGAAGATGCTGTGATATGCAAATGATTAGCTTTTCAGAGCATTCACACAAGGTTGGCGCCGGTGGCAACACCTACAACGTGCTGACATGAGGAAAGTTTCCAACCGATTTCTCATACACAAACAACTGTTGACCGGCGCTGCCTGGTGAAACGTTGTTGTGATGCCTCGTGTAAGGAGGAGAAATGCATAGCATCACGTTTCCAACTTTGATAAAGGTTGGATTGTAGCCTATCGCGATTGTAGTTTATCGTATCGCGACATTGCTGCTCGCGTTGGTCGAGTTCTAATGACTGTTAGCAGAATATGGAATCGGTGGGTTCAGGATGGTAATACGGAACGTAGTGCTGGGTCCCAACGGCTTCGTATCACTAGCAGTCGAGATGACAGGTATCTTATCCGCATGGCTGTAACGGATCGTGCAGCCACGTCTCGATCCCTGAGTCAACAGATGGGGATGTTTGCAAGACAACAACCATCTGCACGAACAGTTCGACGACGCTTGCAGCAGCATGGACTATCAGCTCGGAGACTATGGCTGCGGTTACCCTTGACGCTGCATCACAGACAGGAGCGCCTGAGATGGTGTACTCAACGACGAACCTGGGTGCACGAAAGGCAAAACGTCATTTTTTCTGATGAATCCAGGTTCTGTTTACAGCATCCGTGTTTGGCGACATCGCGGTGAACGCATATTGGAAGCGTGTATTCGTCATCGCCATACTGGCGTATCACCCGGCGTGATGGTAAGGGGTGCCATTGGTTACACCTCTCGGTCACCTCTTGTTTGCATTGACGGCACTTTGAACAGTGGACGTTACATTTCAGATGTGTTACGACCCGTGACTCTACCCTTCATTCGATCCCTGCGAAACCCTACATTTCAGCAGGATAATGCACGACCGCATGTTGCAGGTCCTGTACGGGGCTTTCTGGATAAAGAAAATGTTTGACTGCTGCCCTGGCCAGCACGTTCTCTAGATATCTCACCAATTGAAAACTTCTGGTCAATGGTGGCCGAGCAACTGGCTCGTCACAATACGCCAGTCACTACTCTTGATGAACTGTGGTATCGTGTTGAAGCTGCATGGGCAGCTGTACCTGCACACGCCATCCAAGCTCTGTTTGACTCAATGCCCAGGCGTATGAAAGTCGTTGTTACGGTCAGAGGTGGTTTTTCTGGGTACTGATTTCTCAGGATCTATGCACCCAAATTGCGTGAAAATGTAATCACATGTCAGTTCTGGTATAATATGTTTGTCCAATGAATATCCGTTTGTTATTTGCATTTCTTCTTGGTGTAGCAATTTTAATGGGCAGTAGTGTATTTTCTATGTAGTGTGTGAAAAGAATAGATTATAAACATAACGCATTTACTTTTCCTGTGAACTGAACACTTTATGTAGCCTTTCTTTTTCATTTAATTTTATTGACCTGAAAGTAGAAAGTGATATTTGTAGCTTAAGGTAACATTATAAAATTCAGAGGCCTAGGTTAACTCTCAAAGTTCCACTGCATTTTAATAATTTAGGCCTATTTATAAAATTACGTAAGAATAATAAATTAAAAATTGTTAACCTTACCTTCTTTCCTGCTATAGTGTCCAGATGTACACTAGAACGATTGTATTTGTGCATGTATCAGTTCCTTGCTATGATGTGCTCTTTTGTTTCATCGTTTTCCACTTGCTCTTCCCCCTCTTGGAACACCAATTTTGAACTGATAAGCAGCAAAACGTTGGACACGCTCAGTATCAATCCTAAGAATGCTGCTAAAAGTTGCACAACAGATTTTTAAATTGACTCCCACAGGACTTTCAACAAAATATCTAACGGAGAACCTCCTCTCCCTCTTGCCTTGGTTACTCCGGCTATGTGCAGTTTCGTCTATTGAAATATTGTTAGTTATGAAGTTATCTTCTTCCACTTTGGTAATACTATCATTATAAAATAAACTGTGAAATCGCATTCTGTTATCCTGTAATAACAGTGTGGTAGCGCTACACCCATCGGGGTATTTACAAGGTACGTATTTTCTGTCTGCTACCATCACTTCCACATCACCAGGCCTTCTCATTGTTTCTACGCCATTCTGATGGACTGCGTTTTCTTTTCCTCATTTCCTCATTGTTACTGTAATATAACATCATTAGAAGATCCCACAATTCACAATAATTAGCTCTACAAGCGCTGCATACCACCACACAGCACAAATAACTAAAGCAGCTATTACTGCGACGTAGTTCACGTGACTTCAAGCAACACCGCCATTGGCAAGGCGGAAATACACTCTAAGAGAAGGAAAAAAAAACCAACTCACTACGAAGGAATTACCCGATTCGGACTGCAATCATCAGATGTAATGTACATGTGAAAACTTCCATCAAAAAAGATTGCATGTCACAATTTCGTGATTTTTCAGGAAGTAACAGTAATTGTTGTTTTCCTTTGGCATAATTTATTTATACGTTTTATTATTATAGTCAATTGATGCATTATGTATTATAAAACAGCATATTTTACAGTAACTTACATAAAAAGGTACGTTAACTTTCGTGTAGCTTTTTGTGTATGAGCGTTGCATATCATTTACAGGTACCTTGTGGAATAAAGCTATGTATAAAAAATATGTCTTCATCTTAAATGAAAAAAATAATGAAAAGTATTAACAGAATATATTACCTAACATACTGAAATAATACAATCTATTGATTTAATTAAGCTCCAAACTAAAAAAAACTAATTCTATACATGACAAGAAATAATAACAGAGAAAAATTAAACAAAGGACAAAAAACTAAACTGTTAACTCGTAAGATAAGTTCACATAAAACTCCCTCTATTGTAGGCCAAAATATTTACATATGTCCAACTAGTGCCTCACTTTCTCTGCCCATAGAGGAAGAAATTGTCTGCACAGCAAAGGAATTTAGAACTGACGGAGGACATCGAAAAAGTTCAACGAAGGTAGTTTATTTTATATGATCGCGAAATGGGGGACAGAGTGTCACGGGTATGATAAGCGAGTTGGTGTGACATTCATTAAAACACAGGCGTATTTCATTGTGGAGAGACCTTTTCACGAAATTTCAGTCTCCATCGATTTCCTCAAAGTGTGAAAATGTTTTGCTGGCACCCATCTACACAGGGAAAAACGACCTTGCAACAAAATATGAGAAATCAGAGGTGGCACTGAAAGATCTAAGTGTTCGTTTTCCTCGCGTCCTGTTAGAGGGTGGAGCGGCAGAAAAACAGTCTGGAAGTGGTTCGATGAACCCTCTTCAGGCACTTAAGTGTGATTTCCAAAGTAGTCACATAGATGTAGATGTAGGAGAAAAGAGTGAGTGACTTTATCACTAAGACGCAGATACATTGAATTTGGATCATCTGCATTGATATTAAACTATGTAACTAGTGATTTTCAGGTTTGAGTCACACTTTCTATTTCCTACAAGAACATAGGCAGGAACAAAGTTATTCTGGCTGTTTGTATTTAAACAAGCTTCAAATATTACATAATTCTATTCATACGTAATCATTACATCCATCACTCTTCTTTTTTCAGATTAATGGAAAGGAACGCCCCAAAACAATAAATTTTTTGGTACATCTTTGTAAAATATTCCGTTAAAATAAGGTAGTTGCACAAAAGTGTCATTGTCCCGTTGTTTTTTTGTACAAATCAACAGCGAGACCATACAAGTTGAAGGCGCAGGCAGCCGAATTTTACGACGAAGGAATTTCCAAGCTCGTCCATCGCTACGATAAGTGCCTTAATTTAAATGGCAACTATTTAGAAAAGTAGTATTTAAGTGTGGCTTTCATCTGTATATAATAAAAAAAATTCCAATACTTTATTTATTTTTAATTCCAAAACGTAATGTACTTTGTGGATAGCCCTCGTATTTGAGGGTGGCTTCAAATGATTGCAATTTCAGACAAATTGGATGATTTATTCAAGAGAAAGAGTTCACAATCGAGCAAGTCAGTATTTGGTTCACCTCTGCCCCGTATGCAAGCACTTATTGAGCTTGGCATTGATTGATAGAGTTGTCGAATATCCTTCTGAGGGGTACCGTAGCAAACTCTAAATATCGAGCTGGTTGGAGGACCCTGCCCATAATGTCCCATGGCTTGCTTTTACTCCAGTCAGTGAGGCGTCAGGCCGAAGTTTTTGGAGGCGCCCCGAACAACGGATGGATACCAACCTGACTCTCGCCCGTTTTACGGCCCGACAACTAAAAGTGTTGGTCTGTCGTGCCATTTCTTTTCATAGCGTGGCAGCTTTGGTAGTCATCAGTAGCACGATATTCTACATCTTGTTTTCTTGGCCTTCATGACAAGCTATACTACTTGTAGAAGTGATGTGCACCGTTTTGGAAAGAAAAGGTTGTCAATGCGATAAAAGATATATATGGGAATGCGAGAATTGTGTTAGCTCTTTTTTTAAAGTGGATATGTCACTTTGTCTTCAATTACTAGTGCTGTTCTTAACCACAGTGCCATCTCAGTCGGCCTGCTGAGTGTAAGATGGTTTTCATTACTGATATTTATACCGAAGTTAATGTGGGTATTAATGTTCCGAGTGTTTATATTAAGTCTGATCTTTGAAACTTTATGATACTAACTACAATAATACACATGATTGTGTACAAAGTTTTAGCTAAAACTGGTCGTAATGGGATTTGTAGCCACATATAATGCGACGATAGAAATATTTGTCAAATGTTTCAAAAAGTGTTAGCGAAAATGTTTAATGTTGCCGCTGCTATTTTTTGTGAACAAGCACTTTAAATTTTTAGCGTAGCGCTTTAGGAACCACAGAACACTCGTACTTTAATTAGTCATTATGGAATAAATAGTAAGGCACAAAGTACTGCAGTTACTACCACTGGATATTCGTGGAGTTTTTTGGTCTCGATTTCTTGAATTTCATTAATATAGTATTAAAATATCTCAAAATACCAAAAGTTGCCACACATAACGACTTCCAAAAAATGATTACTGGCACAACGTAGGCAACATAGTTTTCCATACTACTCACGGCAGCTTTGCCATTATGCCATCCTGTGAGGTATTATGTAATACCTGTCGCCCTGCACGCTTCAGACAAGCAGACACAGCACTGAACTCTACCTGGCGCAACGTCAGAGCGTGCGTACGACTCACTTCCGTAGATAGTTGGTGCATACTGGGTCGATAGCTTCCTGAGATATGCACAGCGATATTGTACCAGATAGGAATATACAGAAGCAGGCCACAAATCATTGCTTTACTGGAAAGGCAGCTTCGAAGAACAGCCGGTGAAATTACCATCACACCCCAAAGAGCGAGGCAATAAAATCGGACAGCTCGCTTGGATAAACAGAGAGATGTATAAAAAAAATGGTTCAAATGGCTCTGAGCACTACGGGACTTAACTTCTGTGGTCATCAGTCTTCTAGAACTCAGAACTACTTAAACCTAACTAACCTAAGGACATCACACACATCCATGCCCGAGGCAGAATTCGAACCTGCGACCGTAGCGATCGCGCGGTTACAGACTGTAGCGCCTAGAACCGCTCGGCCACCCCGGCCGGCAGAGATGAATCCTTCCTCAAGAAAAGCTACCACGCGTTGCGGAGGAGGGATATTAAGACCTGGAGATCTTCTCCCGAATAATATTGGGAGTAACGAGAACCAATGAGAATGAAATGGGGGTGCCTTGCAGCTGACAGCAACAACATGTGTCATTTCGGAGAAATCCATACTGCACCGCATCTGCTACAATACCCACTAACGCGAATTGCTGTACTAGTGACCCAATACAAGGAAACGCAAATTCATGCAACTTGGCCAAATACTGGGCTGATACAATAAAACAAGTTTATAAAACACAGAATGTTAGACAGTATGTTTTATATTGCTTCACATGCCCTTACACTTGTCACACTTTATTAGTGCATATACTATACTAGTGTGCATTCCTGACACAAAATAAAAAGTTCTTTAATAAGTCTGCACAAGAGCAGTAGCTATCTTTTTACTACTTCCTGTCCTACTTGCAAGTTAAAAATAATATTTAGTGAAAGACTGTAGATGTCATCTGTTAACCTATGACCCGAAATAAGACTCAAGAGTGCAGGTGACATGTAACACACAGAAATGAACAAGGAAAATTACTATCTCGATAGTCTTTATTACAGTACTTCCACTCAGTATGACGCTTCTGCCTCAACTGCGCTGCCAGTTTTGAAACAGTGTTTAAAAACAAATCTGATAGTACTTCAGAAACACTTCCGAAATCTCTGAAACTGCATCTGATGGCAGTTTCTCCCTTGAGACAGATTCTTCAAGAGACTACAGACAAATCAGTGCTGACTTCAGTTGTAATTTACGGTTTAAACCTGAATAGCTCTTCCATTCTGTAGCAGGATATAACCTACTAAGAAATTTTCTCACTACATGAAAGAGAGTGCCGCATGAACTCAAATCCAGACCGATGCTTTTCGTTCCGTGATGGAATCGGTACTGTTCCATTGGCAGCCGCATTGCATTTAACTTTCTGGCAGTTGCGTCGACTGATTTCACCGAGGCACACAGAGGACGCCATTGTCCCTGCTCAACCAAAAGGAGCAACGGCACGCGAGACCGCGGATACTCTTGGGCGGGTCAGACGGTGCGTCGTCGATCAGTCGGCAACACACGTGACCCCAGCTGGATAAGAGGTCTAACTTGGCCTGCCGATTACGTTGCGTGTGTTGTTGAAAGTGGTGGGGCTCCAACACTACAATTACGTCGCCATTAGCTGTGAATAGCTGCTAGCGAAGAGCTTTTGCAGATCGAGTTCTAGTGAGTGTAGAATTGCTGAGGGCAATCTGCGCGTTTATTAAAAGCATGCTAATACTAGGGTCAGTCATAAAGTAATGCCTCCTAGTTGTTTCTCCTTAAGTAAGGTTTAAGGGAAAAATTTGAACTCCACACTATTCCGCAAGGCTTTTCTCCAGTCTACTGAGTAGTAACTTGCTGCGTCAACAGATGTCAGCACTGCAGTCGCTTGCAAAATGGACGACAACGCTGTTCGTATTAGACAGCGTTCTCTGATAGAATTCTTGAGTACGGAAGGCGGGACGCCCATTCACATTTATGAAAGACTGAAAAATGTGTACGGTAATGCAACAGTGATACATCAGTTCTGTTGGACGATAGGTAGCTGTAACGAAGCTGAAGTGCAAAGACCGTTGGCTGACGAAACCCGAAGTGGCTGATTGGTGACAGCAGTGACTCCGCGCTCTGGAATACACGCCCTTCTCGGTAGATTGATCAAGTCTGTGGAAATGATGGGAGACTATACTGAAAAGTCATAAAGTAATTGTCAGTGTTTTGATTTTGAACCTATTTAGTTGCAAATCCTCGAAAAATAAAAAAAATAATAGGAGGCGTAACTTGTATGTGTTATTTGGTGTTTTGGAAAAATATCTGAACGAACTGGTTGTGAAGCTTGATTTCTAATGTTATATTTTCTTAATTTTATTTAACTAGTGACAATAGATGATTCTATTCCGTTTTTCAGTGGGCCTTAGCTCCGGGTAATGATTGTGAAAAGTTGTTTTTTGTAAGAAATATTTTGAAGGATAACCCATGTAATCGATCCAGTCTTACCACACATCCGTCGCTCCGCTACACTTTTCATGGCCAGTACCCCACCATCCACCGACTAGATACTAAATCAGGGGGTTTCCTGGAGAATCGCTGAGGTAAGGAGACACCAGAGAAAGGTACGGAGGATGGTGCATACTTTGAAGTCTTCATGGTGTGGTTCGATGAATATTTCACTAACAGAACCCATTACGTTACGCTGGACGGGAAATGTTCTACAGAAATCGATGTGACCATAGGCAGCATTGGACTGTCGTAAGAAAATGCTGAAAGTGTTAGATGAAATTTCCAATTAATGTAATGAATGTGGGTAAATGGGGATAAAGAACAACACAATATCCGATTACAAGATTGGCAACGAATATCTTGAGTACATTACATCGTGAAGTATGCAGCAGTAACGTTAAGAAGCGATGTGCAGTGATCATGTGAAATCAATGAAGTCAGCGTTAGGTAATACGGAAAGAAAATTTACATTTGTTGGAAGGTTTCTGGGAAAATGCAGTGCATCCTTAAAGGAAATTACATGTTTGAGGAAAGACCAAGTTTACTGTCTCACCGCCTGGAGTCCTTCCGAGGTAGGCATACAAACAGACATCAAACTGTTGCAAAAACGCGATGATACAATCTTAACAGTTAGGTACAGGCCATACCAAAGAGTGTAAACTGTATAATAAAAGCTGAAATAACGGTAGAACGATGGACTACGTGACAATAATTGCACTATTAGCGTCTCTTGAATAAATCACACTCATTCTCTGGAGGTATTTGACCGCATCTAAGGCGTATAAGCAGAGAGATTTTACATAATTCAATTGCAGGAAATTATAGTTATTTACTAAGTGCAGCTTATTTATTTATTCGGTAGTTGCATACAATTTTGAAACCAATCTTTTACATTATGTCAGCAGTAGTGCCAAAATAGTAGTGAACATGAAATTCTATAAACATTTTCTATGTTGCAATACAATTTGCGCCCTATATTTTGCATTGAGTTATCTACAATAACAATTGCACTCAATAACGTTCACATTTACAATTATTCATTTGTACTACTCAATATCATTTACAGGCATACAACATGCCAAGATTTTAATTCTAAAGGAAATGTAAAAAAGGAACAAAATAAAACTGGAAAAAGACTCATCGTAGTGGACTAAAAATGATGTGCCCTCTGTTATGTGTGAGTATCCATCAATTCTTTACTTAAAAGTCTACCACCTGTGATCGCGGAGGCACCTGGTGGCTTTTCTCGTTACCGCCTCCTGATTCTCTTCAGTCAGTGCATACTGGAGGTATGTAAAAGTGGGACGTCATGGAGAATAATACATCGTTAGCTTCTCTTCATTTCATCATCCGCGGTTGATTCGTCTTGGTTTTAAAAATTTTCTGCTAATGTAGAAAATAATGGTTCAAATGGCTCTGAGCACTATGGGACTTAACTTCTGAGGTCATCAGTACCCTAGAACTTAGAACTACTTAAACCCAAATCACCTAAGGACATCAGACACATCCACGCCCGAGGCAGAATTCGAACCTGCGACCGTAGCGGTCGCGCGGTTCCAGACTGTAGCGCCTAGAACCGCTCGGCCGGCGCTAATGTAGACGGAGTGGCTTTTCGTACAGTGAAGGATGAGCAGGAATATTAGACTGAAGCTGTTTACACATCGTCTAGCTGAAGAGAATCAGCGACTGTGCTTACTACATCATAAACTGTAACGGGTGTTTTCCAGGCTAGAAAATCCGCGAAAGACCTTAACATGTAAACCAACAGCGACAAACGGTTTTCGTTTTCCGGAACATGCATCGCATGTAAACATACTGATACACTGATTAGCCAGAACATTATGACCACCGACCTACTATCGATATAAACCCGTCCAGACGATAACAGAATCACCTGGCGAGGAATGACTGCTAGACACACCCACGGTGAATGTAGTATCAATGAACATGCTGGTTGGGCAGTGTGGTAAAACAGGACAGGCGGGAAACTGTGGCGGAAGTAACACCAGACTCAAATGCTTAGCAGATTGCAAGTACGTCTGAACACACACGGTTCCGAACAGTCCTAACGATAGGCTCTGCAGCCGTTAACCCATGCGACTTTGGCGCAGTGGCACAGCTTTGCATGGTCTGATGAATCCCGTCCTCCATTATGCCCATAGGAGGGCGCAATCCGTCGTCTTCCAGGGGAACAGTTCCTTGACGCCTGTACTGTGGGGCAGAGACAAGTTGATGGCGGCTCCATTATGCCCTGGATAACACTCACGGTAGCATCCATGGGCGCAGTGGGGTTCGTGCAATGCACCACGACGGCCAAGGCGTATCGTACACTGGTTGAAGACCACGTACATCCCTTCACGACAATCATGTTTCCCGACAGGGGCTGTATTTTTCAGCAAGATAATGCACCATGTCACAAGGTCAGGTGTGGTTCGAGAAACACAGTGGCGAGTTCCAAGTAATGTGCTGGCTCCCAAACTCGCCACATCCGAACCCAATCGAACACATCTGGGATGTGATGGAACGTGGCGTCAGAGCTCACTATCCCCGCTCCGGAATTTACGGGAATCAGGTGACTTGTGCGTGCAGACGTGATGTCAACTCCTTCCAGCGACTTACCAAGGCCTCACTGCTTCCACGCCACGACAGGTCCCCGCATTTATCCGTGCAAAAGGTGGACATATGGGCTGTTATGTAGGTAGTCATAATGTTCTAGCTGATAAGTGTAGGTCTTTAACGCTGTCTAACCAATACACATCTTAATATATTTTGAATTCTCTGTCATACACTCCTGGAAATGGAAAAAAGAACACATTGACACCGGTGTGTCAGACCCACCATACTTGCTCCGGACACTGCGAGAGGGCTGTACAAGCAATGATCACACGCAAGGCACAGCGGACACACCAGGAACCGCGGTGTTGGCCGTCGAATGGCGCTAGCTGCGCAGCATTTGTGCACCGCCGCCGTCAGTGTCAGCCAGTTTGCCGTGGCATACGGAGCTCCATCGCAGTCTTTAACACTGGTAGCATGCCGTGACAGCGTGGACGTGAACCGTATGTGCAGTTGACGGACTTTGAGCGAGGGCGTATAGTGGGCATGCGGGAGGCCGGGTGGACGTACCGCCGAATTGCTCAACACGTGGGGCGTGAGGTCTCCACAGTACATCGATGTTGTCGCCAGTGGTCGGCGGAAGGTGCACGTGCCCGTCGACCTGGGACCGGACCGCAGCGACGCACGGATGCACGCCAAGACCGTAGGATCCTACGCAGTGCCGTAGGGGACCGTACCGCCACTTCCCAGCAAATTAGGGACACTGTTGCTCCTGGGGTATCGGCGAGGACCATTCGCAACCGTCTCCATGAAGCTGGGCTACGGTCCCGCACACCGTTAGGCCGTCTTCCGCTTAATCCCCCAACATCGTGCAGCCCGCCTCCAGTGGTGTCGCGACAGGCGTGAATGGAAGGACGAACGGAGACGTGTCGCCTTCAGCGATGAGAGTCGCTTCTGCCTTGGTGCCAATGATGGTCGTATGCGTGTTTGGCGCCGTGCAGGTGAGCGCCACAATCAGGACTGCATATGACCGAGGCACACAGGGCCAACACCCGGCATCATGGTGTGGGGAGCGATCTCCTACACTGGCCGTACACCACTGGTGATCGTCGAGGGGACACTGAATAGTGCACGGTACATCCAAACCGTCATCGAACCCATCGTTCTACCATTCCTAGACCGGCAAGGGAACTTGCTGTTCCAACAGGACAATGCACGTCCGCATGTATCCCGTGCCACCCAACGTGCTCTAGAAGGTGTAAGTCAACTACCCTGGCCAGCAAGATCTCCGGATCTGTCCCCCATTGAGCATGTTTGGGACTGGATGAAGCGTCGTCTCACGCGGTCTGCACGTCCAGCACGAACGCTGGTCCAACTGAGGCGCCAGGTGGAAATGGCATGGCAAGCCGTTCCACAGGACTACATCCAGCATCTCTACGATCGTCTCCATGGGAGAATAGCAGCCTGCATTGCTGCGAAAGGTGGATATACACTGTACTAGTGCCGACATTGTGCATGCTCTGTTGCCTGTGTCTATGTGCCTGTGGTTCTGTCAGTGTGATCATGTGATGTATCTGACCCCAGGAATGTGTCAATAAAGTTTCCCCTTCCTGGGATAATGAATTCACGGTGTTCTTATTTCAATTTCCAGGAGTGTATATTGATGTTACTATAGTAAGTGAAATATTAGTAAATTACTATTTCTCGATTTCTAAATCCAAAGGGATTCAATATACAGTAGCACTGTAGAGAGTACATATCTCTGAAGCGATAATACCAAAATTTATCAGTTCTAAAATTTTTTGTTTCAAAACGGATTCTTAATTTAAGGGTGTTTCAAGGATACAAACTTCCTGCATTGCTACAAAATTTGGACTCTCGTCTAAAACATGTACAACACTGACTCCGTTAGGGAAGGAACTTTCTTGTGAAGAATTAATAAAAAGCTCAGGACATAGTAAATGCGACACAACATTATCGAATCTTCCTCGTACCGTGGCCCCATTAATAAATTTCATCTAGAACACGAACGCGATGTAGCGCGCCCGCTAATGGAAATATAACCGTACAGAATTTATGTCCAACACATTAGCGTTACAGCTCTCTCCTCAATGAATGGATAGGTTAGTAAATCATCATTTCATTCATTTTCATTAGCTATGAACTGTTGAAATGTCTCCAGTACGACAAAACACAAGCTACTTTTCAACAGTTACATTATATATATATATATATCTGAATTTTATTTGCATTACTACCTTGACGCTAATTCCTTTCCCTACACAATTACTTGTTTATTTGCAATTACTCTTTGGTTTGATTTATGAGTATGAATATCCTAACTATCAAACCATTCTACAGAACGAAAACGGATACCAGTACAGACTCTTAACTACAGTAAATATCACAAATGTTTGAAGAAAGCAATCTAGATATGGATTGCTTTTAAGACGATGTATCAATAGCTGCAGGCGAAAAAAATAACGATCTTTTGGTTACATTAATGAAAGTTCGCAAGTAAATAAAACTCTTCATATATTTTGCGAACTTTTATCAAGCATGCTGCTGCAGTACCTCACGAGTAATAACAATAATAATAATACTGCAGCACGGTTATTGTGTACGTTTGGTAATAAAAGGACAGAAATGAAAGTCTCTGGTAATCCATCAACAGCAGTGGGAGAGCAGCCGGACATCATATAGTTATAATCAGAGTGTTGTAATTTCATTATCATAATACTAATATAACCAGATAGTAATAATTTCACTTTACATCTTTTCTAAATCTAAAACACATAGTAATACTTTTAGGACATTATTATATCATCTCATGTAGGCTACAATTTCAGTTTACATCTTTTCTACGTCTACAACGCATGGGTTACATCTTCAGTACATACTTTCATAATTAGTAATCTTCTGCAAAATCAGTTTTAAATTTCCTCCTGCTGCGCACATAACAGCTGGGTAGCCATGCGTTCTCCACGCTACTTTGCACACTTCATCGTTAATAGTCTTTAACGGTAAAAGACGATGACTGACAATTACAGAGTAGACAATGACAAATACAGAGAAGAAATTGAATGACAATGGTATCAAATTATATGCTGAACAATCAGTTTATCGATATTTCTTGGTTGCTGATGAGTGTTTCACATCTTCCGCTCTACACATTACGCGTCGTGTTGCAGTTTTGAGAGCATATATTTTTCATTTCAGTCCTACTAACTCTGTATTTATCTTCTATGATAAATAGTTGTTCATGAAACACACTTTCTTTTCATTGACAAGTTAACGGAGAAATCCGAACTGTCAAACCACCTATTTCCATCACTTTAACTAACATTATCTTGAGAAAGTACAAAGTTAAACACAGTTAATACAGTTGCTTGCATAATATTCCGTAATAAACTTGTCAGTCAACAAAACATACTGTGGTGTTTTCGTGCATCGTACAAAGATTTTGCCCGGGGCACATGCAGCGTCGAACTTGCAGTCGGTGTTTTTAACCGTTTATTGCGGCACGTGACGATGGGCAAAAACCCGAAATGCATTTTGAATAACAAAAAATACTTTAGAAAGTGGCTGTTTGCTTTATTTCTTAAAGTAACATACTAAATATTAGACATTTGCATGACATTAAGTTCTCCGTTTCTGTGTATGACATTTTAACAATTTTTGCCTCAGTTTTCTTCAACATTTAAATTTAAAAGAAAAGTCTTACAAATATCTGAAATAGCTGTATGTACAGCTAAAGGTCTGAGAAAAAGATAAGTCTACTTATTTCAATAGCAACCAATTTTTCCTTAAATACAACACTGCATATGTACCTTCACATTCCCCATTTTTTGAACGTTCTGCGTAGTTCTGCCAAAAAACACTGTCCCTTATTAGTTTCAAAATATTCTTTTTGAAATATTTTCTTGCAGTCATACTTTTCTCAGCATTGCTACCGATGTATAGTTTAATCCAGGGAGCTCGACGATTGGTTCAAATGGCTCTGAGCACTATGGGACTTAACATCTGTGGTCATCAGTCCCCTAGAACTTAGAACTACTTAACCCTAACTGACCTAAGGACACCACACACATCCATGCCCGAGGCAGGATTCGAACCTGCGACCGTAGCGGTCACGCGGTTCCGGACTGTAGCGCCTAGAACCGCACGGCAACCCCGGCCGGCAGCTTGACGAAATTGTAATATCTGGTATATTTTGCTTAGAATAAAATTATTGTTCAGGCACTGCTTTAGATTTCTGTAGTGAATCACATTTTTTAGTCGCATAATGTGGAAATCAGATTCCTTGGAACTCATGGACTGTTGATGGTGAGAACACTTTCTCGGGGTATCATAGTAGACTGGAGTGAAGTTGATGGCTATGTTCTAGATACGCACGATCTGTTTCCACACATCTATCTACTAACCTCTCCAGACGTTGTCCAGTGGTTGTGGTAATTGCGTAATTGTCTGAGGATACGCAGGCTGGACTGTCAGCGCAACATGTGGCGCAGCTGACGTGCGTTGGCAACGTAAGATAGACACGTAATGAGCCACTGTCATTTATATAACACAAAATGCCCCTGCTAACCTCTCAGATACAGATACCTGCTGTGATGGGTTTATAGTATCGGCTGTAGAACTCTGACCATATGTTCAAAAATTGAATATGATTTCTCGGTATCTGTTTCCAAGCTCCTGTGCAATAATTTCGTCTTTCGACTTGTAAATGTCACCTTTGGGGCTATCTTTCACCTGACAGGATGTTTCTCCCATTCTGAAATTGTCTTCCACTTTATTTTCCGCAACCAGCTTCAAGTCATCATCCCCACTTCCTGAAGTTCCTCTTTAATATTTATACGCCAGTTATCGCGTCCCACACATTCCGGCTGCACTGATGCAGATGATTCGCTGTCACCATACCATGCGGGTTCTGCATACTGTCCTACAGATGACTGTTTTGAAAGTTGAAGATACCAGTCTGCGTAAAGGTGGCCTCACCTGTGAATAAGATGACATAAATCCCGGAATCGTGGCTGTCTGGTGAAGAAAACAGTGACAAAACTGTTCGCTGCAAGTGATAAGGGAGGCAACAATTGTCATGGATAACGTCCCACACGGTCGTCTTGCTTACCCTGTACTGGCGGGCCAACTGCTTGGTACCGAGAGCCGCGTGGGATTAGCCGAGCGGTGTGAGGCGCTGCAGTCATGGACTGTGCAACTGGTCCCGGCGGAGGTTCGAGGGTTCGAGTCCTTCCTCGGGCATGGGCGTGTGTGTTTGTCCTTAGGATAATTTAGGCTAAGTGGTGTGTAAGCTTAGGGACTAATGACCTCAGCAGTTAAGTCCCATAAGATTTCACACACATTTGAATATTATTCATTTTTTTTTTTTTTTTTTTTTTTTTTACCAAGACGGCTGTCTCCTTCCACAGTGTTAATCTGTTAATCATGTTTTCCTCCAAGTCTAGTGTCCGAACATTTTGGGTACGTCCTTCATGATTTCCTGCTCACTGAAACGACTCTGTCTCAGACAAAGGGCAAGAAACTGTTGCAGACATTGAATGGTGTGGTTGTTGTCAGCGGGAATATGTCTCCTGATACAATCTTGCTGTCATTTGCCTTTCCATAAGTAAACACCAGGTCGACCAGCTCTCGATTCTGACACGGAACCATTGTGTTCAGCGCTGTATCACATCCACTACAAGGTGAGTCAGCAAGAAAAGTGAATCGGACACAACACTACCAAATACTGTGGCAGGAGAAGGAGGAATTGCACCACCTTCTAGGAGCTAACCATGCATACTCTAACTGTGGCTGCGTCGTGCAGCTTCTATTAGATCGCAGTCTCTGTAACAAACTATGATTGAATAAATGGTCTCCAGTTAATGGCCGATTTACTTCAATTTTGTAGTCAGATGACACAATGAAGAAAATTAATGAAAAATTTAAGTGGCTAACAAACGAAATATATCATGGTAAACTGACTGTAATTCCTGCCCCGAGAATAAATTACAGCAGCAATACCCGTCTTGGAGAATAATACCATCAGTCGTTAATAGATTGCGGGAAGAGCGAAAACTCGAGAATTTGACAGAAATGTGATTGAAAACCCTTATTTATTGATTAGTGGCCGTTGTTACGTATGATACATACTCTTGAAGAAATTTTAATCCCTGTTTCACAGCTATTTTTATCATTAAAACCCACAGTGCCATAGAAACGGTAAGGCAGGTCGTGGATATAGTCCTTACAAAAGTCACTAGATCGTGGGCCGATCAAAATATGGAATAGAACGCGAGATTTTCCGAATTGTAACGCAAACTCTTTGAACAGTTCAAGTCGTGCTCAAACACAGCCCTACTGCAAACAGTGAAAACTTAGCTGAAACAACAGAAGTTACATTTAAATAGACTGCAGTCTCGCATGCGGCTTGCGTTCGCTGTATCAATAAGGCACAGGGCATATCACTTCCTGTGGCAAATATTAAACATATCTGGCAACGCCGGGAACTGCAGCTAGATATAAATAACTTAAAGTAATTCTGGACCTGTTGTAACCATGTGTCACAAACATAAAAACCGTTTACAAGGTTAACTTATACATAACCTATTACTGCTCTCAATGTGTCCTAGAAATATGAATTCTGATTTACGGTCCCCATTTTGAACCAGAATAGGAAGTAATCTTATTGAAGATTGTTCTTATTCCTGGTAGTGATTCCGTGAGCTAAGCTATTATTGAGAAAGAGAGAGATCAGTTGCAAAACATTTCATTAAGGAATAGATATGAATAGTGGCAGTAGTTAGTAAAACCCAATTCTTTTCAGTAAAGTTCTGCTAAACATTCTTGAAATCACAAGTAATTAGAATTGGGTACTTCTGGATCCGGGAAACGTTGGATATCCTTGATTAGCTATCCAAAAGTATAACGCCGTATGACAGATCACATGTACAATAATACCAGCGAAAAATTTTCATACTGGAACAAAACAAAAGCCAATACGCTCCTTTTTACAAGACACGGACTGAAAACTGTGGGGTACCAGCTGCGTCATTCTACCTTCTTCAACACCTTTAGAAATTTTTCCAAAAATTGTAGCATGCGAAATATTCGCACTCTTTTTAACATGCAACTCATTTCTCATCCCTACAAGCTCCCCTGACTCTGCTCGAACACACCCACTAGTCCATCGCTGTGTCACTCATATCCAATCACTCCCACCTCCCCATTCTCACTCACTCATTCAGCCCAACTCATCGTCATTATCTCTTTACGACTTTCCAACTATCACCGTCTCCTTTTCATTGCCTCAGCCTCATTCATTCTGTCTTACTACTACTGTTTCGTCTCACTGCCACTGTCTCCCTCTTGCTCTCTCTTACTGCTACTCTCATCCTTTCCTTTCAATTGCTGCTGTCTCATCTCACTGCCATTATCTCCCTCTTCCTCGTTGTCGCAGACTCTGTCTTTCATTATCATTGCCTCTCACCGACCTCCACTTTTCCCTTCTCTTCATTCCTCTCCCATCGGCATTGTCTCCTTCACTCTTTTCCTAGACCTGTTCAGTTACTGTCAACTGTGTTCCTCTGTCACTGTGGCCGCGAGGGATTAGCCGAACGGTCTAAGGCGCTGCAGTCATGGACTGTGCGGGTGGTCCCGGCGGAGGTTAGAGTCCTCCCTTGGGCACGGGTGTGTGTGTCTGTCCTTAGGATAATTTAGGCTCAGTAGTGTGTAAGCTTAGGGACTGATGACCTTAGCAGTTAAGTCCCATAAGATTTAACACACACTCTGCCACTGTGTCCCCTTCTTCCTCCAGACTGCCATTGTCTCCTTTTCTCTTTCTATGCAAGAACCAACGTCTACTACCTCTCAGTATTTTTACTTCTCCGCCTCTTTCAAATGGCTCTAAGCACTATTTGACTTAACATCTGAGGTTATCAGTCCCCTGGACTTAGAACTACTTAAACCTAACCAACCTAACGACATCAAACACATCCTTGCCTGAGGCAGGATACGAACCTGCGACCGTAGCAGCAGCGCGGTTCCGGACTGAAGCGCATAGAACCGCTCGGTCACAGCGGCCGGCTCCCGTCTCTTTCCCACTGCCACTCTCTCCTTCTTTCTCAGCATAAAAAAAAAAACAGGAATATGTTCACATGCCAAAATTTTTAAAGGTGCTAAGGAAGGTACAATGAGGCAGCTGGTACCACACTTTTCACTCAGTCTTTTAAACAGTAATGTATTCGCCTTTTTTGTGCTCAGATAGGAGGATTTTCCGCTTTTCCTAATGCTTTCCTTGCTACTGCAGGGCATGTTACTCATGTGAAAAGAACTTCATGGGTTAGTAAAATTTTGATTTTGTTTGCGTGAAACTGAATAACACAGAACTAATTTTACACTTGAGTTCGTATTTTATGAGCACAAAAATTTTGCATGTGTTTCTGTACTACAACATGGGGGTCTCAGAAACCTTCTGATGACAACGGAGACATTTTCAGCTTATTTCTTTGTGCTACGTCAGTTTATAAACTACATTTTATCCTCACACCGGATTTTACGTTTACATTTTCCGTGTATAAGGTATCAAGAAAATTTTTGAGGTCGTTCAAAATCAGGATCTTAGAAATATATATATATATATATATATATATATATATATATATATATATATATATATATATATATATATATATATATATATATATATATAAGTTAAGCCATTTGCTGTGCATTGCCGTCCTTGAATGCGCGGCTGAGCTTTGGTACCCAAGAACCATGTTTCTCGAGTTTTCTCAGGAACCACCCAAGAACTAAATGATGCTTCTATAAGCCCCTTAAGGCCCACCCTAGTCTACATATAATACAAAAAGAATAAATCAATTTGCTCCATTTCCCTGAGCGGGAAGGAGTGTGTAACATATAAACTTGGACCCAGTGCTGAAGGACAGCGACGATAAGACGACGCTTCTGTTGGCTATACACATGGTCCCTAGTCCAGCGACTGTTCAAACCACTTGACCGTACCTTACTATTACCAAAAGAACCCGTGGTATGAGACCCGGAAAAATCGCGTTTTTATATGCGGCGTTTCGGAAGATATTAGGCGCCGCATGCTGTCGCATGTGTACCGATATGCACCAGCCGCAATTCTTCATCATTTCAAATTAACGTCTAGGCAATAACGCTATTCCATCCCATTTCAAAGCACTGAGTACGTTGTTATCACACAGTGCGAACTATGAAAGGGCTCTTGTAAATATCTTGTCTGTTACACGCAACGAACTGCTCTTAACTGCGTTAAATTATTCAGCAAAAGGGCTGATGCAGAAAGCAGCAGAATGTGTTTTCAAAATGTAAAGGTTGAGCAAGACGATGATATGCAAGTTAAGGAAGAAAGGAAGCATACAATATCGAAGGGAATGAATGTCTGGTATATACAACGTGCTCAAGTATTCTATTAAAGATATGTTGAAATGGACTTTTTGGAATGAATTTCTGGGTACTATAAAAATTACAAGGAAACAAAAGGATGACGTAATCTGCTTTTCTCGAATCGAACTTTTTGTGGTGACCCTTCCAGATTATAATGTTACTTTTTGTGGTGACTCTTTCAGATTAGAATGTTACACGTGGCCTAGAAAATAATTTCACAAAAAGAGCGCCAGGAGTTTTTGTACGTTATCAAGATGTCTTTCTCTCTCTCAGTTGGTATAAATTCGTTCAGTTTCCTTATCTGAAACTGTAAATTTGTAGAACTCTGTGTGTGTGCCTCTGACTCGAGTAAATAAATTTGTGTATACGAGCCTATAGTAAATAGATTTGGTCTGTCACCTATGAAAAATTTTATTTTATGATACGTCTGACAAAGCTAGTTGATTTAGAGCTGCCAGATTTAAGAAAACGTTTGCAAATGCTTCCAAAAGGAAAACTGTGTGAAAATCTTAAGTCATATATTTTCTCATAACTAACAAAATTTTAAACAGTTATTCAAAATGACAGTCACAGTCGCATTATTTATTTTGCCGCCAACCGGTTTCAACCCGCGATGGGGTCATCTTCAGGGCAATTTGATTATAAGTAAATTAATCGATGTTTATCTCCACACAACTAAGTCGTCTAAAAACAAAATTTTAAAGATCTCGTACAAAGTAAAGGCCATTAACTTCGTAGAAAAGTGTTAATTAACTACCATCTTTGATCCAAAATGGCGAGTATAGTCTGTAATGAGATTTTCTTTGCTGGGGAATTTTCTCTTTGTATTGTGTCTATGCACGAAATCACTTGTACTTAACCCAACAGAATTAGCCATGATATTTTGACAGGAAGCATAAATTATTTTCTGAAATATGCTTAAGATTATTATTACTTAACATTCTCATTAAAGTATAATTTCTTTTCTGTGCTTTTGCATCACTATTACATGCACAAGCTGGCAGTATAATCGCATATAATGTGTACATTACTGCACAAATAGAAACGCAGCTAGACCAAGAACTTGACGACTACAGCTGCGTAATGATAAGATTAATTTGTTATGTGACAGTCCAGTGATGATTCACGTCATTTCATTAATTAATTATGGAGTACTTCCTTTAGGCTTCAAAAGAAAAATTTCAACTCGTTAGTTCAAGGATATAATGTGACTGTAGAAACAGAAGTATTGCTCTTTAAGTTGAGAGTAGAGGCATCAACGTCGGAAACAGTAATTTACGTTTATTCTGTGTGTGAAATGGAATGGCCGAGAAGCCCCACCTGGGGAAGTTCGGCCGCGAAGTCCAAGTCTTGTTTCAGTCAACGCCCCATTGGGCGACTTGCGCGCCGGTGATGAGGATGAAATGATGATAAGGACAACACAACACCCACTCCCCTAACGGAGAAAATCTCCAACCCAGCCGGGAATCGACCCCGGGTCCCCTTGCATGGGAGACGAGCACGTTACCACCGAGCTAAGCAGGAGGACAGTTTATTGTGAAAGTTGTTAAATCATTTTGCGCAACAGTGCTTGCTTTCAGCTGGCGAAGTGTAAGGCGCATTAAAAATATATTGTCATCAATAAAGGAATAAAATGTAAGTTCACGGTACTTCTGTCGATGAGAACGAAAGCAGGGAAACCGAATATACAGAGTTATGTCTTTGGGTAACTCCTGTTTATGTGAGGGATTTTCATTTATAAAAGAAATCAATTATAATTATCTGTGTGGGTCACACTTCAAGGGGTCTATTTGAGGAACTATGAGTGTTGATCACAACCTCACAGTGCATTTATTCAGTGATGGAATTTGATATCAGTTTATCACTGAAGTATAAGCGTAATGTAAGTACCGACAAGAACATGCGCATTGAGTTCTCGTGCGCACACAAATACGATTTACAGGAACTGGTGGAATGAAGGACATTTATAAGCGTCTAGTCAGCATGGAGGTCACTAAGCACAGCATTACCTGAGCGGTGCAGGGATAGAGGAAGGGAGTATACTTGCTCTTTCTCAGAAATTTCCTCGATATTTCCGCGCAGAGATTTCCGTCTATCACGTGAAAAGTACATTTGGTAGGCTGGATTGGGAAAAATGACTCTGATAATTCGGAATAATAGTTGAGATAATTTCTACACCTTCTTCTTGGTGTTAATCCCGTCTAGTACGGGGACTGATATGCTCAACATTTGGAAAATTTATTTAACTTAGATCGAGTTTCATGTCTCATTGACTACTCGGGACAAGTGAGTCTACTGCAGCGCGCCTGTACTGTTCGTCGTTTTCGTTTACATGTCAGAGCAAAAAAATGGCTCTGAGCACTATGGGACTCAACTGCTGAGGTCATTAGTCCCCTAAAACTTAGAACTAGTTAAACCTAACTGACCTAAGGACATCACAAACATCCATGGCCGAGGCAGGATTCGAACCTGCGACCGTAGCGGTCTCGCGGTTCCAGACTGCAGCGCCTTTAACTGCACGGCCACTTCGGCCGGCTGTCAGAGCAAAGTTGCGTGTGTTGTGTGACGAGTCTCCTATGTATTTTGGCAACTGAACGGTGAAAGTAAGATTAGGAGGATTTCTCCTTTTTCGAAAATATCGAAATATAGTGTAAAATGTAGGAATAAGCAATGATAATAGAATCTATTAATGACCAAAGCAGCATTCATAGTGGAAGTTCTTCTCAAAGCTCGTGTGGTGAGTTCTTTACACCCCTGTGAAGTAAAGGAATTCAGTCTCATCGAAACATTTCAAAACATATGCATTTATTTTTCGAAAAATACACATATCAAAATAAAGTTTTGCGTCACCCCAGTTCCCAAAACTGCTGAACACAGACGTTGACTGTGGATATTGCTTCAGGCACAATCACTTTGACTGTTCAGAGATGTTACTAAACCCGCCCAAATATGTAAACAACCATGCATTAGAAACGCCTATTAGACGGAGGGAGTCCGACAGCCGTTGAACACAGACGTTGACTGTGGATATTGCTTCAGGCACAATCACTTTGACTGTTCAGAGATGTTACTAAACCCGCCCAAATATGTAAACAACCATGCATTAGAAACGCCTATTAGACGGAGGGAGTCCGACAGCCGACCAGTTCCAGTCATTCCACCTGGAAGGAGGTACACGGCTCGTGTTTTCTGTACTTTAACCATGCCTAGACGGTCAATACCGCGTTCGATCGCGTCCACATTGTTACTTTGTGCCAGGAAGGGCTCTCAACAAGGGAAGTGTCCAGGCGTTTCGGAGTGAACCAAAGCGATGTTGTTCGGACATGGAGAGACAGGAACTGCCGATGACATACCTCGCTCAGGCCGCCCAACGGCTATTGTTGCAGTGAGTGACCTGTACCTACGGATTATAACTCGGAGGAACCCTGACAGCAATACCGTCATGTTGAATAATGCTTTTCGTGCAGCCACAGCACGTCGTGTTACGACTCACACTGTGCCCAATAGGTCGCATGATGCGCAACTTCACTCCCGACATACATGGCGAGGTCCATCTTTGCACCCACGACACTGTGCATCGCGGTACAGATGGGCCCAGTAACATGCCGAATGGACCGCTCAGGATTGGCATCAAGTTCTCTTCACCGATGAGTGTCGCATATGCCTTCAACCAGACAATCGTCGGAGACGTGTTTGGAGCCAATCCGGTGAGGCTGAACGCCTTAGATGCACTATACAGAGAGTGCAGCAAGGTGGGCGTTCCCTGCTGTTTTGGGGTGACATTATGTGCAGCCGACCTACGCCGCTGGTGGTCATGGAAGGCGCCGTAACGACTGTACGATACGTGAATGCCATCCTCCGACCGATAGTGCAACCATATCGGCAGCATATTGGCGAGGCATTCGTCTTCATGGACGACAATTTGCGTCCCCATCGTGCACGTCCTGTGAATGACTTCCTTAAGGCTAACCACATCGTTCGACTAGAGTGGCCAGCATGTTCTCCAGACACGAGCCCTATTGAACATGCCTGGAATAGATTGAAAAGGGATGTTTATGGTCGACGTGACCTACCAACCACACTGAGGGATCTACGCCGAATCGCCATTGAGGAGTGAGACAATGTGGACCAACAGTGCCTATATGAACTTGTGGACAATATGCCACGATGAATACAGGCATTCAACAATCCAAGAGGACGTGCTACTGGGTATTAGAGGTACCGGTATGTACAGAAATCTGGACCACCACCTCTGAAGGTCTCGCTGCATGGTGGTACAACATGCAATGTGTGGTTTTCATGAGCAATAAAAAGAGCGGGAAGGTATTTATGTTGATCTGTATTCCAATTTTCTCTACAGGTTCCTCAACTTTCGGAACAGAGGAGATGCGAAAGTTTTTTTGATGTGTGTATATACTTGCAAACTCATCAAATAAAATGTAGAACGAAGCAGATATCGACTTCTTGCTTCATACTTTGTATCTTGCTTTGGTCCTTAGTGCTAAATAACATCGACTGTTGACTGTTGAAATAATTTTCATTAAAACACGTTTATCTATTAGCGTTCTTATCTTATGCATTGTCTAGGTTTTTCTCTGTAAAGATTTAAGTGCCCCATTTGCTTTTGGATATGTTGTCTCTCTCTCTCTCTTGGAGGAGAACACTAGTAGGAAAAAGTGCCAGGACCTTGTGTAACTTTTCAGTGAAAACAAAGCAAACAACGCAATGTAGTTTAAGGAGACACAAAAGCACAAAATACATTTCTGTAATAGGCGCGAGCTCGGCCAGACTAGGTTAACTTCCGATGTTAGCAGATGCCACCACATCCGCTGTTTGTGCGCATGGTCAGTGTGAAGGATACTTGGAAATTTAGGAGACCACACTCGGCAAAATCTATAGATTACTGACGTAATAGACACACGCTCATAATGGTTGGTTGCTGACACACGCAGGAACGAAAGGCACATGCACTTCAGGTAGTTTTGCCCAGAAAGTGGCTAGTGTAAAACGGAGCTAAGATGGGGAAGTCGTGTGCGTCACTTTTGTGTGAAATGCGTGCAATCATACTTCAACTGTTTGCTTATGGTATTTTCTGAGATGGAAAATGGGGACCAGCTGAGGGTGGGAAACCACATTCCGTCTGGCGAGTGCCCCATAGAATGTCATTAACGCACCGCGCTAATTCGACCCAGGTCTGCTTCGCCTTCCTGTCCCACAAGTTAGCGCGCTGCGCGTTACGCTATAACGAGCAGGTCTGATAATCTCTGCACCATCTGACTTGAATTTTAATACTAAATCACGCTAATACCGTATAACACTGACGCTAGCCTTTATAATACCATTAATTAGAAGACAACCTTCTTTAGGTATCCCATATTCAGCTGAAGACATACGTTGATGATCAGATAGCATAAGGTTAGAAAAGTGCCTGAATGTTGATGGTACATTTCAGTCGCTTTTAAATACAGCCCCAGTCACTTTTATATAACAACAAATTATTTAAAGGGCCAAACAAGATGTGCTAGAATGCCTAATTGTTTGTCAAACGAGGGGCGTAGGTGCAGCCCTCTGAACGGGCTGTCGCCATCTTAGGAGTGTACTCATCAGAAGATTTAAAAGAGGGAACAACAATTGGCCATCGAGAACGATGACATTAATATCCGCGTTCGAGTACACAGTAACATGATGCAGTGGGTCAAAGTCATGGCATGGAAAGCACCAACAAAACATCGCAAAACCAGTTTTTGTTTTGAAACTTCCTGGCAGATTAAAACTGTGTGCACGACCGAGACTCGAACTCGGGACCTTTGCCTTTCGCGGGCAAGTGCTCTACCATCTTTTTTTTTTTTTTTTTTTAATCTCATTTTGCGCGTTTTCGTTCGTTTTATCTGCTCGGTGCGGACGTCGCGAGACACCCGTTTATGTTCGTTATTGCTCGATTAACTCAGTTTTTTTGTTACAGAGGGCAGCTAACCCTCTGACCGAACACGCTGAGTTACCATGCCGGCATCCATCTGAGCTACCGAAGCACGACTCACGCCCGGTACTCACAGTTTTACTTCTGCCAGTACCTCGTCTCCTACCTTCCAATCTTTACAGAAGCTCTCCTGCGAACCTTGCAGAACTAGCACTCCTGAAAGAAAGGATATTGCGGAGACATGGCTTAGCCACAGCCTGGGGGATGTTTCCAGAATGAGATTTTCATTCTGCAGCGGAGTGTGCGCTGATATGAAACTTACTGGCAGATTAAAACTGTGTGCCCGACCGAGACGGGCACACAGTTTTAATCTGCCAGGAAGTTTCATATCAGCGCACACTCCGCTGCAGAGTGAAAATCTCATTCTGGAAACATCCCCCAGGCTGTGGCTGTGTCTCTGCAATATCCTTTCTTTCAGGAGTGCTAGTTCTGCAAGGTTCGCAGGAGAGCTTCTGTAAAGTTTGGAAGGTAGGAGACGAGGTACTGGCAGAAGTAAAGCTGTGAGTACCGGACGTGAGTCGTGCTTCGGTAGCTCAGATGGTAGAGCACTTGCCCGCGAAAGGCAAAGGTCCCGAGTTCGGGTCTCGGGCACACAGTTTTAATCTGCCAAGAAGTTTCAAATCAGCGCACACTCCGCTGCAGAGCGAAAATCTCATTCCAGTTTTTGTTTTATTCGGAGCATTGACGACGTGCAGCCTTATTTGCCGCTTTGAGCAATGAACTTTTGAGAGCTATCCGACACCAAATGTTCAATGCAGGAAGATCCCTCTCACAGTGATCACTGGTAAACTAGTTGAGGTGGACCTGCATTCAATGATAGCTGCTATCGCTGCCGTATATCGTAGCTGATAAGTTGTGACACTCGTCTCCGGTCCCTGAAGTTAAGACTTTTTGTGGCATGGTACGCGGTTGCGTATAGTATACTATTCGTTGTAGACACTTTGGAGAGTTCGCGATGACACAAGAACCTATCAGGCAACATTATCTACGGCAGGCGTGGTTAAGAATTCGGCTTACGAGTCGTACCCTGGCACGACCGTCATACAATAATCTATGACATGTCAAGAGTGTTTCTTCTCTTGTCATCATAAACCACGGCCAGAGGACAAGGAACTGTGCACCACTGTGTTTTATTTCTATGTGTACGCCTACGTATCACACTTCCTCGTCCTATCTATACCTCAGTGTGTGTGAGGGTACGGTATGACAGTATAATGAAATGTAGGTAGGTGATGGATTAACCCAAAGGTGAGTAGAGAACAGCATACTTCTCACAGCAAAGCATGAGAAAGCTAAGCACAGAGTTCGTCTAAGGTAGCTCTAAAAAGGTCGATTCGGACGAGAGTAAAGGGCATAGACTGGCCTTCAGCCAATAGTAGACCAACAGATTGAATAAGAGACCATTATCTCCGGAAAGTGTCAGTATTCCGACACTACTGCTAGTGGGATCGAACGGAAGAAAAAAATGGTTCAAATGGCTCTAAGCACTATGGGACTTAACATCTGAGGTCATCAGTCCCCTAGACTTAGAACTACTTAAACCTAACTAACCTAAGGACATCACACACATTCATACCCGAAGCAGAATTCGAACCTCCGACCGTAGCAGCAGTGCGGTTCCGGACTGAAGCGTCTAGAACCGCTCGGCCACAGTGGCCGGTTCGAACGGAAGAGATGTGCTGTAATTGAGCTTCGGTTGCTATGTGGTAAGATGTTGAAGATTAGCTATTTCATTGTAGATATGATTCGCTATGAGTTATTTAGGGTTGATTTGGTTAGTGAAATGTCAAATGCCTGTGCGATGATTATTATTTTGGCAGAATACGATGATGGAAATGAGCGTTTGGCGTCATTAGTCGGGAGGCCCCTTACGGGGCAAATAAGATGATAAGAGTGTGGTAGTTGCAATTGTCTTTGTACTAGTGCTGACCATCAGTCTTGCCCCTTACAGGACGAGCTTCAGTGTATTAAATGATGTTATTTGCGAAAGCGTGTGTAGATATTTCTTTGGTTAAATAATCTTGTAGAACTGAGGTACTGTTTTGAAATAGTTTTCTTTTTAATTGGGTCTTGGCCACCAGTTCGCGTCATTCCTGGTATGGCTCAGAAACTGTGGAAAATATATAGGTTTGAAAAACGGTTAATGGTAGCGAATACTCAGGAAAGGTAATAGAAAGTGGGTTACATTGCTTTTAGTTAATCTCTGGACGAATTCGCAACAATTTCTTCGTAGCTTGTGCCTGCGCCACGTGCTCAGGCACGTGGTCACGCAACGTCCGAAAGAAAGCATTAAATGTTAGAATATCATGATTGATTGTTTCATTGTGGTCAGAGTTTATCAGAGGTAGCCTGAATTGCGTGATAGGTATTTTACTCAATTAATTTGAGTGTTAGTTGACTCTCTTACTGGTTCATGGAGGATGCATTTTGCTGCCCACGTGAATACAAGTGGTAGACAACGTCTTGAACAAGGCAGTCAGCTAATAACATGTATTTAAAGTAATGTGGAACATTTTGATACTGATTTTGTGGTTTTTTTAATTGGTTTGTTTGTGTGGAAGAGATAGCCACGTTCTTAGCAAAGATCCAAGTGGTACCTGTCTCCATAGTTTTATTTTTACTGTCCCCCTCTTTCGACATCAGTAACAGAATCTTGACGGCCTCCAGCCACGTATATGGGTGCGAATTTTTTGTGACTTCAGCCAAAAGTGCATAGTGACCCTCCCCGTCTCCTAACGACACACGCCATTCGTCCAATTGACAAAATATTTTTATATTATTATTAGTAGTAATCAAAGCCTCCGCTTTGAACGTGTATTTGCTCATTATTTCAACCTTTCCCACAAGCTGCACGAGCTTGTGTAAATAATGCACACTGAGGCACCTTTTATGCAGAGATTTCACTGACGTAGGCTAACGCAGTTAGTTTTATCAGTAGCGTGCGGCTGCTTGCGATGCGCGTATCTGTGAGTGTCACCACATGAAATCGTTGTGAAGTTCTGAGAGCGTTTCTCCCTCCTGGCTTCCTGATACTGTGACCAAGGGTAATTAATGAGTATGAGACGATTAAGAGAAGTTCATTTACTAGTAATTCAATCTAATTAAATTTTACGTTATTCCGATTGAAAAACAACGTCGATTAAAGTCCATGTAGTTCAAAGTCAGAGATATTGTTGTCTGATACAGTAATAGAAGCTCATTCATTTTACTTACGTTTTGCTCGTGACAATTCCTAACCACCTCTTTATTAATTGGGTGACGCAAATCGAATATAACTTCCATAATAAAAAGAGTAGCCACAAAATTAAATCAGATGAAACCAGGTAATTTATAAAATTCCGATAGCCCAACTTAGTGTCAGCTTGGTTAGCGGCTTGTTTCAAGCAAACGTTTACCTACCTCTGCGCTGAATGTGTTGGTTGAAAGTGCGACTAGCGTTATCCGTTGCATTTCCTAACTTATTAATTCCATAAATCATGAAAAGTAATTTAAAGTCCGGCCATTGAGAATAATTGAACAGAATCTTTGCACCGCAGCCTTATCATACGGTAAGAACCAAAATTTTCTCTTAAAAATGCCTAAGAATACTACAGAGATAATAATGACGGCAGCAAACAAATTGCTTCATGTACTTGTAACCAAACCAAAACGAAAATAAACTTCAACAACAGACCACGATGTTAGCCGAGCAACATTTCCTCCAACACCTCACCACGTTGAGCGTGAGAAAGGGGGGGGGGGGGGGGGGTGGGGGGGGGGGGAAGAAGTGGAAACTGTAGTCGTACTGTATACGCCATGTCTTTGTATTTGACGTTTCTCAAATACATAAATCATAAATAAAACAAATTGTCAGTATTATTTAATTATTTTTGGCTCGCTGAAGACATAATTTTTACCTGGTACTGAGTGTCGGTATCCGGACAGACGCAGAGAATCCCACAGACTTCCGCTCATTTAGTTTTGCAATCAAAATAAAGTGTTTCACATATTTATGTTGATCGAAAAATTGTAGCACTTTTGCAACCTCCTTATCAAGACGTGGAAACTCTACCTGAGGAAAACAGTGAAGACGCACTGGACAGATTTAGAGTAAAATTATTTGTCTTTAAAATTGGTTCAAAATGGTTCAAATGGCTCTGAGCACTATGGGACTCAACTGCTGAGGTCATTAGTCCCCTAGAACTTAGAACTAGTTAAACCTAACTAACCTAAGGACAGCACACACATCCATGCCCGAGGCAGGATTCGAACCTGCGACCGTAGCGGTCTCGCGGTTCCAGACTGCAGCGCCAGAACCGCGCGGCCACTTCGGCCGGCTTTAAAATTGGGATTAGAGTACAGATCATAGTTACTTCTGCACATGCTCAGGCGCAGTTTCAACTAAAACGGCAAACGGTCTCAGAAACAGCACTAAAATAGACGTGAGATTGGCAGTGTTCTCAAAACGTTCAGGAAACCATCCTGGTAATTTTTTCAAGGCCTCAATGAATTCTTCAAACCTCGCATTTTCTTCAACGCCATTGAGCTTAGGAAGCTGGACTGAGTTTTTTGTCAGAACTTGTCCCTTCTAAATTGTGATTTTTTTAAGTGAATCCCCACCAAATCAGAAATAACTTGTTTTTCACCTTGCAGTGTCTTAGTGGACAGTGAAGTCTACTTAAAATTCTAAGTCTGCAATTCATTCTGGATGTTCTAATTTTCTTTCATTCACTCCTTTTTTCCTGCATAAATACAACTATTGTGGTTTTTAAATTGAACGATCATTAAAGAAATGCCGCGTAACGTAAGCAACATACTTTGCAGTAATATATAGAGTTACCATGCCCTTCGTTCAGTTCCATCGAAAGTGTTGAAACTAACAGTGGAACAATGCTTACGATTCCAAAAATTTTACTATTCATACCATCAATTTCTTCACATGTTCCATGCCTGCAAATTTAGCACTAAGTGCTTCTTAACGCACAAAACAATGAATGCAGTCTGTCGATCGCTGTAACTTTTTGCTCTTTCGTTATCAAATAAGTCTTTAAATTCTTCCCACATTGCGTTGTAATGTGGTCTCGTAGCAAATTTGCAGTATCTGTCGATTATGCGACTGCATAATAGATTTTGAGAATTCTCATCCTTCTTTTCTCTTATTACCATGCAGTTTTAAAGGTTTGTGACGATAAATTGCTAAACTGCATCTTTTTGCGCAAACAGGCACTGGAATCGTGAACGTCCTTCAGACCACGAATGAAAGGCGAAGTGTCAACTGCGCTGAGTCCATGATTCTGCCGAATTGAAGAGGATTGTTCTGATCGGAAAATGCCGAACTGCAATACCAAATGAAATGTTGTGATGTGTTGGGTACTAGCGAGGAAAAAAAGGCAGGGACATTAGGGATTAACGTCCTGTCATTAGAAAAAGAGCATAAACTCGGACTTTTTCAGGGAGGGAAAAAGAAATCGGCCGTGCCCTTTCAAACATACGATCCCAGCGTTCGCCTGGAGCAAGTTAGAGAAATCACGGAAAATATTAATCAAGACGGCTGGACTCGAATTTGAACCGTCATCCTCACGTGAATACGATTGCAGTGTGGGGTGCTTCCAAGAAGGACCTAGCAAAGCCGAGTCCTCGGCATGTACACGCTCTGCGCATGTGGCACTGGTACGGTTTGACAGGCAGTGGCAGGTCCTGGTATACGGTGTAGTCACTGCACGCCCAAACACGTTAGCTCCTTTCTACCATTCTATCACGTGTTCGCATCACTCTATCTCACTGCGCTAATTCTACATACTCAATTGGCGCGTAGATGTTACTACACTGTCATGGCTTACGTCAAAATGTTGAAATGTGTGTAAATTCCTAAGGAACTAAATTGCTGAGGTCATCGGTCCCTGGACTTACACACTACTTAAACTAATGTAAAGGATGAGCCACACAGTAGGAGAATTTACTTTATTATATGAACTTTCAAACGGTAACTTCATTTTTCCATTGCGGCCAAGCCACAGCCAGCAGTGTTAGCTGCCTGTAAATCGTTTCGTCCCACGGTTTAGTAACAGGAAGTCAGTACCAAGGAAGGGCACGTTCGCCACGCGCCTCTCTCATGTGCTTACGATGTAACGCCGCCCCAGGCGTCGCTTAGCAGGCAACACTCTGGAAAGCCGCGTGGTGCGACGAATATACCCGGCCGCCCGTCGCCGGGCCCCCTCTCTTGTATTCTTGCTCCCCCGCGAGTCGGATGCGCGCCCTGTCGCATTGAACATCTCCAGCTTCTCCCAGTACTGCGGCACTGTAGTGAAGTAGAAGTGGATAGTTCCTGTGAATTATTATGGGTGGAGGTTACACTCAACAACCGAGCTAGGTTAATAATTGGCTCCTTTTACCGACCTCCCGACTCAGCAGCATTAGTGGCAGAACAACTGAGAGAAAATTTGGAATACATTTCACATAAATTTTCTCAGCATGTTATAGTCTTAGGTGGAGATTTCAATTTACCAGATATAGACTGGGACACTCAGATGCTTAGGACGGGTGGTAGGGACAGAGCATCGAGTGACATTATACTGAGTGCACTATCCGAAAATTACCTCGAGCAATTAAACAGAGAACCGACTCGTGGAGATAACATCTTGGACCTACCCATAACAAACAGACCCGAACTTTTCGACTCTTTAAGTGCGGAACAGGGAATCAGTGATCATAAGGCCGTTGCAGCATCCCTGAATATGGAAGTTAATAGGAATATAAAAAAAAGGAGGAAGGTTTATCTGTTTAGCAAGAGTAATAGAAGGCAGATTTCAGACTACCTAACAGATCAAAACGAAAATTTCTGTTCCAACACTGACAATGTTGAGTGTCTTTGGAAAAAGTTCAAGGCAATCGTAAAATGCGTTTTAGACAGGTACGTGCCGAGTAAAACCGTGAGGGACGGGAAAAATCCACCGTGGTACAACAACAAAGTTAGGAAACTACTGCGAAAGCAAAGAGAGCTTCACTCCAAGTTTAAACGCAGCCAAAACCTCTCAGACAAACAGAAGCTAAACGATGTCAAAGTTAGCGTAAGTAGGGCTATGCGAGAAGCGTTCAGTGAATTCGAAAGTAAAATTCTATGTACCGACTTGACAGAAAATCCTAGGAAGTTCTGGTCTTACGTTAAATCAGTAAGTGGCTCGAAACAGCATATCCAGACACTCCGGGATGATGATGGCATTGAAACAGAGGATGACACGCGTAAAGCTGAAATACTAAACACCTTTTTCCAAAGCTGTTTCACAGAGGAAGACCGCACTGCAGTTCCTTCTCTAAATCCTCGCACAAACGAAAAAATGGCTGACAACGAAATAAGTGTCCAAGGAATAGAAAAGCAACTGGAATCACTCAATAGAGGAAAGTCCACTGGACCTGACGGGATACCAATTCGATTCTACACAGAGTACGCGAAAGAACTTGCCCCCCTTCTAACAGCCGTGTACCGCAAGTCTCTAGAGGAACGGAGGGTTCCAAATGATTGGAAAAGAGCACAGGTAGTCCCAGTCTTCAAGAAGGGTCGTCGAGCAGATGCGCAAAACTATAGACCTATATCTCTGACGTCGATCTGTTGTAGAATTTTAGAACATGTTTTTTGCTCGAGTATCATGTCGTTTTTGGAAACCCAGAATCTACTATGTAGGAATCAACATGGATTCCGGAAACAGCGATCGTGTGAGACCCAACTCGCTTTATTTGTTCATGAGACCCAGAAAACATTAGATACAGGCTCCCAGGTAGATGCTATTTTTCTTGACCTCCGGAAGGCGTTCGATACAGTTCCGCACTGTCGCCTGATAAACAAAGTAAGAGCCTACGGAATATCAGACCAGCTGTGTGGCTGGATTGAAGAGTTTTTAGCAAACAGAACACAGCATATTGTTATCAATGGAGAGACGTCTACAGACGTGAAAGTAACCTCTGGCGTGCCACAGGGGAGTGTTATGGGACCATTGCTTTTCACAATATATATAAATGACCTAGTAGATAGTGTCGGAAGTTCCATGCGGCTTTTCGCGGATGATGCTGTAGTATACAGAGAAGTTGCAGCATTAGAAAATTGCAGCGAAATGCAGGAAGATCTGCAGCGGATAGGCACTTGGTGCAGGGAGTGGCAACTGTCCTTTAACATAGACAAATGTAATGTATTGCGAATACATAGAAAGAAGGATCCTTTATTGTATGATTATATGATAGCGGAACAAACACTGGTAGCAGTTACTTCTGTAAAATATCTGGGAGTATGCGTGCGGAACGATTTGAAGTGGAATGATCATATAAAATTAATTGTTGGTAAGGCGGGTACCAGGTTGAGATTCATTGGGAGAGTGCTTAGAAAATGTAGTCCATCAACAAAGGAGGTGGCTTACAAAACACTCGTTCGACCTATACTTGAGTATTGCTCATCAGTGTGGGATCCGTACCAGATCGGTTTGACGGAGGAGATAGAGAAGATCCAAAGAAGAGCGGCGCGTTTCGTCACAGGGTTATTTGGTAACCGTGATAGCGTTGCGGAGATGTTTAATAAACTCAAGTGGGAGACTCTGCAAGAGAGGCGCTCTGCATCGCCGTGTAGCTTGCTCGCCAGGTTTCGAGAGGGTGCGTTCCTGGATGAGGTATCGAATATATTGCTTCCCCCTACTTACACCTCCCGAGGAGATCACGAATGTAAAATTAGAGAGATTAGAGCGCGCACGGAGGCTTTCAGACAGTCGTTCTTCCCGCGAACCATACGCGACTGGAACAGGAAAGGGAGGTAATGACAGTGGCACGTAAAGTGCCCTCCGCCACACACCGTTGGGTGGCTTGCGGAGTATAAATGTAGATGTAGATGTAGTTTTGCCAGACAACCACTTTCGGTAGCTTCGCTAGCTATGTTTCGCCAAACTCTACGCTCTGGCTCACCCTCGCCTCCCTAGGCCTATGTAGCCCCTTTCAACATGCTTTCGCCAATAAATGGCCTTTATCTAAAACTTACCCTATTCATTCCATAACGCCCACCGCCTGCCCATACGCCCGTCCTGAACCTCCGGCGGGTGGGACACATAGCTTACTGCAGAGGTGGTGGGTGACATGAACCACCTGGCACCAGCGTTGTGAAGCGATTAGTGTGCTTTTTTAATGTAATGACTAATGTCTAGTCCGGAAAGCTTATGTTCATTGGGATCACACGTTTCAGATCATCATTTGGAATATCAACCAAGACTACTACCGTAGGTGTGTTCATTATTATTTTTGCCGGCCGGGGTGGCTGAGCGGTTCTAGGCGCTACAGTCTGGAATCGCGCGACCGCTACGGCCGCAGGTTCGAATCCTGCCTCGGACATGGATGTGTGTGATGTCCTTAGGTTAGTTAGGTTTAAGTAGTTCTAAGTCTAGGGGACTTATGACCTCAGATGTTGAGTCGGATAGTGCTCAGAGCCATTTGAACCATTATTATTTTTTATCCTTTAATAATTGTAGTTTCCAATAACGGAGATGTGCGAGATAACTGCTCTCTTTGTTCGTAATTGGATCATCCCGAGTTTTTGAAGCGAAAATGGCCAATAGTGCTAGTTTCACGCAAGGAAGCTATTTTATATGTAACGTAGTTGTGCAAGGCAGGCTGTTGTAATTAAGATGCAAAGGGCGACGCTTTTTTTCGTTCTGTTCGGAGCAGGAATAATTATTAGGGTTAATAGCCTGCGTTACGGAGAGAGCAGGCCCTGTCGTTCCACTGCTGAAAAAAATAACGTCGCCGGAGGCCTGCTTTGAGAAACTGCGCATCTGTACGCGGGCGCCACATGGTAACTCGCCGGAGGGCCACTAAAGCAACGTAGGCCTCCACAAAAGAGAAATTAATATTTCGAAGGCCGCAAGGAGGAGGACGACCGGGGTGTGCCGCGCCGGCCGAGCCGAGGGCCGTATTGCGTTCGCGGCTCATTAGCAATTCTGATGGAAATAAAAGGTAAAAGGAGAGCTGCCGATCGACCCGGGCCATCGCACGCGGCGCGGCGCACAGTAATCAGATTTGGGTTCCGGCCCGTGGTCTGGTGTGCCGTGGCGTCGCCAGTCGGCGCGAAGCCCGCCCCCTACTCCTCCCTGCTCTCTCTACTCCAGCAGGCAGCTGCAGCGCCGAACGAGCGGCGGTCTTAAAATGCGAGCCGCTCCGCCTGCGGACCCAGACCGGTCCGGAGCGGAGCGAGGCGGGCGATGGCTTCATTTGAATTTACTGCCGGCCCGGCCGGGCCGTTTGATGAGCCTCCCAGACTGCCAGACAGCCACTACCTGCTGCACCGTTCTAGCGCGCACCAGACGGAGGGGCCGCCCTTCACAGCGTGCCGCATACGTCTGCCTGCACGTGCACATTGGCTACAAAATGGGTAACGATTAATTTACAACGGGCTGTCATCTTTCACTTTTTCTCGTACACTCTTTTCGAGTGGTTATCCCACAGCAGAGCATCCACTGTTGTTATGATTCGGCATTTTCTTTCCTTAGTTTCAACTTCTCTCCTGCTGTCCCCTCAATCACCAGTTAACTTAAATCTGATGTGGTCATGCAGCTGTACGAGTTTTGCGACGTTAGTTCCCCTTAAACTATCCAAATGGGAGGGAAATTAGTAGATACATGTAAGTAGTGGGCTACACGGTTTCTAGGCTAGATAATTTATTCCACCGAATCGAGCGGTTCTAGGCGCTTCCGTCTGGAACCGCGCGACCGCTACGGTCGCAGGTTCGAATCCTGCCTCGGGCATGGATGTGTGTGATGTCCTTAGGTTAGTTAGGTTTAAGTAGTTCTACGTTCTAGGGGACTGATGACCTCAGATGTTAAGTCCCATAGTGCTCAGAGCCATTTTTGAACCTCCCGCCCCCGTCCCCCCAATATGACGTCACCGCCATGCCCCTACCCCATCCCTGGAAATGGCGGTAAATGGTCAGTTTCTGTCCAACTGCCAGAGAGGATGGTTAAGTTAGTGTGCGAGTGTGAGTTATTTATTTTTGGTAGGAAACTTAAGTATAGCTGACTCCTAATTACACATCTGTATGCATAGTACTACACAGTGCACTACGGCTCAAAATTGTCATTATCACACAACTGTCCTGCTGGACAAAAAGATCCACAACGCTAATCGAAACTAGCAGCAGACACACTCAAAATAAATGGTGACCCTACACGGTGTAATGGTTCTTTATTTAGGTGACTATTACGGCACTCCAACCCCAGTAATACACCAGTAATATCGTACTACTTTTCTGCGAAGTAACAGACATATTTTTGTGACAATATTCACATTTGGTTTTATTAATGTATAGGTACTCCGATGTATCGATATATTACAGTGATATGGTTCTTGTGTGCATTCATTTCTGTGAGACTGTCATAATGTTTGACTTACTAGCAACCGTTTTGGCGCGAATGCGCACAGACCGGTCTTTGTTTCACTTTGCAGAAGTTAAGTTGTTATTTCGCTTTGTGAAAGAACAGTCAAGTCTTGTGTTTGGTTAAAGTGGAAATTAAAGATATGAAGATTGATGATGTGATGCGTGAGCAACATTATTAATCTGATTTCTAACCTACTTTGCAAGTGGTGGTATTGTTAGAACAGGACGCTCCCTTCATTTGCAACTCGAAATAAATTAAGAAGAAGTATATGTCAATTTACAAGAAGTTTAATAAAAATGTGGATCGTGAACACCAAGTCAAAAATTATTTCTACCATACCATTGTTCTCATCTGGGATTGTTTGATCATTAAGAATTTCCGGAAAAACACATTTGTTAGGTCTTCAAATATTGCTAAAATACAGATCTGGACCTTCTAACAGTCAAAGTGGAATCACCCTAGAATCAACAAGATGAGCCATAACAACTTCGACGAAATCTACGTGGGAAACCATTCAAGATAAGTGCTAAAATTAATGACTTTTTTTACAGTGACTTCATTATTTCCATTCTGACGTTACCATCCACAGTCAATAACTTTGTTGTTTCCCGATAAAGCGAACACATGCTGCGTGTGCAACATTATTAATCTGATTTCTAATCTACTTTGCAAGTGGTGGTATTGTTAGATGCTGTCCCCTCAATCAAATGGCTCTGAGCACTATGGGACTTAACATCTATGGTCATCAGTCCAGTCCCCTTAATCACCAGTTAACTTAAAACTGATGTACACGCGCAGCTGCAGGATTTTTGCGACGCTAGCTCCCCATACACTTCAAGCCACTTATCCAAATGGGAGGGAAAGCAGTTGATACGATGTACATGTAAGTATTGGGCTAGGCGGTTTCTAGGATAGATGATTTATTCCACTAACTTAACTCCCACACCCTCCCCCCCCCCCACCATGACGTCACCCCCGTGCCACTACCCCATACCTGGAAATGGCGGTAAATGGTCAGTTTCTGTCCGACTGTCAGAGAGGACGGTTAAGGGGGGTAGGACGTCAAACGGGCCGACTTGGAGCAGGAGAGGCACCACAGGACATTTTAATTTCCACTGTCTATACTTTTACAAATAAATTCATAAAACTTTGAAAGAATGATCAGGAAGGATTCAGGATTCATATTCATAACAGTGGAAGCTCAAAAACGTAAGAAAATACATTTTTTTACATGTGAAATTCCATCATTTTTTCACTTACTACTGGCTGCATTTGTTGCTATAGGTACACTTTTCTTCCTAAGTAAGAGAGATTCTTCGATGAATTTTGCACAGCATACAAACTATAGTTACATGCGTATGAAACTCTAGAGTTTATTTAATTCTTAAAAAAATGAATGAACTATTACATTTCAAACTTCATGTGTAGAAAAAAACTCAAATTTTATAGTTAATTATCTCAATTTTTACCACAGTTTATATTAGATTTGGAAAATTCTAGAGGTTCATACACATGTATCTACTGCTTGTATGCTGTGCAAAATTCATCGAAGAATCTCCCTTACGTAGGAAGAAAAGTGTACCTACAGAAACAAATGCAGCCAGTAGTAAGCGAAAAAATGATTTAATTTCACATGTAAAAAAATGGTATTTTGCTACGTTTTTGAACTTCCACTGCTATGAGTGTAAGTCCTCAATCCTTCATGGTCATGGTGACAAAGTTTTATGAATTTGTTTGTAAAAGTATAGACAGTAGAAATTAAAATGTCCTGTGGTGCCTCTTCTGCTCCAAGTCGCCAGTTTGACGTCCTACCCCCCTTAAGTTAGTGTGCTTTATTTGTTTTGGTAGGAAACTAAACAATAGATGACTCCTAATTACACATCTGAATACATAGTACTACACAGCGCAATGTGGCTCAGATTTGTCGTTGTCACACAACTAGTGTTATCCTGCTGGACAAAAAGATCCACAATGCTAATCGAAACTAGCAGCAGATACACTCAAAATAAATAGTGACTCTAAACAGGGCGCTCCCTTCACCTGCAGCTCGAAATAAATTTCTGTGCTCCACTTGAAAATTGACCAGAAAAAGGTTCAGTCCAAATGATAAACGAAACAACCGTCTAAACTGGTACATGCATAGACATTACGGAGAAACGATAACTGCAGTGATGTTAAAAAATATCAGGCAACACATACCTGCTACTAATAATATCACTGTGCTGCACAAAGAGTAACACCATTTCATCTGTAAATGACAGCCGTATGCTGCGGGATATACAAAAATAACAGGAGGAAGCCTTATAAATTACCGGGTGCTTGCGCAGCAGATGTCAAAGGACACTACTACACACAATGCTGACAATCGCGTATTTAACGCACAGTGTGGCATGGCGCAAGGTCCTGGGCTGCCGGGGGGGGGGGGGGAGGGAGGGGGGGGGGGGGGAGTGACACATCATGCTGGAGTGGTGGAGTGGCTTGCTTGAAGCTCTGCCTGAGACGCCCGCAAAACCCGCAGGGCCAAACAAATGATTAGGGTTGTGGAAAGGGCCAAATAAGGTTGGGGCCAGTTTCACCATAAAATTGTAATTTATTGTAATTTAATAACACATTTACAACCAAAGTGGCACATAGCCGAACTTTTAGAACCACGAGATTCAAAATACAATTCTTTCACGGCTGAGATATATATATATCAGCTACGCTCAAAGTCACAAGGGAAAGGTGGACAGACAAACATAAACAAGATGCAATACAAACGGCTGAAGGCCCACAATAAAACTTTCAAGGTTTTAAAATAAATTACCATAACCTTTCAAAGGAAGAAGGCCGCATTGATTCTAAGGCTGAATGCCCACAATTAATTTTCCAAAATCAAGATATCCACGGGTGTACTGCCGGTCTACAGTGTCCAACGGGCACAATATTTCGGCGATCATACATGTCGCCATCATCAGGTGAACTGACGGACTGAGCTCCTGTGAACGTGCCGGCACGGAGATCCGTACGCTATGGCTGCTCAGAGGGAACTGAGTTCGGTCGCTGCGGCGGCCGATTTAAATACCCTCCGCCCGCGGCGCGCTCCCTCCGCTGTCCGCACCCCACGCCACGGTCGCGCGGTGGAACAGATTGCGACGGCGTCTGAGATGACGTCGGTGTGATGGCTCTGGCCGCCGTGGTCGTCACAACTATACGTTTGCTCGATTTACTCTTGATTAACCTAGTCGCTGGTTCCCAAGCCTTGCTAGGATTATAGCCACAGTCACGGTTTATAAGGTCGTCATTGGTGCGAATTTCGATGGCCTCTCTAACAACGCTGTCCCAGTATCTCGACGTCTGTACCAGAATCCTCGTGCGTTCATACTCCATAGCGTGATTTTCCGACAAACAATGTTCAGCGACCGCCGACCGCCGACTCAGTCGAGTGTGCCTCTGGTGTTCACGACATCGATCCTCAACGGTACGCATCGTCTGACCAATATACGACTTGCCACATTGACAAGGAATCTGGTACACGCCGGCCTTCCTCAAACCGAGGTCATCTTTGACGCTCCCCACCAGTGCACTAGTTTTATCTGGAGGACAAAACACAGTTCCGACCCGGTGGTTCTTCAAAATGCGGGCGATTTTCCCCCAGAGTGCGCCTGCATATGGAATAAACGCAGTGCCTACCTCCTCCCTCGTGATTTCATCCATCTCCACAGGTTGTGCTGTAGTGGTTGGGAGGAGAGCACGTTGAATCTGCCACTCTGAGTACCCATTTTTTCTAAATACAGTTCTCAGGTGTTCCAATTCCTGGGGTAGACTCTCTGCGTCAGATATAGTTGCGCGCCCTATGTACTAGAGTTTTAAGTACCCCATTCCTCTGTGAGGGTGGTGGCAGCTGTCTGCGTGCAAATACAGATCAGTGTGCGTTGTCTTCCGATACACCCCACGACCTAGGGTGCCGTCAGCCCTTCTCTTGACCAAGACTGACTGGATATGGAACTTTCGTTTTTTGTCTTATGACATGATCTCGAATACAGCAGTATTTTTGTGTGTACACTACAGACAGAACAACAATGGCTAGCATATGAGCAAGGAAGGAGATAAGCATTTTAATACAGCTAATGTGTGAATTTTAATCCCATCCAGTTTCTTTAGCAGACCGTGCCATTTGCTAGCCAGATACAGCCAACAACTGCCACTGGAGAGCGCTGAGAATGCACCTCACTTTAAACAGCATGTCCTACGTGACATACCACGGGGTATGTTGCCCTAAAAGTTGGCCAAAAGTGCACTTTTCAAAGGTGAGTAACTCCTGGAATGCAAAACTTTCTGCGATAGATGGGGCGTTGCTGAAGCAGTGTTTTCATTGCTCACTGTGCACTGATACACGTATCAGAGGAGTCTGTATTTACGTCTCGTCTTCAGTGAATCTGAAGCTTCTGTACAGGCTTGAAATCACTCTGCGTTTGTGAATGTGTTAAAGTGCGTTTTTAATTTAAGTGCGGTGAAAGTCAATACGGACTCCCAAGATCTCGGTAAGTACCGTTATTTATTATTATTTTCATTCACTTGATTAAATGCTGGTATTAGTAAGCATTGTTTTTGTTACAGTTCAACGTGTGTCCCTGCTTATTTGTTAATAGAATGTGACAGAAACATCATTCCTCTATTACCGAAAATTTTAAAAAGTAGCCGCTGAATAAGTTTGTAAGATTATTTTACGTTAATGAGCTGTCAGCTATAAAAAGTTTTATCTCCAAAATAAATTCTAAAACACTTTGTTTTTATCCCAGGTCAAAATTATGACAAGAAAAGGCTTCTGTGACGTTTTGAAGGGATGATATGAAAAAGAGTTTGAAAAAATAAAGGACTTTATGGAAATTTATGTATTATCAGATCCTATCTTCCTTTATGAAGAAAAGAAATGTTTTAAATATAAACTGCCTTGCATAAAGTCACAATTAAACAAACGATGACTTGCTTCACAAAAACTTGAAAGTACCTTTCTAAAAATAACCATAACTGGCTACAAAGTACCAAACCCCCATGTCGCAAAACTCGAGTCGACACGAAATCAAATTCGTTCGTAGTATTAAGTGAACGCAGTAAAAAGTGTAAGACACAGCTATTGAGAAACAATTTTGAAGCCATTTTATTAACTTATGCCAGTCAAATGGAGTTCCAGGAATCTGGAAATATTGAGAGCTCCAGAATGTTTAAAAGTATTACGTCATCTCCTACACGAGGAGCTAAATCCATAGAAGCATTAGTCACAGAAACTTACAAGCAACAGAACGATATATCCATGTCTTGTCAACCTTTATGGAATCCTCGCTGGCAAGGAAGCATCACGAAATAATCCGAACAACTTATACGAAGGGATATCCCTGTGACAGTGTCCTTCAAGACGCTAAAAACAGTACTACCCTATGACTGAATACTATCGGGTGACTGCCATATGTGCAGAGATTCAACTTCAAGCCTTGCTTAATCACACATGTGAGGGATTAATATTATACTTGAAAGATGTTTTAAATGATCTTCCAAATGATAACGTAAATGCATTAGATCTTATCTATTGATTAGATTGTGATGGTTCACACCTCATTCAATCTAAACTGTTCTGTCATCTTTAGTGCCTCTCCAACTTCTTAGTCGCACGAATAAAGACATAACTGTTAGAAAAATTTCTACACCATCATCTCCTCACTATTGCAGGCCAGTAAGAATTAGATTTATTTATGAAACAGCTGATTCTAATAATGATGAAATTTGTTACATCAACAGGTAAATTGAAACATTATTACAAACAACAACTGGAAGAACAGATGGTGATTTGTCCATCAATCACACATTGCTAATAGCTATTGTAGATGCAACTGTTTATAATAAATCAACAGAGACAGCATCGATAATGAGACGATAATTTTCAATACTTCCTCAGAAGATCTCAAAAATCAAATTAGTAAAAGCAGAACTCCTCAATTTGGCCTAGCTATGCTCCATGCACGAATTAGATTTTCTAATTTTTGTTGCCTTTGTCCTATAACATAAGCATCAAGAAGTGACAAATCCTTTCAAAGGAGCAAAAGAAACATCTTCAAAGGAGGAGAAAAGTCGCACAATGACTGTTTAGAAATAGACTGAAATTAATTGTAGATATTCCCAAGCAAGACCATGTACATAGCTATGATGGAAATGTCAACAGAAGATTTTTTGCATACCTTGACACATTAGCAGAAACAACAGATGTAGATCTGTGTCTCATCTATTTATTCAGGGTTATTCTTGAAGCTATTTCCAGTGAAAGTAAGGTAGACATAAACAAAATTTCTGATTACACTGTTGAAATAGCAAAATGTATGTTGATTTTCAACTATGCCGGTCTATGTCTCTTACTATACAGAAGATATTGGAGCATGGGTCAGCAGTCACTGAACATGCCCTCTTACCCATAGGCAGTTTACAGAAGAAGCATCTGACAACTGCAGTAAGCACTATCATGTGTACAGACAAACGTTTATCACAAGACCGGTCCTTCAAATTGATGAGGAGAAGTTCCCAATAGAAACAGACTGCTCAGTTGAGCAAGGCTGGGACGCATCGTCTGAATAATACACAGCATTGTAGCTACAAAATAAGGAACCTAATAAAAATACCATAATTTTGTTTCATTTCATGTTACAAAATATGCAAAAAAATTATTATGCTACAAATTTGTTCTCTAGGGTCTCACAGCACAGAAAATACCAAGCAACAATTTCGGCCAACTTTTTGCATGAAATACCCCCATGTGCGCAGGCGCTCTCTCCCGCGCGGTTAGTTTTAGCGTACGCCATCGCGTCAACGATTGCTGTCTCATCCCCTGTACTGACGACGTGAGGAAGGGAAGACGTATACGCCGGCCTTTTGTGAATCGTAGTAACTTTATTCTATGGGCTTTCGCATTTAAACAGTGTGTATATTGTATTTCCTGAAGCGGATATTGCGGACCAGCCTAGCATTTGCCTAAACGCATGTTAAAAAGCGCCTGAAAGCTACAGTTCAGCCTTTGTATTAGAAGAATGGTTGTTAAACTGCCAAGCGCATTCAATCCTGATGTGGTGCACCTTGCTCTCTCGCAAGGTAGGGCGCTGTGTGTAGAGCTATGCGAGCAGGTTCACTTTTCCTTGTCCATTGTAGTCTATAAATAACACAATAATAACTTGAACTCAAAAATATATGTATCGGATGGTAAATGAACCAAGTCAAGTTGTCGAGTACATGAGGCAACACAAAACATCTGGAGCAACATCTCAGGATAAAAAATAAAAAAAATTAAAAAAAAAAACAACTGCTCGAACGTCAGGCAATAGCCAAAGGGCGTCCTTTTGTCGCTTCCCTCTCCTTAACTTCTACTTCACTGCCCATAATCACCCCACCTATCTTACTGACACACTAAAATATCTTGAACCAGCTCTCAACCACTAACTAGCGTTCCGTCTCTGTATACCATCTACCGAACAAGCTAATATTACTAAAGCTATTAGCAGGCAATGGAATGAGGAACACATCAATCACACAATACTATGCGCTTACAGAATTATTACTTAACTCATCCTCACCTTTACCCCAAAAATTTAGCGCTCCTCACGTCCCAGTGCGCCCTGCACTCCATCTCACCTTCCACATCCGTCCTGCCTCTTGTACACGCATCCACTGCCACTTGATAACACCCGTGCTCCTTTTTCTTAGAACTTCCTTTACATTCCACAAACACGAAGATTGTAGCCCTGAACATCTCCAGTACGGGATCGCTGTCGGTCCTGTACCAACACGTCCAGCAATTCCCCACACCTCCACACCTTATATCTCAGACCACGGAAGCTTCAGGAGCCACATCCTGACCCACAATTCCACCATGGTTATCTACCCATCGTACAAGCTATAGCCCTAGTCCCCGAATCCACTTCTTAAAGGCCTAGTACCACTGCCAGCCTTCCGAACCACTTTTGCTCCTTCCTGTTCAGCCTCCATTGATACATTCAACTTTTCATGAAGGTGTCCATGACCTAGTGATCCATTAATCTGTATTGTCCTGTTGTCAATCATCCTTCCATTCTTGCTTCCTATCCAAAAATTATTTACTAGGAGCTGACCAAGATAGACTTCCAAAAAGTGTCATTGCCACCATGTTACACCAACCAGATCATCGATATTTCCATAACCATCTGTGTTTTACACTGAATCATCAAACGAAAAAAACTGCATTTTGTTTTTTGACCTGTTAAAACCTATATGCATATATTTTAACATAATTTGGCTAAAGAGTAGCAAATATGGCTGCTATCAGCCCCCTCCTCGAGGGCTGGAGAAATAAAGTGACCAATATAGAAAAAAGAAAAGTATTGCACGAGTGAGGTCAGCCTTGAGTCTCATTACACCGAAAAACAGCACAGATTTAAAAGTGGAAAGGTTTAATATCTTTTCTGTGGGCAGAGGGTTGGCACTAATACTGGTTACCTCACCGATACACTGTTTTGAGTCACTTGAAAAACGTCCATTCGTATGCACGCGTGAAGTAGTTCGTAGTGATTAATTTTATATGTGCTGCTTTATTTTTTTCTCTTTGTCCTGAATGTCCTTCCGTTTCAGGTCGCCCTTCATTATATCCCATAGTTATTCCTTTCATTTTCAGATATTCCCACAGTCACTGACTTGCATGAACTAATCCATGGCATTAAAGCTAAACGTCTGCTGACAGTGAAATTGGTATGTTCGGTATCAAATAGTTAACATTACAAGAGCTCTCATATTTAGTAAGACAATAATGTTAAGGACATAGTATCTGGTAGGCAATCGACAATGCTGTGGAATCAGTTATTGGCGGTAATTAAGAAGAACACTTTCCATTCCAGGAAATGGTAGGATTCTAATTTAATAATTTGGTGTATGTTCGTGTGGTACTTGGAACAGCAGTTAGCTTCCTATTGTTCACTTTACTTACGGAAATGCAGCCGATATTTCTACTGATCCACACCCAGTCGCTTTCAGTGCAAAACAACAGCAAATAAGATCCGTGCAAGGGAATTTAAACCTTGCGTTTGCAAAGCAATTCCGAAAAGATGGCACACCCACACACACACACACACCCACACACACACACACACACACAAACACACACACACACACACACACACGCACGCACGCACGCACGCACACAGACACGCGCTCGCACACACACACACACACACACACACACACACACACACACACACACACATACTTTTAAAACTAGTGTCACTACCGAAGATGAGCGATGTCAGAAGTTTACTGTAGTGACAACTAGTAACCGACAGATGAGGTAGGTCGCATTACCTCTTTCTCTTTGGTATCTGACAATGAGAGAGAGCAGAAATTTAAGCAAAAACTCCTCTATTTATAAGTTACTCGCTAATTTGATTTCAACTGTTTCCTTAGTAACACTATCGCATGTGTATGTGTGTGTGTGTGTGTATGTGTGTGTGTGTGTGTGTGTGTGTGTTTCAGTAATTGCTATCCCTTGCCGGGAGAAACTCAGGTCTCCTCTCTAAGGGTAGATGCGGAGGAAATGTACCGTAGCATGCGGAGGCTGGATAAACTTCGCAGCAGAAGAATCAGATTGCAATGTACGTTGTAGTTTTAGTTGAGACAACGTGACCAAAGTACTGTTCCAAAGTCTTCCAAAGTTGTGCATCATATTAATTCTCCTGCCGCCAATAGCACCAAGCAAAGCGCTGGCCTAGTTCTTGTTCATGAACGGATCCATTACACTCGTCGACTGAGCAGTTTTGTTTCCTGGAATTGTGTCTGATTTATTTAATGATTTCTTCAAAACTTTCGGCCTTTTCTTGGGATTAGCTGGACGATGCTTTATGGTCGCAGTATGACTGTGAATTTCAGACTGTAACTGCCCAACTTGCGACGAAGGTCTAACGTTTCCGTGGCTCTCAGTCGAATACTATGTCTCGACGTTCAGTGATAAATCTCACGGAGAGAGTTTTTGATGATACAGATTTATTCGTGGTAGGCAAAGGTCTAAATTTTTTATCACCGCCAAAGCGTTTGTCAGTGATTAATTTTATAAGTTCTGTTGGACATGCTCTTTTAAACTACATCCTGACGCTGCAGAGGAGGTTGGGATGAAGGATATCATGTGCTGACTAGGGCATATTCACCACAGAGTAATGTTACAGAGCTGAGAGGGTTGCTTTACATTCACTTATAGTTGATCCAAATATTGTTATTTTACTCTAGAACAAGGGCACTGCTACAGTTGTTTTGGACTAGCAGGATTACTTTTTTTGGAAAATACAACCGCCATTAGACTGTAGGAAAGGTTTTATTTCGCAATCTAGATTTCGGGCTTAGTCCATTATTAAGTGGTACGACTGCAGCCGATTAAAGCACAATAAAAGTACAAATATCAACCAAAGTATGAGAAAAATAGCAGGGCAAAGAACTAAATCAAGGTACGGGCTGCATGATTTGTTCTCTTATACAAATCATGCAGCCCATACATTATTTTAACTGTGTGCCTTGCTATGTTTCTGGTACTTTGACTGATACTTGTGCTTTAATCGTTTGCAGTTGCAACATTTGGTAACGGTCTAAGGCCGAAATCTACACTGTGAAATAAAACTTGTTCTACAGTCACATGGCGTTTATATCTTTATAAAAATTCTGTATGACTGTGGCTCCATATAAAAGTAAAATCACTAAGCAGGATTACGTTAAAAAGATGCAGTGCTTACTGTCTGATTCAGCGTATCGCAGGATCGTTGCTGAACCCACAAAAAGGGTTCAGAAAAAGCCTAACAGCCTCCCAACGGAAAGATCCTTGTCACAGGAGCTTATCAATATTCTTAATTCTTATTTTGATCTTTCCCCTAGGTTGTATGATATTCCGTAGGTCCACAAGGAAGGAGTTCCTCTTAGACTATTTGTGAGTATGGTGCTCCGACATAGCATTTAGCAAAAAACGTTGCTACTCTGAAAAGCCCACTAGTAGGTCTGTGGGAGCATGAGATTAAGAACTCGACACATTTCGTACGTCATTAGAGGAAATGCATTTCAATTACTTTAATATTCTAAAAAGCTTTGATGTGGTCCGTCTCTACACTTGCATATCTCTGATTCGTTGCAGTTCATTCAGGTTAATGAACATATTTCGTTATGTTTTGACTTACATTTACGTTTTATGACTCCAGTAGTATCAGCACACAGATGGAGTTACGATGGGACGCCCGTTGTCATCCATTATTGGCAATTTGTTTATGGAAGACTTCGAGGAATGAGCTTTGGAGTCGGAAGCTTTGAACTCTGCATGTTTCTTAGAGCATGTAGGTAATGTTTTAGTTATTGGCCTCGTGGGAGTGATAATTTTAACGACTTATTTCAACATCTGAATTCGGTCCACCCGACATTGCTGTCACAATGGAAGTGGAAGAGGATGTCTGGCTTCCCTTCCTTGATGAGTTGGTCAGGAGGAAGGTTGATGGTATGTTGGGACACCCCGTTTATAGGAAGCCTACTCATACTGACTTATATGTACAGGCTGATAGTTGCCACCGTCTGCCTCAGCGTGAGAGGTACTTCGCACTGTGGCGTTCACAGACAATTTAGAAACTGTGTTATGTAAGAACATAATATATATATATAATAACATTAACTCTCTATCGGTGTTGTGGGGTATGAGGATACCCCCTCCAAATTCTAATGCGCGTAACGTCAGAATTTTACGTGCTGCGAACTTCCGCTGCTCGGTAGCTTTCGTTCAGCAGATATTGAATACAGTGATGCTGAAACTACCAATGAAAGTGATCCTGAACGCAACAGTGAACACGATACTGAATCAGAACTGGATATATCAGACAGTGATGATTGTGAACGAGTTAGAGAAGAAACAAAACAGAACACTTTCTATGGACGCAACCGCTGTAAGTGGTCAACAGTGGAAACTAAGAGAAATGTTCGAACGCCTGCTCACAATATTAGAATACATCTTCCTGGACTCAAAGGGAATGCACAACGTTTTGGCCATCCTTGTACACCACTGCAGGTATGGGAATGCTTTTTTTTTTTTCAGAGGACATGGTAACTGAAGTTGTAACACACATAAATGGGAAAATCAAACAATGTAGAAGTAGAAATGCTGATGAAACCAGAACAGAATTGAGAGATGTTTCACAGATAGAAATTAAGACTTTTATTGGATTACTGTACTATACTGCAATTTTCAGATCCAATAAAGAGAATCTTGAATCCCTCTTTGCTACCGATGGTACCGGTCGCGATATATTTCGCTGCACTATGTTGAAACGGATGTTAGTCCTACTAATATGTCTTCGGTTCGGTGACTCCGGAACTAGGAATGAGAGACTGAAAACCGATTCTGCAGCTGCAATTTCAAATCTATTTAATTCATTTGTCAGAAACAGTCAAGACTGCTACTGCATAGGAGAAATAGCCTGTATAGATGAAATGTTGCTAGGATCTCATTGGAGATACAGATTTAAAGTGTATATGGCATCGAAACCTGACAAATGTGGGCTCAAAATCATGATCTTATGTGATGCCAGAACACATGATCTCCTAAACTCCTATATATACTATGCTGGCAGAGGCAGCCACGGAATGGGTTTGTCACCTGTGGAGAAGAAATTACTGATACCATCATAAAGTGTAATTCGACTGGCCAAACCTGTCCAGGGTACTTGGAGAAATATCACAGCTGACAATTACTTCAACTCAGTAGAAGCTGTTGACGAATTGACAAAACAGAAGCTAACTTATGTAGGCACTCTGAAGAAAAATTCCATTAGAGTTGTTGCCACAAAAGAATCGTAAACAGGGCTCGTCTGAATATGGGTTTAGTAAAGACAAGACCCTTGTTTTATATGTGCCCAAGAAAAATACAGCAGTGGTATTAATTTCATCTATGCATCACTCTAAAAGCACGGATGATGGGACAGGCAAGCCTGAAATAATACTTTTTTTATAACCAAACAAAAGGAGGTGTTGACGGAATAGATCAAAAATGTATGACCTTTTCAACTAGCAGGGGCATCTGTCGTTGGCCAATGGTAATCTTCTTAGGAATTCTTAACATTGCTAGTGTAAATTCATATGTACTTTATTCAGCCCTTATGGACAATAAACCCCTCTCAAGATTCGATTTCCTAAAGGACCTTTCAAGGCAACTGTGTGAGATGTACCCAACACTCTACTCAAAGAAAGACAACCTAGAGACCTCAGAGGTTCTATTCTCAATAATGCATTACCTTCTTCAGTGCAAAATGTTGGTCCAGTGAAACGGAAGAGGTGTTTCCTATGTCCTCGATTATCGGATAAAAGACTGAAGTGGTCTGTATGAACTGCAAACGACATATTTGTGCATCCTGTAGGCACTAAATCTGTGTCGAGTCTGTGTATGAACGAAAATTTGTTCAAGTTCAGGGTTTGTGGAATTACGTTAAATTGATCCTTACCTGATTAATCTTTGTTTTGTTTGATATTTTGGACACTAAAGCACATAACTGAACTGCTCTTAATTTCCAAAGCTATGTTTTAAATTTTTTCAGTAATTAACAGATACTTCGCAATTTGAAGCTGGTGAACTAAGGAAGTATTAATTTTTAAAAAGGCCGTTGTTATGTTTTGATTTTGCAGAACTGTTTTGATGGCAATAAAGACTAACCAGCAATGGGAACAGCCTGTATTTATTACTTTATTATTTGTTTTCAAATGCCTGTCTACAAAATTCGTTAAGAGTCTGGGGTATGTAAATACCCCACGACACAGTTTATTTCATAAAACATTCACGACACCGACTGAGGGTTAATATTTATTTTAACCGTTTGTAGGCCCTTTTTTTTTGGTTAACGTCGTGACAGTCGGCGAGGTAAGAAGATTTTACCTTAACGTACACCTGCTTTGTCGTTAATGAAACACGAAACGCTAACACAAAACATACTTTGCACAACCTTAAAACACATACAGAATGGAGTACAACATTAAATAATATTGACAGTGAAGGTGCAACAACGTGAAATAAAGACTTCAGATAAATTTTTATCTTAATGTGCTTAATTGAGCTTCTCTCCATACAGACGCATGACACTGAGCTCAAAATTACTGAAGATTCGATATGAGTGGAATAATTATTAGAACAGTCGCATTCGCATTTTAACTGTAATGATGCCGGTACTAAATAAACAGAAGAGGACGGAGATAATCCGTGTTCTCTAATGTAACATACTTGAAAAGCAGAATTGCGTCCAGCGACGCTTCTGGAAACGCTGAGATTAATTATTCCTAGTAGACGTATACTAGCAGTCAAAATTAGTTTAGAATGTTGCTTTGCCCCTGATGTGGGGATCCATATAGTTTAACATATCGTACTGAACCGTCAGTAATCATTTAAAACTTATTTTCCAGAGACTTGTACATCAACGAATGATCATATGTTCAAAAGTTTATAAGTATGTCTGGCAGGTGACAGTTCATAAAAGTTTCTCATGGTTCCAACACGATATCACACAACCTTTTGAATAATAGTGTTGCAAGTGAGTGACTTACTGTGTTGTTATCTGGATCCTCTAGGATAAATCTTAGTCAATTCATTAGTATACTTAACACCAGAGAAGTTTGTCCACAACAATCAAAATAAATCAATGCGGCAAGTGTGTGTTTTTTCACCGTACCTAATTAGATTTTCACACACAAAAACAAAATAATAATGTTTAAATGTAGCGAACCTACAAAACAGCACTTAAATATGCTCTTCTTGGCATGAGACCTGCATGAAAAAGACTAAAAACTATCATGCACTGCACTTCATTTAGTGGTATGTGTAAATTCGTTCACAATGTTTATCTGCTCGGCGAGCTTCGAGATTACAAATATTTATCGTCTGTCTCTGACTGGATGTCCTGGTTAGCTGCTCAGTTGGTTCTGTTCCGACAATTGCCCTAGTTCTATAGAAAACTAGCAGCAAACGTCTTAATCTGTCCCTAGACAGACACAAAATTTTCTTCCTTTAACGAGGCACCGGAGTGTCGCATACCAAGCATGTGGTACACGTAATATGTCGGTCAGCTAAATGATGGTGGGTGAGCGTGGTCCTACCTCAAGTATAGCAGGAGAGCATTGTGATCGTGCAACAAACAAAACTAGTAACAAAGGGCGTCAGACAAATAGAGGACAACGGTCTTCCTGTAATAAAATTCTCCATTAGCTTTACAAAAGGAACTAGTTGCAAAATTGTGCAAAATTAATCTAGATAACACATTTGAGTTTGCTGATGTTGCTCGTTTTCTGGGTGCAGTCTGTTACATATCAACTGTTTACATGTTGTAGTCTGTTGTTTATAGCTAGTTAATACGTATTCTGTTTACATTTTATTATGCTCAGGGTGTGTTTAATTAATCCTGTTTTTGCGGCAGAATAACAGCGTTTGTGACTGAACGGGCCGTCGACCTCTGCGAGTTGAGTATTTGCATTGGTTCGCCAAATGTTTACAATGGCGAATGCAACGAGTTCGTTTCTTGTCCATTACAGCTGCGCGACACTAGTATCTCTTTACTAAAACATGGAACAGCAATAGAATCAGACCCATAGTACACTTACCATCCACTGTAAACAAGTCGTTTGCGTTGCTGTAGAACTGGAATTTGAATAACCGACAGTGTACGTCATTATTTAACAGTCAGCTTAATGCATTGAGTACATGTCGCGTGTTCACCGTGTTCGTTCGTGTGAATCGTGTGACTCAACTTTTTCTGAAAGTTTTTACTTTTTTGCGACCACACCATCACGACGCACAATTTCCACAATGTCGCAGTTTGTAGTATTGCGACCACACCATCGAGACATCACGACGCACAATTTCCACAATGTCGCAGTTTGTAGTATATGAGTAAGCACAAGCTATTGGTTTTTACTGTGCAGCGTAGTTCGGCGCCTCATGCAACAGAAACGTAACATCGGCATTGTTCGTCTCTGAAGAAACTCAACAAGGATAACGAGTCTCGTTGTAGAGTGTGCCTCGTCTGTCTGAAAAATGTGGTCAGCACTGTTCAGGTCTGATGATAGTCAGCAGAAGAAATAAATCTGGTGCAGATAGCGTATTAAAAATGTTCACAATGTCACTTCACATGTTGTCCATTCGTCATAAGTTTGTCATTAATGTTCACAGTTAACTGAGAGCCCTATAAAATGTCAGTAATGTATTTAACATGGGTGTAAATGGAGTACTGCAAAGTACCACTGCATCACCTACCATGAAAATATTTACGCAAAAGCACCCCTGTGTCTTTATTCAGATTAAGCAATTTTCAGCTTACAAGGTCTTCATCAAAGTTTACCTGTTGAAAACTGATGACGACCGTGTAAGCCGAAAACTGAATAACCTGAATAAATGAATTCTGTAGAACATAAGGAATATACTGATTTTTTATTTGGTGTTGTTCTACCAAGAAGCGACAAAAGAATCAGTTACCTCCATATATTTACATATACTAAACAATATTGACACTGAAGAAACAACGCACTTGTTTTTTCAGCAACACGGAGAACCCTCCACACAGATAAAGCAACTGACAGAACACAACCTCACATAGGAAATACTCATAAAGGAAGGGCATACATATGTACCTATAGCAAGGAATCAGCTCCCCTGTTTGAATAAAATGACTAAGAGAATTCCAAATCATTCTAACCATATCAGGTATAAGCAAAATTCACTGCTTATCAGAACCTTAGTGTCTTAGGTTGACTTTGTCACTGCACTATACACGTAATTCGTCACATACAGACGTATTTACACACAATAAAATGTAAGCTTAAAGCTTAATATCATATAAAAACTAAGCATCAATTATAACTAACGCATACGCTATTGTTCATATACAACCGACTAACAGTCACTCTTCAGTGCTGGAATTGGAATCTCTTCAAGTCTTTGTCTTCACCCTACAGTGCTCCGAATAAACAAGATGTCTCCTTGGATTAGGTATTGTGGCAATGGTGTACAGTTCAAACACAATAAGTGCCATTTCTGGACCGTTTTAGTTAGCAGAGAGGACTTAGAATTACGCCTCGCGAGGATTTTGTCAGCCGGTTGATAAGTACTGTTCGGCCCCGTTTTGCTGTCAAAATGTCGCTTCCTAAGCCTGGCCTTTTCAGTCGTTGCAATGATGACTTGTCAGATCTTTTCATTCCATGCAGCTGTGTCACGCGGAATCTTAGGAATCAGTGAGTTCCATTCATTCATTCTTTTCTGGCTGAGTTTCCGACAGCTCCCTTGGAGTGCAGTTTCTTGATGAGTGAGGTAAGATGTTATGGATCTCTTCACATTTCCCAAGGTACTGGTACCATGCATTATGTCTTTTGTGGCAGCAAGTACGAATGAATCACTTGAATTCCCTGAATACCCTCGTAAATGGATTTGCTTTGTGATGGAATTTAAAGATCAAAATCTGCCAAATACCACTCTGTTACAGGAAGTCCTTCTACCGGATACTGGTAAAGCTAATACCATTTTGAGACAGGATGGCTTCATACAGTACTGCAATGCCTGTATTAATTTGAATTACGATGCAAAGTTCCTTTGGACATGTAGGTATGTCCAAAGGAATAGACAGTATGGCGACTACAGACGTTATGAAATATGTTAAATGTATTCCAGATTGCGAATATGGACAACCATCAGATGAAGAATTGCCTGACGACAGTAAAAATATTTGCCGGACCAGGCCACGAATCCGGATTTCCCGCTTGTCACCATTTTTTTTACCTTATTTTTCCTCATTAGTGGTCGTTGTATTTGTTCCGTGCGGACGTCCCGTGATGCTTGTTCAAGTTCATCGTTAATCCATTAACTCGTTTTTTTTTTTTTTTATTTACAGAGGGCCGCTAATCCTCTGAGCGAGTACGCTGAGCCACTGTGTCGGCCACCATTTGGCTGTCCCTGCACAACTCACGGCCAGATTCAAACTTCGATATGTCGTCAACCATGGGTCTGGCCGTGAGTCTTGCACGGAGAGTCAAATGGTGAAGTGACCACTCCCGATAAGCGGGAAATCCGGGTTCGTGTCCCGGTCAGACACAAATTTTCATTGTCGTCATTCCATTCTTTAGATGATGGTTGTCCGTTGTCCATATTCGCAATTTTGAATACATCTCTTGTATTTAATGTATAAGGACGACTTCAGGCTGACCAAACCTGGTTGTGTAGTCCAATCCAGCAGCCTTCTCATTCATAACGTCAATGTCCCTCATACAGTCAGTAGTCAGACAGTCTACGACGGGAAACAAGTACAAGATATTCACTTTTCCTAATTTCACCTGTAGCAAGTCTGGGTTTTGACGGGTTTAGACTTGGGGTCAATTTCTTCCATTATCTTACATCCAGTGACAGGCAATGTTAACACATTCTATAGTGCAGTAACACGCTTGCAGAGACGGATAGATATACCAAGGGAAGATATATAGATTATTGGTAGACTATGGTTTTTACCGCAAGTCTCGTTGACAGACCCAGACGGATTTGCACGCCGGAGTATCCAGACGACGAATTAAAACATCTGAAGCACGCTTTTGAGAAAAATGGCAACTCAAAGAAAGAAGTAAGCAGAATTCTGCACCCAAACAACAAAAAGCTTAAGGACAAGTCCGAAAAACGATGGAAGAATACAGTCTCCCTCCCTTTTATAAAGAAAGTAACGGATCAGATTGGAAAGATTTTAAGTAAACATGATATTAGACCCGTTTTTAGACCAACGAAGAAAATTTGTCATGTTCTTCGGTCTGTAAAAGATAAACGCGCTCCTCTATCAGCCAGTGGCGTATATAAAATTCCGTGTACATGTGGTAAAGTTTATGTTGGAACAACAAAAAGAAGCGTAAATACACGGTTAAAAGAACACAGAAGTCTTTGCCGATTAGAAAAAGCAGATAAATCGGCTGTAGCAGAACACGCTTTTCAGCCAGGAAATCATCAAGTGAAGTTTTTCGAAACAAAAATTTTATCTACGACGACGAACTATTACCCACGGCTTTGTAGAGAAGCAATTGAAATATACAAACGTAGGGATAATTTTAATCGGAAAGAAGAGACCATGAAACTTAGTGATATTTGGACAGTAGCACTACAGAATTGCTAGACAGTTTTATCCGTGACGAGATTACGATCGATAGTTAAGTTTTATCTCTGACAAAGATTATCTCTGCATTTCACGTGTAACTCTGGTCACGCCCACTTTCTACGATATATAAGTCGCTCTCAGCCGTCCGACCCGTCAGTTGGCAAGACTCACCGGAGGAGAAACACCCCTCTGAAGATGTCCAGCGCAGCTCTGGACGAAACGTTAGGAGCTGAAGAGTTTCATGGACCACGACCTTACATCCCGGAAGATTTACCAGAAGATATGTCATCCGGTCGTGAAAGCTTTCGTACTATGATGTAAATTTCTTGTTAATGACATCAATGGTCGGAGCATCTTTTTCAGTGAACCATTGAGTTGTTTCTCGTTGCATAGCAGTACAATAGCGATGGAACTGCTCCGTGATTATCGTCTCCAGTTTCGCTGTTACATCCTCTATTTTCCTAGCAAGTTCTGATGGAACACGCTGTCGTGCATGGGCAGATTCTTCCTCTGTGCGGGCAGATTCTTGCTGCTCACGTAAAATCTCTGTAATTTGATTTAATAACTCTACCTTTATGTGTACTTGGGCTTCTTATGACTGTTCGATTTTCGTTAATAATTCTACCATTATGTCGTTTCGGACTGTGAATGACTTTTCGATTTCTGTCAGTAACTCTGTTTTAGTCTACTCGTGTGTTGTTAACACATTCTTCTTGGTCAAGGTCAAGCCTTGTATTTTGCATGGCATCTTATCTATATCGCTAATAGGCACAGCTATAATAGTTCATTTTTCTCTGGACGACATTTCGATAAATTCTTAGTTTAATTAATGTTACCCAAAAAATTGCGCTGCAACTGATACCAATTCTGCAAAAGCAAATAATTCAAAATTAAAGTGCTTCCTGCTCAGGCTGTGGGAATGGAGCAAAAACGTCGTGTCTATGTGAAGCTAGCACCTTTGCACGCTGAATCCCGCCATTACACGTAAAGCAGCAGAACACTTCAGCAGTGGTATTATTGAATTTACAATTCTGGGCTTTCCTGCGCAAAAAGAAATTACAGTTATGCACTACTCTAAGCAGCTGTGTAGCTTTTAATTAAAATGAGAATTCTTACTTTAACTTTTCCAGTGACGGAAGAGCTCGTCATCACACGTCCTTTTGCAGAATTCTCTGGTTGCTGTGTTTCCTGGTATTTGCACTCCGATGTCACTCGTCACTCGTAATTTTCTCAGTAGTTCTGAGCATTAAACAAACAGAAAATGCATGTATCAATACACTTATAAAGGAGTCGCCAATGTGGCGTCTGTAGACGATTGAAAAAAGTACTCTCAAAATATATAAGTAGATGTCATTAACATTACTTATTACAGGGCTGTATTGGCATAACAATGTGAAATAAAGTCTTTACCTAAATGAATTTAACTGACAGATCTTTCTCCACAGAAAAATAACATTAGACGCATGACACTGAGCGGGTATATACATGACAAAATAATGCTATGTCCTAGTGAAATCTATGTGGAATAATTTTCAGAGCAGTGGCACCCGCGTTATAACTATTGATGCTGGTACCCAACAAACAAAAGAAGACGAAGCTAATTCGTGTTCTCTTATCTTCCATAAATGAAAACGAGAATTGCGTCCAAAGGTGCGATTCTGAGTCTTAAGCAGCTACTGTGATTGCAGAGATTAGTTAACTCTAGCAGGCATATAGCAGAAGTTAAAATAAGTTTTTAAAAAATTACAGTTACTTGGTTCAAAGGGAGCACGTCATCCCAGACTCAGAAAGTTTGTCAGCCGAGTTAGCCCATCTAGAGATCATTTTTCATCAGAATGGTTGTCGTGAAAGTCAGATCATACGTGCATTGCGCTGTCGACCCTCCGTGCACCGGCTGAGTAATGAGAATACCGAGGTGGCATCAAAGTCAATGGCATTTTTGGCTTACGTAGGGAGCATTTACAAAATGATTGGTCGTATTTGGCTGAAATATGATGTGAAGTGTGTTTTTCGACCGCTCTCTAAGATAATAGTCCTTTTAGGTTACATAAAGGAACAGCCGAGCAAATCTGTTGCATAACATCGTCTTGGCAGCCGTCATCCTATAGAATATAATAACATGGCAATGCGTGCACTTCCAGCTGGTGGGATGATGATATTAAGAAAACATTTGAAAGTACGTTATCTAGTAATCCCATAAATAGAGATATCGTTTTTATATAAATTACATGTGGAATCCTGATCTCTCCTTTGTCAAAAAACAAAGGAACAGATTATCTAGAACTTCTGACGTCGGTCATCTTTGGTTGTGTGATGGCACTAGTGTTTACAGTGTGTGTGTATGGAAGAGTGTGTGTGTGTGTGTGTGTGTGTGTTTGTGTGTGTGTGTGTGTGTGTGTGTGTGTGTGTTATCTCCCCGGAATTACTGTGCAAACTGAAGTTTTAAATCTCCTTGCACAGCACTTATTTGATGCAGTTTTGCCTTGAAAATGACAGGGTGTGCACCTGTCGAAATATCGACCGTTGTCGAAACGTAACCCTGATCCATTCCCGGAAGTTAATCGAACATTGTATACGCCTGGAATTAGTCAGCTCTCAGATACTTACTGTTTGTGCTTTTCATGTGATTAAATACGTTTTAGCTCTAGTATGTACATAGAGAGTGCTCTAAATACACAGTTGCAAATGTATTAGTGATAGTAATGATGATGATTATAGTAATATTAGTCGATATAGTACTGTAGTATTTGTCTTATTCGTATTTGGGGTGTCGTTAGTTTAAATAAAGTTTAAATAACTGTGAACTTACAAACAGCATTGTGATAAAAAAAATCAGTGCACTGTAGAATAATATATTACGATGTAGAAAAATAAACAAGTAAGTCAATGTGTTGCTCCTATAGATCAAGACAGAAAGAGCTCAACTTCAAAGACATGTTCACTCTGACCACCTAACCTTGTAACAACCAATCACATACTCACTGCGTCATCAGAAGTCTTCAGTTTCAGTGTTGTGATGATGATAACTGGTTAGAGCTATACACAAAATCAATCTGCCAGGACGTTTCATATCAGCGCAAATTCCACTGCAAAGTGAAAACTGCATTCTGAAAACATCTCCCAGGTTGTGGCTAAGCCATGTCTCCGCAATATTCTTTCTGCCACGGGTGCTATTCCTGCAAAAAAATGGTTCAAATGGCTCTGAGTACTATGCGACTTAACTTCTGAGGTCATCAATCGCCTAGAACTTAGAACTAATTAAACCTAGCTAACCTAAGAACATCACACACATCCATGCCCGAGGCAGGATTCGAACCTGCCACCGTAGCGGTCGCTCGGCTCCAGACTGTAGCTCCTAGAACCGCACAGCCACTCCGGCCGGCAATTCCTGCAAGTTTGGCAGGAAAATTTCTGTGAAGTGTGGAGGTAGGACACGTGGTAGTGGAAGTGAAGGTGTGAGGACGGATGGTGAGTCGTGCTTGGGGAAGTCAGTCGGTAAAGCATTTTCATCCCAAAGGCAAAGGTCCCGAGTTCGATTCTTGGTCCGGCACACAGTTTTAATATGCCGGGAAGTTTCATGTTCCAGTTAGATAAAAGTGTCGATCAAAAAGTTTCCGCTACTGCTGCGTATATGCAACGTCGCGTAACACCGAGGTGTGTATATAAGCAGTGACATGCACGCAAGAGATCAGTGTGTCATTTGTAACGTTCGTGCGTTAAATTCGGAAAAGTGAAGCGTACCAACTAATTAAGAACTGCGTCCAAATATCACCATGTTGCTATTATTCTTTTTTTGGCTATAGGAGGATAAACACTGGCGGACATCCATTTGAGGATGAAGAATGTGTATGGGGCAGCAAGTCTGTCGAAACCATCGTTGTGGAAAACTGCGATAAGGGATGCTGCTGCTTCATGAAAACGCACATCCGTGTTTCGCAAAAGGTTGAAATGGAGAAGTAACGCCACCTTAAGTGGGAGAGACTTGAGCACCCACCCTAAAGTCCTGATCTCTACCCAAGCGTTTATCGCGCCTTCTGTTCTTTAAAAAAGGCCTCGAAGGGTCGACGACTTCTATCACATGAGGATGTGCAACAGGCAGTTAAGGACTTGTTTACGCAACAGATAACAGTGTTTTACCAAACGGGTATCTCCAACCTCGTGCGTCGGAGGGATGATCGCCTCAATGCTCAGGGCGATTTGCCTCATTTACACACTGATTCTGGACTGTACGACCACAGAAACTACTTCACGTAGATTTCACGTTGAATGTTAAACTGCAAAGGAAATGTTCGTTATCATTATTTGTACGACAGACCTATTGAAAATATGATTTAAACTCTAAGGCAAAGGTGAATGACCTGGAATTGGAAGCAGGGTAAGTTGGTTGCAACAACTACATTTCTTATAAATTACAAACAGAAAACATGAAAACTTAATGACTAGTGAGAAGATTAGATTGGTGGCTGCTTTTCAGAAGAATATCGGTAAAGTGGAAAGCAGCCAGTAACCTTATCTTCTTTGTATTCATTAAGTATTCGTGTTTCTTATTTATAATTTGTAACGTACGTAGTACCCACATTCCGAAATGTGTATCAAGCGCTAGTCATGATGTTCAGTCGGTTGCCAAGGGTTGCGTATGTGGCAGTATACATCTACAGATACATACATTGCAACATGTGTGTAAAATTGTTTTTAAGATTTGCTGTGACTTGAGACATAAACGTTCAAAGATTTAGTATCGACAGCAGCATCGTTGGCAACTCTTGTTCAAATGGCCCTAAGCACTATGGGACTTAGCATCTGAGGTCATCAGTCCCCTAGACTTAGAACTACGTAAACCTAACTAACCTAAGGACATCACACACGTCCATGCCCGAGGCAGGATTGGAACCTGCGACCGAAGCAGCCGTGTGGTTCTGGACTGAAGGCGACTCTGATATATACATAACAAGACATTACAAGCATTTAGGCGATTGGCAGTTGACTTTCGTTAGTAAACAGAGCTTATAATATTACAGGCTATAACTGTAATGAGACTGACTTTAAATTCAGAACCTGGTAATCAAAAGCGTTAGCTATAACGCAAAGTTGTTTATTTAAACTCTGCCTTTGGCGGTAATGTTATAAGGACCCTGGGCTGAAAATATATCTCTGACTTATTCTTGAAGCTCAAGAATGATTAATAATGCCATTAACTTTCGTTTACCTTAAAAACGAAAAATACAGCTACAGCCCACAGCTGGTAGACTAGCAGTGGAAAGAAATGTAGTTTCCTTGTGGGAGATTGTTGTCAGAAATGTTATCAGACTTCGTGAAAATAAATGACTGCAGGTTCTAATAAATGTAATTAGTAAATGTTAATTAAGCACAAAATGGACTTTGAAATGATCTTGAACCAAACGAAAAGCTTCCTTATTTAATTATTTCGTCTTTATTGCAATTAGTTAACTTCTGTTCGCCAATGGAAAGGTTTTTTAAATGACACAGTCAATGCAAGGAATATTTTTAGACTTTTTTAACGCATATTTGCTCTACACTCAAAAATAAGACTTGCATTAAATAATACTTCTCAACGACAATAGTCATCGAGTAAGCGATACTGAATAAGTGTCCCGTTTTGCACTGATGTATCATATATACAATTAACTAATTAACACTAATAGGCCTGTATTCGTTTTTTACCATAGAACAGAAATATCTCTGGAATGCACATTCAGATGAGCACAACTGATTATGTGTTGTCAGTATAAATTCCATTGTGGTCACGTGATCTCAGGATGATGTAGGTTCGTCCATAATGCATCCTGTAAGTTTTGAATGTCGTTGTATCACCAGCACAGACAGATTCCCTTTATAGGAATTATGGATTTGCTACAGGCGTCTTGTAGGAACCACAATAATTTTCATTTCGTACCTGGAATAAACTGGGCTCTTTGCTTTGAAGAGCAAAATTAACAGGCACCACGTTATGACGCCATCACTTCAGCATGTTATTCGTCACGTCACATCACATCAATTCGTAAGGACCAGTACCGAAGGGCGAAAGTGGGGTTATGAGTCTCCATTCATGATAGAATGACTTCAGACTACGGCATCTGAATTAAAAAGGTAATAAAGCCCAAGTTTATTAACATCCAAAGCGAACTTCAGAACGTATCTTCTTGATCATTTTGGTTTGGTAAAGTTCTGAGAATTGAAACAACATTGCAAAAGATTGACATTTACTTGCTAGCGAATTTATGTACACAGAAATACGTCAAACAATAGCTATAAAAGAACAAGTGGAGTCTGTTTATCTTATACATTATGCTTTCCCGTAAGTAACTAATAACATCATTAACAACTGTATTTACTTCCTTCATTAAAGATGATCTTTTCACTAAAATTATTACGTAACGAAAATTGCTTTGTCAACTTACGTTGTGATTTATATATATTGTGGGGATCGCCTCTGTTCTATTACGAAAAATTTCAATAATTTTTCGCTTTTAGATATCTCTCCTGGCTTATGTGAGAACACCCAATGGAAAAAAATATCCAAGTCATAATGGAACATTTACAGTTTGCCACAAAAGAAAAGTGTAATAAGGAAAACAAATTACGAACAAACAAAAGCTCGAAACCCACTATTATAACATGAGTGAGCACTGAGGAAATAGGTTAACTTACTATATTATCAGTTGACGATACCGCCAAAATTTTCTTCCCAAGAAACCTTGCCATGTCGTGCCATGCTGTGACATGATGTGATGATCCATTGAGGATCTGTGTGAATGCTGTCATTTGAAATGCATTGTGGAATATTTTTAGGTGATGTAACGAGAAGTGACATTACATGACGACCAGTGTGAGTTGATCTTAAACAAGCAGCAGCGTCTCGATCTTAAACAAGCAGCATCGTCCCGAGACAAGTGACGAGTCTAGCTTAACGGTTACCACACGGACTGAATGCAATATTCACTTCATGGAGTAGAAATTTCTCTTTCATTCATCGCATAGTGTCAACATTAAGCTGGAATTATCACGTGATCTCAGGATGATACTGTTTGTTTAAGGTCAGTTCACACTATCCGTCATGTCACGTCATGTCAGTTCATGTCACATCAAAACATTCCACAATGCATTTCAAACAGTAGCATTCACGGCCGTCAACGGACTGTTACATTACGCCACGCAGTGTCAAGGTATCGGGAAGGAAGTTTTGACAATACTGTCATCTGCTAAGTTAATCTACTTTCGTTACACCCAATCACGTTGTAGCAGTGGATTTCGGGCTTTTCTGTCTTTCGCACCTTTATTTTACTATGATGCTTTGTACTTGTGGCAAACTGTAAATGTTCCATGACGACTTGGATACTTTTCCCATGGAGTGCTCTTACACAAGCGACCTCAGATCTCTGAAAGCTAACAAATAATTTTGATTTTACAATAAGAGAACAGAGCCGACTTCCATAATGCATGTAAATAAGAACGTAAATTGACGAAGCACATGCCATTAAATAATATTTTAAGAGAAATTGTCAGCTTTAATGAAGGAGAAAATTATAGTTCTGTATGACATTCTTAGGTACTTAAGGAGAAAAAGATAATGGATAAGGCAAACAGGCTCCATTTATTCCTTTGTGACTATTGTTTGAAGTGTTTGAGTGTCTATATATTCCCTAGAAAATAAAAGTCAATGTTTTGAAATGTTTTTTGACTTCTCAGTAGTTTACCATACAAACATGATAAAGAACATGTGTTACGAAGTTTCCTTGGTCATTAATAAACTTGTTAGTTCCTCTGTTCCAATACTATACTTTGACGTTTCGTATCAAGGATAGTGACCCATAACATCACTTTCACCATTCAGTGTTGTGCTAAGTGAATTGACGTAACGGTACGTGACACAGTGAATACATGCTGATGTGGTGGTGCTGTGATGTGATGGGCGGTGTGTATTGGCCTTTGTGCTTTCCATAGAGTTTCGAAGCTCATAATATTACATTGCGCTTTTATCATTTGTTTATACGTAACTGAAATGGTGATTCACTGTTGCTGCTACAGGTGCAAATGGAAGTAAATGACAGGAGAAAAAACAATGTACCGTATGAATATTTTGATCCACTAAACTGTTTTGGTTGTATTTTGAAAAAAAGATGTTTTAAATGTCATTACGTGCGCAAAATGCGCAGGATTGTTGGGCAAAATCTCTGGCCATCTGCTGCAGTCATTTGCAACAGAGAATTTCATCTTAGTGTTCACACACATAAAAGACAATTGAAATCAAGAGCTTGAAAAATGTTCTATGTAGGAGATAGACTTTTTCCCCTCTTGGTACATTTCTGATAGCTCACATTTGCCTGATATACGGCCAGTTTGTTCATTTGAAAGTCGAATAATTATATTAAATGGTGCCCTCTAACATGAAGAAACAATTATGAGTTTTATGCAAGAACAAAATGTTTCACTTTCGTCTGGAAAGATGTTTTGCACAATATTGAAGAAAAATGATACATTTCTAAGTCTATTTTCTTTACACTACAGAGAACTGAAAGTGAATAAGAAGTTAAATATCTGTTAATTGCTATGCGAAACGAGATCTGTAAAGTAAATAAAAGCTACAAAATATGAACTGTAGTATTGAGTGAATTGTCAGCATATACCTTAGATACATTTTCTGCATTACTCTGGGACACTGTCCGCAGCTCGTGGTCGTGCGGTAGCGTTCTCGCTTCCCGCGCCTGAGTTCCCGGGTTCGATTCCCGGCGGGATCAGGGATTTTCTCTGCCTCGTGATGACTGGGTGTTGTGTGATGTCCTTAGGTTAGTTAAGTTTAAGTAGTTCTAAGTTCTAGGGGACTGATGACCATAGATGTTAAGTCCCATAGCGCTCAGAGCCATTTGAACCGTTTTTGAACCATCTGGGACGCTTGCTTACTTTTGTTACAAAACTGTCATCCACAGACCTAGGCTGTATATTCTGCTTTGCGGATAAATCAGTCGCAGATCAACAAATTAAATGTGTCATAATAACAGGGAACAGAAGGGAGAGAAATAACTCACACACAAATATACACACACAAGATAACAATATAAACATTTTAGTGCAGATTCTTTGTTGGGTTTTGCCTTCTGATTATCGTGATCACCATTACTGATTAACTATCTTAAAATATTATTACTTAAAACGATAGCTAATTTCCTAGTGTGTTGTCATGTTCGCCACTTACCATAAATTTGTGCATATGTGTGTTGGAAAGAGAAATGTGTCACAAATTTTCAATATTCGCAATACATTTATCCAACTGTTTGACTTTAAATAAGTTATACAAAACTGCAACCAGTCATTTTTTTGAATAATTATGTTTTATTCCATGAAACTGTTTTCGAAACTTTTCAGGAAGTTACATCATTATTGCTATTCATGGAATAAAACATAATTATTCAAATAAGTGACTGGTTGCAGTTTTGTATAACTTATTTAATTCAATGTACAATCACGGTTAAAAATATCCGTAATGAATAATCATGAACTGTTTAATTTCTTTCCTACTTGTTAATTTTTCTGTTAAGCAGTGGTAGCTTGTACATAGAATGCGATAAATACTCGTATGTACGTCAGAGTGCTAGCAGCAGACAAAATTATGTGCTGGCGTGCAAATAACAAAAATAACACGAAAGTCGCCAAAAAATTATGAAGAAGGGGGACGTATCGTAGCCAATGTGCAGCAAATTCGATGTTTTTCGTGGCAGTTTCAAAGAAACCGGCCTACTATTAAGTGATTTTGCAATGCCATCGCAGAAAAAAATTTATTCGAACAGACTTGGCAAGTGCCGTGTAAATCCCAAAACTAACTGTGCCTGTCCCCTCCCCTCCCCACTCAAAGGAAAAGAAAAAAACCGAAATGCCCATTCTTTTGATCTTTAAAGGGAAGATCCCAGTCGATACCAAGTATCAAATGCAAATCGACAGTACCTACGAAGGGAATCTGTCTATACTAGCGATATAATGACTTTCAAAATTTGTAGGACGCATTAAGGAGAAGCCTATGACGTCCCGAGATCATGTGATCACGGTGGCAACGTATGTTCACAACACAAAATCTACTCTGCACATCTTAATGCTCACTACAGAGAAATTTATAGTCAATGGCTCACTCCAGAGATACTGCTACTCTCTCTCTTTTTTTTTTTTTTTTTTTTACAAACGATAATGTTAATCATAGACTATAGATAACATAGACTGCACAGACGTCATTTTACTGAAATCAACATCTAAGTCACGTGACTAGGGATACGAAACCGAGCATGTCGTTACGCATTTATAGTGCACAATTTACTACATTTTTGTTACAGATCAAATTTTGTGCTTTTTAATAGATGCGGAAGTGAAGATCGGCGCATAGCTAAAGTGACGAAAATCTCAGTTGTGTAAGTCAATTACTTTAAAATACTTGCAAAGGTATTTCCATTAGTTAATAGTATGAATATTGGTTCTTGATTGTAAAACTTCGTGAATGATTCTAATTTTAAGATTATACCAATACAATCAACATTTTGTAATATATTACGCTTTCTTTATTGATATCGTTCCGGTATCTGTACTGGATTAAGCAAAAGTCGGAAAACATACGTGCGTATTTTGTGTAAATATCTGACATTAAGCACGTAAACGAATATCCTTTCTTAAAAGGGCTTACTAAGGCATTTTACACATATTCTTATGGAATCGTTAGAAAACTAATGCTGCGATTTCCACTTCTACGGAAGCGGTGAACCACAAGAATTCACAGTGCAAAAAAAAAAAAAAAAAAAAAAAAAAAAACTGTCAGTACCTTTCAACTTGACCACGTGTAAGAACGATTACCACTCCTTTATTATCAGGAATTTCTGAGAAAGTAGGTTAACTGCAGTACTACATGCGTAAGAATAATACTGCAGTTTCTTGAATTTTCAATATTATTGCTTGATTTTAGCTATAAATCCTATTAATTTCAAGATTCATAATACTACATGACAATATTGACAGATTTCCACTAGATGTATGTTAGTATGCTTAGTCCTGCTAACTAATTATTTGTGTTTTCGTTGTTTTATGAAACTTGATAATCTTGTAAAGTAGTCCCAAGGCGTGTTAAGTAAATCACACATCCTCGATAGCTGGTGCGTAACAGTCTCCACACTAATTAAGTTCATGTGCTGTTTAGTAAACTGTAACTGATAAGCGTGTAGTAACACTCAGTGCTATGTTTATGTGGTTTGTAAATAGACTTCGTCTACATCATTTCGGTGAAAACCGTGTAAACAATCCACGGAGCACGTTACTCACTAACTAAAGTAGTGACTAAGTGGGAGAAGACAGAACCTCGGAGTTAGTAGCACGAGTGTTGGTGGAGGCCTCTCCCGCCCCACAGTGGAAGCCGTTGAGTGGACTAGCGAGTAGCTGGAGACTGGCGCATCTGCCTGAGCCCTGACCCGGCGGGGAAAGGAGCACTGGGAACGCGGCTCGGCGCGGCAAGCCAATTTCAGCGCGCGGTAGCCGACGCAGAGGCAAGGCAGAGCAGACTCGAGGGCAGTGGGGACTGCGACGGCCATTCGGTGACGGAATCAGAGCGGGGGCATCTCGGCCGGCCCAGAGCCATCCACTCCAGGGCTGTCCGGCTGATGGCCACTCTAGCAGCGCACCTGATCAATACGTCACCCTCGCGGGGCCGCGAGTCTGCCTACGCCGAAGATGGAGGAGCCTGTCCGCCGTGGGGCTCTCCGTTTAGTTTCGTTTTGTCGCCACCCAAACTTCAGCTTGAAACGCCAACGAGATGTGGCGGTGATTACGGGAAGATGGGATTAGTGAAGGCTGAATACCAACCTTAACTGCACATTATATTGAAGTAGTTCAGTACAAATTTTCCTATGCATGTAATAAACGCATTTCAGTCAAGAGCATACATCGTCTAAGAGTACGCACTTTACGTTTCCCTGTCTTGGCTGCACTTGGCGTGAAATTGACAATGGCTATCCGCTGTAACAGTTCTTAGTGACGTTATAAACAAACCTTTTCTGTTGCCCAACTATTATTTCCTACTGCTCAGGTAAGAAGACTTTTTTTCTACTATCGAAAGTATCATACAAAGAACGTCTCTGTTTAAGTAGTTTTAACTTGTCACTCCAGTGTAGTTTAGTGCGTTACCAAAAATCTCGAAAAGCTCTTAACTTGTTTCCTTCAAATCTTCACACGATAGGCTAATAAACATTCGTGTACCCTGGAAATGAAAGATTTGGTTTTCTTTCTCGCAGTCAGTTTTAAATGTAATAGACGGGCATTTAAACCTTTAGACGAACCGTCTAGAACACATTTATTCTTTTTCCTCGTACGTCATTTCAAACAAAGAGTGTATACACATTAATCACAGGTCTGAACAAAATACAGGAAATTTGCATTTATGGCTTATTGCTTGTTATCAGAACAGTACAATGGAACCTGAATCATCTGAATCTTTGTAATCCTTCGCGTCTGCAGATTAAAACAATGCGATATACTGTCATTCATGCTACTATACTCAAAGATTCAGAAGCCGGAGATATCTCTCTCATACCCTGCATACCAATGACTTCAACTGATTTACTCATTCATTTTCAGTGGTTTTAAATTCCCAGTCAAAGTTTAGTTTGCAATAACAATAAACAAGGCTCACGTTCAGAGACAGACGGAGGAAGAGGAGGAAGTGGAAAGAGAGAGGAGGAAGGAGGAAAGGGGCACATGGAGGAGATGAAATGAGAGAGGGAACACAGGGGGTGGGCAGAGAGAGGAAGGAGGAGGAGGTAGACAGAGAAATGGGAGAGTACGAGATGGACACAGAGAGGGGTGATAAGGAGCTTACGACGTTTAACAAAATTCCATATATATTCAGCAGTTGTGAAGCATTGTCAGATTCACTAGTGTTTGTATGAAAGGCATTAATACAAGCCCCTACTGATGACGTGGAATCCCAAACACACAACCCTTGTAGATATACTTATCTTGCGGTGGATGGTTGTCTAGGGTTGCAAGTCCAATTTGTGTCTGATGTGGTCTTAACTTTACACATGACAAACAACTAATTTTGGGTGATGTTAGTTTATCTTTGTTCAGTATAAAAGCACTAATACAAGTGAGTTGCACTGAAGTATCTCGCTGCCACAGTGTTCCAAACTTCATACTAGGCAAACAAGTAGAATATATTCTTGAAAAAATGTGCAACTGTATCTGTAATAGCTTAGGCTCTATACCTTCACCGATATCGTGCAAAGATGAAAACTGGTAACCAGTAGCTGAGGCGGCTGCTGTTATTGTGGTGCCTTCTACCGTCATTCCGAGGGCGTCATACGAGTCCTACGTCAAAATTACGACGTGCCTTGTGAAACAGTCCTAGATAAATATAATTTTATGTTGATGGTAGACTATATAAGCAATTCACTGCATCTAAATGACATTCTGGGTTCCTCACAAAATGTCAGTATTGTTTGCACACGAATCGTCTTTGTAATGTATTGATTGAACCAGACTGAATGGGAGCTGGAAGGGCTAAAAAAGCACAGAAACAAAATTTAACAGCAAAACGCCGAAAGAAAAATAAAAAAGAACGTTATTATTGTACATATAAATCGATTCCGTTTGTTCAAAGAGTTATGAACCTGATACGGTTTTTGTCTCAGCAAATTGTTACGAGAATTATACACGTTTTAATTTATCAATGTTTTATTATAGCTATATAGCACTCCGTATTCGGGCTACAAGTGGCCCATCGGAACCATCCGACAGCCGTGTCATCCTCAGTTGAGAATGCGGATAGGAGGGGCGTGTGGTCAGCACACCGCTCTCCCGGTCGTTATGATGGTTTTCTTTGACGGAGCCGCTACTGATCGGTCGAGTGGCTCCTCAATTGGCATCACGTGGCTGAGTGCACCCCGAAAGATGAGAAACAGTGCATGGCGGCTGAATGGTAACCCATCCAAGTGCCGGCCACGCCCGACAGTGCTTAACTTCGGTGATCTCACGGGAACCGGTGCATCCATAGCACGAACGCCGATGTCTTGATGTTTTCTACATCTACATTTATACTCCACGGGCCACTGCAGTGTAATAAATATGTAATGTACTTAATCGACTGTGAGAAAGCTAAGTGGCAAAGACGTTATCTGAGAGACAGAATATTACTCTCTCTGTGGTTTAATCGTAAGTAAGGGTAACTAGAGTTTTCTGATCGCTTCTTTTGATGTTATGTGGAGAATTGTACAAGAGACACAATAAACCAATATTATTTCATGAGAACAAAGATGAGTGTCACGACCTTTGTTAGTATTTTTGGAAGTATTGAAATAGCATAATTGTTTCAGATTGAATGCGACGTGTACGGGAAGAGACGTGAACAACAGCACTCGAACCTGCAATCTCATGTATGAATAGTTGCTAAAAATATCCAGCCGTCTCTCCCAAGACTCTTCATACGCGCAACAAACAGTAATTCTTTTAACAGACCGAGCGAGGTGGCACAGTGGTTAGCACACTGGACTCGCATTCGGGAGGACGACGGTTCAATCCCGTCTCCGGCCATCCTGATTTAGGTTTTCCGTGATTTCCCTAAATCGTTTCAGGCAAATGCCGGGATGGTTCCTTTGAAAGGGCACGGCCGATTTCCTTCCCAATCCTTCCTGAACCCGAGTTTGCGCTCCGTCTTTAATGACCTCTTTTAACAGCACAATTTTATCACGTTGTTACGACCCTTTACTGCGAGCATAGTACATCGACAACAGACAAACAAAAAATAGACAAACACATAAAAGAATCTACCACACCACCCAACGGTGTGTGGCGGAGGGCACTTTACGTGACACTGTCATTACCTCCCTTTCCTGTTCCAGTTGCGTATGGTTCGCAGGAATAACGACTGCCGGAAAGCCTCCGCGCGCGCTCGAATCTCTCTAATTTTACATTCGTGATCTCCTCGGGAGGTACAAGTAGGGGGAAGCAATATATTGGATACCTCATCCAGAAACGCACCCTCTCGAAACCTGGACAGCAAGCTACACCGCGATGCAGAGCGCCTCTCTTGCAGAGTCTCCGTAACGCTATCACGCTTACCAAATAACCTTGTGACGAAACGTGCCACTCTTCTTTGGATCTTCTTTATCTCCTCTGTCAACCCGACCTGGTACGGATCCCACACTGATGAGCAATAGTCAAGTATAGGTCGAACGAGTGTTTTGTAAGCCACCTCCTTTGTTGATGGACTACTTATAAGTAGTCTCCCGATGAATCTCAACTTGGCACCCACCTTACCAACAATTAAGCTTATATGATCATTCCACTTCAAATCGTTTCGTACTGCTACCAGTGTTTGTTCTGCTATCGTATAAACACACAATAAAGGATCCTTCTTTCTATGTATTCGCAATACATTACATTTGTCTATGTTAAGGGTCAGTTGCCACTCACTGCACCAAGTGCCTATCCGCTGCAGATCTTCCTGCATTTCGCTGCAATTTTCTAATGCTGCAACTTCTCTGTATACTACAGCATCATCCGCGAAAAGCCGCATGGAACTTCCGACACTATCTACTAGGTCATTTTTATATATTGTGAAAAGCAATGGTCCGATAACACTCCCCTGTGGCACGCCAGAGGTTACTTTAAAGTCTGTAGACGTCTCTCCATTGAGAACAACATGCTGTGTTTTGTTTGCTAAAAACTCTTCAATCCAGCCACACAGCTGGTCTGATATTCCGTAGGCTCTTACTTTGTTTATCAGGCGACAGTGTGGAACTGTATCGAACGCCTTCCGGAAGTCAAGGAAAATGGCATCTACCTAAGAACTTGTATCTAATATTTTCTGGGTCTTATGAACAAATAAAGCGAGTTGGGTCTCACACGATCGCTGTTTCCGGAATCCATGTTGATTCCTACAGAGTAGATTCTGGGTTTCCAGAAATGACACGATACGCGAGCAATTAACATGTTCTAAAATTCTACAACAGATCGATGTCAGAGATACACGCCTATAGTTTTGCGCATCTGCTCGACGACCCTTCTTGAAAACTGGAACTTCCTGTGCTCTTTTTCAATCATTTGGAACCTTCCGTTCCTCTAGAGAATTGCGGTACACGGCTGTTAGAAGGGGGGCAAGTTCTTTCACATACTCTGTGTAGAATCGAATTGGTATCCCGTCAGGTCCAGTGGACTTTCCTCTGTTGAATGATTTCAGTTGCTTTCTATTCCTTGGACACTTATTTCGATGTCAGCCATTTTTTCGTTGGTGCGAGAATTTAGAGAAGGAACTGCAGCGCGGTCTTCCTCTGTGAAAAGCTTTGGAAAAATGTGTTTAGTATTTCAGCTTTACGCGTGTCATCCTCTGTTTCAATGCCATTATCATCCCAGAGTGTCTGGATATGCTGTTTAGATCCACTTACTGATTTAACGTAAGACCAGAACTTCCTTGGATTTTCTGTCAAGTCGGTACATAGAATTTTGCTTTCGAATACACTGAACGCTTCACGCATAGCCCTTCTTACGCTAACTTTGACATCGTATAGCTTCTGTTTGTCTGAGAGGTTATGGCTGCGTTTAAATTTGCAGTGAAGTTCTCTTGGCTTTCGCAGTAGTTTCCGTACTTTGTTGTTGAACCACGGTGGGTTTATCCCGTCCCTCACAGTTCTACTCGGCACGTGCTTGTCTAAAACGCATTTTACGATTGCCTTGAACTTTTTCCATAAACACTCAACTTTGTCAGTGTCGGAATAGAAATTTTCGTTTTGATCTGTTAGGTAGTGTGAAATCTGTCTCCTATTACTCTCGCTAAACAGATAAACCTTCCTCCCTTTTTTTATATTCCTATTTACTTCCATATTCAGGGATGCTGCAACGACCTTATGATCACTGATTCCCTGTTCTGCGCTTACAGAGTCGAAAAGTTCGGGTCTGTTTGTTATCAGTAGGTCCAAGATGTTATCTCCACGAGTCGGTTCTCTGTTCAATTGCTCGAGGTAATTTTCGGATAGTGCACTCAGTATAATGTCACTCGATGCTCTGTCCCTACCACCCCTCAGTGTTCCAGTCTATATCTGGTAAATTGAAATCTCCACCTAAGACTATAACATGCTGAGGAAATTTATGTGAAATGTATTCCAGATTTTCTCTCAATTGTTCTGCCACTAATGCTGCTGAGTCGGGAGGTCGGTAAAAGGAGCCAATTATTTACCTAGCTCGGTTGTTGAGTATAACCTCCACCCATAATAATTCACATGAACTATCCACTTCAATTTCACTACAGGATAAACTACTACTAACAGCGCCAAACACGCCACCACCGGTTGCATGCAATCTATCCTTTCTGAGCATTGTCTGTGCCTTTGTAAAAATATCGGCAGAATTTATCTCTGGCTTCAGCCAGATTTCCGTGTCTATAACGATTTCAGCTTCGGTGCTTTCTATCAGAGCTTGAAGTTCCGGTACTTTACCAACGCAGCTTCGACAGTTTACAACTACAATACCGATTGCTGGTTGGTCCCCGAATGTCCTGACTTTGCCCCACACCATTTGAGGCTGTTGCCCTTTCTGTACTTGTCCGAGGGCATCTAACCTAAAAAAAAACCGGCCAGTCCACGCCACACAACCCCTGTTACCCGTGTACCCGCTTCCTGTGTGTAGTGGACTCCTGACCTATCCAGCGGAGCCCGAAACCCCACCACCCTATCGTGCAAGTCGAGGAATCTGCAACCCACACGGTCGCAGAACCGTCTCAGCCTCTGATTCAGACCCTCCACTCGGCTCTGTACCAAAGGTCCGCAGTCAGTCCTGTCGACGATGCTGCAGATGGTGAGCTCTTCTTTCATCCCGCTAGCGAGACTGGTAGTATTCACCAAATCAGATAGCCGCCAGAAGCCAGAGAGGATTTCCTCCGATCCGTAGCGACACACATCATTGGTGCCGGAATGAGCGACCACCTGCAGATGAGTGCACCATGTACCCTTCATGGCATCAGGAAGGACCCTTTCCACATCTGGAATGATTCCCCTCGGTACGCACACGGAGTGTACATTGGTTTTCTTGCCCTCCCTTGCAGCCATATTCCTAAGGGGTCCCATTACGCGCCTGACGTTGGAGCTCCCAACTACCAGTAAGCCCACCCTCTGCGACAGCTCGGATCTTGCAGACTGAGGGGCAACCTCTGGAACAGGACAATCAGCCATGTCCGGCCGAAGATCAGTATCAGCTGGAGACAGAGCCTGAAACCGGTTCGTCACACAAACTGGAGAGGCCTTCCGTTCAGCCCTCCAGAATGTCTTTCGCCCACTGCCATACCTCGAGACGACCTCCCACTCTACCACAGGTGAGGGGTCAGCCTCTTTGTGGGCAGTATCCAGGGCAGCCACAGGCGTAGTCCGATCGGGGGGTACGTGGGACGAGTTGGCCATCCCCGACAAACCCCCGTCCGGACCCCCACAGTGATGCCTATTGGCAACAGCCTCAAGCTGTGTGACCGAAGCAAGCACTGCCTGAAGCTGGGAGCGAAGGGATGCCAACTCAGCCCGCATCCGAAAACAGCAGTCGCAGTCCCTATCCATGCTAAATACTGTTGTGCAAAGAACATCTGAACTAATCTACAGAGAGCACAAACAATTAGACACAAAATTTAAACTGTTATTAAAATACAACACTGCCTAGTAAATGCAGTAATGCTGCTACTTGCGCACTGCTGACACACTGTTCTGCGGCAGAAGGCTAACTGTACTGTCAGTAACGTACAAAGACTATTTATTGGTAAATAGTAATTGAGAAGCAATCCTTAAAGTAAAACTAGTTATGTGAAAGAGGTCTGAAATACCACAAAAGCCTGATAAAAATGTGTACAGCTTTAGATGAGCAGTGTACTCAGCACGATTAGTTCACGGGAGCTGTTTCCCAGAAAACTAGTTAGATCACTTCAAGTAAGAGATGGTACATATTTCTAACACATGTCTGTAAAGCCGGAATTTCTAAAACAGAAACCAAATACGAAATGTTGAACCACGCAAAGAAAGCAGATATTTTCATTATTTTTTTTTTAAATAGATGCAAATAGTTCAGAAGAGAAGCCAAAACAGTACACTGGAGAAGCAATGTAGGAAACGTTTAGTGAATCACAGATTAATCTCACGTCCCCGTATGAAGTAAAGAAGATGGTCATAGCTCTAGAAAGTAAAGATGGATAATATCGTTAATAATACATAAAAGTTGTGGCTGTGTATATGCACTGTTCTTTTCACTTACGTAATGCATCGTTAACTGAGAGTATTTTCCCAGGAAGACAGAAACATACCACTGTTAGGCCTTTCCATGGAAAGGGTGACTCCAATTACGTCAATAACTATCATCCAGTGTCGCTCCTTACCCCATTTTCTAATATTTCCAAAATTTTTAGAAGGTAATGTATTCCAGGGTTGTCACCCACATGTGTAGGAATGGGGTAATTAGCCATTGGCAGTTTGGATTTCAGAAATGCCATTTTACTGCGTCAGCTGTTTACACATTTACTGATAAACATTTTGAGTGTTAAAGCTGTGCCAGTTGATATCTTACGTGACTTACCAATGGCATTTGATTGTACCATTCATAATACAGTGGTAGGGAAGTTCTTATGTAGTATGCAGTTCAGAAAATGACTGGTTTAGTTCTTATTTAAGAAACAGAATACAAAAAGTTATCCCAGGCTGTTTGAGTAACGCAAAGAAGCACGGCACATCATCTGCATGGCGAGAAATTGCAATGATTGGCCCACTACTTTTCTTACTTTGTGTTAATGATCTGCCATTTTGCTTAAATCAGCAGGCACAATTAGTCCTGTTTGCAGGTGATATAAGTATTGGTGTAAAGCCAAGCGAGGAAGTATCAACAGACAAAGCAGTAAATAATGTTTCTGTGAAAGTTACTAAATATTTTTTCCATAAATGGGCTAGCTTTAAACTTTGAGAAAATGCAATTCACCCAATTTTGTAATGTCAAAATATCGCAAGTCCTTTTAATCTAGAATATCAACAAGAAATAACAAACATGTTAGAAAATTACTAGTTCTTGTGTGTACATATTGATGAAAACTTAAACTGGAAAATTATATAGTACACCTCCTTAATTGTTAGGTTCAGCCAGTTTTGCCATGGAAATAATTGCCAACTTTGGAGATACAGAAGTTAGTAAGTTAACATCTTTTGTATATTTTCATTCATTGAGTTCTTATGGCACAGTATGCTGGGGTAACTACTCCTTAGGCAAAAACTATTCGTTGTACAACAGACATTAATTAGAATTATGTGAATGGCTTGAGAAACATAAATGTTGCAGGCATCTCTTTAAGCAGCTTTGTTTTGGAACAAAGTACTCGAGTTGTGAGAATTTTTATGGCAATGTAAACACATTTGGTTGGCAATACAGGTGCCCAGATTATTAACAGACTGGACACTTGCTATAGCCGTCGTCAGGTAAGCCAAGAGCTGAACGTCGATCAGTGTCGTTTAACAGCTGTGATGAAGGGAGAATATGGCAATGTAATGTTTGTTGTAAGTGAGTACCATACACCACTCTACAAACTACCAATGGTACTGATTGATGCCAAACTACATAGATAGAAGCAATTATCAGCATACAGCTGTGGCTTTCTGTGACGTAGATATCTTGCATCGATTCGATCATAAACTGGAGAAATTTCGGGGAGGTAATATTCAAGTATGATCTATCGCCCACAGGAGGTTGTCACTTCCATCTAACACAGTACATTGTTCTTCCTGCAATCACCACAGAAAGTTTTACTTCTTCTTTAATCATAATTAATTAAATTGAGGCTTTAAATATGTATCTACCTGCTGATGGGAATATTGAACACGTGGAATATTGAACACATGCACAAGCAAATTAATGACTGCGTCACGTAAAATTAGCCCATAAAATCATTTGGAAAGGAAAAAGCACTTTCGAAACATTGAAACTTGTTCTCTGGAGCAAAGCTACTGGTGGACGATAATTTATAAAGATAGCGTCTGCAGCCCTGCCTTCTTTGAGAATTCAGTCTACGTCTTGAAGAAGGCTGGGTGGGGGAAATATTTTGATATCCAACAGTCCTTCCTGGGCAGTGATATTCGATGACTGTATGAATCCATTTCTACTGAAAGTCTAGCTGTTCACTTTGTGAAAACCTAAACTGGATGATAAGACCGGCGTCAGAACAGCTCGCTGGAAGGATATTGTACTACCACACTGAGTGAGGAGCTTACTCAACTCCTTTCAACCATGTGTTTGGCCCATAGCACTTTTGTAATCTTTCTTTAGATAAGCCCTTCTCCCACATAAAATGCCGTCTCGCCATAAAACTAGATCTTTCCTCTCTGTCATATGAGAGGAATACTTATTCACATGCGTATAAAACATGATCTGTTTGCGATGATGCGAATGGTGATTTTAACTGCAAAAGGTAGGCATACATATACGAGAAGGTCATCGGTTCAAATCAGACGCAGGTGGCTAACTTCTCATTACTTTTATCCTTTTAATTAGTTGAATTCATATCAGAAATATATCCATTTAATTAAATCGCAAACCTGTAATTCTGTGCGAGCAAGGGGAAGAGGAAAAATTAATATCACAGTATTACACAGATGTGTCGTGTGCTTGTTTCGCGCATCAGCCTAATAGAATTTCAGTCATCGTTCATAAAGAATATTGGGAAAATTCGCACGTTTAATGTAAAATCGGTTGATTATACTATTTTCTTATGTGCTACTGACACAGAACTAAATTTAGTTTAATTTGATTTTTCGATAGTACGTACCACCAATGATATGCACGTTATGTTGACTCTGTCAACCTGTATTTTTAAGCGTTTAAATGAAATAGAAAACAATGAACATTTATGCTTGTGCCTCCACCTTGCTGTTGATTGCGTTCATAAGTGCAGTGCTGAACCGCAAATCTATATTTTGAAAATCAGTACTTCATTAATCACAGTTTTTTCTCTAAATATCAACCATTTATTCTTATTTCCCACAGACAAATAGTAAAGACGTCCTACAGACGATACTTGATAGTTTTTAAGTATTTAAGAATTAACCACACATGGACGAAAATCTACTTCAAATCTACTTTAAAGGGGACCAACCGCTTGCGCAAAACCGCCACTAGCGAAGTCACGGCGGAAGTAAAAGAATTCTGCTGTTCTAAGCCAACTAGGTATCATAAGTGGTTTGCAGCTGCTTCCAATTTAAATGAAATAGCTTTTGGAACTCTATTATGGCTGAGAACTGAAGAACAATAGTTTAACTGCTACAGCACATTGAGTGGAAGTGAAATAAGATTACAGCGGGAACTGTAGGTGAAGGAACTGAAAAAATTCCGAACAAGTACTACAGAAGGATGTTATTAATTAGCAGATCGGACACAGTACTATCTGAAAAGGTAACAGAAATATTTGCGAGAAATATATGAAGTATCCTTTACTAGAAGATGGCACAGAGTAAGCGGATACATCGTTTCTTTTTTTTTCGTATGGCTCATAACATCACAGTAAAAATTACAGAAACAACACGATTAAAAAAAATCACATATGTATAAACAGAACAATAAATAACAGTTTGTGTATAAAGACACCACCAATTGTAAATTTACACTCACAGAAGAGCAATCACAAACAAACGTCCAGCTTAGATAATATATAGTCAATTGCCTCTTGGGTCGCCATTAGGACATCCTGTTGGTCACCCTCATATGCCCTAAGTGGGCATTCCTGCACGATGTGTTTGACCGTCTGTCTCTCAGCGCCACAGTCGCAAGCGGCCGAAGGAAGTTTACTCCATCTGTGTAAGGAGTCGGCGCATCTCCCACAGTTGGTTATGATGCGAATAAGAGTTGACCAAACTTGGCGAGGGCAATCAAATCCTTTCGGTTTACTAAAGATGTATGGCATACTGTGGCAGCTTACTGCTGTTCTGCTCTCCCATTCCTCTTCCCATCGGTTATTTATTTTAAAGTTGGTTTGGTGCAGCGCCTGTTCGGTCTTTAGTGGAGGATTCCTAGACCGGAGTCGGTTTCCTTGGATGTCGTGAGTATCTTCATGGATTTGTAATTGAGGGTTGGTCATGATTTTTTGAAATTCTCTAACCAGAGCGTGTTCTCGGCGCAGGTTAGGAGGGGCTATGTTACTGAGAACGGGCAGCCACACTGTAGGAGTTGGCCTGATTGTGTCTGATATAATACGCATTGTTGCATTAAGTTGGCTATCTACCATGTGTGTGTGTTTGCTGTTGAGCCACACTGGGGCACAGTATTCTGCCACTGGATACACCAAGCCAAGTGCGGATGTTCTTAAGGTAGATGCTGTGAAGCCCCAAGTGGTGCCACAGAGCTTCTGCAATGTGTTGTTGAGTGTTTTAAGTTTCGCTGCAGTTTTCGTCAGGTGTTCTTTGAATGTTTGTGTCCTATCTAGGGTAACCCCAAGGTACTTTGGGTGTTTGTTGTGATTTAGTATTTTCCCGTCGAGATATACATGTAGTTCTCTGTTGGCCATTTTGTTGTTCAAATGGAAGGCAGATACTTCCGTCTTTGTAGCACTAGGTTGCAGCCTCCATTTTCTAAAGTACTCGCTGAGAATTCCTAGGTCACTCGTAAGGATATCTTCGGCAGTTTCTATATTTATGTGGCCTGTTGCCAGAGCCCAGTCGTCAGCATAACCAAATTTGCGCGATCTGGTTGAGGGCATGTCAGCGATGTAAAGGCTGAAAAGAAGGGGCGCAAGGACAGAGTCTTGTGGGAGTCCATTATTGAGTTTCATCTGTTTACTTCCCTCATTCCCCATTATTACTTGGAAGGTTCTATTTGACAACATATCGTCAATGAGGTTGGTTATCTTCTTGCAGGGGACGGCACAGATTAATTTCTACATGAGTCCCTGTTTCCAAACTGTATCATAGGCTGCTGTTAGGTCTATGAATGCTGCAGCTACTTTATGTTTCTTCTGCAACCCCGCCTCTATACATGTTGTTAGTGATAGGACTTGATCTGTACAGCAGCGATAGGGACGGAATCCTGCTTGTTCGATAGGGATTTTTTTTAGTATAGTTTGGCCTGTTCTGTTGAGGAGCAGGCTTTCTAGTAATTTATAGACCATACTGAGAAGGGAAATGGGGCGGTAACTCTCTGGTCTATCGCCTGGTTTACCAGCTTTCACGGCTGCGATGATCTTTGCTCGTTTAAGTGAAGGAGGAGTGTTACCCACTTGGAGAATGTCCGTAAAGAACTTAGCCAGCCATTGTTTTGTGTAGGCTCCGACATGTATGAGGAATTCAGGGTGGATACCATCGAAACCCGGAGCTTTGCCTGGTTTAACCTTCTTCAGGGCATTGGTAACCTCCTCGATACGAATATTTGACGAATATTCTGAGTCCATTGCACGGGTCCTTTTTAATGTTTTTAAGGCCTTCTTCACTTTTGTTGTGTGCTTTGTATCTCGTGGGGCTCTAGACGCAGAAACTATGCGGCGTGCAACCTTGCCGGGAGATATTTCGTCCTTTCTATGTTCAGATGGATTCGCGCCTCCAAGTTTACGCAGTAGGGACCGGGCTTGTCGGCTTGACTTCGAAAAGTCTAGATTTTCAGCAGTATTCTCCCATTTTTGCCGTCTAATAAAGTCGATGTTATGTAATAGTTCATCCGCTATTTCCCGGTCCCCATTCGTGAGGAACTCCGCTTACGGGTCATCGCATATCCCAGTCCAACCGGGAATGTATTTTTTGCGGTACCCTCTTGGGATCGCTGTTGTCGCAGAGCTAATGACCGCTCCCACAAACCTCTCATAGCTCTTGCTGGTTGGACGGATCCAGCTCATGGTATAATCAAGTTGTTCAGAGAATTTTGTCCAGTCAGCTTTTGTAAAATTCCACCTTGGTCGAGGGTAAGACCTTATTATCGGGATGGATATACCGATGTTAATAAGCACAGGGCGGTGCTGGCTATGAGGGAAGTCCGTCAGGACCCTTCTAGAGGCTATCAGTGGTTTATCGTTTGTATCCCTCGAAACAAAGCACAGATCCGGGTTATAGTCGCAGTTCCATGCGGCTGATCTGAATGTCCCTCGGTCCTTGGCATCAAAGACCAGATATGTATGTTGTTCCTCGGACCAATCGATCAGCATGTCTCCATTGCTATCATTCGTACTGTATTTCCACATTTCGTGGTGACTATTATAGTCCCCAACGTATATGCTTGGGTGTGGGTGGATCTTTATCACTTCAGCCGGCCATGTAGTAGCAGGAGGTTTATAGATGTTAGTTACGGTAACTTCTCCTATTTTGATGACAACTTCATGGATATCATTTGCAATGGAGGATTCAACTAGAAAGGCGTCCTATATGTCCCCACGCACATATGTCGCATCGCCATAGTGTCTGTCATACGTGGCTCCAAGTAGATGATATCCCAGTATCCTTCCTCTAGCTTCAAGTTGGGCTCTATTTTCAGCATGAGTTTCCTGTATGGCTACCAGGTCAATGTCGTTATCGTGTAAAATTCTCTGCAATCATAGCATGTAAGCCTTCACGGCCGGCGTCTTCATTAATTAAAACTTCCGGGCTGAATTGCCGTGGTCCATATATAAAACTTCTTCTTTTTCCTGACGTTTCCTTGCCGGCTGCGGGCAACATCTTCTGAGGTGAGTTGGCGACTGGCTGCTAGGCACTGGTGGTCCCACTTATATAGAGCGCTTAGATGACACCACCACTCGTCACGTGCTTTCGACTTTATCTCTGGCTAGTGCCATCTCTCTCGATTACAGGTAATCGATTGTCACTTCGTTGGTACAAGGTCGAACGCCATATCTTGTGTAGTTTTAATCCTTCTTCTTTTCTATTAAAATTATTTCCGTACTTGTAGATCTCTATAGCTTCTCTATATACGCGAGTATAATAATGTGGGGTCCTAGCTTTCACGTTTGTCTCACTAAATTTTATTTCGTAATCACCGTCTTTGAAAACGTGTTCCGCTACAGCTGATTTCTCAATCTGTCCCTATCTACAATACCTTTTGTGTTCCGTTAGGCGGGTATTAACACTCCTTTTAGTTGTTCCAATATAAACCATGCCACAGCTACACGGAATTTTATACTCACCTGGGGTAGCTAAGGGGTGTCGTGCGTCTTTCGGCGATCTTAAACTTTCACTTATTTTCTTGGTAGGTCTAAAGATTGTCTCCACTTGAAACTTGGCCAAAACTTTACCAGTACGGTCCGTGATGTTATGAATAAATGGAAGAAAAACTTTTCCAGCCGACGGTTGTTGTTGTCGTGTATTTTCGGACACTTTTCTTCTAGGGTGGAGTGCTCGACCTATTTCCTTGTCAGTGTACCCATTTCTCTTGAAAGCTGTTCGCAAATGGCTTAATTCATCCTGCAAGTAAATTGGCTCACGGATGTTATTAGCTCTGTCCACTAAAGTTTTTATGACTCCTCTCTTCTGCCTAGGATGATGATTCGAATTCTTATGTAGGTAACGATCGGTGTGTGTGTCTTTCCTATATACCTTGTGACCTAAAGTCCCATCTGCCCGTTTAATAACCAACAGATCCAAAAAATTTAGTTGTCCATTACTCTCTTTCTCCATGGTGAATTGTATCCTTGGATTGAAACTGTTTATGTGCACCAAAAAATCACTCAGTTCCTCTTCAGCATGGTTCCATATCACAGAGGGGTCATCCACGTATCGATACCATTTCAAAGAGCTTTTCTTGGCCGACTGCAGCACCTGTTGTTCGAAAAATTCCATAAATAGCTTAGCAATAGCAGGGCTTAGAGGGCTACCCATGGCCACCCCATCAATTTGTTCATAAAACTCGTTGTTATATTGAAAATGAGTCGAGGATAGACAATGTCGAAACAAAGCTATTATATCAGTAGGAAACATATCAGCTATGTAAGAATGAGCTTCGTCAACAGGGATCATGTTGAACAGGGATACTACATCGAAACTGACAAGGATGTCACTTGGACGAACTGTGAGCTCCCTCAGTTTTTCGATAAAATGCATGGAATTTTTAATATGAGTGTCAATTTTATCTATATACGGTTGCAACAAAGAAGCAAGATATCTAGCCAGCTCTTGAGTAGGAGCCCCAATGGCACTTACTATCGGTCTCAATGGGACATTGGGCTTGTGTGTCTTAGGTAACCCATACAGTCTAGGAGGGTAAGCTTCAGTTTCGCAAAGGTATCTTTTATCTTCTGTAGGAATGGAAGAGCTTTTTATTAATCGCTGGGTAGCACTTAACACTTTCGTTGTAGGGTCCTTTTTCAGTTTTTTATAGGTCGTAGGATCCAAGAGGTCACTGATCTTTCTATGATAATCCTCACTCTTCAGCACGACAGTAGCATTACCCTTATCAGCAGTAAGTACAATAAAATTCCTGTCCTCGTTAATCTCCCGTAATGCCTTCCTTTCTCCTACGGATAAATTACTGCTGGGTGGCTTGCCTTTACGTAATATCCTGGCTGCTTCCATCCTGATTTCATCGGCAGAATGCGGTGATATTAGACGAATCCCTCCTTCTATATTGGCAACAATATCTTCCGTGGGCATCTGTGATGGAGTGATGGCAAAATTTCCTCCTTTCGAAAGAACAGAGACTTCCTCCTTGGATAGTTCTTCCCCGGACAAGTTGGTAACTGTATTGGAAATGTCTGTAATCAACGTTTCAGGTTTTTGTAAATGCTCAAACTTCTTCTTCTGCCTATTAGAAGACACTTCTGCACTAAGTTCCATAGATCTAAATGTTAATCTATCCACCTTATTCCAATCACCCAACCGCATAGTATTGCTAATACGTAAATGAAGATTTAACAGTTGACTACTCCACCCTAGAAGAAAAGTGTCCGAAAATACACGACAACAACCACCGTCGGCTGGAAAAGTTTTTCTTCCATTTATTCATAACATCACGGACCGTATTGGTAAAGTTTTGGCCAAGTTTCAAGTAGAGACAATGTTTCGACCTACCAAGAAAATTAGTGAAAGTTTAAGATCGGCGAAAGACGCACAACACCCCTTAGCTACCCCAGGTGAGTATAAAATTCCGTGTAGCTGTGGCATGGTTTATATTAGAACAACTAAAAGGAGTGTTAATACCCGCCTAACGGAACACAAAAGGAACTGTAGATTGGGACAGATTGAGAAATCAGCTGTAGCGGAACACGTTTTCAAAGACGGTGATCACGAAATAAAGTTTAGTGAGACAAACGTGATAGCTAGGACCTCACATTATTATACTCGCATGTATAGAGAAGCTATAGAGATCTACAAGCACGGAAATAATTTTAATAGAAAAGAAGAAGGATTGAAACTAGACAAGATATGGCGTTCGACCTTGTACCAACGAAGTGACAATCGATTACCTGTAATCGAGAGAGATGGCACTAGCCAGAGATAGTTTTAAAGTCGAAAGCACGTGACGAGTGGTGGCGCCATCTAAGCGCTCTATATAAGTGGGACCACCAGCGCCTAGCTGCCAGTCGTCAACTCACCTCAGAAGATGTTGCCCGCAGCCGGCAACGAAACGTCAGGAATGAGAAGAAGTTTTATATATGGACCACGGCAATTCAGCCCGGAAGTTTGAATTAATGATTCTCTACAATACTTGACATTTTGCTTTACTTGTGCCCCCAATGTTGAATTGGCAGATTCGGATGCATGATCCGAGATCCTTAGTCAGTTGGTCCCTATGTATCTTGCATAGTGCTTTGTCTGTCGTTCTGTTTCACTGCGATGTGGGGCAGGAATTCTTCGTTCGGTCTGCCGCCAGTTGTGTATCGTAACTACCACGAATGTCTGCTTGACACTGTAAGTAGACAAGAAAATTTTTAAGGTCTCAGCACTGGGGGCTTGTGGTTACCTGTAGTAACATTTGATGTCTCCCCCATGAGCTTATGAACTTGCCTTACCCACTATTGTTACCCGATGTGTAGTTTTCGAGATGATCTCTTCCGAAACTTTCTAATGGACCACCCTGTATATACAGGGTGGTCCATTGATAGTGACAGGGCCAATATCTAGCGAAATAAGCGTCAAACGAAAAAACTACAAAGACGAAACTTGTCTAGTTTGAATGGGGAAACCAGATAGCGCTATGGTTGGCCCGCTAGATGGCGCTGCCATGGATCAAACGGATATCAGCTGCGTTTTTCAAAATAGGAACCCCCATTTTTTATTACATATTCGTGTAGTGCGTAAAGAAATATGAATGTTTTAGTTGGACCACTTTTTTCGCTTTGTGATAGAGTGCTTACTACTGTTTACAACCACTGTGGAGTACTGGACAACATTCTGGAAGTGCGCTACAAAGACCAGCTATGATTTGAATAAGCTGCGACTGCTAGAATTCTTATTGCAGAACACGACAGTTTTCGCAAATTAAATCAGCATCTTCAGATGCTTATGTGCATACAAAGATATAAAAGAATTTAACCATGCCAAGAAACAAACAAATAAAGGGAACAAGGTGTGTGTCTACTTACAGTCAAAAGATCAAGGTCCTATTTAAACCGGGTGAGCTCATTCCCAACATTTATGTCCAGGTATTGAAAACTTCTGACTCACAAAAGTGCAAGCGTCTATGATAAAATGTATGGGGGCTAAAACCTAAAAAAGAACCCAGTAAAAGAGTCCAAATATGCACGTAGTAGCTCCTTAAACAAATTATAACAAAAAATAATTAAAATATATAGCAATAACGCCGCGCTTCTAACATTAAAAGAGAACACTACTGTCACACTCAACATCCATTGTAGACAGCCTTGGGAGTAAGCGTTGGTGTTCCCGGCGCCAACTAAGCGCTATGTGTTGCGAGACTTACGCGGAGAGCAGCGCATGTACAGTGTCGCAAATATTATGTAAGCAGAAACGTTGACCGAATTATTGGGGACTGGCTGCACATTTTCAATTACCAAATTGCAATAATCAGAAATAATATACTCTGTTTATGGATTCCATATGTCAGAATTTCCCTCCCCCCCTCCCCCCTCCCCCCCCCCCTCCCACCCCCCAATGAACGATGGACCTTGCCGTTGATGTAGAGGCTTGCGTGCCTCGACTCAACTACTGAGGTCATTAGTCCCCTAGAACTTAGAACTAGTTAAACCTAAATAACCTAAGGACATCACACACATCCATGCCCGAGGCAGGATTCGAACCTGCGACCGTAGCGGTCTCGCAGTTCCAGACTGCAGCGCCAGAACCACGCGGCCACTTCGGCCGGCTGGAGGGGCATCTGTTGAGAGGCCAGACAAACGTGTGACTCCTGAAGAGGGACAGCAGCCTTTTCAGTAGTTGCACGTGCAACAGTATGCATGATTGTCTCATCTGGCCTTGTAACATTAACCAAAACGGCTTTGCTTTGCTGGTACTTCGAACGGCTGAAAGCAAGGGGAAACTACAGCCGTAATTTTTCCCGAGGGCATGCAGCTTTACTGTATGGTTAAATGATGATGGCGTCCTCTTGGGTAAAATATTCCGGAGGTAAAATAGTCCCCCATTCGGATCTCTGGGCGGGGACTACTCAGGAGGACGTCGTTATCAGGAGAAAGAAAACTGGCGTTCTACGGGTCGGAGCGTGGAATGTCAGATCCCTTAAGCGGGCAGGTAGGTTAAAAAATTTCAAAAGGAAAATGGATAGGTTAAAGTTAGATATAATGGGAATTAGTGAAGCTAAGTGGCAGAAGGAACAAGACTTCTGGTCAGGTGAATACAGGCTTATACACTACTGGCCATTAACAGTGCTACACCAAGAAGAAATGCAGATGATAAACGGGTATTCGTTGGACAAATATATTATACTAGAACTGACATGTGATTACATTTTCACGCAATTTGGGTGCATAGATCCTGAGAAATCAGTACCCAGAACAACCACCTCTGGCCGTAATAATGGCCTTGATACGCCTGGGCATTGATGGCGTGTACAGGTACAGCCCATGCAGCTTCAACACGATACCACAATTCATCAAGAGTAGTGACTGGCGTCTTGTGACGAGCCAGTTGCTCGGCCACCTTTGACCATACGTTTTCAGTTGGTGAGAGATCTGGAGAATGTGCTGGACAGGGCAGCAGTCGAACATTTTCTGTATCCAGAAAGGTCCGTACAGGACCTGCAACATGAGGTCGTGCATTATCCTGCTGAAATGTAGGGTTTAGCAGGGATCGAATGAAGGGTAGGGCCACGGGTCGTAACACATCTGAAATGTTACGTCCACTGTTCAAAGTGCCATCAAGGCGAACAAGAGGTGACCGAGACGTGTAACCATTGGCACACGTTACCAGCACGCCGGTGACAGGCCAGTGTGGCGATCACGAATACACGCTTTCAATGTGCGTTCACCGCGATGTCGCCAAACACGGATGAGACCATCATGATGCTGTAAACAGAACCTGGATTCATCCGAAAAAATGACGTTTTGCCATTCGTGCACCCAGGTTTCTCGTTGAGTACACCATCGCAGGTGCTCCTGTCTGTGATTCAGCGACAAGGGTAATCGCAGCCATGGTCTCCGAGCTGATAGTCCATGCTACTGCAAACGTCGTCGAACTGTTCGTGGAGATGGTTGTTGTCTTGCAAACGTCCCCATCTGTTGACTCAGCGATCGAGACGTGGCTGCGCGATCCGTTACAGCCATACGGATAAGATGCCTGTCATATTGACTGCTAGTGATACGAGGCCGTTGGGATCCAGCACGACGTACCGTATTATCCTCCTGAACCCACCCATTCCATATTCTGCAAACAGTCATTGGATATAGACCAACGAGAGCAGCTATGTGGCGATACGATAAACCGCACTTGCGATAGGCTACAATCCGACCTTTATCAAAGTCGGAAACGAGATGGTACTCATTTGTGCTCCTTACACGAGGCATCAGAACAACGTTTCACCAGGCAACGCCGGTCAACTGCTGTCTGTGTATGGGAAATCGGTTGGAAACTTTCCGCATGTCAGCACGTTGTAGGTGTCGCCACCGGCGGCAACCTTATGTGAATGCTCTGAAAAGCTAATCATTTGCATATCACAGCATCTTCTTCCTGTCCGTTAAATTTCACGTCTGCAGCACGTCATCTTCGTGGTGTAGCAGTTTTAATGGCCAGTAGTGTAAATACAAAATCAAATAGGGGAATGCAGGAGTAGGTTTAATAAAGAATTAAAAAATAGTAGTGCGGGTACGCTACTACAAACAGCATAGTGAACGCATTATTTTGCCCGAGATAGACATGAAGCCCACACCTACCACAGTTTATATGCCAACTAGCTACGCAGATGGCGAAGAGATTGATGAAATGTATGAGGAGATGAAAGAAATTATTCATGTAGTGAAGGGAGACAAAAATTTATAAGTCATGGGTGACTGTAATTCGATAGTAGGAAAAGGAAGAGAAGGAAACGTAGTAGGTGGACATGGAATGGGGGTAAGGGATGAAAGAGGAAGCCGCCTGGTAGAATTTTGCACAGAGCATAACTAAACATAGCTAACACTTGGCTCAAGAATCATTAAAGAAGGTTGTATACATAGAAGAGGCCTGGAGATACTGGAAGGTTTCAGATAGATTATATAATGGAAAGACACAGTTTAAATTGTAAGACAGTTCCAGGGGCATATGTGGACTCTGACCACAATCTATTGGTTATGAACTGTAAATTAAAACTGAAGAAACTGCAAAAAGGTGGGAATTTAAGGAGATGGGACCTGGATAAACTGACAGAACCAGAGGTTGTAGAGAGTTCCCGGGAGAACATTAGGGAAGGATTGACAGGAATGAGGGAAAGAAATACAGTAGAAGAAAAATGGGTAGCTTTGAGGGTTGACATAGTGAAGGTAGCAGAGGATCAAGCAGGTAAAAAGACGGGGGCTAATAGAAATCCCTGGGTAAGAGAAATTAATATTGAAATTAATTGTTGAAAGGAGAATATATAAAAATGCAGTAAATGAAGCAGGCAAAAAGGAATACAAATGTCTCAAAAAAGAGATCGACGGGGAGTGCAAAATGGCTAAGCAGGGATGGCTAGAGGACAAATGTAAGGATGTAGAGGCATATCACGCTAGGGGTAAGGTATATACTGCCTACAGGAAAATTAAAGATACCTTTGGAGGAAAGAGAACCACTTCTATGAATATCAAGAGCTCAGAAGGGAAAAGAAGGAAAAGCAGAAAAGTGGAAGGAGTACATAAAGGGTCTATACTAGGGTGATATACTTGAGGACAATATTATGGAAATGGAAGGGGTTGTAGATGAAGATGAAATAGGAGATATGATACTGCGTGAAGAGTTTGACAGAGTACTGAAAGACCTAAGTCGAAATAAGGCCCCGGGAGTAGATAACATTCCATTAGAACTACCGACAGCCTTGGGATAGCCAGGCCTAACAAAACTCTACCATCTGGTGAGCAAGATGTATGAGACAGTCGAAATACCCTCAGACTTCAAGAATAATACGATAATTCCAATCTCAAAGAAAGTAGATGTTGACAGATGTGAAAATTACCAAACTATCAGTTTAATAAATCACGGTTGCAAAATACTAACGCGAATTCTTTACAGACGAATGGAAAATCTGGTTGAAGCCGACCTCGAGGAAGATCAGTTTGGATTCCGTAGAAATATTGGAACACGTGAGGCAATACTGACCTTACCACTTATCTTAGAAGATAGACTGAGGAAAGGCAAAACTACGTTTCTAGCATTCGTAGACTTAGAGAAAGCTTTCGACAATGTTGACTGGTATACTCTCTTTCAAATTCTGAAGGTGGAACGAGTAAAATACAGGGAGCGAAAGGCTATTTACAATTTGTACAGTAACCAGATGGCAGTTATAAGAGTCGAGGGGCATGAAAGGCAAGCAGTAGTTGGGAAGGGAGTGAGAAAGGATTGTAGCCTATCCCAGATGTTGTTCAATCTGTATACTGAGCAAGCACTAAAGGAAACAAATGAAAAACTCGGAGTAGGTATTAAAATCCATGGAGAAGAAATGAAGACTTCGAGGTTCGCCAATGACATTGTAATTCTGTCAGAGACAGCAAAGGATTTGTAAGAGCAGTTGAACGGAACGGAAGGTGTCTTGAAAGGAGAAAGGTGCAAGGATTATCATCGTCAACATCATCATCAACAAAAGCAAAACGAGGATAATGGAATGTAGTTGAATTAAGTCGGGTGATGCTGAGGGAATTAGATTAGGAAACGAGACAATTAAGGTAGTAGATGAGTTTTGCTGTTTGGGGAGCAAAATAACTGATGATGGTAGAAGTAGAGAGGATATAAAATGTAGACTGGCAATGGCAAGGAAAGCGTTTCTGAAGAAAAGAAATTTGTTGACATCGAGTTAGATTTAGGTGTCAGGAAGTCGTTTATGAAAGTATTTGTATGGAAGTGAAAAAATGGACAGTTAATAGTTTGGACAAGAAGAGAATAGAAGCTTTCGAAATGTGGTGCTACAGAAGAATGCTGAAGATTAGATGGGTAGATGACATAACTAATGAGGTGGTATTGAATACAATTGAAGAGAGGAGAAATTTGTGGCGCAACTTGACTAGAAGAAGGGATCCGTTGGTAGGACATGTTCTGAGACATCAAGGGATCACCAATTTAGTATTGGAGGGCAGCGTGGAGGGTAAAAATCGTAGAGGAAGACCAATAGATGAATACTATAAGCAGATTCAGAAGAATGTAAGTTGCGGTAGGTACTGGGAGATGAAGAAGCTTGCACAGGATAGAGTAGCATGGAGAGCTGCATCAAACCCGTCTCTGAACTGAAGACCACAACAACAACAACAACAACAAACATTCTTTTCATTTCTCAGTCAGTCTTGTCACTCTCTTTTCTTTTATGTCCATTAACAGTGTTTTATAACCGTCTTATTCCTGTCCGTCTAATTCCTATCCCTTCTTTCATGTCCATTGTTGCTAGTCTTCAAAATTTTAAGCTGCCACCCTGTAACAGGTGTGTATTGTAATCAAGAAGAAATGTAAAATTGTGTTTCGTTTTTTCTGCCTCTTGTAATTACCTTCTGTTTTCTAATGTTATATGTTAGGTGTAATCTATAACATGGCTGCATAAGTAATGCAATGCGAAGTACATATACAGAATGACTAATCAGATGTAATAGAGGGCCTGATGGCCATAAACCTTCCAGGTAAAATAAATCAATAAATATACAAACCAATAAATAATACCCCATCTTGTGTTCTCTATGTGCACCCACAGATCACCAACAGAGCTCACTGAAGGATTGTAGTCAATATATTGCCTACCACTCATAAACAAAGACTGTTTTCAAGCAGATTGTACGTAACTCTACATATATTTGATCAATAAGTATGCCAGCCACAGGGTTCATCTTCCTGTTGCAACCTCTCACGCTCGTGGCTTTCGGAAACTGGAAACAATGGAACGCATGTCGCCAATGTAGCCAGCAGTAGCTGGTTACCAACCGCCAACGTACGTCGATTCAAACCTATTGCAGAGTTCCAGCTTCAAATGAACAGTGTCAGAACTGTGGACGAAGCCACATGGTGTGCTACAACTGTATGGGTTAGATGACGATCATTCCGTTGTAACTACAAGTGATCCACTTCTTCCGATGACTGACACCCACAAATCATTGTTGTTACAGTAAACCCTACAGAGACGAACTAATGTCTTGGTATCACAACCCCATTAAAAAAAAGTAGTAGCCCTTCGTTCTACGGCACCCTTGTGTTGATATTTGTCCGTTTGACTTTGATTAATCATCACTGGTACTGTCATCCAAATTTTCATTTCGTGTAACACATCCATAATAATAGAGCTAGATGAAAAATTGACCTTTCAAGTTGTAAAGTCGCAACTATTAAATGCCTGCAGATTTTTGCAGTATGTTTGTTACGTTATGGCAAGCTGTTTTGTGAACCTGCAGTATATAGTAGCGTTCGGTGGCGGCCGGCATGTGACCTGCCATATGCGTCATAGCCCTACCTGTCGCTAAAGTGGACTGTGAGAATGCTCACTGTGGCACGTACTAAAATCACTTATTCACCTCACCTAAGAAACTAAATAACTACTTTAAATATTAGCTATTGTATTCCAAATTTGGTACATGACGTTTTGTTATTCAGATGAGCTTTGCGTCGAAATTGGTACCGCTACCTATAATAGTTTCAGAGGTAAGAAAAAAAACCTATTAAAAAAGTACCAAACTGACGCTTAAGAAAATAAATTCAGATATTAATAATAACAGTTTATATTTCTTTTGTTATTTGAAAACAGTAATAGCACTCTTAGTGTGCTGATTTAATTTATAAAGATTTTCAATTATAAACTTTTCCAAATTTTTCATTCGTAATGGAAATAACAGTTTAAAAGTTAATATTTATATTTTATGTTAGGGTGAGAGTAAATGAGAGTGAGTGTGAGTGTGTATGTGGGACATACGTCAAATTTCAATTATATATTTGTATTACACCTTACGTAATTCGCAAGTGTTATGCCACCAGTATGTCATGAAAAACTGTGAATCCCTCTAACTGGCGGAGCGTTTGCTTTTGTAATAAGACAGCCAGAAAGGCAGTAAGAGAATGATCATTTCTAAAGTATATTCCAAGCGTAGTTTTCTCTTAATTTTCGTTTTGTTTAGTTCAGTGGAACATTTTTAATATTTGTGGTATGAAATGATGTAGATGCATCTGCAAATGTTGATTGGAGTAAAGCAGATTGAGCGCGAATATGATCATGAAGGATTAATCTGATTGGCCGTTCGTTTTGATCAACCAATGATAGTAAAGTCTTTCCCGCACGTTGCGATGTGTTATATGCCCTGAAAGCAACGGCATTCAGTCAGTCATGGACTAGCTGCCGGACGAGAAGTACGTGTTAGATGTGTCCGAAAAATTATTTGCAAAATGAAGAAAAGACTGTTATATCGCGTTCGGTTTGTATCGCCGTGCAAGCAGATGCAGTTACGGACAGTTCTGTGAAGTTTGGGAGATTTTGGAGTGTTTGTTGTATAGAAAACAGCGTGTGAAACTATCGGCCTTTGTAAAGAATTCTGCGTGGCGTGTTCAGTACGCATGTACAGAACATTTTTGGCGAGCATCTTCATTTGAAGAATCCACTGAAAAGGACCGAGTGTGAAACTCATTTCGTAGCAGGGTATTGACTATTAATCTCGTAATATTTCGAGTTGGACTTAGCACATTTCTGGCTGTCTTGCATGTGACATAAGCTGCCTGAACTAGTAGTGGATGTGCCATCGACGTAAATGTGGGCTTGTTGACACAGCAGATAAAAGACAATAGCCGGTCACGGTGGTCTAGCGGTTCTAGGCGCTCAGTCCGAAACCGCGCGACTGCTACGGCCGCAGGTTCGAATACTGCTTCGGGCATGGATGTGTGTGATGTCCTTAGGTTAGTTAGGTTTAAGTAGTTCTAAGTTCTAGGGGACTGATGACCACAGATGTTAAGTCCCATAGTGCTCAAAGCCATTTGAACGATGCAGTCGTAAGTATGGACGATGGTTTTCTTCAACGCTGCTTTTAACATAGTCTGCATAGTACCTACGAATGCAGAGCAACAGATGGTGAATGAACGCTATACTGTGGTAGGTGGACATTAATTTTGCAGCTTGCTTCATTCAGTGCTAGCGATCAAGAGTCGAGCCGCCCCGACGCAAAGTTAAACAGGAAAGGACAATGATTATGTACTGTGTATTGAACCAGAGACCTAGAACTGACGGAGAAGCTTCGTCCTGCTGTAGCCTTCAGTGCTTACAACCCCACAACAGGCCACAGCAGTCCACCCCCACCCCACCACCGCCCCGCACCATGTTATTGTGCGGTTGTGCGGTTCGGCCCCCAGTGGACGTACCGTACCCCCCCCCCCCCCCCCTCCCTTCCCCGGGAACGTCTCACACCAGATGAGTGTAACCCCAATGTTTATGTGGTAGAGTAATAATGGTGTATGCATACATGGAGAAAGTATATGCGCAGCAATCGTCGACGTAGTGTAACTGAGGCAGAATAAGGAGAACCAGCCCGCATTCGCCGAGGTAGATGGGACCGATACACCGGACCTCGACACTAATCAGCGGACTCGTGCCGGGGACCAGCACGCCTTCCCGCTCGGGAAGCTGCGCGTTAGACCGCGCGGCTAGGAGGGTGGGCAAAAACAGGACAATGATACTTCTATGCCATTTCACTGTAGTTTTAATCACTTATTGCACCTACACTGTCTTTACATCTCTACTGTCTTTGAGCTAGGACGGGCTGTATATTGACACCTCGCTCGAGTGAACCGGAGAGGATGTGAAAAGTGGTAAACTGGCCTTCACTTTGTACCGGGTGGTTGTAATTAAAGTGCAGCTACTCACGGAGGTCCAGGGTTGGCTGTACTATCGGATGGCAGTGAAACCTGGTAGATACGTTAATGCATTAATCCAGAAGCGGTTTGCTCTGGGGAAAAAAATAGTTCCAACTTTGGCCATCTGGTGCAAATCTGGAGCTGTACACAGTCTGTATGACGGTATGACTCTCATTTGACAGCGTGGCTATCGAGAAGAGAGATCGTGCGCTATTAGTGCTACGTTTTATGTGAACGGCAGCAAGTACATTGCTGCATTTTGACAGTATCGCAGTCTGAAAGGTCCGCAACTTGTGGTCTAGTGGCTAATGTTGCTGCCTCTGGATCACGGGTTCCCGGGTTCGATTTCCGGTCGGGTTTGGGATTTTCTCTGCCCGGGGAGTGGGTGTTTGTGTTGTTCTCATCATTTCATCATCATTATCGTTCATGATTGTGGCTGGACTGGATTGCGTAAAAATTTGGAGTTTGTACAGGCACTGATGATAGTGCAGTTGAGCGCCCCACAAACCAAACATCGTCATCATCATCATCATCACCTTCGCCGACCGGAGTGGCCGTGCGGTTCTAGGCGCTACAGTCTGGAGCCGAGCGACCGCAACGGTCGCAGGTTCGAATCCTGCCTCGGGCATGGATGTGTGTGATGTCCTTAGGCTAGTTAGGTTTAAGTAGTTCTAAGTTCTAGGGAACTGATGACGTCAGAAGTTAAGTCCCATAGTGCTCAGAGCCATTTGAACCATTTGAAGTGCTAGTACTCGTGCACCATCACGAGAATTGTTCATCTCATGGTCAACAATACAGAAAGTATTTCGGTCTTTTTTAAGCCCTTACCCGTACAAGATCCAGAATGAGCAGCAACTGAAGCCTTGTGATCCACTGCAGCATTCTGAATTCAGAGCCCGCTCTTCAGTTTCTGGTATGGATCAAAGTTGATGATGTATTCCGGACTATATTGTATGGAGTGACAAGGCACATTTTACACTACAGGGTGCAGTGAATACACAGAATCGCCGAATTTGGGGAACTCTTAAATCACGTGTTGTGCATGAAGAGACATTGCACCAGCCGTATGTGACTGTGGTGCCGATTCACATGCATCTTTACACAAGGGCCGCTCTTCTTTTAACAGAATTCACCAAGAGACTCGACAGCCACCCCAGAATTGCTGCCAAGTCTTCGAATGAACCACTTGTGAAACGCTCTTAATTCACAACGTCAAGGAATATATGTATGACAATATCGTTTATTTTCAGAGGTGAATATGGGGCCTGAAGATTGTATAGTGGAATGCCAAAACTGGTAGTCAAAAAGAAAAGAAAATCTCATTTACATGGCAGTTGGCGAATTTCGTTGATATTGACAATTACTTGACCAGCTGATGTCCCCTCTCTATGATGGATCAACAGGGATATCCACAAATGGCGCTATATGCACCTGTAAAATTATATCATGGTATCAAACATAGTTCGGAAGGTATGATGTTATAAATACTGAGATACGTGAAACAATCCTGCATTTTTCATTATGTTTAAATTTATTACTTCTTGGTACTAACTCTATTCGCAAAACACTTTGCAGGGAGTATTCACATATGAAGTTAAATGTACCTACAGAATTATATCATTGTCTGGCACACAGATGAGAAGATATGATGTCATAAACAGTGAGATGCATGGAAAAATCCCGCATCATGTATGAGGCTTTAACGCATTTATTCTTTACTACTGATACGCTCCTACAGTCGAGTCAACTTAAGGAAACCGCTGACACCTGGCAGCGCTTTCAACTGCGAAGCGCTAACGGCTGTAGGTGAAAACAGTGGGCGTCTGTAGAGTTATGAAGAAGCGTTGCCATAGAAACGTTCACAAAATTGTGTTGTAGACACAGAAGGCAACTGCTCCCAGAGTGAAAAGAGTGTCCCGGGTCATTTCACACCGAGTCTACTGCGGGAGTAGACCTACACATGCTTCGTTAGCGAAATGAATACCTGAGCAATGCCGGGTTCGTCAGCTAGTAAATAACATAAAAAGGCTTTCTTACATTTAGAAGTACACTTGAAAACAGAAGCTAGGAGCCGATTCGTGCCTCAGATATTTATAAAGTCGAAAATCGAAAATACACAGTAGAATAAAAAAATGGTTCAAATGGCTCTGAGCACTATGGGACTTAACTTCTAAGGTCATCAGTCACTTAGAACTACTTAAACCTAACTAACCTAAGAACACCACACACGTCCATGGCCGAGGCAGGATTCGAACCTGCGACCGTAGCGGTCACGCGTTCCAGACTGTAGCGCCTAGAACCGCTCGGTCCACAGTAGAATAATTACAGTGGCCATGTAAAATTTTATCTTTACAGTGTAAGAAGTAATTAATTGATTACAATATCCCCTTGAATGGCCGTGACATTATTGTTAACTCCATTAATCTACTACTCAAGGGGTGTACCGACACAATATAGTACATAGTAGTAGTTACAGGATTGCCGTCCATTGGCCGTGAGACGTTACCTTATCACCCGTGGATGTTGTTATCGTGAATAATACAAAACAATTAATTCAGAGGACATAATGTTCTTACCATGACACTTGTTTTATCATATTATTATTATATATGGTTTATTACTTCGCTAGCAATGTCAGGTGTCATGTACTAGTTTGAATGGCTGGAAACTACTGTGCTCCGGACGAATTACATAAACAATATTGCGTCCCCATCTGGGCATAGTCGACAAGAAACAGTAGAAAACTGCGGCAGGTTCTTCAGACGTTCGTTTTTAAGATAACTTAAGTGTTGTTACTGTGAGAAATCGTTAAAGAATTATAGTTTTGAAACTAATTGTGATTTGTACACAGTATATCAATTCTTCTCGTAGTACTCTATCATTCCGTCGGCACCAGTATAAAATGAGAAAGTTTTGTTATTGTTTCACAAATTTGGATGGAACAGTTTATCAGAGGCTGTGTCATTGTACTGGCTGATGTTTGTAGTTAATGATGATGGACCCAAGGATCTTGTTTAGGTGACGTCGTCGCCTGGCGTAGTACCCATATAAATGATAAGGTCCTCAACAAGGAAGGTAATTATCGCAACAGTAGGCTGAGGATATCCTGCCGACTTTTTTGTTTCTCAAGATTGACTCATACAGCACCGCTTCGCCAGGTTACATAAAGCAATTGTACAGTGGAATTACTACCACGTGGAGTATCACCTACGCAGGTTATACTGAAAGGAAATAGTTCTTTAGGGTGCAAGTAAAATTTTTCTTTGCATTAATACAAATGACAACACAGGCTTACAACATACTGAAAGTATTCGTGTTATACATTGGGGATCTTTTTGTTTTTCTTGTATAAAGCGTCGTTCTTCGTTTTATATGCTGTGTCAAAACTATTTAAGTTCGTGATGAACGATTACATGTAGTTAAAATCACTCCTTCAGTTGATATCCACAACATCCACATTTTTCGAATCTCAGTCAAGCAAGTCTCACTGTTTGTAAACATGTACTTCAATACAATAATGACCAAACACCGAGCTTTCGTAGCAGCATTCGGGACTGGCGCCCAGCCTAGAGGCGGTTATCTCATGCCACCGGCTCTCTAACTCTTGCGCGTCGAAACAGTGCGATCCTTGTTGAGTGTGCGAACAGACGTCGCATCCCATACTTGGATAACACCATCATCAATCTGCAGCACAGCAGAAACGGATGGTCTTTAGGTGAGTTCATCCCTGTTAAGTTCTAACTTTCGTCGTAAGGTGTGCACTGGCAGTTCACCCTGACACTGCGCTAGCTTGACTGTACCACCATTGGCAGCGATGTGTTCATCACTAACACCACTCTCCTCACATGCTGACTAACACAGAAATCTTGTCTTTAGGAACCGGGTTCACATTAACACAATCTGTTAGTTTCGTATTTATAGTCCAAGCTGTTGTCTTATCCGAATGGATTCAAAGTTTTCGTAGTATAACATATCTTATTAACATATTTACAAAGCAGATGCATGTCTCTTGACATAGGAATCATCGCCATTTGAAAACAGATTAACTATTTACTTCCAGTTTACTAATGACCAATTTCTGTCTAAATCTTGCCTCCTCAGTTACTGTTCATTCTTGTACTGCATAATAGAGGCTTAACTAATTTGCAGTTTTGAGTATTAACTTCACTCATTTAAAGTAACATAAAATTTTACTGGCAAAACAAATAACTAAAGATATAGCACAAATTAAGAGTGCGTAATTACATTTAATTTGTATTTAGCTCAGCGAGTGACTTCTGCTGGCTTTATACGTACCTTATTGTTGTGATAAAAATAAATAGGTTGCTCATTTACTTAAAGTAAACTCAATTCAATTTTTCAATAATTAAAAGTAAATTGTTTGCCTTCTTCAAAATTTGCACTACGTTATGCTGAGGTTACTGAAAATTATTTGTTACGAAACAAAGTTTCAGTTACAGTAAGTCATTTATTTAACTAGCAACTTCATTTAACTTTACTTTGAAAATTTAGTACTTCAGATTAAGTAACTGCAACCTCAGTGCCTTATGATTCACTTATTTTCTCGTGAACTGTTGTGTTGTGGAAAGCGTGACAACCTTCTGTTGTGACGTCAGTGATTATTTGCTTGATTTTCTTTGCCATTACCTTTCTTAAGGTTCTGGATATTCAGTGCCTTAGTCGACTGGCGACCGTTTAATTATCCCTTTTTTGTTAATCAGTATTTTTTGTATTAAATATTACGTGGTACTCTTTTTCCCCGTGTGTGGTTCGTATACGATTGCACTTTTTTCCACTATTTGAAAATTAAATTAGGTTTACAATAGATTCTTTCTTCAAATGGGTCTGTTTACCCTTTCCTCCTACTAACCGGTATAATTTTCCTTTGGTAACAATAGACTTACTCACTGTAAAATTTCATAAGGCTTACGCGATCACGGTCAGTTATATCGTAATCCAGTAGGCCGGTTAGGAAGGGGGAGATTACATGTAGCGACGCTAGTGACAGGAAAGTATCAATGTGGTATTGTTCTTGGCACGAATTTTGCATTGTGCGGATTCGAAGTGACTTAAACTCTTTCGTTGCGAATAAAGTCGTACACGCACGGCAATAGTAAGTAAAACAGGCAACAAGATGAACATAAATGATAGTCATAATTTGATTGTACTTAACGGGGAATAATCGGTAGAACAAAGGGGAACGCTCGCAGCGGATCCCATTGCTTAGGACCCGGTGGCTAGCATCACAGACACTACCACTGAAACACAGGAACTGAGGAAAATGGAATTCCTGGCACTGGCAGATGCCACGAAATTCGGAATAAAAATCAAAACCGAATCCATTGACCCTGGATACGAGGAAGCCGTTAAGAAAGAACCAGAGATAGAGTCGAAATCAATAATATCTAGAAATACAAACGATTTGTTGAACATGTTCATTAGTGAAATTAATGCTCAGTCCGAATCGCTTAATGCTTAATCCAGACCAAATAACAGTAGAACTGATGCACAATTAAGTAAAATGGATGATTAGCCCAAAGCAATCTTTATTCTTAACAATAACATTGCAGTTGTTAACACGAAAGCAGATGAAATCAAGGAAGAAACAATTACAATGAATACCGAAATTGGTCATCTTGAGCAGGACATGACAGAGGTACAGTCAAAAAAAAGGGAGCAGAAAAAGTCGTTTTCAGACAGAAGTAGGGAGGCTCGAACAGAAACTGGGACAGACTGTTGATCCCATTATTGAAAATAAAGTAAATGAAAAAGAATTTGCGCGAAGAGACGATAGGGAAAAGGTTACTAATTTGCAAAGGTTAGTATCACATGTAGATACTAGTGTGAAGAAACATAGGTGTGATGAGAAAAAGAGGGAAGTGGAAACGATACCGAGTAGTTACAAAAGTAACCGAACTAGAACAGAAATTAGACAAAAGGCTGCACTATGTGTCATGTGACGCACATATTACTGAAATCCTTGCGAAGGAGGAGCGTTTCGATCCCCTCAAATAACAGAGTGGATTGCACGCTACCGATTTCAGTAAAAATTGTGAAAGGGTATTTCCTGAAGCGTGGACGGATAAGAGAAAAATTAACGCTGTAATCGACGTGCTAGCGGGCGAGGCTATGTGATGGGGCGTAAACCTCGATATCGTAAACTTGAGCTTTGAAGAATTTGATAATGCTTTCTTGAAAGAACATTGGTCAGGGCAGAAGCAGGAGAGTGTATGGCACGATTTCGTAGTGTCAAAATCCTACGACACAAACTCGTGCGGCTCAGTGAAAGAATTTTGCGAAAATTGGATCTGCAAATTAGAAAATTTGCGTGATCGACTTTCTGGGAGTTGTAGAAGAAGCTTCCAGGTGATTCCAAGAGGTAGTTAGGCAGTAGTTACAGAACAACTACTGCATTCTTAGGAAAGGTCGAGAATGAAGACAACTGGCGAAATAACCTTGATAATTTTAAGAGACGTGGTAAGAGCAACAATCAGCACGAGGGCAACAACTATAATAACAATAACCATGTCAATAACGGTAATCATCACCATGCTAATAATAACTCACACCACAGTAACAATAAGAGTCATAGTGGGAAAATAATAACAGAAGTGACAGATTCCAGTATCAAGTGAATGTGGTACGTGGTTCTCAGCAGAATGACAGTAGGCGGGAGCAAAAGCAGCCGTTGCGACAGCCAGATAGAAACGGGCCTGTCGTACTTAATCGGGGAAACCATTAGCCGCGCCGGTTTAGGGCCCATCGGGCGGGGAAGACCTAGGCGGCCCAGGAGAAAGCATGGACAATGTCGCCATGACAGATCCGAATGGAAAAATCGGCGATGGGAGAATGTGCAAAAAGACAGAGCGAGTAACGCACCCACAATAACAATAACTGAAAATGAAACGGCATCGACAAAGCGATCACTGTCCGTAACAACGATTAAAATAAAGTACCGGTCATTGAGGAAGAGGCGGCCGCTGTTAAAGCAACAACAATACTACAGGCTCCAATACAATGTGATTCGCTGCGAAGTTAAAGAAGCCGATATGGGATAAAACTTCCGTTATCGCGCAGGGCAACGCGGAACGCGAGAAGGGATGGCTAGGTAAGTTCGGTCGGATATAGGACGAACTGAAGAATTTCAGAGGATTGTATGGTAGGTGTGCTAATGGGAAGAGCGGACAATATTTGACGCTTCTCAACCCACATGAAATTAGCGTTTACGAAGAAACGGAAAGCTCTGTACAGAAGAGGCAGCCTTGTCCAAATGTTGTAGTGATTGAAATAGCGAGCCTCAACGAAACCCAAGGCCAAATTTCTGAATAGGGGCAAGACGAGTTTGCCGTTGGTGATCGGGTACGACTAATCGAAAGCCACGTAGATTACAACATCAACGAGATTAAGGCTGACGTCATACACTCAGACGAGAGTGGTATGTGTTGCGTGAGCTCGGGAGAAGAATTAGAAGCTGAAACAGATCACATTTCTCCAAGAAATTTGGGAGATGATAGCCATCATTCTGAGGAAAATTTCTTTTCCATTACCTTTCTTAAGATTCTGGGTATTCATTGCCCTAGAAGGCTGGCGACCGTTTAACTATACCTTATTTGCTAATCAATATTTTTTGTGTTTACATGCTGCCCTTTTCCTCCCTGTGCGGTTCGTGAGCGCTTGTTCTATATTCCACCATTTCAAAATTATCAGTATTTAAATTAGGTTTGTAACAGATTCTCCCTCCAGAAGGGTCTGTTGTACACTTTCCTCCTCCTAACCGGTATTATTTTCCTTCGGTAACGATAGAATTACTCACTGTAAAATGTTAATTATAGTGCATTTCAGTAGGTTGGTTAGGAAAGGTGAGGTTAGAGACTACATTAAAGACACATAACGTATATCCACAGGACATGTGGCTTGTAATGAAAATTTGTCATGACGATCTCTCCATTAGCAAAAAATTCCAGGCTAGTCCCCCATTCAGATTTCCGGATGCTAGGAGTTTTGAACATGGTAAGGAAACCAGAAAATCTGAGAAGGTATATGCTAAGGCGCAATCTAGATATAATGGGAATCATTGAAGTGAAATGAATAGAAGACGTGGATTTTTAATCAGGGGAGTATAGGTTAATATCAACAGCAGCGGAAAATGGAATAATGGCAGTAGGATTCGTTATGAACTTGAAGGCAGGGTAGAGAGTTGGGTTCTGCGTACACAATAATGATAGGATTGTTCTCATCAGAATCGACAGCAAACCAAAAACGACCACAACAATTCAGGTATACATGTCAAAGTCGCAAGCAAAAGACGAAGAGGTAAAGTATATGAGGATACTGAACGAGTAAAACAGTACGTAAAAGGAGATGAAAATCTAACAGCCATGGGGGGACTGGAATGCGTTTGGTAGGGAAAGGAATACAAGAAATGGTTACAGGACAATACGGGCTTAGTAGGGGAATGAGAAAGAAGAAAGACTAATTGAGATCTACGATAAACTTCACCTAGTATTAGCAAATACTGTCTTCAACAATCACATGAGAAGTAGGTATATTTGGAAAAGACCAGGAGGTATGGAAAGAATCCAGTTACGTTGCAATGTGGTCAGGCAAATATTTGAAAATCAGATATTGAACTGTAAGGCGTACACAGGAGCACATATATACTCAGATTAGAATTTAGTAAGGCTGAAGAGCAGGCTGAAGTTTGAGACGAGTCAGGAAGAACCAATGCGCAAAGAAGTGAGTTACGGAAGTACTAAGGAATGACGAGATATGCCTGAAAGTCTATGAGGCAATTGATAATAATAGGTAATGAACAGTTCAGTAGACAGTCCAGTTGAAGACCAAAGCACACATCTAAAAAAGACAAACAGAGAAAATGTAAAGTAAACCGTAGGTACATATAAGGTAACTGAGAACGAAGCATGGATAACACAAGAAGTACCTCAGTTGGTCAACGAGAGAAGAAAGTACAAAAATGTTCAGGGAAATTCAGGAATGCGGAAATGTAAGTCACTTAGGAACGATATAAGTAGAAGTGCAGGGAAGCTAAGGCGAAGTGGCTGCATGAAAAATGTTGGACAGACAGACTCAGCGTACAGAAAAGTAAAAACAACTTTCGGTGAAATTAAAAGCTACGGCGGTAACATTAAGAGATGAATGAGAACTCCACTGTTAAATGCAGATGGGGGAACGGATAGATGGAAGGATTACACTAATTGTCTCAATGAGATGGAATACTTGTCCGAAACATGCTGGAAGATGGAATATTAGTTGGTAGGGAAGAGGTAGGAAATCAAGTATTAGAATCAGAATTTAGAAGAGCTTTGGACGACTTAAGATCAAATTAGACGGAAGCGATTGATAACATTCTGGAATATATGTGGCTAGCGATATACCATCAGACTTTCGGAAGAACTTTGTCTATACAATTCCGAAGATAGCACAAGCCAACAAGTGTGAAAATTGTCGAACAGTCAAACTAACAGTTTATGCGTCCAAGCTGCTGACTCGGATGATATACAAAGGAATGGAAACAAAATTCATGGTGTGTTAGATGGTGATCAGTTTGGCTTTAGGAAAGGTAAAGGCATCCAGAGAGGCATTTCTGACGTTGCGGTTGATGATGGCAGCCAGACTGAAGAAAAAATCAATTAACGTTCACAGGACTTTTTCGACGTGGAAAAAAAGTTCCACAGTGTGAAATGGTGGAAGATGATCGAAATTCTGCAAAAACAGGGGCACACTTTATGGAAAAACGGGTAATATACAATATTTTCGAGAACTAAGAGGGAACAATAAGACTGGAAGATTAAGAACAAAGTGCTCAAATTGACTACGGATGTAGTCTTTCGCCCCAACTGTTCAGTGTACACATCTAAGAAGCAATAACGTAAATAAAAGAAATGTTCAAGAATTTGATTAGAATTCAAGATGAAAGGATATCAATGATAAGATTCGATGATGATGCTGCTTTACTCGTTGAAAGTGAAGCATAATTACAGAGTCTGTTTAACTGACGAAGAGTCTAATGAGTACTGAATATGGACTGAGGGTAAGCTGAAGAAAGTAATGAGAAGTAGCAGCAATGAGAATGGCGATAAACTTAACATCGGTATTGGGGATCATGAAGTAGACAAAGTTAAGCAATTCTTCTAGCTTGGCAGCAAAATATCTCATGACTGACGGAGCAAGGAGGACATAAAGAGCAGACTAGTAGTGTCAAAAAGGACATTCCTGACCAAGACTAGTCTATTAGTCTCAAAAACATAGACCTTAATTTGAGGAAGAAATGTCTGAGAGTGGACGTTTGGAGCACAGCATTACATGGCAGAGAAACGTGGATTGTGGGAAAACCGGAACAGAAGAGAATGAAGCATTTGACGTACGGTGCTACAGACGTATGTTGAAAATTCAATTGACTGATAAGGAATCTGATTGCTCTCAGAAAAATCAGCGAGGAAAAGAATATATGGAAAACACTGATAAAAAGAAGGGGAAGGATGATAGAACAACTGTTAAGACATCAGGGAATAACTTCCATATTACTAGAGGGAGGTTTAGAGAGTAAAAAGTTAGAGGAAGACAGAGACTGGAATACATCCAGCCCAAAATTGAGGATATAGATTGCATTTGCTGCTCTGAGATGAAAACGTTGGCACGGAAGATGAATTCGCGGCAGGCTACATCAAGCCAATTACAAGATCGCTGTAAAAAATATGTGTGGGTTGTTGGTCGTAGTTTTCCATACGGGACTGCCACCGGTTGTCGTAGCGGGTATTATGATTCCATCAACGTGCGTCACCATTACCATGATATCAGTTAACATTTCATTTCTTTCCATCCGAATTCTGGGGAGGGCAGTCTGTCTGCTGCACATTGCGTGTGGGAGACGATCCCAATTGTGTGACTAACTTGCTCGATGCTCTCTTGTCTCGACATGAGTTTACCACCGGCGTGCCGTGGAGAGTGTTGTTCTGTACGGCTATTGTGATAACTGTTGAAAGTAGCATCCTCTTCTATGAGGTCCAGATAGCCTAGCACAGATATAAAATGTTCAAGATCGTTCTCAGATATGGGGGCCAGTTCTTTTCTGAGATCAAGTGCTAGTCAGCCTTTGATGTTCTGAGACCGTCAAGATTACGAGATGTGTGAGAAAAGTAATGTGACTATGTCTTTATCTACCAAACTTTTTATTTTTTCAGACAACAGTATTGTCTCCTTCAGAATAGTCTCCTTCGGCAGCTACACACTGGCGGAGCCGTTGATCCCAGTCTTGGTGCAGAGAGCCTTCAGTTGATAGGGCCTTTAACATGTCGGTCACATTCTTTTCAACGTTCTCCGGGTTCCCGAAATGACGTCGTTTTAAGACATTTTTCGATTTCGGGAAAAGAAAAAAATCACAAGGACTCAGATCAGATGAATTAGGGGGCTGTGGAACAACAGGAACGCCTTTTGAGGTCAAAAATTCGTGGAAGTGTCCATGTGAATGGGGCGTTGGCATGACGCAGAATCCACTTCTGTGGAATATCTGGTCTCACTCGATTCACCCTTTTCCTGAGGCTTTGTAAAACACTTCGTTGACAGTTTGCGGGAGAAAAAATTGTGTATGTACAATATTCCTACTGTCAAGAAAGAAAATCAACATTGTTTTGATCTTCGATTTGCTTATTCGAGCTTTTTTCGGTATAGGAGATGTCTTAGTGTACAACTCCTCACTTTGCTTTTGTCTCAGGATCGTAGTAAAAAATCCAGGATTCATCACTTGTGATCGCATGACTGAACTATTTGTGGTCATTGGGAAACCTCTCAAGAACATCAGCGCATATATTTCTTCGCTTCTGCTTCTCGCCAGTTGTGACGGTTTCCGGCAACATTTCGGCACAAACCTTTTGGATGTGCAAAATTTCGGTCAAAATTTGATGTACTGCGTAATTCTTTTAAGTTTAACAGGTCACCCATCGTCTTGATTTATAAACGTCGGCTGATATCACGAGAGCACGCACACGTTCGACAGTTTCGTCGGTTTTTGAAGTTGAAGGTCTTCCTGAGCCAAATTCATCTTCAACGTGTTCTCGGCCTTCCAAAGATCATTCGCGCCAAGGAAGTGTGCTCTTGATAAGGAATGTTCCTCACACATGTATTTCCCAAGTTAAACACCAAACTTCATGGTATAACATTGCTCTTAATTCCGCTGTTCCATTTGCGTAACACAACAACACCAACGTCACTGAAGGCGCTCTCAATAATCACGTAATGGCTGTACGGAGCTGAAACTCGGAATGGACATCTGGAAGGGACGAACACACTAGTCTACACAAGTAGAAGAACACAACATTGCCAGATAGGTCGCAGTGTTGTCAGTCTCATTAATTTTCTCACTCACCTCGTAGATATTTGCATGTCGCAGTATCTTTTACGATTTATTTATGTATTTCTCAAAATAATTGTGAAGGCTACCCTGTTTGCTGTTAAAAGGGCTATGGATTAGAGGCCTCATTTTGTCAATACTTCGTTAAAAATGCTTGCTCAAATTGCTCCTAATCTTGACTGTTCTCTGCAGTCTCTGTGCCTTGTGTGAAATCTGTGGTTAATTCTTTGTCTGTCAGCTCGTGACCTATACGGTACACCCCTAAAAGAAATTGTGAAACCAACGGGGTGGGGGGGGGGGGGAGAGAGACCTTTCTTATCCGGTACGAACGCCTCAAATTAAGAGTTATAGTAACTTTTGTAGTAGTAACTTTTGTATAGCACGACACATGACAATTATGGTTCTGCCCGCATCCTGTACAGTGCTCGGCTATGCTGTAGCCTGTGCTATTTAAACCAATGGCATACCTTTCGTGGTAGACTGTGGGGCTGATTACCCTCTACCTCCACAACAGAGGGTGAGAAGTCACGTACCTTCTGTTTCACTGTCATCAGTTCTTGTTGGGTACTACTACTTTGCGAAGAAGCGTTTTCTCACCACTTTGGTGGGTCTTTGTCCATCGCTGTTTTAATTTGCTGAAGCTCCGTGTTCATGATCTCTCCGGAAGGGCCTCCTTGTGACAGCACTTCACTCGCTGTGTGTTGTACAGTCCATTGTAGCTCCGGATTTGAACTTTTATTAATTAGTGTTTCCCTCTTCTAAATCCACTCGCTGTAATCTTTCGCTGCAGAGAAATACTGTACATTTAAATCTAGCTTGTAGATAGACTCACTGGTCCGAAATTGTTCGTCAGACATTAGTTTCATTGTGTCGGGTAGATTCTTGTATTCATCTATGAATGCAGTGACTTCAGTGTTTAATGTGCCGCATTGTGAAAACAGATTTGTAGTGACAGTCAAAAATGGCTCTGAGCACTATGGTACTTAACATCTGAGGTCATCAGTCCGCTAGACCTTAGAACTACTTAAACCTAACTAACCTAAGGACATCACACACATCCATGCCCGAGGCAGGATTCGAACCTGCGACCGCAGCGGTCTATATCTACATCTACATCTACATTGATACTCCGCAAGCCACCCAACGGTGTGTGGCGGAGGGCACTTTACTTGCCACTGTCATTACCTCCCTTTCCTGTTCCAGTCGCGTATGGTTCGCGGGAAGAACGACTGTCTGAAAGCCTCCGTGCGCGCTCTAATCTCTCTAATTTTACATTCGTGATCTCCTCGGGAGGTATAAGTAGGGGGAAGCAATATATTCGATACCTCATCCAGAAACGCACCCTCTCGAAACCTGGCGAGCAAGCTACACCGCGATGCAGAGCGCCTCTCTTGCAGAGTCTGCCATTTGAGTTTATTAAACATCTCCGTAACGCTATCACGGTTACCAAATAACCCTGTGACGAAACGCGCCGCTCTTCTTTGGATCTTCTCTATCTCCTCCGTCAGACCGATCTGGTACGGATCCCACACTGATTAGCAATACCCAAGTATAGGTCAAACGAGTGTTTTGTAAGCCACCTCCTTTGTTGATGGACTACATTTTCTAAGCACTCTCCCAATGAATCTCAACCTGGTACCCGGCTTACCAACAATTAATTTTATATGATCATTCCACTTCAAATCGTTCCGCACGCATACTCCCAGATATTTTACAGAAGTAACTGCTACCAGTGTTTGTTCCGCTATCATATAATCATACAATAAAGGATCCTTCTTTCGCGCGGCTCCAGACTGTAGCGCCTAGAACCGCTCGGCCACTCCGGCCGGCGTCGTGACAATCATCATACCATTTTACTGTAAGGTTAAATCTGAGACAGTGATGCTTAAACTTGTTATTTGAGAAGAAATTTTATCGAACTTAGTTTATATTCCACCTTTAGTACATATTTCGTTACTCAGAGCTTATATTTCACTTTTAGCCCACATTCCATTATGTAATGTTGTTACCTGAAAAGACAGTCGATCTGATATTTGCTTTAGCGTATCTGCTGAATCGAGAGGCTGAGCAGTACTGGTATCGGATACTTGGCTAGTGGCGCGACAAACAGTAGGTTTAAACGTTTCGTTTTCAGCATGAGATTCAGTTTCGCGTGTTTCATGTACAGCCATGTCAGCATACGCCCTCTCATGGGCACTAAATTCTGTGTGTGAATTCGGGTTCCATATTAGATAACCTCCAGATTGTCACCATAACACTAAAAGATTACTGAAGTCAAGTATATTGATTTACATAATCCGTATTAATATCAGCACAAAACTGATTCGTTGAGCAATATGACATAACTGAGATGAAACAATGAAATATTACTGTGTCGTTAAGCGTCTTTGCGACATTATTTCAACCATTTTGCACAGTTAAGTTGCTGATACTTTCTTAAAGCTATATACTATTTTCTATGAGAACAACTAAAGGTAAAGATACACTCTGCGGTGAAGCAAGGAAAAAAAATAGGCAATGCGTTCCTTAACTTTTCTTTTACAGCTTAGTATTGTCATCGAGCATGCAGTAACTATATAATTATCCAGTCTTCTTTTTGTACTATTGTCCTTTTTATAGTCCTTCTAATTAATTTCTTCCGTTCTATCAATGTTTGTCACGCACTCTTTTCATGAAAAAGAAAAAAGGATGGTTATAACAATACAAAGTGTTTTACATGTTGTGTACATAAAATTTATACATGCGTAGTATACATGTAAACGTGATCCTGTCACCATGTAGGCAGTTTAATGTATCCCAACAAAATTTTAAAAAATGGGAATGGAATTGGAATTGACTTGAAATGCTGATGTTGCGTTCTTCCTTAAACGAATAGCTCGGAAGTCGGGATGCATCACAACGACCACAGCAGAGCAAGGAGAGATACACTAAGTAATTTTCATTTTTAGTGATTTATCCTACTGATGTTCGAATGAACCGCATTTGTTACCTGCTTTCGTAGTCGTCGGGTTCACATTCTTTGTTGGAGAACGTTTTGTGACAGTGGACCGTTGTAGCATGAAGTACAATGCGACGATATGTTTTGTATTATATTGTAAAACATTAATCAGACTTCGAAAAGAAATTTATACTGCAAGGTTCGACTTTTGTATCCTGGAAATCTGCACATAACGGGGCGCAAATCAAAGCAATCGCTTGCCAACGTAATTAAAACCCAAGCAAGAAGAATTTCTTGACATTTCATTAACAACAGAATCTCAAGTAATATAAAAGAGCATTCTTATATTTTGATAGACAGGCGAAAACAAAAGCTAGGGGCCGATTCGTGCCTCAGATATTTATAAAGTTGAAGTCGAAAATCCTTAGTAACGACGGCTGTAGTATAATTACAAGTGGTAATGTACGATTTTATTTTTGCAGTATAGGAAGAAATTCATTAATTGCAGTTGGTAGCGCACTTGCCTACAAAAGGCAAAGGTTCTGAGTTCGAGTCTCAGTCCAGCACACAGTTTTAATCTGGCATAAACTTTGATTTACGTTCCTTTTTGGAGAAACGTTAGGAACGTGACAAAAGGAAGTTAAAATATCTTCCTATAAGTGGCAGGGCATTCAATTGTGAACAGGGTAGCTTTTTCCATACGGAGAAACCAGTAACAGAGAATGGATTTGCGAATGTTTCACAGAGGGGCATAGCTAAAGTATTAGATAAGTCAGCCGCTGAGTTTCGATCTTGATGATATGACCCGGATTTCATCTACAGATTTGTAACCTCAGCATCTGTGTACTTCCACGTATTCAGTCTGTGGGCTAAAGCTTGTTCCTGCCACATGTATCTTTGTTGGTGTTTCATTTGCATAAACGTTAGCATAAGACACGCTCTATATTCGCTTGAGACGAATCTCAAATATTTCTAATTTCTGTGGCTGCCTTGCTTCATTTTATCTCTCAAGCCAGTGAGTCCCAAACCAAGCCAGATACTCGACATGAAAGTATTTTATGTGACATGAGTCGGTTATTGACTCGAAGGATTACGAAATTGTATCCATGCCAATACTTCTGCACATGGTTCATATCACAGCTGTACCATTGGGTCAGTCTTATGTTGTATGTAATGATTATTCATACGTTATCCAACAAGCTGACATGATCATTACTGAAGATAATGCAATAATAAAATCTAATGAAGACAGTTCAGTAACTGAAAAGATAAAAGAGATTTTGTAAAAAATTACTAACTGCTGCTCAGAAAATGGCCTCTTACTAAACTCAGATGAAACACATTACATTGATTCTATACTTCATAGGCCCTAACAGCGCATCCTACTCCCCCCTTCCAGAAAATAAGTCACTAGATAGAAGCAAAATACTTGGATGTGTACGCCGATAAGAACGAGAACTGGGATCTAAACGTCGAAAATCAGCAGTTTTTGGATTACAGATACTAGCAGACTTTAGAGCTGGTAATATCACAAAGTTGATGTCATTTTAAGACAATGACAGCTTACGCCAAATCGGAAAATGTTAATGAATACAATACTAGAATGAGAAATGACTTAACTACCGATTACTCGGCCTTAGTGCGACACATTTTTTCCACACTTACCCATCCATCAAGAGGGTGAGAGATACTTCGTAAAACTAACTACAATTGTTTACTCGTAACCAATATAAATATGTGTGTGTGTGTGTGTGTGTGTGTGTGTGTGTGTGTGTGTATTTTTCGTATAAAGCCTAACTCAAACATCCAGATTGCTGTAAAAGTCAGTCATGTAAATGATCAGTACATGGCCATATTTTTCACTCAGAGCATGTCATACCGTGAGATCACAATTATGGTCTGGGGAAAGTGCAAATGACGGATTAACTTAAGATGCTGCGTACGGATGGAGCGATTTGCTTTCTCGTGGACACTATCACAATATTAAGCTGGTTGCTATCTTGAGGGTCTTTTAGTGATAGGTTGGTCTAATTAAGCAAATACAAAACAGCTAATTGCTAATGACGAATACGATCTATGGGCTACTGACTAACAATGGAAGTGTGCTAATTTGAAAGTCCCATAGTCTGTTGGCGCTCTAAAGAGGTGACTGAAACTTGCTTATCTTCAAACATATTTCGAGCAATAACACCATCGAAAGAAAGGATGTCTTATAAAGAAAGTGCGCATCCTTTCGTAGGAGTGAAGCTTGTTAGACATAGCACCCACTTAACGAGCAAACTTTAGGTGATAACATCCGAGTGCCACTTAGAATTTTAGTGTTGGAGGGAGAAGACATAAAACCAAGATGAGCCCTGATGCAAGCACTCTGCCAGACCTTGTTGTTAGAATCTGCTCGCATTTTCTCTAGAGACCTTCATGTGGATGTTACTCGCACAAAAACTCTTTGCTGATGATCTAAACCAGATGACGTAATTCAAATTAAGTGCGACTTTCAAATAATTATGGAGACTATGATGATTATGATTATTATGACGATAACAACAGAAACAGCAAAATACTACTGAGTTCAAAGCTGTATTATTTTTAACCAGTAAGTGTATAAATGGATAACATTTGATTTATTAAGAAAATAAAAAGACCGCATTAAGCACTGTGCCAATAAACATTATGTAATAAGATGCGTAGAAAAAGAAACAGGACAGACATGAGAGAGAGAGAGAGAGAGAGAGAGAGAGAGAGAGAGAGAGAGAGTGAGAGGGACAGACAGAAGATCAGAGCGTAATCGAAGAAAGTGAAGTAAAAGACAGGAGTTCCATGAGATTTAACGGTTCCAGAAAGAGGGAAGCAAAGACAAGAAAACGAAGATATAAAAAAAGAACAATAAATGACCTAGGACAGACTACTTTAATTTTTAACGCAAAAAGCCTATTTATATCTTTACTGACAGAATGGCGCTACTGTGGTTAGAATGAAATTTAGTTTTCTGCATCCCACAATGTAAAACTTACTTAGGCAGTCGTATAGTTCGTACCACTGGCAGGTCGTTAGTATGAAGTGAATGCTCAATGTTACAATCACAGTACGGGACAAAAAGGCTTGTATTGAGGTAATGTGTTTTTGATAACAGAAGCCTGTAACGGGACATCCTCCTCTAGCATTACATTTCCTCAACGGTACTTGTCGGTACCAGTATTATTTTTCGAATTTTACACAGGTCAGTATTATCTCAGTTGCTTTTCTGAAAACTTACATATAGTTTTTATACACAGTATGTTATGTTTCAAGCCAAAATTCATGAAAAGGAATTACTTTTTAAAATATTTTAGTTTCGACGTTATAATCGATACGTACTAGTCCCGAATGTGCGGTCAAAATTATCTTTTATAAACATTTGAAATTACCAGTTATCGACACACTTAAAATTTCTGTTATTAATTACGCAATCCTGTACTGTTCGCTATGTTTATTTCTGAATTCATTTATGAAAAAATAATCGAAATTAGTAATGTAACGGAAACTAGTAGAAATTCACTTGTTAAGAAAAATTGTAAACCCTCTGGAATATAGTTATTTCCTCAGAGTGTGAGAGTTGTAAGCTTCCTTCTGATGTGATCGGACGTATTTTTGTTTGAACAACGTAATTCGGCTTTGTATGTGAAAAATCAAAATACTGTATGATATATACTGTATATGTGAGAAAATATGTTTACGTAGAAAATTCTGCAACAACAATCTTCAAATTTATTTAGTTCAGACAAATCGTGAGGACCGGATATGAGATTTTCAGTTTCAAGAATCAGATTCCTAGACAAGAAGAACTGGAGCCATCTCAGCATGACAAGCTAAGTAAACTTTAAAGTTTATTGTAATCTTCAGTCATCTCAAATCTTCAGAAAAGACTTTGCTTATTAATTACTTGGACAATAGATGGAATCAGAAAGGAGAGGGAGATTACAAGCTCTAAAAACCGATACAAGAAAACGAAGACTGAAGAAATACAAGTAAAAGAGAGACTGACGAAATTTTTATAAACAAAAATGACTGCACTACCATTTACTGACCCTGATTCTTGAAATACAATATTATGAGTATTTTACTTCATGCAAACGACGCATCAATACTACACAAAACTTACGTCCTACAGCGTGCACTTCACATTTGAGCCATCTGTGTAAACAATGTCCTGTTAAGACCTCTAAAATCAAGATTTAAAGAGTTGAATTTCTGTCGTCAGTATCCAGTCTGAACCAAAATCACTGAGTACGCCAATTCTCTGTGAAATTCTGAAGGTAGCAAGGATAAAATACAGGGAGTGAAAGGTTATTTACAACTTGTACGGGAACGAGACTACACTTATAACAGACGAAGGACATAAAAAGAAAGAAAGAGATGAAAATGACGTTAGCTGGGTTGTAGCCTATCCTCTATGTTATTCTATCTACATACTGGCAGACAGTACAGGAAACCAAGGAGAAACTTAGAAAGGGGTTTAAAGTTCAGAGAGTAGAGACAAAAACTTAGAGGTTTGCCGACGACATTATTTTTCTGCCAGAGACGGCGAAGAACATAGAACAGTTTAATAGAATGGGTAGGTTCTTGAAAAGAGGTTATACAATGAAAGCCAAGAAAAGTACAGCAAGAACAATAGAATATAGCCGAATTAAATCATGTGATGCTGAGGGAATTTGATTAGAAAAAACATCATTTAAGGCTTGAGTTTCTTATATTTGGACAGAAAAATGACTGACTATGGCCCAAAATGAGGGGATATAAAATGCAAACTGGCAAAGCAAGAAAATCATTTCTAAAAAAGTGAAATTGGTCACTTTCGAATACAAGTTTACGTGTTACGAAGTCCTTTCTGAAGGTAGTTCGTTTTGAGAGTATGCCTTTACTGAAGTGAAAAGGGGACGATAAACAGTTCAGACAAGAGGAGCATAGAATATTTTGAATGTATTGTGTTACAGAAGAATACTGAAAACTAGTGGGTGGATCGAATAACGAACGTTGCGATACTAAATCTGTTTCCGGAGATAAGAAATTTATGACTCTACTTGATTAAAATTAGGGACTGGTTGATATGAAAGAACCTAAGGCAGCACGACATAGTAAATTTGATAACGGAGGAAAGTGTGAGGGTGGGAGGGAGGTATACATATAAGTTTTGGTGAAAAATCTGTGCTAGACCAAAGTAGGCAGCTTCAAACTAATGTTCGTTGCAGAAGTTATGAAGTGACGAAGAAGCTTGGATAGACTAGACTAGTGAGGAGAGTTTCGCAGACCAAGCTTAGGACTGAAGGCCACATCAAACAAACGAGTTAGGAACTAGTACTGTACTGTTGTTCAGGTATTTCAGCTGTCAAAGTAACCTGCACAGTATTAAAGATCTAGATGTAACACTAAATGTTACATTTTAAAATTTCAAGCAAGTGGCATTCAGCATAAAATATTTCAGTAATTAATACAATTTTTAAGCAGCTTGTAGCGGCATTTTACAAAAAAATGACTTTTCAGCAACCTTCTGTCTTCTAAAAGAACATACAACTCTCATTTACCAAGGTCAGTTCATCCCTCTTCCTCTGTATTTAGCTAACTTCACCCCCACCCTCTCCTGACGGTGATCGGCACTGCCCCAGCGAATCGTCTGGGTACAAAGAACCTCACACATTTGCACAGGAATGTCTTCTGGCTGTTCGCCCTCCTATTACGCAAGTGACTTACAAGTTACAGGGCGTTGTTATTGCTTATAACGAATTCTAATATCGGAATATGACTATAATTGATCCATCCAGGTGATTAAGAGAAGGTCGTCTAAGAGACAAGAAGTGTAAATGATTAAGTATGATAACGTCATAATGAAGATATACCGAACCAGATTCTTTAAATTGTACTACAGGGTGTAGAAAAAAATACTGATTTCAGAAGAACTTATTCCTGAGAACGAAGACTTTGCGACGGCTCTGATACGTAAAACATTCTCGGTTTTCTTGCCGCGTCAATCCTGGATAAAATCTCAAACTTTCGACGATGAGATGACGATAAAGGCTGTCGTCGAAAGCTTGAGATTTTATCCCGAATTGACGCGGCAAGAAAAGCGAGAATGTTTTACTTAGGACTTATGCTCAAATCAAATGTTCAAATGCGTGTGAAATCTTATGGGACTTAACTGCTAAGATCATGCTAAGGTCATCAGTCCCTAAACTTACATACTACTTAACCTAAATCATCCTAAGGACAAACACACACACGCATGCCCGAGGGATGACTCGAACCTCCTCCGGGACCAGCCGCACAGTCCACGACTGCAGGGCATAAGACCGCTTGGCTAATCCCGCGCGCCAAGACTTACGCCTTCTACATGTTATTCGTAGGCGATTTTTATTTTCAAAAGATTCAACGTATCTTTCAATGGCATATTTTACATGTGCACGTACATAAATCTTGTTGAACTTTTTACAGATACATTTAAGATCAGTGTCTCCGTTTATCTTTCGACAATGTTCCAAGAGGTCTACTAGACGTTCGTGAAACATCAAGACGATAGTTAAAGTCGTCTTATATATTCAGGAGATGATCACTATAAATCAAAACTGGTTATGAAATGAAATATAACACTTTAGCAATCAAATACTGATTTACAAGAAGATGTTATTGCATCACTGATGAAAGCTGTTGTTGTCAATAAGTGTGTGTGTATTCCGTCGATTCGTCGATGTTGTAATCGAGCACAGAAGGAGCAGAACACTCGAAGACAGTCGGTATCTACTACTACTGATAAAAAGGAACAAATCCGCTAATCCTGTATAAACTGAGGCAATGCTAGTGCTTCAGACACCCACGTTTCCCACGTAATCAGTTCACAGACTGCTATACGCTGTGAGATTGTAATCTCAGAAGCCCTGTTAATGCGCTCCGTTGACTTCAAACCACCGCCTTACAATATTATAGTAGTGCACTACGTATTACAATACCATTTAACAGCAAAGGATACGCGCAATGTTGTCCTATGAGCTCCTGTTGACAGTGTCCAACATCGGTTGACATAGAACAATCAGAGGCACAGTTCGATGATCAAAACGCATAATAATGCGACGATTAATATAGATGTGGTATCATGGTCTCGGGAGAGACGCATGTTCTATACAAAAACATAGTGCGGCCTTCTTGGCCACAGAGGACACGTATTGTCGCGGTAGCTGAGAATACATTCGATATTTTCTTGGTGTAGTTGCACGTGATCTCATTTTTATGGATAACAACAGCGGTCCCCGCAGACCTTCCCGTATTTGCGAGTCGCTGGAGACGCGTAAGGACACGGTGAAGATGCAGCGGCCCGCGTATTATTGTGGGATGCGAGGGGCGCCCTCTGGAGACGTGTTGCGCAGAGCCGGCCGCCGCCTCTCACCCTTGGAGACCGGAAAATGCATTGATCGACGATCGATATATATATATATATATATATATATATATATATATATATATATATATATATATATATATATTGTTGTTGTGGTATTCAGTCCTGAGACTGGTTTGATGCAGCTCTCCATGCTACTCTATCCTGCGCAAGCTTCTTCATCTCCCAGTACCTACTGCAACTTACATCCTTCTGAATCTGCTTAGTGTATTCATCTCTTGGTCTCCCTCTACGATTTTTACCCTCCACACTGTCCTTCAATACTAAACTGGTGATCCCTTGATGCCTCAGAACATGTCGTACCAACCGATCCCTTCTTCTAGTCAAGTTGTGCCACAAAGCTCTCTTCTCCCCAATCCTATTCAATACTTCCTCATTAGTTATGCGATCTTCCCATCTAATCTTCAGCATTCTTCTGTAAAAGCCCAAAAAGCTGTTGACAGATTTTTCCTTTTTCTACATTATACTCCAACAAATATTGGGATGGACATGGACAAAAAATTTTAAACATATGTGGTATATAAATATATATGTAATACATAAAAGGAAAGCAGTTGTAAGCTAAAATCTCGAAAACATTTTGACCAATTTACTTCAAATTTTACACGATGCTATACTCACATTTAGATGGGCATGGGCTATATATTTTTTAAAACTATAATGTACAAATATTCTATAAAAACCGACTGAAAGAAAGAAAATGGTGTGCTGTGAAATTATATGGTTTTGTTTTCTTTCTCGCAGTCAGTTTAAACTTACATATCAGGGCATGTAATATGAATCATCCGAAACTTCGCAATCCTACCCATTCACATATTAAAACTGTAAGAAATACTGTCGTTGGAGGTACGATCCTCACTGATCCAACTGATGGAGACGTCTCCTCTGTACCCCTTATACTCATGGTCCAAACCGATTTACCCATTCATTGTAAGTGACTTAACTTCCCAACTGAGGTTTCATTTTCAATAACAATAAACAAGTTTCAAGGTCAGAGAGAGGAAGCGGACATGAACAGTGGGGGGAATGGGGAGAAAACGGACAGCGAGAGAGCAAAAGGAGGAGACAGATAGAGAGAGGAGTGAGGAGATGGAGATGGACCAAGAGAGGGAGAGCGGGAGATGAACAAGGAGAGTGGGCAAGGATGTCTCTGTACGAAAAGCAGTCTAATTTTATCTTCATTACTACACAGTCTGAAGAAAAACAAACCTCTGTATGAATAGCAGTTAGTCTAATTTTAACTTCAGTACTACAGAGACTGAAGAGAGACAAACCTACGTTTATAGCGTTCGTAGATGAAGAAAAAGGTTTTGATAATAATGTTTTAAATGTTCTCAGTGCACGCGTTGCGTTAGTCAGTACGTTTGTAAAAAATCATTGAATGCACGAATGTGCGTTCCACATATCCAAGTACAATGGGTCTGAGCCGTGGTGCGCCTTTTCTGGCACACTAGCTCTTTGGGGGGCTATTGATTACCCGGCTCTACTACGATCTTTGCCCCTGTTGTGATGTGGCGGCGGGTATTTGCGGTCGGGGAGTTGGTCGTGGGACTCGATACGAGGCGCTAGCACGTGCTTGAGGGGACGAAGGAGCAAAACAGGCGGGATCGACCAGCAGCGGCGCGGCCGGTCTACCTTGCAGGACGGTGCCGAGTTTGTGGTGCACCTGCCTGATGTCAACTCCGGGCGCTGCTCGTCACCTTGCTGTGGTACCTGTTTTCTCGGACAAGACCATTTCCTCGAGACCATCTCAAACAACGCTCTCCATCGGAGGTGTAAGTTTTTTTGATGACTTCGTTTCGTGGAACCAGTTGCGTTGTAGCGACTGTCACTTGTTGGTTGGTTGCCCTAATGTTTGTGTTGTTGAAGTAAGAACAGCTGGCAAGGCGTGTGATCGCAGGGAGACAAGACCATTTCCTCGAGACCATCTCAAACAACGCTCTCCATCGGAGGTGTAAGTTTTTTTGATGACTTCGTTTCGTGGAACCAGTTGCGTTGTAGCGACTGTCACTTGTTGGTTGGTTGCCCTAATGTTTGTGTTGTTGAAGTAAGAACACCTGGCAAGGCGTGTGATCGCAGGGAGACAAGACCACTTCCTCGAGACCATCTCAAACAACGCTCTCCATCGGAGGTGTAAGTTTTTTTGATGACTTCGTTTCGTGGAACCAGTTGCGTTGTAGCGACTGTCACTTGTTGGTTGGTTGCCCTAATGTTTGTGTTGTTGAAGTAAGAACAGCCGGCAAGGCGTGTGATCGCAGGGAGACCAGCAGTCACTGCCGGCCGCGGTGGTCTCGCGGTTAAGGCGCTCAGTCCGGAACAGCGCGACTGCTACGGTCGCAGGTTCGAATCCTGCCTCGGGCATGGATGTGTGTGATGTCCTTAGGTTAGTTAGGTTTAAGTAGTTCTAAGTTCTAGGGGACTGATGACCACAGAAGTTAAGTCCCATAGTGCTCAGAGCCATTTGAACCAGCAGTCACTACTTCCTTTAAGGAAATCAGCGTCCCCAAAAGACTGTAAGCTACTGAAGATATTAGGTCATAGTCTAGTTGTAATTTTCTGCATACCAAGCTTACACTATTGCCAGTAAATTGCAGACCTATGTAAGGCAATTAAAGTACACAAAACGTAGTTTGTGCTGAAGTTGTGCATTTGAATAACGTAATATTATCTTGAAATTATTTCCATTACATCTTTGTACACATTTTCAGCCTTAATGATGTGTGCAAATATTCGTTGCCTAACTATGAGAGTGTAAAAATCTGATATTTTAGTCGTTTGTTCAAAGCACTTAATGGTTTTTAAAATTATATGATTATTTATTGGTTCTTAACTTATATTAAATGATGTTTTCTTGGTGTTTGCCGTGTTTTCTGCGGTCTGTTTGTGTTCGTTTTTCTGCGAGTTGGGGTGTGTGGGAGCGGCGCCACGTTCTGCTTCGGTGCACAGAAGCTGTGACGTGTCATCTAATGGGAAGTGACTCCCGGTTGGGCCCCGGCGTTTAGGTGTTGTTTTGGACGGCTGGTCTGCTGCTTCCGGCATTTTAAGTTAAGTCACCCTTTAACCAAGGCAGCCTGGCGTCACTGCCCATTTGATAAAAATTTAACATCTATCATGAATTTTAAAAAAAATTAATTTGCATGCCAATGAATTATATTAAGTGTAACGTTTTGTGGTGGTTGTGTTATTGCTCCAAAGATTTTTATCTCAGCCACCCTTTTAAATTACTTCAGATTTATTGTTCATTAAGTAATTCTCATTTGTTGCTTGCTTGAGAAGGAAGCCATTGGTCATTTTGGAGATTGTTTTAAGACGACCACGTGTTGATTATATGTTAGCTGCTTTTATAGATGTGGTCTTGAATAAATTATTGATCTACTAGTTGTGTTTAAGGAGTGACATTATAGGGGCCTTGACCTTCTATGCTAATCCCGACTTCCTAAGTCACAGGGTCGATTTCAGCCAAACTTGGTGCAAATATTTGTCACTCCCAGGAAGAATCATGGCTGAGTTAAGAAGTACCTGCCTTCTGTAAGTGTGAAAAGGGGCTGCCGTAGAAGCATAACTCAGGAAATTCTGGATCAATTTCAACAAGATTTTATGTATACCTGACTCATTATTTATGTTATTTGTATAAAAAATACTGTGCGGGTAATACACCTCTATCACCCCTAGTATAAGGGGTGAGTCGCTGTATTAAGAAAAATATTTGATAAAGAAGGATCATAGTGTCGAACCAATAGTTTTCGTGATCACTAGTCTCATTCGTGTCATTCCCGATGACGGTTCACCCTTAGTGGTGGGGAGAGAGGCTAGGGTGGAAATACAGTGACATATCATTATATCATTAGGTCTCCGTGATTCTTGGACCAATTTCTACCAAATTTGGGACAAGCATTATTTGTTTCTACAAAATAATATCTATGACAGTAAGACGCCCCTTGTAAACCATTGTCTGAGGATGCGGGTGAAAATGGGTACCACAAAAGCATAACTGAAGAACACCTGAAGAAATTTCAACAAAAATTTGTAAATATGTGACTTATTGCTTGAATAAAAATACTGTGGGAGCAAGATAACATTACTAGCCCTATGGGTGAGTGAAGGTATCAGAAGACTTGATGTAAAAATGTTCGATAACGACCAGTGGGTATTTCTTTCCTACATGTAATTGGCTTGAAATGCTTTAAAAGTATACAGTCTGTATCTTAATTGTTTTGCTCAATGTCTCGACTAGTTTTTAGAGTACTGCTTATAAATTGAAATAAAAGCTGCTTCCAGACATCGAGACGCTTTTGTTATTTTGTAGGTTGTACTGAGAAATAACTGTACAGAAAAATATCTGATACGTTGCCCGGTTTACGAGTTAATTAGCAGGCCGTTACACCAGCAAATTCAAGTGGCCCGTAAGAAATGGTGTCGCCAAACATGTACATGGTGATTATAATTAAAGTTAAACTTGCAAAACGCTGTAGGAATAACACCACAAAATAACAAAAAATGATTGCGAGTCAATGAGAAGTAGAGAGATGAATTACTTACACTATTACGACTGAAAAAGGTATCTGCTGCATATTCACACCCGAAAAATTGAAAAATTATCCATGATTTTTGCACAATTTTTACCAAGGAAGAATTACAAGTTTCTCAGGATTCAGAAGAAAATATTGGGTGAAATTCACTGTAGAGCCAAACGAAATATGTGCAAAAATACGTGTGAACATATATATATGCAATTTTTTTTCAAGCGGCCAGCGAGATACATTTAGTAAGAGTTGTTCTCACAGCGTAGTTGATAGCGCGCGAGACTGCTCAACATTTGGCTTGGTTTCGATCCTTACTACTGTCCCATGTCCGATTTTTGTATCGCTCTGCTATCCGGTTTTATGACACCAAACGAAGTACAGGGTGATTGTAATTAAACTTTCAAACCGCTGTAGAAATAACACCACTGGTCAGAATGACGTCAAATTGCAACGGAATATTATAGGAGAAGGGGCAAAAGGTATGGCAGAAGAAAAATAAATAGTTACTAAATGTAGCAATAGATGGTGCTGTACGCATCATAATTTGATAGTGATCGATTACAAATGACAAATGAATCGTACAACAGTGCCTAAGGTGTACGTTTGACGTTAAACGAACTGTACTACTCAGTGTGCATGGGTGTACAGGTGTGATACTGTTAGTTACGTAAACCGATCCACCACGGCAAGGTCATATCAGATGCATAAAAATCATCAATCAAAATCAAATCGGATTATTAATTTCCGTGTGACTGCCAAAAAACATGTTTAATATGCTGTCCATCGTTTTCTGCAACAAGTTGGAATCGAGAAGCAGCATATTCCACAACTGATTGAAAAGTTTCCGGGGTATTCAGAATGTGTTGCGCAATGGGTGCATTCAGTGCAGCTAAGTTTGCAATCGGAGCACTGAATACAACATCTTTCAGACAGCCCCACGGTCAGAAGTCACACGGATTTAGATCAGGTGATCGGGACGGCCAGGCTGTAGGCAAATGGCGGCTGATAATTCTAGCATTTCCGAAATGGCGGTTCAGCAGCTGCTTATATGTATTTTCAATGTGCAGATGTGCGCAATCTTGCAAAAAAAATGATCCCATCCACACATCCACGCTATTGGAGAGCTGGAATGATGTGGCTGCGCAAAAGAGACTCATAGCGCTTACCAGTGACGGTACAGGTAACAGGACCGGAAGGACCTGCCTCCTCGAAAAAATATGGCCCTATGATAAATGATGCCGTATACCCACACCACACAGTGACCTTTTCATGATGAAGTTGTGCTGGTTGATTTGCATGTGGATTTTCCGTTTCCCACATTCGACAATTATGTGTATTGACATATCCTGTCAGATGGAAGTGGGCTTCGTCTGTCTACAAACTCTTCCACGGCCAATCATTGTCCACTTCCATGCGAGAAAGAAATTCTAAAGCGAAGATCTCTCTTGCTGGCAGGTCAGCAGGAAGCAACTCGTGCACATAGGTAATATTGAATGGATAGCTAAGAAGGAGGTTTCGTAGGATTTTTCGCACCGTGCTCACGGGTATGTCCAATGTTCGGGCAATTCTCCATGCACTACACGTTTTCACACCACCACTCGTCTCCTTTTGCATTGCTGTGGCCACTGCTTCCACTGACATCGAATCAATTTGTTTCCTCCCTCTACCAGGTTGCACACAAAAAGCACCCGTCTTTTTTAATTTCCAAATCATTTTCTCCAGACCCACGGCAATCATCGGACCAACGCCTATTTTCAAACCCCTTAGTGTCCGGAACTTCTGCAGAGCGTCGTGTGACCAGTCAACACTGTTGTAATACAGCTTTACAAGCAGAGCGCGACCCTGCATTGAGGCAGTAATGGCAAACGTCGCAGATGCGAAAGGGGGAAAAGCCGTGCACCCGGCGTGTTTATACGAATTTCAATCGATCGTACGCATGACAGGTATTTCCATTTACGTATTCTGACGCATACAGCGCCATCTATTGATCAATTTGCATAATTATTTTTTCTTCTGCCATACGTTTTCCCCCTTCTCCTATAATATTCCGTTGCAATTTGATGTCATTCTGACCAGTGGTGTTATTTCTACAGCGTTTTGAAAGTTTAACTTTATTTATAATCACTTTTTTCAAGTTTGCTGACACCATTTCTTGCGGGCGGCTTGCATTTTCTGGCGTAACGACCTGCTAATTAACTCGGAAACGGCGCAACGTATCGGATATTTTTCTGAACATTTATTTCTCAGTACATCCTACCCTACAACACCCTTAAAAGCTCTTCACGTACTTTCTGTCTATCCTGTGTATAGGCAGGTGAAGTCGCGGACGTAAAGTTAGTTGTCTCTAAAGATTTGTCTTCATCAGGAAAGCAATTGACTGTCAAATAAGTAACAGGATCACGCAGATATAAGCGATATACGAGGGCTGTCCAGAAAGTAAATTACGATTGATCGCGAAATGAAAATCACAGTCAAAATCAGAAATGTTTCATTTGTAACAGTTAGCTACACCTTTCAGCTACTTCTCTACGTAGTCGCTGTTCGGACTCAGTCATTCGTCGTAGTGTTGTACCAACATTCCAATACCCTCATCATAGAAGGCAGCCGCCAGTGCTTTCCGCCAATCCTCTACGCTGGCCTAAAGCTCGTTGTCTGTGCCAAAATTTTGTCTTCATAGCCAGCGGTTCGTTTGAGCAGAGATGAAACTCAGTGGGAGACAATTACGGGCTGTATTGTGGGTAACCAAACATTTACAATTGAAACGTTGCAGGAACATCTTCATTGCCCCTGCAGAATGACGCTGAGAATTTTCTTGAAGAAGAAACCGCACTACAGTTGTGTAATGTAGGTTGCATAGCTTCAGGGGAAAGTTCTCACCAGGCCCTCGTACTTGGCGGGAGACACTATTTTCTATAACATGTTTACGCACTCACTAAGAGCTCAGGAATGAAAAGAGCGACATAATTCTACCTAGAGTCATACTAGAGACACTGCCCAACACATCTTTGCAAAGCTTTATCGGATTCATAGTCGTTTCCATTTCGCGACCGATCGTAACTTACTTTCTGGACAGCCCTCGTACTACCCATTGCAACTAGAAACTACACTGGCTCCAATGATGACGCGTCATCTGCAGCGTATTTCTTTTTCGTAACGATGAATAATACGGAATATACACCTGTAGGGTTTCTCGGTGTCACGTGTCCGCTTCGACACTTTACTGAATGCGTAACCCCTAACTGCTTTAATGTTTTTGAAAAACTTGTTGATTTCCACAGCCTCATTGATGGCTGAGGCGCAATAGATTGAGCTGTGGACTAGAAGCCGTTTCTGCTATAACGGTATCTCGTACTTATGCGTTAGATGTCTGCACGTTATGTGTCTCTGATGTTTGGTACAGCGCCGGAAAGCAGTTCCAATAGACTATCTCAAGTAGTTATTGCTGTCCTCACTAAGAATACCGTAAACACCAGGAACTTTGATGACATGATTATGATTCACAGGATGCAACATCTCTGAGATTCTCAAACGGCCGAAAGACGATCTTCATTTCGTGTCTGTCCAAGATACGTCTTTTTACTTGAAGTTTCTCCATAAACGGAAGGAACATCGTGTGCTGATCTTCTACTATTTTACTGGATTTAGATCATCGCTTTCTGGAAAGTGCTAACTTGATTTCGTATATCTGATAGTCATTATTTCTGTGATCAGATGACTCCTTGATGCACACTGTTCAGCGCCGTTATCTTTTGGGCAGGTTGACCGAAACTGTGCCTGTTGAAATACCTGTCCGTGTGGATTTGTTTGCAATACACGGAGTTCAAATGGCTCTGATCACTATGGCACTTAACGTCTGAGGTCATCAGTCCCCTAGAACTTAGAACTACTTAAACCTAACTAACCTAGGGACATCACACACATCCATGCCCGAGGCAGGATTCGAACCTGCGACCTAGCAGCAGCGCGGTTCCTGACTGAAGCACCTAGAACCGTTCGGCCACAACGGCCGGCGATACACGGAGTGCCCCAGTCGACCGTCTAACTTCCGCTCAATACGACGACTGCGAAGGATAGCTTTTCTTCCTTCGGCCTTTTCCCGTTAATATTTATGTTGCGATGTATACTCCTTAAATATTCAGCGAACTGCTGCAATGTTCCCATGCCTTGCGCTGAAATCAGAAAAGGCCCTCCTCATTTTTAACTTTAATGCGAGACTGTGTAGCAACTTTTTGTGGTGCTCGTTTTCCGGAGTAGTGACTGGATTTGTCTTTTTTAAACCTGTGTTACTGTTGCAGAGCGTGAATTAGTCGTACAAAAGTAGTGACAGTTTGAACCCTGTTTTATTGGTCAAAACAAGGCTAGCGACCCTTTTTATTACACTGATTTAAATGTAAGGCACTGCGGGTTCTGCCACCAAACTACGTCAACTATGACGTCATCGTTGAGTCGTCGGATTTCTCCACATCGTCCCCCCTACAAGTAAATCTGCTGATCAATACGTAGCGTAATTCATCTCGCATACCACACGTTGGTTAGAGAGTATGGATTCTGCCTGCAGATGCGGAAGGGACTTCGCATGACGCCACGGAATTAGGTAGGCAGTGCGGGTTCTGGCATCAAACTACGTCAACTATGACATCATCGTTGATTTCTCCACATCGTCCCCCCCTCCACGTCCCTGACGTAGCCCAGTTTACCTGTGTATTAAAAGGGAGAAAATTCAGATTTCGGGGGGATATTCAAAAATTTACGAGAAATTCAAAAATAGCAGTGTTTTTCCCCCACTCGTATGATGCCGCTGAAGAAGTTGAGCTGTTCATAAAGCCAAGATGGCGTATTATTTTGCTGGTGTGAAATTGAGTAGGCTAAGTGTATTCTGGCGCATTAAGTAGGTCCCCAGTGATGTCATTGATGAGTCGTCAGATCACCTACTGCCGCAATCTTAGTATGGTGTCAGAATCCGAGATGGCTGACCAAGCCTAGGTGTTACGACAAAGGTAATTAACTTGCCTGCTAGGAAGCACCCGGACCGAGCGAGGTGGCGCAGTGGTTAGCACACTGGACTCGCATTCGGGAGGACGACGGTTCAATCCCGCGTCCGGCCATCCTGATTTAGGTTTTCCGTGATTCCCCTAAATCGTTCCAGGCAAATGTCGGGATGGTTCCTTTGAAAGGGCACTGCCGACCTCCTTTCCGTCCTTCCCTAATCCGATGAGACCGATGACCTCGCAGTTTGGTCTCTTCCCCCAAACAACCCAACAACCCAACAGGATGCACCCAGCCCTGGAGAGATATGTAAAGCTACTTATAGCAGTCATGTCATTTGTTCTAAGTGTGGAATCCCATTCAGCGTGTCCTACGTTAAGCAATCCGCCTCTTACATCACCATTTACACAATAGGCACGCTTAGTTCAAAATGGCCAAAAAGTATCACACAGCATCGTGTTATTTCAGTTCAAAAATCTGGACCCCACATTTTCACCAAGTCCAGCTGTGCTACACTTCAGTAATCTTCTCTCACTCCTCTGACATAGGACTTTAAACAATTCTACTTCGACACCGCTTACCGTAAGTTCAAAATGGTAAGAAAATCCATTTACCCCAAGTTTAAAATGATAGGAAGTCTGTCAAAACTATAGAGCACTTGTCACAACTTGAGGACAGAGTAACCCACTGATACGTCATGTATGGATATCATTGTCACGTATAGTAGGAATAGGATGGGGACAATTGCGCCGTTATTTAAACAAACGCGACACTGAGAATGGCCTCTTCCACAAAGTTTAAAATATGTTGATGAATACCACACTAAAAAGGTGACGGCGCTATACGTAGCCTTCAAACTGGCGTCCGTAACGGAGATGCGTTCGAAGCAGATAGCTGTTGTCGAGTTTCTTTTGGTGGAAACCAGAGCACTGCAGACATTCATAGGCGCTTGCAGATTGTCAACAGAGACCTGGAAGGGAACAAAAGCGTGGTGACTCGTTGGGCCAGGCGTCTGTTACCATTGCAACAAAGTCACTCAGACCTGTCCGATCTCTCGCGTGCCGACCGACAGCACACAGCTGTGACTCCTGCAATGTTGCAAAGTGCGGGCATTCTCTTAGGGGGTGACCGACGGATCACGACCAAACACCTCGCAGCAGAACTGGTGTCTCTGTTGATAGTGCTGACACTGCCTCGATAGCTGAGTGGAAAGCGCGGCCGAATGCTGTGCAAAGGGGCTCGAGTTCGATTCCCGGCTGGGTCGGAGATTTTCTCCGCTCAGGGACTGGGCGTTGTGTCCTATCATCCCCATCGACATGCAAGTCGCCGAAGTGACGTCAACTCAAAAGACTTGCACCAGGCGACCGGTCTACCCGACGGGAAGCCCTAGCCACACGACGTTTCATTTCACTCGTCCACCAGTTGAAGTACTCAAAAGTATGTGACCGCTGGCTTCCTCGCCGCCTAACGGAAGACCATAACGAACAACGAAGGACCATCTGTGTGGAATTGCTTGCACTTTATGAGGCTGATCGTAACAATTTTCTGCCGCACATCGTCCCAAAACGTCATTGGAATGTTCTTCCTCATCCACCCTGTAGACCGGATCTCGCATCTTCCGGCTTCCACCTGTTTCGCCCAATGAATGATGCACTCCGCGGGAAGCAGTCGGGGATGATGAGGAAGTTATTGGTGCAGCAAAACGCTAGCTCCGATGTCAACCAGTAAAGTGGTACCATGCGAGCATACAGCCCCTGTCAAAAAGGTGGCGTAAGGCTGTCGCATTGAACGGAAATTATACAGAAAAATAGAATTTTTTAACCAAAAGGTTGAGGAATAATATGGTGTATTGTAAGCCTGAATGAAAGCGACTTGCTTTCAGAAAAAGTGTTGCATTACTTACTGAATGCCCCTCGTAATTATGGTAAGCAGTTGGCACAAGACTTTTTCGTAACAACTATATATGAAGATAGGTTTCCACCGAAATAGGTAAGATTCATTGATTAGTTTGTCAGATATATGTGACAGCCTAGGAAAGAAATATACTGAGACAAGGGGAAGTATACTCCGCGATGCTCTCCATAATATGTTTCAGAGTAAGAATGTAGTTGTAAATGTAAGTACGTTCGCCGAAACGAGACATCAGCAGATGCGTCTACATATTTTGTAGCCAGATTTTTGCAAGCGTGATACTTCCAATGGCTCAATTTCTGCACGACGGCACAGTTCCATGTAGCCATCGCCAACAACCGTGCTTCTCTCAAGATTGTAGCCTTAGCAATTCATCCAGCCACACTTCACTTCCGCGCGACTGCTACGGTCGCAGGTTCGAATCCTGCTTCGGGCATGGATGTGTGTGATGTACTTAGGTTAGTTAGGTTTAAGTAGTTCTAAGTTCTAGGGGACTGATGACCTCCGATGTTAAGTCCTATAGTGCTCAGAGCCATTTGAACACTTCACTTAAGAGTCGCCCTAAATAGCGCGCAAACGAAAAATTCCTCGCAAGTTGATTGCGATTGCAAAGTGAAGGGGAAATTGGATGACGGACTTCAATTAAGCTATGTTATTTTCTCTGCGAAAAGCGAGAGTAACAGCTTTCTAGCTCTTTTATTAGGGCCGCGCAGCTGCCTTCCAGCTCGGCAATCAGTTTCGGAATTCTGCGATAGCTTTTATTGCTAACGGTTCGCTCCTCTGAGGATTCCTTCATATAACGTGAAAACCGATGAGCATCGAGCTTTTGTGAGTGATTCGAATCTGCTCTGTTGTAGAGCACAGTTTGCCATTAAGTGTAGAAGAATGTATTTGTACTTATGCGAGAGATGAGTGAACACATGAACAACTGTTGAAGGTGTAGAGGTAAAGATGTGGCCAATCTGAGCGCTATGGGACTTAACAACTGAGGTCATCAGTCCCCTAGAACTTAGAACTACTTAAACCTAACTAACCTAAGGACATCACACACATCCATGTCCGAGGCAGGATTCGAACCCGCGACCGTAGCGGTCGCGCGGTTCCACACTGAAGCGCCTACAACCGCTCGGCCACTCCGACCGACTTGGGATCTGGGTTCGTTTCCCGGTCCGACATACAATTTATTTTAATCTGTCATAAATCTTGTTCTCTGCTAAAAACAAGAGAAATGGCACCGCACAATAACATAGAACAATTAAGAGATCTCCTTCGCACAGAATAAGTACTAATTCATTGTCTCCGAGAAAACTCAGAATTTTAGCCACTTTTTGGTTCAATTCGCGTGTTGGAAATTTCACCGTCTGCAAACGGAGATCTGAACTGACAGCCGGACTTAGGAAGTCAGGTAACCACGGAATATTGCACTTGGACCTGACCACAATATCAAATAGCGAGTAAAGGTAGGAATTAATTTGCGGTCCTGATGCAAATTTAGACTTAAGGATAAGGAAAGATGTAAGAAATTAGAAAATATTTCAGAGTTATTTTGCGGAAGCTTGGGCAACGTTTATAGCCTGGACTACTTGAACTGACAGCCCACCCGTTTAGCCGTGCGGTCTAACACACTGCTAACCGGGCGGGAAGGCGTGTGCCGCCCCCCCCCCTCCCCCCCCCCCCCCCCCCCCCCCCATGAATCCGCCCGGCGAATTAGTGTCGAGGTTCCGTGTGCCGGCCAGTCTGTGGATGGTTTTTAGGGCGGTTTTCCATCTGCCTCTGCGAATGCGGGCTTGTTCCCCTTATTCCGCCTCAGTTACACTATAACGGCGTACTGTCTCCACGTACGCGTACACAATAATTAATGTACCACGCAAACATTTGGGGTTACACTCGTCTGGTGTCAGACGTTTCCTGGGGAGGGGGGGGGGGGGGTCCACTGTGAGCCGGATCGCACAATAACCCTGGGTTCGGTGTGACGCGGCGGTGGGGTGAGTGGACTGCTGTAGCCTGTTGTGGGATTGTGAACCACTGAGGGCTACGGCGGGGACGAAGCCTCTCCGTCGTTTCTAGGTCCCCAGTTCACTACAATATAATACAGCACTTGAATTGACAGTCGAGAAGTTAAACAATAACAGGACGATCACTGTTAAGAGCATTCATGCATGGTAGTTACTGTAGCATCATTCTTTTAAATTGCAACAAATGAAATGAAATTTGTACGTCCTCGTATGTGTACTGTCTACAGTGATATCGGCCTGCATGCGACAGCATGCATACCTGTACGAGTGCGTTCAAAGACGTAGCACATAAAAACGGGATTTTTCAGTGCTAATACCTCGGGTTCCATTGATGATTAAAAAAAAAGGGTCAGTATTGAGCAATTTGGATAGCTCTTGGGCTAAGGACTATTTGTACACAAGAGAAGGGTCGTCTTAATGTGATTATCCTACAGTACAGCGTCGAAGTGTGAATGTTACACACTTCCTCCTGCTTAGGCAAATGGGGCAATTCAGTTGGTTCTTTTTGCATTTTGATGTGGTCACGGCGGACTAGATGGGACATATGGGGGTACTATTAGTTCATTGGCGGTTCCTCGGAAAACCCCACAAAAAGAGTTTTCTTTTTTTTTTACTACATTTTCTCCATCACCTGTCGACCAAACCCCAGTCGATAATTCTAAGATGGCTATGCACAGCAAGTGGCTGAATTTTTTCCGATACACTCGTAAGATCCCAATCTCGGAACACCAACAAAATTTTCTCGATAACTTTATCCGTTTCCAAGATACAGAGGTTCAAAGTTACACGTCTACACATAAAATTCGTTATGAGGAGAAATCTAAATATACATAAAAGAAGAAAATTGCTCAAATTTAACGTTATACTTTATAGGCATTTGTCTAGAAGAGACAGTCCTCCGTCTTCAAAAATCTTTATTCGTTATCGAGAAAAACCCCCAAAAACTAGTTTTTTTTCTTTTCTTTTTGGGTACCAAAATCCAGCCAGGGATTCCGAGACAGCTACGTACAGCAAATGACTACAATTTTTGCGATGTACTCCTTGGAACTCAATCTCGAACAAACTAGAAAAATTCCTTCATACTTTTAACCGTTTCCGAGATATAAAGGTTCAAAGTTACCCTGCTTGGACGCGGTCTGTTCAAAAAATTTCGTAACATGCGTAATTTCGCGCCAATAGTGTGATGGAGTGAAATGCGGTTGGCATCTCTGCACACGCAAGTGTTTAATGTGTAACTGCCGGCTGTTGTATTGTTATATATCTGTTAGTTGTTGTTCAGCGCTTCATTGAGTAGAATGTTGTGTGCCACCGTTTGCGAGTTTCGAGACGGCAGAATTACAGGAGCTACGCGTCTGCATTAAATTTTGCGTGAAACTAAATAAAATGTGCTTTCCGCTGGTGATGGGGGGCACGTACGCAACCTTGTTATTAATTATTTTGCTTTCGGTTAAGAAATTTCGTTTATTTACAACGTGTAGAATACTTCATAATTACATATAATAACACCAGGTTGCCTATTACTCTTTTCAGCATCGCTAAAATAGTCTTTACAGGAAGGATATATAGTCCCTGATAAGTCGATTTCCTTTACAGAAAGATTTTACATTCCTGACCTAATCTTTGTGTCAAACATCTTGCCATAAAGTAGCAGATATACGATTCTATGCATCATCTTTGATACTCATGAAGTCTCACTGACCCCAGTCTTGCAAGTAGTCATGTGGGACCAGTCATAATAATTGGTTTAACAGTTACCACTTTAAGTTTTATGGTCCAATTGCCGATATGATATTTGTTTGCCAAAATGCCTTATTTATATTTCGATTAACCTGCTTTCCATATGCAAATGGTAATTAAAAACAGTTTCATACGACGATAGTGTAATACGCCTTCCGCTGACTTTAAATATCATGTTATGGTTCAAGTCAGCGGAACAGCCTCCATTGCACAAAGAACATGTGACAGCGTATGCAGAACTGCTTTATGATACATTTTCCACCGATAACTTCTACACAGTTTGAGAACTGCCATTCCATTCGAAAGTCAACGATAATACGTAACTAGTCACTGGTTGTTGGTTCATGAAGGGATACATGTCTCATTGAAAATGCCACAAATGGCAGAGTGGCCAAAACAGTAATTCAGCTGAATTCCACTTAAACATTTACTGACAGTCGCCGTAAGAAAACTGCACTCAAGTTGTAACTTTTCCATAATATAAGATTGTTCGCACTTAGTAATAGATATGCATACACGAATACCTCATAAGTTACATGTGCTACAGGCTGTATTAAACAAATATTCTGGTTATAAATACGCAACTGACCTACCAAATCAAAGGTAATGTTATCTGCTGCTGGGTTGCATTAATAAAAAATACAATTCGTCTCACTATTTTTTTTTTTCTGTGGTTTTCAGCCTGAAGACTGTGTTGATACAGTGCTCCACAGAAGTCTATCCTGTATTAGCCTCTTCATCTCTACGTAACTACTGCATCCTACATCCATTCGAATCTGCTTACCGTTGGCAAGCCTTGGTCTCTTCCTCTACAATTCAGCCTTCATTACCAAACTGACGATTCCTTGTTGGGTCAGTATTTGTCCTGTAACTAATCCCCTCTTTTAGACAAGTGGTGCCATAATTGCCTTCTCCTCTTCAGTTTAATTCAGTGCCTCTTCTTTAGTTATACGAGCTACATATCTAACCTTCAGTATACTTCTTTAGTACCACATTTTAAGAGCAACCATTGTCTTCTTGACAGAACTGTTCATCGTCCACGTTTCACTTACATACAAGGCTGCACTCCACACAAATACCTTTATAAAATACTATCCAATCATTTAAATTTATATTCGATGTCAATAAATCTCCTTTTCCAGAAATGCTTTCCTTCCCCCCCCCCCCCCCCAAACACGATAAATCAGTCTAATCTAAAAACCATAAATTCAACCAAATACCTAGGTGTTACAATTACGAACAACTTAAATTGCAAAAAACACATAGAAAATGTTGTGGGGAAGGCTAACCAAAGGCTGCGTTTTATTGACAGGACTCTTAGAAAATGTAACAGACCTACTAAGGAGATTGCCTACACTACGCTTGTCCGTCCTCTTTTAGAACACTGCTGCCCCGTGTGGGATCCTTACCAGGAAGGACTGACGAAGTACATCGAAAAAGTTCAAAGAAAGGCAGCACGTTTTGTATTATCGCGAAATACGGGAGAGAGTGTCAGAAATGATACAGGATTGGGGCTGGAAATCATTGAAAGAAAGGCGTTTTTCGTTGCGATAGAATCTTCTCACGAAATTCCAATCACCAACTTTCCCCTCCGAATGCGAAAATATTTTGTTGGCACCGACCTACTTAGAGCGGAACGGTCACCACGATAAAATAAGGGAAATCAGAGCTTGTACGGAAAGATATAGGTGATCATTCTTTCCACGCGCTATAGGAGATTGGAATAATAGAGAATTGTGAAGGTGGTTCGATGAACCCTCTGCCATGCACTTAAATGTGATTTGCAGAGTGTCCAAGTAGATGTAGTTGTAGATGTAGATTGGCAGTCTGCCTTTTATATCCTCTCTACTTCTGCCTTCTCAAGTCAGTGAAGTTAGAACTGCACTTTGGTTTCCATACATGTTCTAGATAATCTCCTGTCCCTGTGTTTTATCACTGATACATCCAGAGGTTCAAAGAATGTCTTTCAGTTAAGATTGTCAAAACCTTTCTCTAAACATAAAAGGCCTTTCTTCAGTCTGTCTCCTAAGCTAAGTGGTAGGATCAGTATTGCTTGCGAGTTCAGACATGTCACAGGACTCTTACATTGTGCTCATGTTAGTTTGTACAGCCTCCTCCCCCCCCCCCCCTACTCTCCTCTCTACATATTACTTCTGTGGTGTCTTTCCCTCTTGTCGCTAATATGGTTGCAGAGCTCTCGGAATGCTATACAACAATTTCAAACAAACAACATTAGTAGTTTTATTTCCAGAAAAGCAAATTAACAATACTTTTACTACATCAAATGCTGCTGGCGAGAGGCGACATGAAAATAACACAGTTATATCTATACACCTAGTCCCATGAAACACTTGATACGGATCTCACAGTTGAGCACTAATCACGTTGCAGACTCGGGCCGATCTTGTGCGGCCGAGGTTAGCATGAGCTGCGTTTGTATGCAGCTGTTGCATGTGGCGCGCCTGGTGCAGCGCGGTCCGATTCCGCGCACCATTGGCCGCCGATTCTTCACTGCCTTCTCTGGTCTTTCGTTTCGCCTCTTCGTTCCGGCGTTTATGGTTACGCCAGAACAACTTCCACCTCCTAGACTTCTCTTTTTGCTTAGTTCTGGCTTGCAAAATGAGCTCTTGACAGTTGCTTCTCTTTTGAACAAAGTTTTCTTTCCTGATTTTCTTATTTAGCTTCGGCCATTATATTTTCCAAGTGCAAAATCGCAGTTATGATTTTGGACTCTGTCAACGTCATTTTTTAGACATCTCTTTTCCCTATGAACTACTTTCTTTGCTGCATTTTTATATTTTCCCTGCTGTCAATTAAATTCAATATATCGTGTTGTATTCAAGGTTTTCTACTGTACCGTTTTCCCATTTACATCCTCTCCTGCCTTCACCACTTTCTCTCTCAAATGTATCCATATTGTAGTGGATTCCCTACTCTGTTTCAGTATCCACTCATATTGTAGTGGATTCCCTACTCTGTTTCAATCAGTCGTTGCCTAGTGGTCCCTTTAAGATTATTGAAAAACTCTGGATCTTAACTTATTCGGGTTCTATCTCCTTAATTTGCTACCGTTTACTGTCTCGTTAGTTGTAAGCTGCAGTTCATTACCAGTAAGTTATTGTTGCTCTGTGTCTGCACCGAGAAATGTCTTACAATTTAGAATCCAGCTTCGAAAACTCTGTTACAAACATGCATCTTTCTTTAATCATTCTTAAGCAAAGTGTTGGCGATAACTGAATTATGCTCTGTTCAAAATTCTTTCGGTTGGTTTCCCCTTTCATCCCTTCCCCGAAGCCTATCTTTTCCTACTATTTTCTCTTCCTATACCTGCTACCGAATTCCATTCTCTCATCACATTTAAAATTTTTGTCTCGCTTAACTACCTGAATAATCTCTTTTACCGTACATTGTTTCAACATGTTCATCATCCGTGGCGTAGGTAGGCATGTAAACTTCTGTAACTGTGGAGTCAGTGTTAGCTTTATGTCTATCTTGGTAATGATAATGTTAATGGCAGTTTAGAGATGGAGCTGGGTTTTGTGATAGTACTTCATTGGTAGTTTCAATAACTGACACTCACTGAGGGGTTAGAATACATGATATTAACATAACTAACATTGCGGATCAACTGTGAGACATTTTCAGATACAAATAAATGATTACCACGTAACACTTAATGTACTATCATTATAGTAAACTGCGTTTACATACTGGAATTTGCAGTACTAAAAGCTGTTATGAAAGTTACAATATGTTTCTGTTCTGGGGCGATCGGTTTTCTAAATGAAACAGTAAACAGTTATGAACAGTAATCATCACATCTGTTTATGTTGAATGAATAACAATGTTCAAATGTGTGTGAAATCTTATGGGACTTAACTGCCAAGGTCATCAGTCCCTAAGCTTACACACTACTTAACCTAAATTATCCGAGGGACAAACACACACACCTATGCCCGAGGGAGGACTCGAACCTCCGCCGGGACCAACCGCACAGCCGATTACTGCAGCGCCTGAGACCGCTCGGCTAATCCCGCGCGGCCGGATGAATAATAAAATGTTTGAAAGTGTATATCGCTAAGAAAATAAAAAATTGGTATGCCTTCACCCAATTTAGTCTTTCTTTCATGTAGGTTCACAGTATAGTTAATCAAACGCACCTGGAGTTTAAGAGGATCTCGTCCCATACCTCAGTAGCGGTGCGTCATTGGCTACCGCTAGCGTATGCCGCTTTCAATTCCGCGACCCACTGCGTCACCGCGGCAACGCTTGCGGCTGCCGTTACCGTGAGCCGCCTTGTAGTGGGAATCGGCCTTAAGATGGCCTAACGGCGTCGCTTTGATCGGAGATTATCTTGATGAATAGGGTTTTGTAGCCAAAAGACTGGGGAATAATATGATGTATTGGAATCCCGAACAAAACCAACTTGCTTTCAGAAAAAAATGTGTTGCATTAATTATTGAACCCCCGTTGTGTGTATTATATTGGTGCAATTGAAATGCCTAACTCCTTGAAGACGTACTGACGTGATGACCATGGGTGCACAAGACATATTATTCTTATTGCTCGCTTTTGTGCCATCGATATTTTCTGTCTAAGTGATGCGTTACCCGAGAAGATTATTTCGTAAGATATTATTGAGTGGAAATATTCAAAATATGCCGGGAGGCTGATTCGTTTGTTTCCAAGTCTAGAAATTACACGAAGAGCAAAAGTCCTGCGCTTAATAGTTTCAGAAGCTCAGTAGTTTGTTTATATATAAGCGATAGCAGTGGACGTAAAGTTGAACCCTGTGGCACTACCTTTATGATTTCCTGCCAATCACTAGACTTTTCTCTCGTTTCAACAGTGTTTGAATTATTCAACAAAGCATTTTGCATTCTATTTGGTATAGCAAAGTAGGAAAAATACAGTCTTAAATTGTTAGGTGATTTGGAGGTATACAGAGAGTGAAGTTTAGTGCACAGAGCTTCTATCTCAGTGAGTCTTGCCCGATTGGGCATCGAGCCAAACTGAGCTTAGATGACAGATACAGATAAATCATTCCGTGATCCTTGGACTTCAACTGTCGTGACTTGCGAGTAGTGCCGTGTCATTGCCTCAGTAATCCACGTTCAGATGTTTCCAGTGGGTAAGAAATCTGCAGAAGTTCCTCGCCAGGGCAGTAGTCGAACACCCTCTGTATCGCAGTAGGACAGTTCGGGTAACATGCGGTCTTTTCATCTTGTTTAAAGACAACGTCATGGAAATGTCGAAGATTGGGCACAACCACCGGCCTTAAAACTTCAGGAATTACCAACTATGCGAACCAAAGGTGGACATACTGTGTAAAAATAAAAAAATGGCTCCCAATACCACCACGACAGTTGGCGACAATATATGACGATAACGAATGTAATCTGGTAACAAGACAAGCCTCCACTCACGGATTTGTCCACCGTGATGATATGCCCAGGAACGAGACTCGTCTGAAGAGACGACTGGGTGACATTTCTCTACCCAGATTCGTCATTGTGTGCACCACTGTCGGTGAACATTCTCGTGCTGTAAACATGCCCGCATTATCCTTATGTGTATTTTCCATGCAGACAACAAGCGCATTTCCTTATTCGAGATTTACATGCCGTGGATATATAATCCTGTACAGCCAAGCGTATAGAATGTCCATCGTCATAGACGCTCGGTGGCGCTCGGATCCTGCATGGTGTGAAGTATGCTCTTCCTGAATCCATCGATTCCATATTCACATGGCAGTTGTGGGATGAACTCATCCGCCCCGTTGAAACCCGCTTCGATCTGTGCCACTCTGTTTATATTTAAGATCACTAATCGGGAAACAATTCATTTCGAACGTCAGCGAACGGCCCAGAGCTCCTTAATGCAGTTCGTTTTCTTACTTAACTTCGTTCATCACAACAGATGTTTTCAGAGAGCCAGCAACAATTCAAATAATGAAACCCAGCACCAGTTACGTATTTTTCCGTGCTTACCATGATGCGCTTCGAGTATTTATTCTCATTATTAAGTGCTTTTAACTATATAAGCAATTTGTGTGATGTTTGCATGTGTGTTTATCTGCCTTTCTTGCACTGTAGTCGTCTTTTTGAGGTTATACTATAGTCGTACAAAACAAAGCTTGGAATGTTTTTATATAGAAACACCGTAGAATTTTTGTTTCTCTACTTTTTGTCTACCTTTTGTCTACGTACAGCTACTGTGCCTCCTCCCTAATAATTAACACACATACATATCACTCATACTTACGAGAGTATGGCTTCGCAAAGAGTTTGGATAGAGTAGAGGTGTCATGTTTTCAGTATATTAAATTATTCACAAACCAGCATAGAAATATCCAAAGGTTTATTTTGTCAAATTTCCGATATCTCATTGCGAGAAAGGCAACACAAAAAAAAGAACGTACAGGCACGCACCATCAAAATACTTATGTAAACAAAAGTACTTAACAATAGGAATAAATTTTCGAAACGACTCGCCCAAGATGAAACAATACGTAACTGGTGCAGTGTTTCATTATTTAAAACATTATTCCCCCAGCGCGCCTATTTCCTTCTAACAAAAATATGCAGTGATAAAAAGAAACTCAAACTTACACGACACACGTTACACTAACCACTTTACATGACTGCTAACTAACAAACCTATTAAAATATTTAACTAAGAGTTAAGACTATCTGCTTCAACAAAATATCCAGGTCATTACATGACTGTTAACTAACAAACCTATTAAAATATTTAACTATGAATTAAGACTGTCTGCTTCAACAAAATATCCAGGTCATTCAATAAAATCTACATGTCTTATTTATCTACCTGCACCAGACTAACAATTCTCGCTTCGAATTAAAAGTATTCGCAGTTGCGAATACGTTTAGACGTCAGCTGCAGAATGAATGAGTGACACAGAAAATTTGTGCAGGAGCGGGACTCGAATCATGATTTCTCGCTTATCGCGAGGCGTCACCTTAGCTCCTTTTTAAAAAAAATAAATTATATATACTTATCAGACTATCAGTAACACCTCTCGATGTTTTGCTTTAAACAACACAAAGAAAAATATTACGAGTAACAGAATATTATCAGATTCACCGAGAAAAATATGTAACAGGAAAAAAGGAGAAACGACCAAGAATCAGCGGTCTGACAGCCCAACGCCCCGACCGTGTATCCCTCTCTCTCTCTCTCTCTCTCTCTCTCTCTAGACAATACTGAAATCTCTTCTCTCAACGGACTAACCCTCCAGCACCACACAAAGGATTGAGAAAAAAAAAATATATATATATATGTATATATATATATATATATATATATATATATATATATAGGGTGTTACAAAAACGTACGGCCAAACTTTCAGGAAACATTCCTCACACACAAATAAAGAAAAGATGTTATGTGGACATGTGTCCGGAAACGCTTAATTTCCATGTTAGAGCTCATTTTAGTTTCGTCCACCTACGCTCAATGGAGCACGTTATCATGATTTCATACGGGATACTCTACCTGTGCTGCTGGAACATGTGCCTTTACAAGTACGACGCATCATGTGGTTCATGCACGATGGAGCTCCTGCACATTTCGGTCGAAGTGTTCGTACGCTTCTCAGCAACAGATTCGGTGACCGATGGATGGGTAGAGGCGGACCAATTCCATGGCCTCCACGCTCTCCTGACCTCAACCCTCTTGACTTTCATTTATGGGGGCATTTGAAAGCTCTTGTCTACGCAACCCCGGTAACAAATGTAGAGACTCTTCTTGCTCATATTGTGGACGGCTGTGATACAATACGCCATTCTGCGGGGCTGCATCCGCGCATCAGGGATTCCATGCGACGGAGGGTGGATGCATGTATCCTCGCTAACGGAGGACATTTTGAACATTTCCTGTAACAAAGTGTTTGAAGTCACGCTGGTACGTTCTGTTGCTGTGTGTTTCCATTCCATGATTAATGTGATTTGAAGAGAAATAATAAAATGAGCTCTAACATGGAAAGTAAGCGTTTCCGGACACATGTCCACATAACGTATTTTCTTTCTTTGTGTGTGAGGAATGTTTCCTGAAAGCTTGGCCGTACCTTTTTGTAGCAGCAAAAGGTTATATATATATATATATATATATATATATATATATATATATATATATATATATATATAATTTTGAAATATGTGAAATACAAAAGCAAAAGTTCCACAACCGTGAAACCGAACAATTACCTATTATCACAAAAAGCAGGACGGTGTGTTGGGAAGGGTTCCCGGTATATTACAGTGCCGTAATCATCCAATCCCCTGGCGATTAAAAACAAGAAACAGTATATTGGTAAATGAAGTACGATAACGCAGCATCCGCCACCACTCCCAGTGAGCGGTAACCGTGTACTGCTGATAGGTACGAGGGTCGAGATCGTTCTTGCATCCCACTACATAGTGAACTAAATGTCCTAAGGGCCGTATAATCGTATTGGGTTTTCTCGGCTGGAATAGGAAGAGTCTGGACGTAGAAGGATATCAGAACTACTTAGGCTACCGGAGCACACCGCCAGGACCGACCCAAGCTTCCATGTATCACAGAGTGTCTACGTCCTACACTCGCACAGTTGCTGTGATTCCCGCACGGGAAGACTTTCATTATTATCGTAGCGGCCTTGTCTAGAAATGACATAGTATCTCCAGACACGCCATAGTACATCGTATAACACAGAAACTGCAAATACTATTTTTTGGTTTTCCTGGCAATCCACAAGACTAAGAGCAAAGAGTGGATTGATATTGAAATCATAAAAGTATTTTAACAAACGCTATGATACGTAACACTTCCTTTGTTATCCTTCCTTTTTAATTTAATTGGTCGTAACCTTTTGCTGCTACCGCGCACTGCAGAGCAGGATCAGAGGATAAACGTCTGTATTTGTGTTCCAGACATTCCATTCTCTCTTTATATAACAGCAGCCGCCGTTCGTTCCTTCCTGTTCTCTATTTTCCTCAGTCGCGAAAAATTGCTCTCCACCGTAGCCGCCTTCCAGGTTCTGGGAGTGGACCGGAGGTACTGATGGATGGAAGTTCCCAGTGGGTACGACAGGCACGCTCGGCTGGCGCTTACGCCACTGCTCTGCAGGCGGATCTGGAGGTCCAGGTTCGATACTCGGTCCCGCAGACTGTATTAACTCGTTAGGAAGTTTCGTTGTAGTACACACATCTCTTGCAGATAGTAACTTTTGTTCTGAAATGCAATATTTACCGCGGCTAAGAAAATATAGACTCCCCAAATTATGGTACAGCATCCGAACATAATAAAAAATTCGAAGCTAAGCGATATCTTATATAAACTGCATTGTTATTTCCACCCAATTGCAGGTGATTCACTGGGTGTACGAAATTTGTATGTACAGTTAAGGCAAGATGTCTGGTCCAGAATGTGTACCAATCAGGTTCCTTTCAAAGTATGTGATACAATGGCTCCATACTTAGGCGTCATAGAAAACCACTCGTTAGTAGAAAGAGCTGTGCCCAAAGACAGGAAAGTTGCACGAGTTACACCAATATCCAAGAACGGAAGCAGGACTAATCCTCTGAGCAACAGACCCATATCACTATCACTATTTGCAGCAAGAAGGAAGGAAGATTGCGTTTAACGTCTCTTCGACGTCGAGGTCATTAGAGACGAATTACAAGCTCCTGCTGTGTCAAGGATGGGGAAGGAAATTGGCCGTGCCCTTTCAAAGGAACCATTGCGGCATTTGCCTGGAGCGATTTAGGGAAATCACGGAAAACCTAAATCTGGGTGGCAGGACGCGGGTTTGGATTGTCGTCCTCCCGAATGCGAGTCCAGTGTTCTAACCACTGTGCCACCTCGCACGCTGACTTGTAGTAGGATTTTGGAACATAAACTGTGCTGGAACACTATGAATTACCTCGAAGAAAACGATTTAATGACAAATAGCCAACACGGATTCAGACAATATCGTTGTTGTGAAACACAACTGCTTATTTATTCTAACCAAGTAATGAATACTATCGACAGGGTACGTCAAATTGATCCCAAATTTTTATTCTTCCATAAAGCTTTTGACACCGTTGTTTTCAAGCGACTTTTAATCAAATTACATTGTATCGTCTGAGTTTTGCGATTGCATTCCTGATTTCCTGTCAGGAAGGTCACAGTTCGCAATAATTGACGGAAAGTCATCGAGGGAAACAGAAATAGTATATGGCGTTCCTCAAAAAAATGTTATGCTCCCTGTGCTGTTCCTGATATGCATAAACGATTTACAGACTGTCTGATCAGTCCTCCGAAATTGTTTGCAGATGATGCTGTCATTTACCGCATCGTAAAATCATCAGATGGCCAAAACAAATTGCAAAATGGTTTAGGCAAGATATCTGCATTGCGCAAAAAGTAGCAACTACCTGTAAATAATGAAAAGCGTGGAGTCATCCACATGAGCACTGAAAGGAATCCACTAAATTTCGGTTACACGATAAATCACACAAATCTAAAGGCGGTAAACTTAACTAAATATTTAGGGATTACAGTTACGAATAAGTTAAACTGCATTGATCACATAGATAATGTTGTGGGGGAAGCAAACCAAAGACTACGAGTTAGTGGCAGAGCACTTACAAAATGTCTCAGGTCTACTAAAGAGACTGCCTACACTACGCTTGTCCGCCATGTTATACACTATTGCTGTGCGGTGTGGTATCCACATCGGATTGACGGAGGACGTCGTAAAAGTTCAAAGAGCTGTTCGCTTTGCATTATCGCAACATAGGGGAGAGAGTGTCACTGATATGATACACGAACTGGGGTGGCATTCATTAAAATAAAGGCGTTTTTTTTTTTTTGCTGCTGCAAGATCTACTCGTAAAACTGCAATCAGTAACATTCTCCGCAGAAAGTGGAAATGAAATCAGAACTCGCACGGAAATATTTAAGGTTCGTTTCTTCCGCACGCTGTTCGAGAGTGAAGCGTGAACGCTCTGCGATTTGCAGAGTTCAAAAATGGTTCAAATGGCTCTGAGCACTATGGGACTTAACATCTATGGTCATCAGTCCCCTAGAACTTAGAACTACTAAAACCTAACTAACCTAAGGACATCACACAACACCCAGCCATCACGAGGCAGAGGAAATCCCTGACCCCGCCGGGAATCGAACCAGGGAACCCGGGCGTGGGAAGCGAGAACGCTACCGCACGACCACGAGATGCGGGCTGATTTGCAGAGTAATCATGTAGATGTAGATGTAGGTGAACAATTTACAATTCCGAACGGCTATTCTTCAAATTATACTTACTGTGTGCAACTTTCAGACAATGTTCAAGGCTGTTTTCTGACTGTTCTGCTACCAGGACATGTGTAAGGGAAAACATATGGCCCAGCCACTGATTGCATTCACTTCTGCCGAATGTTAAGGAGCGAAGTAGGATGAACCACTATGTTCCTCCAAGTGGTCTCTCCCATTTTATTTCTGAGTGTTGGTCCAACCACTTTTGTGACTATATCGTATTTAGAATATATACGCACTCTGCCAAACTGTGGGATATGAAGTGTGAGTAGTTTTTTAAGAAAGTGTTTCGACACGACACATTGTAGACATTCTCGAGGACACGGTTAAAGCATGTCTTGGCTTTTCGCTCCCAGACTTCAATTCTTGCAACAGTACGACTCTAACATTTATACAGAATTTATACGAAAATTTCGGAAACAAATGGTAATGCAACAACTCTTTTATCGAACATTGTGATGCATAACATCGCAGGAGTTGATCAAAATATCTACTGTGTATGGTACAATAAGGCAGCAAAAAATGGCTCTGAGCACTATGGGACTTAACATCTATGGTCATCAGTCCCCTAGAACTACTTAAACCTAACTAACCTAAGGACATCACACAACACCCAGTCATCACGAGGCAGAGAAAATCCCTGACCCCGCCGGGAATCGAACCCGGGAGCCCGGGCGCGGGAAGCGAGAACGCTACCGCACGACCACGAGCAATAAGGCAGCAGGGAGTGTCTCACGCGCTGGAGAACCTCCAGAGATCGGCATGCATTTACGTCTGCATATGTGGGCATCATCTTCGGGATGTGCTTTTCCATTTCACCCCTGTCTTCAAACGCTTCACAGCGTGTAACGATCACTTGCATTTAGATTAACCGTGGCAACGGTTCCGTCTTCGTTGTTGTCAAAGCTGAAAAGATCACAGTGCTTTAACCGCTGATGGTAAAATAGTCCTCTGCCAAATTGGTGCTAAACCTGTAGGATGTACGATGAAATATAAACCTGAACAACATTTACGGAGCAGTCTACATAATAGGAATAAACAACGGATTTCTTAAAAGTAACAGGTACTACTTACACAGTAGAAGTAATAGCCTGCATAATTTTGCAGTGAATTTTGCAAAGAACTGTGTTTCGACTGGTTGCAGGTAACATACCCTGGAACAAACTTCAGATACCTGAATTTAAACATTTCTTGCAGAAATAACTCAAAAGCAAAAGTCCCGACGAGTCTACTCTCAGGAAGAATTTCTTGGATTCTTGCTGTGTTAACATATTAGAAAAAGTCAGCGCTGACATTGCAAATCACCTACATGGATTTCTGCTAATGAACCGACTGATGCTGTAAGCCGTTTCATCACTGATCTAATAGTGAGCAGGCTTGACTCTGAGGCTGCATTTAAGCCCTATTTAATTTACCCCAAGCCTTTGGAGGCAACAAATATTTCAACAATTTCTAGACTCATTAAAAATGGACTTAAGGTATTGTAGTCAGATGGCGTAAAAGAAGGGAGGGTCTTACTGATGTGCATAGATGCAGCTCCGTACATGTTCTAATTGGAAAAATCGCTTATGTAATTTATCCAGACATAGTACATGTTACATGAATGGCTCATGCATTGCCGCGAGTGGCAGAGACAGTTAGACGCCAGTTTCCAGAAGTGAATATACTGGTATCAGCAACGAAGAAGGTTTTATTAAAATTTCCTTATCCTGTAGAACGCTACAAGCAGCAACTACCTGATGCAACTCTGTCTCCGTAGGCAGTTATAACAACGTGGGCAACATGGACTGAAGCAGTGATTTTCAACTGCAGTCACCCTGAAGCTGCGAAGTTACTGATGGAGAACTTTTCTCCTAATCCTGCAATGTCTGTGAGTGAATCAAATGGTTCAAATGGCTCTGAGCACTATGGGACTGAACATCTATGGTCATCAGTCCCCTAGAACTTAGAACTACTTAAACCTAACTAACCTAAAGACATCACACAACACCCAGTCATCACGAGGCAGAGATAATCCCTGACCCCACCGGGAATCGAACCCGGGAACCCGGGCGCGTGAAGCGAGAACGCTACAGCACGACCACGAGCTGCGGACCTCTGTGAGTGAATCCTCTCTGCACTCAACAGTTCTAAACTGCTCAGTTCAGTTTCATATATCGCGAGTCACTTCAGCAGGCTTCCCAGCAGTACCAAAAAGCTGGAGACTTCACGTATAGCTATCCAAGAGGCTGTGGGAATAATGGAATATGCAGTTCGGAAGGTCAGAGTTGTACAATGTGAAGTGGTGGATGTAGTTTCCAGCAAATTTCAATCTGTGCTGAAAAAGAGCCCTGGATACTCAAATCTTGTTGCTTTGTCTCGCTTATCTAAAGGTGAAATTGCAGAAGCCCCTAAGAATATTATTCCTACCACAAACCCTCTGTATAAATATGCACTTCTTGCGAAAATGAGCGATCTTTCTCTTGTCGGACAGACTACTGCGTATGGCAACAAAACATTTGCAGAAGTATATTATGATAACTGTGCATCCTTTCTCTAGTGCATTTTAAATACTTGAATAGGAGACACTTCAGTGTTTTTAGCAGAAGTGAATTGTTTAAGAATTAACATAGATATTTGACTTCCTACCTGTGAACCTATATTTTATTGCGAACAAATAAAATTTTGGATTTTACATATAATTGCTTCATTATATATTTGTTTACAATTTCATCAATTTTTGTTACATGTTTATGTTCATATTTCTTAATTTCATACTACATAAAATTCAGGCTCTAATTATAGCTTTCGGAACAGCGTACTTCTTCTGGACTTGACTAGCAACAGTGTCGGATGTCGACGAATGAATGTCGTATACTTTCCCCTGTGCCTGTCTTCAATTATTGTCATCACAAACCAGGGAGTTTCCCACACGTTTGCTGTATCAGAAGTTGTGGCGATATTGAGCACTTATAATGTGATTTAAAACTCAGAAAGGTGCTGTATGTACTATTACTGCTGTATTTTCTGTAAGCAGATATAGATACTAATATGACAGTTATCTGAGGAACCCAGTATCCAAATACAGGGTGGTTGCGTTAGAATGTCATGTAGCTTTTGCTCAGTCGTCTTCTGAAACCACAGAGGTAGTTACACCGTTCGTCCAAAAAGTTCCGGGACTGATTTTATTCCTGACGTATAAGCGTCGTAGAGGGTAATAACGAGAGCGGAAGACGGAGATTGGAATACATCCAGCGAATAATTGACGACGTAGGCTGCAATTGCTACTCTCAGATGAAAAGCTAGGCACAGGAAAGGAATTCGTGGTGGGACAGATCAAACCACTTAGAATAGTGGTGACTCAAGGAAAAAAAAGAATAAAGAAACGACGTCACTTCAAAAATGGTTCAAATGGCTCTGAGCACTATGGGACTTAACATCTGAGGTTGTCAGTCCCATATAACTTAGAGCTACTTAAACCTAACTAACCTAAGGACGTCACACACCTCCAAGGCCGAGGCAGGATTCGAACCTGCGACCGTAGTAGCAGTGCGGTTCCGAACTGAAGTGCCTAGAACCGCTCGACCAAACGGCCGGCAAACGACGTCAGTGCAGCAACTTTGAGATCAGCTTAAGGGGAGTTGAAACGCCTTATCCCGACAACGTTAAATTTAGTGACTTGGCTTCCCTGTATTTCAGGAACCACTGTAGTCATCGACATGAAACTTTTACAGGACATTAAACTGTATGTTCCGAGTCTACTGAACGACAATAATTGCATTTCAGCCACTGCTTTCGGAAATACAGCTTTTTATTACAAGGTTAAAATTTTGTGTACTTTTTTGTACGTTATCTTAACTAATTTTAATTATACGTAACATTATGTTCTTCATTTAGTTCAGTAGACTAAGGATATGTATATTATTACTCCCTGAAAATCTGAATACTCTATTCGAAGTGGTTTCTGAGATTTAGGGAAAAATGCAACAGAAAATGTAAATTTTCAGGAACGGCATCTAAAGTTTCAAAAGAGTGTAACTTACTTAGTATATGCTTATTTTGTTTTGTTTTCTGTCACTCGGAAGCCCCCTGCACTATACTGTACATACCCTCTTGACCTTTTTCCAAGTTTTTTGTTCTTTTCTTCTTCCTGGACTCCTTAGTGGCCAACTGTGCTGCATACTGTGCTTTATCAATTCGAACCTTGTCCATCCGTTCAAGTTCTCCGATGCAGTTTGCTCCAGGATTAATTCCCATATGCTGTAGCACTTTCACCCTAGAAATTTTGCCATCATTAAAAGAAATAACAGCATCACTGATCCCCCACTTTATTGCCTTCGTTCCAACAAAACCATTTTTTTGCAAGCAAGTCCTAGAAGATTATTGCATGACTCACTGGGATTTTTAATCTGACCATGCAGACACTTCTTCAGTAATTCAGGATTTGACAGGACTCTGTAAATAGGTTTTAGGATATCCATGACTGCTGCTGGGATGGAATGTTTATGGCTGTATGAACTGTTCGAATACTGGGTATTGCGGTAATTGCGTCATGAAGCAGGTCCAGGAGGGCAAAGGTGGTGTACTGGTTTTTCTTCAGTATACCGTTTTTTCATCAGTCAGCAATCTGTGGAAGAAGGTAGCCCATACTGCCGACTTCATTTTCAACAAACCATCAATATTATTTATAATGGGCATCCCATAATGCTGCTGTAGTTCATCAATCATTTTGTCTGTCAGCCTGCCTCTTATGGTTTTACCATCAGAAAGTTAAATGCCTCTCAAACTTTGTTTCAACTTCCTCAACCTGGTGCCCATCCTCTTCTGACCATGACCAACATATTCCAGTTTATAACACAGCAATCCACAGTCTTCTATATAAAAAAATTACCGATTTTATTAGATCTTGAAGTAATACACATAAAAATTTTAACATTTTCAACCGGTGTAGATTATATTAAAAAAATACTTCCCATGTGAGTTTATAAGTGATATGTATATCATTTTATTCGGAAAATTGCAAACTTTATAATGAGATAAAAATCCGAAACTATGAAAAAAAAAATTTCCTTCCAACTCCCCTTAAACTAACGACTGTGAATGACAAACGTTTATTAGACCAATCAGTAGTGAGCACGCACTTTTGACTAGTGGACGTGCGGCCGTAGCGCGTCTACGTTGTTGTGAAACATATCGCACAGGAGCAATAAACTGAGCGTCTATAAAGCAAGTGTTCAAGACATTCCTCAGATTGCTTTGAAGAAAAGTGTGTGGAAAGTATGTTCCGCGCACCTTGACTCCCGAATAAGATCAATGACGGGTGGGCACCTGCCGTGAGTTGTTGAAGTAAAAAACACGAAACATCTCTTTCCTGAAAAATCATCGCGGGTGACGAAACTGTTCAAACCCAGTATGTTGTATTCGACGACGAATGTTAATCAGAGACAAGAGCAACGTCAGGAGAGTCCCAGGTAAGTATTAAATGACCGCTATTATTTGCTATAATCACACATAAATGATCTGGCGGACAGGATGGGCAGCAATCTGCGTTTGTTTTCTGATGATGCTGTGTCGAAATTGAGTGCCTGAAGGATACAAGACGATTCATACAAAATATCTAGTTGGCCTGATGAATGGCAGAAAATGTAGAAAAAGATAGGTTAACGCGGATGAGTAGGAAAAACAAACCCGTAATGTTCGGATAAAAGATTAGTAGTGTCTTTCTTGACACAGTCGTATCGTTTAAATGCCTGGGCATAACAAGGCAAAGAGATATGAAATGGAACGAGCATCCAGTTATTGTGGTAGAGAAGGTAAATTATCGGCTTACGTTTACTGGGAGAGTTTTAGGAAAATTTGGTTCATCTGTAGAGGATACTACGTGTAGGATGGTGGTGCGACCTATTCTTGAGTACTGCTGGAGTGTTTGGGATCCGTACTACGTAAGACATAGAAGCAGTTATTGTGGTAGAGAAGGTGAATTATCGGCTTACGTTTACTGGGAGAGTTTTAGGAAAATTTGGTTCATCTGTAGAGGATACTACGTGTAGGATGGTGGTGCAACCTATTCTTGAGTACTGCTGGAGTGTTTGGGATCCGTACTACGTAAGACATAGAAACAGTTCAGAGGCGGACTACTAGATTTTTCACCACTAGGTTCGAACAACATGCAAGTATTACGAAGATGCTTCACCAACTCAAATAGGAATCCGTGGAGGGAAGGCGAAGTTCTTTTGAAACAACACCATTTAAAACATTTAGAAAAGTGCTATTTGAATCTGACTGCAGAAGGATTCTACTGCCGCCAACATACATTTGGTGGAAGGATCACGAAGCTAATATACAAGGAATTAGGACTCATACGGAGCCATATAGAGAGTCCTGCTCTCGCTCTATTTGCGAGTGGAACAGGAAAAGAAATGACTAGAAGTGCTACAGGGCACTCTCCGCCACGCACCGTGTGGTGGCTTGTGGAGCATGTATGTAGATGTAGATGTACCACAAAACCATACAGTGCAGAATGGGTCTCCGATGATATGACAAGACCTAAGGAGGTCCGAATAGGGCGAGCCTCTTGAACAGTTTCACATGGCTGCAACACCCTTACAAGGGTCTCAGACTGTTTCTGAGCACCCTATATGTTTATCCTGACGAGATTAGCACTACTAAGCTCATTTTTACGTATAAGTAGCCTTTATTCGTATTTTACATAGATTCTTCAGAAGACAATTGTTATAAGAAGTCTTACTAGTATGGAACACGACACATGGACATAGCTGTGGCATAAACAGTGGTAACACCAAAAGCTACAGCTATCTTTGGTGATAAGCTGAGTAACAAAGATCAGGCCGACTGATTTAAAGACTAGAGGTTCTAGGCGCTTCAGTCTGGAACCGCGCGACTGCTACCGTCGCAGATTTGAATCCTGCCTCGAGCATATATGTGTGTTCTGCCCTTAGGTTAGTCAGGTTTAAGTAGTTCTAGGGGACTGATGACCTCAGATGTTGAGTCCCATAGTACTCAGAGCCAGAGCCATTTAAAGACTGTGGCAGCAACGTACGTTTTAGGTGGGGTAGAACGAGAAGAAAATCATGTTGTAACACAAGAAATGAGGAATGAGAGGGAAAGAAATTAGCGTGGTTGCCTGAGCAATGAAAAGAGAAGGAATTGTAACTGAGAAAAGATATGTTTACTTTTCTGACAGAAACACAATATGCACTGACGGAAAAAAAATCACACATCAAGAAGGACTTGTGCGATATAAACTAAAACTGGTAAACGTGTTTCTACATATGAAAGATGCTATTTATTCAGATGTCGCGCCAGTCGCATAAGAGTGGAGCTGGTAGCGCTACTATGACGATGTACAGAGTGATTATAATTAAACTTTCAAAACGCTGTAGAAATAACACCACTGGTCAGCATGTTGTCAAATTGCAACGGAATATTATCGGAGAAGAGGGAAAACGTATGTTAGAAGAAAAAAAATAGTGTGAAAATTCGGCATTAGATAGCGCTGTATGTGTCAGAATACGTAAATGAAAACACCTGTCACGCGCACGACCCATTGAAGTTGGTATAAATACGCCGGATTCACAGCTATTCCTCCTTTCACGTCTGCAACGTTCGCCATGACCGTTTCAATACAGGATGACGCTCTGCTTGTAAAGCTGTATTGCAACAATGATGACTGTGCACACGTCGCTCTGCAGGAGTTCCGGACACTGAAGGGCTTGAAAAAAGGCTTTGGTCTGATGACTGCCCTGGGTCTGGAGAAAATGATTCGGAAACTCGAGAAGACGGGTTCTTTTGGTGTGCAACCTGATAAAGGGAGGAAACGAATTGATTCGACGTCAGTGGAAGCAGTGCTCACAGAAATGCTGGAGGGGACGAGTGGTGGTGTGCAAACGTGTAGTGCACAGAGAATTGCCCGAACACTGGACATACCAGTGAGCACGGCACGTAAAATCCTACGAAACCTCCTTCTTTGCTATACATTCAATATTACCCATGTTCACTAGTTGCTTTCTGTTGACCCGCCAGCAAGAGAGATCTTTGCTTTAGAATTTCTTGCTCGCATGGAAGTGGACAATGATTGGCCGTGTAAGATTTGTGGACAGCGAAGCGCACTTCCATCTGACAGGATATATCAATACACATAATTGTCGAATATGGGCAACGAAAAATCCACACGCAAATCAACCAGTACAACTTCATCCTAAAAAGGTCACTGTGTAGTGCGGGTTTCTGGCATCATTTGTCATAGGGCCATATTTTTTCGAGGAGGCAGGTCCTTCCCGTCCTGTTACCTGCACCATCACTGGTAAGTGCTATGAGTGTCTTTTGCACAACCACTTTATTCCAGCTCTACAACTGTGTGAATGTGTGGATCGGATCATTTTTATGCAAGATGGCTCACTTCTGCACATTGCAATTCTAGTTAAGCAGCTGCTGAAGCGCTATTTCGGAAATACTAGAGTTTCCAGCAGCCATTTCCCTACAGCCTGGCCGTCTAGATGACATGATCTTAATCAGTGTGACTTCTGGCTGTGGCCGGGCGGTGTGACTGATCGGTTCTAGCCGCTTCAGTCGGTAACCGCGCGACCGCTACGATCGCAGGTTCGAATCCTGCCTCGGGCATGGATGTGTGTGGCTGTCCTTAGGTTATTTAGGTTTAAGTAGTTCTAAGTTCAAAGGGACTGATGACCTGAGATGTTAAGTCCCATAGTGCTCAGAGCCATTTGAACCATCTTATTTCTGGCTGTTGGGCTGTCTGAAAGATGTGTTCAGTGTTCCGACTGCAAACTTAGCTGTATTGAAGGCACGCATTGCGCAACACGGTCTGAACGTGACCCCGGAAACACTTCTATCAGTTGTGGAACATGATGTTCCTCGATTTCAACTTGTTGCATAAAACGGTGGACAGCGTATTGAGCATGTTTTGCGCCAGCCACACGGAAATTAGTAATCCGATTTGATTTTTATTGATGCTTTCTATCCGTTTTTTTGGCCTCAGGACAATTAAAAACGACGTGTTGACGCTTTATATGCGGTGTTTGGAGTCAGGACAGTTAAAAACCGATGTGATTGATACTTTTTATGTGGTTTACGGCCTCTGGACAGTTAAAAAACGATTTTTCGCATCCGATGTGATATGATCTTGCCGTGGTGGATCGGTTTACATAAGTAATCACACCTGTACACGCATGCACACTGAGTATTACAGTTTGTTTAAAGTCAAACGTACACCTTAGGAGTTGTTACATGATTCAGTTGTCATTTGTAGTCGACGACTATTAAATTATGATGCTTGCAGCGCCATCAAAAATGGTTCAAATGGCTCTGAGCACTATGGGACTTAACATCTATGGTCATCAGTCCCCTAGAACTTAGAACTACTTAAACCTAACTAACCTAAGGACATCACACAACACCCAGCCATCACGAGGCAGAGAAAATCCCTGACCCCGCCGGGAATCGAACCCGGGAACCCGGGCGTGGGAAGCGAGAACGCTACCGCACGACCACGAGATGCTTTTTTTTCCACAAAGGATGGGGCCCCTCCACGCCCGCACCAACGTGGTGACCAACACAAAAGTTCTACTGTCACCTCCGTATGCATGTTAGTTTTGAATCAAGGCGTCACAGGATGCAGGCTGTGATGTTATCCATGCGTCTGGGTAAGACTACTCATTAACATGGTCCATCAGGAGATAGAAGTGGTCGAAAGCGATCGAAGGGTAGCGGTTGTAAGAGCAGAGGAAAAAAAGTGCCAAGGCCAGCGCCAAGGGAAAAAAACCTCTGCGACAGTAGGACGGGTAGTAAGGGCAGTAGCGGCTTGCTATCTGCGACAGTGCATGCAAGGTGTGGTTGTGTTAGTTCGAGGTATCGTGCATCGTTACCTTTGTCGTTGTTGGAGCTTGTTGCGGCGCTTGCTGCAGTTGCTGCGTCCCTGCAACAGTTCAAGGTCGTTGTGGATTAGTGGGCGATCGGTCATAGATCGGCTCACGGACTGTGTAGGGAGGTGTGTGTGGCTGGTTTGCGTGCTGTGTACAGTACGGTTTCCCTGCGGTTGCCTGTTTTTCGGCTAGTCGCACATCTGGGTTTCCAGTAATAACTGTGTTGCAGGGGCTCGCCAGTACTGTCGTGTTAGCGTTCTATAGACCATAGATGTTCAGTTCCTAGCCAGTAATGTCTTTGGTCTGTTATGCTTCCATCTATGGTTGTGGTCGTAGTTACCCAGAGAAAGGATAAACGGGTTGCGCGAGTGTCTCGTGTTATTGTACAGTCGTGTGGAGAGTTTTTGGAATACCTGCAAGATAGTATCTAGCCGGTATTCCCGGTGAAGGTCCACGATGCGTGTGTAGCGCGGAGCGTTGCTTATGATTTTGAGTACTTTGTTCTGTATGAGCTGCAGACGGCGCAGGCGAGTTGACGCAGCGTATCCCCAGACGGGGGCTGCGTACGTCATCAGGGGTCTAATAAGTGTCGTGTACATGGACCTAGACACCCTCCTGTTTAGTGTGCTACGCCTGTTAAGCATAGGGTAGAGTTGTTTGAGCCTCGCGTTAGCTTTGTTGGTCACGTGTTGAATGTGGTCCCCCCAGAGTAGTTTCCTGTCCAGCCAGACACCGAGGTATTTGACCTTCTCGCGGAAACGTGTTGGGCGTGTGTGTAGTGTTATTGGGTTGCAGTGCTGATGTTTGCGCAGTTGCTTCGGTCTTCTAGTGAACAGAACGGCCTCGCACTTGTCGACGTTTACTCTAACACGCCATTTCACCTGCCAAGGCTCCGCCGTTCTGAGTGCGGTCTGTAGTCGTGAGTTAATGTTAGACGGCTTCCAATCTTGCGCAAGGATGGCAGTGTCATCCGCGTAGATTGCTACCGTCGTGTTATGTGTAGCTGGGAGGTCGTTGATGTAGAGGTTAAACAGTAAGGGCCCTAGGATACTTCCTTGGGGTACACCTGCCTGTATACCATGTCGTGTCGATTGTTAGCCCTGCACGTCAGTGTTGAAACTCCTGTCCGTGAGATATGAGTGTATGAGACGTACGAGCCCGTCGGGGAACCCTGCGTCACTGAGTTTGCGTATTAGGCCGTTGTGCCATAGACGATCGAAAGCCTTTTCGATGTCCAGGAACACCGCCCCAGTTGCCTTGCTTGTGTTGTATCCGTGTGTTATGTATTCAACGACGCGGAGGAGTTGTTGTGTTGTTGAGTGGTGATTCCTGAAACCGAATTGCTCCGGTCTCAGGGTGTCGTATGTGATGCAGTGCCTGGTGAGTCGTTTTAATATTACCTTCTCAACGATCTTGCTGAGCGCGCTCAGCAGACTGATGGGTCGGTAATTTTGTGGGAGGGAGTGGTCTTTCCCCGGCTTCCTGAACATCAGTACCTTGGCCGTCTTCCAAAAGGCGGGGAAGTGTTGGTGTTTGAGTATGGCATTCGTAATGTGTGCTAGGTAGTCTACAGCTTTGTCCGTGAACTCCTGGAGGACACGGTTTTGAATGCCATCGTGACCAGGGGCCTTCCTAGCTGTGGTATGCATGATGGCCCATTTGATTTCTGCTGTACTAGCTTGTCGGATGTTGTTGCGCGCTGGTTGGGCCAAGATGCGTGTGACCTCCTGGTCCGTATCAAGTGTGAATGCTGGGTCTGAGGGATCCAGGTTCGGTGTGAATGACGCTGCGAGTGTGAGGGCCATCAGTTCCGCTTTTTCTTCCGCCGAATATGCTGGTCCGTCTGGCCCTTGTAACGTGGGGGTGTACAGTTTCTCCCTGGTGAAGTGTCGGGCTAGCTGCCACACGCCAGGCCGCGTGGTGTCTAGCCCTTCGAGTTTCTGGTCCCACTGTTGTGTCTTGAATGTTTGTATTTTTTCCCGGATTATACCCTGGAGCCTGTTAATGTGCCGTTTGAAGTGCTGGCGCCTGGTACGCTGCCAGTGTCTCCTGAGGCGGTTCCTCATTGAGATTAGGCCCAGGATTTCCTGGGGCAGGGCAGCACTGTGTTGTTGTGGCGTGCGGATTGGTATGGTGTTGGCTATTGCGTCCTGGACGGCGCCGGTGAGGGTTTCGACTGCCTTGTCAATTTGGGCTGTCTCGTTAATCGCGTGGGTTGGTGGGATGCGACTGTCAAGCGCTTCCTTGAACTGGGTCCAATTCGCGCGCCTGTAGTCTAACATCCTGCGTTGTTCCATGTTCTGCAGTGTTTCTTCAATGTATAGTATAACGGGTTGGTGATTTCGGGGCAGATCGTTTTCAACGACAACGTTGAGTGTCGTTGTTATGCCCTTGATGAGGGCCATGTCTAGCACGTCTCGCCTGTGTCCCCTCCGGTAGGGAATGTGCGTCGGTTCGGTCGGCGCTAGTGTGATGTAGTTTCGTCCTAGTGCATGTTCGTATAGTTTCTTGCCGTTGGAGTTTCGTATTCGTGAGTTCCAGTCCGGGTGTTTTGCGTTAAGATCTGCAGCGGCTATTACGCGCGGTGATATGTTGAGTATTGTACTGATGTCGCGTGTTTTGATGTTTTTAGGGCTGTTGTATACTGACACCAGTGTAGTGTAGGCTCCGTTGAACATGACCCTGACGGCGGTTGCCTCTAGTTTTTCAAGTCCAGGGAGCACAATGTTTGTGTGTTCTATGTCTTTGTGTATGATGATGGCTGTTCCGCCGTGACCGGAGCCGTCCGGTCGGTCGGTACGATAGACGCAGTAGCCGGTGAAGTTTAGTTGGTTGCGTGGTTTGAGCTTAGTTTCGCTCAGCAGTGCGATAAGGACACCCTTACGCTGCATGAGCGCGGCGAATTCCGCCCTTTTGTTATTGATCCCGTCTGCATTCCAGAACAGGATCTGTGTCAGTGTCTGGTTGTTTGCGATGGGGGCGGGGTGTGGTGTGTTATCCATGTATGTGTGTAAACAGTGTGGTGAATGCTGTTTGTATGGCAGCCCAGTACTGCCCGGGTTGGGCAGTCGTGAGCTGTGTAAGGAGTGTGGCGACGGCCGCCCAGATCTTGTGAAGGATCTGGGTGGTCGTGTGGCGGGGGAATAGTGTTTCCAATAAACCCCCAGATGTTGTGTTGGCGTTGTGTGTGTCGGCCTGTGGCTCAGTTGTGGTGTTAGCGGCCGCTGGTGCGGGTGTTGGCGTTATGGATGGGCTGGCGCTTGTGTTGTTGTTGTGTGGAACATTTTGTGGTGCCTGTGTATTAGATGTGTTGGGGGGAGGAGTAGTGTGTGTGCTGGTGTTGCTGGCTTGCTGACTGTGTGTCTGTGTGTCATTGTTTTGTTGTCGCTGGGTATTCTGTTGTGGTGCGCGCGTGTTCCCGCTCCTGTTTCCACGTGTTCGCCTACGCCTTCTCTGGGTTTTCGGTTCTGGGGCTCCCTGTGTTAGTGTGTTTTCATGTGTGTCATGTGTAGGTTCGCAGGCAGTGGCTACAGGGGGTGGGGTCGTGTTGTTTCTGGGGGCTGGTGTTGGTATCGGTGTGGGTGCAGTGTCGTGTGTTGGCTGAGACAATTGTGTTGCTGTCGCAGCGGTTGTGATAGGTGTGTGTGCTGGGCGCAGAGGTTCCGCGGCCTGCACTGCTCCTCCAGGGCGTGTAGCCATGGCGAACGACACTCCGTTCCTGACAGGGTTTGGTGCGGGCCTTGGTCGTGTTATGACGTTGGGTGGCTTCGACTGTTGGTTTTTGCGCCTCTGCGCCTCTCTGTATACGTTGCAGCCCCTGTAGTTGGCCGCATGGGCTTGGCCACAGTTGGCGCAACGGCGTATGTTTTCATGTATTAGTGTGCATGCGTTGGAAGCGTGATTGCCAGCGCATCCGCGGCAACGGGGTGCCAGGCCGCAGCGGAGGCCCGAATGACCGAACCGCTGGCAGTTGTTACATTGTTGGGGGACTTGTGGCGGTTCGTAGATTTCTACCCTTACGTCCATCCGCAGAAGGCTTTTTATCTGGAGAAGGCCGCGGGAGGCGGCCGTATCGGCCATCTCAACCAGGTAGTGTGGTAGACGGTGGTGGGAGCGGAAGCCTGTCATCCTGGAAGCACTTTTGCAGTCGAATCCAAGGAAGTTAAGCGCCGCTTGTACTGTGTTGTTTGGGGTGTTGGGGTCCACCCCCTTTACCACGTACTGCTGTGTCCGTTCTTCGGCGGTCCTGTACGTATAGTGCTCGATTTCCTTTTCTTTGAGGAAGATAAGGAGATCTTTATATTCACTGTTAGTTGATACGTACAGTGAGGCCCTATCCCCAGAGTACTTCGTGTGTAGCGTGCAAGGTGAGTGCCTTTCCGCGAATGTTGTGTTGAGGACGCTGAGGTCCCCGTAGTTCTGGATTACGACTGGGGGAAAACCAGTCTTCTGTTGTGTGGGCGTAGCTGCGGTTGGTGCTTGTGTGGTGTTGCTGACCGCAGGTCGGGTCGTGTTTGTTGTTGTATTGGCGTTCCTAACATGAAGCGCGGGTTTTGGTGTAGGTAGCAGCGCCTTTCGGCTACCTTGCGAGTGTGGTTGCTCGCTTGTTTGCGTGGTGTTTCTTTGTTTGCGTCGTGGGCCCTCCATCTGCCAGGGCCCAGTGTAGTGTTGTTCTGTGTCCGCATCTGCGGCTGCCGGTTCCGCCGTTGGAGTCGGTTGCCGCAGTGGGACAGTGGTGCATGAGTCACCAGATGCAGGTGAATGTAATGTTATGTGCAGTGTACTTGACCGCGTGGGGGACTCACTTGTGCCGCAGAGGTCGGTTATCAATCGACGCTGGCTCAGCAGTTCCTGCGCTTGCGCAGCGATCTGCCGGTCCTTGTCGGCCAACACCTCCTCAACGGCGGCAAGCGGGACGCTGACGTCGAAGGGGGACAGCCGACTCTCGCGCCTCTTTAGCTGTAGCCTTGCTGCGGGTTAGGGCGGGGGAAACACCGGCGGAATCTGCCATCGTGTGTTTGCAGGAGCTTTATTTGGTATGGGTGGGCACGACAATTATGCTTTTTCTGAAAAGAAAAGGCTAATAGTAGGTCCTACAGAAGAGGGGGAATACCCTACGGCCTACCGTGCGCCGTTGGTGCAGTGGCGCGGCACCTAAAGGAGGTGCGGAGGAAGAGAAGTGGCCTACAGTACGCGGGGTGGTCCGACGTGAACGGGCCCCTGGCACTGATCAACCCTAACAAAGAACGAGAGAGTCTCGCTAGGTTTGTAACCGAAGTTACGGGTTACTGTGAGTCAGTGACTCTTGACGACAATAGAGCTTCTCCGCGAGCTACGCGGCTTCTCGACGAAAGGGAGCAAGCTCAACCTTCCGCCGATCCACCGAGCGCTACTGGCGCCTCGAAAGGAACTCTCTGTAGAGCAGAGCGGTCAGCGAGGCCTAAACCCCAATAGCTACCGTTGCACCGGCCATCACCGGCTGAGAGCTCCTTCCGCTACGACGGCAGGAGCGCGTCTTCCTGCGACCACGAGATGCGGGCGCAGCGCCATCTATTACTACATTTTGTAACTATTTATTTTTCTTCTGCCTTACTTTTTCCCCCTTCTCCGATAATATTCCGTTGCAATTTGACGTCATTGTGACCTGTGGTGTTATTTCTACAGCGGTTTGAAAGTTTAATTATATTCACCATGTAAATCAGCTTTACTTTAAATAGACGCTGAAACGCCTGTGAGCCTTAGCTACCTTTGAGACTAGACATGGTGAATTGATGTTAGCCAAGATTGTCTTCAAGGCAACAAAGTTGCATTAGCAACACCTCATTGAGTTTGAACAACGTTGTGTAATAGGGTTACGAGAAGCTAGATGTTCCTTATGCAAATCTGAAGAAACAGTTGGCAGGACTGTAGCCGCTGTATATGATTGCTTGCATCTGTAGTCACGAGAATGAACGGTCGCAAAAAGATCGGGCTCTGGGCGCAAGAGGGAAAACCGTCGTGTTCGGCGTATGACTCTGGCGCATGGTACCTAAACCTGCAGCAGCAACTGGAGCAGCAGTTGGCAACACTGTGATACAATAAACTGCGACAAATGGGTTACTTCAAGGACAGCTCCTAGCCAGACCCCAAACCACCGTCATTTGTGACTTCAATGGTGTCAATCTAGAACTCGTTGGGGAACGGGGTGTACGTCTACTGCATTTTCTGATGAAAGCTGGTTCTGCCTCGGTGCCATTGATGGTCTTGTATTGGTTAGGAGGAGGCCAGCTGAGGGTTTGCTACCAACGTATCTGCGTGCTAGGCACACTGGACCTACACCTGGAATTCTGGTCTGGGGTGATATTTCGAATGACCACCGGAGCACTCTTGTGGTTAACACACGCACCCTAACTGCAGATCTGCACGTCAGTATGATGATTCGATCTGCTGTGACGCCATTCATAAACACCATTCCAGAGGGTATTTTCCAGAAGAATAACGCTCGCCCACATAGTACTGTTGCAATCCAACATGTTCTACAGAGAATTGACATGTTGCCTTAGCCTGCTCGATCACCAGCTGTGTCTCCAATCCAACACATACGGTACATCATCGGGTGACAACTCCAGCGTCATCCACCATTGACTGTAACTGTACTGACTGACCAGGTGCAACAGGCATGGAACTCCAACCCGCATCTGACATCTCGCACCCGTACAACACAATGCATGCACGTTTGCATGCTTGCAGTCAACATTCTGGTTGTTACACCGGTTATTAATGTACCACCGTTTCACATTTTCAATGGCTTACCTCGTGGTTACATTTACCCGTGATCTTGCAATGTTATTCACATAAATACGTTACCTAAATGTGGACCAGAAATTTCATTTTTTGAAATGGGTCTACCTTCCCATTCCGATATGAAATTTCTTCCTCATGTCAGCATCCTCTGAAGAGGTCTTTTAGCTCGAATTTTTAACTTTATGGACTTTATACTGTTATATTTATACCCAGTTCCAGTAGCAAACTACCTTTTATGAAATTAGTACAAATGAGTTTACTAGCTCAGATTAAATTTCTCTCTCTCTCTCTGTCTCTCTCCCTCTAAACATACGCTTATTTTATCCACGGTGGGTTTAGAACGCAGGGAATGTTTTCGGAAATATCGCTGAAAAAAAGTAAACTTAAACCAGCCACATGTTTATACTTCAAGATTTAACCAACGTTACTAGTTCCGGGCCTAGGTCTATCATCAGACGGCAGCGAGGACATATAAATTTCACATTCTTGTCTTATACACTGAAGCGCCAAAGAAACTGGTATAGGCATGCATATCCAAATATAGAGATATATAAAGGGGCAGAATACGGCGCTGCGGTCGGCGACGCCTATGTAACACAACAAGTGTCTATCGCTGTTGTTCGATCTGTTACTGCTGCTACAATGACAGGTTATCAAGATTTAAGTGAGTTTGAACGTGTTGTTATAGTCGGTGCACCAACGATGGGACACAGAATCTCCAAGATAGCGATGAAGTGGGGATTTTCCCGTACGACCGTTTCACGGGTGTACCGTGAATATCAGGAATCCGGTAAAACATCAAATCTCCGACATCGCTGCAGCCGGAATAAGATCCTGCAAGAACGGGTCCAACGGCGACTGCAGAGAATCGTTCAACATGACAGAAGTTCAACCGAACCATTCAAAGAAACATCGTCGATATGGGCTTTCGGAGACGAAGGCCCACTCGTGTACCATTGGTGACTGCACGACGCCTGGGCCGTCAACACCGACATTGGACTGTTGATGACTGGAAACATATTGTGTGGTTGGACGAGTCTTGTCTCAAACTGTTCTTTGTTTAAACACTTCCTCTGGCTACCAAACTCCCCAGACATAAACATTATTGAGCATATCTAGGATACCTGGCAACGTTCTGTTCAGAAGAGATCTCCAACCGCTCGTACTCTTACGGATTTATGGACAGAACCGCAGGATTCATGGTGTCAATTGCCTCCAGCACTACTTCAGACATTAGCCGAGTCCAGGCCACGTCGTGTTGCATCACTTCTGATGCTCCCGGGGGACCCATACGAAATTAGGCAGGTGTACCAGTTTCTGTGGCTCTTCAATGTATATTAGCAGCTGAGAGGATAAGCCATTTGTTAACACTCCAACTTTGAGATTTCGTGACATGAACTGTGCAGTCCTGTTGCACCACTTACTCTTGAAAATTTTTCTCTCCCCTATTTCTTAAAAGCCGCAATGTTTATACACAGTGATCATTTAAAATGATAGCATAACTTGAGAGCAAACCGAAATAATGTTAATAATATTGTATTCGAAGTGTTTTGTTTATAATTAACTAAAATGTAATTTAAATTGTTGTACTATAAATTTATTGAAATCGTGTATGAAATTAAACAAACTTTTCCAAATTGAATATCAGAACATGCAGAACATGTAGCCCATTTTTTGATGTATGTAACTAAAATCATCTCATGACTTTTAATTGTTATTCTGTAAACTTTACATTCAATAATGTATTCGATTGTTTTGTTTTACATGAGAGGAAGTGGCCCATGAGCCTCGAAGTCAGTCTTCATTACTGTCTTTCGGAAGCTGTCAGGCGGCCCATGTATATTCCACTTATATACTTGATAATCAGTCACAATATGTGACAGTAAAAGTGTTATAATCTGTCTTTTATTTCAAAATGAATACAACAGTAACGCAGAATTTCAGGACTTTCTGAAGCAACAACCCCCGAGGATATCAAAGCTGAGTATCTCATCATAGGGAGCAGCTAAGTTATTATGTGAACTTTCATGAACTGTGGTTGAAATTTTCTAGTTTTACTCGTCTTCGTACTTGAGAATGGTGAAGACCCAAACTATTAAGTTGCTCCGATGGTATGATTGAGAATTAACTATTACCACTGTCCGACTATAGTCAGAACTTGAGAAACTGTATATTTTTCCTCACTCAGCGTCAGTGATATTTAAAATGCTTCCCTCGTCTCACATTTAAGTGTGGCATTTTATGTCGTATATTAATTATTTTTTGGTCTTGCAATTTTCTCCGTCAGTGTATTTTAGTTTTTTAGAGGAAATCTGTGATGTCATAATGAAGTACTGCAACTTTTTCTTAAATGAAACAAGGAACTGAATTTTGCGCTAGGTTCGGAATAACTTCTTCCAGAGGCGGAGAGCAGAAATGTTGGTTTTGTGGATTAGAACAATTAAGACAGCAGATAAGTGAGATGTTGCGTTGTGATTATGATGAGACGTCAGGCACCTAACCTCTGATGTGAGGTACTGGCGTGTACGCACAGTAAGGAGCTACGAATTAGGGTGTGTGATAGACACGTAACTTGCCTGGCGCAACCATCCTAACTGGGCGTACGAAGCAGTGACCTGGTCAACCAGGCGGGTGTCGCAGACGTAAAGCACACAAGCACACATTGTTAGATCTCTATCCACACTGCTCGTGCCTTGGATTACACCGCAGTAGTAGACGTTCGGTAGAGCATGTGATTGCAGGAGCTTCTGTTTCACATACAGCGAAAAGATGCTCCGAAACTTTTGGAGGGAAGACTTCTACCTGCACTTGGCGAAAGTATCTTTCGCACAGTTGAGGTGCTCATCGAAAGTTACACCCAAGTACTTCGCCGTTTTTTGATACGGTATTTGAATACTGTCCTGAAGGACAGTAATTCGTGACCAGTTGATTCCTGATAGCATATTAAAATTACTTGGGATTTATTCGTACGGAGTTTAAGTTCCAAATTTTTCACTCGTCTGAAAACGAAAGACGAATCGTCATTCATCTAGACGATGGCAGTGTTGATATCTTCATGCTGGCGAATTCACAGACAGAAAGACTCTTTATTAGATTATAACAAAATTTCAGCGATTACTTCCATAAAATATCGAGGAATATGTGTATATAGCAGTTCGAAGTGGAACGACCACATAAAATTAATCGGGAGTAAGACAGATGTAAGACTGAGAATCATTGGCAGTCCATCAACAACGGAAGTACACTGCTGGCCATTAAAATTGCTACACCAAGAAGAAATGCAGATGATAAACGGGTATTCATTGCACAAATATATTATACTAGGACTGACATGTGATTACATTTTCACGCAATTTGTGTGCATAGATCCTGAGAAATCAGTACCCGGAAAAACCACGTCTGGCCGTAATAACGGCCTTGATACGGCTGTGCATTGAGTCAAACAGAGCTTGGATGGCGTGTACAGCAGCCCATGAAGCTTCAACACGATACCACAGTTCATCAACAGTAGTGACTGGCTTATTGTGACGAGCCAGACGTTTTCAATTGGTGAGAGATCTGGAGAAAGCGCTGGCCAGAGCAGCAGTCGAACATTTTCTGTATCCAGAAATGCCCGTACAGGACCTGCAACATGCGGTCGTGCATTATCCTGCTGAAATGTAGGGTTTCGCAGGGATCGAGTGAAGGGTAGAGCCACGGGTCGTAACACAACTGAAATGTAACGTCCACTGTTCAAAGTGCTGTCAATGCGAACAAGAGGTGACCGAGACGTGTAACCAATGGCACCCCATACCATCACGCCGGGTGATACGCTACTATGGCGATGACGAATACACGCTTCCAATATGCGTTCACCATGATGTCGCCAAACACGGATGCGACCATCATGATGCTGTAAACAGAACCTGGATTCATCCGAAAAAATGACGTTTTGCCATTCGTGCACCCAGATTCGTCGTTAAGTACACCATCACAGGCGCTCCTGTCTGTGATGTAGCGTCAAGGGTAACCGCAACCGTGGTCTCCGAGCTGATAATCCATGCTGCTGCAAACGTCGACGAACTGTTCATGCAGATGATTGTTGTCTTGCAAACGTCCCCATCTGTTGACTCAGGGATCGAGACGTGGCTGCACGATCCGTTAGAGCCATGCGGATAAGGTGCCTGTCATCTCGACTGCAGGTGATACGAGGCCGTTGGGATCCAGCACGGCGTTCCGTATTACCCTCCTGAACCCACCGATTCCATATTCTGCTAACAGTCATTGGATCTCGACCAACGCGAGCAGCAATGTCGCGATACGATAAACCGCAATCGCGATAGGCTATAATCCAACCTTTATCAAAGTCGGAAACGTGATGGTACGCATTTCTCCTCCTTACACGAGGCATTACACCAACGTTTCACCAGGCAACACCGATTTAACTGCTGTTTGTGTGTGATAAATCGGTTGGAAACTTTCCTCATGTCAGCACGTTGTAGATGTCGCCACCGGCGCCAACCTTGCGTGAATGCTCTGAAAAGCTAATCATTTGCATATCACAGCATCTTCATCCTGTCGATTAAATTTCGCTTCTGTAGCACGTAATCTTCGTGGTGTAGCAATTTTAACGGCCAGTAGTGTAGCTTGCAAAACACTCGTTCGACCAATAGTGGAATGGTGCTCATTATTCTGGGTTTCTGTACCAGACAGGACTTATAGAGGAAATAGAGAAGATCCAAACAAGAGCAGCACATTTCGTTACAGGTTCATTTAGTAAGAGCAAAAGCGTCACGGAAATGCTCAGCGAACTCCAGTGGCAGACGCTGCGAGAGAGGTGCTCTGCATTACGGTGTGGTCTACTGTTAAAGTTCAGAGACCGTACACTCCTAGAAGCGTCAACCAATATATTGCTTCCTCCTACGCATATTTCGAGAAAAGACCATTACGATAAAATCAGGAAGATTCGAATCCACACAGTAGCTTCTCAGCAATCGTTCTTCCCGCGAACCATATGCGACTGGAACAAGACACAGGGAAGACACAAGGTGTCTTCTGCCACACGCCTTAACTTGGCTTGCGAATTATAGATGTAGACGTAAATGCAGACGTAGACGTAGAAGTAAAGCTGGAACTCGTCCCCACATAAATGACAGTTACAGGACAGAACCAACGAGTGGCCATTGACGTACAACGAGAATGACCCTGGACTGAACCCCATGGCACACCTGAGAGAACTTGTCCCCATCAAAACTTTTCATTTCCATAGACCACACGCTGCTGTCTGTTTCTCAAGTAGCTTTCAAATCAGTACAGCCCGCTGTATGAAAGTTTTGGCTGTCGCATTTTGCTACTCAATGCGTCAGAGCTATTGACGTCAAACGCTTTGCTGCAGTGTAGTATTGTTAATATTGTGGATATTCGTCGTCTAAGCTGAGTTTTAGCAAGTATTCAGTTTATCTTGAACAAAATGTTATTGGGTTTTGGATACAGTAATGAAAAACACTAATTGGTCGCAAATCACAATATGGTAGTGGGTTTTTTTCCTTAGCGATAGGTCGGGTGAAATTTGCTTTCCGCTGGGTGGGACATATACCAATCACGAAAGAAAAATTGAATATCTATGTCAAGCATGGTCCTAAGTATTTTCGGTCATGGCTATGCTGATACCGTTATGTCTTCACAAAGGTTTACCGTTATTACTTTCCTTATTGTGTCTAATGTAACATTTATTAGATGGAAAGTGTCTGTATTAGGTATGTTGTCTGTGGGCCTTTGCGAAAGATGGTGGATTGACTGAGTCTGAAAAGAAAACTGATTCATTTCATCAGCTGAGAGCTGGAAAACAGTTTTATATTTTGTATTTACGACACCACCGCTACGGAATTTCTTCCGCACAACCGCGACTCTGATGTTGGCGTTAAGATGTAACAAGAATGCCTAATTTTGTCATTCAGGACTAATTTTTTACCCTGCTTTTCAGCTTTCTGTGTCTTAGATCATCATTGATTCTTAATTAAGTTGCCGTAGTCTAAATGCAACTGAACTACGTCACGATACACATTCGTGAAGTTGTGAGCCTTTCATTTACTTGAACTAGAGATATACGCTCATTTCACTGGTGGTCAGGTGTTATTAGAGCAGTAAAGTCACAACGGTAGATAGCGAAACAAAGCTAACATATTATTATTTAACGAGTCATTGCAAACGAGAAACACTCCGCCAACAATACTGATCAATCTCTGAGCGTTCGTGGCTATACTTCGGTTGCACACTCTACAGCAAATCGATGCATTAAATTTTCATCCTCCCCGAGTGATATTCCACACGAAATAAAAAAAAATGATGTTCCTGATCGACTACGTGCAGTGAAAGACTTACTGAAAAGGATATAATTTCGAGTCGAAAGATATCGTCGAATCCTACCAGAAAAACTGCATTAATGATCCATATTCTACACATAATCTCAACTGACAACAAGGCTAAAGTGAAGAACGCAAAAGACGAAATTCGTTAAGTATTCTGTTGTTCGGATCATGAGGAAGACATAACATCATCAGTGGCGTATAGAAAGGTCTGCTATTTGCGTTCATATTCATGGCTTTGCTCTTACAATATACTTTATGACTTTAATAGAGATAAAAAAGATGTAATGTTAATACTGACTCAAATCTGAGTAAAAAACTTATACATTATGAAAAACACATTTTGAGTCATTAACTTTTTCTGTTTTTTCTTTTTTGTTTTTGTTTCTGTTATTTCCTTCTTCTCTACAGTAAGTGTCATCGATTCCGTCGCAGAAAAGAACGGGGTACAAGGCTCGGTTTTTGCACTCGAGTTCTGTTTGCATTAAATCTACACAGCGACCTACTTCTTCACGAAATATTCTCATCAGTGTGCATAAGAAATAAGTGCTTTGGAGGAAAGTCAAGATTTTCCATTAAGAGCCCGCATCAGACTAGCCAGCCACAGAATGAAAAGAAACTGTCTTACTTTGCAGTAAAAACTCCCGGAGTCGTTATGTCCTGATCTAAAGTAAATTGTGAGCCAGGAAGTGCTTCCAGAGCGCGCCAGTCGGCCCCCAAAGATTTTATTTCGCCCGAAGTTTCTCCTCGAAACTCTCATTCAATTATTGTCTTCAGTCGGGAAGAAACATTCCCGGCTCTGTGCAGAGACCACTGCTCTGTGTCACGAAATAAATTATTCTGAAACGAACCAAGTGTCGTAAAGGACATTACACTTTGTCACTGGGAAGGCAGTGTCTCGATCCACGTCCACTGGAGTTCGTGCAACTATTTAAATGTTGCAAACAGAGATTCAAGCCAGGGTTCTAAACACGACGTGACTACAAGGCTATTCCATTCGTGCACCATTACTTCAGTTCACCTCTCTTGTCACTTCCACTTTTTAGTGGAAGGCCTGGTAGTATCGAAAGCGTGTGGCATTGAACAGGAGCTCTTTTTGAAATCCAGCATTACTGACAGCATCTGTCATACCATTGCTGTGTGACCTATGGAGGAGCAAGACCAGTCACGGGATTTTGAATCTAAAAGACGGTACGGTTTGGAATGACAGCAAGGTATCTGTTCCTAGTGAGTTTTTTGCTGCACGGACTAAACTTTTGAGTGTTCTATTTTCTTTACAAGTACGTAATATTACATTTTATTGTATCTTTAGATTGTGGGCTGGAATAACGTGTAGCCCAAGTAATAACAATGGGAATTACAGAGTGATACGTTCGGGCTGCATCGGACAAATCAATTTCGGCTTGTACTTAACCTAACAGATAGAGTAAAAACTTATATTTTGACAGCTTATTTTTTTAGCTGATGGAAAAGTCAGGACATTAAATGGATTAAAATAACACGGAGAAAGCCAATTCTTGAAATGACTATCGTTGAAAAGAGTTAGTAATAATCAGTTCCAAGAAATAAATTAAGTAATAAAAGGTTGCGGGAAAACAAAGAGGTGACCATGAAACCTGTTTCAGCAAATAATAAGTTTATCCCCGGAAACATTCAGTGATAGACAGGTAACAGATTTTGATAGCCAGTTTATGCCTTTGAGTAAAGAACACCTCTTAAATCTAGTGAACAAATGTGAGGAACAATAAAATAGTGCACAATTTCAGGAATACAAAAAGTAGAGTCGGTGAAAGCTTTTGCTACCATTTTCTAAAATGACCAAGGACATATGAATCCATGAGTTTGCAGTGAGCAGTAGATTTCAGCAAGTCACAAGTTGACATATTCTTTGACAGACTAGATGATTTTATGGACGAACTCAAGTTTATAACCAGCTACGATCCAATTAAAACTTTTTTCAACAAAGATAATGTGTTTACGCATTGCAGTTTCATATCCGAGACAACTCTCCAAAATTCTGAACGACCATAATGCAAATGGTGCAATCAGCAGTCGCGAGGCAGTGTGCATGTCGTGCTTGAGTGTTGTTTAATTGAGCAAGTCTACTGTGTGCTTAAATACAAACAAGCAACATGTTTTCACGCATGCAGAATACCCAGAGACGTTGTTTGTCTACAGCTACTGTAATGATAGTGCCCTTGTGAATGTGGCAATACCAGAGACGTTTCTCTCAGCGACAAACTCACAGTGCCAGAGTATTTGCCAGGATTTTTCAAACTTTATGCGAATCCAGAACAGTACACAGTATACACATAACATACAACGTAAGACTGTCCAGTCAGTTGAGGAAAGAGAAGACATCATTGCCGTGGTACAACAGAGTCCCATCACCAGTACACGGCACATTAGCAGTCAGCTCGATATTCCACAAACGCGAATGTGTGGTACGTTACATTCTGAGGGCTTACACCCATGTGAAGCTTATGCAACACCTGCATCCACCGGCATCCAGGTGACTCAATTAGCAGATAAGAATTTTGTAAATGGTTGGCTGTACACAGAGACGTCATGCAATACACTTGATTTACAGATGAGGCTACATTTACACACAATGGTATCATGACCACCCACAATTCACACACATTTGCTATGGAGAATCCACATGATACTTGTGAAACAAGATTCTAAGTTAGGTTCTCACTGAACATCTGAAGTGATATGACTGATGACCTGGTGAAGGGCCTCTGTTTCTACTAAATCCCATGACAGCAACAGCATATGCACATTTCCTGATAGAAAACCTACCTGCACGTTTGGAAGATGCGACATTAGAGCAACTACAGTAAATGTACCTGCAACATGATAGATCATCGATTCACTGTAGAAGACAGGTATCCCAGTATCTGAATAACACATCTCTTCAACTGCGAATTGACTGTGTTGTTGTTGTGGTCTTCAGTCCTGAGACTGGTTTGATGCAGCTCTCCATGCTACTCTATCCTGTGCAAGCTTCTTCATCTCCCAGTACCTACTGCAATCTACATCCTTCTGAATCTGCTTAGTGTATTCATCTCTTGGTCTCCCTCAACGATTTTTACCCTCCACGCTGCCTCCAATACTAAATTGGTGATCCCTTGATGCCTCAGAGCATGTCCTACCAACCGATCCCGTCTTCTGGTCAAGTTGTGCCACAGACTTCTCTTCTCCCCAATCCTGTTCAATACTTCCTCATTAGTTATGTGATCTACCCATCTAATCTTCAGCATTCTTCTGTAGCACCACATTTCGAATGCTTCTATTCTCTTCTTGTCCAAACTATTTATCGTCCATGTTTCACTTCCATACATGGCTACACTCCATACAAATACTTTCAGAAATGATTTCCTGACACTTAAATCTATACTCGATGTTAAGAAATTTCTCTTCTTCAGAAACGCTTTCCTTGCCATTGCCAGTCTACATTTTATATCCTCTCTACTTCGACCATCATCAGTTATTTTGCTCCCCAAATAGCAAAACTCCTTTACTACTTTAAGTGTCTCATTTCCTAATCTAATTCCCTCAGCATCAGCCGACTTAATTCGACTACATTCCATTATCCTCGTTTTGCTTTTGTTGATGTGCATCTTATATCCTCCTTTCAAGACACTGTCCATTCCATTCAACTGCTCTTCCAAGTCCTTTGCTGTCTCTGACAGAATTACAATGTCATCGGCGAACCTCATAATTGACTGTGACACACCCATTAACATCACACGACCTAGCCCCATTACGGTTCTGTTTATGGGGCTCGTTAGAGGGGGATGTGTATGTTTTGAAGGTGGATACGTGTGAAGAACTTGTCACTAGCATCGCCGATGCTGTTGTCCACCAGGAGTTTCGCGGTTCTTTCGTTAGTTCGTGCGTGGCACACATGGAGTCCCAAACTACTGCTACCTGTTCTTCCTTCCTGGGCTGCATTTCCTTCCCCATCCCACTAGCTCCCTGTCCTCATTCCTTCCCTTCTCCCACCTCATTCCCCTCTCTCTGCATTCTTACTTATGTCGATTTGGTAATCCATCTGTATTTTTTGTATTCCTTCCAGTCTTTGTTCTCCTTGCCTTTTCCTTCTCATCCTTCCTTTTAGGCCTTTTAGGTCTCCCTTGGCGTTTTGATATCCACGTCTAAATTTTCTCTCCATAATGTGAGCAATTTTGGGAAGAACTTTCTCTTTCTAGCATCTACAGTGTGGATTCCTCTCCCCCCCTCCTACTCCTCTTCCTTCCCTGCTGTAGACCCCCTGCCCCCGACCCACTAGGTCACCAGCACATGTAGCCAGTTTGTGTGGTGGGGATTTATGTACTCTGCTGGCTGAGACCCTTGACGACACAGGGGTCAGACTTCTGATACCTGAGCTGTTGTCTCGTCATGGAGGCCAAGAAGTGGTTGCTTATCATTCTGGAGCAAGGGAAGCAATGTCTGCTGTACCAGACAGCCCTTGCTGTGGCTGGGTTGCACCCATGGGGATAGCTCCTGATCGGAATGGGTGGTGTCAGGGCAGATGCTTTGCATATGAATCATATTAAGCTCCGCTGGCCGTCTCTTCAATTGGTAATGGATCATTTAATGCTGCTTCTTATGACGCTGCGCCCTTCTCTTCGCTGGCTATCCCCTGGGAGGAGGGCAAGGTTCATTGCCTTTCCCCACTACCTGGTCTGCACTGGGACTGACAGGGACACGTTCACCACCACCAAGCCGTTATTTCTTGTGGACAATATCGAAGATAAGTTTGGGGAAGCGGATTCTCTCAGTAAGATTCGGCCGAGTTTGCTGTTGATCAACACTTCTTCTGTTGGCCAGTTCCCAGCTCTTGATGCATGTGACCATCTTTATGACATCATATTGTCCATTACTCCTCACCAGCCTTTGAATATGGGTCAAAGAGACATTTTTCATAGAGCTCTCATCCTTGAAACTGATGAGGAACTTCAGTGCAGTCTTGAATGACAGGGTAATCATTTTGTTTGGCGTGTTCAGAAAGGTCCCAAGGACAACTGCACCAGTACCAGCTGCTTTATTCTGGCATTTGAGTAAGTCAATGTCATATGTTTATCGGTGTGACATTGTGGGGTCATGGGCGAGTTGTGGCGCCCTGGAAATATTTTAAGTTCGGAGTTCGTGGCCACCGCTCGGACAGCTCGGCAAGCCGCGGCTCGTTAGCAGCTGCGTGATGCCGCATAACGGCCGGACTACGTGGTCCAGGCGACCGCCTGGCTGGGAATTCCACGGTGACGCTGTGTCAATGAAGGAGAAATGCCGGGAGTGCGAAAGATGGCGGACTATGTGAAACCACAATGGCGGACATTGCACAGTTCATGTAGAAATTAATAGTAGCCAGATGAATCATGATACCTCAAGAAGAAACATGCACAATACCATTATTTGCACGACGATACTGATGGTGTAATCAGATTTTCAATATCTTTATTAGTTTCAAATTTAGTATCTGACAATAAATTATACAAGTAACACCCAGCAACAAATTTCCAAAATCTAAACGGTTCATCCGATTTTGTTAATCGACGTGTCTTTAGAAAGCTATTAGTGTAAACCTAAATTGGTATAAATTACAGGTATGTAACTTTAATAGTACATGAGTTATTGGAGGTCAAAGTACTCCACAGTTACACGAAAAAAACGGTAGCAGCATGCTTATAAATACATTTATTCGTCTATGTCTTTGTTTATATCCGATATGTAATATTCATGAAGAAATTGGTCAAATATGTGCTGTGTTTAGAAGGCACAGAGACATTAGGTTACAGGCCTACTTTGTTTCTATTCCTGTGATATATGTTTATTTAATTTGTTTATGTATTTAATAATGTGTGTTAGAGCGTGTTTATGATCCAGCCGTAGGAATATTTATTTAATTTCAAGTTATTTAAATGTAAATCCAGTATTTCGAATGTGTTTCATTATGTTTGTGTGGTTGCATTGGCTTGAAGAGATGGCGCGAGTGCTCTAGCCAATGGGGAGACAGGATGGAAGCGAGTTCGGGAGAGAGGACGGGGGAGTACGGCACAGGACGGGTCTTAGGGCCCTTCCTGATTTTATTCGCCAGTTCCTGTCCCACTGGTCGGTTTGAACTTAGGTTGACACTGTTTTCTGCTCCCAGAAGACCTAGGAGAATGACCTTCCACGAGGCTTCATAAAGTGTCCTTCATTTTCTCATTGTTATTAATGGACTTATGGCTCCACTACACAGTTGATCACATTTGCTCTGTATGTGGATGTTATTTAGTATTTGGGATAGCCCCTCACTTGGTGAACTCTGTGGAATGACAGCCATCTGGCACGCTTCCATGTGTACACTCTCTCCTCCTGAGCCAAGAGTGATGCATTTTTGTCGCCGTGCTACAGACCATCCTGAGCTGGAGCTCTACCTCGATACCTAACACCTGACTGTGGTGCCCCAGCTCCGTTGCTTGGGTCTTCTTCCTGACAACAAGCTTACTTGGTTGCCCCATATCCTTCTTCTGAAGACTGGCTGCTATCATAAACTCAATGTCCTTCACTTCCTTGTCCACACCTCCTGGAGAGCAGATTGTTTGACCCTTCTCTGCCTATATTAGACAACTGTCGTGATTGGGACTATGGTTGTCAAGTTTATGGATCAGCTTCTCCAAACATGCTGCTCCTCTTTAAACAGGTTCACCTCCAACCTTCCTTGTGCCAGGTTTTAGTAGATGACCCTTCCATGGTTACGTCTGTCTTCAGTTTTCTTCATGAGAGTGGTTTACCTTTCGCACAAGTGCTGTCGATGGGCTTCTTCTTGATGCTGGGATCCCTTGCCTTTTGATTCACCGGTCCCAGCTCCTGGTTTCCTGTGCCATCACTATCCAGCTTCCCCTAGTCACCCCTCCTATTCTATTCTTTATATCATCCAGACACTGCCCACTATTAGTTAGGTTTACTGGTTGCACTCTGCCTCGTTTCTCTCTGTCGCTATTTCCATCAGCCCTGAATGTCCTCTTCCCCACATTCTCTGCCAATCCCTCCTCCCCCTCCCCCCCTTAGTTAGTTCTTTGGAGGTGCCATGTCACTGACTGCGCGGCTCCTCCCGCCGGAGGTTCGAGTCCTTCGGGCATGGGTGTGTTTGTTGTTCTTAGCATAGGTTAGTTTATGTTCGTTTAAGTAGTGTGTAAGTCTAGGGACACATTTGAACATTTTTGACTTCTTTGGACCCAGTTTGGATGGATCTCTTCCAAGGTCCTGAACCCTCCATTGTTTGTTTTGTCCATTCTTATGGGAGTTTCAGGATGCCACTGTTGCCACTGATGGCTCTAAATCTAACAATCACTTGGGATATGCCATCACACTTTCTGTTAGCACGGAACACTATCTCTTGCCTGCCGTGTGTAGTGTGTTGACTGTGGAACTGATAGCCATCTATTGGGCCATCAACTTTATGAAACGGTCCTCCCATACCCGTTTTATTATGTATGTATGTATCCAATGAGTGGCCTTGAGGCTATGGTTCAGTGTTTTCCCCATCGCCTCTTGGTCTCTGCCATCCACGACTTTCTATCTGATCTTGGCGATGCTGCTTGTTTGGTTGATTTCCTTGGCGTTTCTGGCCACATGGGTATCCTGGATAATGAATTTGCTGATCGTCTGGATTGGATGTTGGGTAGCCAGCTATCCACCATTCTCCATTATCCCTCTGAGGACGGATTTGCAGCCTTACGTAAAATCCCTTTTTGCTCAATCGTGGGCTGACTCTTGGGAGTCCAATAAACTTCATGCAATCAAAGAGACTCCCACCACATGCATTCTTCCCTCTGCTTCTCCTAGCGGGGATCTTCCATTCTCTGCCGTCTTTGTATTGTCCATACTAGGTTGACCCATGATTTTTTACTTCACAATGAGCTGCCCCACCTTTGCTAGAAGCAGTGATCCATATTTTGCTGGACTGCCTCGTTGTTTTGGCCCTTCACACTAAATATGGTGTCCTACCTTCCTTGTGTCAGGTGTTAGCGGACAACGCTTGTATGGTTATGTCTTTCTTCGGTTTTCTTCATGAAACTGGTTTGTCCTCTCAGGTTTAAATACTTCAAACTCCCTTTAGAATTGGAGTCCATCGATTTGCGTTGGCGTTGGCGGTGGTTATGGAGACCTTGGCCTTGCCTCCACGCCAGCCTGGCTTCTCCCCCCTTTTCCCTACGTTTTGTCTGGTCTTTCGGACATTTTTCCCCCTTTTCTTGTGTCTTCTTCCCCTAGTGTTGTTCCTGTTGTGTCGTACAGATATCAGGACATGTCAGTGGCTGTGTGGGGCCCCAACGCACGTAGCATTTCTGTGGTGGCCCTGCTCTCACTATACCCCTCCATCCCACCCCCCACCCCCTCCTTTTCTTTCCTCTTTCTACTGCACAGACGTCCCTTTTACTTCTTTGTTTGCCCTTTTTCCGTTTGACTGGACTGCGCTGTTTGTGTTGTTCTACCCCTGGTTTCTGCCACCTTCGATCATGGAACTGATGATCTCACTCTCTGGTCCTCTCCCAGCAAACATGCAACCCTTCTGCCCACTGGGATGATGTTCGATGTGCAACACAAAATATCCTTCAGTGAGTTCGCAAGTGCATTGAGACGGGTGGGGTACTTATTGGACACCTCTTGTAGAGTGTCCCCACCATTATTCTGTCCACCACAGCGCCTACACAATATTTCGGTAAATAATATTCACATTTGTCGTCATATTCATTCATGGAAGTGTGTAGGCTTCAAGCCGCTCCAGTTCTGAAATCATCGAAAATCGGACACGTGTTCATTGGACGTAATCGGTTTATTTTCACATGTAGAGTCACCTTGCAAATTATGTGACATTCTGTCTGAATCACCCTCTATAATGGTTGAGGTACACACCGTCAAGTTACACGCTACAAGTTGGAGCCCTCTAGCGGCAGAGGGTTTCAACGTGCGTCAGTGGAGTGGGGAACTTGACGAGGTATTATGCATGATATGTAATACCTAAACCGGAACTGAGAACAGAATTAAAAGTTTGAAGACATTACTTTTCAGGACACCCTCGTGCTACAGCCACCTATGTATCGTTTCCGAAGGGATCGCTAAAACAAGGTTAGACTAATTACAGCGAACACAGAGGCAATTCAACTGCCAACATTTCCGCCTACTATTCGTGAATGTAACGGGAAGACATCCTAAAATGTGACCTAATGGGAAGTACCCTCTGTACCCAGTTGACTGTGGCTCCCAATGTGTGGATGTATATGTAGAAAATTACACTACGATTCTTCGAAATATGTTTATTCAGAGATTAGATTCTTGTCAATGTAGCGCACGGACATGCATATCATTGATCTCCAAACAATAATAAACATAGCATAACTCTGAAGTTGAAATAATCAGAAATATCTCGGAAAATTAAGAAACTGCATAAGTGCATTCCCGATGACTATTCTAGGCAGTGAAATGATCTGATTTACTGGTCATGTAGACAACTACATGTTTATGCACTTTTAACCTCCTCGTTCCCTCAGTCCACACATAGTGACCTTCGTTCCTTCTTTTCTCCCCCTAAGAAGGTATAGTTTTCCGCTTATAGACCGATGGTCCAAGAGTGTGGACCTTCTAGTTCTTAGGTTTAAAAGCAGGACGCAAGACCTTGCGAGGTATGATTCGAGTATTAGTTTACAGTTGGTCGTACGGAGATACTTTCTACTTCTACATATAAAAAATTTCTGTAAATAATTTCCCTAATTCTTCTAGATGATGTGAGTTCATATTTGTGTAAATTTTTTTCGTTACTAAGAAATAACCCATTTTATGAGGTCCTCTTACGTGAACCTCAGATAAAAACGGAAATATCGTGTGGCTAGGGCCTCCCATCGGGTAGACCGTTCGCCTGGTGCAGGTCTTTCGATTTGACGCCACTTCGGCGACCTGCGCGTCAATGGGGATGAAATGATGATGATTAGGACAACACAACACCCAGTCCCTGAGCGGAGAAAATTTCCGACCCAGCCGGGAATCTAACCCGGGCCCTTAGGATTGACAGTCTGTCACGCTGACCACTCAGCTACCAGGCGAACAACCTCAGATCATAATGCATATCTGCTAATTTCATTTTGGTCTTTGGCGATGGAATACTTTTGTTTCTACACTCTACAGCAAAACATGAAATATTTACTGATGAGCAGTTAGAAGCTAAAATTATCTGATTGGAAAGATGACGAATTCTCGTTTCTGACTGAAGGTTGTCCTGCTGAGCCTGATGAAACTGTCTAGTAAACAATAAGAACGTTAAGTAGTTGTGTCAGTAGTTAGGAGAAGAGGACGTCTTTGTTCAGTGAATGCCTCTGACGGTGAAGATGTAGATGAAGTAGAAAGTGTGAATAAGAAGCCAAGAAGAGTTGTGCTGCAACCATTTGCAGGAATTAAGTTTGAAAATGTAGGCCAACTTCCAAAATTTGTTGAGTCAAGGAAGCCCTCAAAATGCAGGGTACCTGACTGCATTTCCAAGATAAGAGACATGTGCATCAAATATGCAGAGTATTTATGTATTGTGAAAAAGAATTGTTTTGAAACTTATCATAAAAGTACCGTAAAGACTTCTTCACTTAAGAACAAATTATTACTTTCCAAGAATTATTGTATAACAGTCATTTTCTTGCATTTGTGAAGCTGTTTTAGGGCATCAACAAAAACCTCTGTTGGAGGTTGTATACCGCTGTCGGTGATTTGGTGTTTTACCGGATTCCTGATATTCATGGCGCACTTGTGAATTGATCGTACGGGAGAATCCCAACTTCATTCCAACCTCGGAGATGCTGTGTCCCATCGCTCGTACACCAACTCCAACTCCACTTTCAAACTCACTTAAATCTTGATAACCTGCCATTGTAGCAGCAGTAACCGATCGAACTACCCCAGACATTTGTTGTCTTATATAGGCGTTGCCGACCGCAGTGCCATATTCTGCCTGTTTACATATCTCCGTATTTGAATGCGTATTCCTATACGTTTCTTTGGCGCTTCAGTGTATGTATTGCTCAATAAAATGTTTTTGTTGAAGCTGAGGAAAAGGAAATCATAAGCAAGAGCGACTTGAGATCCTCATTTGCTGACCTCCATTTGTGCCTTAGTGAATTATCAAAAAAACATTTCATTTGCATTTTGTCATGTTTGTTTATTAGATTACTGGAAAATATGCAAAGAAATATTTCCTGCGTTTTTTTAATCTCAGGAGTGAAGGGGTTATATTAAAAGTGAGTGAAGTAAACTATATCCCGGCGTGACAACGTTAACCCTACTTAGACTAAGAGAAAAATGATTTCTAGTGTTGAACGTCGGGTGATAAACATGTGGGAGGAAGACTTAAAGCAACTTACGCACTTACATCAAATTGCTTTAGTTTACCGTCTCTTGCAAGCTATTTTTCATCTTCCATTATCATTGTATCTTCCTATTATTTGCTGATTAGCATGTTATTATTCCTCAATCTATTTTGTCTTCTGTTCCCTCTGACACCATAAGACCAAGTAACGTGACACTCCGATATTTGAATGTAGTGATAACAGCAATCTGGATTAGAGACTAAAACAGCGCTTCGAAATCCTACCTACTGTAACGAAGGAAGCAGGAATTCTCAGCGTCTGACAACTGCAGGGCAAACACCAATAGCCACTCAATGAACACCAACATTGCTACGTGCCTTTTTCCTTATTGGTCATCCACACTGATGTTAGAGACATAGCAGTCGATAGGCTGAAGTAATCAGCAAATCCAGTCTCTAAGAAACCACTCCATCTTTCGCGTGAAGTGTGATAGGGAGCAACAGAAAATTCAAATAATAATAATAAACGGACAGGCTTTGATGGCCGTTCCTAACAATCACGAATTCGCAGTGCCTCATCATTCGGTAACTCTGTTGTAGGTCAAAGCAAAACATGATCATGTTTCTCCTAACATCACGACTGTCGTTGCCTTAATTGTTTCTGACAGCAAACCATTAAATATGCTTCATTCGCATAATCTCTAGCATGAAATTAATGCGAGATACGTTAAAATAATCAGCCTTTAATCTTGGGGCCGCAGAGAAAAGACAGGTTAACGACTGAATGCAATACACACTCGATTATTAGGCCTCTTCATAATAATGTGCTGGATCCTGTGTGTAGCAAATTGTACAATAGCAATAAGTCACGTAATTATACACACTGGCAGTAGGTAGATCTAAAATAATTACAAAAGTTCTAAACAGATACGACATTTAACTACTTTAAGCCAGAGAAAATTATAATTTAACGACAACTTACACAGCATGTCCGTTCGCAACAGACTACGCGAGGAAGACAAAGAAGCGTGGAACACATCGCGCTCTGCCTTACCGCAGTGGATACACCGGTTCCCCTCAAATCACCGAAGTTAAGCGCTCCCGGGCGTGGGCGTGGGCGGCACTTGGATGGGTGACCATCAAGGCCGCCATGCGCTGTTGCCATTTTTCGAGGCGTACTCAGCCTCGTGATGCCAATTGAGGAGCTACCCGATCGAATACTGGCGGCTCCAGTCAAAGAAAACCATCATAGCGATCGGAAGAGCGGTGTGCTGACCACACGCCCCTCCTATCCGCATCCTCAGATGAAGATGACTCGGCGGTCGGAAGGTGCCGATGGGCCAATTGTGGCCTGGAGACGGAATGCTTACACAGAAAACAAGAGAAAATTTTTGCCTACTGATTTCTGGTGCGGCAAGAGGCTATTTCAATATCGATGGTAATCGATAAATTTTGATTACAGTGTCAAAGAATACAATAGTTATTATTATTACAATTCATTGAACAACTAGACATTGTGTGGGATTATTCTTCTTACTTATGCAGAAACTATTATAAGAAAAAACATATGCACAAGAGACTGGCTCTTTACAAGCAGTAATGAAAATGCATTCTTCCTTCAAAAAGTAACACTTCAGTGTTTCCTGAATTTATACTAAGTGTCCCGTAAATTACAGCGAAAGAATAGTTAGAACTGAAAGAAAGTTCACGGTTCAACGGCTCATCGACAACGAGATCATTATAGGTGGGGCTAAGCTGGTATTGGAGAGGATGGGTAATAAAATAAGGTGTCTTCTATTAAACGACGAAAAACCTAAATGTGATACCAATGTCGTAAAAAAGCTGCTAGAGGCGAAGCAGTCACAGAGCACCTCGCACTATAGAAAGATTGAATTCCTCGATCAGCGATTTGTCACTGATCCTATCAAAATTACTCCTCTGACATGTCTGGCAGTACAGCGGCCATGTGTGCCGCTTAGAATTTCTACCAAGGATTTTTTTTGTGTGCGTGTGTGTGTGCAATGAGCAGAGACCAATGCACCCTCTGGTGAGCTACCGCCTTTACTAGAAATGTCCTCCGCTGAAAAACGTGCAGAAGATCCCAGGCACCTTCATTAATCACCGCCACTGGATCTCGAATTCGCGCTGAAGCTGCAAATCCTTTCTCAGGGGGAATAAGCGAAATCTATTCTATCCACTGCGGCTGGTCGCGGCGGGGCCTAATGGATTTCGTAGGAAATTTTACGTGGATCTAGGAGCACTATAAATTATGAGTTTTACGTCTGCAGATATTTAATGATGTGCTTTACTAGCGGTACAACACGGCCCCACTTAGTAGAACATTAACACATTCAGTAAGTACTATAGCATCCATTGAGCAAAAGTGCTGCAGACAAATTAAAATGTATATGCACTTCAGGCCACTGATGTCTTAATATATTGAGGCGAAATGCATCTGGCTAAACAAATATTACCATATTTCAGTTGCCTACAGACGGTGATAACGTAACAGTTATTTATAAAATATTTACTTTTAGAGTCCGAGTATTGACCGATATTGCATTCTGCTTACATACGGTTGCAATAAAAACTTTGTTTACAATCACTGATTTTTGTTATATGTGTTTAGGTATTTAAAAATCTTTCAATTAAAAATGTGTAAAGCGTGCACTGCATTTACGTTCTAATTCATAAGTTTGATAAAGCTGTTAATACGTTCCTTGACTTCTACATGGCAACTGATGCTGTTTCACACTGACAAGGTACACGACAAAATGAAGACCTTTCATCAAACAGAATTCAGTACGTCTGCCTTATGACAACCAAGAGTGCAAATACCGTTACAGTTTACGATATATTAGGGTAACGTAAATGGAGGTCTAGTAGAGTAGGCTGGCTTTTAAAAGTATTCAAGATTTAATTTTATTTCGGTTTCCAAGTTTGTCGGGTTTTCAATAGTGTTATCATTTTCTCTTCATATGATTATTCGACATTTCCTAGGTTTTCAGTCTCTCCATCATTGTTTAGGATGGCATCTCTGAGGCACGCAGCCACAGTATGTACAATCACATGCAAGATTAGACACATCTTCACGCTGCAAATGTTTATTATTCATACAGTATACATGATCGATGTCAAAATACACATTACATCATCGGATGTACCTGTATACAATAAAAGTATCATAAACAACCACCTAAAAGCGTATTATTTCTCGTATTTGAGAATAAACTATAATCCGAAAAAATCTAATACCGAGATAACAAAAAATAATACATCGCTACCATGTTACATACATAAGAAACGAAAATTATACATATACAGTGCCACCTCAGTGTGACAAAACATAAATAAGTATTTAAAATACCTGGATAAATGTTTCCACGAATTATTGCAACCAGTCACCTTTTGTTTTATTCTTCAATTTTTATTTCCCGTAACCGGTTTCGAATCGCACAATTCATCATCGGATAGTACATACTTATAGAACAAAGCGTGATTGATTGCAGTAATTTGTGGAAAACTCTATTCATTACACTCGCAATGTTCAACATCCATAATGGATACCCGAATAGACAGAAAGCCAGAATTTGTTTGTGCTGATAGTAACAGCAGGCAACGAGCTAAACATCAGCAAATTAAAAAGCATCTCCCTAGGGTAAGCATCGTTTGAAAATTGTGTATATATGCAACTCCAAACAATCTCCTTCATTATTTCATTCCCATCACCCTGAAGAAACTGAAAATTTTAAATGGGTTTTTTTCTTTTTTTGTTGCACTCCGTCGTCGGGCCACGAGTGGCCTACCGGAACCATCCGACGGCCGTGTCATCCTCAGAGGAGGATGCGGATAGGAGGGGCGTGGGGTCAGCACACCGCTCTCCCCGTCGTTATGATGGTATTCTTGACCGAAGCCGCTACTATTCGGTCGAGTAACTCCTCAGTTGGCATCACGAGGCTGAGTGCACCCCGAAAAATGGCAACAGCACATGGCGGCAGGACGGTCACCCATCAGCGCTTAACTTCCGTGATCTCACGGGAACCGGTGTATCCACTGCGGCAAGGCCGTTGCCTTTAAATGCCGCTGCAATACTGAATGTTTTCACAAAATAAAATACACATGGGGAATTGTATTGGTTATAAAATAAAAAGCTTATTTACTGTTCAAAATATTTGCAAGGGTGACAGAAGAGATTTGTTCGTGAAGACTACCAGGGGTAAGCGTATTTTTGCACAGCGAAATAATGTATTGGTGCAACCAAAGAAGAATTAAGACACATTCACTGGTAACGCAATAAACCATAGAATGGAGGAGTGCTGAGAAACACCCAAGTCCAAGGCACTGGAATGTCAGGTGCCAATGTAGCAAAACGATGCCATAGGAAGAGATGTTCTGTCACGTTGGTGACCACGCACAATTGCGCAAGAATACCTAAGTTGGACCCAAGAGTAACTGTTCAGTGTACATATGCTCCAGACTACACCACCAACAGCCCCTAAATATAAACGTAGGACATCACAGAGAATTTAGAAAAGCTGACCAGGTGGGAAAAGTAGGGCAAGTGATGTCATTATTGCCTCATGTCAGCATGGTGAGTGCGGGCCTGTTTCATACACATACTGCTCTTTTGCAGTGGAAGCATTCTTAGTTGGAAGAGAGTCGTATGCCGGTCTAACTGTCTACACAAATACGAGTCTTTGCTCCATTTTCTCACAGTATTCGTATAAGTCTCTTTTCTGATCGTCCCTTCTCTGTTTATGTTATATGCTAGTATTTCATTAACAATATGATATTATTACGTGACTGATACAATATTTGAAGATACTTTTCTTGGAACGGCGTGTTGGAGGGAATAAGAGCCCCTCTACTCGCCTATGCTGCATTCTGGTGGCTACGCCAGCAGAGAGTGCAAATTACTTACCTCAGTAATCAACTGTTTCGCTTCATTCACTATTTGTCTATGTTATTAATTTCACCCAGAATGGCCACAAGAGTATTGTCACTTAACCATTTTCTTTTCAACGACTTTAAATTTAACTTTTTTCATTTCCTAAATTTATTACTTTTTGTCACTGTACTAACTTATATACTTGGTAAGCCCACTATAAATTTTACCTATTGGATTGTTCAGTGCATTGAATTCTCTAGAATTTTATAACTGGCGAATATTTGTAGACAGAGAGTAGCGACATGTAACGAGCTTACAACAAAAACATATGTTGTGGCTACTCTACTGCAGTTTGTTTTGAACAGCAGCGTGATTAACAGCAGTATGATGATGATGGTTTGTGAGGCACTCAGCATCGTGGTTATCACCGCTTGTACAAATTCAGAATCTTTCCATCTACAGTCTCGCCACTTTCCGAATGATGATGAGATGATAAGGACAACATAAACTTCCAGTCCCCCGGCAGAGAAAATCCCCGATCCGGCCGTGAATCGAACCCGGTACCCCGTAATGCAGAGGCAGCAACGCTAATCACTAGACCACGAGCTGCGGGTTTAACAGTAGGACTCTGCCGGCACTGTGGTCTAGTTTCTACAATATTTTAAAAACAACGTTGGAAGAAAATCTCAACAATAAGAAGGAGTTTTGCGACGTAAACGAAAGCTGGTAGTCGTGTTTCTGCTTATGAAAGATGATGTCTGTCCCAATTTCTCGCCAGTCGCATAACAGTTTCGCTTGTAGCGCCTCTATGGGGATGCAAATCAGGTTTGCTTTAAATACGCGCTGTAACGCCTGTGAGCTTTAGTTACCTTTGAGATTGGACATGGTGAGGTGATGTTAGTCAAGAACGTCTTTAAGGCAACAAAGATGCCATTATCAACACCTCACTGAGCTTGAATGACGTCGTGTAATAGGGCTACAAGAAGCTAGACGTTCCTTCTATGAATCTGCAGACAGAGTTGGCAGGACTGTAGCCGCTGGGCATGATTGCTGGCAGTGCTGGTGACGAGAATGTACGGTCGCACGAACAGCGGGCTCCGGACGGCCACGTGGCACTACCGAGAGGGAAGACCTAAAGCTCGGCATATGGCTCTGGCGCATCGTAAAGCATCTGAAACAGCCATTTGAGCAGCAGCTACCACCACTGTGGCACAAAGAACTGTTACAAATCAATTACTTCGAGAAAAGCTTCAATCCTTGTAGCGTGGATTCCAGTTACCCCAAACCACTGCCATTTGCGACTTCATTGGAATCAAGCGAGCGCTCACTGGAGAGCAGAGTGGAGGTTTGTTGTGCTGATTCTACCTCGGTTCCAGTGATGGCCGTGTGTTGATTACAAGATAGAGGGCCTGCAACCAACCTGTCAGCGTGCTAGACACATTGGAACTGCACCTGTGGAACTACAGCTGGAGTTTCGTATGACAGTAGCAGCACTCTCGTGGCTACCCCACGCACTCTGACTGCAAATTTGTACGTCAGTCTGGTGATTCGACCTGTTGTGCTGCCATTCATCAGCAGCATTCCAGGGGGTGTTTTCCAACAGGATAACGTTCGCCCACATACCGCTGTTTTAGTCCAAGATGCTTTACGGAGTATGGACATGTTACTTTGACCTGCTCGATCAACAGATCTAGGATGTCAAATTAAACACCTTTTAGCTGTCAGTTTTCTACCTTATTTTATTAGGCAACCAGTTCGACGCTTTATTAAGCCATCTTCAGGTCCCTAACCGACGTCTAGGAACAATCTACCTCGCTTGTGATCGAAGCAGGGGCCATCAATACAGGTATTAGTAGATATCTACTTGCTGTAGTGACCACTTCGAACATCACCCGCCAAATGTTAGACAAAGATGGCTAGAAAGGTGGACATAGAGAGAGATCTGTCCCCAACTTAGCGCATACGGGACATCATCGAACAACTCCAGCATCATCTACGAACAACATTAACTCTCCCTGCATTGACTGACCTGGAGCAACAGGCATGGAACCGCATCCCCCAAACTGATATCTGGCTCACATACAACATAATGCATGCCCGTTTGCCTGCTCGCATTCAACGTTCTCGTGGTTACCCGATTATTAATGTACCAGCATTTCACATTTGCTATGGTTTATCTCGCGCTTACATTAACATGTGATCTTGCAGCGTTAATCACTTAAATGTGTTACCTACACAAATGTATTCCCGAACTTTCATTACTCTATATTAATTATTTTTTGTTGTTGCGATTTTTTTCCGTCGGTGTACGTGAGACACTACTAAGCTCATGATGTGTGTATTGTGTGACGATGGCACTACTGGCCATTAAAATTGCTACACCACGAAGATGACGTGCTACAGACGCGAAATTTAACCGACAGCAGGAAGATGCTGTGATATGCAATTGATTAGCTTTTCAGAGCATTCACACAAGGTTGGCGCCGGTGGCGACACCTACAACGTGCTGACATGAGGAAAGTTTCCAACCGATTTCTCATACACAAACAGCAGTGGACCGGCGTTGCCTAGTGAAACGTTGTTGTGATGCCTCGTGTAAGGAGGAGAAATGCGTACCATCACGTTTCCGACTTTGATAAAGGTCGGATTGTAGCCTATCGCGATTGCGGTTTATCGTATCGCGACATTGCGTTGGTCGAGATCCAGTGACTGTTAGCAGAATATGGAATCGGTGGGTTCAGGACGGTAATACGGAACGCCGTGCTGGGTCCCAACGGCCTCGTATCACTAGCAGTCGAGATGACAGGCATCTTATCTGCATGGCTGTAACGAATCGTGCAGCCACGTCTCGACCCCTGAGTCAACAGATAGATACGTTTACAAGACAACAACCATCTGCACGAACAATTCGACGACGTTTGCAGCAGCATGGACTATCAGCTCGAAGACCATGGGTGCGGTTACCCTTGACGGTGCATCATAGACAGGAACGCCTGCAATGGTGTACTCAACGACGAACCTGGGTGCACGAATGGCAAAACGTCATTTTTTCTGATGAATCCAGGTTCTGTTTACAGCACCATGATGGTCGCATCCCTGTTTGGCGACATCGCGGTGAACGCACATTGGAAGTGAATATTCGTCAACGCCATAGTGGCGTATCACCCGGCGTGACGGTATGGGGTTACACGTCTCGGTCACCTCTTGTTCGCATTGATGGCACTTTGAACAGTGGACGCTACATTTCAGATGTGTTACGACCCATGGCTCTACCCTTCATTCGATCCATACGAAACCCTACATTTCTGCAGGATAATGCACGACTGCACGTTGCAGGTCCTGTACGGGCCTTTCGACTGCTGCCCTGGCCAGTACATTCTCCAGATTTCTCACCAATTGAAAACATCTGGTCAATTGTAGCCGAGCAACTGGCTCGTCGCCGGCCGAAGTGGCTGTGCGGTTAAAGGCGCTGCAGTCTGGAACCGCAAGACCGCTACGGTTGCAGGTTCGAATCCTGCCTCGGACATGGATGTTTGTGATGTCCTTAGGTTAGTTAGGTTTAACTAGTTCTGAGTTCTAGGGGCCTAATGACCTCAGCAGTTGAGTCCCATAGTGCTCGGAGCCATTTTTTTCAACTGGCTCGTCACAATACGCCAGTCGCTGCTCTTGATGAACTGTGGTATCGTGTTGAAGCTGCATGGGCAGCTGTACCCGTACACACCATCCAAGCTCTGTTTGACTCAATGCCCAGGCGTATCAAAGCCGTTATTAGGGCCAGAGGTGGTTGTTCTGGGTACTGATTCCTCAGGAGCTATGCACCCAAATTGCGTGCAAATGTAATCACATGTCAGATCTAGTATAATATACAATCGCACCAAAAAGTATTGGCACACGTGCGTATTTATCGTTGCTGGTTACAAACGCCGCACTTTCCGGTACACAGTACATGTACGTGCTACCTCACATACCAGACATTACAATTCTGCCCATAGTGCCTACCATTAACAAAGAAATGCAGTGTTATGGGCAAACACGTATCTCCTCTGCACACAAAAAGTATTGGCACAGAGCATGGCATCTCGGTATATTGCTGGGTTTTCAGGTACCGGAACGCCATCTGCTGACACATTAGACACTGCGTGTTGTTGACGGCCCGGTCGCCAGTATGTTGCTGTAGTGCGCGATAGTGGTCAGCATGGGGCCGAAGAAGAAGGAACATTCAGTGGCGTTGCGTGAGAGAGTGGTATTGCTCCATTCACAAGGGAGAAGCTATCGACAAATCGGAGCAGAGGTGTCTGTGAGCTACACCACGGTAAGAGCCATCATTCAGAAATATAAAGAGACTGGAACAACAGTGAATAAGTGTCGTCCTGGACGTCCAAAAGTGCTTACAACCCGAGAGCGTCGCCATATCATCGCACTTGCTCGGAAGGAACCTGCTACAAGTGCAGCAACTATTGCTGAGATTGTTCAGACAACGTCCGACAAGACGGTTAGTGTTCAGACTATACGAAATGTGTTGAATGAGGCTGACATGCATGGACGTTCTCCCAGGAAGAAGCCATACATTTCGGAAATTAACCGGCAGAAACGCCTGCAGTTTGCCAAGGACTACATCAGCAAGCCGATGGAGTTTTGGAACACTGTGATATTTAGCGACGAATCGAAGTTCAATGTGTTCGGATTTGATGCAAGAAAGAAAATTTGGCGCAAGCCGAATACGCACCTCGACATCAAACACATGCATCCCACAGTCAAACACGGTGGGGGCGGTATCATGGTCTGGGGCTGTATGGCGGCTTCCGGCGTTGGAAATCTAGCTGTAATTCACGGCACAATGGATCATATGAGATACATTGACGTGTTGCGAGGTAATTTACACGCTAGTGCACAGAAATTGGGCCTTACTGGGGTGTTTCAGTTCCAGCAAGACAACGACCCAAAACATACCGCCATGAAAACCCGGGAGTGGTTACTGTACAATGCCCCCAGAAGGGTTCTAACACCACCTCAGAGCCCTGATTTGAACCCCATTGAGAACCTGTGGGCTCATCTTGACACACAAGTCAGAAAAAGGCGTCCGTCCGGTAAAAACGACTTGGAGAAAGTGCTCCTGGAGGAATGGTCGAAAATTACCCCTGATATCACCCGGAATTTAATACAAAGCATTCCTAGGCGTTTACGTGCTGTTATAGATGCTAAAGGGATGCACACTAGCTATTAGATGGTGAACATCAATGAAGAAAACGAACACACTGTCCGATTCATATGCGTGTGCCAATACTTTTTTGGGTGCAGAAGAGCGATGTTTTTTTTCATGACACTGTATGTTACTTTAAGGACAGGTGATTTTGACATATTTGTAAACTATGTAATGTAAGGTGTCACATGTATGGGTTCTGTTCTGAAATATATGTTTCGTTTAACCTACAACCACTAAAATGTAACTGTGCCAATACTTTTTGGTGCGATTGTATTTGTCCAATGAATATCCCTTTATAATCTGCATTTCTTTTGGTGTAGCAATTGTAATGGCCATAAGTGTAGAACATGTTGTAAAATAGACGTGCCTCGTCGTATTGCTAGTGTATGTTTTCACATCTACGAAAGTAACACTTTTCAATATAGCATAATTTATTGCTTCAGATGTAAACTGTCTACTAGTTGTATTTCATTTTTCCATGTTTTGCTGCAGATCTGAAGATGGTCACTGCTGACTGAAATCGGCAGTGTAAGGACGAAAAGTTTCGTGATCATTGATGGGAAGAAAGGAAATTCGTTCTGCTTACGAATAACCCTGTGCTGCTAAACTCTGGTTCCGTGTAACCGCGTGGGCGCGCCAGACGCGACGTAGCCTGTCCCCGCGCAGGTGTCGCGTGTTATTGTGCGGGCCGGCGGCTGGGCGCGCGGGCGCTTGTGATTAGCCGCTGAATAATGCATGGCCGTAATTGCAGGCGCCTAATTGCGACCGACCTGATTGCTGTTATCTGTGACGCCGCGCCGCGCGGCTCAAAGGCAGGCCTGCAGCCGGCGCCCGGAGCCCCTGGGGCGAGTCGGCGCGCGACTTTATGTGGCCGCGGGCCGCCGCAAACACTGCCTAATTCACTGCCCCGACCGTGGCCTGATCCAGCGGGTAAGACACGCGGACGCGGTGAGACGATGAATGGGCCGGCGGTAAGCGGCTTTCTGCTGCACATGTGTAGCCGGCGCCCCTCCAAACTAGGGCTCAGTCCGAGGCCCTTCCGTTTGAGCTCCGATGATGAGAGCCCTCCATTTTACACTCCCTGCTGTTACGCCCTTCAAAATGAAAAACATGTGCGGACGGAGAGCGCCGTAACTGAGCTGTACGAGATGCTCTGAAGAATGAGCGCAGGCATCCCGTGTAATAAGCCACAACTCCGCTTTGTGAACAAAGGCCGAAAAGAAATCTAATTAAACGCGGGAGGGTGTGTACGCCCCGTAAAAAACATTTTTAGCACTCCTCCATCACCCCGCTTGCGCTTTGTATTTTGTAATATAAACACATTCTGTAACAGTAATACACAAAATAGTGACTATAGTAAAATTATTTTGATTTTATGTGGATGAAATTACACGTATTTCCTCTGAATGTAGTATCCTAATCTTCTTTAGATAACTACTAGCTGAGTACCCACAGTGATCAGATATGTACTTATGCTAACGCTCTATTAGCCCATCTCCTCTTCACCCTCTTCCGGTCCATCTCCTCCTTCACACATTCTGTCTCTCTCTCTCTCTCTCTCTCTCTCTCTCTCTCTCTCTCTCTCTCTCTCTCTACCTCCCTTCCTCTCTCCACCTCTTCCACCCCCACTCTCTGTCCATCTCCTATCTCCTCCTGACCCTTCTCTTCCTTCCCCCTCTGTACATCTCCTCCTCCTCCTCTAATTACATCACCTCTCCCCTCTCTTCCTCCATCTTCTCCTCACTGCTTTCTCCATTCATCACTTCCTCCCCGCCGGCCTGGTGGCCGAGTGGTTCTAGGCGCTACAGTCTGGAACCACGCAACGGCTACGGTCGCAGGTTCGAATCCTGCCTCGGGGATGGATGTGTGTGATGTCCTTAGGTTAGTTAGGTTTAAGTAGTTCTACGTTCTAGGGGACTGATGACCTGAGAAGTTAAGTCCTGTAGTGCTCGGCGCCATCTGAACCATTTGAACTTCCTCCCCTCTCTGCCCATGTCCTCCACCCCCTCTCCCTATTCATCGCCACCCCCTTTCCTTTCTCTGTCCTTCTCCTCCTCCCCCTATTAACGTTCATCTCCTCCTCTGCCTCTCTCTCCCTATCTCTTCTTCTCTCTGTCTCTGTCCATCTCCTATCTTTCCATTCTCTGTTCATCTCCTCCTCTCCGCTACAGTCTGGAGCCGAGCGATCGCTACGGTCGCAGGTTCGAATCCTGCCTCGGGCATGGATGTGTGTGATGTCCTTAGGTTAGTTAGGTTTAATTAGTTCTACGTTCTAGGCGACTGATGACCTCAGAAGTTAAGTCGCATAGTGCACAGAGCCATTTGAACCATTTCTCTCCTCCTCTCCCCTCTTTCTGTCCATTTGCCCCTTTCCATCACTCTGTCCATTTCCTCCCGTCTGTGCCCGTCCCCCTCCCCCGGGCAGTCTCTCTCTGTCTCCTCCCCCACCCTTCTCTCTCCACGTACGTGGCTCACCCCAATATGAGGCTGGTGGTTCTTGCGTCACAGCATCTCTTTCCAGATTGTAACTAACATGTGTTCGAAATTCGGTTGAAATGGTTTACGATGAGCCTTTCACCCTTGGCTTCGCCTGCACGCTCACGTGTCAAATACATTTAACATATTTCACACGTATTTGTACACGTATTTTACCTGTATCTTTAACGAATAGTGCCCTAATGATTCATTTCCACATTTTTCAATCTTTATGGCGTCATATCTTCTGAACTATGTGCTGTACAATGATATAACTTTGTAGGCACATTCAAATGTGTTGCGAACAATGTTAGTAGTATAGAAGTAATAAATTAAAACGCCCTACAAGATGAGGCAGTTTTTAATGTATCTCAGTATTTGACGTCATATCTCCTGAAATGTGTCATACAATGATACAAGTTTTCTGGCACATTCAGTGGTGTATGTGAGTACTGTCTTAAAATGTGTCGCGAGTATAGACAGTAGTAAAGAAGTAATACATTAAAACGTCATATTCACGTGACAGTTTTATAGCATGAAGAGTGAAAATGTAGTAAGCGATAAACTTTTTACCATTCATTATTTTGCAGGGCTCATCAGCGAGAAAAGGTTTGAAATTATATGTAAAGTTTGTTGCATGTCTCGAAGTACCTTAAGACTCGCATACTGGCTGAATGAAGTATGGGAATTCCCGCGTCGTGGGCTACACTGTTTTTTCACCTCAGCTTCATCCCTCTTACAAGTGGGTGGGTCATACTCCCACAGTGTTTATTTCCATGCAGTAAGTGATATGTATACCAAGATTGTTGAAATTGATCGAGTGGTTTGGGAGAAGATACATACATACATCCATTTTATAGTATTCATGGATATTCTACCGCCATTGCACATGTAAAATTAAAATTGACCAGAGCTTCAAGACCTAACAACTTCGACACAAAGAGTTTAGGGAGAATACGAAGCGGCTTGAGACTTGAATGGGAATTTTGACTGAGGAGGGAGACTTGATAGGGTAGGAGTGAGTGCAGTTGTCCGCAGCTCGTGGTCGTGCGGTAGCGTTCTCGCTTCGCGCGCCCGGGTTCCCGGGTTCGATTCCCGGCGGGGTCAGGGATTTTCTCTGCCTCGTGATGACTGGGTGTTGTGTGATGTCCTTAGGTTAGTTAGGATTAAGTAGTTCTGAGTTCTAGGGGAGTGATGTCCATAGATGTTAAGTCCCATAGTGCTCAGAGCCATTTGAACCATTTGAACCAGTGCAGTTGCGTAAAAACATTGTACCGGTGTAACGCAGTGGTTAGTGCATCCCGTTACTGAGCAGGAAACCAAGATTCGGATCCCTTCTTAGTTACAAATTTTCATTCGTCGCTTGAGTCTGCATATATACAACGCAAAGAGGATAATTAACTGTCTTGCCAAAAGCAAATTCAGATTGTTACGTATAGTTTGCAACACAGTGGGAACAAATTGGTGTCTAGCGAATATCGTAAACCTTCGGTATATTCTCTGAAGCGTTTCGTCGTATGATACCTTGCGTCTCCAAAACGTTTCTTTTGTATGCCATAGTCGTCGACTTGTTCGTGTTCTGTTAACAATATGACCAGGCCTTGTATATGATAGCTTGAATGGTGCTCTTTACTAGACCTTTATACGTCAGTTGGGAATGGTGGGTCTGTTGAACATCACTATACTGGAGTTCTGCTTTGGCCAGTGACAAGAGAGTCAGCGCTGGTTGTGTGAAGATTTTGGTGGCCGACTGATCTGTGACAGTTCCGTTCTCATTGTCGAAATCAACGAACTTGTTTCAAAAAGATGCAACTGAAAGAAATATAAAGGTTGTCGTAGCTCTTCTGTAGCCTGTCTAGGCGTTTAGGTTAAGTTGGAAGGTCGTTGTTTGGAAGTGAGTTGGTAGGACGAAACCACCACGGTTTCATCATCTTTTATTCCTCATATATACATTCTATAATTATATTTACGTCCCCGATAAAAACCCTCATGTTCCCAATGTGGTCTGGATTTTCATCTTCTTAATGTTTTTAAGGCGTTAATAACAAAAATATCCGCATCCGAAAACTCCAATTCCCGTGGTATTCCAATTAATTTCTTGGATTCAGTTATGGTAGTATACTTGTGTTGTTAGTAATGTCACCCACTGGTCTTTCTACAGGCTCGTATCTTTGCTATTGTTGATGATTTCATCGGTCTGTAGGAACGGTCGCACAATCTACTAATCCTCAAATTTTCGTAGTAGCAAATCGCACTATCGCACTATCTTGGTTTTTAATAACAGAGTGACTGTAAGCACACAGGGTGGGGCAAATGAAAGTGGCCCAAAGAACAGATTCCAGGGTACAAAGAAACACAGCAAAGGAAAGGAAATACGGTATTAATCTGGCTGTGGTAGACGTTGAAACTGACCACCATTCATCTCCTGGCACTCTTGGGTCCTCGTCAGCAAGTTGCTGAAGGCGGATCGAAGCTGTACTGCTGGAATTAACTGCAGTCTCTTCCGAATTGTTCTGCTGTAGTTCTTGAAGACAATAGGATTGTTCCGTTACACCTTAGACTTGAGTGCCCCACACACAAAGTAATCGCACACTGATATATCAGGTGATCAGGGTGGGCAGCTAGGGCCGCGTACAGACTGAGCTCTGCTAACAACTCTGACAGGCGTGAATATTATGTAAATCTGCTCCAAGGTGAACGGTGTTGATCACGTGGCGGGCGTTCACATGGTGTGCGCATCACGGGGTGTATTATGTGCGCACATTCACATCCAATCGTATACACTCGTCAGGGCCACTTTTATTCGCCCCACCCTGTAAGTATTGTGCAGGAAACAGACTCACTGTGGCAATAGTTGCTTGTCATTTGAACCACGGTAGGCATTCGGTGACCTGCTGACCCACGTGACCAAGATCCCCGGTAACGTTAGTAGAGAGTGGATTTTCCTGAATTCTAGTTGACTTTCAAGTGGTTGCGCAACAGACCCTGAAACATTTTTGGAAATTTCTCGTTGTTATAAGCTTTAGACTTTAGAGGGTTTTTCACTGCAACACTAAGATGTAAATAATAATACTGAGGGATTTAACCTGACTGTAGTTCAAAGTTGAAACATGTAATTAATTGAAGATGGGACGGAAACTACTACTAGCAATCCATGTCTGTCCATACGTCCCTAGTATCGACGCGCATCAGAGAGATTTGTCCGCACCGGCTAGGAAACGGGCTGAGATAATAAAATTCGTGAGTGGCGCGAGCAGTAGATGATCGGCGACTGACAGTGGAGGTAGTCGCGTGTGCGAGCGACGGGCAGAATGACCCGCCGATTTGAAACACAACACAGTGCTGATTGGGCCCTGGTGTGCGAAGCGACAGAGAGGAAGCGGCGGTGGGCGTCACAGTCGTGAAATGCAATTTGGGTGATGCGGCAGGGTCCTGCCGCAACCTGCTACGCGCCGAGGGCAGCGGGTGATGTTCTAAGTAATGTTTCTTTCACTGACCAGTGGAAAGCTGGTTACATGGTACGTAGGCATCACATGGTGTTTCTTTGTTTATCTCTTTGATTTTGGTTTAGGAACTGTCGAAGTGTTTAGTGTACAAGAATTTTATTTGAACAGCCAATACAAAACTGTATCGCTTTGTATCTGCCACAGTGTGTTAAGCACAAGTTAATATATACACATCAAAAAACGTTTTGCGTCACCTCGGCTCCGAGAGTTGCGGAACCTGTACAGAAATTTGGAATAGAGACCAACATAAACATCATTTCCGCCCTTCTCATTGCTCATGAGAGCCACACATAGCATGTTGAACCACCATACAGAGAGACCTTCAGAGGTGGTGGTCCAGATTACTGTACACACCGGTACCTCTAATACCCAGTAGCACGTCCTCTTGCATTGATGCATGCCTCAATTCGTTGTGGCATACTATCCACAAGTTCATCAACGCACTGTTGGTCTAGATCAGGGCCGGCCAGAAATTCTGCACGCGTGCGGTGCTCCTGCACATGTGCAACTTCCGGGCCACAGCGTGCACGCCGCAGCCGTCAGCGTTCATGTAGTGCATGTTTGTACCCACAGATGTCGCTTTATCCACTTGCTGGGATACTCTGTACCGGCGCATTCTAGTGCTCTTTCCACAGCTTGCAAGCCAACCATGGGAAGGAATTTCGCGTATTAAACATTTAAAATACTGTCACAGTCTACTCTTTGAGACGTCTACTTTTATGTTAACAGTTTAACCCAGTAAGACAAGTAATACAGTTAACAACCGTGGGTTTTTATTATGGCAGCTTGACTGACAGCACGTAAATACGAGTTATGTTTTTGATCTATTTAAGAGAGAGAGCACTTAGCGACTTCCAACGAACCTTATTCATGATTTCAAATAACATTAAACTAATTCAAGGTTTCCTATAACTAATTCTCGGTTCCCTCAGTTACACCCACACAATTTCTGTCTCACTGACCTCTGAACAAAATGATAACCGCAGACCTGTCGATGATCGCCTGTTATTTCAATACCATTATTGCTACATCTTTCATCAACTCCGTCTGAAATCTGCATAATAACCGACAATTAGATGAATGTCACGTTTTATCGAGTTCAGCTGAGCGTAGTCCTTCACACATTAAAAAAAAACTTAAATGGAAGTATACATTGGAACAATCGGTTTAATGACCAACTTTCCTGATAATAATGTAACATGGAGCAGAATGAGCCACTAATGCACAGTTAGTAAACAATAATTTTTAATTATGAAAGGAATAAATCCAAACACGTTTATCACTGGTCATGAGAAATGATAATCGAGTTGATGTGTCTCATCCATTTTCTTAAGGACATTTAATTTTGCTTGCCGTTCTTCACTCTTGAGTACACCACACTCGTCTTTGTGATATGTTTTGTAGTGTCTTTCAATTGAAAACTTACGCTGGCCGCCTATTATTCGGCGGCATAGCAAACATTGTGTTTCCCAGTCATTTTTAAACGACTGAGAACATAGATCTCCTGTCCTTTGCTTTTTCACAGTGCCTGCCATTTCTCAGTATTTCTCTGTTAAGGTTACGGTTACCAGGAATAAACGAGACTGGGTATGTTGCGCTCTTGCTTGTACCACATAGACAGGGGAGTGGAGCCGCCGCCGTTCATTTAGGACATATGTCTAATAACAGATGTCGCTGTTGCTCGCTGTCGTACACGTGCGCACATGTGCAGCACTTCCGCACGTCTGCACACTGTGCAGCGTTTGGCCGGCCCTGGTATAGATTGTCCCTCTCTTCAACGGTGACTCGGCGTAAATACCTCAGAGTGGTTGGTGGGTCACGTCGTCCATAAACAGCCCTTTTCAGTCTATCCCACGAATGTTCGATGGGGTTCATGTCTGGAGAACATACTGGCCACTATAGGCGAGTGATGTCGTTATCCCGAAGGAAGTCATTCACAAGATGTGCTCGATGGGGTCGCGAATTGTCATCCATGAAGATGAATGCCTCGCCAACATGCTGCCGATATGGTTGCACTATCGGTCGGAGGATGGCGTTCACGTATCGTACAGCCGTTACAGCGCCTTCCATGACAACCAGAGGCGTACGTCGGCCCCACATAATGCCACCCCAAAACATCAGGGAACCTCCACCTTGCTGCACTCGCTGGACAGCGTGTCTAAGGCGTTCCGCCTGACCGGGTTGACTCAAAACAGGTCTCCGACCATTGACTGGTTGAAGGCATATGCGACACTCATCGGTGAAGAGAACGTGACGCCAATCCTGAGCACTCCATTCGGCATGTTGTTGGGCCCATCTGTTCCGTGCTGCAAGGTGTAGTGGTTCCAAAGATGAACCTCGCCATTGACGTCGGGAGTGAAGTTGCGCATCATGCAGCCTACTGCTCACAGTTTGAGTCGTAACACGACGTCCTGTGTCTGCACGAAAAGCATTATTCAACACGGTGGCGTTGCTGTCGGGGTTCCTCCGAGTCGTAATCCGTAGGTAGCGGTCATTCATTGCAGTAGTAGCCCTTGGGCGGCCTGAGCGAGGCATGTCATCGACAGTTCCTGTCTCTCTGTACCTCCTCCATGTCCGAACAACATCGCTTTGGTTCACTCCGAAACGACTGGACCCTTCCCTTGTTGAGAGCCCTTCCTGGCACACAGTAACAATGCGGATGCGATCGAAGCGCTGTATTGTCTGTCTAGGCAAGGTTGAATTACAGACAACACGAGCCGTGTACTTCCTTCCTGGTGGAACGACGGGAACTGATCGGCTATCGGATCGCTCCCGCTACTCATGCGTGGTTGTTTACATCTTTGGACGGGTTTAGGAGTTCTGGGAACCGAGGTGATGAAAAACATTTTTTGAGTTGTGTATTTGACATTTCTTGCAAGTTAAAGAATACATGTCACAGTGTGTTAGCGGCTGAAAGTTTCTTTTGAATAGCCAGTATGAGGTTGTATCTGTTTTGAGAGTAACTGCCACCATGTGTTGGTGCACGCAATTGTGTTTTAACAATTCTTATAAGTTAAAGAATAGATTGCACAATGTGTTAGTGGCTGAAAATTTCATTTGAATAGCCAGCATAAGACTGTATCTGATTTGAGAGTAACTGCCATATTGTGTTAGCGCAACTCAATATATTTCAACATTTGTTTCAAGTTAAAGTATAAATGTCACAGTGTTTTAATTGCTGACAAGTTCATTGGAACGGCTAGCACAAACCGTTGTTTGGCAGTAGTTGTCACTGGGTGTTAGCTCCTGTTAATGCATTTGAATGTGTGTCTCTAGTTAGAGAATACGTGCTACCATCTGTCAGTAGTGGTTAGCGCATTTGATGAGGACTGCTTAAGGCTGTTACTGCTTTAACAGTAACTGCCCTTGGCTACAGCGTTCGTAAATGCAGTTGAATTTTGCTTCTTGTCGAAGTACGTCCAACATTATTGATGATCGGACACTTGGCACGGCGTGTATACACCGGTTCGTTCTTTGAAGGCAAATGTTCGAGTGAACTGCTGCCTGTAAGGTCGTTGAAAATTCAATACATTCTTTTCAAGAAAGAGTAATTGCTGATGTGGGCTTTTTTTTTTCATCATCAGTCTTCTGACTGGTTTGATGCGGCCCGCCATGAATTCCTCTCCTGTGCCAATCTCATCATCTCAGAGTAGCACTTGCAAACGACGTCATTAATTATGTGCTGGATGTACTGCAATCTCTGTCTTCCTCTACGGTTTTTGCCAACTACAGCTCCCTCTAGTACCATGGAACTAATTCCCTTAATTCCCTGATGTCTTAACAGGTGGCCTATCATCCTGTCTCTTCTCCTTGTCGGTATTTTCCACATATTCCTTTCCTCTCCGATTTTGCGGAGAACACCCTCATTCCTTACCCTATCAGTCCACCTAGTTTTCAGCATTATTCTGTAGCACCACATCTCAAATACTTTGATTCTCTTCTGTTCCGATATCCCCACAGTCTATGTTTCACTGCCATATAATGCTGTGCTCCAGACGTACATTCTCAGAAATTTCTTCCTATGTTTGATACTAGTAAACTTCTCTTGGCCAGGAATGCCCTTTTTGCCGTTGCTAGTCTGCTTTTGACGTCCTCATTGCTCCGTCTGACATCGGTTATTTTGCTGGCTAAGTAGCACAATTCCTTAACTTCATCTACTTCGTGACGATCAATGTTAAGTTTCTCATTTCGGCTACTTCTCATTGCTTTTGTCTTCCTTCAATTTACTCTGAATCCACATTCTGTGGTCATTAGATTGTTCATTCCATTCGGCATATCATATAATTCTTCTTCACTTTGGATAGCAATGACATCAGCGAATCCTGTCATTGATATTCTTTCACCTTGAATTTTAATTCAACTCCTGAAACTTTCTTTTATTTCCATCATTTCTTCTTCGATGTACATATTGAACAGTAGAGGGAAATACTACATCTCTGTCTCACACCCTTCTTAATCCGAGCACTTCGTTCTTGGTTGTCCACTCTTATTATTCCCTCTCGGCTTTTGTACGTATAGTGTATTACCCGTCTCTCCCGGTAGCTTACTCCTATTTTTCTCAGCATTTCGAACATCTTGCACCAATTTACGTTGTCTAACGCTTTTTCCAGGTCGCAAATCCTATGAACGTGTCTTGACTTCTCTGTATTGTTGCTTCCATTATCAACCGCAACGTCAGAATTGCCTCTCTGGCGCCCTTACCTTTTCTGAAGCCAAACTGAACGTCTTCCAACACATCCTCAATTTTTTTTCCATTCTTATGCATATTATTCTTGTCAGCAACTTGGATGCATGAGCTGTTAAGCTGATTGTGCAATAATTTTCGCACTTGTCAGCCCTTGTAGTCTTCGGAATTGTGTGGATGATATTTTTCCGAAATTCCGGTCGTATGTCACCAAACCCATACATTCTACACACCAGCGTGTATAGTCGTTCTGTTGCCACTTCCTCCACTGATTTTAGAAGTGCTGTTGGAACGTTATTGGTCCCTTCTGCCTTATTCAAGTCCACCAAAGCTCTCTTAAATTCTAATTCTGGATCCCCTATCTCTCCTAATAGACTCCTGTTTCTTCTTCTATCACATCGGACAAATCTTCCCCCTCATAGAGGCCTTCAATGTACTCTTTCCACCTAAACACTCTCTTCTCTGCATTTAACAGTGGAATTCCCGTTGTACGCTTAATTTTACCACCCTTGCTTTTAGTGTTTTGATTTTCCTATATGCTGAGTCAGTCCTTCTGACAACCATTTCTTTTCCGATTTCTTCCATTTTTCATGCAGCCATTTCGTCTCAGCTTCCCTGCACTTCCTGTTTATTTCATTCCTCAGCGACTTGTATTTCTGTATTCCTGAATTTCCCTGATCGTTTTTGTACTTCCTTCTTTCATCGATCTACTGAAGTATTTCTTCTGTTACCTTTGGGTTAATGCCCGTAAATTGCATTTCGAGGAAAGTCTTTTAATATTCTAAAGTGTTTAATATTCAGCATGTGTTGTTTAGCAAATACTAATTTCTGGAGTGACGTAGATCCCGTAGTTCTTAGCTGGCATTTAAAAGAAAGAAAAGGTAGTTTGTGGGATAGCGCCCGTAAATTTATTTCTTATTCAGTATATGTTAATTTGAACAAAAGTAGGTGGCCGAGCTGAAACTGGCGTGAGATCGACAGAAAATAGATTTTATTTGCCTCCATGCTTTTATTTGCGAAGTTTCAGAATCGCATTTGCAGCGCGTTATCGAAATCACCTGGAGACAATGCATTGTGCCGGAATTTCCACCTGTAACTCCACGTAACTAGCCCTGTTAGTAGCATACACAACCCCGCCTCAGTAAGAGAGGAAACTGAGAAAAAAAATTAAAATGTCTATAGAATTATGATTTTTAATGTGAAGGAACGCAGCGGTGATACTCTCGTTACACACAAGTTTAGGTTCTGGGGAATTGTAATTGAGCACCTAAACGGGAGCTATTTGCGTAAATTGTTATCTATATTGTTTTTTAAAACATTTCCTTTATGTGTTATTATTATGTTAAGGTCAATAGCAGTGACTTTTAATAGGTAGTTCCTCTTACATCGACGTGAACACATTATCGGAAAAACTGCAATTGCGTATCGTACACTGTCCAGTAATAATAAAGATTAAATACCATAAATTGATCGAAATTAATCTGAAATTATTTTGTCTAAACACTTACGTAAGTGCTAGCGCTTTAGAACCGTTCCTAAACAGAAATAATTTAATTTTCTTAGTGATAACCTTTTAGAGCAGCTATGAAACACTATTACCAATACACCTGTGAGATCGCTCTTTAACGTAAGTCACAGACATTAAATATACTCGCTTCCCTATCGAGAGTTCAGTAAAACCACAGTAAAGGTTGATATATTTTACTACCTTCCTACTAAAGCGTGCTGCCTTCACCAAAAATCCAAAATATTTTTCAAATGTATGAATTTTGATTGATACAGTTAGCGATCTTATTTATTTTTACGGCAACACCCGTCTATAATATGTCTCTGTCTTTATGCATGGGTGTGTGTGTTGTCCTTAGCGTAAGTTAGTTTAAGTTAGATTAAATAGTGTGTAAGCCTAGGGACCGACGACATTATCAGTTTGTTCCCATAGGAACTTAGCACAAATTTCCAATTTCCCTAATTATTGTATTATGATTGTATCACCTAAATTATCTTGAAGTGAAAATTCTTTAAGTCATAAATACTTCGGATTACCTGTCTTGCGTTCATTTGTCACTCAAGAATCTCAAACTTTGTCTTGAACAAAGACCGCTGGCGTGGGTGTTCCGGTAACAATCTTCAGACTTCTACAAAAATCTAGAACTCCGCTCGGCAATAAAATAATTTGGCATCCACCAAAACTTAATTACATATCACCTCAAATACCAAATAAATCGCCGGCCGGTGTAGCCGAGCGGTTCTAGGCGCTACACTCTGGAACCCCAGCGACTGCTAAGGTCGCAGGTTCGAATCCTGCCTCGGCCATGGATGTGTGTGATGTCCTTAGGTTAGTTAGATTTAAATAGTTCTAAGTTCTAGGGGACTGATGACCTCCGAAGTCAAGTCCCATAGTGCTTAGAGCCATCTGAACCATTTGAGCCAAATACATCCAATACATCCACAGCTGTTACTCTCTGCCTCAAGGAACGCCTTCGTCAACTTTTACAATTAATCGCAGCACCCACTGTTATAGGCGTGCTACAAATACACCATAACCAGAACCATTACTCAGATAGCTTCAGTCAGACTACTGAAGTCAAACATTACTTCTTCGATCCACGATTCACAATCCACAGAAAACTCGTAACCGCACTAGAAGACAAAACTTAAACCCACACTCAGCTAAATGAAGTACGCGTCACTGAAATAATTCTCCAGAATCAATCGAGGAGCGCAATAAAATTATTTCCGGTCATTGATATCTATCCCAACAACCGATGCTGCAATCTTTCACCGAAATACAGACACTTTCATTCATACTTATAAAACTGCGGAAAATTCCAACCTGTGAAATAAATCGATACAACCGTGCGATTAATTAATATTGATAGGTAACCGCATCAGCTCAAGTTATTGAACAGACAGTAACTACATATCTGGTCCTTCCGACCCTCTACACACAAAATTAGTTCCTGTTAAGTGTCTCTCACCGCTACTCGAAAGTAACTCGTTTCCTCGGGCGTAAAACCATGCTGAACCACTTAGTTGACAAAAGTATGGCGCCACAACTGTTTCTTAAAAATTATTAAAGAGCGACATACAGCCGTTGGTCGTTGTCCTGGCAGCCAGCTTTTTGCACGATAGTCTCTGGCTCCAGCGCTTTACCGTGGTCTCTTAACCGACGGATGATCGTTGCCGCCATTTCCTGAACATGCTGTACAAGGTACTCGACTATCTGCACAAATACACAAGACATACATTACATACAGAAAAATAAATTACACTGCCAAAACGTGCGAAATCATTCTGTCCCAGCACAACGGCAGCGAGCGTCCCTAATACCGTGGAAGACAAGAACATTTCGCAACTTTCACGCTCTTTACTTACACAGGGCGTCCCAGGGAACCACCAACAAGTTTTTTCGACGGGTTCCTTACTCCAAAACAAGAAAATGTTTGGTTAACATGGGCTCATCCGAAAGACTCTCCACACTTGCCTTCAAATCTGCTAACAAAGTATACACCATCGTGAACACACATGCCCCCATAGTGTAAAGAACAAAGAAAGGGTGGGAGGTTTTTGGGACCAACTCGATGATGCTGTGAGAAAGTGCCAGAAAAAATCAATGTCCTACTTATAGGGGACTTCAAAGCCCCGAGAGGAAGGAGAAGAAATACAAAAAAAAAAAAAAAAATTGGAAACTATCCAGCACAAAACAGGATAAACCAAAATGGCCTCACACTGATACAATTATGCCAAGCATGCAATATGATCCTGAAATCCAGGTCTTTAAAAAGCTGCCTTGAAGACACAAAACATGGGTCTCACCAAATCCACACCTAGGTGAATTCCAACGTGATTGTGCGGCAATCAAACTAAAGTTCCATATGAAAATACAAATGTCAAAGTCATGAAAAATCATCCTAAAAAGGAAAAACGGAGCCAACAACCCCAAAGAAGGTAATACACTCCAAGGAGTTTCCCCTGGTGACTGAAGACATGCAAAACCAAAACTGGGATCAAATAAAAGAAAACCTAATAAGGAAAGCCGAACAATTAGCTCCCATAACCAAAGCCAAAAAACAAGCTTCATGGACAGAAGAATATGACAGACTCCTTGAACTAACAAGAAAACCATGGCAACAGTGGCAATACAGAAAAATGGACATAACAGACACAACTTCTTAAACATAAGAAAATTAGTGAGCAAAAACATCAAAAGAATAAAAAAGACTAAGAAGAGCAATTCGTCTTTCAGATCAATGAAGACTTCATCAGAAACAACACAATAAGATTGTTGTTGTTGTTGTGGTCTTCAGTCCTGAGACTGGTTTGATGCAGCTCTCCATGCTACTCTATCCTGTGCAAGTTTTTTCATCTCCCAGTACCTACTGCAACCTACATCCTTCTGAATCTGCTTAGTGTATTCATCTCTTGGTCTCCCTCTACGATTTTTACCCTCCACGCTGCCCTCCAATACTAAATTGGTGATCCCTTGATGCCGCAGAACATGTCCTACCAACCGATCCCTTCTTCTGGTCAAGTTGTGCCACAAACTTCTCTTCTCCCCAATCCTATTCAATACTTCCTCATTAGTTATGTGATCTACCCATCTAATCTTCAGCATTCTTCTGTAGCACCACATTTCGAAAGCTTCTATTCTCTTCTTGTCCAAACTATTTATCGTCCATGTTTCACTTCCATACATGGCTACACTCCATACGAATACTTTCAGAAATGACTTCCTGACACTTAAATCAATACTGGATGTTAACAAATTTCTCTTCTTCAGAAACGCTTTCCTTGCCATTGCCAGCCTACATTTTATATCCTCTCTACTTCGACCATCATCAGTTATTTTGCTCCCCAAATAGCAAAACTCCTTTACTACTTTAAGTGCCTCATTTCCTAATCTAATTCCCTCAGCATCACCCGACTTAATTAGACTACATTCCATTATCCTTGTTTTGCTTTTGTTGATGTTCATCTTATATCCTCCTTTCAAGACACTGTCCATTCCATTCAACTGCTCTTGCAAGTCCTTTGCTGTCTCTGACAGAATTACAATGTCATCGGCGAACCTCAAAGTTTTTATTTCTTCTCCATGAATTTTAATACCTACTCCGAATTTTTCTTTTGTTTCCTTTACTGCTTGCTCAATATACAGATTGAACAACATCGGGGAGAGGCTACAACCCTGTCTTACTCCCTTCCCAACCACTGCTTCCCTTTCATGTCCCTCGACTCTTATAACTGCCATCTGGTTTCTGTACAAATTGTAAATAGCCTTTCGCTCCCTGTATTTTACCCCTGCCACCTTTAGAATTTGAAAGAGAGTATTCCAGTCAACATTGTCAAAAGCTTTCTCTAAGTCTACAAATGCTAGAAACGTAGGTTTGCCTTTCCTTAATCTTTCTTCTAAGATAAGTCGTAAGGTCAGTATTGCCTCACGTGTTCCAGTGTTTCTACGGAATCCAAACTGATCTTCCCCGAGGTTGGCTTCGACTAGTTTTTCCATTCGTCTGTAAAGAATTCGTGTTAGTATTTTGCAGCTGTGACTTATTAAGCTGATAGTTCGGTAATATTCACATCTGTCAACACCTGCTTTCTTTGGGATTGGAATTATTATATTCTTCTTGAAGTCTGAGGGTATTTCGCCTGTTTCATACATCTTGCTCACCAGATGGCAGAGTTTTGTCAGGACTGGCTCTCCCACGGCCGTCAGTAGTTCCAATGGAATATTGTCTACTCCGGGGGCCTTGTTTCGACTCAGGTCTTTCAGTGCTCTGTCAAACTCTTCACGCAGTATTGTATCTCCCATTTCATCTTCAACTACATCCTCTTCCATTTCCATAATATTGTCCTCAAATACATCGCCCTTGTATAGACCCTCTATATACTCCTTCCACCTTTCTGCTTTCCCTTCTTTGCTTAGAACTGGGTTTCCATCTGAGCTCTTGCTATTCATACAAGTCGTTCTCTTATCTCCAAAGGTCTCTTTAATTTTCCTGTAGGCGGTATCTATCTTACCCCTAGTGAGATAGGCCTCTACATCCTTACATTTGTCCTCTAGCCATCCCTGCTTAGCCATTTTGCACTTCCTGTCGATCTCATTTTTGAGACGTTTGTATTCCTTTTTGCCTGTTTCACTTACTGCATTTTTATATTTTCTCCTTTCATCAATTAAATTCAATATTTCTTCTGTTACCCAAGGATTTCTACTAGCCCTCGTCTTTTTACCTACATGATCCTCTGCTGCCTTCACTACTTCATCCCTCAAAGCTACCCATTCTTCTTCTACTGTATTTATTTCCCCCATTCCTGTCAATTGCTCCCTTATGCTCTCCCTGAATCTCTGTACAACCTCTGGTTCTTTTAGTTTATCCAGGTCCCATCTCCTTAAATTCCCACCTTTTTGCAGTTTCTTCAGTTTTAATCTACAGGTCATAACCAATAGATTGTGGTCAGAGTCCACATCTGCCCCTGGAAATGTCTTACAATTTAAAACCTGGTTCCTAAATCTCTGTCTTACCATTATATAATCTATCTGAAACCTTTTAGTATCTCCAGGGTTCTTCCATGTATATAACCTTCTTTCGTGATTCTTAAACCAAGTGTTAGTTATGATTATGTTGTGCTCTGTGCAAAATTCGACCAGGCGGCTTCCTCTTTCATTTCTATCCCCCAATCCATATTCACCTACTATGTTTCCTTCTCTCCCTTTTCCTACACTCGAATTCCAGTCACCCATGACTATTAAATTTTCGTCTCCCTTCACAATCTGAATAATTTCTTTTATTTCCTCATACATTTCTTCAATTTCTTCGTCATCTGCAGAGCTAGTTGGCATATAAACTTGTACTACTGTAGTAGGCGTGGGCTTCGTATCTATCTTGGCCACAATAATGCGTTCACTATGCTGTTTGTAGTAGCTTACCCGCATTCCTATTTTCCTATTCATTATTAAACCTACTCCTGCATTACCCCTATTTGATTTTGTGTTCATAACCCTGTAGTCACCTGACCAGAAGTCTTGTTCCTCCTGCCACCGAACTTCACTAATTCCCACTATATCTAACTTCAACCTATCCATTTCCCTTTTTAAATTTTCTAACCTACCTGCCCGATTAAGGGATCTGACATTCCACGCTCCGATCCGTAGAACGCCAGTTTTCTTTCTCCTGATAACGACATCCTCTTGAGTAGTCCCCGCCCGGAGATCCGAATGGGGGACTATTTTACCTCCGGAATATTTTACCCAAGAGGACGCCATCATCATGTAATCATACAGTAAAGCTGCATGCCCTCGGTAAAAATTACGGCTGTAGTTTCCCCTTGCTTTCAGCCGTTCGCAGTACCAGCACAGCAAGGCCGTTTTGGTTATTGTTACAAGGCCAGATCAGTCAATCATCCAGACTGTTGCCCTTGCAACTACTGAAAAGGCTGCTGCCCCTCTTCAGGAACCACACGTTTGTCTGGCCTCTCAACAGATACCCCTCCGTTGTGGTTGCACCTACGGTACGGCTATCTGTATCGCTGAGGCATGCAAGCCTCCCCACCAACGGCAAGGTCCATGGTTCATGGGGGGGGACAATAAGATTATTAAATAAAAATAATCTAGTAAAGTCCACCGACCCTACAGCTCCAAGACAAAAACTAAAATATTGTGCGGAACAGCAGGAATAATTATAAAATATTGGCGGAATATTTCAGTACTCTTTTCAACTGTGCAGAACGCATTGAAAAAATGGACTTTAAGACCTTAACAATAACTGACCTTAACTCTGCAAGCATCCTCCCGGAGGAACCACAGACAGTCATTTCAAATCTCAAAAACTATAAATCTCGGGCGAATGCTAAATCACAGCTGCACTTTGGGAAAAGTTAACAAAAAGTCCATAGATTCTTTCCGTAACGTCTTTGAAGAAATCTGGACAAATGAAAAAATCCCAACTGAATAGCCGGCCGGACTGGCCGAGCGGTTCTAGGCGCTACCGCAGGTTCGAATTCTGCCTCGGGCATGGATGTGTGTGATGTCCTTAGGTTAGTTAGGTTTAAATAGTTCTAAGTTCTGGGGGACTGATGACCTCAGAAGCTAAGTCCCAAGCTCAGAGCCAACCATTTGAGCCCAACTGAATAGTCTCATCCACCCACTCTACAAGAAAAGATACGAAACAGATCCCAACAACTACAGAGGGGTCTCACGCCAAGACGTAACATACAAGATATTCTCTAAAATCCTACTAAACAGCCCAAACTAGACCATCAACTTCGAGAATAAGAAGCGGGTTTCAGGAAAGAGAGATGCTGCGCAGAACAAATCCTAAACCTCAAACACCTCATGGCCTACCAAAAAACAAAAGCAAAATCATGTGATATCACTTTCATTGACTTTCAGAAAGAATGCGACTCAGTAGATCGGAAGTTCCTCATCTTTATACAAAAAGAATTAAACCTAGACAGTAAAATCACTCACTTCATCAGAGAAACCATTATGAAAACATATTCCATAGTCAATTCGAGGGAGAACTCTCCCACTCTCTTAAGATAAAAAATGATGCACGATAAGGAGATAGACGGTCTCCACTGCTATTTAAATGCACCCTAGAAAAAGTAGTCAGAGAGAGGAACACGAAGATGCTTAGTGTAATCCGACTAGGAACAGAAAACAAAGACCTCAAGGTGAGTTGGGCTAGCCTTTGCAGATGATACGGACCTACTAGCCGAGACGTGGGAAGAAGCCAAGAAACAAACCCTCGAACTACAAAAACAAGCAGAAAAGGAAGGGCTCAAAATCGCCTTTGAAAAGATCGAGATAATGATAAACGTAAAAAAACACTATAATATTTTAAAGTGGGAGGACACAAAAATTGAGATCATCAAATAATTCAAATATCTTGTAGAATGGATCAGCTGGAATGCCCTCGAGAGAAAGGCAGTTTAACCTAGAAGTACAATTGGAGGAAGGCACAAAGAAGACAGACTCAAATACACTCCTGGAAATGGAAAAAAGAACACATTGACACCGGTGTGTCAGACCCACCATACTTGCTCCGGACACTGCGAGAGGGCTGTACAAGCAATAATCACACGCACGGCACAGCGGACACACCAGGAACCGCGGTGTTGGCCGTCGAATGGCGCTAGCTGCGCAGCATTTGTGCACCGTCGCCGTCAGTGTCAGCCAGTTTGCCGTGGCATACGGAGCTCCATCGCAGTCTTTAACACTGGTAGCATGCCGCGTCAGCGTGGACGTGAACCGTATGTGCGGTTGACGGACTTTGAGCGAGGGCGTATAGTGGGCATGCGGGAGGCCGGGTGGACGTACCGCCGAATTGCTCAACACGTGGGGCGTGAGGTCTCCACAGTACATCGATGTTGTCGCCAGTGGTCGGCGGAAGGTGCACGTGCCCGTCGACCTGGGACCGGACCGCAGCGACGCACGGATGCACGCCAAGACCGTAGGATCCTACGCAGTGCCGTAGGGGACCGCACCGCCACTTCCCAGCAAATTAGGGACACTGTTGCTCCTGGGGTATCGGCGAGGACCATTCGCAACCGTCTCCATGAAGCTGGGCTACGGTCCCGCACACCGTTAGGCCGTCTTCCGCTCACGCCCCAACATCGTGCAGCCCGCCTCCAGTGGTGTCGCGACAGGCGTGAATGGAGGGACGAATGGAGACGTGTCGTCTTCAGCGATGAGAGTCGCTTCTGCCTTGGTGCCAATGATGGTCGTATGCGTGTTTGGCGCCGTGCAGGTGAGCGCCACAATCAGGACTGCATACGACCAAGGCACACAGGGCCAACACCCGGCATCATCGTGTGGGGAGCGATCTCCTACACTGGCCGTACACCACTGGTGATCGTCGTGGGGACACTGAATAGTGTACGGTACATCCAAACCGTCATCGAACCCATCGTTCTACCATTCCTAGACCGGCAAGGGAACTTGCTGTTCCAACAGGACAATGCACGTCCGCATGTATCCCGTGCCACCCAACGTGCTCTAGAAGGTGTAAGTCAACTACCCTGGCCAGCAAGATCTCCGGATCTGTCCCCCATTGAGCATGTTTGGGACTGGATGAAACGTCGTCTCACGCGGTCTGCACGTCCAGCACGAACGCTGGTCCAACTGAGGCGCCAGGTGGAAATGGCATGGCAAGCCGTTCCACAGGACTACATCCAGCATCTCTACGATCGTCTCCATGGGAGAATAGCAGCCTGCATTGCTGCGAAAGGTGGATATACACTGTACTAGTGCCGACATTGTGCATGCTCTGTTGCCTGTGTCTATGTGCCTGTGGTTCTGTCAGTGTGATCATGTGATGTATCTGACCCCAGGAATGTGTCAATAAAGTTTCCCCTTCCTGGGACAATGAATTCACGGTGTTCTTATTTCAATTTCCAGGAGTGTAATTCTTCTGGTTCTGCATTACAGTGGACTTTCGTAATCGGTTTCTCTTTTCAATAATCGCATGAACGCCGAAAAGTGGTATTAAAATAGATGATTTGCGGAACAGAAAAATCAACTTAAATGGCTCAATTGAGGAAAGGAAAGAGCTACAGGTGGTGGTGGGAGCAGGGGAAGGGGGAAGAGGGGGGGGAGGGAAAGGTGACTTGTACGATTGTTTTATGGATTATGCTATAGACGTTGCTCCCCTTTTAGTAGCAGTTTATCGTAACTCTCCGGGACAACGAAAGTTTCCAAATGATTGCAAAAAGACGAAAGGCAAGTGACAGACGTCAGATTATTGTGGAACTAGCGGACCTATCGGTTTCATATACTTATACGGATGTGGTGGCATGACCTTCTTCTTCTGTGCGGATGCAAACATATTCCCCGAACTCTTACGGGACTTGGTAAGAATATCTTCGATGAGTAACGAGTTTGTTGGGGTGGGACACCACGAATGTAGTGTGTTGATATACAAGGTGAGAATGTGGGTCTCGCGGGAGGCGTGCACGAGATAGTCCCTGCAGTCGCGCTATTCATCTGCGTCTGCCATGTAAGCAGGAGATCCCGAGTTCGAGTCCCGGTCGGGCACACATTTTCACCTGTCCCCGTTGGTATATATCAACACCCGTCAGCAGCTGAAGGTATTAAAATTAATTCTAAATTCTATCGGTCTTATGTGGGTACCACCGAGTATCCGCGGCCGGACTACTTGTCTGACGTAGCGGTACTAAATTATACAGACGAACATTTCTCTTGTGTCAGTCTATTTTAGTGGTGTGCACGTAAGAAGGCGGGTGGTAGGATGATGCGCAGTGGCAAGGAGCAGTGTACCACGCGAGGCTCCAGCCAGTAGCGCCATTCTAATGGATAAATCTGCGTTAATTTTCGTGTAGGAGCCGAGCGACCGCTCCGGTCGCAGGGTCGAATCCTGCCTCGGGCATGGATGTGTGTGATGTCCTTAGGTTAGTTAGGTTTAATTATTTCTAAGTTCTAGGCGACTGATGACCTCAGATGTTAAGTCGCATAGTGCTCAGAGCTAGCCAATTTTCGTGTAAGTTTAGGTACGGTGAAGTTATTTAGCAACTTTACTGTTATTTAATTGCAGCATAAAGCATATGTGACAGGTATTACCTTAAGGAGCGACACAGATAGTTCCCAGCGTATACAAACTCTCCTAGGGAGTGACAGACGCAGAGGCAGTGGCCCAACGTAGCGCCTACCCCAGCGTTGTCAGTAAGCACTGGGTGAAGTGTTACGTGTGGGACGGAGACACAGAGCAGCTGGCGAGGCCGCCAAATCTTATCCTTCTCTCTCTGCACTGAACGCTTCACGGAACCACCTTCTTGCGTCTGTACCACTTTTGCGAAATCCGTATCAAAATCCCTACAATAATTGCAGAGATCGGCCGTCACAAACAGACGGAATAACGTGCGAGGGACTTTAGTTCATCACAGTTCAGCCAATTTGCACAAAATATTTATAAATTATATACACAAACTTTCCTTTGTCACTTAGTCTATCTACTATTGAAATCAGTATAAAGATCCGTACAGTATTTCCTGAGATTAGCTGTCAGATGTAGACAGAAAAATGCGGCAGGAGACTTGTGTAAGAATTGTGAAACACGTACTAGTCTCATGCAACATGATTTTTGATGCACAAAATTTCCTATGTACAAATCAACATAGATAGGGTAACTAGCAGTCAGTTCGTCTGTAAGGTCCTCAGTAAAGTAGATAACATTGTTATTGGAATCAAGACTTCCTAATAGACAAAATTAAACACATGGTTTTTAATGAGTGGAACAGTCAGACGAGAATAAAGGCTAGGCAACTGCTATTAACCTATATAAATGATCCGATGAGGCTGTCGGTGCATGCACGTTATTGTGTATAGGAAAGTCCAAACGCCAGGAAATGGTAACGAAATATACAAAGAACTGCAGGGGATCGACACTTGGTAAAGGATGATTATATCTAATTTGTACATCATTAATTTTTTTATTTAACTGTAATCCAATTCAATGTATTCCGTAAATACGTTGTTATTTTCTATGTAACACAAATGTTTGTATCATTCCCATATAATGTATATGAAAACGAAAATATTTTGGTCTGATAGCAGAAATTTTATCTGTCCAAATTTTTTAAGACAGAAGCAGCAAATGAAAGTGATTTAATTGAAACTGGCACTTGGTAGTGCAACCATTGGCAGAAGGCATCTGTCGTTTTATTAGTTGAAAAGATTGGAATTTTCGCGGAAATGAGACAGTTTCCTTTATTGTAATAATCAGAAGATGTAACATGGAGAAGAATACGACAGTACTGAGACAGTGGAAGCAGTTTTAGAGTACAGAAACCGGCGAAACGACGAAGTAGCCAGCAAATTTTTATAGCAGCAGTGTTGCAGTAAAATACCAAAATTTAATAGGAGACCACAGTTGTTGTCGTCCTCATCGACAGAGAAGGGAAGACACAAGAGAAAGAAGATACAACAGACAAGATTTCAAAAAGTTAAAATTAAGCAGAAGTTCTACACAGAAGTACCGAAGATTATCAAGACCAAGAAGCAAGACGTCGAAAGTACGACAAGAGACTAATCATCAAAAAATTCGAGAATACACTGCACCAGCAGTGACTGGATATGAAATAGCTACAGGCAGTATTTCTCCTGAGAGACAGAGTGAAAGTGTGAACTAGGACAGGGATACAGACTGTATTATAGAACGTCACTGCTGTTAATCTTTTGTGCTTTAGAGGGTGAACAGTAATGATTTTACTACTGTCGCATTACTTGCTGTGAGGACCTTGAAAGCGACAGATTAATAAAATTGATGCTACACCACTAACAATATATTGTTACGTGGGCATCCCTCTTGTGCATAAAAACTGTGTCTCTATATAATCCAAGCACATGCCTTTCCAATTCCCTTTCTGATTCGTAAAATTTGGATGGCTGAACAATACACCAGAGGAGCAGTGGAAATTATTTGCATTTTCTAAATTAATGTGTTCATTTACAAGATAGCTTGCCACAATCTTATTACCTTTCTGTGAACCGCCGAACATCTGACGCTCTACAGCTCCTACAACAGTCATCTTCCGCAGAAGATGTGTCTCAGTGTATTTCTCTAGTGACAGTCGTAACTACGATACTTCAGTGACTATTCAACTCACAAGGGGAGGCCAAGACCTTTGGATCGCGGATTTACTTCTAACTTTGTACATTTTACTAGTCAATTAGGACAACACAATGCGCAAGTAGTAAGGGTACAAATTAAGCTAATTCGAGAAGATCGCGAGAAAAGTTTTAAGTGTCGAATATATATTCGTACTTTGCAACTCTAACCACGTGGTGGTGGCTGTCAAGTGGTTAGTGATCAAGATCCGTAATAGCCGGATTTCTGGATAGAGTCAATCTTTTTTTTTTTTGCATTGATTTTTTAATGTGTATTTTTTCCAGCACTAGTCATATTATGTCATATATATGACATTTTAAAGGTAATATGATGAAAAAACACCTGTATTTGCATGATTTTTTGTTGCATTTCAAATGGCATTTGGCTGTTTGCTAATTTTAATTATTATAACAAATACTTATTTATAACTGTCGGCAAGTAAATGACCAAACGCATAAAGTTTTCCAGAAAATGTATACCTTCCCCCATTTGCGAAATCCCTTATGCCGGCTTTGCACCAAGACGCTTCGACCTGCTGACATAGATTTCAGTGACGGGCGACAGGCTTGGTTAGCCGAAGTCAGACGTCGATAAATAAAGGTGTCAATAATATTATTCAACTGTACAACGAGTTATAATATGCCGTAATATAAGGGTAGTGTAGGAATAATCGTCGGCTATGCTCTCGAGAACCAATACGTATGTGCGAATTTCTAGGAAACCACAAAATTTGTGATCTTACTGCAAAAATGGAGGTTACTCCCGATTCTTCGACTACTGCCGATAATGAATGTCAGGAAGATTCAATGCTTAGTGCAGTTGCAAATCGTCAGTTAACATGCGTTTGTGTACTGCACCTTATTCGCAAATCACAACTGCCACACACTTCCAGGAAAACTTCGTAAGTTTCGTTGGTTTAGTTGTCTATAATTATAAGACTTGTTGTTAATTATAAGACTTGTTGTAATAATTACAATTAGTAAACAGTTAAATAACATTGCTAATTCAATAAAAATTCACTCAGAGACGCGTATATTTTCGTTACATTGCCTTTCATATGTCATGTACATGAAATAATATGACAGTGTTGAAACAAATATGCATTAAAAAAATTGAACGGGGCTCGATCCATCGATTACGGAGCTTGAGACGCTAGTAATTATTACGTCATGCCTCGCCCTCCCCCCTCCCGTTAGAAAAAAATAGTACATTACATAACAGATCTTGTGTATATATTAACGACGGTGAAGAAGTCCAAACTGAATAAGTTATTCCAGAACAAGAGTCAATATATTACATTTCACATTCAGACACAGAATTCTCTCGTAGTCAAACATATTGTCTCACTGAAACTTCCTAGCAGATTAAAACTGTGTGCCGGACCGAGACTCGAAGTCGGGACCTTCGCCTTTCGCGTGCAAGTGTTCAACCAACTTTTGTTTTTCTCTTTTTTTTTTTTTTTAATTGATCTCATTTTGTTTGTTTTTGTTCGTTTTATCTGCTCGGGGCGGACGTCGCAAGACACCCGTTTCATTTCGTCGTTGATCCATTAACTCAGTTTTTTTATTACAGAAGGCAGCTAACCCTCTGACCTTCTGACCTAGTTACCGTGCCGGCTACCATCTGAGCTACCCATGCACGACTCACGCCCCGTCCTCACACCTTTACTTCCGCCAGTACCTCGTCCCCTATCTTCCAAACTTTACAGAAGCTCTCCTGCGAAACCATGCAGGACTAGCACTCCTGAAAGAAAGGATATTGCGGAGACATGGCTTAGCCACAGCTTAGGGCATGTTTCCAGAATGAGATTTTTACTATGCAGCTGAGTGTGCGCTGATATGAAACTTGTCTCACTATTCAAATTTTACACTGAAATCACTTACACGAAATAATGGTCGTTACAGTAAAGGGCCAATCGTGTGATACTCGACTGGCGCATTCGGGTCTTGCCTCAAGGATCCTCCTTATGCCCACCACTATCTAATCGCTATGTCAATGGCGTGCCAACTGTCAGAAGGATACAAATTGTCAATCTGCCGATGATGCGGCTTTTCTCACCAGCGGCAGACATGTTCATGCCAACATTCGACGCCTTCAGTGCCAACTAGATGTCACAACCGCTTGGTGTAAAACCAACAAAGTGCAAGTAAGTCCCGCTAAGACGACAGCCATCTATTTCAGCAATGCACGCCCCTCGATGCCCACCAACTTGAGACGGCATGGGCGTGGAACGGTGACATACTTAGGGGGCTACTTTGGACAAACACTTCTTTCTCCATAAACATGTTGACCTTCTCAGGAACAAAGCTTTTGATATGGCCAACAAACTACTTCCTTTTTTCAAGAATACTGATCTCAGTACCACAGCAAAGCTTCGATTATATAAAGCGACGGTGCTCTCTAGATACTGTACGGCAGCTCAGTCTAGGGTCGTGCCAGTCCAACACAAATTGGCCTCTACAAGTTTTACAAAATGTAGTACTCAGATGAATACTTCGAGTCAGCCTCTATAATCGCAGCGTTGACTTCCACGCTGCCCTCCATGTGGATGCAGTACTAGAAGAGTTCTCAAACGGAGGACGACCTTGCGTAACGAAATAGATACTTCGCGTGACTCGGTGCACCATATAAGAACTCTGGGCAGGACAATACCCCTCCCGTGGCATCGGTATAAGGTAGCACGTTCCTTGGTACTATGATATCCGAAACCATTCCACCAACTGACGGTGTCTTACGCACTGATACACTGACCCTAAGAAGTTGATCCCCAACGTTTGATCATGATAAAGTGAAACGAAGCCTCTAATTAGCTTCCACCATGAAGTCTGAATCGTCGTCAATGGTGGCACTTCGATTTACATGGTGGGAAACAAAAACTTTCAAGCAAGTCGAAGCGGCAGCAGACAGCATCGTTACTATTTCAATCAATTTCATAAAGGTACAACCAGTTTGTGTATCTTGTGTTAATTGATGTAACAACTTGACAAACACGATTTCTTATTCCACAGTAATAATTTTATGTTAGATATGTCATTTTACCGTTTCCATCCGATCTTCACTTTTATCTACAGACAGCTCCATAACTTTGATAATTCAAAACAGTTAGTGCACAATAGAATCCACCATAATTACATTGCATCACAATCAGTTAGTTGAAACTGAGAAGTAACTTACCGGTCTGAATAGTCGTAAAAATATTATTGTGATTTTGTAGGTGTACGTGTTTTAACTAAATATGAATCTGTATCAGGAACTAAGCCACCTGTCCCAGGCAATGCTAGAAGTGAGGCTAGGTGCGAGTAGTGAAGGAGAAATATATATCTACTACTGAATCGTTATGGCGAGACAGTAGCAGGTTTGGAAGGGCAGCATTCCTACAAAAGGAGTAAATCAGGGTTATTTAGGCAATTAGAAGGTATACCCAGCGAAGAAGTGAGAGAGGAACATTTTAAATCTTGTTGTCGATATTTTTCCAATCTAAAGTTTAATCCCTTATTTCCTTTATCGCTTCTGCCCTGCTTCACGTCCTTTGTAATCCAAGCACTACTTTTTTCTTACACCATTCCTAGTGTTCCATGTTGGTTCTTGTACATATTATCTGTATTTAACTACAGCAATAACTAATTTTCTGAGTATTTCAAATATCTTGTACCACATTACGTTTTCGAATGCTTTTTCTAGGCCGAAAAAATCCTATTCAGGTTTCCTGATTGTTCTTAAGCATTGCTACTATTAATAGCGTAACTACCACTCTGGTACATAATCCCAAGTGGATCGTAATCCTAGATTTTCCATTCTATCTTTTTACGTATTACTAGCGACACAGCCTGGCATAGCACAGGGAGAATTAAGCATCTGCGGCCAGACGAGTTGTCTAGCGCAGCGTGTTTCGTTTACGGCCACTGAGTGAAGTCATGAATAAAGTTCAGATAACAACGTTACTTTAACAAACAATACTTTCATACAGCTTGCAGGCACCGAACGCTAGGAAAGTTATCTGGAGGCATAAATGTAATGTCTTCCACACTGAATTGGCGTTTGGAGTGACATCTCATGGCACTGATAGGAGCACATGGCGGTGTAAAAAAAAATGGTTCAAATGGCTCTGAGCACTATGGGACTCAACTGCTGAGGTCATTAGTCCCCTAGAACTTAGAACTAGTTAAACCTAACTAACCTAAGGACATCAAAAACATCCATGCCCGAGGCAGGATTCGAACCTGCGACCGTAGTGGTCTTGCGGTTCCAGACTGCAGCGCCTTTAACCGCACGGCCACTTCGGCCGTCCCATGGCGGTGTAAGTAATATGTTTACAACCAATGTAAATACTGTATGCGAATCAGGGTGTATGTATGTGTGTGTGAGTGATTCAATACGTATCGGGGGCTCACTGAGGTGGCACAAATAAAAGAAAAAAAAACACGCATGATCTGCAAGTTTAGCTCGTGTTACAGCACTCCTTTTGTGAAGCTTAGCACCCACTGCGATGGAGTGTTGAGACTCGTTGCCTCAGTTCTTTGTCGTGAATTGTTTATAACAGACTTCTTCGTCGTGCCACGCAAATAGTTGTTTTCACGTCTAGGTTTGATTTACGGAAAGCAGGAAGCTGAAATTACAGTCATTTGCTGAGCTGCTGAAAGGAACTTCTGTGCGTCAACGAAGCAAAGTTGCTGAAGCAGTTTTTTGCAAAGGTTTTGCTTCTAGTGTAAAAAATAAGACACAACACATTTTAGAACCACATGTTTTTGATATCATTTGTTCTTGAACGATTGCGAGGAAGTTATTGGTTAAAGATATTTGATTATTTGAAATTGTAAGTCACGTATCACAGCCTGATGATAAGGTGGTTATCATTCCGTTATTGGTCTTATTTGTTACGATATTTCAAATCTGAGTTACTCACTGCCTGTATAATAAGTCGCTGCCGGTTGTTCGAGGAATATGTAGTGATTTAAGAGTGCGAACTGCGACTACTAATCTGAGGGAAGCAGAAATTTGCAGTCTGAAACTGTCGTCATGTTACAAAATGCGTCCCTCAATCATCTGTAGAAGTATTTCGAAATCTTGTGTACTCACGTACAAGAGGTTTCTGTAGTCCATTGAAGAACATCGTACCCATGTCTTTATGGTCTTTAAAAGGCTTAAATCTCTTTGGTGATTCGCTTAACAGTCTTTTGTATAGTTTGAAAAGAAAGCTGGAAGCCGAATGTTCAATCATCTTTAGCACTGCTGCAAAAACTTTGTTTATATAAACGAAGCTAAGTTGCACCCCATGTTGAAACAGATTTTTGGAAAACGTTCTACATGATGCATCTAGACTTAAAAATCAGAGATTTTGGATTTACACGTTTTTTCTCTATGCAGCTGTTCTGAAACGACTGCAATCGATTGGATGTCACTTGGGCGCTTGTATGTCGCTAACCAGTTATTCAGCTGGGTAAAGAGGAGATGCAGTGTAACGTCGTATCTGAGTCACGTTTTGTTTCTGGTGAATCTCCACGTTATTGTGAGGTCAACAATAGATTAGAAGACAGAGTAAAAAAAAAGTGATCCAGTCAGGATTCAACCCCACAACCCCTCGGTTTCCAGCCACACATTCTAGTGCTAGGTTACCACACCACGTGCGACTTTAGTCACGCTTGCTGCACTCTCGAAGCACTGCTGTTGTCTCAAGTTATGGCGGCTGTTCTCTAGGTTGTCATGGCATCATTTTCACAACATGAATTTACTATAACTGAATTTGTAGCCGTAGCGTCGTTTTCACAACATAACATTAGTTCACTGTCCGCCCTTGGTAGCTGAGTGGTCAGCACGACGGAATGTCGTACCTAACCGCCCGGGTTCGATTCCGTGCTGGGTCGGAGATTTTCTCCGCTCAGGGACTGGTGTTGTCCTTATCATCATTTCATCCCCATCGACACGCAAGTCGCCGAAGTGGCGTCAACTCGAAAGACTTGCACCAGGCGAATGGTCAACTGTCGGGAGGTCCTAACCACACGGCGTTTCCATTTCCATTAGTTCACTATAAGTGAATTTGTACGAAATATTCATAAATTATATACACAAATCTTCTTCGTGAATCATTGTATCTATTAGCGAAAACCGGATCAAAATCCCTGCAGCAGTTCTTGAAATTGGCTTGCACGCACAGATAGACGCGAAAAGGCTACTTCAGGTTATATACATGGCCCAGTCACAACGATGTGATGTTCGATGTCAACATGGAATAACACAGATGGCAGGTGACACAACTAGCTGTGGAGGCTACATAAAACATGTCGGAGGGACGCAGACAACAGTACAGTCGTTGTCGTAATGCAGATACGGAGCGATTTATCTGACGTTGAAAAGGGCATGATAATTAGCTTTAGGACCATGGGTGGAACCATTTCCAAAATGGCTAAGTATGAACTGTTCACATGCCGATGTGGTTAAATTATACTGTGCACGGCAAAATGGCACTATCCAAAACTGGAGCCAAAGCAAGTATGGGGTGCACCGGGCCATAGACAACGACGACTGCGGAGAGGTGTACGAGCGAATAATTGAGCAACTGACTGCTCAGGTGATCCAGGGGGCTACCAATGGCGTCTCCCCAACGACCATTCAGCGTATGTCGCTGCGTACCGGCCTCCTGAGCAGACGACTGGTTCATGCACCCACGCTGATTGCTGCTCATTACCAACGAAGGCTGGAATTTGCACGCCAAATATCATAACTGGAGGTCACTGAGTGTCGACAGGTGGCCTAATCAGATCAATCACCTTTTACGCTCCATAGAACTGAAAGCAAACACCCTGCAACAATCGTCGGAAGTGTCCAGGGGGTGATCTCGTCCTTCTGGATGGACAATGGATCAACACAAATATGCTTCTATTCTTGGGTATTATGTCCCCCCCTACACGCAGCACGATGGCATCTAACAGTAGGACCAATCATTGTGTTACACAGCTTGCAGTGCATGCGCGTGGTTTGATGAGACCCTCGATGACTTACCGTATTCCTTTGACCACCAGGTGGTTATTCCCGTTTATGACAGGTTGCCACATTAATGTGACTGAACAGACTCAGTAACTTCGATCCATGAGCTATCTAGCTGATCACTCGATGCTCCTCACATTTCTCTGCTATTACTGTTTTCGGGCTTGTGTGAATGACACTCTCCTGCAAGTCTGACCTTGTGTCTCTAGTATCACAGATTCCACACATAAACTTTAATAACTGTTTGCTTCCAACCTACTTCGAAGCTCTTAGAAATTCTACAGGAATCCTACTAACCACACTGTCTTGTTTCATTGTATGTCGTCCACAGCTCTAGCCAAATTCAGTCTCTAATCCTTGATCCTCTATACTCTCCAAATCGACATCTATTCCATTACCTAGCGTGGTGGTGCAGTAGCAATACACGACTCGTATTCAGGAGAACGTCGGTTCTGATACCCCTTCGGCGATTCGTATTTAGGTTTACCATGAGTCCCATAAATCCATAAATCTCTTAATGTAAATGTCAGGATGGTTTCCTCAAAAGCACGGCCGATTACCTTCACTAGCAATCCGTAATTCCAGCTCGTGTTCCGCCTCTAATGACTTCGCTGTTGACCCCTAATCTTGTTTCATCTTCCATCACGTTGTCAGGCAGTTCCTCCTGTTCATAGAGGTCCTCGATGCCTTCTTTCCAATAACCCTCTATCTCTTCTTTGTTTAGCACCGTAATTCCTCTTGCACTCTTAAGATTGACATGTTTGCTTCTAAATTATTGGAAAAAGGTGCTGATTTTTCTACAGGCTAAACATGTCTGTCCGAAATGATTTTACGATCGACTTTCAATACATCATGCAAAGCATTTTTTCTGAAAGCAGGTTGATTTTATTCAGAATTCCAATGGGCATGTGATTCTCCATTCTTTTGGGTACAAACCCATCTTTTTCAGCACAAACTCTATTCAATTTGACGGTCTTAACGCCACCTTACTGGGAGGTCCTTTATGCCCGTGTGGCATCACTCGACTGGTCGACGTCGAAGCCATTGTCATCCTGCATCAATATCCTCCCTCATAAAGCACAAGCAATTACACACAGATGGTCGTTCGTTGCTCTTTATGGTCTTCTGTTAGACGGCGGGGAAACCAGTGGGCATACATACACCATTGAATACCAGAAATGATGGAGGTGTGTGTCAGTACACATCACGTTGAGCAGAGAGATAGTTGTGATCCGCTGATTATCTCGAATGAGAGTGTTCACACGTTCCAACATTGCAAGCGTAACAGCTGTGAGCGGCCGGCCGGACGTGGGAGATCGGTTAGCTTTGCGCGACGTTGTTGCTATGGCGACAGACGCCTCGCCCAATGGCTCACCGGGATTTTGTTCACTTCCAGGTCTTCGTAGACATTCTGCAAGTGTCTATGAATATCTGCGATGCTCTTGCTTTCCTGCAAAAGAACTTCAATAATAGCTCTCTGCTTGGAATGCATCTCCGTTACAGACGCCATTTTGAAGGCTACATATAGCGCCCCCACCTATCGGAACTTCACGAAACTATAGAGGCTGAAGCTGGAATATTCCGCGATGCCACATAACAAATTTCGTATTTTTTTCATCCGAGAAAAAACTGTGTTGCATTACTTACTTAACGCCCCACGTACAGTGGTTATGTATGCAATGGCATACAGGGCGTATCGTTGTTTATAGAGGAAACTGACAGTGGGGAAGAATACGAAGTAGAAGCATGAACGTCCCACTAGTTATTGGCCCACAAACGAATCATTTCCGAGAACATTATGACTGTGTGTTTCTTACACACCTCTTGGTTCAAATGGCTCTGAGCACTATGGGACTTAACATCTTAGGTCAGCAGTCCCCTAGAACTTAGAACTACTTAAACTTAACTAACCTAAGGACATCACACACATCCATGCCCGAGGCAGGATTCGAACCTGCGACCATAGCAGTCCCGCGGTTCCGGACTGCAGCGCCTAGAACCGCACGGCCACCGCGGCCGGCCACACCTCTTGACTTCAATATGAAATATTCTTCTAGTTAATACAAATGGGTTTGAAATTTAAAGTTTTCGATTAAGTCCCCCATATAAACTAAACTCCGTCCAAACAGGCCTCAAGAAGCCCAGAGGTACTGACCGACCGCCTTGTCATCCTCAGCCGATAGGCGTCATTTGATGCAGATATGAAAGGGCAGTTGGTCAGCGCACGACTCTCCCGACCATTGGCAGTTTTCGTGGCCCGTGTCAGGGCTTCGCAATCAAATAACTCCTCAATTTGCCTCACAAGGGCTGAGTCCATCCCGCTTACCAACAGCGCTCGGTACATCCGGACGATCACTCATCGAGGTGCTAGCCAAGCCAACAGCACGCAACTTCAGTGATCAGACGGGAACAAATGTAACCACAGCGGTAAGGTCGTTGACAAATCTCCCTTGTAAAAACTAAAAACTGCTTTAACATACCCCTTGCTACAACTTACTGTACGCTCGTGCCTGTTAAAGGTGGAGTTTCCCAACTGTAGTCGTCGCATTAGGATGAAATATTGCCCTCACGCCCGTAGATATTCTCGAATTCTGTCAAACACCCCTAGTCTTCTCGTAAATCCTGAAGAGGCCGTAAATTCACTGCCCCACAACGGTATCAGTGGGACTGCTGTACACTTTCGAGGTGACCATATGCCATGGGAGATGTTTGACGGTGTTAACGAAAGGTTTACAGTGAAATCACTTTTGTGCTAACTATGACAATAAACATCTCATTTTTGGACTGATTTTTAATGAAAAGTTTTTGCTTCTATCATCGTATATTGTCACCCTGTCAGTTTTCGTTACTACTTATGATACACACCGTTTAGCTTCCGTTTTCAAGTGAGGCATCAAAAGCTTCGTTTGCTCTACGCCCATGGTTTTAACCTTTTAAAATCCGTAGCTCCCCTGACCTATATTGTTTCCGTCACTGTCCTTGCAAAAACTGAAATAATTAATAAAAAATGTTGCGAATGAAATACCACTACCTGAATGCGACACCTGAGCTTTGCTTCTTCTTACACAACTTGTCACGTGATACAGATACCCCCAGTTCCTTCTCCTTACAATGTCTTGATCCGTACTTGGTTTCAATGACAGCCACTACTGAAAACCCTCTTTTGCAAAACCTTCATGGCTTTTTTACTCAAGCACGGAAACTCTTTCCTTACTAGATACCAAAATGGAGGCAATGTCATTGATGATACTTCACTTTTAGTGAAGAATTTATTGAAGTTCTATCAACTCTTCCTCTTCAGCAGTACTGAGCTTCTGAGTACAGAATCATCACTGAAGATATTCTGAATCCACTAAAACCTATCACATTTTTCAGGAAAATATTTTGCAAAATAAATATGGAATTCAAAAAAAATGTCCTTCGAGTGTGGAAAAAATATTTGAAGAAACGCCTATCTCACTGTCGTTAGTAAAAAGGCTGTAGGCTGGGAAAATAGTCAATTTCTCCTTTTTCGTTCAGTTTTCTCTTCCAAAGAAGAAGCTCTTTTTGAAAGACGATGTTTTGTCTATTAGCTGAATGAAACGAGTTGCACTTCTTTGCGTAGATTTATTCAATGGCTTTAGATTTTCAAACATATCACATAAAGTAAGCAACCTTTAATAGCGGCGGACTGTCTAAAAGCACTTAGCGCTGATATGATTTTCTTATTTCGTGTAAGAACAGATGTCTCGCCTGAGTTCAAAATGCGCGGTAATACATTTTCCCCGGAAAGCCAATGAGTGCTGCTGTAAAATAAGAGAGATGTATCTTTTCCCCTCATGAAGCGACACATTTTTGTAAAAAGTATCTGGCTTTCTGAAGACGAGTTTTAATAAAGTTTGCCAGATTTATCACAGTTTGCGGTGTTTGATTCAGATCAAACTGGAAATGTTGCGAAGCAAGTGCTTCTCTACCAATAATGCAATGAATCGACATAATGTCAGGTGCTTTGCCGCAGTTAATTGCTTGTAGACCACTGTAACGCCCTGACATAGATGATGCACCAGCAGTACACATCAACACCGTGAATACCGTAAATTTGATTTTCTGCCGCGAAATTCTTCGCTATTTCTAAAAAAATTTTTGTCTGTCGCACCTTCATTTAGTTCCTTACAAAAAAAGATCTTCCATGATTTCGTTGCTTTTCTAATCAACAAATCGTACGTAGCAAATTAATTAAGCTATCAATAGGTTCATCAAACTGCAAATCAGAATCCCTCCATCTAACTTTTTTCTATAATTTGTTCATGAAGATCCTCTCCCAAATCGTGAATTCGATCACTAATTGTAGTATCAGACAAACGAATAGACACAACCTGTTTTTCCTTTAAGTCTTCAAACACAGATCAAACTGATGTCAACATCACACGATAGGATTAGTTCTTCTGCAGTCGTACGGGCTTTCTTACAGTTTGCTAATCGGTAAGCTTTATTTTAAGGCACTACAAGTGCTTTTTTTTATCCTTTTGGCTGTTTAG